>NC_081409.1:751563734-752912051 GCF_030272615.1 Cryptomeria japonica
CTGTACATTTCAGGGGATTCAATTAAGTTTTGATATCTGAGTTACATATCATTATAAAAGATAATCTATTTGTTTATAAATTGTTGTTAAATCTGGTAACAGTGAGCTCAAAGTTTCAGATGTAAATCAATTTATTAAGCTTCGTAGTGTTTCAATGTAATTGTAGACTATGTTAAATTTCTTTTTGAGTTGTTTGGAGTCCACGGATGTGAATATATACCAGCACTCTCAAAGAACAAAAGATTCTATCTTAAAAACACCATCACGACCTTCCTCGGAATAAATTAAAAACAAAAAGAAAACCTTCTCCATAATCAAGGTAAAAAAGTTGAGACGCACCCAACCATTTTTCATACACCCTACCTTTAATAAAATGAATAGCGGAAAGCAATTCCGCTACTTACAAATCAAATTTTTAGCCGGCATATCCTAAACTTGCTGGAGAGTAGACTCTTATCAGAAAGTGATCCTTGAAGCCAAAGGAACCCGCTCCTGATTAGGGTTTCCTTTGGAACCCACCTCAAGTTTTGAGAAGACTTCAGAAAAGTTTTAGAGTCTTTTTTGGCAACTTTGAGGGACCTTCATGTTTTCTTATTTAATTAATGCCAAGTATTTTTCCGGTTCCTGTGCCTGTGATGTGGACGCTTCCTGTGCTTATTCCAGGCCAGTAGCTGGAATTCTCCGCCCTGTAACAATATTTCTATACGAACCGAGCCCATAGCCTTTTCCATTGTTAGAGAAAAGTAGAGGTTGAAGGTGAAAATCATTATTGACTTTAAGGTTAGATTCTATTAAATTTAGTTATTATTATTAATTAAAAATAATTTAATAATTTAATTGTAATTTTTGAGATTAAATATATTTATATTTTGTAATGTTCATAAGGTTCAAAAATTATTTTGGAACATTGAGTTTCATTTAGACGGACAATGGAAAAGCAATTTCATTGCCAACTTCACAGATTCTAGTTACATTTTATATTAAAAATATAATGACTGTCATTAGATAAATGATGATCATTAGATTGAATATTTTAAATCAAAGGTAGCAACTAAATATTGTTGATGTAACCATAAAGTAACTAATAGTTATGATATATTATTGGTGAAATAAATTTATATTTGTGGTGATTCAAGTGATATTATATTTTGAACTATTAGCCAAATTGTGATTACCAAATTTATTATATATTATATTGAGAAATTGGTGAAAAAACATGGAGACATGGTAACGAAAATCACTTACTTCTTAGAAGAGAATCATAATGTTAAAATATGCAATATATTCTCTCTCGGTCTAAGAAATGCAATGCATGACATTGCAGTAGAAATTTCATGACAAGGTGGATGGATGTATGTATAAATTATTTTAGGGGTGGGAATAATGAGAAAAATAAAATCTCAGTAATAGCCTAGAAGAAGATATTTAAGCCTAAGAGGGTTGACGAAATTAGGCTAAGTGGCTAATTTGGTGGATCTTATTCTACAATGAAGTTGTTGTGGAATATATATAGAAAATAACCACTAACAGAAATCCTCCTACTAGATTAACAATCTAGGATTTCATGGTTAAATGTGGGGACCTAGTTGCTAATCATATAACTTGGGAAGTACAAAGTGAGGAAAAAGTAGCATTCTATATAGATCCATGTGATGGATTGAAATCCCTATGCATGAGTCTACATTTATAAGGTGTAACAAGGATTCTTTCTGAGGGAGGGATCCCAATTTTATAGACTATGTAGAGGCATTGACCAAAGATGGGATTAGAGAGTGGAATTTTTAATTTTTCAACCAAGTTTATATCCTCATAGAAAAAATGGTTCTTCTTAAGAGAATATATGATAATCATCATATCTTCTTAGAATATAAGGAAGTAAGGTGGTGTGCCTCCAAATCAAGCACCTTCAATGTGAAGATTTACTATTTAGTAAAAGTAAAGAATGACTATGAAATATAGGGTTACTCACCTAGCCTTCTCTTAAAAGTCTAATATTGATAGGGAATAGGCTTAAGAAGAGTAGTTTCCAGTGCCCCCATAAACATCCATTGTGGAAACAATGTGAAGAACCAAAAGACCATCTATTTGTAAACTTTCAGTTTTTCAAAGCAATGCTAGAAATGGTTGATGAATAGGTTGAATTATAAGTCCCCATTTCCTCCAGACTTCCAATCCTTTTTGAACAAGTGGCCATTTCTATAAGAAAGAGAAAAATTTTAAACCTTTGAAAATTACCTTTCTTAGTAGCTCAAGGGAGTATTAAAAGGTGTGGCCCTTGGTCTTTGTGCAACAAAAGCAATGTGTTTGCGACATTGCTTAACTGCCTCATGTGGATTCTATAAGTCGAGTGGTTGTATTGGGCATTGATAGGTCGATGGTTTTGTGCAATGATAACCACTCCCAGAAAATGGTATCAGAGTTGGGTCATAGGTTTGAAACCCCGCTTGTGCTAAGGGGGGATTGTTGCAAGGTGTGGTCCTTGCCACCTCCTATGGATTATATAAGTCAGGCATTGATAGGTCATTTTTTTGGTGCAATGAAAACAACTCCCAATAGAAAAATTTGGAAGAGAACGAAATATAAAATAATCAAGAAAACATGGGTGCATCTATCTATCAAGAAAAGTATATTCTTGGTGTGAGAGGAATAAATCAAGAAAACATGGGTGCATCTATCTATCAACACATCAATGGGACAATTTTGTTTTATCCTCATGAGCATTTCATTAAATTCAACTTTGATGGGGCATCTAGAGGATACAACAATCTATTATGGTTAGGTAGGTTGTATTCTTAGAAACCATGCGTCAAATATCTTAGTGGTTCAAAAAGTCATGAAATCTGAATGATAATGTATAATAAAGCAAAATTAATGGTGGCCTATATAGGGATCTTTTTATTCATGAAAATTAGGTTTCAAAGACTCCAACTAGAAGGGGACTCAATGATTGTGAATTACAATTTTTTATGCTAGGATGCATTGAGTTAGATGGTTAAAAAAGTTCCTAATGCATATTTGGGAAGAAAAATCCCAAATTTGAGGAATTAGATATCAAACACATTTTGTAAGAGGGAAACATGAAAGTAGATGGGTTGTCAAAGGTTGTAGTTGGAATGATACCAAATTTCTCTTAGGGGGATTTGTCTTAGTACAAGCAATGTTATGATGAGATAGGAATGGTTAATCAATTATAAAACAACTACATATATTTTAATCAATTATACTATAACTTAATGTATATCATTTTTTATTTTAAATATATTATCAAATAATTGTTAATTAAGGTTATGATTATGACTAATAATTTTAGGGTTAAATTAAAATACTTAATTATAATTTTTGATTTAATAAGTATTATTAATATTATAACTCTAACACTTATTCTTATTAATTATTATAATTCTAAAACCAATGTAATTATGTTGTTAGAATTAGGATAATAATGAGCATTAGGATTAGAATCAAGAACTAGGATTAATATTATAATCACCATTATAGTTAGGCTATATAATTAATAGTAGAATTAGGTTTATTGACAAGGTTAGAACTAGGATTAGGGCTATGATAAGAGGTAGTATTTTGAGATAAAATTAGGGTTAAGGTGAAAGTTCATATTAGGGTTAGAATTATTTGGATAGGTTCATAGTCAAGGTTAAAATAAGAACTAGATTTCAAAAATATAGATTAATGAATGTATATAATCTTCTAAAAATATATAAAGTTACATAAATATCATTCGTATTATTCTAGAATAATGTATTATATTGTAAAATATTAAAGTATCAATTTATCTCAAAATGTGTCTAGTAGATACATATAAATCATTGTCATGGTGTATCTATCAACTTTACAACAATAATTTTTGTACACCATTATAAGGTAGTAATTCAAATGTTCTACAAGTTTCTATTATCTCAAACTATAATCTTACCTACACCACCACTATGTGGCACTTGTTTATCAATGTGAGAGTAAAAGTAGAACATGGAGTGAATATTATGATAACTAGAATTATATTATGCTCACATGATACAAATTAGTTAGGAATTTTTATTCATCCAATAGAGAATGTGAGAAATAAAGGTAAGGTTGTTTGGCAACCAATATGTTCTTGTGTTGGAATTAAAATGAGGTTTTTTATTCATCCAACTTAGAACATGAGAAATAATTTAATGTCTATTAAGTATGGAGTGGATAGTATTATAACTAGAATTAAATTATGTTCAAATGTAAGTATTGAATTTAGCTTTTGAATTCATTAAAAAAAGTAACGTGGAGAAAAAAAAAGAAGGTTATTTATTAGATTGTGGAGAAAGAAAAGAAGGTTATTTATTAGATTGTGGAGAAAAAAAAAGGTCTATGATTGTATCAAGCATTGATAGGTCGATGGTTTGGTGCAATGGAAACCACTCCAAACAAATTGTATCAGAGTTGGGTCATAGCTTCAAACCTCGCTTGTGCTAAGGGGGGGATTGTTGAAAGGTGTGGTCCTTGCCACCACTTGTGGATTCTATAAGTCTAGTAGTTGTATTGGGCATTGATAGGTCATTTTTTTGGTGCAACAAAAACAACTCCCAATAGGAAGATTTGGAAGACAACGAAATATAAAAAAATCAAGAAAATATGAGTGCATCTATCTATCAACACATCAATGGGACAATTTGATTTTATTCTCATGAGCATTTCATTAAATTCAAATTTGATGGGGCATCTTGAGGATACTGCAACCTATTATGGTTAGGTAGGTTGTAATTTTAGAGACCATGGGTCAAATATCTTAGTGGTTCAAGAAGCCATGAAATCTGAATGATAATGTATAACAAAGCAAAATTAATGGCGTCTTGTATAGGGATTGTTTTATGCATGAAAATTAGGTTTCAAAGATGCAAACTGGCAGGGCACTCAATGATTGTGAATTACAAATTTTTATGCTAGGATACATTGAATTAGATGGTTAAAAAAGATCCTAATGCATATTTGGGAAGGACAATCCCAAATTTGAGGAATTAGATATCAAACACAATTTTTAAGAGGAAAACATGAAAGTAGATGGGTTGTCAAAGGTTGTAGTTGGAATGATACCAAATGTCTCTTAGGGGGATTTGGCTCACTACAAGCATTGTTATGATGAGATATGAATGGTTAATCAGTTATAAAACAACTACATTTATTTTAATCAATTATACTATAACCTAATGTATATCATTTTTTATTTTAAATATATTATAAAATAATTGTTAATTAAGGTTGTGATTATGACTAATAATTTACGGTTAAATTGAAATATTTAATTATAAATTTTGATATTTGAATTAAATATAAAGCAATAATTACATCAACTGTTCAGCAGGAGGTGCACAAAAATTGCATAGTAGCACAGAGTAATAGTAGGGAGATAGTTAGATCATACTAACAACAACAAAAAATACGTGAAACCATATACATATTGTCCATAGAGAAAAGGATAAACATATAGTACACATTATACAAAAAAAGAAAACCAACAAGTCATATGAACAATAGTCAGGAGAAGGAAAATTCTTCATTAGGATCACTAGCATCCCCCACTGTTGGCATCCAGGTAGTCCAACCTAGGTACCCATCCTACCAAAACTCTAGCTTTCCATCCAATATTTTGCATCTGTGAGGGTACCCCACATGTACACTTAGGAGATCAGCCTCGGCCTATAGAATGTCAAAGTGTTGCTGACATTGTTCTAGTTGGTGCATGAAGCTCAGCAGTGCCCACTCAAAAGGAACATTCTTCCCCTCAGATTTGTCCCAGGTGAAGCCATGTGTGATTTCTCTGATGTAAGAAATGGTGGATCCATCTTTGAACCATTTCTCAAACTTCTCTTCGTTGAGCTGGAGGACATCAGTAACGTGCAAGGAAACCAAATGCATGGTGAGTCTCCCAAGAGACTCAGTGAGGTTTTTGGATGATCCACTAAAAATATCATCATTCCTAAACTTCCATATCAGCCATAAAATTTCAATAGAGAGACTACACCAAAAAAGTTTAGCAATCATTTTGCAACCATCAATGAAGCCAAAACAAGCATAGACAAGCGAAATGCCATTACCCCCTATATTTAACCCAAAAATCTACCAAATTTCTTTGGCAATGTGACAGTCACAAAAGATATGTTGGATAGTTTTAGGCAGGTGAAAAAATTTACATATGAAGTAATTGCTAGGAAAGTATTTCAGAGGGAGTCTATTAAGGGCTGTCTTCCAAGCAAAAACTTTTTCTTAGGTTCCATGGGTCCATTCCTAAGTTTTCCCAATAGTTTAATCCACTTTTTACAATCCCAGCCTAATTGTCAGGAGGAATTCAAATGGGTAAAAATGTATTTAGAGTCAAGAAGAAAGTTGTAAATAATCTTGGCCTTAGTATTGTACAGAGGGGAGCTATCAGCCCAGTAGAAGAGGAGAGTGGAAGATAAGGGAAGGGGCAGGGGGGAGAGATTAGGAGGAAGGAGGGAAAAAGGAGCATCCATGAAAATCTTATAGGTGCGGAAATGTGAGGGTGGAAGTGCAAAGGCGGTGGACAACTCTTCCTAGCAAATGGGAGAACCACTTTTAATAATATCAACAAAGCACCGTATCCTTTTATTGTGCCAGTTGAGAGCAGAGCACCCTTGTAGGATGGCCAACTATTTATTGTTATGATATAGATTCCACCATATTGATCTGTCCCCAAAAGTTCTGCCATTAGAGTCTCTGAGTCCATTATCTCTAAGAAATTGTGTTATGAGGGCCCATGCTTTCCATATAGATTTAAAAATAGTAGACCTAGATGTACTAACTTCAAATTGCCCAGCTAGTAAGTCCCCAAGAGGTAGGTTTTTCCATTTCCTTGCATGTTTGGGGACTGCCTTTGTGATATTATTCTTAATTAGAAGTTTCCAAGGTTCATCCCCAGATAGGGATCTAGTTATCCAATTGACAGCAAGAGCAACACCATGAAGTTTGAGGTCCTTCAACCCCATGCCACCTCTCATTTTACTCATTGTGCACCACTCCCATTTCACATCATGTCTCTTCCTGTTACCTATGTCATCTGACCATAGGAAGTTCCTAATAAACTTCTAAATGTGATTGTATTGATAATTAGAGAAGAGCCAATAGGAAGAGAAATAGATATTATAGGAGAATAAGACTTTCTGGTAGACTTGGAACCTCCCTACCAGAGATAAGTAATTGTTATTCCACTTAGTAAATTTCTTTTCAATCTTCCCTCTAACCCATTCCCACATCTCCTTGAGATTGGGTTCAACCGAGAATGGAATACCCAGATAACGAATAATAGTATTGGGTCCTTCCCATTTCAGATTGAATCTAGGAAGCCAACAAGGAATGTAACATTCCCAACCCAACAGACAAGATTTATAAAGGGATATTTCACTACTTGAGGCCTAACAGAAAATCTTAATATTATAAATGAGAGCAGCAAGGTTAGTCTCTTTTAGTTTCAAAAGAATGGCACTGTCATCAGCAAATTGTACATTCAAGATTTCCTCATTACATGGAAGAGAAATGACCTAAACCCTAGGTGAGTAGGTCTGATCTTTGAGGATATAATATAGAGCATCTACAATAATCACATATAATGCAGGGGAAAGTGGACACCCCTACCTGATGGATCTAGACAGGGTAATACTGTCGGATCTCATTCCATTTACCTCCACAGTAGTATTAGCCTCGGATAGTAAGGTATTGACCATTCTACAAAGGAGGGGAGGGAAACCAAGACTAGTTAGCATCTAATTGATAAAGGCCCACTCGATCCTTTCATAAGCCTTTTCAAAATCAATGAGTAGTGTAGCGTCATAAATTGTACGCACTTGCTAGGGTGGTACAATTTCACACCTAGTTTAGCACCCGCCTTGGCGCATTTTGCATTTTGCATTGCATTTCCCCTTTAGCACTTAATTAATTAAATTAATTAGGTCTAAGGTTCTATTTCATCATCATCCACATCATAAAGTTGGGCCCTTTCATTAAAGTGTGCCCTTTTCATTTTATTCCTCCAATACATCATTTAATCAAAAACCCTGATTAGGTCCTATTTTGAACTTGGGGGCTTGATTTCGGGGGTCAAAACATCTCAAAATCACCTGTAACTTCGGGATTCTCTCTAAAATCATCATATCCAATGGCCCTGAAAATTTGGTGAAAATTTGTCAGGACCATGGCGCCCGGAGAGGACCATGGCGCCCGGAGTGCACATGGTCCCGGACATTTTTCCCGAAATTTTAGGAGTGCGATCCAATCATAAAATAAACCTTAACCCCAAGAAATTGGTGGGATATTCAATCTCTAGGTCGGCCAAAAGTCAAAATTAAGACCTAGGGTTTCATACATAAGAGCTCTCTTTCTTCATTTGAAAGGATCCGAATTTTTGGGCTTTCAAGGACCTTCGATGCAGCGAAAGAGCAGATCTTTGAAGACTTCAACAACATTCAACATCCTTCTATCAAGCATTTTATCAATTTCATTCATTTAGGGCTTGGAAGACATTGAAAAACAATAGGAGATTACCGACTGAAGATTGGCATGTACTCCTCCCTTGAGGGTTGGGTATGATTTCATGTTGTTTTCATGTCTTTGCATAAGCTTCAATATATCACTTATTCATGCTTTAGATCACTTTGCATCTTGATTTAGAGCATTTACATTATCATTTACCAGCAATTAGGGTTTACTTTCTAGGTTGCTCTAGTTTGCTTTCTTGCATTTAAGGACCTTGCACACACACTAGGTCTGCACACACAATACATTTTACAATACAACTTGGCTATTTGTGGAGGTGTAAATCACCGAAGCGGGGGTTTGACTAAGGCAAAACCCTATATAGCCGTCCAAACACCTTTTCAGATATAAGTGCAGGTTTCGGACTCGGACGACGCCGCAGGTTGCAGATCCGGGAGAAGCAGACTGAGACCGACCTTCCCACCAAATTTCAGAGAAAAAGACCAGGACAGGGGCGTGGGGTGCCCTGGTCCTGCCAGGACAGGGGCGCTGGGCACCCTAGTCCCTGAGACAGGGGCGCTGGGCGCCCTGGTCCTCCTGACAGACAGCATTTTCAGCATTTTTGACAGCTTTTCCAAGTTGCAAAACAGCAGTTTCCGGAGCAGTTTCAGGGGCAGAATCAGGACAGTGGCGCCCACGCCCCCGTCCTGAACATTTTCAATCAGATTTTAACTCTAGGTACGCATTTGCATTCTTGTCTTGTCCTTGTGTTTACAGCTTTCCATTGTTTAAGTTCAATTCTGCAATCTTGTTATTAGTTCATACTTGCACTTTGGGGTTAGGGATTGAACTTGTATCATTTCATCTTTCAATTACAACAAAGGAATAGAAATCCTAATAGGTATCCCATGGCTCTCTCTTCCACAAAAAGAAGTAGCCAATTGTGTGATACCTCTAGGCTCTTTCGTATTCCGCAAATGTGTGATTGAAAGTGAGATTAGGGCATGCTTGCTTAGTTTCACTTTTTCTCCTACACATTTTGGTGAACCCGACGTGAATCTATCATTGCTTCCTCTTGCATTGCATTTGTTAGATCTAGATCTAGATTTAGTGTGTTTTCATTTCATTTTCATTAAAAAGAAAAAAAAAAAAAAGGTGTGTTTCTTTGCATTGTGTGTTTAAATTTTATGCAATTTCAAAATGTCAGATTTTTATTTGCAAGATGTTCATATTTGTGATGATTATGAGTTAGATGAAGCTTTAGATGAATTTTTGAAACCTAAATATACCAAGCCTTCATTTTACCAAAAACTCATAAACATTGTTACTATGCCATTTCGTTGTGATGAGAAAGATAAGTCGAATGATTCCTCTCAAGGGTACATTCCTATCAGCTCTTCCACTAAATCTAGTAACATGGTTGTTTTCAATGACACTCTATATGAAGAGATATCTCCTTTTGAATCAAAAGATAAACCTTTTAATAGATATGATCATGCTTTGTTGAAAGATGCCCTTGATGCCTTTGTTCCTCCTAAAAAACACTCCCTTCATGAGGATCCTTTTGTGCAAGAAGATGACATTATCCCTACATTTCCTAGTGATGGCATTTCCTTTTCCAACAAAATTCCCACTAGAGATGATGAATTAATGATAAATGCTTACCCTTCTCGTAAAGTTTGTCTTACCTATAAGCATCCCTTAGAGAAAGAAGATGAAATGATAAGCAATTTCCTTAATTCTCTCTCCCCTAAAGATCATATTGAACATATTTTGAGGAAAGAGTATGAGTTTAACACATCTATTGATGCTTTCCCCCCTAAGGATGAGGAATTAATAAACAATGTTATCTCCTCTCCCGAAATTGACAATACTTCAAACATTCCTTTCAACCACTTCACTATTTGGGATGAACCATTAGAAGAAGGTGTAGATTATTCTCTCTCCCTTGATAATTTCTCACCTTCCTTGAATCTCAATTATTCTCCCTCTAAAAATAAAGTATCTCCCTCTCCTCAACTTGGTTCTACTCATAAGGATACCCTAGTTCAAAGCAAGATGGTTAACATCTCTTTCAAAGATCTCCCTCTCAAAAGTGAGACTTTAGAGAGTAATGTTGATCCTTCTCCTAGAGAGTTTATTCCCCATGTAGATCCTGTGATGATAAAGGATGATATGACCTTTCCTAGTATTACTCTCCCTACTAGAACATCAATGCCTATCCCTTGTCTCTCTCCTAAAATTGATTTGATCCATGATAAGATTTTAGTGCAAGAGAAGATTATCAATAATTTTTCCAACACTTTTGTTCATTCCTCTAAACCATCCTCAATCAATTTGATACATGTGAATGAGACACCTAAAAAACCTCTCTTCACTGTCCAAGGTGCTTGTCCTTCTCAAAATTCTTAACCTTTAAATAAGCCTATCTTAGTGGTTCAAGGTGGCTATGCTAATGATTCTTTTTGCACGCCTAAGAAACCTATTATTACTGTGCAAGGAGGTTATTCTTCCAAGAGCCCTTATGAGTATGCTAAGCAACTGACTAGAGAGAGTTATCATGTGGTTGCCCATACCTATAACACAAGAAACAATACGCAACCTAATCCTCCTCCAGTTATCCCAACTTCACTTCCTCCTTCTCAACCTATTCTTCCTCAAGCTCCTCATATTTCACAAGTTCTTGGTAAGGAATATGATCTCATTGAACAACTTAAAGCTACCCCTGCTAAGATATCCCTTTGGGATTTGATCCAAACTTCTTCCGTTCATCATGGAATGTTACAAGATGCCTTGAAAGATTTGAATGTTCCTCCACCTAATACATCTAGTAATATAGTGTCTTTGGTTAACTCTGTGATGAATCCTAAAGCTCAAATTGTGTTTACCCAAGATGAGTTGCCTACTAGTGAAATTCAACAACAATATGATCCCTTGATGATTGTGGTTATCATAAATGACACTGCTATAAGACGAACACTGGTAGATAATGGCTCTGGCCTTAATGTGTGTAGCATTAATCTATTGCATAAGATGAATGTGGATACATCCCTTATTGAGCCTGAATCTCATCCCATTCGAGGCTTTGATAATGTGGCTAAGTCTTCATTAGGTATTATCACCTTACCCGTCACAGTGAAACCTGTTACTTTGCCTACTCCTATCCATGTTATGTCTGGAAATCTAACATACAACTTGTTATTAGGGAGACCTTGGATTCACAGTATGCAAGCTGTCCCCTCTACATTGCATAGACAAGTTAAATTCATTTATAACAATAAGACATATACCTTGATAGGTGATACTAAACTTCAGGCTTGTTTGCAAACATCTACTTTCAAAGGGAGTTCATCTAAGCCTTCCTCTTCTAGTAATGACTCTTTGAACAAGATACCTATGGATAAATCCTTACCCTCTGATAATCAAAATTCTTTGGATGAGTCTAAAGCTCCTAAAGAAGATCCTTCTCAACTTGAATATACACATGAAGAGGCTTTTGATCCTGAGAAGGTTCTCGCAGAAGATGATTGGGGATCTCTTGACTTTAATCCCACCTTTGTAGGTGAGTATAGGGTTCCTCCTAGAGAACTTAAAGTTAAAAAGAAGGAAGAAACTAGAGATCAATCATTCTTACCTGAACCTATGAGCAATAATTTTGTTGCCTCTTCTCAAACTTCTTCTCCTCACACTTCTGATTCTGAAGAGTTTGATTCTTTGTCTTATGAAAAACCACCATCTCTTCCTGAAATGGCTGATCGTTATGGTCGTGGTTTTCACATTTTTGCTAAGCATGGGTATCATGGAAATGGTTGTGGTGCTCATGAACAAGGGATAAAAGTTCCTCTAGAGACTAATTTTCACAATTATGCCTTTGGACTCGGCTATAATCCCTGCAAACGTACCAAAGCATCTAAAAGACCATCTCTCAATGTGAATGCTATATTTAGTAGTGATGATGATCTCACTTCAACTAAATCATCTTCTACTTCTATCAGCTCTCATTCCCCTCATAAGGAAATCTTGGCAATGAACAAATCTCTTTATGAATCCCCTCAAATTTCTAAATCCACTTATGAATCTTTATTTCCTATTCATCATAAATTCCTTTCCTCTAGGGATAAGGCTCTAATAAATTACACTCATCCCTCTTCTAAGATTTCATGTGACTTTTCTCCTTCAATTTTTATCATTTTATACATGTTTTTGATCTCACTTATAGTTGAGCATTTAACATGTCATATTCAAATACCTCATTTAGTCTATCATGTCTTTAAATAAAATTAATGGCTATTATGTTGCTCATCATTATGTGACATTGGTAGCTCATTTACTGGGGGCTCATTGTCATTCATGATGGTACAATTTCAAGTGCAATCATATTTTTTCGAAGCAACATAATAGCCTAATTTTCTTGTTCCTATGGGGAAAAGAGTGATTTCATACATCTCTTCTTTTTCTTATGTCTAAATCACAAGACCAACTTTGATTGTAATTTTGAAAGTGTTATAATTGATAAAATCAGCCAAAATTCTGGATTTTAGCTGAAAAATACAGTAAGATCTCGCTCCCAAAATTTCGGAAAAAATGTCGGGGATGATGGCGCTCGGAGTGCACACGGTCCTCGCAATTTTTTTCCAAATTTTTAGGGATGAAAGATATTATGATTTTATTTCGGTCTTCACGATGGCGACGCAACACGCAACCTGAACGGAGACCCCGAAACTTGCTCACGACACCAAAAACTGCATTTTTTCAAGCACCCTAGCCTGAACCTCCTTGCACCCTGCTGTCCCGGGAGGTAGGACTAGAGCGCCCAGCGCCCTGGTCCCTCAGGACCAGGGCGCCCAGTGCCCTGGTCCCCAGGACCATGACGCCCAGCGCCCTGGTCCCTGGGTCCTATTTTGGGCCCGGTCTCCTAAGGAGATTGCGGGTCTTTTTGTTTGCAATTTGGAAATTATATTTCCTGGTCGGCCTAAGGTCGGGAAAATCAGTCTTGTAACCCTAATTGGCAAGTATATAAACTACATTTTTTTCTTTCATTCAAGGAGAGATACATGCATGAGAAGAGGATATGTGTACAAGCGTGGAAACTATACTCAAGCATTCAAGCATTCAAGCAATTGATCATTTCAAGTCTCCATTCAAGGCTAAGTGTTGCATTCAAGTCAAGGATTCAACCATTGAAGAGGAGATTACTTATTACATGCTACATACAACATACTACAACAAACAACAACATCTAAACCTTCGCACATAAGGATACAAACATCCTTAGAACAAGGTATTAGTACTTGTTTTACATTACAGTCATTTACATTTACAGCACTTGCTCATTTCTTGGTTAATTCCAAAACCGGGGTTTGACCTAAAGGCAAACCCCTAATCCCTAACCCCCCAATCGTCTTTACTTTTTCTGTGTGTAGGTTGCAGGTACACGGCTGAGATTGAAGATCTGGAATCCTCGTGCAGAGACGAACAGATCCCCCTTCGTTTCGCGGATTTTTCGGAGGACCGTGGCGCCGGGCGCCATCGTCCCGACAACTTTTGCTCAAATTTGTAGGACAACGCCGTATCGACATTCTACTGCTAATTCCAGGTCCGCAGCTTCATCCTATAACCCGAACTCAATTTATAAGCGAATCTTTGTCACTTTCTATGCATTCTTAGCTTAATTTCCTTAAACAACATTCTTTACAAAAGAGGGTAGCCTTGCTTTCCAAACCCTTGAAATTCATTTAGCATCCAATCTCACATTGTGTGGGATTGGATCTTATGAGTTTCAACCCCTCTTTTGAATGTAAAGTCTATCTCCTAAGTGAAAAACCATTGAATCCTAGCGAACCTCCCTTCTCTCTCCTCGGAGTTGGAAGAGGGGAGAGCAACTAGGGTTTGACCGCGATTTTTCCGCTTTACATTTTGGTGAACCCGACGTGAACATCCTTTCTGATTTTTCATGCTTAGATCTGAAAAAATTGATTACATTTCCATGTTTGATCTTTTGCAAAATTTTAGAGGTGATTGCATAAAAACCCTAAATTTTCTTTTTGAACATTGAACTTGTGAAATGCTTAATTGTTAATGTTTGTTTCAGATCTGCCTTTCTATTACAAATTATCAATTCATAGCTGTGCTTTAATTTTGAAAATTAAGTGGTTAAAAGTCAAAACCCTAATTTTTGAAACCCTCTTGATTCAACCTTTGTCTGACAATTTGACCGATCAAAACATCTCCAAATCAGCTGTAACTTTGGATGCTGCAATAAAATCACAATATCTTTCATCCCTGAAAATTTGGAAAAAAGTTACGAGGACCATGTTGCACTCTGATCACCATCGTCCCCGACATTTTTTCCAAAATTTCGGGAGCAAGATCTTACTGTATTTTCCTGCTAAAATCCAGAATTTTGGCTGATTTTATCAATTATAACACTTTCAAAATTACAGTCAAAGCTGGTCTTGTGATTGCTTGGTTTAGGGCTCCTAATCATTCAAAAATCATCGAAATTAAAATTTTGCGTCAAAATTGTGTTTGCATTCATTCGAAATTCCAGTGCTTTATTCAAATTCTTGCATTTTGTGACTTTTGAAATTAAGTGCTTAATTACAACAACTTCGATTTCCGCTTTCAAAATTGAATTTTGCGTGAAATTGAGTCAATTTTTGAATTTCAAAACTTGCATTGCTTTTGACATTCCCTCTAAAATCATAAAATTCAAAATTTCAGTTTCCCTCTCTTTTTCAAAATTCAAAATTTTGCATTTTTCGACAATCTTGATAGGGTTCAATTTTGAGATTGCAACTTTAATTTGGCCTATCTACAGATCGTAAAATCCCTCAATTTTTTTAGATTAGCTCTAAAATCATCATAACTTTCATCCCTGCAAATTTCGAAAAAAGTTGCAAGGACCGTGTTGCACTCCGGACGCCACGGTCCCGGACATTTTTTCCGAAATTTCGGGAGACTGTTGTGATTGCATTTAACATCTTAAATCTGGAAGATTGGCTGGTTTTACTGAAAATTGCTACCTCTAAAATCAAAATCTTTTCTCTCTCTCTAGTGCATGAGTTTTACAACAATAAGCCCTACCTACACTATTCTCGTTAGACGAAGCCGTAGAATTAAGTCTTTCCGAGGTTTAACTACTGAGGAGATGGAACCTAATTTGAGTAGCCTTTTTAACAAGGACATGGGAAATTCGTCTAATCCTCCTAATGATGAAGAAGCTCTCCATGAGGTTTCTGTTGAACAACTTTCAAAATTGGATAACCAATTTGACGATTTTCACCAATGGATGTCTCATGAGTATCCCGATAGTCAAGCTCTTCCTTTAATTGAGGGTCTAAAACGCATGCTTCAAAGTGATAAGAATGGAATTTATGTTTTGCGTGGTATTTCACACATTGTGAATTCGAACGTAATGCCTATGAAGAGTTGTGTCGAAACTTTAGGTTATACACAACCTCCTACACAAGTCAATCATTCTATTCCTTTGACCACTCCTATTGCTAGTATACCTACCTTTACATCAATCATAATGGCTACTTCTATACAAGACACTCCTCCTGTGATTACTAGTCATGGGGGCAATCCTCCCTCTTCTTCAATTAATCCTCTTCCTTCATTTAATCCGACTTCTTCATACATTCCTTCAATGAGTGTTCCTATTACATCTTCACAAATGAACATGACGCAAGGGGGCAATTCATTTAACCATTCTATTCCTCCTTGTAGTGTTCCTCCTATCCAATCATCCCCTATGGTTGACTATCATAGGGTCCCACCACCTTACTCTTTGCCTTCTTTCAATAACATAACACCTCCATCTCAATCTAACACACCTAATATGAATTCTTCAACTGAAGTGACCATTAACAATCTTGCACAAACTGTCTCTTCTTTACAGCAACAAATTGCCTCTATGAATCAATCAAAGTTTAGTGTGCCCACATTTGATGTTGCGAGCCCACTCTCTCTTGACATTGTTCGAGCCATCCCTCCTAAACATGTTGAAATCCCGCATTTGGAGCTTTATAATGGTAAAGGTGAACCTCTAACACATGTTAAGACTTTTCAAACAATTTGTACTGATTTTGCTTATGACCCAAGGTTGCTTGCAAAAATATTCACTAGAACATTAAGAGACAAAGCCCTACAATGGTATTGCTCGTTACCTTCTTATTCTATTACTTCTTTCGAACAGCTTGCAAATGCTTTCATTCAACAATTTCAAAACAATATAAGTCCTAAAGTTACTTTGATTGATTTAATGCATTGTAAACAAGGTGTTAAAGAAAAAGTGACTGATTTCATTGGTAGATATAAGCATTTGTATGCTCAAATTTCTTTTCTAGTGCCTGATAATGATATTCAAAGAATCTTTATTTCTAATTTGCAAAAAGATATTCGAGACAAACTTCTATTTTCTGAGTTTACTTCTTTCCAACAGTTGTGTGCCACTCTTCACAATTATCAACTGACTGTGAGTCAAATAGAACAATCACATCCTATGGCTCCGAGTGATAAGGGTGATAGCAGTCAACAACCATTTGGGAAGATTAAACCGAACAGAGATTCCATCAAATTCAATGAAAACATCATCAACAACAATGTCAATGCAACATCAGGTGTGCCTCCTATTTCTAAATTTTTCAGGAAAGAAAGAAAGTATACTCCTTTGAATGAATCATTGCATGATATTATGAATAAGTTATTGGAACAAAATGTGCATACTCTTCCTCCTATAAGACAAATTGATCCTGCAAAGATTACTTCACCTTATTTTGATCACAAAGCTTTTTGTCATTTTCATCGTCAGCCTGGTCATGATACTGAAAAATGTTTTTCTTTAAAGGGTAAAATTCACGATTTGATTGATAATAATACTATTTCTATTTCTGGAGTGAATGATAAAGGCAACACATCTGTAGCTCCTCCTAATCAAAATCTTCAGATTTTTACTGATCCATTACCTTCTCATACTTCTCATACCTCTAATGCGATTGAGGCTAATGATTCCTCTCTCTCATCTGATGGTCTTGTGTCTATGACTCTGAATGTGATTAACTTTGTAGAGCAACAAGAAATCCCTAAAGAACCTTCCATCACATTTGATTCTAGTGAAACCATTAGAGCACCTGATGGTCCTTTATACATAGTTGCAAAAGTCAAGAATACACCTTGCCGTGGAGTGCTTATTGATCCTTCGTGCATGGTTAATGTTATTACTGAGGAATTTCTTTTTACTTTGCAATTGAATCAAGTGATCTATGAAAAAACAGATGTGGTTGTGAAATTATTTGATGCATTTTCTTCTCCTGCGATTGGTTCTATTACATTGCCCATTGAGGTCCATAACAAATCTGTTGATGTGAACTTTGCTATTATACCTTCATCCGAACAATTTCGTGTGAAGCTTGGCTATCCTTGGCTATCTTCCATGAAAGCTATTTCTTCTCCTATTCACAAGTGTTTAAAATTTCCCCATAATGGTGAAGTTGTTACTGTCAATCATAGTCTCTTTAAACCAGCTGAAAGAACCTCTAGTGTTCCTATTGATTACTTTTGGCCTAAACAATTCCAATCTCTTCCTTCGCGAAGTGATCACCTTTTCAAATCTTATCAAAAGTGGAAAACAGATATGATCCTATCTCTAAGTGAACCTGGAACACCTAAACTTGACATTCCTATCATTTTTGAGAAGGAAATTCTTCCTTTGAAAGATAAAACTAATGTCTTTCCTCAAGAAGATTCCCAATCCCCATGGATGTGACTATGTCTATGCCTGATAAACCTCCTAAAAGTAGACCTATCCCTCCTCATCATGATGGACTTGGTCTTCTTCCTAAACCAAAAATTCCTCCTTTATATGGAGCAGTTCCTCCTCCTGCCTTTTATAGAGAAAAGAGACCTTCTTCTTCTCCTATTATCCAGCTTAAGAGACCACAACCTAAACACCCCAGTGATAAGGATGAGAACATTCCTCCTCCTCTATCTTCTCCACTTCCTACTAAGACTGGACGTAATCATTCTGCACGTGAACGCCGACGAAAGCGTCGTCTTAGGGCTCAAGCAGCTGCTTCTCAAAATTTACAATCTCCAAAAAACACCTTCAACAAGCATTATTCCATTTTCTCCTCAGCCGGAAATTGAGCCTAAATCTCCTAAACATAAGATGCATGATGGTCTTGATCCTGTGCGAGTTAAAGATCCTATTTTTATAAATCTTGATGATGATATAGATGAAAATGTTATTCATGATGAAAATGCTACTCCGCTTGCTTCTGATAGTGAATATGAACTTGTTGATGTTGATAACCATTTATCTAGTGAATTTTCTAAAGCACTTATCCTAGCTCCTAGACAAGAACAACGTGGCTTGGAACATGAACATAGCCCTTGTTTGGATCTCGTAATAGCTCCATCTGCTGTGTTGGATGTTCCTCCTCTAGCGTGTTCCCTACCTTCCCGAAACATTGATCAGCAAGATCGAGGGGTAGATGACATGCTAGACTAGTTACATTAGCATAGAAGATTCTCTCCCCCTCTCTTTTGTTACTTCTTCTATATGTTATTCTCATTCTTCTATTTGTCGTCCTTAGTGTTGTCTACTTGAGGACGATGCAAAGCATTGAGATCTCTTTGGTCTCTCTCATGTTGACTCAAAAGACACATTTGTTCCCTTCTTCTAGGTGACCTTCCTTGATTGGGGAATGAAGAACAATTATGCATACATACATATGATATATATACATGACTTATCATACAGCATGCTGATCCCGAGGAAAGCGAAGTCACCTCGTGCTTTGTGTTTTGTGTTTATTATCCTTGGGTTTATCTCACACTTGGGGGCTAAATCTTTGTCATAACGTGCTCCTTTCCCTTCTCATTTCTTATGTGTATCACTACGTTAAAACAATCACCCCCATTGAGGCGTGTGTGATCGCTTTAACGTAGGGGGGCATACACCCTGTCTATCCTTTCACGATACTTGAAAATTTCTTGGCGAACTTAGCTTTGCCTTGAAAATTTTTGGTATTTTTCTTACATGACTCATAGTGAGGGAACCTTACTACTGACAGTCATGGTTCTCCCTCGTGATCTTCCCTTTTACTTTGCCAATCGAAGTCATAAGATCCTTAGTCCACTGGGGGCTTGGTGTATCTTGCCTCCTTGACGTGGTGAAAGTCTTTCAATGATTGTTTCCTTGTACTTTACCGGAAGTATGAGCACACATACTCCCGCTAAAGTGGGGGCTAAATGTAGCGTCCTAAAATTGCGACACTTGCAATTTCGACTGCATTTCGGTCTTCACGATGGTGACGCAACACGCAACCTGAATGGAGACCCCGAAACTTTCTCACGACACCAAAAACTGCATTTTTTCAAGCACCCTGGCTTGAACCTCCTTGCACCTTGCTGTCCCGGGAGGTAGGACCAGAGCGCCCAGTGCCCTGGTCCCTCAGGACCAGGGTGCCTAGCGCCCTAGTCCCCAGTACCATGGCGCCCAGCGCCCTGGTCCCTGGGTCCTATTTTGGGCCCGATCTCCTAAGGAGATTGCGGGTCTTTTTGTTTGCAATTTGGAAATTATATTTCCTGGTCGGCCTAAGGTCGGGAAAATCAGTCTTGTAACCCTAATTGGCAAGTATATAAACTACATTTTTCTCTTTCATTCAAGGAGAGATACATGCATGAGAAGAGGATATGTGTACAAGCATGGAAACTATACTCAAGCATTCAAGCATTCAAGCAATTGATCATTTCAAGTCTCCATTCAAGGCTAAGTGTTGCATTCAAGTCAAGGATTCAACCATTGAAGAGGAGATTACTTATTACATGCTACATACAACATACTAAAACAAACAACAACATCTAAACCTTCGTACATAAGGATACAAACATCCTTAGAACAAGGTATTAGTACTTGTTTTACATTACAGTCATTTACATTTATAGCACTTGCTCATTTCTTGGTTAATTCCAAAACTGGGGTTTGACCTAAAGGCAAACCCCTAATCCCTAACCCCCCAATCATCTTCACTTTTTCTATGTGTAGGTTGCAGGTACGCAGCTGAGATTGAAGATCTGGAATCCTCGTGCAGAGACGAACAGATCCCCCTTCGTTTCGCGGATTTTTCGGAGGACCGTGGCGCCGGGTGCCATCGTCCCGACAACTTTTGCTCAAATTTGCAGGACAGCACCGTATCGACATTCTACTACTAATTCCAGGTCCGCAGCTTCATCCTATAACCCGAACTCAATTTATAAGTGAATCTTTGTCGCTTTCTATGCATTCTTAGCTTAATTTCCTTAAACAACATTCTTTACAAAAGAGGGTAGCCTTGCTTTCCAAACCCTTGAAATTCATTTAGCATCCAATCTCACATTGTGTGGGATTGAATCTTATGAGTTTCAACACCTCTTTTGAATGTAAAGTCTATCTCCTAAATGAAAAACCATCGAATCCTAGCGAACCTCCCTTCTCTCTCCTCGGAGTTGGAAGAGGGGAGAGCAACTAGGGTTCGACCGTGATTTTTCCGCTTTACAAGTAGCATTCCAGCATGCTGTCTAGAATCCTTGGCCCAATGAAGGGTCTCCCAACAGGTGATGATATTGTCTAAGATATATCTCCCCTTGATGAAACCTATTTGTGTGGGGTTAATACTTTTGGAGATGATGGCTTCAAGCCTGACAGCCACAACCTTAGCAAGGACCTTATAAGATACATTTAGCAGTGTAATAGGTCACTGATTTTTAATCAAGCATTTGTCACCCCCTTTGGGTAAGAGTTTTATGAGCCCTTGATTAATGTCTTTCCAAAGAGTACCTTTGGCTATGGCTTCCACATACAAGCTGAGCAGGTCCTCTAAGATCCATTTTGAGTTGTTTCTATAAAATTTAGTAGGAAAGCCATCTGGTCCTAGGGATTTATCATTACTCAGTGAAGCAATATCATATTCAACCTCCTCTCTAGAAATTGGCAAGCTTTAGTTTCTTGTAGTCATCCTCTAATACTTTTCTTGGAACAAGGGCCCTGATGAGCTGTCTGATAGCACATTGTTTCTCTCCTCCATCTACTGAGGTGAAAAGGCTCTGATAGTACTGTGAGAAACCCTTAAGGACAGCATGGGGGTCAGTGATAAGGGAATCATTGACTCTGATGTTGGGGATTTTCTCTTTAGCTTCTTTAACCTTAATCTTATGGAAAAAATATTTGGGCCCCCTATCTCCATCCTAAAGCCAGTTAAGTTTGGCTCTAGCCTTAAGCCCCTTAATCTTTTCATTTTGCAACTTCCTTAATTCAGCTTTGGCTAAGATCAAATTGTGGGTAAGTTGGGGAGAGGAGGGGTCTTTTTGTAGTTCCTCTTTAGCACGAGATAATAAGTTATGTAGTGAGAGCTCACCTCTCCTGAAATTCTTAGCTCTCTTCCTACCCACTATTTGGCATAGAATGGTCCAAGACTACATAGTCAAATTCCATTTCTCAGTACAAGATAGGTGTTGGTTGCAGATTTTTTTGAAGTTTTTGATGGCAAAGAAGGCACAAAAAACATCCTCATCCTTGATGAAATGGGTGTTTAGGATAAAAGAGGGGGATCTGATGATATCCTATATAGCTTGATCTAAGGGGTCAATAGATATCATTATAGGGTGGTGATCCTAGAGAGTGTATGGGGTAACTAAGTATTTATCTCCATTATTGTCCTTCTGGATCCCAAACACCTCTCTGTTAAAGTAAAATCTATCCAGCCGGTAGTAGATCCTTTTGAAGAGCTTCTAGTAATTACACCATGTATACCATATTGATTTTGTTTCCCCCTTCCTACCTACAATTAGGTCAACAAGTTTAAGTTTGTTCACCATTCTTTGCCAGTGCATTCTTTCAAATCCTTTCTATTCAAACTGGTTTCCTCCACATTTATCTTGAGATCTTTCCACCATGTTGAAGTCACTTCCCAATAGCCAAGGGATCTCCTAAAGTGTGGTCATCCATTCCCAAAGGTTGGCTCGTTCCCTGTAGTCATTGGGAGCATATACTAAGCAAATCCCAAATGTTTTTTCATTGTAATGAAGAAAAATCTAAAGAACATGAGCACAGGGGGATTGACCCCATTTGACCATATATTTGGCCCATTAACAACCTAGGAGGATGGCAATGCTCCCTTTACCTTTGGTAGGGCTAGTATTAAAAGAGACAACATCCCTCTAGATACATTTAAGTCCAATTTGTAGGTTAAACCCAATGGCCTTAACCTCTTGCAAGAGGAGACAGTCAACATCTTTATTGTAGTTGAGGAATCTTTTAACCACATATTTCCTATTCGGAGCCTCAAGGCCCCTAACATTCCAAGAAATAACCTTCATGAGGCAATATTAAGATTGGACCATGGGTTCCTGTGGGGTCTTAAACCCCATAAAGCATTTGGGTTAGCTTTCAGTATTAGTCAGATTATTTGCATCAAATGCCATAGTATTGCAGGGTCTACCCCTTTTCTTCCCCACTTCAGAGATTTGATCTAGGCCTAGTGAGTCTTTCTTTTTATTAGAAACTCTAGGAGATCTCTTTTTGAGAAATTTCTTACTCTTGGGCTCCTCAGAGGTGATACCCAGACTAGGGGTGAAAGAGGCATTGGGGGTCCCAAAATCAGTGTAGGACAGAGTAATCTAATTTTCCCCTGTCACGGTGGACACATCAGTCTGCCCTTCATTGAGAGACTAGGAGGGAACAACATAATTAAAATTCTCATCCCCATTAGGAGCACAAGGAGCTGATCTATGGGAATCCCCCTCACTATGAAGACCATCATTAATGTCAAGAGTTTCCTGAGGAGCTTTGATAGTTCAAAGCATGGTGCCACCAGAAGGTGAAGCACTATTGGCCAAGTCACATTAGCGTCATAGTCAATTTCATTTTTTTGTTTGTCAAGTAGAGATTTTAATTAATTTCTAGCATCTGTAGCAGATTTCAATTGTTCAAGAACCAGTTGTTGTGCAATTTTTGTGCGCGGACCATTACTATGATGGTCACTAGTGTCCAGAGAGGCTCTGGAGTTTGAAGGCATCTCTTGGGCCAAATTAGCATTTCTCAATGCTTGCTGATATAAATTAATACTCTCTATAATAGGGATTGAAGAGGGAATGTTTGGAGGTGGGGGAGGCAGAGGTGGAGGCAGGGGGAGGAGGCTGGGGAGGAGGGGGGGAAGGAGGTGGGTGTGGAGTAAGGTTCCCATGGTCACTAGAAGATATGGTTGTTTTATTCTAAGTGGGGCCATGGCGAGTAGAGGAACAAGGGCGGGGAGCTCGCTTAGCCAAAACAGGGCAATCTTTCTTGAAGTGCCCACTTCGCTTGCAAACATAGCAGGCATTAATTTCCCCAAGGTATTCTATAGGGTAGACGAAAGGGTGGTTCTCAATATTGATTTCAATCTTAGAAGGGAAGGAGACACCAATATTAAAGGCTATCAAGACTCTGGCATTCATGTGCGGGAGTAGGGCAAGAGAGGAGTCTACTTTCAAGACTTTTCAAAGCAGTTAGAGGATATGGGGGATGCAGTTCCAAAGAAATAGAGGGACATTACCTAGGTTAATCCATTTGGGGCCGGATAAGGCCATGTTTTCTTCAGAGCACAAGCCAATCGACCATTTAATAACCCTAAAGCATGAATTTCCAATATTCCAGAAGTGTTTTTCAATGGCCTTTTATTGACTAGTAGGGTCATTAAAGAAAATAAGAAATAGACCTTTTTGTATCATACGAAAAAAAGAGTATTGCAAACCAAGCTTTTTACACCAAATATCTTGCAGCCACTTATTCATGAAAGATCTAGAAGGCAAATTATCAACATCTAATGCCGCAAGAAATATGGCAGATTCTTTAAACCTAGAAACTTTATTTGAAATAATGGTTGACATAGATGAATTAGGTTTAATGAGGATATGCTTAGTAGATGAAACCTCACCTTCTTCTTTGTTGGAATCAGGCAGAGCATGTTGTCTATCTTCGGCGAAGAAATGAGGACCTTCTGGCAGGGCAACACACGAGTCCTTCATGGCTTCGCTAAAAGACCACTTCGCTCCATCGCTCATAGGTTGTCGAATGGAATTCTCCTTATGGGTATCATTAGAAACTAATTTGGTTTGGTCCATTAACAAGTATTAATCAGGTATTAAGACCTCCAAGTTCATGAAATAAGAGCAATGAATGTAGGGGCCACCCAACAGTGCCAGGGAGCCCTTGCGAAGTATGGAGAGCCTGTAACAAGGACAAGTTGGTGATCGTGTCCAAGTTGCAGACCAAAACTACTCACAATTCTTTTTTCTTTTATTTTTATTTTTTTAATAAATTTTGATTTAATAATTATTATTTATATTATAACTCTAATACTTATACTTATTAATTATTATAATTCTAAAATCAATTTAATTATAGTGTTAGAATTTGGATAATAATGAGTGTTAGGATTAGAATCAAATTAGGATTAATATTATAATCACCATTATAGTTAGGCTATATAATTAAAGTTATAATTACTATATAATTAATTTTAGAATTAGGTTTATTGACAAGGTTAGAACTAGGATTATGGCTATGATAAAAGGTAGTATTTTGAGATAGAATTAGGGTTAGGGTGAAAGTTAATATTAGGGTTAGAATTATTTTGATAGGTTCCTAGTCAAGATTAAAATTAAAACTAGATTTGAAAAATATAGATTTATGAATCTATATAATCTTCTAAAAATATATAAAGTTACATAAATATCATTCATATTATTGTAGAATAATCTATTATATTGTAAAATATTAAAGTATCTATTTATCTCAAAATGTGTCTAGTAGATACAAATAAATCATTGTCATGGTGTATCTATCAACTTTACAACAATACTTTTTGTACACCATTATAAGGTAATTATGCATATGTTCTACAAGTGTCTATTGTCTCAAACTATAATCTTACCTACACCACCACTATGCGGCACTTGTTTATCAATGTAAGAGTAAAAGTAGAACATGGAGTGAATATTATGATAACTAAAATAAAATTATGTTCACATGATACAAATGAGTTAGGAATTTTTATTCATCCAATAGAGAATGTGAGAAATAAAGGTAAGGTTGTTTGGTGACCAATATGTTCTCGTGTTGGAATTAAAATGAGGTTTTTTATTCATCCAGTATAGAACATGAGAAATAATAAGGTCTATTATGTATGGAGTGGATAGTATGATAACTAGAATTAAATTATGTTCAAATGTAAGTATTGAATTTAGGTTTTGAATTCATCCAAAAATGTAACGTGGAGAAGAAAAAAAGAAGGTTATTTATTAGATCGTTGAGAAAATAAAAGAAGCTTATTTATTAGATCATGGAGATAAAAAACAGTTATTTATCAATCAATTCAATAATTTAATTGCAACTTGTGACATACACACTTATTTTAATTAGATAACAATATAAATTGGTTATATATTTTAACAAAAAAGTATCATTCACTCCAATGAAATCCCAATACATTTCAATGAGTATGTGTCACTCACATCACATCCAACATATATAGCAACAAAAGATATTAAATCCTTCCAGAGTTATAGCATTGCTTTCAACTTAAAAAGAATTCTATTTATCACACTATACATCTTGATATAAATAATAATTAAAGAAGTGTGTAACACTAGTTTAAACAGTTAGGACAAAATCATTCAAGACTTTATTTTTTTTCGGTGTACCTACAACAGCCCAGAAAAAGCATGAAGCCTGTGACAACACCAGTGCAACAAGGACATTCACAAAGTAGTTTTTACCATCAAATACACAGACCTATAGACTGAAACCTCTTTATATAAGAACCAAATATTAATTTAATATACACTCACTAAAAAATTACTATCTAAAAAAATCAATTAATTTGATAACTAAAAATTTGTTTACTTTTCAATTTTTTGAAATTTTACACGTTCTCTTTTTTTTTTATGATGCAAAAGAACTCATGGAAAATATGATCTTTTTAATTTGTCAAAAAACGTATTGTTGAAGGCCCCCTATTTCACAAATTCTTTTGGATCTAAAATTTACCTAACTTGTGTGCTTGTAGGAGGGGTATTATTGCAAAACTACTAACAAATCGTTGTTGCAAAATTTTGGCAACGTCTTTTAATCTTTATTATGTGCCTTGTTTTTATAGCTTATCGAACACTTCAATTGGTACACTAAAATTGAACCAGTCTATTTTGTGTCTTGAGCAATAGGCTCTTTTTGTTTAATCTCTTGAGGGCCTATCTCCCCATGTGGTCATTAGGACTAATAGTGAGGAGAGAACAACTCAAGTTGTAACAAGGAAAACCCACCTCTTCTGAACCACTATAAATAACTATATCCATGGTGAAAGCCATGGGTAATGTGTGTTGATTAGTTTGTGCTGACACTATGTCTCCCCATAAACCCATTTCATAAAATTTATTTGATCAGTTGTAGGGCGTAACCCCTACCGGCTAGGAGCCTTTTGTATTTACATACCTAAAAGTGCCACATGTATGGCCACAAAAGTGGATGTCCTTACTAGCACCTTTTTGTTTTAGAAAGCCAAAATCCTTCTAGTTGCTGGGGCAGGAGGTTGGATCTCTGGAGTGGCCAACACACATATGGTTCTTAGTAGAGATACAAAGTTCGCCAAGGGGAGTTTTTGTGGGGATTAATGCTTGGCTTCCCCAAAGAAGTGAGTGTCATGGATGGAACCAATGGGGTCAAGCATCTAATTATCTGCTCCGAATAGCGTAGCCTCAATGAAACCCCATGTAGGATGAACAACTATTGTCCTAGCCAACCATAAGAATTGTGCTTGTCTTATTTTAAACATTCAAACATTCAAGATCAAACATCAAAACATTGTGTCTTTTGTGTCTTCAAGTGTATGCAAAACATTTTAACATCAAACAACACACTTTTCTTTTAGTCATTTTGAGTCTAAACACTTACAAACATTAAATCTTCATCAACATTGTGTCCTCTTGTCATAGAAAAATAGTCAAAAATCAGATTTGGTCACAACAAAAAACTTTACAAATTGGAAAAATTGCACTCAATTAATAGAAACACATCTGTGTATGACAAAAACACATCTATGTCTTTTAACCACTTTTGTGAAGTACAAAAATGCATCTGTGTCATCCAAAAAAAAATTGCATTCACAAAATCTCAGAAATGGGTCCATGCAGTGTTCAACCACGTCTATGTAATTTAACCGCATCTATGAAGTATACAGGCACATCTGTGTTCAGAATTGGAAAAATTTACAGTCCAACAAACAAAACCAGTTAGTTTTAGACTTATTGATCTTCCTAGGTTATCTCTCCAGGTTTTCATCTAGAATTCAACCTATTTTTGGGTCTCACAAAGTCTATCACTTCTTTACATCTTGCATTACATCCACATTTGTCTAAACTTGAGTCAAAAAGTCACTTTCTTGTCCTCATCATACTTTGCCAACACACTACATACAACAACATTTTTCTAAGTGGTCCCTCATCAAGGTCTATCACCTCTGGGTCTCATTTGGTCTTACTTAGAGTCAAGGTAAACTTACCTCAGCAAAAGAAACAATCATCTCTTTGGAAGCCACACCTACTCTACTACATACATACTTGGTCCTACACTACGGACATTGCAAGTAAAATTCAAATTCATTTACATTCCATCCAACTCTTGGTCTACCATACTATTTCCATTATCATCTAGTCTCCCACATCTTGGTTAAGACCTAGTTCATGGTTGAAACCCGTTCCCAAAAATCTAGGAGAGAAGCTAAAGAGGCTGAAGAGTCCACAAATATGAGTGCCTATGAGTATGATAATGATGTCTTTTTCAATTCTGATCATATCAAATTACCTAAAATGGATGCCTATAGAAACATTCCAAATGTTGAGAACATGGAAACTACAAAGAACAATGATACACACAATGACAATATGTATTAACTTTTTCACACATTCATGAGAAGAGGAAGACTCCATTTTGGATCCCTATTTCAATCGATTGGTTGAGCAAATAATGAGGAGAGATAGACAATATTTATTACAAGTGATGGTACAAAGTGGAGCCAAGATCCCTCATGATTTTGATATATCTCAAATGATGGAGCATCGACCTTTGCAACAGGCTCACCTCAACATGGATCAAATGAGGCCTAATAGTGGAGGCAATAGAGAACCACATATGGTGCCTGAATCACCATCATCTTTGTTTCAAAAACCTAAGGTCCAACATACATATGGTCAAGCTTATGATACTCACCTTCACAGACCATTATAGGAGTCTTATGCAGAAAAATATACTCAATCACATTGATGAGCTTAAAATATGCTCATAATTTGGATGTTATGATAAAATTTTAAATGCCTTTACTTTTGTTATTTCATGGCTATTCAAACTTTGTTGAAATATTTTATTGGGATATGCTGTAGCAAGATACTTTTATATTCCTACAGCTCATTGTGTTGACTTGATTGCATTTATTGCCCTGTTGACTCCCTAAACTGACTAGTATATCGTATACAGTTTCTGAATGATGAAGTAGATTTAAAATGTGTGATTAATGAATAGATATCGTGTATGTGCCATATGCCTTTTCTGTTGCCTGTTACCTTTTGTTTCGCAGGTTGTTGAAGAATGATCGAGTCAAGTGCAACCGATCTCAGCCTTGCAGTAAATTCCATTTCTTGCATGACTTCGAGTGAGCTCCGGTGAAGACTCTTTGACCAAAACCATGGGAAAGAATTTTAATGACAGTCAATCTAGAAAGAGTGGAGCGCTAGATTCTCTCTGGATCGGGTTGAACGCATAAATTCATTTATGAAGTTTGTTCCTTGATTCGGGGATATATTTTACTTCCACGTCTTTCTTTGATGGGGTTAGTTAGTTAGTTGCTCTCTTGTTTTTAAATAAATTTTTCCTCCTGCATGAGAGAGAAGGAGAGGGAAAAAGAGAGATGATAGTTAGAGTAAGATAGAATCAAAGTAGTAGATATCATGTAAGAATCAATATGATAATGAAAGACTGAATCTGTTTAACCAGAGATAGAGTTTTTTGTTAGTTTTCATATCAACAAAACAATGTATATCATTCTATTTTTATAAATAAAGTTCAATGAAGTTCTGAGTTTAGCATCTGTGTAATCAATAGATGCTTGCTAAGGGGGCCCACTTAGTAAGTATCTGTAGCTAGTTAGTTAGTTGTTCTTTCCTATTAAGCTTCAATTTGCTTTCATCTTTAAAGTTTTTATACAAACTCAGCCTTACATTGCTCCTGCAGCACAAGGAATCCATCATTGTGTCTGTTCCTGCAGCATAAGGCTAGTTCATAGTTTGTGTTTTAGTTGTAGTTATCATGGTTTCTATTTTAAATCATAGTTGAGTTAAAGAACTTTGCATTACCTTCCTATAGCATAGATAGAATTTATTTCTAGTATGTATTTCTACTAAGATTTGACCAAAATGAGTTCCTAGTGCATATATTTTGTTGTGCCATTTAAAGTATACGTCCCTTGGTTTGACAAGTAAATGAACATCTACGGAGAGAGATATTGGTCACCTATTGGAATGCCCAATTCCCTAGAAAGGTTTTACTGTGATTTTCATATCCTTTTGTGGGCGTGACCATTTTTGGTGCCACTGCCGGGGTGGCATCTAGCTAGGAGTTTATCAAAAGTCATTTTTAGCATTAGTTTAGCTTGTTAGTAAAATTTTCTAGGTCCTTCAAGCTGGTATTCATCATATTGCATGCATAGAAGAAGAAGAGATGACCTAGGAAGGTTCCTCCCTAAAAATCTATTTATTGAACTACCATTTGACATAGCTGACAATGAACCTGAGGAAAATCCATTCACTCTGTTATTCCAGCAACCAAACATGGCAAATAATCCACCTAATAATCCACCTCCTGCATTTGAGTTTTCCATTGTTCCCCAGAGAGATATTGACAATCATAAAAACATTCTGTCTTCTTTGCTTCCAACGTTTTATGGCCTTGTCACAGAGGACCCAGAAACCTTTCTGTTTGAATTTGATGTCCTTTGTCGTAGTTATGACTACAACACAGATGCTCATAAACTGAAGTTATTTCCTTCCACCTTGAAGGAAGGAGCTCTCAGATGGTTCATGAGTTTGGGAAGAGGTGTCGTCGATAGTTGGGCGGCCATGCAGATAAAATTTCTTGAAAAGTATAAGGAATATTGTAAGAGCGCCAACAAAGGTGATGACATATTCCGAATTCAGTAGAAGGACGATGAAAGTCTGGAAGATTATATTTTTAGATTCTTTTTTTCACTATAGAGGAACTCAAACCATACTCTCAACGAGGACTCTTAGAAACTACTATTTCTAAGGGGAATCAATGATGCCTGTATAGATGCCCTGAACCTGACAGGAGGAGGTGATATAACCCAGCTACCTTGGGATGATATAAAGAAAATATGTCTTAACTACTCTCGAACAATAGTTAAGAAAGGTTGAGGTCATCATACTACAATAGGGAAGTCTTCTTCTGGTGAAGTTTCCCAAATAGAGATAACAAATTTTCTATCTGACTTCAAGCAGGACATCATTAATAATATGGCTATGCAACTGGACACTATGCAAGCTCGGAAGAAACATGAGGAGGCTGAAGCAGTTTTGGTCGAGTTTTATCCATACTGCAGACAAAAGAAGTGTGACTATAGATGCAAGATGGTGGCTAATTTGGAAGCCAAACAACTACCTACTAACTTCAAGCCAATAGAAGGAGATGATGATCAAGTGTTCTTTGTTGCACAAAGCAGACCATGGGCCCAAAGACAAGGTATACCTCAAGATCCTTTAACTTTTGGTAATTCCTATTCTGGCTATAATAACCAATGGCAACATGCACATGGACCATCACCACCCTAGAATCCACCTCAACCAAATTGGCCTAATTATCAGAACCAGTAATGGCAATCCCCTCAAGGAGGATGGTAGCAGCCACAAGGGCAATGGACCCCACCTTCAGGAAATTGGCAGCAAAATCCTCAATGGTGAGACCCTCAGCAATGGCAAAACTAGTCCTCTAGATTCCTGCAGCTTCCACAGCCACAACCACAAGCCCTTATGCTGCCTCCTAAAGTAACTACCACAAATCTTGGACCTCCAAAACAAATGTCTATGCCTGCCCAACCATTGCCCAATCCCAATAATAAGCAACAGCAGCAGCCTCAGCAGCCTGCGTATCTTGCTGAAGCCAACCAATATCAAGCTTATGCCTTAAAAGTTAATGACATCCATTTGAGGTCTAGAACTACTTTACCTACTCCAAAACCACCTCTGATTACTGAAATATTAGATTCTCCCCATGAAGAATCTACTGCACCTATTGTTCCTACTGAGCACATGCCCATAACTGATACAGTTCCTAAAGAGCTTCTTCTACAAAATCAAGACAACCTACCTTTTCCTCAAAGGTTGCAAAGTACTACATATAAACCCATGGAAGAACCCACTCTTGACATTCTGGATCAGCTCAAGAATGTGCAGATTCAAATTCCTTTATTTCAAGCTATTAAAGATATTCCTATTTTTGGAAAAGCTATTAAAGAAGCTTGTTTGAAGAATCCTGGATGAAAGAAAAAGGATCCTCAAACAATTCATGTATTAGGGAAATTGGCTGATATAATGTTGGGAAATGTAGTTATTCCAAAGTATATTGAGCTTGGAAGTCTTGTAGTGCAAATAAATGTAAATGGCCAAGATGTAAAAAATGTTTTGACTGATTTAGGTGCTCCCATTAATGTCATGACAAAGCATACTATGGACTCCCTGAACATTTCAAATATTAGGTCTACACCCACAGTTCTACAGCTTGTAGACAGCTCCACAGTTAAACTTGATGGGATAGTAGAAGATGTAATTGTCACTCTTGAATCTTGGGAGTATCCTAGTGATTTCACAATATTATCAGTTAAGGCAACTTTAGGAGGGTATCCAGTTATTCTTAGTAGACCATGGTTAGCAACTGCTGATGCTTTTATAGGATGCCGTTCTAGAGATATGACCATTTTTTATGGACAATCCACAAAGAAATTGGCTCTATATCCGCCTGCTAGACCTCAGCCAGATTTGTCCCAACCTATTTGGCCAGATGTGGGGGAGGAAATTGAAGAAGCCAATTCTTTGGCTCAATTAATGATGATTCAAAATGACCCATTCTCACAACTTCAGAGTGAGGATGCCTTGCTGTTTCAAATTCTATAGTACAACTCTGATATGGGTAGTTCATCTGATCCAAATGGTACTTATTTACAATATTTCTTCCAGCAACCAGATTCTGAAAGTTCACTTCCTAAACTTCCAGTGATTTTTCATAATTTGCTTCCACAAGAGGTACAAACATTACCTATAGACTCTATGAGTAATCTCACAGAGCGGATAGAATTGTCTCAAGGTCATTATTTGAATATCAATAGCAAGCTGTCACAGTCTCAATAGGCTGACCTATTAAAAATGCTACAAGAACAGCATAAAGCTTTTGCATGGGAATATGGGGACATGCAAGGAATAGATCCTCAAGTTTGTACTCATAGGATATATATCAAAGAATATTGTTCACCAAATAGACAACCTCAAAGAAGAGTAAATCCAACACTTAGAGAAATAGTTAAAAGTGAGCTTCAAGAGTTGCTTGATGCTAGTTTTATTTATCCAATCTCTGATAGTCAATGGGTTTCTCCATTAGTCGTCATTGTCCCCAAGAAAGGTGGAAAATGGAGAGTATGTGTAGATTACAGAGAATTGAATAGTGCCACTAAAAAAGATCACTTTCTACTACCTTTTGTAGATCAAGTACTAGACTCATTGTCTGGCAAAAGATATTTTTCCTTTTTGGATAGTTACAATGGGTACAATCAAATAAAAATTGCCCCTAAAGATCAAGATAAGACCACTTTTACCTGTCTATGGGGAACATTTGCTTATTCGGTCTTGCCTTTTGGCCTATGCAATGCACCAGCAACATTTCAGAGAGCAGTAATTAGTATCTTTGCTGATATATCATGAATGTATGGAGATTTACATGGATGATTTCACTACCTGTGGAGTCACATTTGAAGAAGCACTGGTGAATTTAGAAAAAGTATTGAAAAGGTGTAGTGAGCAAAATTTGTCTCTAAATAGTGAGAAGTGTTTTCTAATGATGGAAGAAGGTATTGTTCTAGGTCATCATGTTTCAAAGAATGGAATTCAGGTCGACCCTGCTAAAATTGAAGTAATTCAAAATTTACAAACTTCTGCAAAATAGAAAGATGTCAGAAGTTTTCTTGGTCATGCAAGGTATTATAGAAGGTTTATAAACGACTTTAGTAAAATTTCTAGTCCACTTTATGCTTTGTTAACAAAGGATTCCCAATTTGAGTGGACAGAGGCCTGTGAAAAATCCTTCCTACAACTAAAGGACTTGCTTACTAAAGCCCCTATTCTTCAAGGTCCGAAATGGAATTTGCCTTTTCACATACATGCTGATGCTTTTGACTTTGGCATAGGAGCAGTTCTGAGTCAAAAAGAAAATTTAGTTGAACATGCTATTTACTTTATCAGCAAGAACCTTCAAGGTCCTGAGCTCAACTATACTATCACAGAAAAGGAGTTGCTTGCAGTAGTGTATGCTTTGAATAAATTTAGGCATTATGTCACAGGTTATCAGATATTTGTCTATACTGACTATGTAGCAATCAAGTATCTGATGAAGAAACCTGCCATCTCTAGTAAGTTGGCATGTTGGCTCCTGTTGTTACAAGAGTTTGACATTACCATAATTGACAAACCAAGGAGAGGTAATGTTCTAGCTGACTTTTTATCAAGACTTCAATCAGCAGCACCTGTTGAACATGAGATCATTGATGATAGGTTCCCAAATGAACACTTATTTTCCATCGCTGCACATACACCCTGGTATGCAAACATTGCCAATTATCTAGCAGCAAAACGAATACCAGCCCACTTTTCTCTGAAAGAAAAAAAATTGTTAATAGAGAAAAGCTTTAACTTTTCCTGGATTGCAAATAGTTTATTTTATACTGGACCAGATCAAGTAATGCGAAGATGTGTAAGAGAAGATGAAACTTATGACATATTACATGCTCACCATGATGAACCATGTGGAGGACATTTTGCAACAAAAATAACATCAATGAAAGTTTTTACAACAGGGTACTACTGGCCAACATTACATAAGGATGTTGTGGCCTATACAAGAAAATGTGACAGATGCCAGCGTATGGGAAGACCAACTAAGTCCGATGAAATGCCACTATATCCGTAGATAATAGTCACCCCTTTCGATAAATGGAGGATGGATTTTGTAGGGCCAATTGATCCACCATCAAATGGAAAGTCATACATTCTAGTTTGCATGGACTATATAACAAAATGGGTCAAGGTAATAGCTATGACTCATGCCCGAGATAACAAAGTTGCTGAATTTCTGTATGAACAAATTTTCACAAGATTTGGAGTTCCCAGAGAGCTTGTAACCGATCAAAGAGCTCAGTTTACATCGAATTTGATCACTACACTAATGAATGACTATAAAATCAAGCATAGGAAGTCCAGCCCCTATCACCCTCAAGCCAATTGTTAGGCAGAGGTAACAAACAGAGAAATTGAGGCGATCCTCACAAAGACAGTGTAGATCTATAGAAAAGATTGGAGCAATAGACTTCCTGAAGCAGTTTGGGCTTACAGAACTACATGGAAAACAACAACTAGGTTTACACCTTTTGAGTTGCTTTATGGGAAAACAGCCATGTTACCCATAGAATTTGAACACAAAACTTTGAGGACAGCTCTTGAACTCAATATAGACATATCTGAAGCATAGAAGGACTATCTCCTACAGTTAAATGCTTTGGATGAAATGAGAAAAGTTGCCCTGCAACATATAGAAGCAATCCGACAGCAAAGGAAGAAATGGCATGATCAGCACATCAAAACTAAAAAATTTTCTACTAGAGATTGGGCTCTGTTATATGATTCTAGATATCAAGAAAACCAAGGTAATCTCACAACACGCTAGCTTGGCCCCTATGAAGTTGAAAATGTGTTCGACAATGGAGCTGTACAGCTAGTAACAATAGAGCTAGTCTGCTTCAAATTGCTAGTGAATGGCCACCGACTCCGGTTGTACCATAAACCAGTCTCCAAGGAAGAATTCATGCAGCAGTTCATTCAGGTTCCTCTCGCTACTCTTCCTGCAGCTGAAGGCTTTAGCCTTTCTCCTGCAACATTACCGTAATTTTCAAAAAAGCATGCCCATAATAAAGGTTTTCTTTTTAAAAAGGAAACTCCTCTTTCTCCATTTTCATTTATCGCCCCCATTTCACTTCTTTATCTTCCATCTATCCATCCCGTCCATCCATTCCACCCGTTCATTTCATCTGCCCACCTCACCCATCCACTTCATCTGTCCACATCAACCTTAATTAAGATATCTTTCCCACTTGTCAATTCATGCAGATGTCGTCATCTTTCTTCACACGTACGTGCAATTATCAAAGGTATGCCATATCTTTTCTTATTGCATATTTGATTTATTTCATCCTATTCATTTACTGCTATGCATGTATCGGTCATTATTACTCAAATCTCTACCTGTTCTTTATGACATAAGAGGACACATGTCATAAGTAGGGGGTGGGGTAATCCATCTTTTAAAACCTATCTTTTTGCCGCTGCCATAACTGCAAAATAATCTTCCTTTAATACTTTTCTGGTACTTTCCAAATATGATCGCATGTCCTTCTCTATTGCATGTTTTTCTTGTAAATTACGATTAAGACTGCTTGTTTAAAAATTTTATTTTTGAAAAAAAAAAAAAAGAAAGAAATGTGATAGCATGAAAGAAGAAAAACCAGAGCAGAAAGGGAAACAGAGAATTTGAATCTTCAGCAAAGAATTGAGTTCAGCTAAAGAAAAACTACAAACATGGGTGGTCAGTTGGTGCGACATGAGCCTATAGCTCATGAATTGTTATTGCAAAATCCGCAAATAGTCCACGAATTCAGCCTCTGTGGATGGTTAAATTATTTCTTGAGTTTAAATGATTTTGATGAGGAGGCTACTGGAGAATTTTTGACAACCCTTTCTGAAGGGGAAGCCACCGTATGGGGTCTAACGGTTGTTGCAACCGAAAATAGAATTGCTGAAGTAACCGGGCTTCCAGCCGTTGGAGAAAACTTTTCTTCAAATGCTGCAGCTGCAAGGGCTAAGTTTTCAATGCTTACTGATGGACCTCTGGAAGTCTCCAAGCAGGGATGCAAGCGCGTATCATTGCCTCCTCCTTATTCAGAGTATGCTACTAACATAATCAGGTATTTGACCTATGAAAGCCATTTTTCCTATCTGCATTCTCATCATTTTAAATTATTGAGCCATATGAGGCATGGGTTAGTTATAAATGTTTCGAATTTCTGGTTAAAATTTTTAGAACAAAGTGCCCACGGAACTCAACAGGGGAAAGATAATTTTGTTGCTCATCATGGCCTTATTAAATTAATGATTGAGAGCACTTTGAGGGATGTCTCACCTCTCTCCTGGCAACAATTTGTTGCCCAAAAGAGTTTGCAAATTCCACAACCCCCTAGGGTACTTACCCCACAGCCTCAGAAAAAGAAGAGAGAAATTGCATCTACCAATAGAACAGGGCAAGGGTTATCTACTTCTATAGCACCTGGTCCTGTAGCTTTCGCACCTGAATCCTCTACTAGGGTACAAACTAGGTCTGCCACTAGGAGAGAAAAAGGAAAAACAAAGGCAGAAGGGTCCCCAAAATCTAACCCTCATTCTCAGAAAACGCAATGCCCTTCTCCTGCAGCACCTTCCCCTACAGCTGTCTCTCCTACAGCAACACCTGTTGCTATTACTAGTTCACTATCATCCTTTGATAGGGCAGAGCCCTCTTAACAAACAAGGAAGAGGAAAGCTACAAGAACACCTCCTGTAGCCGCATCAGTGCCAAGAAAGGTTTCCACAAGGAAACGAATCTAAGACCTCCCCTGCTTCACCACAACCAGAGGTGACTGTAATTTCAGAAGGGTCTGTTGAGTCTGAATTTAATGTTTCTTAGAATGTATCCGAGAATGCTGCTTAGAGTTCATTCATTCCTGAAGAGGAACAAGTTGAGACAAAAGAAACAGGGCATAATGAGCAAGGGTTACCAAATCTTGATGATTTTGCTACTGCTGCTATGCAATTTTTGGAGGAAGCACATACTTCTCCACCACAACAACAAGAAGAATTTATCTTGCAGCAAGAGCAAGAACAGACTGAACAATTGAATGTGCCTAGTGAAGTTGTATTTCACCCTGCAATTTGTAAAGCCATTGTTGTGTGTAAGAGAACATTTTTAATTGAGTTTCTAGAATATGTTAAAGCTAATTAGGAAATAGTTACATTGCAAACCCTAACTTTCCGATACATAGCCTAGACTGACATGCAACAAAGTCTATGGGAAGTAGAAAAGAAGAAATTGAAAAAGAAAATTGAAAGCAAAAATGGACGAAATGTTAAAAGTAACTAGTCAGATTATGGAATGTAGAACACCACCAAGAGTTTATGCTCTGTGCCTTAAAGAACAGTTTTTATGGTTTCAATTGATGAGAATTTCTAGAAACCAAGATCCTATAATTTATACTACCAAGGAATTCTATGAAGCATACCAGGCAGCCCCTAATTAGTTAAGGAATTCTCTGTGTGAATTCTATTTGCATGGCTTTTTAATACCATTTGAAATAGAATGGAATCCTCTTCTATATATTGGTGATATTCATTTGAGAGCATTTATATCATGGGCAACAAATGAGGTGAATTATGGCAGATAGTGGGAAACATATGAGGAAGCTGAGAAAACATAGCCTGTTCCATTACGTTCTCAAAGTTCAAACCCCCATGCAATGTTGAAAGATTGGTTTGCTCTAACATATGGTATTAATAATGTTTCAACAAAAGAGAAAATATTTGATATCAGAAAACAAGTATATGATGAATTTCAAGCACAACAATATTCATTTTAGAAGCTGGCATACACCAGAAGTGAGAAAAGATGGGAGAGATTAACTGTTGGGTTAAGAAAGTCAGAACCACATGGTCCCCTAAATTTCACAGTAGCTCTCAAATGAACCAGCAGATATATTCAATTGGGACTTCAAACAAGATTTGAACTATGGTTGCCACTAACATTCAGACCCCCTGTGCTAATGTGGCCACTTTATCCTCACCAAGCTACAAATCTTAACAATGAATTAGAAAACCAAAGGTATGAAAGATGCCGGGATTTCAAAAGATTTTATTACAAGTTTAGAAATCCGTTTCAGAGTCATGTAACAACCACCGACTTCAGAGAAACTACCAGGAAAGTTAATGCTAGAGGACCAACATTGGACTAAGTAGGGAGCAGTGATGAGCTAAAATATGCTCATAATTTGGATGTTATGATAAACTTTTAAATGCCTTTACTTTTGTTATTTCATGGCTGTTCAAACTTTGTTAAAACCTTTTATTGGGATACCTTGTAGCAAGATACTTTTATATTTCTGCAGCTCATTATGTTGATTTGATTGCATTTATTGCCCCATTGACTCCCTAAAATGACTAGTATATCGTATACAGTTTTTGAATGATGAAGTAGATTTAAAATGTGTGGTTAATGAATAGATATCGTGTATGTGTCATAAGCCTTTTCTGTTGCCTGTTACCTTTTGTTTCGCAGGTTGTTGAAGAATGATCGAGTCAAGTGCAGCCGATCTCGGCCTTGTAGTAAAGTCCATTTCCTGCACGACTTCGAGGGAGCTCCGGCGAAGACTCTTTGACCAAAACCATGAGAAAATTTTTTAATGACAGTCAATCTGGAAAGAGTGGAGTGCTAGATTCTCTTTGGATCGGGTTGAATGCATAAATTCATTTATGAAGTTTGTTCCTTGATTCGAGGATATATTTTACTTCCGTGTCTTTCTTTGATGGGGTTAGTTAGTTAGTTGCTCTCCTATTTTTAAATAAAGTTCTCCTCCTATGTGAGAGAGAAGGAGAGGGAAAAAGAGAGATGATAGTTAGAGTAAGATAGAATTAGAGTAGTAGATATCATGTAAGAATCAATATGATAATGAAAGACAGAATCTGTTTAACCAGAGATAGAGTTTGTTGTTAGTTTCCATATCAACAAAACAATGTATATCATTCTGTTTTTATGAATAAAGTTCAATGAAGTTCTGAGTTTAGCATCTGCGTAATCAGTAGATGCTTGCTAAGGGGGCCCACTTAGTAAGTATCTTTAGCTAGTTAGTTAGTTGTTCTTTCCTGTTAAGCTTCAGTTTGCTTTCATCTTTAAAGTTTTTATACAAACTCAGCCTTACATTGCTCCTGCAGCACAAGGAATCCATCATTGTGCCTGTTCCTACAGCATAAGGCCAGTTGATAGTTTGTGTTTCAGTTGTAGTTATCATGGTTTCTATTTTAAATCATAGTTGAGTTAAAGAACTTTGCATTACCTTCCTGTAGCCTAGATAGAATTTCTTTCCTGTATGTATTTCTACTAAGATTTGATCAAAATGAGTTCCTAGTGCATATATTTTGCTGCGCCATTTAAAGTATACATCCCTTGGTTTGACAAGTAAATGAATTTCTACGGAGAGAGATATTGGTCACCTGTTGGAATGCCCAATTCCCAGGAAAGGTTTTACTATGATTTTCATATCCTTTTGTGGGCGCAACCACACATACCAATGCTAAGAACCAACCACCCAAGAAATTGGATATCTAAAGGCATGTTCAAAATTTGGACACAAGGAAACCCCGCATGAAATTTGGGGGCAACACATTAGAAAAAACTCATGACATGCCTATAGATTATGATATACATAGACTAAACATATATTCCATTCCTCATCATGACTCTATACCAAGTGGTCCTTATATGCAACATCACTATAGACCTCCTCCATATAAACATGTGTATGATCAATACCATCCATATATGCAACATGCTTCTCCTCCACCCAATGGTTCAGGCATGGGGTATGGTCGAAGAAGTTGGTCTCCACCTAAGAACAATTTGGAGTAGCAAATTAAGGACTTACCAAAGAAAATGGAGGACATAAATACACTAAAGGAAAATTACACAATGAGAGAAATATGTTCCTATCCATTTGAAAAAAGCATTCCAATGCCTTTATTTCCTACACACTTTGTGACACTGAAGTTTGATAAGTACAGAGGAAAAGGGGATCCTAAGGTACATATAAAATAATTTTTCATAACTTGCATTGAGGTAGCAGCAGAAGAAATATATTTGATGAGATTATTCCCACAGAGCTTAGGTGGTCAAGCTATGGAATGGTTCTCTCAAATTCCACCTGGAATTAAGCCATGGGGTGATTTAGCAAAGGCTTTTTTCCAACATTTCTCATACAACATAGAGACAAACATATCAATCACCACTTTATGCAACACCAAACAAAAGGATGGAAAGTCTTTTTCATCATTTTTACAAAGATGGAGGAACCTAGCCAAGACATGTTCTTGTGAAAATCCACAAAAACAAATGGTAGAGATGCTCACCCAGAATATCCATAGAGAAATTAGTTATGATCTATGGAAAGCTTGTTTGTCCACCTACAAGGACATCATTCAGGATTAGCAACAAAGAAGGTTCTAATTGAACACTGAGTAATTAAAATATTCAAAGAAAACAAAGAGGACTTTAAAAGAAAATAGAAGCCAAGATTTTGGAATAGAAGCAACAACATAGTCAATGATAGTGTTGTTGATGTGAATACAATATGACCCAAAATAATTTTTATGGATCAAGCTCTATAAAAAAATCAAGTGAATACTCAAACAACTTCAAAACCATGAAGGAAATACACCCCATTGGGAGAACTACTTGAGTCAGCTTTCAAGAAGCTAGTGGGAAACAAAATAATAACAATTATTGATATGCCTCCATTTGAGCCAAAGGTTGAACCAAATTGGTGGAATGACAATGAATATTGTGAATATCACAAAAGCAAGGGTCATAAAATAGGAAATTATCATTGACTAAAGAACATCATACAAGATCTTATTAATAGAGGTGACATTGAGATTGAGGGACACTCATCTAGTCAAGAACATGAAGTGTTTAAAGAACCATTCCCAAAACATGATGAGGGAAAAGCCAAAGCCATAGATGAGTAGACGAGCTATACCAAACCATCTTATAACTATGATTTAACTATCAATCACATTTTGATGGACAATTATGTCTCCACCATTATCATTAAAGACAACACACCTGAAAAATTATACCCAAAGACCCAAGGTTGTCCTAAAGTCCATTGGATCTTCTTCTGAACCTACCTGTGAATGTAATGTTACAGCTCGTCGAGGTAAATTCACTTTGCAAGGTTCTTCCACTAAAAACACCACTTTCTCATCAACCAAACCTAAGTATGATATGGTAGAATAGTTAGGGAAGACACTCACAATTATCTCAATCCTTGAGCTCTTATGCATATCCCCCACACATAAAGCCATTCTTGAAAAAAATTTAAGAGACACTTCCATCCCCACTGATATGAATGTGGACTAGTTTCAAGCCATGGTGGGATATGTTTCCATTCCACACTCTCTTACATTCATAGAAGATGATGAGGCCTCTGTGAGCCAACCACATAAGGAACCTTTACATATTGAAGCCTTCCTACACAAACATAAAATAAAACGAGTCCTGATAGATGGAGGAGTCGGTCAGAACATTTTTACATTGAATACTCTTAAGAAATTGGGATATTCTGAAAAATATGTGAATGCTACTATCAAAATTACCATCAAGGCATATGATGATGAAGAGTTCTCATCCAACAGCACAGTCAGCTTACCTCTTATAACTGGGCCAATTATGAAGGATGTGGTTTATCAGGTCCTTGATCTAGAGCTCACATACAACACATTTCTAGGATGCCCCTGGATTCATGAAATGAGAGTTGTTCCCTCTACATGTAATCGATGTATCAAGTTTCCACACATTGGAGTTGAAGTGACCGTTAATGGTGAACCTAATCCATTCATATATTACAACAATCTATGACCTTGATAAGAAATAACAATCCTTATCAATTGAGAGGTTGTTTCTTCATCAGCATACATTGATCCAAAATATTTAAAAGTTTCTACATCCAAACAAGAATATCTCAAATAAAAATTCAATGTTAAAGACTTGGGATGTGGCGAGTATATCTTTCATGTTGATCAAATCCCATTATCTTCTAAGGTATTCAGTCAACAAGAACAATCTACAAGAAATATGAAAGACCAAGGAATTATGTGTGAACCACCTAGTGTTGTGGCTACTAAGTCTGAATGCAAATCTCCTCTAGTGGTGCAAGCATCTCTTGATATCAATAGTCCCAAGAGTAGTTCCAGCGAAGAATCTATTGAGTATATCACCAACCCTTTTGAGAACTCACATAGCCTTACCATTTCATCCATTCATTCCATTTCCACTCCTCTCCCAGACTTGGATCTACAAGAATCACACAATCCCTTACTAATTGGGGATTAAAAATCAAGCCTTGAAAAGAAAAAACTAAAATTCAAAACTAAAGAAAAGTCCTTTAGTCCAAATCAAAATCAAAAGCTATTGGACTAAGCAAAAATAAAGGTCAAGGATGAAAATTCTATGAAAGAAAATGAACAAGAGTTGATCTCCTCTAATATCAAAATAACTGGGGGAAAAAGTTCTACAATTTCAAGTCAAAAATAATACTTGTTGATCCTAAGTCTCCAACATGTCATGATACTTTCACTTCTTTTCACAATCATAAGCCTTTATCACTCATTCACTTGTTCTACACCTTCTTTCCCTTTTGGTGATACATCATGGACCTTTAATGGAACTTCCTTGAAGGAATTTGTTATTAAGGATGCCCAAACTTCTTTAGGTGACACACATATGGGCTTGTGTAGTTCACACGCTAGTAATTCTATCTCAGTTCCTTCATCAAAGAAGACAGTCACTCGAGCTACGCATAATTCAATCAAGGAACAATGCAGCTGCAATCATAAGATAAAGCCTCATACATTCGAGGTGGGTGACTTAGTTCTAAAATAAAATCCTAAAGAATTAGAAAGATGAAGAGAACAAGGGCAAGTTTGAACCAAATTGGCTTGGCCCTTACATCATTAGAATAGTCTATGGATCTAGTGCATATCAGCTCTCAACCCCAGATGGGGAACCTTTGGAGGATCCTATCAATAGCATGAACCTTCGTAGGTTTTAAACATAGCTCTTGAGGATATCCTAATTCAAAAAAATCAAAAAATTTCAAAAATGCAAAAAAATGGAAAAAAAATGCAAAATACAAAAAAATCAAAACATTTCAAAAATTAAAAAAAAAAAAAAATACAAATTTAAAAAAAAAAATCAAAAAAAGTAAAGAAAAATAAATCCATCCAATGGTGAAAACCACTTTTGTAGCACCCTGGGAAAGTACCATGGTGAAAACCGGGTCACCAACGCCATGCGTAGAGACATTCCTCCTCCCTCCTTCAGGATTCTCTTTCATCACTTCATTTTGCACACACTCACAACCTATCCATCCATAATAAACCTATTAATTCCCATCATGGCTTGTTATTGATCTACCTAAGATTGGTTAGCCATTTATAGTAACCCCCTTTTTCACCCCTTTCCATCCATAATAAATCATCTCCTATCTGTGGTTAAGGGAAATCCTATGTCTATTGATGGGTGTGGAACTAAAAGCATCACATGTTTCAAGGAGTACAGTTTCTTCCAATTTTTTCAGTCTATCCATGCACAATCCACAATAAAGCAACACTTGCATTGCAAATCCACAATAAAGTATCAATTTCATGGATTCAGTCAGTTTCAGATGAGACACAAGAAACAATGAGCCTCAACAAATCCAATCTTTCAACAGACTCAGACAAAATTATGGTTCAGTGCTATCTATCCTTCTATGAAAGTAAACATTGTGACCATAATCAAATAAGACTTATACAAGTGACAAGAGACACTACACTTGAGGACTACAGTGGAGGTTGGTGTCGAGTCTTGGTTTTCTTTTGATTTTATCTTTTTGGTGCATGTCTTTTAGTTTTTCTAGGATGTCTTTGACTAGAAAGGTGAGAATGGGGTATCGTCACCTTTTTTTCTTTGCTGTCTATGAATTGTCTCTTAGTAATGCTATGACTTGTCCAAGGATATGAGGACATTATCAGTGTAGTATGAACTGGGGCATTCCTTGTTTGTGACTATCTATTCTCCATGAAAATGGGTACAATGACTTTCTAGGTCAAACATATACCTTGATTTTCATAACCTACTTGTGATAATAGAACTCAATGATGATAATAGCACAAGAAGTTCTTTCACTTCCATATCTTCTATCTTCCATCCCCCTATCTTGATTGCCCTCCATAGTCCTTCTTGAGTCCGTGTAGCCTGCTATCACATGAATGAGTATAATGACACCAAAAATATTTGCATTTCATGTAGTTTGCACCTGCATTACCACACATTAGCATTTCATACATACATATAGATATCACAATTGCACCAGATCCCGCACACAACACATGTTAGCATATTTTACATTCTCATCATGTAAATAGTTATTTGTATTATCATGCTCATTTTTATTTCATACATTCACATTCACATTTGCATAACATATAAAACAAAAAGAACAAAAATATGGAATTTCATCATGTACATATTTGCATCCATGTCATAAGCATCATAAAACATATAGAAACATCACATAGGTACACATGCATATAGCTTCCACAAAGATGAATCATCTCATATATATATATATATATATATATATATATATATATATATATTTATAATCATGTGTCATGATACAATGATGCCAAAATCATATGGCTACAATCAGCCAAATGTGTCTACATCATCATACAAAAATGATATAAAACTAATACACAGGGAGTCCTCTAAGGCTATGATGAAATCCCTTCCTTAGAGTTGGCTGGCATTTATGGAGTCTAAGCCCTAGAAGCACCCACCCTAGGATCATCTCTCCTGCCCCTTCCCCCTCTATCTAGTGGTGGTGGTGGACCCCTGACTTCACCACTAGATGCCTACCTCCTGTCTCTCCCTCCAATAGTCGTCATAGTCTACAATGTTCTCTTAGAAGCTCCTAGCTTGCTAATCTGCTGGCACAACTCCATAATACAAGTCTCTCCTATAAGCTATCTCCTCCACTACCTACAAAACATAGGCGTATCTGGCCCTTGTGTCCTCTGCTGCCTACCTTCCTTCCCTTAGTGCTATCTGAGCTTCTATATAATGTTGAATATCCTGATCCCTCTCCCTCTTAGTTTCCCTCAACTATCTCCAAAGTCCTCCCCCAACCCACAATGAATCCTCATGTTGCCCTATCCGAACAGAGGAACCAATTAATAACTCTTGCCAGCACCACTAGTAGCACCAAACCTGTCACTGTCATGATATCCCAAACCACATGTCCTACCCTGATCTCTAGTCTTGGATTCTATAACACTTGTATCAGTGCATCCATGTCTCCCTCTCCATCATAAGGAACTAACTCCCCATGGATTAATATCCTCAGTATCCTATATACATCCTCCAAGGTGATTGTCATCTCACCAATCCGCAAATGAAACATGCAAGTCTTTGAGTGCCATCTCTCAGCTAATGTAGTCACCTATCCCATGTTCACCTAAAACTCAATCACATGCAGAATATTTCACAAGCCCATAGCCTGCACTGCTACTCTCTCCTCAAATGTCAGCTCTGATCATAAACTCTGTGTCGAAGGGAATCTCTCTCATGACTCCAGCATAGGTAATTCCTATTGTAGTCAAAAAAACCAACTCTGTCAATCCTAGTAGTACTCCCTATACATCACAAAGTGCTTCTTTTTATCCTAGTTCTTACATCTATCATATGGCATTCTATCCTAGTGGTACTCCCTATTCATCACAAAGTGTTTCCTTTTATCCTAGTGGTACTCCCTATTCATCACAAAGTTCTTCTTTTTGTCCTAGTGGTACTCCATGTTCATCATAAAGTGTTGCTTCCTATCCTAGTAGCATTCCCTGTTCATCACAAAGTGCTTCTTTGATCTTATCTTTTAGGGAACCTACTTGAGTGTATCCTCTTAAGTAGTTTCCTGATTGGTAACATATGTTCTATCATAGAATTGTCAATCCTAGCCCTATCTGCTATCCTAGTCTTCACTAAAGGACCTACTTGAGTGTATCCTCTTAGTAACTTATCTGATCAATAGTGTATGTTTATCACATAATTGTCGATTTGACCTTGAAGACATAAACACACAATCATGGCACAAACACGCTTGCATACTACACATACACTCTTTCTCTGCATAGATGCGCTTGAATCACATAGATGTATTTCTACTCTGCACAGACGTGCCTGTCTTTCATAAACACACCTAAATTACATAGATGTGCTCACATCTGAAACATACTCTATTACAATCGTAGACGCGCCTAGCCTACCCAGACATGTATGGCACCAACACAGATACACCTTAACATTTTTTCCCCTCCTTGACATTTTTCTAGACCTACCTAAAATGCATTTATTACCCTACTTGACTTGCATTTATGACAACAATTAATGCAACAAAGTACAAGGAGGTTTTGTCGTACTTACCGACTCTCCTGCATCTATTGCCCTTTGAAATCAGTGAACGTGATCCAATCTGTGCACCAATGCCATCGTTGTTGATTGATGACTGCTCTCTGCTCTCTCTACACTTTGATCTCTTAGATGTGTGGATGACAATGAGGATGTTTTCCCTCACAGTCTATCTATCTTATAGACTACCCTATCCCTAGTCTCCTGTGGCTGTCTTCTTTATCCCGTGACTCTATCACTCTATCCTATCTTGTCGGTCTTTTCTCACCTTCCTTTCTTATTGAGAGATTGTCTGTGATCTTTTCAAACATTTTTCATCCAATCTCTCAAGGGGCAATATCATTCCCATCTTGGGGTAACTTTGTATCAGTTCATTTTACCTTTTCTAAAACAACGTGATAAGATGCATTGTCTCAAAGAAGGGCAAATGTAGACACCTAAAATTGTCTTGTCTAATTAAATAAATATCTTTATTTATTTAATTATTTTAGCCTAATTCTTCTATTAATTAAATTAATTTTTATTTATTTAATTAATTCATTTATCCTCTTCTAGCCTTATTTCTCATTTAAATAAATACCTTTATCTATTTAAATTATCCTTTTCCTAAATTAAAAAAATAGCTTATTTATTTAATTGATCCCACTTCTTTTGTTAATTAAATAAATCTCCATTGATTTAATTAATTCATTAGCCTTTTCTAGATATGGCACATGTCATTCATCTCCTAATTGCTACATTATCTACTCTGTCATTATTTTGTTATTTCTTTTACCTACCCTTTAATCCTAGGCAACAATCTATCTTTTACACCTCTCAATCTTATCCCTCCATTTCTTATAGTGTCTTTTATATAAGAGGATTATTATTTCATTATAAACCCTAATAATTTAATCTATCCATGGACAATCCATAATAAAGCAACACTTACATCGAAAATCTACAATAAAGTATCAGTTTCATAGATTTAGTTAGTTTTGGATGAGACACAAGAAACAAATGGCTTCAAAAAATCAAATCTTTCAACAAACTCAGACAATATTATGGTTCAATTCTATCTATCCTTCTGTGAAATTAAACATTGTGACCACAATCAAATAAGACTTATACAAGTGACAAGAGACACTACACTTGAGGACTACAGTGGAGGTTGGTGTCGAGTCATGGTTTTCTTTTGATTTTATCTTTTTGGTGACATGTCTTTTAGCTTTTCCAGGATGTCTTTGACTAGAGATTTTATCTCTAGGATTTCTTTGACTAGAAAGGCAAGGATGGGGTATCGTCACCTATTTTTCTTTGTTGTCTGTGGATTGTCTCTTAATAATGCTATGACTTGTTCAAGGATATGAGAACACTGTGAGTCTAGTATGAACTGGGGCATTCCTTGTTTGTGACTATCTAATCTCCATGAAAATGGGTACAATGACTTTTTGGGTCGAACATATACCTCGATTGTCATAACCTACTTGCCATATTAAAGCTCAATGATGATAATGGCAAAAGAAGTTCTTTCACTTCCATATCTTCTATCTTGCATCTCCCTTTCTTGATTGTTGTCCATAGTCCTTCTTGAGTCCGTGTAGCCTTATTGGTAGACAGATTTGTCTGTCACAATTTATTTGATCTTTATATCCTATAGCTTGAGAAATGAAAGACAACATTCACCAAATAGTTGGAAAGTCATTATATTGATTAACCTTTGAATTAAGGTACATCTCCCTTTAATAGATATTCAATCGGCTCCAAATTACACACAACCAGTATTATACTTTTCACTAGAAAGCACAAAAAGGTAATTGTATTCACTAGTCAACACCAAATGAACGCAAGCATTGTTTCATATATAACTTTTTTTGTAAAGCTAACAAACTTCATATGTACATTAAAACAAAATGAAAAGCTTAAAAGATGAATTTCACTGGTAATTTTCTACGCACATAGAAATTTATAACAGATCTTTTCTTGAAATAGATTCTCACAAAAACCAAATTTCAAACATCAAATGCATAGATTCGAAGTCAAAGATAATTGTTATTCAGATTTTCATTCATAGATGATCATCCACCTTCCACATAAACAAAATTGTTCAAGAAAATTAAAGAGATAGTTTTTTAAAAACTTAGTGAACCCTCATAAAGTCATTACAAAACATATAAATAGGTCTCCCAACCAATAGTTTGAACCAAAGGTAAAATTAACTTGAAAGAGTTACGAGAAACTACCCTAACTGCATAATTGAAACTTAAAAAAATGATTTGACTTGCTAGCAAACAACTACCAATAGTGCTAGTCATGATGTCAATCCCGTCTCAATCGGATTGCTCGGCTTATTGTTTTGGATGGACACCATAACCGCTTTTGCTGCACTCAACTCTCAATGCACCTTTGAGAACTCCTTAATTACTATTACATGTAGCAAGCTGATGTGTATTACCCTTTGCTTCCAAAGATCTTTCTTCCTCTTCACCATCTGTACTTTGTCCCTATGTGAATCCAAGTGATCCAGACAAACTGTGAGCATTGATTCCACTTTGGAAATCATCATAAAATCTTCCACAGCCAAGGATTTCTCCACTTTAATTTGTTTAATGTGGCTTCTGAATTGATTGATCATCTCTAGAGTATCTTCCAAAGTCTAGCTATCTTCTTTAAGCAATTGGACATCTACATCACACAAATCCTTTTGCATGGTAATCCTCAAGGTTGTTAGTTTGCCTTGTAGACTGGCTGATTCACTATGACCGTGTTTAATGATTTGATTGTGGCACTCTATGCTTTCTTTGCATATAAACATTATATCCTCATTTAACCCTGGCACTTGTCTTTTGGCAAGAAAATTCATTAAGCCATAACCTTGAATGTAGTGCATTTGCTTTGAAATCACTGCCCTTTTAGTCATTTCTTTTTGCCATGAGATTAAGTTGGCATCCAACTCCTTGGTAACTTCATTAGCATCTTTGAAAATATGGACTAAATCTAATATGTAATTGGTTCTTTGATGCATGATGGAAGTGAGCCATTCAAAGAAAATCTCTACAATCATCTTGTTTCATTGAACCTCATCAAAGAACTTCTAATTACCTAGGGATTTTGAACTAAAGGGCGCCAAGCTATGAGACAATGACAATAGACTATTCTATAGAGTGTGAATATATTGGTCCATTTGCATTAAATTCTGCTTCAACTCAGCCTTGTCATTCTCATCCTTCCAAGTGTAGAAGATAATCTATTTGGTCAATGTCTCCAAATGTTTCACATCAACTGCTTTGGTTATGACCCCCAAATCAAATTTCTCAATGGTATAATCTACCTTAGAAGAAGTGGCAACATCCTTATCTGAAGTAGGTTTGGCAATGTCTGCAGTCCAATGCTTTGTGTCTTCATCAAAACCAATCATAGGCTCCATTTTTAGCTGCTTAGGCTTCCAGGATCTTCCTAGGCATTTACTCATAGCATCTTCCATCGACATCGAAATAGGCACCACATTTCTTTTCCTGGTAATTGAGTCACTTAACCATTTAGGTGCCAGAGTCAATCCCTTAGATTGCATAGGGCAAGGTTCTCCTCAAGATAGTAGTAGCATTGTCTGCGTTATACCTGATATCAAGAACTGTGAATCCTAGATAGTAGCATTTGAATCAATTGAAACCTTTTAAGCATCAGAAACATGGGTTTCCATATTTCCCTGTACGTCTTCAGCATCCAAATCAAGAATGAGGTGGGTGGCAGGTGGCTGAAAATTCTTCTTGTATCTTGACTTAGTTACTCGGCCACCAATGGAATGTACAACTTTAGTGTCAAGTTTTTCTTCTTTAATCTTTTCCTACCTTTTTCCTACAACAGAAATAGGGATGTTAGTTAAAACAATATTTTTTCTTGTGATCTTCCTCTTTCCATTTCTGTTTCTTGAACTAGTTGCCCTCGCCGAGTGAAATTGGCAACTCCTAAGCCAATTTTTTGTTTTGTGAATTATGTTGAAAGTGCATGCTTGTATGCTATCTTCCATCTTTTTACTCCAGTCAACTTTTGGGAGAGGTTCATTATGTACTCGCTTCATAAACTCTGGATCCAATACATCTTCATCATCAGTGGTTACACCTGAGCTATCCATTGACAATTTCATGTCATGAATCTATTTCAAAGTTAACTTGGACCAACTCCTCTTTCTCACTTCAAACTCATCTGAGCAATCCTCCCAATAATCCTCCAACTGGGGCACATGTGGATCAAGCACTATCTTTTTCAATTATTGGGCAATAAACCTCTACTATCAAAGTTATCCCTTTTCACAAAGGTTTTCAAATGAAATCTCTTAAACTCTAACTCAAGATTTAGTTCATCAGAAATAGACCTACAACTATAATGGCCTAAATCGATAGGAAAAATTCCACTTGTGCTAGAATCTTCACCATAATCCTTTGCAACATAGGCTAGCTACCTAGAAATTTCAATCAAAATACAAAGTCTGAAACATATCTAGGTAGCCTAAAGGGTTCACCTTTAAAACCTCCAACCCTTATGTAAGTGAAGTGATTAAATTGTGTAAAGAAACTACCATAGATATTTACTAGTTCAACCGCTTCTGTAGACATTCTCCTATGCAAGTTATCTTGTAATTAAAAGGTCAACCTCCCAGCAAAAATGTCATTCCAGCAAAGGTAATTATCAACATGTCCTTTAAAACTCAAATGGGGGTGATACTCATAAATTTTAATACCTTGAACCCACTTAGTATGGAATAATCTGGGCCACTCCCTCACACAAGATAGCATATATAATAGGTATGAAGACATATAGAAATTCGGTATCCCAAGATAATTTCTCAAACCCTCATGAAATCTTTCTGCAATAACGGTTCCCCAATCAATGAACTGATTTTTGTCTCGAGTGACCTAGATGAAGAAATAAATCCATTCTTCCCAATGGAAGGAGTGTGAATTTCCCTTAACTCTGCTCAATAATATTACCAAATCTCTAATTCTAGGAATCAATTGCTCTTGGGTTAAGGGTCCTGGCAACCTTGAGCCCTCTTTTTGAAACCTCAAAAGCTAATTTCATGCAATAACAGTTCTGTAATACTACTTTTTCTCAGAATAAATTCCAGAAGATTTTCCAATAGTCTAACCTTCATAGGGTTCCCAATGTGGGATACCCATGGTAGCCATTACCGTCTGTCTATCAATGGACACCAAAACCTCACCATTATTTTTCCTTATGAATTTGTTAGCTTTATCATAGTGGTTCATACATTGTAAAACTAATTCAGGACAAGGGGTAGCTATGGGAAATGCAGCTACTTCCAATAAAATGCTTTGTGCAATATCTCTCATCATAGGATCTATGGCTCAGCTCTATATTCTTTCTAGGAAATCATCTAAATCTAATTGAACTAAAGTTGTAGCACCCACCTCTGGTAAGGAACTTACAACGAAAGAATAGTTCATTAATTTAGGCAGAGTGGGCCTCATGCTTAACTCATAATTTTCTCCAATCAACCCAGAAAAAGAAGAAAAGGTAAAATAGAAACAAACAGCTATACAAAATACCCAAATCTTTTCTAAAAATTGTAGTAATTAGGAAAGTTGTTGAACATACCTTCCTCTGTCATCTACAAAACCCATGTCACAGTCTATTTCATCCCACTCCAAAAACTCATCTTAAAACTTATCCACAAATGACAATCTCGACAAGACAACTGCTCAATTTAAAAATCTGAGAAAATCTTACCCATGATTACCACGAATTGTCCTCATTACTCTTCACTTGTGTGACCTCACTTTGAAATGATTGCATTTGAGCATGCATTGAATGACAAGTCACTTTGTATCTGACAATACAGATCTCCACGTCACACTTGCTAAAAATGACAGATTTCAAATCATTAAAGAAAGAATATTCCTCTTCTCTACTGTCGTTAATCATATATTAAAATCCCTGCCACCACCTCATGAAAAGTTACATGATCTCCAAGAATTCTAAACATTGAACTCTGAATCGTGAGGAACAATCGCAACACGAAAACATAAACATGGCAAATCTTGAACTTTTAACCTAGAACCAAAAAGGTTCAAGTTCAAGGTTCAAACAATACTAAACACTGACAAATACTAAGAAGACTTAAAGTCACGCGGGAGGAAAATTTTTTAATACGACGCCCATTAAACTTTGAACCTTGAACCAAAAAGGTTCAAGTTCAACACAGTGAAACTTAAAGGAAATAACAAAGACTGGATTACATGGGAAATTCAAAGCACATGATTGGACCAAAGGACCAGATGGGGGCATGAGTCAATAAGGCGATATATATAATGGAAATTTTTATGTGTGCCACCAACAAGCCTGCTATCACATGACTAAGTATAATGACACCAAAAATATCTGCATTACCACATATTAGCATTTCATAATACAAATGGATATCACAATTGCACTAGATCCTCACACAACACATGTTATCATGTTCATCTGTATTTCATACATTCACATTCACATTTGCATAACATATAAAACATAAAAGATAAAAATATGCCATTTCATCATGTGCCTATTTGCACCCATATCATAAGCATCATAAAACATATAAAAGCATCACATAGTTACACATGCATATAGTTGCCACAAAGATGAATCATCTCATATATATATATATATATATATATATAAGTTTCATGATACAATGATGTCAAAATCATATGGCTACAATCACCCAAAGATATCTACATCATCATACAAAAATGGTATAACACTGATATATAGGGAGCCCTCTAAGGCTATGATGAACTCCCTTCCTCAGAGCAGGCTAGCCTCGATGAAGTCTGAGCCTCGGAAGGACCCACCCCAAAATCATCTCTATTGCCCCTACCCCCTCTATCTGGTGGTGGTAGAGTACCCATGACCACACCACTAGATGTTTGTCTCTTGTCTCTCCCTCTAGTAGTCTTTGTAGTTCATGATGGTCTCCAGAAGCTCCTAGCCCATTGATCTAGTGGCACAAATCCATAATACAAGTCTCTCTAGTAAGCTATCTCCTCCCCTACCCACATAACATAGGCATATCCAGCCCCTCTATCCTTTGCTACCTGCCTTCCTACCCTTAGTGTTGTCTCAGGTTCTATATAGTGCTAAATAGCTTGATCCCTCTTTCGCTGAGTGTCCCTCAGCTATCTTCAGAGTCCTCCCCAAACCCATAGCCAACCCTCATGTCTCCTATCTGAATAAGAAACCCACTAATAACCCTTGCCAACACCACCAATAGCACCAATCCTATCATTATCATGGTGTCCCAAGCCACATGTCGTGTCCTCATCTCCAGTCTTGGATCCTGGAACACTCATCTTAGTGCATCCCTGTCTCCCTCTAGATCATAAGGAACTAACTCCCCATCGATTAGTATCCTTAGTATCCTATATACATCCTCTAGGGTGACTGTCATCTCAACCATCGACAAATAAAATATGCAAGTCTCTAAGTGCCACCTCTCAGCTAATGCAGTCATCAATCCCATGTTCGCCTGAAACTCAGGCACATGCAAAATATATTGCAAGCCCATAGCCTACACTATTGCTCTATCCTCGAATGTCAGCTTCAGTCGTAAACTCTTAGTCGAAGGGAAACTCTCCCGTGACTCCACCATAGGAAAGTCCTCCTGCAGTCAACCAAATCAACTATGTCAATCCTAGTAGTACTCCTTGTTCAGCACAAAGTGCTTCTTTTTATCCTCTTGAGTGGTTTCCTAATTGGCAACGTATGTTCTATCACAAAATTGTCAATCCTGGCCCTATCTGCTATCCTAGTCTTCCCTAGAGGACCTGCCTGAGTGTATCCTCTCAGCAGCTTATCCAATCGACAATGTATATTTATCATAGAGCTGTCAATTTGACCTTGAAGACATAAACATGGAATCATGACACAAACATGCTTGCATACTGCACATATGCTCCCGCTCTGCACAGACGCGCCTGAATCACATAGAAGTGCTTCTACTCTGTATAGATGTGCCTGTCTTTCATAAATGGACTTGAAATACATAGACATGCTTGCATCTAACATAGATGCTATAAAAATCATAGACACACCTGGCACCAATGCAAATGCACCTAGCCTACCTAGATGTGCCTAACACTAACATAGACGCACCTTAATATTTTCACCCTGCTTGACATTTTTCTAAACCTACCTAAAGCACAATTATTACCCTACTTGACCTTCATTTATGACAACAATTAATGCAACAAAGTACAAGGAGGTTTTATGGTACTTACTGACTCTTCTGCATCTGCTGCCCTCTAAAATCGACGAATGTGATCAAATCTGTGCACCAATGCCATCGCTGCTGACTACTCTCTGCTCTCTCTGCACTTTGATCTCTTAGATGTGTGGATGATAATAAGGATGTTTTCCCACATAGTCTATCTTATAGACTACCCTATCCCTAGTCTCCTATGGCAGTCTTCTTTATCCCGTGACTCTATCACTCTATCCTATCTTGTCAGTCCTTTCTCTCCTTTCTTTCTTATTGAGAGATTGTATGTGATCTTTTTAGACATGTTTCATCCAGTCTCTCGATGGGGCATATCATTCCCATCTTGGGGAAAATTTGTATCAGTTCATCTTATCTTCTTTGAAGCAACGCAACAATCTACATTGTCTCAAAGAGAGGCAAAATGTAGACACCTAAAATTGTCTTGTCTAATTAAATTTAATATCTTTAATTATTTAATTATTTTAGCCTAATTCTTATATTAATTAAATAAATCTTTATTTATTTAATTAATTCATTTATCCTCTTCTAGCCTTATTTCTCATTTAAATAAATACCTTTATCTATTTAAATTATCCTTTTCCTAAATTAAATATATCTTATTTATTTAATTGATCCCACTTCTTCTGTTAATTAAATAAATCTTTATTTATTTAATTAATTCATTATCCTTTTCTACCTATAACACATGTAATTCATCTCTTAATTCCTACACTACCTACCCTCTCATTATTTTCTTATTTCCTTTACCTACCCTTTAATCCTAGCCAACCATCTATCTTTTACACCTCTGGATCTTATCCCTCCATTTCTTATAGTGTCTTCTATATAAGAGGATGCTTATTTCTTTGTCAAACCTAAACATTCAATTAAACTACTATCACTAATCAAGCCTTCTAGAATTTGAACTTTCATATGCGATCAAACCTATTTGCAACCACATTTCCGTTCTTTGTTAAGCTCTTTTGCACACAAAATTTGAGAGCAAATATATCAAGTAAGATCAATGGAGATAGGAAGAATGGAGATCCAAACCCTATTGGATATGTGATGGTATATTCTTTGTGATTTTGTTGATTTAAATTTCCTTAGGTAATCTTCATATTTTATGGTGGAACTTTGTTGTTGTTAGGCTAGGGTTTTGTGGTTGAATTCTTTTAGTCTTTCAATATTGTTGTTTCCATTTTCACTATAAATAGTACCAATTAACTAACATATGCTTAACATGATGATAAGGGTAACATGATAAGGGATTTGAAGTTGATGTTGAGAAGCACCAAGAATTCTCATCTAGAACTATCTTATGATGTTTTGGCCACTTAGAAGATAAGTATTCTAATTTGGGAAAATAGAATTTAAGTTTGTAATGTTTCTTAAGTTTAAATCTGGATGTCAAAGTATGGTAGCACATGATTTCGAGCATTTAACAGGATCTACCATCCTCAACAATTATGAAATAGAGAAGAAATGAAATAGCCCCAACAAAGGAAAAGGCCACAAAATTTAAATTTGTAATATTTCCTAAGTTTAAATCTATTCAACATATTCTCTTGTGCATTTTTTTGTTAATTGCAAATTGGAGAACATTAAAACATCAAATAAGTTGTTCATGATTGTAATTTGATATGCAAGAAGAGTTTGGTTAAGAAAAAGTCTAGATACTCCACCACAAGATATGACTAGTGGTTCTTTTTGCAAGAAAAAGTTTAGATGGTCCACTACAAGCTATGCCCAGTAGCACTTTGTCTGTAGAAAGAGAAGTGAGAAACCCATAAGTTGAGAGCAGCAAGTTCCAACATGAGTGAAAATTTCAAAAGAAAATCAACTAAATTTAAGTTGTTATAAGAACACTTAAAGAGAAGCATTTGACATTGACCATCAAATTTAAGCATTTGAGCTTGTGAATTTGGCAACTTTATTGTTTTTGTTGTGTTTAGGTCGAACATGCGAGGGCAAATTACACATGATCAGGTTAAGAAATTAAATTTAAGTTGTTATAATAACCCTTATAGAGAAGCATTTGCAGATAACTGTCAAATTTGAGCAAGTCTTGTGAATTTGACCACTTTGTTGTTTTTGTTGTGTTCGGACACAAACATGCAAGGGAAAATTACACATGACTAGGTTAGTTGGGAAGTTTATTGGTTGAACCAAATGATCATATAATATAATATCTTTTTTATTTTTACAATGTAAATATATATATTATTCTTCTATTATTGATGCTCATCTTTGATTATATTTCCTATTCAACATTGGTATCAGTATTGGTATCAAAGCAGTTTTCTTCATGCTTGTGAAGAGAATGGAAGACGATTGGGTTGAGATATTGATCTACATAGGTTTTGGATGCTTGTATGAGGTAGTGGAAAATTATGAGATTTAATTGCATGAAGTTGCATATAATTTCATTGGATGTTGCAACTGTCTCTCTAAATTTTGTATTGGATACAAAGGGCATAAGATGAGATTTTTTCATTATTGTTGTGTAGTCAACTAAGCATTACAAGTGGTTTAGAGGTGCTAATAGAAAACATAGTATAGAAAATTATGAAGAAGATGTACTACATCTGTAGGTGTGTATTTCCATGATCAGATACAATTAGGAGGAAGATGTACAACCTTTGTAGGTGTTCTCATATATGATCTATATGCTTGAAGATGAAGAAAACAAGAAAAATTAGTTAAATAAAAAGCTATATATATAGTCCATTCATTGGTAGAAAATAAGTATAGTTGACCAAATAATTGATCATCATCTTGTAGCTAACATCATTTCCAACTCTTTGAGAAAATTTATAGAAATAACTAAATGTTCTGGGTAGACCATGGTATTGGCCGTCCTTCATTGGTTGGTATTTGCTTTGGAACTTAGATTATACACTTCAACTTTAGTAGATTGCAATACCAAATGGGCTAGATGAAGATGACACCAATTGAATTGATGGGTTTATTAAGTGATCTTTTGTTATAATGTAAATCTATATATTATTCTTCTATTATTGATGCTCATCTTTGATCAATTTTTTTTTCAAAATTGGTATCAATATTGGTATCAGAGTTGTTGTCTTCATGCTTGTGAAGAGAATGGAAGATGATTGTGTGGAGATATTGATCTACATATATTTTGGATGCCTATATGAGGTAGTGGAAAATTATGAGATTTAATTGCATGAAGTTGCATATAATTTCATTGGACATTGCAATAGTCTCTCTCAATTTTTTATTGGATACAAAGGGTATAAGATGAAATTTTTTCATTATTGTTGTGTAGTCAAGTAAGAATTATAAGTGGTTTAGAGGTTGTAAGGGAAAACATAGTATAGACAATTATGAATAAGATGTACTACATCTGTAGGTGTGTGTTTCCATGATCAAATACAATTAGGAGGAAGATGTACGACCTTTGTAGGTGTTCTCATATATGATCTATATGCTTGAAGATGAAGAAAACAAGACAAATTAGTTAAATAAAAATCTATATATATAGTCCATGCATTGGTAGAAAATAAGTATAGTTCTCCAAATAATTGATTGTCGGCTTGTAGGAAACATCATTTCTAACTCTTTGAGAAAAATTATAGAGCCAACTAAATGTTCTAGGTAGACCATGGTATTGACAGTCCATCATTGGTGGGTATTTTCTTCGGAACTTAGATTATACACTTCAACTTTAGTAGATTGCAATGCCAAATGGGCTATATGAAGATGGCACCAATTGAATTGATGGGATTTATTTGGTTATACTTTTGTTTACAATATTTAGTGAATACAATAAAAATAAATTTTAAAACAAAAGGACATAAGACCAAAAATATATTTAAAAAACCAAAAAAATACCCCAAAAATTCACATAAAAATAATAACATTAACAATTTATAGAGATGCTATGAAATATGTTATAGGCTTTCTTGGCCTAGAGGATATTACAAGCCACCTCATCTGATAAATCTCCATACAAGGCTACAAATCTTCTACACAATACCCATAGAGAAATAACGAATGAACTTGCTAATTGGAACACAAAGGAAACATGACCCAAGACAACGATGAAATAAAACACCACTAATATTAAAGCTATGAGATTTCCACAATCCATTTTGTATTTCTAGTGTATTTTTTCTGGATTTGATTGTGTGTGTATTTTTCCCATCAACGTTTCGAATCACACTCTGTGATTCATCATTAGGATGAAAAGAATTCTTTCATGTCTTGGGAATTCTTTTCATCCTGATGATGAATCATGGAGTGTGATTCGAAATGTTGATGCGAAAAATATACACACAATCGAATCCAAAAAAAATACACTAGAACCACTAATATTTCTAAACAAGGCATCCCTGCAAAGTACTAAAGCATTTGGCTCATACTTGTCATGGTCGAATTTTTGTATCTAAAGATCCAATTTTTGAGTAGTACATCCTGGGCCTAAATATTTTGGATAAAAAATAGAAGAGCATTAAATGGTACTTACCTACAAAGACTACATAAATAATAATTAATATTCAATTTCTAGTAATTCTGAGCGTGGAGAATAAACATGATGTAAAGAAGTTTTAACCTGATTTATTATAGGAAAAAAAATATTAAAGTAAGCCATTTCCTACCCTACTTTCCCTTCTTGTTCTTGTTCTCATTCTTTTTATGATTTCAAATTCTTTTGCCTTAAAGATGAGCTTCATTTAGACTTGTCTATCTATGCAAGGAAACGTTCAAACAATACCCATTTACCTTAAATGCAACCTATGCAAATTGATAGGCATAGTAGCACTAAATACACTAAAAAGTTTGGACATTATTTGGCTATAAATTATTAATCTCATACAACAATATAAATCTAAAACCCAAATTTTAGAATTAGCTAAAATAATTCTACCCGATTGCTGAGAAATTGTGTAAAATTTAGAAATAATTCCGATTGTTCACAAAATCTAGAAGTCTATCCAAACAATTTCTCATTTTGTAAAATAGTGTAAAGAAACCAACTTTGAAGAAAAGTTTTCAAATTAAATAGTGGAAAAACATATAACTATGGTGCAATCACAATGAAGGCATTGTTTTATTCTCAATATTTATGATAATTTGTAGATAATGGTTACCAAAAACCAACAGATGCAGTAGCATACAATCCTCTAAATCAAGCAGAGAAGGATTTTGTCAATGAAAATAGAAATAAGGACTTGAAAGACATCCTTTATATCTTTCAAGTACTGCATGGAAACATTCTTTGAATGAGCAACAAAGTCAAAGAAAGTATGAGATACTCTTTCGACTACCTACCAAGGAATGGCTAAGGTGAAAACAACTAAGCTACAAATGCTAAAAGGGGATTTTGAGACCATTTACACGAAGGAATCAAATGAAATAGGCTTATATTTAATCAAATAAAATATCATGGTGAAACTCATGAAGAGAGAAGAGTGGATAAAAGGATTTGAAGAAGTTTCCTGCAAGGTTTGAATATATTATGATGGCCATACAAACGACCAAGAATCTCTCACAATTTTCAATTGAAGAATTGCATGCATTTCTTATTTCTCACATGAGCATAGTTTGAGTAGGTCAAAAAATATAAGTTTCGAGCATTCTTTCAAGACACAAGTCTCAATTAGCCATGGTACAAGTAGGCGAAGATCAAATTTTAGACATAGAGGAAGAAACCCATATAGAAGTGGAAGAAGCCGTCCATTAAGCTCAAATAGAAACTCAAGTGGAAGAGGGAACCATCAGAAATCAACTAAAAATCAATCTCAAGGCCAAAGGTTTGATAAATTTTCACTTCGATATCATTATTAGAAGAAATTTAGGCATGACTTATGTAGAAAGAAACAATGTGATTTAGACAACAAAGTGCAAATTTTATTAAACAAAACCAAAACCAGGACATCATGTTCATATCTTGTAATGTTAAATAAATAAAGTGATAAATAAATATGGTTTTTAGGTTCAAGTGAAATTAGATGTCACATTGGGAAATGATAGTAAAGTTTTAGTTATGGGTAAAGAAAGTGTCAACATTCTAACAAAAATGAAGGAGAAAAAGTTTGAATATTTTTCAAGAACAAAGAGTGCACAATTTTACACAAGTTTTTGAGTAATTCTAAAATCATTATATCTATAGCATTAGAATTAGGATTTTAATAAGTTTTAGGATTAAGGTTACAATTGGAATTATGGTTAGGCTTAGGCTAAAGGTTAGGATTAAATGTTACGGTCAAAATTAGGAATATGTTATGGTTAAGATTGTAAATAAGTCAAAAAGTTGGTTAAGGGGAAAATAAATATAAAGGTTAAAATCTAGGTTAAAATTATAATTAAGAGTTTAGTTATCCTATAGTTGATGGTAGAATTAGGTTTATTATTAGTTTTAAAATTAGGGTAATGGTTATGGTGAGGGGTAGTGTTTGAGGTAGAATTAGGCTTAGGGTGAAAGTTAATGTTTGGGTTCAAATAACTTGGATAGGTTTATGGTGAGGTTTACAACTAGGACTATAGTTAAAATGAATATATTTAAAAATATATACAATCCTCTAAAAAATTCTAAAGTTATATAAATATAATTTATATTATTGTAAAATAATGTACTATTTTTTTTCTGGCTTAGTAAAAGGCTGAACCCATATTTTATTAATAAATAAAATTACAATCTTCACTCAGTGCGAGCACCAATAGGAGAGAGTGGAGAGGAGAAAACCTCTAGCCTTTCCCAGGACCATAGGTCCAATCAGTAGCTAGTATTTACAATTCTACATGATTTATTGAGTTACATATATTCCTTTACAATCTCTTCATTTTGGACATACAAATATCCATTCATAGGTAATATCTATAGTTTTCCATGTGCTCACTTGCTTTCACCAGACTTGTGAACAGTTACCACTTTTACCACATTTTATGCCTTCTTCTTTACTTGCGAAATAGATCCAAAAGACAATCCTGCTGCAAACTACTCTATGAGGTGTTAGTGTAAAAGAAGAAGAACTGGTATTATCTCTGCATACTTATTTTGTACTTTCCACTATTGTTATTATAGGCTAGGCTTCTTTCATATTAAGTTAGCATCAAGATCATGTTGTTGGCTATAATATGAAAGATTACCCAAGCTACAATAGCAATAGAGGCATAAACACTGGTCATCAAGAGTGATAATAATACATCCCATCTGTCATGTAGTTCATGATATTACCTTGATATTATGATCTTAGATATGTCTAAATGCAAATGTTGAACTAAACCAATATGCAAGAGTTACGAGAGTACTTCCTATTACTGCATTTTGTAGATGAATGAATGCAATTATACTTAGGTTGATCATGTTTATTCATATTTGAGAAGCTAATAATAGAGAGATAACATAATAGTAGATTCCTAACTCAGAGAACAATCCAGATTCTACACTTTACTTATTTTAGTATAGATATGTCTTGTAAATACTGTTAAGTATCCTTACCCTTCTCTATCTATTCTATAACAGAGTCATAAATTTCTAAGCCATCCTAATATCAAAGTTCTTACATAAATAGTTCTATATATGACTTATACTATCTATAGATTCTACATCCCTATGTTTTAGAGTAGTTATATCAGTATACGGCAAAAAAAACTGTGTTATGAAAATTTATTATTCATCCTTATCATCTATGGCTTCCATGCAAGAAGACTTTCTTTCCTTATCCTACATGTCATTGGGATTACCAGCTTGGAATGATGTCCAACCCTCCTATACCATATAACTTACCCATCAATCACCTTTTAGTTATTCTACCACACCAAGCTATTATTTAAGGAATTCAATACTCCTTGTTATCTTCGATTGTCACTACCGACATAGTTTTGGATCCTTTCTACTAGTAATAGGCCTCTTAAACTCTACATCGATTGCTTCTTCCTTGTCTATAGATTTCGCAACTTTGATGTAATCTTTCGGATAAGGTATATATAGTTTATCAACCATGCATTTGATAGCTATTTCTAGGTTAACCATATATTCATTCTTGAACATTAGCTTGCATAGTGAGACTGTGACTACCTTATCTTCTCCCATTGTGAGTAATATTGTTGCAAACCTCGCAAGGATGTCACTATTAACTCATTTCCTATGCTCTCTCTATATAATTTCATTTCTCAAAATCCTCTTGGTCGCATGAATGACCAGATCATATTTCAATCTAAGAATAACCAACCAGTGTTTGCTAGATATCTCTCCGACAAAGGACATGTCATGCTTCTCAAGGCACAAACAAATAGTAGAGTCCATCTTTTTTACAGAGATAAATGGTGGGTGCCTCCACTTAGATATACTAGTTTTGTTAACCAATATTATTGGTAAATCAAGTTATAACCCCAGTTGTGACAGGCTTTTCTTGTGTGGTTTCCCATTCATCTCCTAGAAACTATTATGATTATTCTCTAATAAATTTGATAGATTTCCATCCCCATATTGCCCTATTGTATTAACTATAGGAATGTTGATTTATTTTTCATGATTATTTGTTAGCTTTACTTCCTAGCATCTCCAATGTATGATTGCTTAAGTAGTCGCACAATACCTATATGATAAGGTCTTGACATATGATGATGTCTACACATTTATATGACTATTCTATGATAAATTTGATAGATTTCCATCCCCATATTGCCTTGTTGTATTAACTATAGGAATGTTGATTTATTTTTCATGATTATTTGCTAGCCTTACTTCCTAGCATCTCCAATGTATGATTTCTTAAGCAGTCACACAATACCTATATGATAAGGTCTTGACATATGATGATGTCTACACACACACACACACACACAAACACACAAATATATATATATATATGTCTGTATATATATGTGTGTGTATATATATGTGTAAATATACATGTTTAAATGTAGATATGTCTATCCATGTATATACATATATAACTATATTCATGTATAGATATACATATTTATATATTTATATATATATAGATATATATGTATGAATAGAAACATATAGAAACATATAGGTATACAACCATATTTTGTGTATACAAATGAGCGTATATACCTACTATATTGAGAAACTATTAGGAACCAAAGGAGGGGTTATGATGACCTCTTCTTTGAAATTATTATTGGTAGGTATATATATGAATATATACGAATATATCTATAGATATGTGAGTATGTATCTATATATAGTTATATATGTATACTTGTATATATATCTGATACCATATATATGCACGTATGCACATATAATTATATAAGTATAGATATATACATTAATATATACCACTATTTATACATATACATATACATGCTTACCAATATGTGTGTGAATGTGTTGTTCAGGGTTATAGCTAAAACCCTTCCTTCCTATAAGTTACCTGGTTTGATTGCCTAGATATTAATGATGTGGTTTTTGTTTGTTCCATCTACCCCTAAATTGGCTAGAATATCGGCCAATGTATTAGCCTTCCTATATATGTGATCAATCCTGTAATCTGAGAATCTTTTCATTAGATATAGGGCTTTGTCCAATAGACTTCTGAGTTACCATTTTGGCATTGTTTTGGTCCTTATTACATTAACTATAATGGTAGACCCCCCTTCTATTTCTAATTTAGATATTTTTAACTGTTTGCACATGGTTAAACCTCCTATTAGGTTTAAAAGTTATGCCTTATTGTTAGTGCATTGACCTAGATATCTAGATCTAGATCCAATACAACTCCCCTCATCTAAGTGAATTATACAGCTTATCTATGCCTCACCTAGATTACCTTGGGATGCTTCATCAAAGTTGAGTTTACACTATCCATCTTCCGGGGGAGCCCATTTGTAATCTTTCCTTGCTTTGGTTTGGTTTATGCCACCCTTCCCAGTGAATGGAGGGATTATAATCCCCTCCCACTAACTTCTAAGGAATTTATTGCAGTCTATAAATGTCTTATCATGTTTGGGGATGCTCGCATTCTTGCTATTGGAGATTTTTGTGATGGAGGCTTCTATTTTTTCTATAAGATTCTCTACCTTCATTTCTACTTCCTGAAAAAATCTCTTGTTCCTCTTCTTCCAAACTTCCAAAATTACTATTGCTGGGCTACATATCCATAATATGGAAGATGATATTCCTTTTGATGAATGGCCAACCTCTGAGCCATTCCCTTAGGGAAGGTATAAGGGTGCCTGACCAACCTAATTGGGCCATCAGCCAATATCAACATTTTTTTGGGTAGTTGCAGGTTGTGAAGATATGGTCATTTGTCTACTCGTCTCATTTTCATAGGAGATAGATTGATGGCCCTTCATAGCTGCTAAGTTTAAATTGTTCAACAGTAAGGACCTTCCTCTGAATTGTCACCCAAGCAAAGAAGCCAGCTTTCGGGAGAATGAATTTTCCTTGCATAGTTTATTTGGGATGTAGTCCTTAACAATGTTTGCCTCATCATATATGGTTTAGAAACTATCTTTATAGTTGTATTATCAATCCTTTGATCTAGATCATATAAGCTCATCTGACCCAAGTCTAAATATTATTATTCTACGTCCAAGAATTTGCAACAGTTCGTGGACTTTGATATCCGCCAAGAATGGGAGCATGTTTTTTGATTTCCATCCTATTGCCAATTATTGTACCATTGTTGTATAATCCCTTACAAGATTACCCCATAAATATTTTATTTGGTCCTTTATACCAATTGTATCCATTAGACTTTCTATCGATGGGTATCCCCCCTAGGAATCTTCCTAGAACAAGGTGGATTTACTGTCATGAATATCCAAGGATGGATGATCTGATACGAGCATTCGACTCTCTTTTATAAAATTCCACATTCTAGATCCCTTGGATGGATTCGTGTCCCTAAATATTGTCTCTCTCTGATTCTATGATATATATTTTCCCCTATGGATTCTAGCCCCTTTGGCTTTTGAGGATGCGTACATTCTCCATGCTAGTTTTTCCCCTAAGGCCTTATTTTTCCATAGCAATTTTCTTATTTCCATGCCTCCATCACTCTTTTCTTGACATATCTTATCCCATGATATCAATTTCATTTTGTTCTTATCCTCAGTACCGTTCCAATAGAAATCTTTGATTGTTTGAGTTAATTTATTATAGGCCCCATTGGGAAGTGGTATGCATGATATAAGATAGATAGGAATTGTTGCTAAGACTCTTTTTATGAGGGTTAATCTTCTTGCCCTTGTTAGCCATAAGGCTTTCCAAGATGACAACTTCTTCCTAACCCTTTCAATCAGGGGATCCCAAAGTTTGTCAAGAGGCATTCTGAAATATGAGAATGGTACATAACCTATTTTGTACCCTAGACATGTGGCTATTCTAATTTCCTCTTGTGCCTCTATATTGAAAAAGAATATCTCCTATTTCTCCTTGTTTATCATCTCTTTGGATGCCATATACTTATATATATATTTATATATGTATACTTGTATATATATCTGATACCATATATATGCACATATGCACATATAATTATATAAGTATAGATATATACGTTAATATATACCACTATCTGTGCATATACATATACATGCTTGCCAATATGTGTGTGAATGTGTTGTTCAGGGTTATAGCTAAACCCCTTACTTCCTATAAGTTACCTGGTTTGACTGCCTAGATATTAATGATGTGGTTTTGTTTGTTCCATCTACCCCTAAATTGGCTAGAATATCGGCCAATGTATTAGCCTTCCTATATATGTGATCAATTGTGTAATCTGAGAATCTTTCCATTAGATATAGGGCTCTGTGTAATAGACTTCTCAGTTACCATTTTGGCATTGTTCTAGTCATTATTACGTTAACTATAATGGAAGACTCCCCTTCTATTTCTAATTTAGATATTTTTAACTGTTTGCACATGGTTAAACCTCCTATTAGGCTTAAAAGTTACGCCTTATTGTTAGTGCATTGACCTAGATATCTGGATCTAGATCCAATATAACTCCCCCCAGTCGAGTGAATTATACAGCTTATCAATGCCTCGCCCAGATTACCTTGGGATGCTTCATCGAAGTTGAGTTTACACTATCCATCTTCCGAGGGAACCCATTTGTAATCTTTGCTTGCTTCGGTTTGGTCTATGCCACCCTTCCTAGTGAATGAAGGGATTATAATCCCCTTCCACTACCTTCTAAGGAATTTATCATAGTCTATAAATGTCTTATCATGTTTGGGGATGCTAGCATTCTTGCTGTTGGAGATTTTTGTGATGGAAGCTTCTATTTTTACTATAAGATTCTCTACCTTCATTTCTACTTCCTAAAAAAATCTCTTGTTCCTCTTCTTCCAAACTTCCAAAATTACTATTGCTAGGCTGCATATCCATAAATATGGAAGATGATATTCCTTTTGATGACTAGCCAACCTCTGAGCCATTCCCTTAGGGAAGGTATAAGGGCACCTAACCAACCTAGTTGGGCCATAAGCCAATATCAACATTTTTGTGCATAGTTGTAGGTTGTGAAGATTTGGTCATTTGTCTACTCGTCTCATTTTCACAGGAGATAGATTGATGGCCCTTCATAGCTGCTAAGTTTAAATTGTTCAACAGTAAGGACCTTCCTCTGAATTGTCACCCAAGCAAAGAAGCCAGCTTTCGGGAGAATGAATTTTCCCTGCATAGTTTATTTGGGATGTAGTCCTTGATAGTGTTTGCCTCATCATATATGGTTAAGAAACTATCTTTATAGCTGTATTGTCCATCCTTTGATCTAGATCATATAAGCTCGTCTAGTGCAAGTCTAAATATTATTATTCTGCCTCCAAGAATTTGCAACAGTTTGTGGACTTTGATATCCGCCAAGAATGGGAGCATTTTTTTCCATTTCCATCCTATTGCCGATTATGGTAACATTTTTGTATAATCCCTTACATGATTACCCCTTAAATATTTCATTTGGTCCTTTATACCGGTCATATCCATTAGACTTTCTATGTATGGGTATCCCTCCTAGGAATCTTCCCAGAACAAGGTGGATTTACTGTGATGAATATCCTAGGATAGATGATCTGATATGAGCATTTAACTCTCTTTTATAAATTTCCACATTCTAGATCCCTTGGATGGATTCATGTCCCTAAATATTGTCTCTCTTTGATTCTGTGATATATATTTTCCTTGAAGGATTTTGGCCCCTTTGGCTTTTGAGGATGTGTACATTCTCCATGCTAGTGTTTCCCCTAAGGCCTTATTTTTCCATAGCAATTTTCTTATTTCCATGCCTCCATCACTGTTTTCTTGACACATCCTATCCCATGATATCAAATTCATTTTGTTCTTATCCTTAGTACCGTTCTAATAGAAATCTCTGATTGTTTGAGTTAATTTATTATAAGCCCCTTTGGGAAGTGGTATGCATGATAGAAGATAGATAGGCATTGTTGCTAAGACTCTTTTTATGAGGGTTAATCTTCTCGCCCCTATTAGCCATAAGGCTTTCCAAGATGACAGCTTCTTCCTAACCCTTTTAAATAGGGGATCCCAGAGTTTGTTGGTTCTAATACATTTGTCAAGAGGCATTCCTAAATATGAGAATGGTACATAACCTATTTTATACCCTAGACACATGGCTTTTCTGATTTCCTCTTATGCTTCTATATTGAAAAAGAATATCTCTTATTTCTCCTTGTTTACCATCTCTCTAGATGCCAGCGTATAAGATTGTAATATTTTCTTGATTTCCTTCACTTCATTTAACTGTCCTTTCCCTAAAATCATTATGTCATCAGTAAACTATTGATGAGTACATGGATCTACTCCTCAGGTGATATGAATCCCTGCTAGTCTACAAACTCTTTGTGATGCATCTAGGCTTCTTCCTAATGCTTTAGACATAATGATAAATAAGAATGGGGATAGGGGATCTCCTTGTCTGAGCCCCATAAATACTCCAAAGAAACCTTCTGATTTCCCATTTAGTAAGATAGAGAACATAGGGTTGATATGCAAAATAGACCCAAGTAACCCATTGTTTGTTAAAGCCAAAGGCCTTCATATAGCTATAAAGGAAATACCAATCCACTTTGTCATAAACCTTTTTAATATCTAATTTTGTTAGCATATTAGGTTTCCCTTGGGACTGACAGGAGTGGATGGCTTCCTAGACTATAATAATCCCATCCAAAATTGATCTATTAGGTACAAAGCCAGTTTGTTCTTCTGATATTATGGCATACAAAAATGTTTTACTATTGGCTATGACTTTAGCTAGCAGTTTATAAGTCAAGTTGCATAAAGAAATGGGCCTGAATTCTTGCCACTTTGAGGGATTTTCCTTTGGAATTAAGGCCAAAAAGGTATTATTGATCTCTTTTAGGAACTTTCCTACATTATGGGCAGATTTCAAGCCATTAGTAATTTCATCCTCTAAGATGTGCCAACATTTCTGAAAATAACCAGCAAGGAAGCCATTTGGTCTAGGGGCTTTGTCTCCTTGAAATTGTACCACAACCATTTTAACTTCTTCATGGGTGATTTTGGAGTTTAACATTTGATTATCACCCTCTGGTATCAATTTGGGTATGTTATTCAATAATGTTCTATAGTTAGGGAGGTTGGAGTGCTCCCAGCGATTGAGAATATTTTCAAAGTACTTGGTAGCATGTTTTGCAATCAGATTTTAATTTGTGATGATATGATCACTATCATTGATGATTTTAGTAATATTATTTGCTACCCTTTTCATTTTGACACTGTTGTGAAAAAATTTAGTGTTTCTATCTCTATCTTCTAACCATGTCTGTCAAGATTTTTGTTTCCAGTATATCTCTTCTCTAGCCAGAATACCTTCATATTCATATAAAAGCTTTTTTTAGGCCTTGTATATTTCATAGGTCATCCCGTTTTGCATCACAACATTATTTATTATTTCCAACTCTTTTTCAATTGTTGACTTCTCCTTGAAGATGTTTTTGAGTTTTCTTTGGTTCCAATCTAAAAGTTTGTGTTTAATCTCTTTCAGCTTAGAGACAAGACAATACATTTTAGATCCTTCAAAGATACTATCCTTCCACCATTTTTGTATGTTGGGGAGGAAGTCTTCATGTGTAAACCACATCATTTTGAACTTGAAGGGATACCCAGTTTGCTTTGCTTCCACCATAAGTTCTAAAACCACTGGTAGTGATCAAAGCCTAACCATGGCAATATGGTAGTTTTTAATTTTGTTATGAGGTCGGTTAGGTCTCCTTGAGGAAAAAAATTTCAAGTATCTTTGCAATGTTGGAGAAACCTTTTCTTTTGTTATTCCATGTGTGAAAACCCATTTTAGTCCTGATTTCTAGAAGGTTATTGTTATTTATCCAGTTTTCAAAGTCTCCTTGTGGCTATCTTATGTTTTTTATCCCAACGCTTTTATAAGTTCAGTATAAGATGGTGTTGATGTCACCATGTATGATGATGTGTTTCTCATCCTGATTGTTTAAGATGTGTTTAATTTCCTGCCAAACTAATCTCTTTTTATCTATTGGAATTGGGCCATATACATTAATGATGATAAACTCAAGATTTAGACTAAGGGCTCTTACTTTACTAGCCATCCAATTTTGCATCTTGGTATGGCATGTAAATGCAAAAAAGTTATTTTTCCACATTATACCTAGTCCACCCAATGCCCTTATAGACTGCACCATTTCCATCTACCATTGGGTGAATTTTCTACTAAAATTGTTCATATCAGCCTTAGCGAGTTTTGCTTCTTGTAACATAACTAGATCCATAGTGGATTTCAATATGCTTCACTTAATTAATATTTATTTGTTAGGGCCCCCCATACCCCTAACATTCCATGTTAGTATATTTATTCCTTTGCGAGGGGGAGGGGAGATTTTCCTTGCCCCATCAGCGTTGTGATTTTGGCCTACCCCTCTGCATGCCCATCTATCTTTCTTTTGTCTAAAAAAGACTTCCGACCTCTTTTGTTTCTCATGGTTTTTCCACTGTCTAGAATTAGTTTCTCACCTCCCATTTGGAGGATACCTCTATTTTGTGGGTTGATTGAGTTATTATCTAATACTATGCTATTTTCCACTTCCTACATACTGTTATTAATAATGAATTCTCTTTCCTTATTTGCATTCAATCCTTCCACAACAAGGGATTTCTCCAAAGTGGGAGAAACTGCGATGTTTTCCTCTTGAGCAACCTCAATTAGGTTGATGTTTAATGAGGGGGTTTTGAGGGGGATCTGACCATATTTTGGATTGGGGATGATGACAATATTTGCCCTATTTGTCAGAGTATCAATGAGTACCTCCTCAAAAAAAAAATTCAACTAGTTTCCCCATTAAGTTTTATATAAAATTATTCAGTTGTGCTTTGATTTGATCCTCATTATCATAAGAAGGAGTTTCATTATTATTTGCAGCTATGTCTGGACTGTTACACAATTCTAGCGAAGGAGGTGTGGTTGGGATATTAGCAGTCTCTTACAGACCAATATTTATAATAAAACCACCCCTATCATTATTAAATTGAATATTTATTATGTCTTTCAATGCTCTATGGTTATCTCTTGCCTTTACCTAAGAGTTCTATAAATTAGGGTTCGACCTTTTGCAGAATGCTAAATCTTTAGATATCAAGCCCATATACCATACTGGTTTTAGGGTTTAATTACCATCTACTATCTCTATGGTTATGTTTTTTAAATTTTCCATGCCCTTATTTACTTCTATTAATAGTTTAATATCAGATATATCAGACCAGTCTTTTTGTACGGCTATGAATTAGCCCAATTCATCCCCAATTTCTATAATAATTTTGGTATGCATTAATTCAACAAGAACATAAAGAATTTTTACCCATTTCGATACTGTTTTAAATTCATATCTATTAGCATCAAATTTAGGTTTCCATTCAATAAAATTGAAATTTTTTAGCTTTGTAAAAAAGCATATTTTTCATGCCATAGCTTGCATTTTGGAGACCTTTTGTAGAATTCAATGTACAAAAAATTATTAGCTAGGTTAGTGATACTTACCTTCCTATGGAATGTTGTTTTCCACCATTCCACTATTCTAGCAAGAGGTTGATTATTCCCTCCCCATTTTACAAAGAGCCCGTGACCTCTGCAGTAGTTACTTAATTCCATGGCTTCCCTAGGATTCAAAATCTTGATGCAATCTAGCTCAAGATTTATCAATGTTAGGGTACCCTCGCTCCTTGTCGCTTTGAGAGCATTCTTGCTTTCATGATGGAGCGAGTTCCCCAACCTCGAAGTGGAATTTGAATTAACTAAATCAGGGCAATTATATGACATTTCCCTTCCTCCATTCATGATAGGTCCTCTATAACCCTCTGTACGATAGTTATGTGGGCAAGATATATGTTGTGGCTTTTCAAGGGGATGGCCAGGACTAGAAGTGCTTGCTTGAAATCCCAGCGGTATGCGATTTGCATTGGTGGTGTAGCCAGTGATTCATGAAGCGATGGGGATCGCCCACACATTTGATTGTTCCAAAGGAACCCTAGCCTACCTTTTTTCTGCCCTAGCAACTGTTCTTCCCTTTACTAATTTCCACAGATGATTTTGTGAAGATTGTTCCCTATCAGATGGAGCCTTGCCAACAACATTGCAACCCTTGCCTTGATGAGAATGATGATCGTCGAGGTGTAGATGCCGATATGCAGATCTCATAGACATTTTTTCATAACATAATGTACTATATTATAAAAAATATAAATTTTTTTAATATACATTATTTACTTGTGTTATTTTAATATTAAAGTACCTATTTATCTCAAAATGCATCTAGTATATACCCATAAATCATTGTCATGGTTCATCTATCAACTATACAACAATATATTTATTAACCATTATGGGGTTGTAATACATGTCCTACAATTGTGTATTATCTCAAACTAATATCTTACCTACAGTCAAATTGGTATGTGGTAACCTAGCTATCAAGTAAACAACAAAATACCATTGTAAAACTAAAAAGGAAAGAAAAGTGGCAACTATTTTGCACTTGTTTATCAACATGAGTAAAAGTTAAACATGCAACCAAAATGAATGGATTACATAGCACAATAATTAGAAATAAATTTTGTTCATGTATTAGAATTGAAGTGATATTTTTTATTCATTTAATATAGTAGGTGAAAATAAGTGTAAGGTTGTTTAGTTAAGTCTAGAGTGGATAGTATGATAACTAGAATTAAATTATGCTCAAATGTAAGAATTGAAGTTAGGTTTGTATTCATCCAATATAGAACACAGGGAAATAGAAGTAAAGGTTATTTATCAATCAATAAACTAATATAATTGAAGTGATGTTTGTATTCATCCAATATAGAATGTGGAGAAAGATAAGGTTATTTATCAATCAATATACTCATTTCAATGATGAAATGTCACTTATACGTTACAACATCCCCGATATATATAACAACATCCTCGACATATATCACAACAAGAAGTAATTCATGCCTTCCAATTAAATTACAACATTGGTTTTCACTAGAAAATTATTCTCTTTTTAAAGTCACATCATCCATCTTGGCATATATAATAATAAAAGAAGTGTCTCACACTAGTTTTATCACTTACACAAAATCATTTTAAGCTTAATTTTTACATACAATTCACACAAAAATTTATTTCATTTCAATTAAATTAATAAAAAAATTACAATAACCATATCACAATGTTATATAATACAAATTTATTATTGATTTAAAAGAAAATTACTACCTAGAAAATTCAAACTTAATAGATTTAATAATTAAAAGCTCATTAACTTATTCAATTCTACCATAACAACCTGTAATGGGCCCAGCCTGATAACTACTAATTCTATTTTATTTTAATATAAAAACATATTAACAGATTTCGATAAAACAAAACACTCGTTGATAATTTCATTGCCAGACTGTATCATTATTATTAATTTGTAAAGGAAGACGTGTCATTACTAGACCAATGATACCTATTAGGGTTTCAAACTAAACAAAGGACGCCGCTGGGAGACAAGTGGAGGGCTGGTAGAGGTGAGGTGATTTCCTATGTATTTCTTTACTTTGGGACTCTACTGTAAACCCCATACTTATCTTAAACGCAGCGGTTGAAAAACCCTACTGTATCCCGACTTGGTAGGCCTATCCTTATTTCTTTTTTGAGGTTGTCTGTAGAATTGATTTGCTTTTCGTATAGCCGATACGAACTCATGGCATCCAGCGATATTTGGTGTTATGAGATGCAGCCATTCAACAAGGTCTTCTTCGTCGTGCTATGGGCGAGAATGGTTAACAAAAATCTGAATCAGGAAAAAATGGTGAATCTGAGAAACCACTTTATTTTCTGGGTCACATTTTTGTGAACCAACTGGCTACCACTGAGCGGTTGGTTGACAGAGAAAAAATGCGGTTTACCTGATAAGTGTTTCTCATCCCTTTTCATTTCAACTCTCTCCCAGTATTATGATACTACAGAATCTGATGAGATGGGTTTATTAAGCTTTTATAAAAAGAATTCTAATGTTTTATATAAAATTTATTGTAATCAAAAGTTTCAAGTGAATTGTATTCTCAGATCTCTTTTTACTTTTTTCTTATTTAGACTGTAAAAATCTGCATAAAGCTTGAGAATTTATTATAAAAAATATGTTTTTTTCATATCATTTATTTAGATGTGTGTATCACAATAATCCTCTCCACCAATAGCATTTTAAATTTAGAAAATATAGTTGAAAATAGGTGTTTCTTAGCAATCATAAAGTCATTGATTGATGAAAAGTGAAATTAATTTTTGGAAAAATTCTAATTGATGATGAATGCACATGTTTCAACTCTTTTAAGAAGTTTCTGTTTATATAAGATTTATGTAAGGTGAATGATATTGTTCTATAGATTTTATAATTTTTAATATTATGTTTAAAATAATTATATATGATATTATGATTATAATCAATTTTATTAGAAATTATTAAAATTTATATCGATTACATATGATCATATTAATTTTCCTTATATTTATAAATTTTATTATTAGATTCTTCTTCATTTTAAATGATTTATACTAGATTCTTTATTTCTATTGCTACTAATTGTTATTTTATGTAACTAAAGAGATTGATGAAACAACATATTTACTTTAATAAATTCTAAAGAATATGAAATAAAATATTTTTATATCTGATAGCTCAATTGTTATATGCTGAAAATTCAAATATCATGAAATTATCATACATATGACATGGAGTCATTTAGGAAGATCTATCAGGATTATAAAAGCAATACTAAACTATCCCTCTTCCTATTACACGTTAATGCCAAAGGAGGATAAGTCTCCAAGTTGCGCAATTCATGTAGCAGCCATGAAAGGCTGCTTGACAGTAGCTTAAAAAACTATGATATTTAATCCAATATAGCTCAACTACTACAATAAAAAGGTATGGCTTGAAAGTGACTTCCTAAATATTATTAATTGTCTAATTAAACATACAAATCCTAGCTGGATAATTAAACACTTATTCTAGGATCCCGTCGACGTGATTACTAAGCTTGATGAAATCCGATTTACACATATTTTTTTAGAAGATAACCAACTTGTGGACTACGTGGCTAACTTGGGTATGGTTAATAAGAAAATAAAATGGTGGAGGGAAGGGGACACTTTCCGGATGCACTTGTGTGAACTAGAATGAAAAGATGCTATAGGTCTTGTGGATTCTCAACAATTGAATATTAATGATCCAGTCTTATCACATGTGTAAAGCCACTCTCTACAATAATTGGAATTGACATAACACTAGGGCTTCTATATTTTTCTTAGCTTCTTGGTTTTGTGTCTTCTAGTTTTGGTCTGGTTATGAGATGGTGAAACTTACAATTGGCAAGGGCAATTTGAACTTGGGGGGACATAAAAGCATGGTTGAGTCAACCATGTATATTAAGTGGGAGCAAAATAATGATATGTGGGCTGAGATTATGGATGGCGGTTTTTTCCCATGCATTAAAAACCTGCATGGTCATGATCCCAGGGCAACGGAAGGGTTTGTGAATAGCTAGAATAATGGCATTCTTAGTGCCTATGGTGCTGATTTCAGAATGATAAGGAAATTATTAGGAGTATCACTAGGTTACAGATGGAGGGTTCAAGAAGTTCCACAGGGAACATAAGGCGACACAGGAAACCCTCTTTGTTTTCTTTAATAAGAAAAGTGAAAGAGATAGAGTTAAGAAAATGATGGATGGGGGCTACAATAGAAAAGACCTGATGAGACTATGGGATAATGTTGTGGAGGTGATTATAAGGTACATTATCCTAGATGGCCATTTTGTTAGTATTTTTTCTTATCATTTTACTATTTTGAACCATTTTCTCTTCTTTGGAGCATAGCCATTAGAATCATGGAAAGAACTTTAAAAACCCTATTTTACATGAGGGCTTTATCCTTCTTATAATGGAATATGATAAAAGAAATGAAGTTAAGCCCTTGCTAGCCCTCAAATATGAATTTAATCTCAAATCCCTGACTGGTCATGATGTGCATGTTGTTTCTGATATTGAAAGTGAGGATGATAAGATGTCGGGTGAGATGGCTATGGAATGGCATGACCTTAAAGGGTTGAAAGAAGATCCAGAGTATAGTCCCTCTAAGGAAGTGGGTCCCCGATCAAAGGTACTCCTAGCACTAATAGGAGTAGAAAGTGTAAACCCTACTGTAAAGGAAGCCAAAAAGAACAAAACCACTCTTCTCATAGAGACAGGTAATGATAGATTTAAAATGAAAAAGGTGGGGAAGTCTGTGGAGCTAAATGAGAAAGGGAATAAGGAGATTAAGTTTGATATTCCCCTAAACCTGGACCAAGTGGAACCTGATAATAGTAAAAGTGATTCAATGGATATTGACATGGTATTGGTTAATTCTACTTCCAGTCAGGAGAAGTGCTTTCATTGGGTGATTACTGAAATTTGCACCATCAAATAGGGAATAATTGAAATTATTAATACCTTCATTGAGATCTGGATGCCTAATAAAACTGATAAGCTCCTTAAAATGACCCAAAAATTGACTGAAGATGTTAAAGTCATGAAAACAGAGCATGAATCTACAATTGCTAGCTTGGAGAAAGAATTGGTAGACATTAAGGAAAGTCTCAAGAATTTGGTTGAGATTAGTAAAAGACTAATGAATAGATCAACCAATAAATAATATTCTGGAGGTGTAGGCTTCTACAAGCCCGTCTACTAGGACTAGGACCAAGATTCAAGAGAAAAGTATCACGAGGAGCATCATGGAGTTGGAAGGCATCAATAAAAACTGTATTGAGAAAAATCATGAGCTTTTAGGAGCTTTCATTTATCTTTTCGCTACTTTGCCCAATGCCTTAGTGTTGTTATTTTCATAGGGCACTATGGGGCTTTGATTCTATTTTGTTTTTATTTGGCTATTGTTTTTCAACTTTCTTATAGATATTTTATTATTTCTATACTTGGATTTGGCTTTCGAGTCCCTGTAAAACCTATTTTATCTTAATTAAAAATTGGAGCTAAAATTCTTTAGTTGTAAACATCAAATAAATAAATCTAATTATAAAAATCAAATAAATAAATAAATAGTTGTATATAGAAAACATAGGATGGATAAACACAAAACAAAATGATAGGCAAATCTAACAATAGAGAGCTAACATGGAGGAGTAGTAGACAAAAATGGAAGAATTCGAATATCAAATTCTCTGCAAGGTGGGACTTCTGGATCCATTGGAGGTAGTGGCTAGATTGATGGAGCTAGCCAGATGGGGGAGAAGGACAAGCCTTCAGATATTCTACTCGCTGACATACTCTGTCGAAAAAGAATGCGAGTCCTGGAAATGCAGTTGGGGGGTCCAACCCACATGAAGCTATTTTGGAAAATGGAAAAGAAATTAGAAAGTGGTCAACTCTCTTTGGAACTAGACCATCTGGGAAATTTTTCTTGCCTCTTGTCAAGAATATATCGGATCTGATTGGTGGTAAGTTTGCCATCTCTATTCCCAACTTAGTTTTGGACCATAACATAAGTAGTATGTCAAATTTGTTGGTGGGTAAATTCATGGGACCACGCACAAACATTGAGGTTCTTAGGGCTTATGTTAAACCAAAATGGGCGTTGAAAGGCAATGTTGAAATTTTGGCTTTTCCCAAAGGCCTTCTCACCTTTGCCTTTTCTTGTAAAGAAGACAAAATAAGGATCCTTTCTGGTAGTCCTTAGTTGGTTGGAAAGAGAGCTATGGTCCTCCAGAAATGGCACCCGAATCTAAATATGAGTGAATCTCTTTTGGTGTAAGTCCTAGTTTGGGTTAAGCTCCTAGATTTTCCTCTTGAATGTTGGGTAGAATGTATTTTCTTGGGTATATCAATCTCTTTTGATAAGCTCCTTTCAATTGATCTAGTCACAAACTCAAGAAGGAGGCTCACTCATGCCAGATTTTGTGTAGGGATTTCCCATGACTTAGATATGCCTGAGCAGATAGATATTGTGTCTAAGTTGGGTACATAGAAACAATAGGTCGAATATGAATCCATCCCCTTTTCTTGTTTCAACTATAAAAAAGTAGGTCACTAGGCTAAACATTGCACTCTAAAGCCCAAACAGAATAATAACCAAGCTAAAACTATTGTAGAGAGTAGAAAGGCTCTAGAGAAAAAGGTCTGGCAAGTCAAAAATATAGAAAATAAGGAAACTAACCCAACTGAGATCAACTTTTTTGGACCCCTAGGGAGAACAAGGATGTCATCTCCTCATCCTCTATTTCTAAACATCTCCTCCCTAGGAATGTTTGAGGAAGGAGCGAATGGAAGCAAATAACATCCTGGGAGGTCAGATCCCAAGAGTGGAAATAATAGATCAGAATGAACCTTCTAAAGAAACTACCTAGATGGTGATTACTGACACATTGGATAGTAAGGAAGCTTCCAATAAAGAGGATCAAAAGGACAAGGATATTCAGGAATTGGAGCAATCTGAGGAAGGGGATATTACTGGATCACAAGAAGAAAAGGTAAGCTCTACCCCTCTCACAAATAGTTTTGATTTTCAAAAGGCCTAAAACTGTACCATCTTGGGTCTGAATCTTTTTGATTCAGATTATCCCTCTAAAATAGATAATATCTCTTCACATGAATCCAAATCACCTATATGGGGTAATGAAGAGGAGATTTATAGAATCCTTAGTGATCTTGAAGTGGTTTTTGAGAAAGAAGCTGAGTGGAAAATTTCAAAACACAGGAACAAAAAAGGATTCACTCCGTCAGCTGCCCAAATAAGGAAGTCTAGTAGAATTTCTTAAGTTGATGTATGGTATGTCGCCTCATCCCTAGGATGACCTACAAACTACAAAGTTAGAGATAAGGAGGCTAGCAAGAACATAGTAGATGGGACTCAGAGGACTCTGAAGGAGTTAGGAATTTGTAAATAATTATAAAGATTGTTTCTTGGAACATAAGGGGACTTAGTAATCCCCACAAGGATGATATTATTAGAAATATGATTAGGCATAGTAAACTTTCTATTTTTCTTATTAAGGAAACTAAGATGAGTAGAGAAAATGTTGAAGCTTTGACTTTCTTTAAATCTAGTAGCATTTGTGGTGGTAGCTTGGAAGGTTCCTCTGGAGGCATTGCAGCAATCTGGAATCTCAATAGTGTTAAAGGTCAAGTTTTTATTCAAGAGAGCAATTTTTCTTGGACTAAATTTGAGCATTTAAAGGATGACACCTCTTGGGTCCTCACAAACATTTATGCTCCAAATACCTTGAAAGCTAGAACTAATTTTTGGAGAAACCTTATGGAAATAAGGGACAACTTCCAAAACCTCAGTTGGCTGGTTGTGGGAGACTTCAATACCCCATTGAAAGAGGAGGAAAAATTTAGTGGATGCCCTTCTTAGTTGGACAATAGACTATCCCTCATGTATTTTATAAACACTCAGACCCTTAATGATGTGGAGATGCAGGGTTTCAATTACACTTAGACTAATAGGAGCCATGGAAATGACCCTATTCAAGTTTGCCTTGATAAGGCTCTTATATCTAATGATTGGTTTGGAAATTATTTATGTTCTCTGTCTTCTCACATTCATGCTGGGTCTAACCACCGCCCTATAACACTTATTTCTAACCCTATTAATAGGAGAAGGCATTTTCCCTTTAGGTTTGAAAAAATGTGGAGTTTACATTTGGATCTTACTCATAAAATTTAGGAATGATGGAACATACAAGTTGAGGGTACTGCCATGTATAGAGTTGTGAAGAAACTTAAAAGCATAAAAGATAATATAAGGACCTAGAATAAATCTAGCTTGAGGAATATTTTTGAGGCCAAAAGAAAAATTCAGGAAGACCTCAACAAAATTCAGGTCGAAATCTAGAAGGATGGATTCTCTACTGTGACTATTGTAGAATAAAATGACATCCTCAATAGATACCACGATATCATTGCTAGATTACAAGATTTTTAGAAGCATAGATCTAGATGTATTTGGATGACGGAAGGGGATAAGAAATCAGATTCTTCCATATGTCGACTATCAAACACAAAGCGGCTAATAGGATAACAAAAACTGATGGTGGACAATGTGGATTTGGTCGAGGAGGAGATTAGAAATGAGGCAAAAATTTTGTTCTCTGATCTTCTTTGTAGGGATCAAATATTGGATGATGATGTTCAAAATTCCTTCCTCCAAAACATTCCTTGCCTTATTGATGAGCAAAAGAATATTTTTTTGACTTCCATCCCTTCAGACTTGGAGATCAAAAATGTTGACTTTTCTTTTGAGGGCAATAAAGCCCCTAGACCTGATGGCTTCCCTTTGTTCTTCTTCCAAGAGTTTTGGGATATTGTTGGGAAAGATGTCTCCAATGGGGTTAAAGAATTTTCTGGGGTAAGAATATTACTAAAAGAAATTAATGACACCTTCATAGCTTTTATCCCCAAAATTCAAGGAGCTGACTCCATGGATAAGTTTAGGGTAATCAGTTTATGCAACTCTTTCTATAAGATAATTTCCAAGGTCCTCACCTCCAAACTCTTGAATGTCTTTCCCTCTTTGATTAGTCATTAGTAGAATGGTTTTGTGCCAGGAAGGCAAATTCTTGAGTCCATCATTACTGTCCATAAGAATATCCATTCGCTTGTTATTGCCAAGAAGAAAGGTTTTATTGTTAAGCTTGATCTCTCCAAGGCTTATGACCAATTCGATTGATCTTTCCTCTTGAAGGTTCTCTTGGCTTTTGGCTTCTCTAATAGACTTGTAGACCTCTTCAAGAAACTTATCTCCTCGGCCTCCTTTGATGTTCTTGTTAATGGATCCCCCTCCCCTTCCTTTAAAACCTCTAGAGGCTTGAGGCAAGGCGATCCCATCTCCCCTATTCTATTCATCAATATGGCCTAATGCTTTGGTAGGTACATGGAAAGCATGGTGACAAGAGGTATCTTTAAAGGTCTCCAACCCTCTTCTATTGATCACACCTGTTCCCACTAGAAATTTGTGGATGACACCATCATTATAAGGGATTCAATTATTTTGGATGGCAAAATCTTGAAGGACACCCTATACAAGTTTGTGTCTACTTTTGGCTAGCTTATCAATTGGGTTAAAAGTGAAGTGTTTTTCATCAACACTCTTAAGAGAAGGCAACATAGAATTAGCAGAATTATGGAATGTTGGATTTCTGATCTCCTTGCTACTTACCTTGGCCTCCCCCTGGGTATAACTCCCTCTGATTGCTTTTGGAGTGCTTTGGTGGATAAATTTCAAAGAAAGCTTGTTGGTTGGAAAGGTTCTCTCTTAAGTCAAGTTGGCAAGTTACAAATTATCAAAGAATCCCCTCAAATCATTCATATTTATGCTCTTAGTCTCTTCAAAATCCTAGTTAAGTTTGCTAATGCTATAAAAAAAATCCAAAAAAAAATTCTTTGGTCAAAGGTTGAGGAAAATAAGAGAATGGATTTAGTGGCTTGGGACAAGGTTTCTAGATTGAAAAGAAAGGGTGGTCTGGGTCTGAGCAAAATCAAGACCCTTAATGAAGCTCTTTTGTCTAAACAGATATGGAGATTGTTCCACTTTAAGAGTGAGTGGTGTAAAATTTGGAGAAGTATCCTCTTCTGTCTTCATCTCTTTTCTCTTTTATCAACTTTGATTTTAGTATCAACTGGTCTCACATTTGGAATCATGCTTCTAAGTGTAAAGACAACATTGCCAAAGGGGTTAAATGGAGAGTTGGTAAAGGTAGAAAAGTCATATTTTAGGAAGATCCTTGGTTGCTTGATAAGCCTTTTCTATAAATCCCTGATTAGGCCCCTTTTGTTGCCTCTTGTAAAAGAGATTTTGGTTCCTTGGTTGAAGGGTACTGGATAGGTGATGAATGGTAGAACATTGAAGGTATTCACCCTAGCCTCATCAATCTCAAGAAACACTTGTTTTCTGCTTGGGTGAATAATGAAGAAGATATTCTTATTTAGAAATTTGAACCCAAAGGCAAAATTCTTGTTTCTTCAATGTATGGAGTGATGACTCCAACCCCCTGAGAGAACACCTTCTGTTCTAAAGATTGGATTAAGGTTCTTATTCTAAAGATCAGTATCTTCTACTAGACCATTCTCCAAAATAAAATTTTGACTCTAGATAGCCTGAAGATTAGAGGTTTTGATTTCCCCAATAGGTGTGCTTTGTGTCTTAAGGAGGAAGAGTCTGTGGACCACATGGCTATTCACTATGCTTTCACTCTCTCAATTTGGGAAAGCTTTCTTAAAAAAAATTGTATGGAATGGGTGTTTCCTATCTCTATTCAAGATTTATTCCATTATTGGAGTTACCATTGGTCTAATTCCTCTTTGAGATCTTCGTGGCAGCTCTCTCTCCCTCACATCCTGTGGGGATTTGGAAATAAAGAAACAAACACATCTTTAGGGATACTTCTCTCCCCTAGGCTATTGTTTTTTAGAAAATTCAAAGGGCAATAGTGGAGAACCTCAGGATCATTGGAGAACCTTGCAATCCTATCAATTGCCTAGAAGCTCACATCCTCAACTCCTGGAACATGAAGAGTGCTATTAGTATTGATCCTAAATAAAAAAGAGAATTGAAGCTAAATGGTACTCTCCCCCTCATGGATGGCTCAAAATCATCTTTGACATTTTTGCTAAAGGCAATCCTGGTCTAGCGGGATGTGGTACAATTCTCAGGGATGAAAATGGCATTTGTAAGGAAATTGTTGTTGTTCCTATAGGTTGCCAAACTAACCACATGGTGGAAGCTATGCTTGCTCTCCAAGACATCCTTCTGGCTAAAAGGTGGAACTATCCCTACCTCTAGGGGACTATAATAATATCATTAATTGCCTTAACAAAATTACTAAGCCCTCATGGACTATCAATAATATCATTAAGGCTACTAGGGATCTCATTAGCACCTTTGATAAATGTATTATTTTCCACATTTATCATGAGGAAAATGGCCCCGCTGACTGGGAAGCTAATGTGGTGATCACTCATGAAAACATGATTACTTAGAAGGGTGAAGAGGATCTCCTCAATAATGCCAGATTGATCATTTTCATGGATCGATATAACTACACTTCAAAGATCTTATATGGATTATATAATGATTAATAAAATGACTTGGAGGGATAATCTTAATTATTATTGTGTCAGTACCAATAATGATAAGATGAATGCCACCTTCTCCCACACTTTCTGGGTCTTTGGGGTCACTTCAAGAAATTTCTTTCCTGTAGCTATTTGCAACTCTTGATTTTTTGGTTTGAGTTGTGAAATTATGGAAGGAAATAGGCATCGCTACGAGCCTAGTAATTGTAAGGAATGGAAACAAAAGGAGGAAATCTAGAGTATCTTGTAGAAGGGAGGGCTAATGAAGTATATGGAAAGAATCCATGGGAGGGATGCTAAAATCACTAAGTTTTTTAGCAAACAATGGAGGAAGGGCACCCTGAAGATGGGAGATCTAACTATCTCCATTGATGAAGACCTCATTTCTTAGGTGATGGGTCTCCGAAGGGAGGGAAGTAATTTCTATAGGGACAAAAATCTTAGCAAGGAGGCCATCAAGTGATACCCTGAAACTACTAAGGAGAAGAAGCATCTGGTTATGCCTAGCAAGACCTACTACCCTCCCAGGGCTTTTTCTAAGCCTTGGGGGGAGGTTTTGTTTTCTATTATGCATTACATCACTTTGGATGACAAATTTACCAAAGTTTATGGCAACCATTTTATGCTGCTCAACCATTTCAGGTATGAAGATAAAGTTAACATACGCTATTTCCTGATTTGCTCAATGAATACCACTATCAAAGCCCATATAGAGAACCCTAAGGGAGACAATGATATCCACCAAGGTATTATGGTTTCAATTTGTGATCATAGTAAATCTAATCAAATCTCCCTCCCCCAGCTTTCTATCTCTCATTTTGAGGAGGAAGGGTCAGACATTGATTTTTCTATGGGTGAGGATTCTGATGGTGATTCAAAAAGTGAGATTGAGGAGAGTCTGGAGGACTTTGAGGTTTAATTTGGCAAGAAAATAAAATAGGTGAGCATTAAGTCATCCTCTTCTAAGGGTAAGAAAAAAAGTAAAGAGAAGGTCTTCCAGATTCACTCTTCCTCCTCCTTGGAGGTCTTTGAGCACTCTGAAAAGGATGACTCTTCATACCCTCAGAAGAAGAAATCTAATTCTTCCTTTTAGAAAAGGAAAAAGAAGAAAAGGTAGGGCAATTCTAAGTTGGAGTCGGAGGACAAAGTGTAGAGTAAGGATTCTGATGTGGACCAAAAAGTTGAGGAGGAGATTATGGGGGATGGTTTCAACCAAAGTGTTGGTGGAGATGCTGATAAGATTACCAGTGGAGATGTTCCCAGAAATGATCAGGCCAATGATGTGAAAAATCCCCCCCTTCAAACCCTTATGTCAAGGGTTTGAAGGGGTTTGTGGACACCCTCAATTGGCTCATAAATAGTCACAAGAAAGTTGTGGAGGAAACCAAGAAATTGAGTCATAGGGTTGAAATTCTGGAGGTAATCAACATCAATGAAGGTAAATCCATGGTTGAGTATGTTGATGATTTGGGAAAGACTTTTACCAGAGTTGAAGAGATTAGGGATACCTTCAACCCAGGGTTTGAGCAAGTGGAGAAAGCCTTGGAGGAAATAAAAATGAATGAAACATCTAGGGACCAGAGAATGGTGGATACTGACAATAAACTCAACAAAATTGAAACCTATCTCAGAAGAATTGTTGAACAAAGCCACAACATTCTAAAGGCCTTGGCTGACAACACCAATATAATGATTAGTAAGCTAGAGAATGAGAAGGGATCCCTAGAGTAGGAACTTGACATGGAAGGTATGGGATATGTACAAGGACCAAGAACAAGGAACAGAGGCAAGAAGAAGGATAAAAAGCCAAACAAATAAATCGAAGAGCTCAAAGTTGCTCTGGCAAATTATGACCTATTGGCCATCAAGGCTTGTGATCTTCTTAAGTCTCTATAGGTGCTTTTAGCTATTTAGGTCATTTATCTGGTTTCTTATGCTTTATTGTTCCTAGTCTTTTGTTGTTCGTTAGGTTTACTGGCCTTCTTGCTAGTCTTATGTGTGTTGTCTTATTGATGGTCTTGTTCTTCTCTACTAAACTATCTTTTACTGTTATGTTAAAGGTTTCGGGTCCTTAAAACATATTTTTCAAATTAATCAGAACACACAACAAAATGAGAATTTGAAGTGCTCAATTGAATTTTATTAGTAAAATGGAAATAGTGATACATATATATTGAAACATAAAGACAACAACAACCTCCCTATAAATTTTCTAGGTTTTATGAGAATAAATTGTTTGATGTTGAACAAAAAATTGATGATGGTGCACAAGTAACTATATAGTTTGAATGCAAATTGATTACTATTACCAAGTAATTAAAAGATATAAGATACATATGCTGTTTAAAAGTAATTCAATTTTAATTTTGATGAATTCTTAATATATCTCTACACAGCAAAAAATTTACTGAATTTTTCTTATTATAATCATTTTGAGATTTTATAGCTTACCCCTAATCAACAAAATTTTGAAGTGGTTTTGGCTTACCACAAACCATCAAATTAATTTGTTTCTAGTTAACCACTAACTTTGTGCACACAAGTGATTTTTAATGACCACATCACATATAAATGGTTCTGGCTAACCACGAACCTCACTTATTTTGGCTAACCATGAACCTCACTTATTTTTGCTAACCATGAACCATCATAATAAGGACAAAAATTTAGAATGGACACACTTTAGAAAATTTTCATCACTTTGGATTTTATTTATGAAATTTTATGCTTCTCCTTCTATACTTATATTAAAATTGATTATTCACTAAATATAAAAAAGCAATCTATTTACCAAGATACATGGGTAGACAATGTTAGGTCCCGGAGACAACTGAGAGGGGGGGGTGAGTCAGTTGTCTAATAAATTCAAACCGAAACAACTTAACCAACTTAATGCTTAATACCGGTAAACTAGTTAAGTATGCTGGTAGATAGTGTTAATAATTAATTGCTATACTAGTAAAGATTAATGCATGAAACATAAGCATAAAGTTATCCACAACACATAACACCAATATTGGTACGTGGAAACCCTATAAGGGGAAAAACCATGGTGGGAAACATTACCCACAATCAGATGATACTGCTGCAGATAGTAAGTGTACATAAATGGGGTCTGCAAATGGAGAAAGCCCAACAGCCTAGAGCTCACTGCTCAATCACAAAATGGGAGTCACACTGACTATAGTTGGATAGTTAAATCCAATAAGAATGTACTACACAAAATAGCATCTTCATATGTTGGATTCAGTACCGATGTAATGCTGATATGCTTCTACAAAAACCTAGCTTCACCTTCAAATGATGTCTTCATGTATACCTCTGCTTAGTCTAACATATACCTTCTCACAATTATTTTTCGCATTTCACATTTGATCTTACAGATAAGATCTTACATTTATACCATAACCTAAGACCAATTTTAGTAGGTCGGCTCTACAAGATATTATAATAAATACTTTTACAAACAATATAATATCCGATGCAATAACTGATTAAACATGCCAACTTAAACATTTTGGCTTAATGCATTTTAGAACAATAATAAATCATCTCCATAGTGTACCATGCTGATTTGGAAAAGATAAGCCCATCAGTGTAACCCTAGGTAAGCCTGGACCTATTTGCTAGTAAAAGAAAATATGCAAATATGAATATACCATTGATTAATTCTTCAAAACAAACTATCCACATGATGTCTTTTACATTACCAAGTGTCTTCCATATCATTCGAAGTGCTGGTGATCATTATATCCTGCCGGTGAACTATATACCAGTAACTGTGCAATAATTACTTGCTTGCCAGTGAATGCTGCTGGATCTCCAAAGTGCTAGTGTTTTAGTAGGTGTTGACATCAATGACAAAACCATACCAAAATACCAACAATCTCCCCCTTGGGAATTGATGGTAACACAAGATGGAAAAACCATCAAAGTGCCAAAACAAAAATGCAAAATACCAAAAACCAACAATCTCTCCCCCTGGGAGCAACATGTGTTATCAAAGATTTTCAATACCAAAATTCCTTAAAAGATAATGTGTTTTTCCATAGATATCTCTCCCCCTTTGACATCAAATGCCAAAGTTACAAAAATCAAGTTCAAATAAAAAATACCAATCAATTCAATATACCAACTACTCCCCCTGAGAAGTAGCTTCCTCATCAAAGACCAGAGTAAAAGATTTGTCTTTTAATTCTGCTAGTTGATGATAATCGTCAACTATCTAAGTCTCTACTGGTGGTGGTATGACTCCAAGCTGATCTCTAAGATATTCAAAAGTCTCCTTAGGAAAAGGTTTTGTGAAGATATATGCAAGTTGTTCTTTTGTATTCACATAAAGCAGTTTTATCTCCTTTTCTTTAACTTTTTCCCTTAGAAAATTCAGTTTGATAGAAACATGTTTTGTTTTAGAATGTAATACCAGATTCTTAGATATATTGATTGCTACATTGTTATCACAATATATAGTAATAGGTTCCTTGCATTTTACCTTTATGTCTTTCAAAATTTGCTTAAGCCATAGTACCTGTGCATAGTTAGTTGCTACTACAACATATTCTAATTCTATTGTTAATAAAAATGTACAACTTTGTTTCTTACTCAACCAAGAAACTAATCTCTTTCCAAGATAGAATGCTCCACTGGTGGTGCTTTTGCTATCATCCACATCTCCTGCCCAATTTGCATCAGTGTATGCACACAGATCAAAATTTTCATCTCTAGGATACCATAATCCAAGATGTACAGTGCCCTGTAAGTACTAGAAAATCCTTTTTACTGCTGATTCATGATTTTCTCCAGGATTACTTTGAAATCTAGAAACAATACATATTGCATTCATAATATCAGCTCTGGTTTGTGTCAAATACAGTAAACCTCCTATCATAGATTTGTATCTAGTTGGATTAACAGGTGTAGATTCATCCCTTTGAGATAATTTGTCATTTGTAGTCATAGGCATTCTTACCAGTTTAGAGTTCTCCATCCCAAATTTCTTTAGTAACTCTTTCAAGTACTTGGATTGACTCAAAAATACACCTTTGTCAGTCTGTGAAATCTATAATCCTAAAAAGAATTTTATTTCTCCAATCATAGACATTTCAAATTCTTGCTCCATTTTAATAGAAAATTCTTTACATAATCCATCTTCTCCTCCAAAGATTATATCATCAATACATACTTCTATAATCAAGATGTCATCATTAGTTATTTTGTAATATAAATTGCTATCTGCATTTCCTTTAGTAAAACCAATCTTTAAAAGATACTTATCCAACCTTGCATACCAAGTTCTTGGGGCTTGTTTCAATCCATACAAAGCTTTTCTTAACCTGCAAACCATATCATTGTCATCTGTCAAAGAAAATCCATCAGGTTGTTCAATATAGACTTCCTCTTCAAGATCTCCATTCAAGAATGCACATTTAATATCCATTTCATAAACTTTGTAGTTCTTGTAAGCTACAAAGGCCAAGAATAATCTGACTGCCTCAATTCTAGCTACCAGTGCAAAGGTTTCATTGTAATCAACTCCTTCTTTTTGAGAATATCCCTTACACACTAGTCTTGCTTTATTTCTGACACCCTTACCATCTTCATTAAGTTTGTTTTGAAATACCCATTTGGTTCCAATTACATTTTTATCTTTAGGTCGGGGAACTAATGTCCAAGTATTATTTTTCTCAATTTGTTCTAATTCTTCTTCCATAGCTTTAATCCAAAATTTATCTTCACATGCCTCATTAACAGATGATGGTTCAATTTGAGAAATAAGACATAACTCTTCACTTGCCAATCTTCCTCTTTTCATAACTCCTTTAAATTTGTTTCCAATTATCTGATCTTTAGAATGACTCAATTTTACATACCGGGGTGTCGTAGTTTGCTATTGTTCTTCAATTACTGTGGAATCCTCTAATGGTGCAGGGGTAACTGGATCTTCATTCTATACTGGTGGATTTAGTGTAGGTTCATTTGTCACAATTTATGTTGCTAGTTCAGAGTCTATATACCTTGAAGTTCCTCTGAATTGTTCATCAATCTTTACATTTGTACTCTCAATAATTTTCTGCAATCTCTTATTAAAACATCTATATGCCTTGCTCTTAGATGAATAACCAAGAAATATTCCTTCATCACTTCTAGGATCAAATTTTCCAATATACTCATCTCTTCTAATATAACATTTACTTCAAAAAATTTTGAAATACTTAAGAGTAGGAGAATTACCAGACCATAGTTCATGAGGGGTCTTACCGGTTTCACCTTTGATGTGAAGTTTGTTGAATGTATAGACTGTTGTGCTGACTACTTCTCTCCAATATACATGTGGTAAATTTTCTTCAGATAGCATACTTCTTGTTGCATCTAAGATAGTTCTATTTTTCCTTTCAATAACTCCATTCTGTTGTGGTGTCCGACGTGCGGATAGTTGTCTTTTGATTCCATTCACTTCACAAAATGTATTAAAGTCCTTACATGTGAATTCTCCTCCTTGATCTGATCTTAAACATTTGATTTTCTTATTGGTTTCATTTTCAATCATTACTTTGAATAGTTTTAACTTTTCAAGTTCTTTTGATTTTCCTCTAAGAAAAGTAACCCAACACATTCTAGAATAATCATCAATAATTAGCATGAAATATATATCACCTTGTAAGCTTTTAGTTCTAACTGGACCACATAAATCAATGTGAATCAAATCAAGAGCATTATTGGATTTTTCTGGAATACTTTTGAAACTAGCTCTAACTTGTTTTCCAAATTGACATTCCTTAAATATTGTATTCTGAGGTTTCACAATTTTAGGTAGATCTCTAACCGCCTTAGAAGTATTGATCTTTATCGTGCAATCAAAGTTTACATGACATAGTCTCTTATGCCATAACCAACTTTCATCTATATGTGCAATCAAGCATGCCTTTTCATTGTTATTCAAATTAAAAATATATTACCTCTAGTCTAATTATCGGTTGCAATTTCCAAACTAGTTCTATTCATGATTTTGCATTTTCCATTCTTAAATTGTAACTAAAATCCTTTCTCAAACCAATTGACCAACACTCAAAAGATTATGCTTTAATCCTTCAACACAGTAGACATTGTCAATGTTATTCTTACCATTCAAGAGATATTGTAACCTTACCTTTGATTGAACAGGCTTTGTCATCTCCAAATCTTACTAAACCTCCATTGTATTCTTGAAAGTTCAAGAATTTACCTTTGTCTCCTATCATATGATGTGAGCATCCTAAGTCAATGATCCATTCATCCCTTACTTTAACTTTAGCTGTTAGGGCTTGTTCTACTAGTTGAGTAGTAGGTGCCAGTTGATCTTCTGTTATAGCAACAAAAACCCATCCATTGTCTATTGGATCCTCATCAGAATCATCAGTCATACCTTCATCAACAATGTAACAAGATTTGTCTTTGTTCTTCTTAAATCTATATCTCTGATATTCAAGATTAGGCTTGTATGTTCTTCTAGCTTCTTCTCTTAATTTAGCATGTCTATCAGGGCATCTCGAAGCCATATGACCAATCTTGTTATAGTTAAAACATTTAAAGGGTGCTTTACCTTCATATGTACTTCCAACTAGACCTTTTGGCATTTTCCTTGCAAATAGTGCTTCAAGTTCTTCAAGTTCTTCATTCTCCTTCCTAGTTTCTTCAAGTTCTCTTGCATAAAAGGTTTTCCAATTTGATTTGTCAAATGATGGAGTAGATGATGTTGATGCTCTAATGGCCAAATCTGTCTTTATAGTAGTAATAGGACCAAATTCCTCAATTTCAAAGGCTGAAAGTTTTCCAATCAATGTATCCCTATTTACTTATGTATTAGGCATTGTTCTTAACTCGTTTATTGCAGTATCCTTCATTTTATATGTTGGTGGCAATCCTCTTAAGATTTTTGAAACAATTTCATCCTTACTCAAGGTTCCTCCACAACATTGAATACCCAAAACAAATTTCATTTACTCTTTCCATAAGAGCAGAATTCCTTTCATCTTCTTCCATTTTCAGATGTTCATGCTTGACTTGGAAGCTTTCAAGTTTTGTAATCTTGACTATGGAATCTCCTTCATTTAGTGTTTCCAAATGATCCCAAATAGCTTTAGCAGTAGAACTATCTGATAATCCCATAATTTGTTGATCTGATAAAGTGCTCAAAAGTGCTTCTCTTGCTTTGCAATCATTCTCCTCATCTTTAGCTAAGGTAGTTGGAGCAGTCTGACTAGCTATAGTAGCAGTATAGCCATTCTTTGTAACTTCCTAGATGTCTTTACCAATGCAATTCGGATGTGTCTCCATCCTGATCTTCCATATCCCATAGTTGGTTCCATCAAGTTTAGGACTGTCCTTCTTGAAATAATTAGTAGTCATTAGATCTCCTCAAGTTGTTAAACTTTTGCAAAAGAGGACTAGGCTCTGATATCAATTGTTAGGTCCCGGAGACAACTGAGAGTGGGGGGGGTGAATCAGTTGTCTAATAAATTCAAACCAAAACAACTTAACCAACTTAAGGCTTAATACCAGTAAACTAGTTAAGTATGATGGTAGATAGTGTTAATAGTTAATTTCTATACCAGTAAAGATTAATGCATGAAACATAAACATATAGTTATCGATAACACATAACACCAATATTTGTACGTGGAAACCCTGTAAAGGGAAAAACCACGGTGGGAAACCTTACCCACAATCAAATGATACTACTGCAGATAGTAAGTGTACATAAATGGGGTCTGCACATGAAGAAAGGCCAATAGCCTAGAGCTCACTGCTCAATCACAGAATGGGAGTCACACTGATTACAGTTGGATAGTTAAATCCAATAACAGTGTACTGCACAAAATAACATCTTCATATGCTAGATTTAGTACCAGTGTAATGCTGATATGCTTCTACAAAAACCTACCTTCACCTTCAAATGATGTCTTTGTGTATACCTCTTCTTAATCTCGCATATACCTTCTCATAATTCTTTCTCACATTTCACATTTGATCTTACAACTAAGATCTTACATTTATACCATAACTTAAGACCAATTTTAGTAGGTCGGCTCTACAAGATATTACAATAAAGACTTTTACAAATAATATAATAACTGATGCAATAAACGATTAAACATGTCAGCTTAATGCATTTTAGAACAATAATAAATCATCTCTGTAGCGTGCCATGCCGATCTAGAAAAGATAAGCCTGTCAGTGTAATGCTAGATAACCCTGGACCTATTTGCCAGTAGAAGTAAATATGCAAATATGAATATACCATTGATTAATTCTTCAAAAAAAAGTGTCCACATGATGTCTTTGACATTACCAAGTGTCTTCCATAACATTCCAAGTGCCAGTGATTATTATATCCTGTCGGTGAACTATATACCAATAACTGTACAATAGTTACTTGCTTGCTAGTGAATGCTTCTAGATGTCCAAAGTGCTAGTGTTTTAGTAGGTGTTGACATCAATGACAAAACCATACCAAAATACTAACACCCAATCATTATACTCACTAGTTCTGTAGGAATCCTTTTTTTCACCTACATGATTGATCAATATGTTAAACTTTAGTGTAAACATTACCTTGGTCCCTAATATTTTTGAGATTATCTCACTCTTCCCCCTTAATGGAATATTCAACTTCTAAGTGGTTAATTGCATTACATGATGGGGCATCATCTCTATGCACAAAAGGATACATGATACATGATTACATGCACTATAAGACTAAGCCATGTAGTTGTTGGCATTGTACACTCTAATTATAATTGAAGGTAATTGAAGGTGTTGTCATTGATAGCAACTTTGCAACCTTGTGGATACATTCAGGCAATCTTGTGGCATTCATTTCGTAAACCACCAATAGGCATAGCCACTAGCACCGACAAACACTTTACTGGCAGCAACAACAATGTATACCAACACCCCAGCCTATAGGGACAAACTTTTGTTTATTATATTTAATTGTAAATATCTTTTGTAAATCCAACATGGCATATTGTAATAAGACTCATATATGTATGAGATCTTGTAAATCATTTTGATATAGAGGATGGATATGATGGATATGGTAGAAGTGATGAGAGAATATTAACATAGATTTTGTATAAGGTTATGGTTATATTATGAGCTTAAACCGGTACTGAACTTGGCATAGCAGATTCTGAATTGTAGCAATACATTATATTGGATTCTCATAATCCATTTTGTAAGTTAGTGAGACTTCCATTTTGTAAATTGAATAGTGAGCTCTAGGTAGTTGGTCTTCCTGCATGTGCAGGCACCACATTATAAGTAATATCCATTCACTGGCCAGTGAGTGAATATTGTGGGTCACAAATCCCACCAAGGTTTTTCCCACACTGGGTTTCCTTGTTAAAAATCTTGTGTCATGGTATGTTTTCTATGCTTTCTTTATTGTTCATATTTATTGCACTAATTCTTATTTACTAGTACACTATTTTGGAAAGAAAAATACTTAATAAGGTCAAATATTTTGTTAACCGGTTAGATACTAATTCACCCCCCCCCCCCGCTCTCAGTATCTTTGGGACTATCATTAATCTTAACAATTGGTATCAGAGCCTGGTCCTCTATTTTCAAAAGCCTAATAGTGTGAGGAAGATTCTGAGACTGGTACAGATGGAGAACTTAAAAGAGCAATTAGAAGGAGCTCTTGTAGACTATGATACATAAAAGTTGAAGAATATCAAACTTGAAGATGATCTGAGTACTACATAGGAATTCATTCAAGGACATCAGTAGAATATTACTATTGCTAGAAATAAAGAAAAGAACTTCATAAGAAGATGTAGAGTGATGATGATGAAAAGGAAACTCTTAGTGATCTTGTGAACAAATTGAGGCAAGAAAACAATACTATGAGAAATGAAATGCAAGACATGACTATGAGATTTTGCAAAGACATTGAAGATAGGAAAAAGAATGAAGATCACCTACCTAGGAGACTCAATGATGTTAGAAATGAAAATCTAAGACTCAGTCATGAAAATGAAATGTTGAAGACAAATTTGATTGACATGCAACATGGTAAAACATAACTTATGAGACAAAAGGGAATTCTGGAAAATGAGTTGGCTACTACAAATCAACATAAAGAGAAATTAAAGAAAAGTTAAGAACTTGATGATATGCTGAAAAGTCAAAAACTTAATGGAGATACTAATGGACTTGGATTTGAAGTTGGTGAAAGTTCTTGTACTACAAACAGTCAATATCAAAGTAAACTGGTAAGACAACCTAATGCTTACAAATTTAATGGGAAATGCTTTAACTATAACAAGTATGGTCATAGAGAAAATCAATGTAGATCTAGAAACAATCAAAACATTAATGTACCCACTGGTCAATATTCCAAATGCAACAAAATTGGTCATAATTCAGAAAACTACAAAATGAATGTGAAATTTTATGTTTGTGGAAGATTTGGGAACTTATCTAATCAATGTAGAACACAAACCAACATAGGATATGGAAAGGCTATTCAGAAGAACAATATGACTTGTTATGCTTGTAACAAAATTGGACATACTATAAAATCTTGTAGAAGAAAGACTTCACCGACAAATAATAAAGGACCCAATTTGAAAGGAAAAAAGAAGGTAGATGAGGTAAAGAAAGAATTTTCAAAATAGTGGATTAGAAAGAGAGATCAGAATGTTGATGAGACTATTCCTTCATTGGTAGAATAGAGTATTACTCCAGCAACAGGAGATTTTTCATCCAACTAAAAAGTAACCCTTTTAGGGTATTTCAACAAGTTGAATATCATGCAGTTTGGCCTTGGTTGATGGTGAGAAGATGGACTTCTTCTCTACCGATAGATGTGTTAAGTTTCACTTAACCGCTGAGCATTCAATGTGGTTGTTGGAAGACAAGACATTATAAATCATTGTTTTTCCCTCTTTTTCAATTCATCGAGTATTCAAACTTTTAGAGAGCTCGAAATCTGAGCAAAGGAATCCAAGGTGAAGAAGTGAAGCGATTTCTTTCAAGCACTCAGACCATTATCAGGTAGCTTAAGGTATTTTTCCAATGGCTTCCTCCTCTGCTCCAGAATTTATTGCAAACCCTACTGTTGTGGAAGTTATGAAATGCCCTAGGCCCATTTTTAAGATCATTCCCAAGATAGAGAAACAAGATGGTTCCATAGGTCCTTTTTATAAAATTCCAAAAGGTGTTGCTCATGTTGAAGACCCTAGAATCTATATTCATTGCAATATTGAGGAATTAGGTTCTAAGGAAATATTGAAAATGCTTAAAACTATTATCTATGATGAAAATGGAAACATAAAACCCAAGCACAAGGTAATTGAAACTTTATGTTTTATAGAAATCCTAGACATCCCTGAATTTCCTAAGGAGGTAGTAAGAATTGTCCTTAGTAGGGTTCATGGAGAAATTTTTGGGCTAGATTCAGTTTGTAAAATCACTAAAGAAGCAATTAGGGTAGTGATTAGACTACCCTCCACTGATAGCAGGCTAGATAAGACTAAGAAGGTACCAAATAACACTATCATGACCTTAATAGGGGCAACATACGATAGTAGATCTCTGAGAGTAAATAATGTCAAAGATGAAAATGTCAAATTCATAAGCATGATCTTAGGTTATAAGACCACACATGCAAACCGACTTAACTCAGTTTCCAGTCTTTGTATTAAAAGTGCTTATGATATGGTCAATAATGATGCAAAAATAGATGTATGTGAGTAGTTAAAAGATAAACTAATAGATAATCTAAAAAAGATAAAAAGGGATAAGAAAAGATCTTTTCCTTTTGGCAATCTTCTGGTATGTCTTATGTTATATTTCACAAAAGAAGTTCCTGGTATTGGAAAGAAAGACTTTGGATAAGATATATACCGGTAGGCAAACAATTGCTAGAAATATTCATTGGTATGGGCACTGACGAGGAAAACAATATAACAGAGTACTTCAAAACCTTCAAAGCAAAAATGAAAACAAGGGAGAGACTACCACAGATTGTAGTGGATAAGTACAACATAGAAATATGTTTTGTAATAAAAAAGGATGAAATCTGGATGGAGGCAATTCTTCCTAAAACTGTATGGGTAACTAAAATGGGGTATGATGCAGATGTAAATATCATTGAAAATTATGCTAAAGCCTTGTTAGAGGCACCTAGAGAACTGAAAGAAAAGGTTTTTGGAAATGTAGAAACAATAGAAAGTGGTGTATAGATAATGAAACCGAAAAAGAAAATAGAAAAATACATAAGGAGTGCAACAAAGCAAGTTAAGGAAATAAAAGAAACAATAATGATCTTAGTCAGAATAAAGGAAAGTTTCCTGGAAGGATTAAAAATGTAGGCACATATCTCACTGGTTGGTACATCATCTGAGAGTGAAATTCCTCCAGAATTCAAGAGAGTTGATAGGAAGAGAAAATAATCATCGATACCCTCTCCTTCACACAAGAAAACTAGAAAGAAGCAATGGGCAGTGAGACCACCAGCAAAGAAGTTGACACCAAACAAGAAATAAAAAAAAGTTATACCACCTCTGGATAACTTACTGAGTGAATTCACTGATTATGACAATCTATGAAATGTTAGCAAATTGTATGATACCTTCACTAATGCAGAAAAAGAAAGTATTGAGAATAGTATAATTCTACATCTTGACATATACAAGAAAGTGATAATAGAAGTTGTAGATGATTTGCCAAATGAATTGTACATGAGGTTAGATGAAAAGAGGATTGCAGTTATGGAGCTTGATAAGAAGGTAAATATTGAAAAACTCCTAGTTGTACATCTGGCTAACTCTGTAGAGGAAATTGATGAATTAATTAGTGAAGCTAATAGAACAGTTTTTTCTAGTGGATGCCGACATGTAAGCTTAATGGCTAGTAGAGTAAATGAAATTGTAGAAGAAACAACAGACAAATCAAATATCTTTTTTGTTTAGAAGGAAATACAAGAAGAGTTGAATAGACTAAAGTAAACTTTTAAAGTTTATCAGAAGGACAAAGAAAATGGGAAAGGTAAAATAGGTGGAATACCCAACATATAAGTAACTAACAACCTACCACCACCTTTGGTTACTCCACTGGTACAGACTGAGGATATAGCAGCCACTGAAAATGTTAACACACCACATTAGGATACTAACCCTAAGTCAAAAAATTTATACACAATAAATATTGACACTCAGGAAGTAAACATTATAGTGGATAAGGACAGTAATGAGCTAAAAAATGATATTGCTAACACCAAAAACATTGAGAAATAGGAAGAACATATTGAGGTTAAAACACAAATAGGAAAAGAAGAGAAAATAGAGCATTCAGTGGAACCCTTGGGCAGTGGAATGGTTATTGGTAATATTGATGCAAGTATTGAGAAACCCACAGAGATAGTGATAGAGATACCGGTAGTAGATAATATAGAGAAACCAACTGTGAAACCGATAGATACACAGGTACACATTGAGGTAGTGCAACCAACAATCATCATGAAACAAAAACCATTGCTAGTAGAAATGCAAACACAGACTAATCCACTAGAGGTCAATACAAGAAAATTGGTTACTCCTAGTAGAAGCACTGAAATTGTAAAGGTAGTTGGCCAAACATTTGGTACTTCACTGACCAAATTTAGACCTACTAATCTGACAGAGGTACTTCTGCACTAAAAAAAATAAAATTGATTGTAATGCATTGGGCTATAACGCAATTGATGACACTATTCCTATTCTTAAGATGATTGCACCAAAATGCAATGTAGATAATGTAAAGAATTCTTTAAGTTAGTTAGGCACACTGTCTAAATATATTGTTGGAAATATACTGACAATTGATCAAATAAATGAGCAATAATTCAAAGAGAATAGAAAAGAAAAAAGGAAAATTCTTTGAGGATACAATAAACAAGTGCATGAAACACATCAATACACTTTTACCGCCATTGAATACAACAATTTTGGAGTATAAGGAACTATACAAGGATAATTGCAAGACAAATCTGTTGACAATGGACATTGATAAGGAAATAAGCAAAGTTCAAAAGGAGATAGATGATAAAGCTGATAATATCATTGGTTCATCTGAACCTATATCAGTTATTGAATAAGAGATAGCAGGATTTGAAGAAAAGTTGGAGAAGTTAGAAAATGAAAAAGAAAGGATCAAGGAAAAAGCCAGAGAGCTTAAGCATAAACTTAGTCCTAAATTAGACAACCTTATCTCTCTGAGGAAAGAGATCTCTGAGGCATTAATTCAAGGTCAAAGGTCACCAGAGGAGCATATGCATCATCTCACCGGTACAATACAGAGAGTTGAGGCAACCATAAAGGACAACAATAGATTTATACAAAGCTTGAACTTGGTTTTAGTTGACATATTCCAGATTGTAACCAACTAGTTACAAACTTCAAGTTAAAATTTTGCACTCATTTGATAATCTTTGACAAACTTTGTCATTGATGTCAAAGAGGGAGTAGTGGACAGAGAAAAATGGCTATCAGAGGACATCATTTTCTCAAGGGATTACACTATACTTGAAAACATAAACTTGCTTATGCATAAGTTTTAAATATTTAGACTAGAACACTCTAGGGTGTCATTAGTTTCCAACATACTTCCCCTAGATGCAGAGAAGACTCACAATATAGTCTTATACATGAAAACTAAGTCTTTGCTACTCATTATGTAATATTGCCATAATTATTATACCTAGTCTTATAGACCCAGTTTGTAAACTTCTTATAGAAGTACCCATCTCTCCTTCATGAGAGATTGGGACAAGCAATTAGTGACCACTTGACTCAAATATGTAAACCTTGATTTACCACAACTTTGAATAACATGTGAACATTTGGGTTTATACTTTTTGAACATAGTGGTCACCCTTTTCCAATTGGATCCATTGATCCACCCACAATCTATCTGCATATAATCTTTCTTATATTGTCCAAATATACACTCTCTATTCCAACATGAATTTTAAGAGTAATTCTTTAACCCACAAATTGCACAACAGTGAAGATCCCACAAATTCTATACTTTATGTCCTCCTCGATGACAATATGAATAGTACATTCTTTAATATGATTTTCCTAAACTGACAATATCTCAGGGCTTCATCATTTGGCCTCATAGTTGGTTGAATGGGATCTCCAATTCCTTGTCCATAGTTCCCCAAACGTTTTCCATCATAGCCCATTTTTTTCATAATTTTTAAACCAATATTATTTTTGAAACAACCATTGCTATTAGCATCAAAAAATTTAAAATTTGTAGTAGATGCAAACACATCCTTGCCTTCAACGTCATACCCCTAACCTGAAGAAGCTTTTGAAATATCATTGATATCAAATGGACACAAATAACTTGTATCACATGGTCTATTACATATTAAATAATTCAACTTGGGTTATTTTCAAAATCTTCATTCTTCTTCTTCACCCCATCAAAAAATTTTAATTTTGGTTCTTCTAACTCTTTTTTTCTTTCTCTAGCATCCTCCAATTATTTTTCAAGGTTTTCAATTTTACATAAATATTCATATATTTCTCTTAAAAAAAATTTAAATTGTCTATAAAATGTAGATTTTACATGTCTTAAGTTCCATAATTTCTTCCTCCAAACTATCCTTTATTGAACAACAAAATATTTTTAATAGAATTTCAACTTTGTGGAGAGAGAGAGAGAGAGATTTCCTCAAAAGAGAGGTCCTAAATAGTCTTAAGGGGAGGGGGAGAGAAAGTGAGTTAGAGAGAGAGAGAGAGAGAGTTCCTAAAAAGAGAGGTCCTAAAGAGACTTAAGGGGAGGGATAGAGAGAGAGAGACATAGAGAGAGAGAGAGGTCCTAAAATGATTCAAGAGGTGTGTGTGTGTGTGTGTGTGAGAGAGAGAGAGAGAGAGAGAGAGAGAGAGAGAGAGAGAGAGAGGTCCTAAAATGACTTAAGGGGAGTGTTTGTGAGAGATAAAAAGAGAGAGAGAGAGATAGAGGTCCATCATTCTAGATTTGAATTATTTTCTTTGTCCCCTTCCCCTTTCTTCAAATGGTCCATCATTTAAAGATAGAAAATAATTCCAAAGGTTTCCTCTTTTTAGAGGATTGCTTACCTTGGTAAAATTCTTACTATTGATAATCTTTGAAGATGTTGTTTTTAGTTTATCAATAGATATATCTTATATGAGAACAAGGAAGAAATTCTTAATCATATTTTATGTAGTGGATTAAAATGGATTTGAGTAATATTAGGACCTAAATCCATTTTCAAAGAAACCTCAGAATATGAAAGCACATAGAGGAGTGAACAACATTGCTTACATATTTATAAAGAGAGTCAAGGGATACTTATAGGGTTTCTATTCCTTTATTCTTATAAAAATAAATATGTAAAGTATGAGAGAATACAAGATTATAATCCAACTACAAAAGGAAATTAACATAAGGGTAATGTAGAAAAGTAACAGAGAATTAAAAAGAGAAAATATACATAGAACTTAAAGGAGGGGCTGAGTGTACACCCGTAGGTAAAATTTGAGGTTGAACTCATAAGACCAGGGCATTGGGCACACTATTATATTGTGTTGTGATTTGGGGGTCTGGATATTGATAAATTCTAAGCAACAACCTTAAAATTTGGCACTGAATTGAGAGGACCAGGGTGTTGGGTGCCATAGTCCTACAATAGGGATGTTCGATTCCTTGGTGCCTAAGAACTAGGTTTAATTTATAACAATAGACTTGTACCTACTTCTTGAGGCTTCCTAAATTTTTTTGGCTCTATCAGATACCTATTGCTACATACAAGAGGGAAGAAATGGGATTGTATATAGAGGTTTGCCTTAGCTCAAATCCCAAGTTTGGAATTAACCCTAATTAAATTAAAATTAAATTAAATTGAATTGGAAAGCTTGAAATGTTTGAATTATACCTTCAATAGGTGGTGCAATTTTCTTAGGATCAATACTCCTTATGTTGATGCAACAACATAATAAATCACATAAATTACATCATGCAAATATAGATAAAACATAAATGGAAGATGCCTTCATATAGTTTGTTTCTCCATAAATTAGATCTATTTTTGAAGAAGAAAAATTTCTCTTGAATTATTGATCATCCAAATGGCCCAAGTGGGCAATGATCTATTTGCATAGGTAAGCATGTTAGCAATCAATTTTACATGATATGATGAGATTATCAGCTAATTCAAGTACTACACTTGTATATGGCTTTGCATTTTTCATCTACCAATCAACACTTGGTCGTATTCATATCTAAAAAATTCATGTTAACATCCTTGACTGCCTTCATCATCCAAACCTTTCCATTGGATAGCCATTACCCATAGGAGCATCATATACGTACCTGCTATATTATTAGTGAAGCCATTGACTAGCCCCAACTAGATTTACATAGGTGGATACACCATAAAACTAATTTAATAGCATAACATTGAACCGAAGTTTGTGGGCATTCGACCTATACACTACATTGGCGACTTACTTATAATTGTGTATCCCGCTTGAAACTTGTCCACGATGACTAATTATAACATTATATGTAATATTGAAAATGAATTGAGAGGGATGCTTTATATAGGGATTTCTAAATTAAAACCACCATAGGCTGACTTAGAATTTATATATTTTCATATGTTGTGGGATTTAGATAGGTTAGGATTGTTAGGGCCAATATGGAAAGCTAATGTACTGAGAGGGGAGGGGTGAATTAGTACTTCAAAACTTTTCTTCAATAATAACTTTACTGTTATGCATAAACCGCATAGTGCAGTTACATAATATAAAGCTAAAACAAAAAGATAACAATCATACATGATTCACTCCATAACACATATATTTTGGTTACGTAGAAACTCTTGGTTAGAGAGAAAAACTGCGGTGGGGATGGCACCCACAACTTCACTACTACAATAATTAAGAGTGCTCGATTAGAGCTACATGCTTAGCTATTTCTAATAGCTTACCCTATTCAGAGTAACAAGATCTATTAGATGTACCTTGCTAAAGGATTTTACAACACTTAAACTAAATGTTGCACCTGGTTAGAGGCTTTACAATTTATAGACTTGTTTAGAGTCTTTTACCCTATTAAAGGTTTCTCTTACAACTTCAAAATATTACAATAAATCATTACAAATATCTGCAACTTTACATTTGGAATGTTATAGCAGATTCTATGTGCTCAGAATAGATTAGCTTGCTTATAGCATACCTCAGTATCCCATATAGTAACTCAGTAAACCCTTCTATTTACTCTGTTCTTTGACTATTCTCTGAAAACCTTCTCAGTGACCTTTGTGTCTCTATAACAATCTTCTTACACTCATGCACACACCCTTTTAATTCTTAACTCATGATGTATAAATAGATCTCTTATGTCAGTGATCCATTCATTGTTTTGATCTTACAAACATGATTTATTGAATGAATAACCATGCAAAATATTTCATTGGTTAGATGACCTCAAAATCATACACAATCTTTAAGTGCAATTTCCAATGTGATAACGATTAGATGTTCCTCGATCTTGTAACATGTTTTCATATGTATGTCGAAGTTCAATAAATCTAGTAAGACATTTCACTTAGTGTATAACAACTCGGAGTGTCATCTTTGCTGCTCGGTAGACATGAAATGATACTCAGTAGATAGCTCGATGTAAACTATGTTCTGAGACTATTTTCTTCAATAACCGACTGGACTGTGCATACCGACTGAATATCTCAGTAGTAGTAACCAACTAGAGTATATAGAATAAATTTGACATAAAACTAATGGAAACTTGATAAGTAGTAACAAGGACTACCATATTATCCTCCCAAATTTTGGGAAAAAGTTTACGAGACTGGATAGTATACTACCTAGTCCCAACAATATTTTTTAACATTTTGGATAATGAAATATAATATGGTTCTAATTTTGAATCCAAATTAGTGGCTCAAACTATAATGCATAGGTATTTAAAATATGGTTTGAGAGTTGAAATTAGGGTAAGATTAAGGATACAATAGATAAAATAATAAATAGTGCACATGTAGAGTTAAGGGCCCAAATAAGAGTGTGAGGATGTAGTAAAGTGGAGTAAGACCTATAATTTTAATTTAAATCAATATAGGTCTCATAATGCATGGAGGAAAGCAAAATAATAATAAAATAGGTAATAGGAGAGTGTAAAATTGGACACACTAATAAAGGTGTACAATTCACAATGCTACATTTAACCCACACTTTAGTGGAGAATGATCTTACAGTCATACTCTTAGTAAAGTAGAAAAGAAAATGTAGAGAATCTGAGAGAAAGATAAACTAGGGATGGGATAATAATGTTGGATGGTCAAGTCCCCAAGCATAGGAATTTCTTAGTCCATCCAAGTAACATTCAAATATACACAAAAGCAAACAACGTTAGTACTAGAATACAAAGTTCCATGTCAACTAGTTGAAGAGACCTCGATAATAAAAATGTCCGACCACCAATATCATTCTCAAAATGTTATTGCAAGAGAATAAGTGGACTAATAGAAAGAACAAGGAAGTACACCAATTGAAAGCATAATAAACCTTGATGGGAGAGAAATAAGGAACATGGATTCCTCAGCCTAGAAAGCTATGTTATGCTAGGTTATGTAGGAAGGAAGAGTCGAAATAGTCAAGCAAGATGTGTTATGCTAGTTCCACTCATTTTGCTGAAATCTCATCTTGTTTTAGGAGTTAAGCATCTCATATAAAACTTAAGATCTGGTTTCAAGCATGAAACTAACTGTCTAAGAAATGCAATAAAAATAAAATATACCTAGTTTTGGGCATGAAGAATCTTGCATAAAACTTGTTGGCCTAGTTTTGAGAATGAATATAATATATAAGATATATAAAGGGTTGAATCTATCTTTGGAAATGAATCATCTCATATTAGAGTTGTTGATTTTCAAGAGTAAAGATCTCGTATAAGACATGCAAAATAAAAAATATAGTACAAAGATAGTGTGATGTATACCCCACTTAATATTTCAACATAAACATATGTTGATATCTTAAGGAAGATAGACACAAGGGTAGACACCTTTGACAACAAAGAGATATCCTTTCAGAAACAAAGTACATAAATCCAAGCTAAAGAGATAGGAATATTAGAAGCAAGGAAAAGGTAGTTGTAAAATGGATATCTTGCAACAAGTGTAAAGCGAATGCTTTAGAGGAGAAAGAGAAAGATATCTTTGCTCAAAGAAATCCACCTCCAAGAGGAGAATTTGAAAAAAAATGATATCATTGACTGAAAGGAAGGAGAATAAGAATGTTAAGACCCGAAGGCAACTGAGAGGGGGGGTGAATCAGTTGTATATTAATTTCAACCCAAATATAACTTAATAAAACTTGATGCATAATACTGGTAAACTAAACTTAATGTCAATTGACAGTTTAATAGTTAATAGAAGTACCAGTGAAACTTCATGCATGAGGCAAAAAGAGAAACGACATCCACAATTCATAACACAAATATTTGTACCTGGAAACCCTATAAGGGAAAAAACCATAGTGGGAAACCTTCCCCACAATCAGATGATACTATTTCAGATAGCATGTGTGTACAAATGGGGTCTGCACATGCAGAAAGGTCAACTCCCTAGAGCTCACTACTCAAATGGGAGTCATAATGACTACACTAGGATGGTTAAATCCTAGATAATGTACTGCTTATATGCTTTCAGTATCGATTAAGCTCTGATTATCTCCTTCATACCTTCCTTGAATCTTCAAATGATGTTTGCATGAGTACCTCTACTTATATTCACATATATCAAATATCACAACCTTACCATACCATATTACATTCCTTTCTTCACATAATCTCACAAATGATATCTTACATATATACCAAAACCTAAGACCAAATGTGTAGGTTGGCTCACTAAGAATATTATAATTAAATCAATTACAAATGAATCAATATGTGATACATCATGTCGGCTCAATGCATTTACAATAATAACCAATGAATAAATCATCTCCATAATGTGTCATGCTGATCTGGAATAGATATTGCTTGCCAGTCCATAACCTAGACCAATTTGTGGATAACAACAAATATGCCAGCTTGATTAGAACAATAACCAAATCATCAAAAAAAGTGTCCAAACCATGTCTTTGACATAACCAAGTAATCTCTAGATGGTAATAGATCATCCTTAGTGCCAATGAACAATAAAACCTGTTGGTGAACCAGATAGCAATGACTATGCATAAGTCACTAAACATGCTAGTGAACATAGTGTGCTAGTTCAACATAACCAAAGATCTCTAGAAAGATAAGTGTGATAAGTTTTGACATCAATGACAAAACCAATGCAACACATCCATAATACCAACAAATAATTTATACCTTCCTCCTATTGCTAGGAAAAAGGAAATTCCTGATGAAGGATAATGCACTTTTGAGCCAAAGTGAGGGTTTTTTTTATTATATATATATATATATATATATATAATCAAATGAAGAAGAGGTTGTACACAATAATACACACCTCTTAAATAAGATATAATATTTGAGAAAATAAAAAACTTCACACATGGAAGAGCATCATTTCATAATAAAAACCACTCAAATAAGGAAAAGTAGATCCTTAAAAAGGATAGAAAAGATCAATACCTCCCAAGAATGGAGACAAGCGAAAGGATTATGCAACTTCTAGAGAGAGATCATAAAGAGAAATACTCTTCTAAAATAAAGAAAAGATCCTTATTAGGGATTCATTTTGTTACAAGATGGATGAGATCCCAAGAGATATATGCACATCCATAATATGTAATTGTTCATAGACACAACTAATAAATGGAAAGGATATGATGAATTACTATAGATTTTAAATACCAAGGAAGAGGTCTGAATTGAGGATATGTACTTATCAGGAAAGGATAATATTATCATTAGGGATACTTGTTCTAATAAGAGGGAGAGGATGCTCATCAGGGATATGCACCTCCACAATCAATAAGAGATCCTTATAAAAGACACTACTTCACAAAAAGAAAGTTAAATATTAAAGAGAGATATTGAAAACCATTCTTTTCCCCCAACATAGAGACAAGACAAGATACAAAATAGGCTATTATGTTTCTATCAAAGTATTATTACACATGAAATTGGGCCTCCATAAATGTAAATGAGCCCCCAATATGTAACCAAACAATGTCACGTAATGATGAACAACATAATATCCACTAATATTATTTAATTATGATGGAGTTTGCAAGGAAGTTGAATATGACATTTTAAATTCTCTAAAATAAATTGAAGTAAAAGAATGCATAAAATTATATGTATGGATATGTCTTGATCAACAAAGTAGTCTCTAGGAGAATAATAGGCCTCTAAGTCATGTTCCTCTTACACACCAATATTTCATATAGAAAATAAAACTTAGGAGAAGGACAAGTATAATTCATGAGGACCTCATTTTTATAAGGGAGGGTATTGGAATTAATAGAAGGTCAAGCCTTTCAAATGGGATTTTCAATCCTATTAGCCCCTTGGGAAGCTTCATAAAGGGGATTGTCGATCATCACAATTTCCTTATGAGTGTTGAGATTATTGAGATGAAGTCATCAAGTGCTTTATTTAACATATCATCGACATCACTATTCACTACTAAATATAGTATTCACATTAAAATATGGTTTCCTAGATGCTTTGTTGTTGGGCTTGAAGGATTATATTAAATTCTAAATGAGGTTTCAAACATATCTTATTTTCTAAAGGAACTCTAATCCCTTGTTCACTTACACCACAACCATTGCTATTATAACCATTTTTAGCTAAAATGTGAAAATCTAGACCATAAAGGGATGTCATATCAAAAATATATGGAACGGCCTCATAGGTCTCAATGTCACAATTAGATGAACTAGAAGAAGATTTTGAAGAATGTTTTGAATTAGAGGTAGCCATGAAAATGTTACTAAGTTGTTTAGACAAATTTGATTTCTGCTTAGGTTCCACCATATCATCATCCGTTTAAGTCTTAGGCTCTATTAGAGGGATTCTATATTCTCCTATAAAATAAGGTGTAAAATCTAAGGATGACCAATCATCATCTAAGAGAACCTCTTCAGATGAAGTATCTTCAGAAGGAGATGATGTTTTGACTTGAGTAGTAGAAGAATATGATGAAGATTGAGAATCATATTAAATTTGCAAACAAACTTATAAATTAGTATCAACATACAAAGTATGCATCTTATTGTTATAAATGAATTTAACTTGGTGATGAAGAGTAGAAGGGAAAATTTTCATATTACGAATCCAAGGTCATCCTAATAGGAGATTATAAGTAAGACTATCGGGCATGACGTGGATAGGTATACATTAAATGACAAGTCCTATCTTGATAGTCAAGGTACCTAAAGATGCTCTATCAACATTGTCCAAACTATAAATAAAGAGAGATCTAGGTTGAATAAGAGAAGGATCCACATTAATCTTATGCAATAAATAAATTCTAAAAATATTAAGGCCAAATCCATTCTCCACTAGGTTTTGTATTATAACATTACCATTGATAAAAATGATAATCATAAGAGGATCAAATTGATTTTTTTTTTCCTTAGAATGTAACTCTGGGTTCTTTTATAGAATCAATCAAATAAGTCATATTATTAGGTGTCACTATAGGTGGGACATCTAAGTTACTCCCAACCGGTGCTAAGAGGGGAGGGGTGAATTGGCACTTGATCAAACTTTCACAATTAAACTTTTAACTTAAATCTGCATTCATCTATATCCAACAATATACTTAATCACTAAAATAAAATTTGCAAGAATGAAAATTTGACAATGATACCAAGAAGTTATCTTGTGGAAACCGAAATGGGAGAAAACCATAGTGTCAGTAGGAACTCACAAAATTTGTACTCTTCTAAAGTACGCCCGATGAGGAGCCATCTATGTTAGGAGACTACAAAGACATTGTTAGGTGCCACCAAGTTAAGGTATTTCATTCAAGGCTGGTTAGTGCCCTTACCTTGTTAAAGGTACCCTGGTTAAAGGACTTAAGAACATCAATTAACATGTCACCCGATTAAGGGATTTTACAAATTAGACCTGTCAAAGTCCACTCGGTTAAGGGATTTATGTTGTAGTGGTTAGAAAGAAATAGATGGATGATCTGTTGAATTAGCCACTTATATCTTGACCAGATCTCAATATGCATCACACTCAATCCACACTAGTTGTGTCTTCTCTGTAAAGCACCAATTTTATTCTTACACCTTTGTTTCTTCACTCAGTTGGTCGCCTATCCCTCGACACTACACTCTATTGATCCTCTGACCTTCATCTCTCCACTTTGTCAGTTCTTTGTCCTTCAGCTCTGCATGCTATTGGTTCTCTATCCTTTGACTCTGCACTCTGCCAATCTACCTCAAACGCACTCTACTGTGCTAAAACCTTTTAGCACTTATTTTCTCTCTACCCTTCACTTTGGATCATCTTCACCAAGATCTTCTTGTTGTAAATTTCATGATCAAAATCTTCTAAATGAACTCAATAACACTTTATGCATGTTTTTCCAACACTTTCAAGAATTCTCTCAATCAAAGAAATCATGGATTTTGGAAGATTTCAAATTCAAAAATCTCTCACTCTTTCTTTGTGTGCCTTACAACAATTCTGCCAAGTATTCAACAAATTGTGCCACAACATCTCCCAAAGATAATAACTTCTTGGTCGTGTTCAGTCAATTAAGTGCAAATGAAAAAATCCACCGCTAATCATGCTTGACTACATGATAACTGAAGTTGACCTTACCAACAAGTGATTTGGCATAGACACAAGCTCACCAACTCATCTATTTCCACCACAACTGAATAACCGATCACCACTCTAAAATTTATGGTGATAACCTGTCTTCCTTCTATCATACTGATGTAGCTGTATGCCATTGCACTTCTATATTATTGGTTCATCCTTTGATTGCTGGTTTGTTGTGCTAGAATCAAGTCTCTTCCCCTGTTTTCCAATGTGATTTCAGTTTGCATACAACTTCAAGTTTTCTTGCTCGAGTCACCTTTTTTGACTCCATCATCATCAGAGTGATTGATCTTCATGAATAATAGATCAGTTATCTTAATCTATATTTTCTTGAGATTATTGAACCTTTGATCATTCATTACCAATGTTGTTTCCATATGTTTATAAGGCATCACTCTTGCTAACTAAAAAACACCACTCCACCTATACCACTTCACCAATTAGTGTCTTCACTACTAAGTGTTGGACATCAATGAAAATTCTTAACACATATACCAGTTCTCTCGATTAACTAGTTCTGTCAATGCCAAAAATACAACAATGTAAGTTCTTTAAAGCATCCTATAATATTGCATGATGTGTAGATTAAGTTGTTGGCATTCTATATGAGAATAGTTGATATTGTCATTGATGGCAACCAACTAGCAACCAATTGACAACTAACTGCCAAACATCTGTTAACTCACCGATAGTTACCGACATTGAAAATAGACTTCTACATACACCAGGAGGCACCTCATTAGTAGCGGCAATAATGCATACTGACACTCAGGCTGACATGGAATAAACATTGTTTATTGTTTTATATTGTAATTATCTTTTGCAAAATCTGACATGGCATATTGTAAAAGACTCATTTATATGCATGAGATCTTATAGGTCATTTTGAAGAGTCAGAGAAAGTAGAGGAAATGAAAAATGGATAGATGATATTTTGATATAGTTGATAGCGAAGGTTTTTGCTAATAGACTAAGCTTAAACCGGTACTGAACCTGACATAGTTGATGTTGATCTGAAGTAGTACATTGTATTGGATTTTGATAATCCATTTTGTAAGTCAGTGAGACTTTGGTTTTGTGATTTAGCAGTGATCTCTAGGATGCTAGCCTTCCTGCATATGCAGGCCCCTCATTTTAAGTAATATTTATTCATTGGCCAGTGAGTGAATATTGTGGGTCATAAATCCCATGGAGGATTTTCCCACACTAGGTTTCCTCATTAAATATCTTGTGTTATGGTGTGTTCTCTATGTTGTCTCTGTTAGTCTTATTTGTTGCATTAATTCTTCTTTACCGGTGCACTGTTTTGGAATACAAAGTTCTTAATAGTTTAAATATTCTACTAACTGGTTAGAGACTAATTCTCCCTACCTCCTCTTAGTTTCTTTGGGACTGTCATTGTTTCTAACAATTCCCATTAGAGCCTAGTCCTCTATTTTTAGAAGCCTAACAGCTTGAGGAAGATTCTGACACTGGTACAGATGGAGAACTTAAGAAAACAATTGGAAGGATCTCTTGTAGATTATGATGCAGAGAAATTGAAGAATACCAAACTTGAAGATGATCTAAGGACTGCACAGGAATTAATTAAAGGACTTTAGGAGAACCTTGCTATAGCACAAAATAAAAGAAAAAGACTTCATGAGAAGATGCAGAAAGATGATGAGAAAAAAGAAACTCTTAATGAACTTACAAACAAGTTGAGAGAGGAAAACAGTAATATGATGAATGAAATGCAAGATATGACTATGAGGTTATATAAAGACATTGAAGACAAGAAGAAGAATGAATAAGATTTGACTAGGAGACTCAATGATGTTGGAAATGAAAATCAAGACTTAGTCATGAAAATGATATGTTCAAGATAGATCTGATTCACATGCAACATGATAAAACTAAGCTTGTGAGACAAAAGGAAATTTTGGAAAATGAGTTGGCTACTACAAATCAACACAAAGAGAAATTCAAGAGAAGTTCAGAGGAGCTTGATGACATGCTAAAAAGTTAGAAACCTAATGGAGATACAAATAGACTTGGATTTGAAGTTGGAGAAATTTTCGATACTGCAAACAATCTAGAATAGAACAAACAAGTAAGACAACCTAATGCTTATAAGTTTAATGAGAAATGTTTCAATAGTTAAAAATATGGTCATAGAAAAATCAGTATAGATTTAGAAATAATTAGAATATTATTGCACCTACCAGTCAATGTTCCAAATGCAACAAACTTGGTCATAATTCAGAAAATTATAGAATGAATGTGAAATGCTATGCTTGTGGAAGATATGGACACTTATCCAATTAATGTAGAACACAAACCAACATAGGATATGGAAAGGCTATTTAGAGGAATAATGTGACTTGTTATGCTTGTAACAAAATTGGACATATTGCCAAATTTTGTAGAAGCAAGACTTCACTAGCGAACAATATAGGATCTAGTTTGAAAGGCAAAGAAAAGGTAGATGAGGTAAATCAAGAATTTTCAAAACAATGGATTATGAAGAGAGATCATAATTTTGATAAAACTATCGCTATATTGGTAGAACTGAGTAATCCTCCACCGATAGGAGATTCCTCATCCAACTAAAAAGTAACTCTTTGGGGTATTGTAGTAAGTTGAAAATCATGTAGATTAACCTTGGTAAATGGTGAGAAGATAGATTTATTCTTTATTGGTAGATGTGTTAAGTTTTCACTTAACCGACAAGTATTTAATGTGGTTGGCAAGAGAAATGTCATTATAAATCAAATAATTTCCCTCTTTTTGAACTCACTGAGTATTCAAATTAGCAGAGAGCACAAAAATAGAGAGAAGGAATTAAAGGAAAAGGTGCGAAGTGATTTCTTTCAATCATTCAAAATATTTTCAGGCAGCTAAAGGTATTTTTCAATGACTTCTTCTTCTACTCCTGAAATTATTCAAAACCCTACTATTGTGGAAAATGTGAAATGCTCTAGGCCCATATTTAAAATAACTCTTGAGATTGCTAAGCAAGATGACTCTATAGGGGAATTTTCAAAAATTCCTAAAAATCTAGCTTTTGCAGAACACCCTAGGATTTATATACATTGCAATATAGAAGAATTAGATGTAAAGAATTGATGAAAATGTATACTAGGATGATTTGTGATGAAAATGGTTTTATCAAACTCAAACACAAGATTATAGAAACTCTAGGTTTTGTGGAAATACTAAACATTCCCCAATTTCTTAAAGAAGTAGCAAGAATTGTCTTGAGTAGAGCACATATAATATTTCTATGGTTGGATTTTGTGTGCAAAATTACTCAGCAAGCAATTAGGATAGTAACTAGTTTACCCTCAACTAACAGTAGACCTAACAAAACAAAGAAGATCCCTAACAAAAAAAGCAATGACCCTAACTAGAGCAACATCTGACAATAGATCACTAAGAGTGAATTATATCAAAGATATCAATGTGAGATTTGTGATTATAGTACTAGGTTACAAGACTACATATGCTAACAAGCGAAATTCAGTTTCGAGTCTTTGTATAAACAATGCTTATGAGATGGTTAAGAATAATGCAATGATAGATGTGTTTGAATGGCTAAAAGATGAACTCATTGATGATTTGAAAAAGATTAAAGGAGATAAGAAAGGGACATTCTGATTTGGAAATCTTTTGGTATGTTTGTTGTTGTATTTCACTAAGGAAAACCCTGATATAGAACCTAGAGAATTTGGATGCAATATACTAGTAGGAAAAAAATTAAATGAAGCTTTTATAGACATGGGAACTGCTAGAGACGACAACATAATTGAATATTTAAAAAATTTCCAAGCTAAAATAAAAAGTAGAGAAAGACTACCACAAAGTGTAGTGGACAAATATGACAAGGAAATATGTTTTGTTATCAAGATAGATGAGATGGGGATCGGAGTTGTACTCCCTAGGAATGTCTGGGTGACTAAAATGGGATATGAGGTAGATCTTAACATTTTGGAAACATATGCTAAAGCATCATTGGATACACCAAGAGAACCATCAGAACAAGTTTTTGGTAGTGCTGAAACTATTGAAAGTAATGTAAATGTAGTGAATGAAAGAAAGAAAAGAGAAAAATATATGAGAGATGCTTCTAAGAAAGATAAGGAAATCAAAGAAAATCTAATGAACAATAGTAGCATATAAGCTACTGAGCTTGAAGGACTTCAACTGGAGGCACACATTTCACCGGTTGGCACATCTTCTGGAACCAATAGTGACAAGGCAACTGAGTTTAAAAGAGTAGAAAGGAGGAAGAGAAAACCTTCACCAGTACCCTCTCCTTCACCTAAGAGAACAAGCACTTTAAGGAAGAAACAACATGCAGTAAGGGGACCACCAAATAAATTAACACCAAAGAAGAAACAATACCCTGTTACTCCTTTAGATGATTTATTGGATGAAATAACTGATGATGCAAATCTAGAAAATGTACACCAATTGTATAACACATTTAAAGATTCTAACAGGGAAAGCATTGAGAACAATATTATTCTACATTTGGACATATACAAAAAGGTTTTGATTGAAGTTTTGGATGACTTACCCAATGACCTGTATAGGAGATGGGAAGCAAAAAGGATTGCAGTGATGGAATTAGATAAGAAACTAAAAGTTGTGAAACTTCTAGATATACATCCTATGAATTCAAAAGAAGAAATTGATAAATTAATCTCTAAGGCTAACTGATCTATTTTTGCTAGTGGACACCGACAAGTAAGTTTAATGGTAGGAAGAGTAAAAGAGATTACAGACGAATCTGGTGATAACTAGGATATATTTTTTGTGGAGAAGGAAAAACAAGAGGAAATTAACTAGCCAAAGAAAACATTTAAAATGTATCAGAAAGATAAGGACAAGGGGAAAGGGAAAGTTGGTGGTATTCCAAACATCAAGATCACTGACAATTTACTACCACCTTTGGATACTACACTGGTACATAATAATGATCCACCAATTATTGACATTGAAGGTGTCACGCATGATGAGACTAATCTTTAATCTAAGGTACTATTCACCATGAATGTGGACACTTAGAAACTAAATATTGTTGTGGACAAGGATAGTGCAGAGGTTAAGGATGACAATGTTGACTATGGTGACATGGCTGAGAAACTTGTAGAGACTTTTGAGGTTGAGATCCCAACCCAAACATAGCAACAATTAGATACTGAAAAACCTACTAAAGGAACAAATGCTAGTACAGGGCCACCGGAGATTGAGATACCGACATAACTTACTGAGAAACCTATTGAGGAAGAGGTACATACTGAGATAGAGAAATCAGTAATAACTAAGACATTAAAACAGTCTGAGAAACCCTTGCTAGTTGAGATGCAAACATAGACTGATCCACGGGAGGTAAACACAAGTAAAATGGTTACAACTGATGGAAGCACATAGGTAATAAAGGAAATTGGTGATACATCCGGTACATCAAGTCAATTCAGACCTACAAATGTTATAAAGGTACTCTTGGATTCAATAAAAAAGATAATGGATTGCAATGCGTTGGCCTACAAGAAAATTCATAACACTGTACGTATTCTTAAATTGATTGCACCTAATTGTAACATAGATCATATTAAGGATTCTTTAGGAAAATTGGACACATTGTCCAAATTTATTACTAACAATGTAATAACAGTTGATAAAGTGAATGAGGATACAATAATGGATAGAGTTAAAAAGGACAAGAACAAATTCCTTGATGACACCATAAATAAGTACACTAAACACTTGAATACATTATTACTAGCACTGAACTATACTATTTTGGAGTACAAAGAGCTATACAGGGAAACATGCAAACCTCTTCAGGGAGAACGATCACCAGAAGATCACATGCATTATCTCACCAACATGATCCAACAAACTAAGGCAACTTTGAAGGACAACAAAGTTTTATGCAGAGTTTGAATTTGGTTTTGGCAGATATCTTCTAGATTGTAACCAACTGGTTACAATGTTTGAGGTGAGTTTTTGCACTCATTTGATTATTTTTGACAACCTTTGTCATTGATGTCAAAGGGGGAGTACTGGAAACAAAAATACTTCTTCAAAGGAGATCATTTTCTTAAGGGGAGCACATCTTTTTCGAAACTTTTTGGACTTCAGTTTTTGGAACATTTTTTTGATTTTTCTCATGAGTGTTGCCATCAATGCCAAAGGGGGAGATTGTTGGCATTATACACTCTTATGAGAATAGTTGATGTTGTCATTGATGACAACCAACTAGGAACCAACTAGCAAACAACTGGCAAACATCTGTCAACGCACTGACAATTACCGGTATCGGCAATAGACTACAACATACACTAGCATACACCTCACTAGAAGTGGCAGTAATGCATACGGACACTCAGGCCGACATGGAATAAAATTTGTTTATTATTTTATATTATAATTATCTTTTGCAAAATCTGACATGGCATATTGTAAAAGAATCATATATATGCATGAGATCTTATAGGTCATTTTGAAGAGTGAGAGAAAGTAGAGGAGATAAAAAAAGTATAGATGACATTTTGATATAGTTGATAGCAAAGGTTTTTGGTAATAGATTGAGCTTAAAATGGTACTGAACCTAGCATAGTTGATGTTGATCTGAAGCAGTACATTGTAATGAATTTTGATAATCCCTTTTGTAAGTCAGTGAGACTTTTGTTTAGTGATTAACTAGTGAGCTTTAGGATTCTAGCCTTCCTACATGTGGAGGCCCCTCATTGTAAGTGATATTTATTCATTGGCCAATGAGTGAATATTGTGGGTCACAAATCCCACTGAGGTTTTTCCCACACCGGGTTTCCTCATTAAATATCTTTTGTTATGTTGTTTTCTCTATGTTGTCTCTATTATTCTTATTTGTTGCATTAATTATTATTTACTAGTACACTATTTTGGGATACAAAGTTCTTAATAAGTTTAAATATTCTCCTAACCGATTAGACACTGATTCACCCCCCCACCTCTCAGTGTCTTTGGGACTGTCATTGATTCTGAGAGAAGTTTGAATAAAATCGTAAAGAGATATCTTGGTAGAAGTGGCTTTAAGTTGTTCAATATGATCATATTATATTCCAAGATGTTGAGAAACACAAGTTGTTGGTGAAAGTATTGGCTGTAAAGTAGGAAGAGAAGATGGGATAACTAGAGGAGGATAAGGTTGGCTATTATTCCTCTTATTTTATGTGTGGGAAATAGAATTATAACTCTCTTGGGTGATTTGTCTAGCATATTCATAAGGACTTTTAGTGGCATAAACTTCATGCACAATAATAATTAATTTGTTGGGACTATAAAATGTATCATTATTATAACCACCTTGAACCATAAAAAAACTAGTTTTTTAAGAGGTTGAGAGATTTGAGGAATACTACCACCTTTAACAACAATCACAAGCTTGTTAGGAGTTTCATAACCATTCACATTTATCATATTGATCAAAGATGGTTCAGCAATATGTATGGAAGATATAATAGAGCTGAAATCATCAAGTGCTTCATAAAGATGACTATGAACCTTGAACACTTTTTGTTAGAGTTATCTTGGAAAAAGCTAATAATTATTTATTTAATTATTAGTCTATTATACTCTATTCTTAAGCTAAACTTAGGTATTTAATAATTATTCTAATTATTAAATACTTTATATCTTTAGGGTTGCACATATTTAGGGTTTCTAATTCTCCTGTCATTATGATTCTATTGTAACTTTATTTTTCATTCCCTCTTTGAATGATAATGTTTCTTTCAGAGCCTTTTTGTGTTAAGTCTCCAATCTTCTCTTGTGATAGGTATTCTTGCATACAGATGCTCTTGGGATCTCAAAAGTTGTACTTTCATAACTTATTCATGGTATAAGAGCTATCATTTGCTGCTCATTGTTCCTAATTTCTTTACAAAAGATTTTCTCTGGAGGCAAGGGTTTTGGTTCTTTTTCAGAGGTTTTAGTTTGGATCTGTGGTATCCTCTTTGTTTTGGGGTATTTTAATCTCAGAAGGGCCTCACCATTGACCTTAGAACACCCCAAAACCCCCATTTTCATATAAAATTTGTCTAGTTTGGACAACTTTAGCTCTAGGAATTTTTTTTTAAGTTTGTCCTTTGCAGGCACATTTTTTGAGGCAAACAAACAAAAAAAATTTGGTTCTTTTAATGGTGTGCCTAGGATGCAATAATTCCCACTAGCAGCTAGTGGTTTATTAAACCACTATGGCCAGCATAGGAGTCAACGGTTACCGCTCCGCCACCTCGGCCTGCCACCACCTGTCAGCCGCTCCACCATGTCACCGCTCTGCCAATCGCACAGCACCGCCATCATCCACCATGCCCAGTTGTTGCTTCTCTCTACATTTCCTAGCCACTTCCCAACCTCTACCACCACTCATGCATCACTTGATCTCCGCCGTCGCCCAACCCGTTCTCTACCTCTGCCACCTCTCCTCCTCTTGCAAGCCCTCTTTAGAGGGGGGAGGTTTTTTTTGCCATAAGTTGGGTAAAAAAAGTTGAATTTGAAAAAAACAACATGCACCAAAAAGCTCTTTTTGAGCCCTACTTAGATCTAGTGGTGAGATTTGCTGATTTTTTCATCTACTACTTGATTTGTGCCATCCAAGTTAGCACTTTTTTGTGCACTAAGGGAGCCATATCTTGGGAAAATTGACTCTGTTTTTGGAAAATGAATAGGCGTCGAAAAGGTCATGGAGAGATCTTCTTAGGTTTGGAATTATTTTTTCTAGAAAAATCACCAAGTACACAAGATAGTGTCTGATGCATTTTCTTTTCTCTTGTCTTCTTTTCTGGCTCTCAGATTGTACTAGTTTTTTGTTTTAGATATTGTGGGGGGTGTTATTTTTCTTGCTATTTTCTATGGCTTACATCAGAAAATCAAAGCACCTAAACTCAAAAAAAAACAAAGAAACCCCTCCTGCATCTTCTATCTATTCTGAAAGGTCACTTAATTAAAAAACTCAAGAGCATGTCCAGGTTCAGGTAAAAGTACACATGGTAGACTCTTCATTTAAGCTTCTTACATCCCAAAACTATCACCTTTGGAAAGCTCGTATGATGAAGCTTCTCAGATCAAAGGGGTTGTGGTCCTATTTGGATGTGGATCAATCATTTTTGTAGCATCCTTTTGAGATTCTTCAACATCAAAATAAGATGGATGAGGCTATGGGTGTCATCTCCTTACATGTTTCAGACATCTTGCTTTTTAACCTTGATGGTTTGCTCCCTCCTTAGGCTACGTGGTCATAACTTGAAACTCTCCTTAGTACTATCAATGAGTTCAGAGCATTACAGATTGAGGAAAATCTCTCTTCCTTGTTACCTGAATCTTTTCCTTACATCGAGGACTTTTTGAACAAGTTCAAAACCACCAGATCTAACTTTCATATTTGTGGTAAAAATATGATAGACCTAGAGTGTATCTACCTGATTCTCTCTAATCTTCGAGGTCCCTATTAGATATTTGCTTCCACCTTTTATTCTACTATGGATGCATTGGGTACATGCTTCACCATGCCTACTTTTGATGTGTTGTGTGATCTCTTGGCTCATGAGCAGCTTCACCTATCTCAGTTGGACACTCTTATGGGATCAAAGTCAAAAGCATTGGTTGTTGAGACATCTAAAGAGAACAAGAAGAAGAAACTGAAGCATAAGAAGGATTTAGCTGGCAGTGAGCATTCCTCCAAGTGACCACCTATGTTTGGTTACAAACCAAAGTCCTATCTCAAATAGGAGTACTCTTCTATGTCTAGTGAGTCTTCCTCCAATACTTAGGAGAAGTCAAATGAACTTTGCAGTTTCTATGGCAAAGAGGGTCATCCAGTTTCTCGTTATTGGAAACAATTAGAGGCTTTGGAGGCAAGCATGCAACAACAACATATTTCTCCTCCTCAACCTCCATCTTCCTCCTCTATTAGGTAAGGACATGCTCTTTCTGCATGAGCTATTCCTTCTGCATACACTTGGACTATTGATTCTGGGACTTCTCACCACATGACACACTCACCACAGCTTGTTACCTCACTTGCTCACAGTAATACTTTATAAATTGTAGTTGGTGACTCAGCACAACTTTCAGTTTCAGGTTCAGGTTCTATTCAGCTAACAACTGGTTGTTTTCAGGATGTTCTTTGGGTTCCTAAAATTTCTATGAACCTCCCCTTTGTTTATCATATTTTTCATTCTGGCTCTGGTAAAATGGTTGAGTTCTCAGCACATGATGTGGTTATTCGAGAGCTCCATGATTGGCTACTGGCAGTGTTGATCCTGATTCTCAGTTATATCAGTTTGATGGCTTTGAGAGTCTAGATGGTTTAGGTGTTTCTCTTATAGCACATGCAGATTCAGTGAGAAGACTGTAGCATGAGCATTTTGGCCATGTCAACTACAGATACTTATAGAAGATGAGCACATAGGCACTTGTTATTGGGCTCCCTCAGATATCCTGTACTGATGGTGTATGTTGAGGTTGTGCACTTGGAAAGCATCACCATGATCCTTTTCCTACAGGCAGAGTCACCCATGCTAAGGCACCCTTGGATTTGATCCACAGTGATCTTATGTCATTTTCGACTCCATCTTTTTTAGGGTCCAAATATGTGCTCACTTTCATTGATGACTTCTCCAAACGCACATGGGTGTACTTTCTTGAGTACAAGTCTGATGTCTTTGATTCATTTCGAGTCTTTAATACATTTGTAGAGAAGCAATCTAGTCTTTCTATAAAGAGGATACACATAGGTAATGGGAGAGAATATATGAATTAGGATTTTATAGATTTCTACACAAAGCATGTTTTGCAGCTTCAATTATTAATGCCTCACACCCCTCAGTAGATTGGTGTTGCTGAGAGAAAGAACAAAATACTATGGTAGATGGAAAATTGCATGCTTCAGTCACATTATATACAACTTTATTTTTAGGCTAAGGCAATTAATTATGCTAGCTATATTCAAAATCAGATGCCTCATAAGGCATTGTGCCAATTAACTCCTGAGGAGGCTTGGTCCCATGTAAAGCCTAATGTTTCTTCATTCCATGTTTTTGGTAGTGAGGCTTGGATATTTATTCCAGATGCTTAGAGGAAATCTATGGAGAGGAAGAGTCAACCACTCATTTTTGTTAGCTACTTTCAGGATCTTAAGGCATACAGATTGTTTGATCCTAATTCCAAAGAGGTCCTAGTTAGGCGAGATGTCCATTTTGATGAGCGCCTTCCTCAAATGGATTCTCCATCAGCAACTTCTCCCTCACTGCCTCCTCTGCCCTCTTCATCTTTTGAGGATTACTTCTTCCTTGAGGATGATGTAGATGATGGTCCACCTTCACCACCACAACCACAACCCACTACTCAACCTTTCCCCAAGTGGGGCTAGTTTATAGTTGATGTTGCTAGTTCTATGGTAGGTGATCCTAATGACACTTGTCATACTCATCAACAAACATCTGGTTCAAGTCTTCTGAGTCATGCCATTTCGGATGATCCTCATAAATTTTTAGAGGTGACATGTCACCTAGAGTGGGATACTGCCATGGATGAGGAGTATTCCTCTTTGATGAAGAATCATACTTGGGATATTTGTCCTCTTCCAAAGGGAAGAAAGTTGGTTTGGTGGAAGTTGGCGTACCATACCCAGTATGTTGCAGATGGTTACATTATTAAGTATAAGGCTTGTCTTGTTGTGAAGGGGTTTTCTTAGGTGGAGGGTATTGATTACTTCAAGACCTTTTCTCCTGTTGCCAAGATGAATTCTATTTTCTTTGTACTTTCTCTAGGAGCTTCATGGGGATGGATAGTTTTCCACATGGATGTGAAGAGTGCTTTCTTCCATGGAGACATTCATGAGGAAATATATATGGAGCAGCCTCAGGGATTTATGTAGGATTCTTGTTTGGTTTGTAGACTTCGACATTCATTATATGGTCTCAAATAGGCTCCTCAGGCCTGGTATGAGAAGATGGACTCTTTCTTATTTTCCAAACTCTTCATGTATTGTCATTTTAATCCTACCGTCTACATTTAGTGTCAAGGGGATGATATAGTTATTCTTATGCTCTATGTTGATGATCTTATCACTATCGGTAGCTCATCCTCCTTGATTTAGGATATTTAATGAGCCTTGATGGAGCAGTTTGAGATGACAAATCTTGGCCTTCTGTACTGTTTTTTTGGCCTACAAGTTTTTCAGTCTTTTGATGGGATTTCCATACTTCAGTAGAAGTATGATCTTGATATGCTTCACAGATTTGACATGCTTACTTGCAATCCTACACCCACACCATTTCAGTTAGGTATTGTTTTGTCTACCACTTTTTCTACACCTTATGTGTATTCTACTTTATATAGGTAGTTGGTTGACAGTTTGTTGTACCTCACCCATACCCACCCAGATCTTTCTTTTGTGGTTGGTCTTGTCTCTCAACTCTCCCATGATCCTCATGAGAACCATTGGAAAGTAGCCAAACATATTTTCAGGTACATTCAAGGCACTACATAGTTTGGAATTCACTATACTTTAGGATCTCCTCACATTGTTGACTTCACTGAATCAGATTGGGCTGGTGATGCTCAAGATCAGAAGTTTACTTTTGGCTTTGTTTTTTGCCTTGATTCTAGTCATATCACCCAGTATTGCAAGAAGTAGTCTACTATTGTATTATCATCTATAGAGGTTGAGTATCGAGCAACAATCTTAGCTAGTCTAGAGGTTTTATGGCTTTGGTAATTAATGACTGAGTTTGGGTTCCCTCTTGATAGTCCCAGTATTCTTTGGCATGACAATCAGAGTGCCATTCACCTTTCCCGCAACCCAGTGGAGCACCAAAGGTTGAAACACATTGAGCTTCACATGCACTTTATCGGACAGCTAATTCAGGATGGCTTTCTCATCTTGGAGTACATTCCTATAGAGGAGCAGGTTGCTGACATCTTCACTAAACCTTTTGCACCTTCACACTATCTTCAATTGCGCTCTACGATTGGGGTGAAGGAATTTGTCCTAGGGGGTCTCATTAAGGGCTTCCTTCCTTCATGTTGTTTCCTTACATTCTTTTTCCCATCTCTTTCTAGAGTAGAGTTTTTTTCCATGTGGTTTTCTCTATTTCTCCATTTCATAGAGATTTGATTGTGATTGGGTACCTCATTAGGCCTTGTTTTCGGGACCCAAATTTTGCCTTTCTTCCTGTAGTTGCTTTTTTCCTTTCCTCCATTAAGTTTTTTATCTACTCCCTAAGTTCATGTTAAGGGGGGGTGTTACAATTATCTTGTATTAGCTAATAATTATTTATTTAACTATTATTCTATTATACACTACACTTAAGCTAAACTTAGGCATTTAATAATATTATAGGTATTTAATAATTACTCTAATTATTAAAAAAAATTATCTTTAGGGTTTCTAATTCTCTTGTCATAAGGATTGTATGGTAACTTAATTTTTCATTTCCTCTTTGAATTATAATCTCTCTTTTAGAGCCTTTTTTGTGTTCAGTCTCCAATCTTCTCTTGTGATAGGTATTCTTGCATAAAGATGCTCTTGGGATCTCAAAAGTTGTACTTTCTCAAATTCTTCACTTTTTAATCGATAGGATTGTCTTTACATTAAGTGAAATAGAAGTCCTCATAGAGGGAATTGTTAATGATAGTAAACCCATGTAGCCTAAGAGCGTTCTCTTGTTCCAAACTATCCTTACAGGGAAGGTACATTTTAGGAGAAAGATCAACATCATTCCTATGAAGGGGATTATTGAAAGAAATGTTTATAATCTCTTCTTGCACAAAAATATCATCATAGGTAAGACAAATTTTGGAAGAGTGACTAGAGTTAGCCATTAATTGTTTATCCCTAAAAGGGAGGTTATGGAAAGTAAAAGTTGTAATTTCACTAGAAATGATAGATTTCATATCATCCTCTAGAACCAAGTGATCCTTATGAGGGTGGTATAGTCTAGGAAAGGGATCAACATCAATCTTCAAATTTTTTGCCTTGAGAAGGAGATCATTGGAAGAAATATTAACAATCTATTCTTGAACTAGGTTGTCCTCATCAGTAGGAACAATTTTGGGAAAACAACCAACATTATCTACTAATACTTCATCGTTAGAAGGGAGAGGATTAATAAAGGTGTTATTTAAATCATCTTCTTTCCTCAAAACGTCCTTCGTAGGATCTTTAGGAGAGGGGTGAAGGGTCATAAGAAGGTCTAGGAAACTATTTGAAAATATCCTTTTTTTCTTATTGATGCAGTAAAAGAAATAATGAAAAAAAAGAAATTTGAATATCTAAGCAATAAAGAAATTATGTGATTAACTAAGTGCAAGCATATTAACTAACCAACAAAATTAATGAAAGTTCATAAGCTATATGTTTAAGAAATTATTGAAAATATGAATGTATAAATGCATATACAAATTAGATCTTAGACCACAAATAAGAAATAATGAAAGTGTAAAAATGATTGTTTCACCAAAAAATTAATGGATGCAAATTGAATCAGGCACTATTATGACCTAAACCCACCTTCATACAAATATTGGAATATGAAAACACCTAGAGTTGTGATCATCCTTGACTAGCTCTTCTAAAAGAGAGTCGAAGGATACTTCTAGGGTTTATATTAATTTGTTTCTATAAAAATGAATATGTAAAGTATGATAAAGTTTGAATCAAATCCATAAAAACCTATTTTTTTAAAGTAGCATATTCATCAGGAATTTTAGTGGCATAAACTCCTTGCACAATAATAGTTGGCTTATTAGGATAGTAAAAATGTTTGATTATTATAACCACTTTGAACCATAAAAAAAAGTAATATTTTAAGAGGTTGAGATGTTTGAGTAATACTACCACTTTTAACAACAATTACAGGCTTGTTAGGAGTTTCATAACCATTTGAATGTATCATATCAATGAAAAATGGTTCAGGAATATGTATGGAAGATATAATAGAGTTGAAAGCATCAAGTGCTTCATAAAGAGGGTTTTGAACCTTAAACACCTTTTTATGGATAGGATTATCATCATATTGAGTGAAATAGAAGTCCTCATAAAGGGAATTGCTAATGATTGTAAACACTTGTAGACTAAGAGCATTCTCTTGTTCCAAAGTATCCTCTTTTATTCCAAAGTATCCTTACAAGGAAGGTACATTTTAGGAGAAAGATCAACACCGTTCCTATAAAGTGAATTATTGAAATAAATGTTGATAATATCTTCATCTGCCAAAATATCATCATAGGTAGGAAATTTTTTGGAAGAGAGACTAGAACTAGTCATTAATTGTTTATCCCTAAAGGCGAGGTTATTGAAATGAAAAGAAGTTTTAGCTTCACTAGAAAAGATAGATTTCATATCATCCTCTAGAACCAAGTGAGAATTATGAGGGTGGTACACTCTATGAGAAGGATCAAAATCACTCTTCAAATCTTCATCCTTGAGAAGTTGATCTTTGGAGGAAATATTAACAATCTATTCTTGAACTAGGCTGTCCGCATGAGTAGGACTAATTATCTAAAATAATTCATCTTTAGAAGGGAGAGCATTAATAAAGGTGTTATTTAAATCATCCTCTTGCCTCAAAAATTTCCTAGTAGGATCTTTACGAGAGGGGTTAAGAGTCATAAGAAGGTCTAGGAAACTACTATAATGCAAAAATAAGTAAACCAAGGCTGACATTTTATCCTAGAATTGCTGGTAACATGAAATTATTTGAAAATGTGTTTTTTCATATACTGATGCAATTAAAAAAATAATGAAAACAAAGAAAATTGAGTTTCTAAAGAATAAATAAATTATGTGATTACCTAAGTGCAAGCATATGACGTAAATAACAAAATTAATGAAAGTACATAACCTGTATGTTTAAGAAATCATTGCAAGTATGAGTATATAAATGCATATAGAATTTATATCTTAGACCACAAATAACAATTAAATAAAATGTAATAATGATGGTTTTACCAAAAAAGTAACGGATACAAATTGAGTTAGGCACTATTAGGACCTAAACCCACTTTCATACAAACATTGGAATATGAAAACACCTAGAGGAGTGATCATCATTGACTAACTCTTGTGAAAGAGAGCTAAGGGATCATGCTAGCACCTCTATTCCTTTGTTTCTATAGAAATTAATATGTAAAGTATGATGAAGTTTGAATCGAATGCATAAAAAGTAGTTTTTCAATGTAGCATATTCATAAGCACTTTTAGTAGCACAAACTCCTTGCACAATAAAAATTTGTTTGTTGGGACTGTAAAATGTATCATTATTATAACCACCTTAAACTATAAGAAATTTAACTTTTTGAGAGGTGGAAAGGTTTGAGGAATACTACCACCTTTAACAACAATCACATGCTTGTTAGGAGTTTCATAACCACACCCGTGTATCATATTGTTCAGAGATGGTTAAGGAATATGTATGTAAGATATGATAGAGCTGAAAAAATCAAGTGCTTCATAAAGTGGATTATGAACCTTAAACACTTTTCATGGATAGGATTGTCTTCAGATTTAGTGAAATGGAATTCCTATAGAGGGATTATTCTAAAGTATACTTACAAGGAAGGTACATTTTAGGAGAAAGATCAACATCATTCCTATGAAGGGGATTATTGAAAGAAATGTTTATAATCTCTTCTTACACCCAAATATCATCATAGGAAGGTGAAATTTTGGAAGAGGGATTATAAGTAGTCATTAATGCTTTATCCCTAAAGGGGAGGTTATTGAAATGAAAAGAAGTTGTAGTTTCACTAGAAAAGATAGATTCCATATCATCCTCTAGAACCAAGTGATCCTTATGAGGGAAGTACACTCTAGGAGAAGGATCAACATAACTATTCAAATCTTCATCCTTGAGAAGGATATCTTTTCAAGAAATATTAACAATCTCTTCTTGAACTAGGTTGTCCTTATGAGTAGGACAAATTTTGGGAGAAGAACCAGCATTATCTATTAATACTTTGTCTTTATAAGGGAGAGAATTATTAAAGGTGTTATTTAAATCATCCTCTTTCCTTAAAAAGTCCTTGGTAGTGTTGGCAATATTGCGTTATAAAAGAAAATGAAAGATTGTTGGCATTTCTTAAGGATATTGAGAAGGTTGTTGATGATTATGGATATAACTGATTAAAGATGTTTTACTGTCTTGATATTATTATTTTGTCATTGATGTCAAGAAATTGATTTTCTAATTCAGTATGATGTTGCCATATCTTGAGAAGTATGATATGAAGATTATAAATATGTCGGTAAAAGACATAGGAAAGAATATGATGAATAAGGGGATGAATAAGGTATTCAATGGGCAACTACTACAGAGTCAGACAATGATGAGATCATGATGTTTTAGATTGTTTTAACATCATACATATGTAGTAAATTGTAAAGGTTTATACTATACTATGTTATCAAGCAAAGAACCTAGTCGGTAAACCCTAAGGTTATCGCTATCGGTTAACGAAGGTGGAATGTCTATCGAGTGAAGTTTAGTATTCACTGAGTTGTTACCGAGTTATAACCAAGATATTATAGAATAAATTAAATGTTTTCATGTGGTATTTAATGAAGGAAGCTGATGAGTTGGAGTGGATCAAATGATTGGTAAGCCGTGCAAGAAGTTTATTAACGAATCTAAGGCAATGGAAAGTTGGCATGAAGATCTATAGCTCAGATTGAACCGCAATACCTAGGCACAAGGTCCAAGACTATTATGCAAGTTCCAAGGTAGGGTAAAACATTTTCAAATCGAAAGATGCATTGAACCTGGACAAGATTGAAGATCTGATGGCTATGATTGATCATGGGAAATGTGATCAAGGAGATTAAGCGGTTACCTAATTATTTACAAATAGGAAACTATTGATAAACAATGTATGCGGGCAAGTGTATGCACAGGGATGCTACATAGTGATTACCGAGCATAGAAGCTTGAAGACCTGTTAGAATAACAGAGTATAGAAGCCCAGTAGATAGACAAGATTAGTTCTATGTCTAGATTGTATTGAACAAATAGGAATCTTCTTTAGTATTTTAGATGTGAAGTTGCAGATATATTTTATTACGGTTATTTTGTGAAAGTGATAGAAAATATCTTAACTGAGTGGACTTAACAGTCTTATATGTAAATCCTCTAGCAAGGTGACATTCTGATTGAGTGTTTGAAATTCTTTAACAAGGTCACTTCTAACAAAGTGAAGATCCTAACAGATATGAGGGAAATCCCTTAACCGGGTCACATCTAGTGATGTGTTTGTAATCTTTAACAAGATTTTCTTTTAACTGAGCATACTCTAGAAGAGTATATTTCTTAGTGGGTCCAAAATCCCACAGTGGTTTTTCCCTATTTGGGTTTCCACGTTAAATCTGGTGTTATGAGGTTTATATTATTCATATGTTTTTGAGTTTACATGTTTAACAGTTTTGGATATATGACTGATATATATGTTACCGAGGTTGAATCTGATGTTTTTATGGATGGTTAAGTTTGTATGATTCACCCCCCCCCTTTCATCTTGTTGGCTATTGGATTTGTATGTATAGTAAGTATCAGAACTATTAGGTAGGATCTTTAGGAGAGGGATGAAGGGTCATAAGTAGGTCTAGGAAACTATTTTAATGAATAATTATGTCAACCAAGACTGACATTTTATCCTAGAATCGATGGTAACATGAAAATATTTGAAAATGTCTTCTTTTTTTTAATGATGCAGTGAAAGAAATAATGAAAACAAAGAAAATTGAATGTCTAAGTAGTAAAGAAATTATGTGATTAACTAAGTGCACACACATGAACTAACGAACAAAATTAATGAAATTGCATAAGCGATATGTTTAAGAAAATATTGCAAATACAAATGTATAAATGCACTTAAAAACTAGATCGTATACCACAAATAAGAAAAAATGAATATGTAAGAATGAGGTTTTCATCAAAAAATTAATGGATGCAAATTGAATTAAGCATAGTTAGGAAATTAACTCACCTTCATACAAATATTGGAATATGAAAACACCTAGAGGAGTGATCATCCTTGACTAGCTCTTTTCAAAGAGAGTCAAGGGATACTACTAGGGTTTATATTCCTTTGTTCTTATAGAAATGAATATGTAAAGTATGATGAAGTTTGAATCAAATCCATAAAAAAAGTAGTTTTTTAAAGTAGCATATTCATAAGGAGTTTTAGTGGTATAAAATGCATGCACAATAATAATTGGCTTGTTGCAACTATAAAATGTATCATTACTATAACCACCTTGAACCATAAAATATGGTTTTTAAGAGGTTGTGAGGTTTCAGGAATACTACCACCTTTAACAACAATCACAGGCTTCTTAGGAGTTTCATAACCATTCACATGTATCATATTGATCAAAGATGGTTGAGGAATATGCATGGAAGATATAATAGAGCTTAAATCATCAAGCCCCTCATAAAGAGGATTATCAACCTTAAACACTTTTTCATGGATAGGATTATCTTTAGATTGAGTGAAATGGAGGTCCTTATAGAGGGAATTGTTAACGATATTGAACCTTTGTAGGCTAAGAGCATTATCTTTTTTCAAAGTATCCTTACAAGGAAGGTACATTTTAGGATAAAGATCAACATCGTTCGTATGAAGGGGATTATTGAAAGAAATGTTGATAGTCTCTTCTTGAACCAAAATATCATCATTGCTAGGAAATTTTTTGGAAGAGGGACTAGAACTAGTCTTTAATTATTTATCCCTAAAGGAGAGGTTATTGAAGTGAAAAGAAGTTGTAGCTTCACTAGAGAAGATAGATTTTATATCATCCTGTATAACCACCTTAGTGGCATAAACTCCTTGCACAATAATAATTAGTTTGTTGGGACTGTAAAATGTATACTTATTATAACCACCTTGAACCATAAGAAAAATAGGTTTTTAAGAGGTTGAGAGATTTCAGGAATTCTACCACCTTTAACAACAATGAGAGGCTAGTTCGGAGTTTCATAACCATTCACATGTATCATATTGATCAAAGATGGTTTTGGAATATGTATGGAAGATATAATAGAGCTGAAATCATGAAGTGCTTCATAAAGAGGATTATGAACCTTAAACACTTTTTCATGGATAGGATTATCTTCATATTGAGTGAAATGGAAGTCCTCATAGAGGGAATTGTTAATGAGAATAAACCCTTGTAGGCTAAAAGAATATGCTATATACTATCTGGAGAATGATTTTGTCACACCGAGCACTTATCCTTTGACTATGGAAGAGATAAAGGCAAAGAAAGAACATATTGAAGCAATGATTGAAATAACATCTGCATTGACCATTTCAGAGTTTAATGATCTAGAAGGCTGCAATGATGCAAAGGCAATGTGGGATAAGCTCATATCAGTATATGGAGGAGATGAACATGTTCAAAGAGAAAAAGTAGACAGTCTGAGAGGACAACTTGAATCTATGAGGATGAATGAAGGTGAGAACATAACTCAGTACAGTACAAGACTAAAGGAGATTGTCAATCAAATCAAAGGAGTAGGTAGAACTATTGAAGAAATGGATATAACAAGTAAGTTGTTAAGAACCCTTCTACCAGCTTATGCAATCCAAGTCTCAATAATCAATGAATTGAGGTCTGTACCTAATATGCCAGTTTCTTTGGATGCTACTATTGGTAAGCTACATGCATTTGAGTTAAGTAATTTTGATAACAGTGGATCTTCGGTAAATAAAGTTTAATCTGCATTTAGTTCTTTTCATTTTGATGAATCTAATGACTACAATGAAAGAAAGTATAAGTACTCTAAAGGAGATCATAGTGGAGCAAGTGAAAGATTTTGGAAGAACATGGAAGAAGTACACAAACTCTATGAAGAAATCAGAAAGCAAGAAGAGTTTGAAGCACTATTAGCCAAAAGGTTACCGAGAGGCAAAGGTAAGTATAAAGAAAAACTACCTTTGAAATGTTTCAATTGTGATAAGATAGGACATATGGCTTCTAACTATCCTGACAAAGATTTTACTAAAAAGAGAGATTACCGAGATAACAGATAGAAAGATAACCGTTACAGAGGACACTGAGACTTTAGAAGAAGAGATAGAAAGACATGCTTAATAGCTGATGAGGAATCTAATGATGATAAATTAGATGAGACTAATACAGAGGAATTTGTTTATGTGGCTATCAAGGACAGCTCAGATGAAGAAAGGTATGAAGAAAAATCCCTAATATCTCACATAAACACTAATGATTCTTGGATTATAGATAGTGGATGCTCACATCATATGACAAGAGATAAACACAAGTTTGTTATGTTAGAAGATTATGATGGAGGCTATGTTAGATTTGGTAATGATGCACCATGTCTAGTAAAAGGTAAAGGATCTATAACACTTCTTGATAATGCAAGATGCAGTGATGTTTATTGGGTTGAAAGTTTGAAATACAATTTACTGAGTGTAGCAACTAAACAAGATAGGTTATCAAATAGAATTTTAGAAAGGAATTGTCAAAGTTCATGACAAGAATGGAAAGTTAGCTGCTATCAAGACACAAACAAAAGGTAATACATTTCACCTTGACTCAACTCAGAATAAGTGTTTGCATGCAAAGATTGATGATACTTGGCTATGGCATAAGAGGTTTTGTCATGTAAATTTTGATAATCTGATCAAAATAAGTAAAAAGCACAGAGTAAGAGGTCTACCGAGTCTTGAAAAACCTAAGAATGCTATGTGCCGAGGATACCAGATGGGTAAGATGAGAAGATCAAGCTTTACAAGTAAGTCTTACACTTCTAAGGGAATTTTAGATCTAGTGCACACTGATCTTTGTGGTCCTATGAAAGTTCAAAGTTATTATGGTGATAAGTATTTCATATTATTTGTGGATGACTATTCAAGGATGATGTCAGTAATATTTTTAAAAGAAAAATCAAAAGCTTTTCAAATGTTTAAATGGTACAAGGCAAGAGTTGAAAATGAAATAGGAAGACAACTAAAATGTCTTAGATCAGATAGAGGAGGAGAGTTCACATCTGATGAATTCAACTTATTCTATAATGATCATGGTATTAAAAGATAAGTCTCTGCACCGAGAACTCCATAATAGAATGGAATAGGTGAAAGAAGAAATAGATCTATTGTGGATTGTGCTAGAACACTGATGATTGAAAAGAAGGTCCCACAAACATTTTGGAGAGAAGCAATAAGCATAGCTGTTTACACCTTGAATCGAGTTCAATTGAAGAAAGGTACTTTGAAGACACCATATGAGATCTGGTATGATAAGAAACCTAATGTTAGTTATTTTAAAATCTTTGGAAGTAGATGCTATGTTCATAAAGATGATAGAAATGGCAATTTTGATCAGAAAAGTGAAGAAGGAACATTTCTAGGTTATTCCTCCAGAAGCAAAGCATTTAAATGTCTGATCAAATCATCTAACAAAATAGTAGAAAGTGCAAATGTGAAAATTGATGAATTTGTAGAAAGAAATAATGAAGGAAATTCCAAGGAACCAGAAGACTATGATGAATTTGTCTATGTTCAACCAAGAAGTCTTACCGAAAAGACTGTTGAAGAAAATGAAGAGAATATCCAGTTACCAAGTGATGAAGAAGATCATATAGAGCCTACGAAGCCTGTATTAGCCAAGTATGTCAGAAGACATCATGCACCAAGTCAGATCATAGGAGATAAGGATGATCCAGTGATGACAAGGAACAAATTGAGACAGAACACATGTTTGATATCTGAATTTGAACTGAGAATAGTAAAAGAGGCATTTAACAGTGAAGATTGGGTAAATTCTATGATAGAAGAGATTGATCAAATCAAGAAGAATGACACATGGACACTAATCCCAAGACCAAAGGATAAAAATTTAATTGGTACAAAGTGGATTTTCAAAAACAAGCTAAATGAAAAAGGAGAAGTCATTCAAAACAAAGCAAGATTAGTTTGCAAAGGTTATGCTCAAGAAGAAGGAATTGATTATGGTGAAACTTTTGCACCTGTTGCTAGACTTGAAGGAGTAAGAACATTGTTGGCCTATGTTGCTTTCAAGAACTTCAAGATATATCAAATGGATGTCAAATCTACATTTCTGAATGGAATATTAGAAAAAGAAGTTTTCATTGAACAACCTGAAGGATTTGTTGAAAACAATAATAAAGATCAAGTATGTAAATTGAACAAAGCTTTATATGGTTTGAAACAAGCACCAAGAGCATGGTATGAAAGATTGCACTCTTATTTGATTAAGATTGGTTTTATAAGGACAAGTGAGAACAACAACACATACATGAAGAATGATGAAAATGGAATACTGATCTCAGCCATATTTGTTGATGATATTATATTTTGTGGAAATGACTCTTTATGCAAAAACTTTGGAAATGAAATGAGCAAAGAATTTGAGATGTCATTAATTGGTGAGATAAAGTATTTTATAGGTTTACAGATATTGCAAATGAAAAATGACATTTTCATTACTCAATCCAAGTACATAAAGGAAATCTTGAAGAAATTCAGAATGGATGATTCAAAACCAGTAAGTACTCCTATGACTACCAACTGTAAATTATCTAAGAATGATGAATCTGCATTTGTTGATGAGACAATCTACTGATCCATGATTGGAAAACTACAATATGTTGTTCACAGTAGACTAGACTTAGCACATGCAGTAGGTATAGTTTCAATATTCTCTACAGATCCTAAGGAAACACACATGACAGCAATCAAAAGAATTTTTAGATACTTGAAAGGCACGGAGGATTATGGATTAGTATATCAGAAAGGAAATGATTTTGATTTAAAAGTTTATACTGATGCTGATTGGGCAGGCAACATTGATGACAAAAAAAGGACAAGTGGAGGAGCTTTCTTTTTAGGAGAAAGATTAGTGAGTTGGCTTAGCAAGAAACAAGGATGTGTTTCATAGGCAACAACAGAAGCTGAATATGTTGCTGCAGCATTGAATTGTACCAACATTTCATGGATCAAACAACTATTGGAAGGTATAAATGAGAAAGTTACAGAGCCAATAACTATATTCTATGACAATACTAGTGCCATTAATATTTCAAAGAATCCTATTATGCACTCTAAGACAAAGCACATATCTATCAAATATCATTATCTTACAGAAGAAGCTCAAGAGAAGAAAGTGGTGTTGGAATATATTAGCACAATGGAGCAAATAGAAGATATCTTCACCAAGCCACTACCAAAGGACACTTTTCAATATCTCAGAAGCAAGTTAGGGGTCCTACCCCTATCTTCTACTCACTGACCGAGTTCGGTGAAAGCATCAATTCGATGACTCTAATGAATATCTTTTGGGAGTTGATGCTGAGTGATACGCTTTAGGATGTTTTCTAAAAGTGTACTGGAAATAATACAAGAAATATTATAGGGAACAAGAATTGAAGACAAATGCTCTAACCGAGACTCAGTTGATACACAATAGAAAGAATCACTTCTTACAGAAAGAAATTATGTTTTAGTTTTTTACTTTTTGGCATTGTTGTCAAAGGGGGAGAAGAACTATCAGACCAATATAGGGAAGAAGACTACTATAAAGAAGAGAAGACTAGAAGAAAACTGAGCAGACTACAGATTGGGAAGAAGAGTGAAGAAATGAGGAGAAGTCTAATGTATGGGGGAGAGCATTTTAGCATTTCAGAATCACAGGAATCCAAATCTATTAAGGTCAAATCAATTGGTTTTTCCATCCATGCCAAAGGGGGAGATTGTTGGCAATATTGCATTATAATAGACAATGAAAGATTGTTGGCATTTCTTAAGGATATTGAGAAGGTTGTTGATGATTATGGATATAACTGATTAAAGATGTTTTACTGTCTTGATATTATTATTTTGTCATTGATGTCAAGAAATTGATTTTCTAATTCAGTATGATGTTGCCATATCTAGAGAAGTATGATATGAATATTATAAAGATGTCGGTAAAAGACACAGGAAAGAATATGATGAATAAGGGGATGAATAAGGTATTCAATGGGCAACTACTACCGACTAAGACAATGATGAGATCATGATCTTTTAGATTGCTTTAACATCATACATATGTTGTAAATTGTAAAGGTTAATACTATACATTGTTATCAAGCAAAGAACCTAGTTAGTAAACCCTAAGGTTATCGCTATCGGTTAATGAAGGAGGAATGTTTACCAAGTGAGGTCTAGTATTCACCGAGTTGTTACCAAGTTGTGACCGCGCTATAAAAGAGTACATTAAATGTTTTCATGAGGTATTTAATGAAGGAAGCTGATGAGCTAGAGCTGATCAAATGATTGGTAAGTCGTGGAAGAAGTTTGTTAACGAATATAAGGTAATGGAAAGTTGGCATGAAGATCTATAGCTCAGATTGAATTGCAATACCCAGGCACAAGTTCCAAGACTATTATGCAAGTTCCAAGGTGAGGCAAAACATTTTCAGATCGAAAGATGCATTGAACCTGGACAAGATTGAAGATCTGATGGCTATGATTGATCATGGGAAATGTGATCAAGGAGATTAAGCGGTTACCTAATTGTTTATAAATAGGAAACTGTTGATAAACAATGTATGTGGGCAAGTGTATGCACAGGGATGCTACATAGTGATTACTGAGCACAGAAGCTTGAAGACCTGTTAGAATAACAGAGTATAGAAGCCTAGCAGATAGACAAGATTAGTTCTATGTCTAGATTGTATTGAACAAATAGGAATCTGCTTTATCATTTTAGTTGTGAAGTTATAGATATATTTTATTACTGTTATTTTGTGAAAGTGATAGAAAATCTCTTAACCGAGTGGACTTAACAGTCTTATATGTAAATCCTCTAGCAAGGTGACATTCCGACTTAGTGTTTGAAATCCTTTAACAAGGTCACTTCTAAAAAAGTGAACATCCTACTAGATCTAAGGGAAATCCCTTAACCGGGTCACATCTAGTAATGTGTTTGTAATCTTTAACAGGATTTGCTTTTAACCGAGCATACTCTAGAAGAGTATATTTCTTAGTGGGTTTGAAATCCCACAATGGTTTTTCCTTGTTTGGGTTTCCATGTTAAATCTGGTGTTATGAGGTTTATATTGTTCATATGCTTTTGAGTTTGCATGTTTAATAGTTTTGGATATATGACTAATATATATGTTACTGAGGTTGAATCTAATGTTTTTATGGATGATTGAGTTTGTATGATTCACCCCCCCACCCCTCTCATCTTGTTGGCTATTGGATTTGTACTTATATTAAGTATCAGAACTATCGCGTAGGATCTTTAGAGAGGGATGAAGTGTCATAAGTAGGTCTAGGAAACTATTTTGATGAATAATTATGTCAACCAAAACTAACATTTTGTCCTAGAATTGATGGTAACATGAAAATATTTGAAAATGTCCCTTTTTTTTAATGATGCAGTGACAAAAATAACAAAAACAAAGAAAATTGAATGTCTAAGAAGTAAAGAAATTATGTGATTAACTAAGTGCACACACATGAACTAACGAACAAATTAATGAACGTGCATAAGCGATATGTTTAAGAAAATTTTGCAAATACAAATGCATAAATACATTTACAAATTAGATCGTATGCCACAAATAAGAAAAAATGAAAATGTAAGAATGAGGGTTTCATCAAATAATTATTGGATGCAAATTGAATTAAGCACAATTAGGACCTTAACTCACCTTCATACAAATATTGGAATATAAAAACACCTAGAGGAGTTATCATCCTTGACTAGCTCTTTTCAAAGAGAGTCAAGGGATACTACTAGGGTTTATATTCCTTAGTTTTTTATAGAAATGAATATGTAAAGTATGATGAAGTTTGAATCAAATCCATAAAAAAAGAAGTTTTTTAAAGTAGCATATTCATAAGGACTTTTAGTGGCATAAAATCTATGCACAATAATAATTGGCTTGTTGCGACTATAAAATGTATCAGTACTATAACCTCCTTGAACCATAAAATATGGTTTTTAAGAGGTTGTGAGGTTTGAGGAATACTACCACCTTTAAAAACAATCATAGGCTTGTTAGGAGTTTCATAACCATTCACATGTATCATATTGATCAAACATGGTTGAGGAATATGCATGAAAGATATAATAGAGCTTAAATCATCAAGCCCCTCATAAAGAGGATTATCAACCTTAAACACTTTTTCGTGGATAGGATTATCTTCAGATTGAGTGAAATGGAGGTCTTCATCGAGGGAATTGTTAACAATAGTGAACCTTTGTAGGCTAAGAGCATTATCTTTTTTCAAAGTATCCTTACAAGGAAGGTACATTTTAGGGGAAAGATCAACATCATTTGTATGGAGGGGATTATTGAAAGAAATGTTGATAATCTCTTCTTAACCAAAATATCATCATTGGTAGGAAATTTTTTGGAAGAGGGACTAGAACTAGTCTTTAATTATTTATCTGTAAAGGAGAGGTTATTGAAATGAAAAAAAGTTGTAGCTTCACTAGAAAAGATAGATTTTATATCATCCTATATAACAACCTTAGTGGCATAAACTCCTTGCACAATAATAATTAGTTTGTTGGGACTGTAAAATGTATACTTATTATAACCACCTTGAACCATAAGAAAAATAGTTTTTTAAGAGGTTGAGAGGTTCCCAGAATACTACCACCTTTAACAACGTTGATAGGCTAGTTAGGAGTTTCGTAACCATTCACATGTATCATATTGATCAAAGATGGTTTTGGAATATGTATGGAAGATATAATAGACCTGAAATCATGAAGTGCTTCATAAAGAGGATTATGAACCTTAAACACTTTTTCATGGATAGGATTATCTTCAAATTGAGTGAAATGGAAGTCCTCATAGAGGGAATTGTTAATGAGAATAAACCCTTGTATGCTAAGAGAATTCTCTTGTTCCAAAGTATCCTTACAAGGAAGGTACATTTTGGGAGAAAGATCAACATCATTCCTACGAAGGGGACTATTGAAAGAAATGTTGATAATCTCTTCTTGCACCAAAATATCAACATATATAGGACACATTTTGGAAGAGGGCCTAGAAATAGTAATTAATTCTTTATCCCTAAAGTGGTGGTTATTGAAATAAAAAGAAGTTGTAGTTTCACTAGAAAAGATAGATTTCATATCATCCTCTAGAATCAAGTTATCCTTATGAGGGAAATACACTCTAGGAGTAGAATGAACATCACTCTTCAAATCATCATCCTTCAAAAGGATATCTTTGCAAGATATATTAACAATCTCTTCTTGAACTAGATCATCCTTATGAGTAGCACAAATTTTGGGAGAAGAACCAGCATTATCTATAAATACTTAATCTTTAGAAGGGAGAGCATTAATAAAGGTGTTATTTAAATCATCCTCTTGCTTCAAAAAGTGCTTGGTAGGATCTTTAGGACAGGGATCAAGGGTCATAAGAAGGTCTCGAAAACTATTGTAATGCAAAAATATGTCAACCAAGGCTGACATTTTTTCCTAGAATCAATCATAACATGAAAATATTTGAAAATGTCTATTTCTTTAATGATGCAGTGAAAGAAATAATGAAAACAAAGAAAATTGAATATCTAAGAAATAAAGAAATTATGCGATTAAATAAGTGCACACATATGAACGAACCCACAAATTAAATGAAAATACATAAGCTATATGTTTATGAAATTATTGAAAATAGGAATGTATAAATGCATATACAAATTTGATTTTAGACCACAAATGAGAAATAATGAAAATATAAGAATGAGTGTTTCACCACAAAAATAATAGATACAAATTGAATCAGGATCTATTAGGACCTAAACCCATCTTCATACGAACATTGGAATATGTAATCACCTAGAGGACTGATCATCCTTGACTAGCTCTTCTGAAAGAGAGTCAAGGGATACTGCAAGGGTTTCTATTCCTTTGTTTCTATAGAAATGAATATGTAAAGGATGATGAAGCTTGAACCAAATCCAGAAAAAAGTATTTTTTTAAATTAGCATATTCATAAGGAATTTTAGTGGCATAAACTCCTTGCACAATAATAACTGGTTTGTTGGAACTATAAAATATATCATTATTATAACCACCTTGAACCATAAAAAAGTAGTTTTTAAGAGGTTGAGATGTTTGAGGAATACCACCACCTTTAACAACAATAAAATGCTTGTTAGGATTTTCATAACCATTCACATGTATCATATTCATCAAAGATGTTTCAAGAATATGTATTGAAGATATAATAGAGCTGAAATCATCAAGTGCTTCATAAATAGGATTATGAACATTAAACACTTTTTCATGGATAGGATTATATTCATATTGAGTGAAATGGAAGTCCTCATAATGAGAATTGTTAATGATAGTAAATCCTTAAAGGCTAAGAGCATTCTCTTGTTCAAAAGTATACTTACAAGGAAGGTCCATTTTAGGAGAAAGGTCAACATCATTCCTATGAAGGGGATTAATGAATGAAATCTTGATAATATCTTCTTGTATAAAAGTTTCATCATAGGTAGGACAAATTTTTGAAGAGAGACTTGAACTAGTTGTTAATGTTTTATCCCTAAAGGGTAGGTTTTTGAAATGAAAAGAGGTTGTAGTTTCACTAGGAAAGATAGATTTCATATCATCCTCTACAACCAAGTGATCCTTATGAGGGTGGTACACTCTAGGAGAAGGATCAACATTACTCTTAAAATCTTTATCCTTGAGAAGGAGATGTTTGAAAGAAATATTAACAATCTCTTATTTAACTAGGTTGTACTCATGAGTAGGACTAGTTTTGGGAGAAGAACCAACATTATCTATTAATACTTTAACTTTAGAAGGGAGTCTATTATCAAAGGTGTTATTTAAATCATCCTCTTTCCTCCAAAAGTCCTTGGTAGACCTTTAGGAGAGGGGTAAAGGGTCTTTAGAAGGTCTAGGAAACTATTGTAATGCAAAAATAATTCAACCAAGGCTGACATTTTATCCTAGAATCGATTGTAACATGAAAATATTTGAATTTTTTTTTTTTTAATTGAAGCAATGAAAGAAATAATGAAAAAAAAGAAAATTGAATGCCTAAGAAATAAACAAATTATGTGATTAACTAATTGCATGTGCATATGAACTAACCAACAAAATTAATGAAAGTACATAAGCTGTATGATCAAGAAATTATTGCAAATATTAATGTATAAACGCATATACAAATTAGATCTTAGACCACAAATAAGAAATAATGAAAATTTAAGAATGATGGTTTAACCAAAAAATTAATGCATGCAAATTGAATCAAGCACTATTTTGACTGAAACCCACTTTCATTCAAACATTGGAATATGAAAACACCTAGAGGAGTGATCATCGTTGACTAGCTTTTTTGAAAGAGAGTCAAGGGATACCGCTAGGGTTTCTATTCCTTTGTGTCTATAGAAATGAGTATGTAAAGTATGAGAGAATGCAATCTTACAATGAAAGTACAAAAAGAAATGAACACAAAGGTAATGCAACAAGAAAACAAAGAACTAAAAGGAGGGTCTCAATATCCACCTTTAGGTAAAATTTTGAGGTCTATTGAGTCTTATTTTGCATCCACGCTTCACAGTTCAATGTCTATGTTCAAAAGTTGTGTCTACATCTGCTATAATCATGTTTTTGTTTTTAGTTTTTAGAATCTTTTTCATTTTTAAGGTTTTCAATTTGGTTTTAGCCTAGCCCCTTGTATTGTACTAACAAAGTGGTGCAGTTTTGAAAAAGAGAAAATATCATATTGTCGAAAGCCCCCCTTTCTCATTTGGATTTGGATTTCTAAAATATACCTAACTAGTGTCTTGCACATGGGGGTAATCTTTCAAAACTACTAATTATTTGTTTTAGGGGTAATTTAGGTGCATGTCTTTGATTTTTAGTCTAATTAAGGGCACATCTTTTTCATTTGGGGTTAAAGAACTTGTTTGAAGTGTTTGGTGTGCTTTGCACATTTTATGTTTATAACCCTAGAGTTGTGATGTAGGAGTATCCCCAATCTATGAGCAATCTTGCATCGATAAAAAATATTTCCTTTCAATTTAGTTCTTGTTCAATTGAGTGTGCATTTTTTTGTGTTCCTACTGGTAGGTGTCGTTCGTTGCTTTGTTTTCATTGTAGATCCTATTTTTCAGTCTCCAAGCTGGTTCATGTGCTTAATTATAAATTTTCATTCTATTTGGATTCTTTTCCAACTAATTATCACTCATGGTTTGATTGTTTATGGGTTCTGGGATAGTTCTTGAGCTTACCGGTTGGTTTTCTTTTATTCCTAGATCAGTTTCTTGGTGTGTGGATCTATTTGGGGTCTTGTTTGATTTTATTTTGCATGTGGCTGACCTTCCTACTGATCTACACTTCTTGGTTGTTATTATTCTAAGGAATTTATTTTATTCTTACGGCCGACCTAGTTACTCATTTCATTTTCCTGCATTGGTAAATGTAATCTTGTTTGGCTAACCCAGATATGTTCTAGAGGGTATATATAGGGTATTATGTAATCATTTATAATATAGAAGAAATCTCAATCAAAATAAGGATTGAGATTTGTGATTAGTGATCTGTTTGATTTTAAGGGTCTCAGATGGATTGTATCTGGCTTGTAGCTTGCATGTAACTGGTTGACTACCGGATGTTCTATGATGATTGTATGATGATAACCAGTTTCTTGCCCAAATGTTATAAGACAATAATCTGATCTATTTTTGTAGTTTTTCTATGTTTTATTATTGCTTTTGCTATGTTACTCTTGCTACATAAGCCAGTCAGTTCTCTTTTGAGGGTTTACCGGTTATGGCTACATCAATTGGTATAAAAGCTAGTTATGAACCAGTTGGTGGAAGAGTTGTTTGCAAACCTTGAGGCATTCCTTTGGGTGGACAAATTACCAATTGGAGGCAGGCTATGTGTGTTTTCAATAGATCACCAAGTAAGAGGCAATTTAAACTGCTAGTCAGATCACCAGAGCAGAAGAGAAGATGCCTCCTAGAAGGATGAAACACCGGAAGGTAGAGAAGATGATGGAGGATTTCAAGAATGAGGTGAGGAACAAAATCTAGAATGCATTGGTTGTTTTGCTGAGGAATCGAGAGTTTGAGGATGAATATGAAGAAGTTGGCAAAGAGCTTGAAGTGGAAGAGGTTGAAGGACTAGAAGATAGAAGAGAGGAAATATTATTGAGAGAAGTGGCACAAGCAAGTAAAGTCCATAAAATGGAACCTTCAAACATTTCCCGGTTGCTGAACCCAAAGGATCTGATTGACTAGACCAAATTGTTGGAGGATTACTTTGAGTTTGAGGATATCAAGGACCCACATAAACTCTAGCTGGCACATACTATGTTGAAAGAGAATGTTGCCTTATGGTGGAAAGAATTGTAGAAAGATAGAGTGGAGAATGGAGAAATGAATATCACCTGGTGGAGGCATATTGTTGCAAGAATAAAGGCCAAGTTTATACTGAGAGACTATGTGTTGAAATTATTCAAGAAGTTGAAAATCCTGAAACAAAGAAACATGACTGTAAAAGAGTATATTGAGGAATTCAACAAATTCATGATTAGATTAAGACATAGAGAGATGGATAGAGGTGGCAAGGTACATAAATGTACTTTCATTTAACATTCAAGATGAGATGAGTATGTTGTAGGTTTCAACAGTTGAATAAGCTTACCAGTATACTTTTAAGGCTGAGTAGAAGATGAGAAGAAGATAGTCGAATAACCCTATAGGGAAGGAGAGATTCACGGGGCACATGAGTACAAAAGAAAAATGTGGAAATAGAAACAAAAACTAAGTGGAGTAAAGAACCGAAATAGAAAACACATAGGAAAGGCAGTGGCAGTACCATCAGAGAAATTATTGGTAAATATTTCAAGTGTGGAGAAACCAAACATAGATTTTATGAATGTAAGTAGGGAATGGCAAGAAGTTGTGTGGCAAATGAGGAACTGGAAGGTGAAGTTACTAAGACTCATAGTACACGAGAGCAAGGACAATCCCTTATGTTTAGAAGAGTTGTGATGGAGAAGAGCAGTGAAGATACCGAACATACTCAGAGAAGAGTCTTTTCTAGACTGTGTGCAATTTGGTGGTAAGTGTTGCAAGGTTATTGTGCATAATGAAATTATTGATAATTTGGTATTTGAGGATATGATGAAAAGTTATAAGTAAAGGAGAAGTTTTTGGTGAAATTTAATATTGGGCCTTTAGGGATGAGGTCCATTGTGAAGTTGTATCTATGAGTGCTTGTTGGGTCTTGTTGGGACGACCTTGGCAGTTTGATAGGATCTATTTATAACTATAGAAGAAACCTAATCACTATTAGGAAAGATGGGTAGAAGTTCATATTGACTTCTTTGAAAGAGAATCAAAAGGAGGTGAAGAACTAGAATCTCAAGAGAAGTAGCAGTATTGAGAAACTAGTTGCAGAGGCTATACCAAAAGATGGAATGATTTCACAGAAGAATCTGATAGATAAGCCTAAAGGACAGATAGAACTGGATGACAGGAAAATTATGGTGACAAATCAGATAAAGTCTTATGGAAGAAACAAATCAGAGTTGCATAATAAAGATAGTAGTAAGTAAAGACAATGTGTAGACTTGAAACAAAGGAAGAGAAACAAACATAGTCAGGGGTTAGATAATCCGGTTGAGGTTCTGAAGGAGCTAGAGAAGTTGTTTGTAGATAAGGGAGATGTTTGGATTACAAATGAGAATTGGGTATTTATCCTGAATCCTTTTTGATGTTCACGAGTTTGCTCTCATGGAACATCTCTTTCTACTTGGGGTGTCTGATGCAAGAGAATGCCTAATCTATGAGAAATTTTGCATTGACTAAAAATATTTCCTTTCAATTTAGTTCTTTTTCAATTCAGTGTGCATTTTTTCTTTTTTTCCTACCATTAGGTGCCGATAATTTCTTTATTTTCATTGAAGATCCTATTTTTAGTCTACAGGATGGTTCATGTGCCTAATTCCATATTTTTAGTCCATTTGGATTCTTTTTCAGCTAGTTATCACTCTCGGTTTGACTATTTCTGGGTTTCAGGATAGTTATTGAGCTTACTGATGTGTTTTCCTTCATTTCCAGAGTATTTTCTTGGCATGTGGATCTATCTGGGGTCTTTTCCGATGTTCTTTGGCATGGGGCCAACCTTCCTATTGATCCGCACTTCTCTATTTTTTATTTTCCAAAGGAATTTCTTTCATTCTTATGGATGACCTAGTTACACATTTCATTTTCGTGCATTGGTAAATGTAATCTTGTTTGGCTGATCCAGATATGTTCTGAAGGGTATATATAGGGTATTATGTAATCATTTGTAAGATATAAGAAATAGAAATAAGAATAAGCATTGAGATTCATGATTAGTGATCCTATTGATTCTGACAGTCCTAGATGGATTGTATCTAGCTTGTAGTTTGCATGTAGCTGGTTGACTACCGAATGTTCTGTGATGATAACCAGTTAGTTGTCAAAGGTTTTAAGACAATAATATGATCTGTTTCTATAGTCTTTCAATTTTTTATTGTTTCTTTCATTGTGTTACTCTTGCTACATAAGCCAGTTAGTTCTCTTTTGAGATTTTACCAGTTATTTCTGCATTAAGTTGATAACAAAAGTATCCTCTCCCCTCACCTTTCATTGGACCTTGGGTGTAAGAGAAATTTTTATCATCTTCTATATAGGTAGAAAGGCCTATCTCTTGGGTATCCCATAAGTCCAGGTGAGAGAGCATGACCCAAGCAGTACTTCTTCTGCCTACAATATAAATAAATATGCTATGTGAAAGTTGCTATGAGTTGGTGACATGTATCTACATGGATGGTTCTCCCTAGTATCCACAATTGTGTTGGATACATTAAAAAAACATCTTTGAGGATTAGGAGTGGGTTCTTAAATGAGCCATCATCGTATGGGTAGACACCAAGGACTACAAAAGTTACCCCACTAAACACCTTTTTTTGTAGAAGCCAAAAATCTTTACATTTGATGGTTCAAGGAGTATGGATTGTACTGCATAAATACCCCTCATGTACCCTTTCATGTTGAGACATGAATCCCTCATTTGATTTTTGATCTTTTGAGGTAAGAGAATCTGGTATGCCCGATAAGTGAGTGTCATGGTAGGGGAGGCAGTTCTACCAAAATCTCTAGTTGTCAAGGAGGCCCCACTGAATGGTTTCTCTTTCCATCTTAGGTTGTGCATGTTTTCATGTATCTTTAATTTGTGCTATACCAATGAAAATCTTTTGAACATACACAAATTTTTTTTAGACAAACACACTTTTAGGTATTGTGTCTTTATTGTTTGCTATGTTTCCTTGCCACAGAAATATTCAACATTAAGATTTGGTCACATTCAACAACTTTACATTTGGAAAAAATTAGATATTTTATCAAAAACTATGTTGGTGACAACTTAAACCTCGTATGGGTTCAGAGACTGCATCTATGTAGGTCAAAATTGTGTTTTTGTCAAAAAAAAAAAATTATTAGATCAATAGATTAAATCACATCTTTATTCCTTGAAAAAACGTTTGCGTTGAAATACCATGTTTGCACAAAGCAAAATCATGTTTTTGTTAGATAGAAAAACATTATTAGTTTAACAGTTAAAATTGTGTTTGTCCCATACAACCGCATCTTTGATTAGAAATCATGTCTATGTAGAACCATTTCGCATCTCTATTTCAGAGTAGCATTTTGCAAAACTTCAAAAGAGAAAAACAGGCTTAAGTTATGATATTTAAAGGGCTTCAAAGGCATTTCCTATAGGGATTCAACATTTTCACTCAACCAGTCTTGGTCACATATTTTTCCACCATTTCCCTTCATTTGCAATCCCTCATATACACTTTTAAAACTAGAGTCAAAAATTTGCTTTGTGATCCTCATCTTATCTTGCAAACTTTCTACAACAAATCAATAACTGGTCCCCACATCAGATCTATCATCTTAGGGTTCCCCTTGGTCCTCTTTAGTCAAGGTCAACTTACCTCATCAAGAGACCTATCATCTCTTTGGAAGCCACACCTTACTTTAGATCCTACATTTTTGGACATTGCAAGACAACCCTAGATTCTTTCCATCTCATATCCTTTCTTTGTTTTCCATAGTCTTCATATTTCCTTCAGTATTCCATTTTAGCCAAGGTTAAGTTCATGGTTGAAAACCATTCCGAAAGGTCTAGAAGAGAAGCCAAAGAATCTCTAAGATCTCTCAACATGAGTACCTATGAGTTTTATGGAGATGATTTTAGAACCTATAAAATAGAAACTTGGATCCTATTGACTCCCCACCCTGGAGAGAGAAAGGAAGCCACTAGGATGATTTTCACTTGGGAGGAACTTTACATTCAAAAGAAGGGCTTGAATCCACTAGATCCAAATCCAAGGGAAACAAGGATGTGAATTCCAAGTGGATTGCAAGGGTTGAAGTGTGATTTACCCTCTTTTTTAAATGAGAAAGTTGACTTGTTGACTATGCGGAAAACATAGAGGAAATGAGTGAAGTGAGGAGCTACTAGTTTCGGATTGCATGATGTAACTTTTGATATGAGCTAATTAGATTGATGTGGATCTGCCCTACAAATTTAGAGAAAAGTCATCAAGACCATGATGAAAATATACATGGTCCGCCACAAAATTTGTGAAATGAAAAAAGGCTCTTCCATCTCTACAAATGAAGCCCAAACCTACAATTACAGTTGTGCACCTGCAACCTACACATAGAAAAGAGAAGAAAGAGGGGTTGTGGATAAGGGTTTGCCTCGGTCAAACCCCGATTGAGGAATCAACCCTGAAAGAAAGTAATTACAAATGCTTGAATGTAAACAATGGAAATGTATACCTTGTAGATTTGCAACTTGATGACGATAATTGCTTCATTTCTTGAACATAACAGCAAATGTTGTATGAAATAACATGTAACATGACAAAACCCTAACACACACACATTCTTACAAATGAATATTATAATATTTCTCTAATGGATGAATGAAGAAGACTAGAATGCTTGAATGCTTGATGATGACCTTGAAATCTTGTATCTTCTTCTTATGCTTCTTATTTGTCTTTTTGTTGTCGATCCATCCATGAATGAGGGTATTGAATTCCTTTTTATACATGTCTCAAGGATTAAAATTCAATCATCGAAGGCTAATAAAGAGGAATTGCAAACCCCGAAGACAATTTGTGCATAGGAGATGGGGTAGACCTAACATAGGGCTACCCTAAGAGGTGGGGACAGGGGGGGCATGTAGCTACCTTAATGGGAAAGGGGCTCCATGCCCCTATTTTTCCTATTTTGGGGCCCAGGTAGGGTCTAGAGTCTAGACAAGGAGGGTTTAAGGATGAAAATGCATAAAAAGGTATCTCGGTTAGGAAGGAATATATCATAACCGTGTGAGGACCTAAAATATTGTTAAAATTGTAGGGGTCACAACTTTATGACACTACATAACCCATTTTGAAAATCATAGCAATATACAAGACAATGAAAATGAGAACAACAATAATAATGACAATGCATCCATCAATTCCACGTACATTAAAGAAAATATCATAGATCCAAGGTTCAATATATTGGTTAAGGAAATCATTAGAAGAGATAGAAAATCCTTCTTTCAAGTCATGGTGCAAAGTGGGATGAAGCTACCTCATGATTTTGATGTGTCACAGATTATAGAAGATGACCCTAATCATGGAAAGCACAGAAATGTAAATCCTAGAGGACATAATGGTGGCAATAAGAGAGACCATTTTGTGCTTGAGTTACCTTCATCCTTATTTCAAAAAAAGTAAAGTTCCCAATACCTATGCTCATGCCAATTTTATGGGGAACTCTCATGAACGATCTTGTCATCTTCCTTTTGCATGGAGAATAAATGCTACGAAACATTCTCATGATGATACGCAAGTTAATACCAATGCATACGATTACACCCAAGGAAATATTCAAAATCATGACACGAGGAGACCTCGTGTTAGATTTGGGGGCAATATCCAAGATCATTCAAGTATGATACCTCCTATCCTCATGGTCATGACATGTATTGACCTATATCTAGTGCTCCTCATTACAATACCATACCAAGTTGTCCATATGAAAGTTATAACTATGTTCCTCCTCCATATGAACACATCTATGATCAATACCATACATATAAGCATTATATCCCTCCTCCTCCACTTTGTGGCTTAGGCATGGGATTAGCTCAATGACAAAGGACACCGCCCAAGAATAACTTGCAATAGTAAATCAAGGATTTATAAAAGAAAATGATGGATATGAATACGCCAAAGCAACATTACATAATGAAGGATATCTTTCCTTACCCATTTCATAGAAGCATTCCAATGCCTCCATTTCCTCCATATTTTGTGACACCAAATTTTGATAATTAAAGAGGCAAAGGGAATCCTAAGGCACACATAAGAGAATTTTTCACAGCATGCAGTGAGGTAGCAAGAGAAGAAATAGACTTCATGAGATTGTTCCCACAAAGCTTAGGTGGACAAGCTATGGAATTCTCTCCCAACTTCCACCTGGAATTAAGTCATGGAGTGATTTAGGAGAAGAAATCATACAACACTTCTCATACAATATTGAAATAGATGTGTCAGTGACTACCTTGTGCAAATACTAAAATGAAAAATGGGGAATCTTTTTCTTCATTCTTACAACGATGGAGAGGTAGTGATAGTCGATGCTCTTGTGATATCCCACAAAAAAAATGGTATAAATATTCACTCAAAAATTTAACAAGCATATTAGGTATGAGATAAGAAAGGCTTGTTTGTCTACCTTCAAAGTGTTAGGATTCCCAAAGATACTGAGAGGGGGGGTGAATCAGTATCTAATGGGTATCTATATTTTCTTAACTTATTAAGCAAATTTTATTCCAAAACAGTGTACTAGTAAACAAGAATTAATGCAGTTAATGCAAACAATAAACACAACATAGAAAGAACACCATAACACAAGATTTTTGATGAGGAAACCTGGTGTGGGAAAAAACCTAGGTGGGATTTGTGACCCACAATATTCACTCACTGGCCAATGAATGGATATTACTTACAATAGATGGTGCCTGCACATGCAGGAAGGGCAACTACCTAGAGCTCACTACTCAATTACAAAAGGAAGTCTCACTGACTTACAAAATGGATTATGGAAATCCAATATGATGTATTTCTTCAAAAAGCATCTACTATGCTAGGTTGAGTACCGGTTTAAGTTCATACAACAACCATAAACCTTACTCCAAAAATCTACCATAATATTCACTCATCATATCCATCTATATGTCTCTATATCTTCATCTCTCCAAATGATCTATAAAATCTCACACTTATATATGAGTCTTATTACAATATGCCATGTCGGCTTACAAAAATATATTACAATTAAATACAATATACAATAAATAAAATCATGTCGGTTAGGGTGCCGGTAATCATCTTTGTCATTGCTGGTGAACTATCTATCAATGTAGAGTCTGCTAGTGTCAGTGCCTACTAGTTCCATAGGATCACAAGGTTGACATCAATGACAATACCTTCAATCACCTACAATTCTCATTGGAGTGTGCAATGCCAACAATCTCCCCCTTTGGCATTGATGGCAACACTCATGAGAAAAATCCAAAATTGTATCCAAAAATTGAAGTCCAAAATTTTACCAAAATTGTGTGCTCCCCCAAAGGAGATGATCTCTTCTGTCAATCATTTTTCTCATCTCTGCTACCTCCCCTTTGACATCAATGACAAAGGCTATCAACAATGTCAATTGAGCGTAGTCCTAGCTTGAGCCTTGTAACCGGTTGGTTACAATCTGAAATAGATCTGCCAAAACAAAATTTAGGATCTTACTGAACCTATCACTGTCCTTCAATGTTTCCTTTGTTCTTTGATTTGTATTGGTGAGGTGATGCATTTTCTCTTTCAGTGTCTTCAATCCTTGAAAAAGTGCCTCAGAGATCTCTTTTTTCAAAGAGATGAGGTAGTCCAATTTGGGACCGAGTCTGCATTTTAGTTCTTTTGCCTTTCCTTTTATTCTATCCTTTTCTTTTCAAAATTTTCAATTTTATCCTCAAAACCTACTATCTCCTTTTCTATAACTGATAATGGTTTAGATGAACCAATGAGATTGTCAACTATATCATTTATTTCTTTCTATACTTTATTGATTTCGTTGTCTATATCCACTATCAAAATGTTAGTCTTGCATGTGTCCCTGTATAATTCTTTAAACTCCATTATTGTTTTTCTTAGTGCTGGTAAAATGGTATCAATGTGACCCATGTACTTATTTATTGTTTCACCTAAGAATTTTTCTTTTTCTCTGTCCATTTTTTCTTTAAATTTTTCCTCATTTATTTGATCAACTGTCAAAATGTTATCGGTGATATACTTAGACAATTTGTCTAGTTGACTTAAAGAATCTTTATTTACCACATTGCGCTTGGGTGCAATCAATTTTAGAATAGAAATAGTATCATCAATAGCTTTATATGCAAGTGCATTACACTCTATGATTTTCTTAATGGAATCCAATAATACCTCTATTACATTTGTTTCTCTAAATTTTGTCATGGAAGAACTAGATGATTGTCCAACTACCTTAACAACCTGCTTTCCACTGGTGTGAGTAACCTCTTTACTTGTATTGACCTTTGGTAGGTCAATTTGTGTTTGCATTTCAATCAACAAAAGTTTCAGTTTCTCAGTAGTTTCTATTAGTATTTCAAAAATGGAGATTGTTGGCATTCCAGTAGGTTTGTTGGTATGAGGATATTGAGAAGGTTGTTGAAGATTGTGGATATAACTGACAAAGGATGATTTCTGTCTTAATAATATTATTTTGTCATTGATGTCAAGCAATTGATTTTCTGATTTTGTATGATGTTGCCATATCTTAATGAGTATGTTTTGATAAGTATAAAGATGTCGGTAAGTGACACAAAAAGAATGAAAATGAAGGGGAGTAATAAGTTATTCAATGGGCAACTATTACCGAGTTAGACAATGATGAGATTTTGTTGTTATGATTATTTTGATATCCTATATTAATGAGTATTCTAAGAATGAGAAAACATTTCATTCATTAGATGAGTTAAGGTTTGATATTGTTTTATGTTACCAAGCATGAAGCTAGTCAGTAAACACTAAGGTTATTGATATCAGTTAAAGAAGGCAGAATATCTACTGAGTAAAGGTTCGGTATTTATTGAGTAACAACTGAGTAATAATAGAATGCATTGGATGGTAAACACATTATTAAATGAAGAATTCCAATGAGATGGAGATGTATAGATGATTGGTATATCGTGCAAGAAGTATGCTGAAGATATATGACAACGAAAATATAGGAGTTAGATCTACAGCATAGATTGAATGGTCATAACCTAGCACAAGTTCCAAGGAAGGAATACAACTTCCAAGGTGAGATAAAACATTTTCAGATCGAAGGATACAATGAACCTAGTCAAGTTTGAAGATCTGGTGGCTAAGATTGATCATGAGAAATGTGATCAAGGAGATTAAGTGGTTAGGAATTGTTTATAAATAAGAAATTGTTGATGAACAATAGGAGCAGGCAAATAGAAGAACAATGATACTATAGTAGTGATGACCAAGCATAGAAGATTAAATATTTGATTAAAGAACACATTAAGAAGCCCAGCCAGGAGCAAGATAAGTCTTATGAAAAGATTATTTTGAGCACATAGAGTCTTCTTTAGCATTTCAGATGTGAAGTTACAGATATATATTATACTATTATTTATTTTGTAAGTGATAGAAATCTCTTAACCAAGTGGACCTAATAGTCTTATTTGTAAATCCTCTAGCAAGGTAACATTTTGAATGAGTGTTTGAAATCCTTTGACAAGGTCACTTCTAACAAAGTGTGAGATTCTGACAAGTCTGAGGGAAATCCCTTAACCAGGTCACATCTAGCAATGTGTTTATGTAATCTGTAATAGGATTGGATTTTAACTGAGCATACTCTAGAAGGGTATATTTCTTAGTGGGTCCAAAATCCCATAGTAGTTTTTCCCTATTTGGGTTTCCATGTTAAATCTGGTGTTAAATGTATTATGATGTTTTAAGTATATTTGTTTATGAATTTGAATGATTTACAGTCATACTTGCATATCAGTAAAGGCTACCGAGGTTGAATCTGATGAATATATTGATTATTGAGTTTTTACGATTCACCCCCCCCCCTCTCATCTTACTAATAGTTGCCGATGGAACTGTCTCTGTAGGTACCTATGACTCAAAGCTTTCTCATTTTATTTCTCAACTTGTTTCGAAGTGGGTTTTACTGTGCTCTCTATTGTTGGTATCTCTGATGAAGTCTCAGTATTCACTACTGGTTTCTCAGTATGCACCTTTGTACTGTCCATTACTAGTATTTCAACAAGTTTTACTATGTTATCATTAGCTGGTTCCTCTAACTTTGTGGGTTTAGCAATGTTAGTATTAGTTACCATTCCAATAGATAGGAGATCAACTGATTATTTAGTTTGTGTTTCAATCCTAATATCCATGTTATCAACTTTATGCTCTACATGTGTCTCAATTGTAATGTTGTCAGTGAGTGGCTCAGTAGCCACATTTTCTTTTTCACTAGTGGTTTCCTTATCAACCACAATAATGACCCCTTTTGTATCAATATTCATTGTGTACAAGATCTCTAATTCATGATTTATGTCCTCATGTGGGGTCTCTACCTCAACATTTTTAGGGACTGGTGGTGTGTCAATAGTCTGAATTGGTGGAGTAATAGAAGGAAGTGGTTGCAAATTGTCTATTACTTTCATGTTGGGTAGTCCACCTACCTTGCCTTTACCTTTGTTCTTATCCTTTTGGTAGACCTTAAAGGTTTTGGGTCTCTTAAGTTCTTCTTGCTTCTCTTTCTCCACAAAGAAGATATCCTAGTTATCTATTGTTTCTTCAGTGATTTCATTAACTTTGCCTGCCATTAAAGATACATGCCAGTGACCATTGGAAAATACTGTCCTGTTAGCCTCACTTATTAACTCAACAATTTCTTCTACTGATTTAACAGGGTGAACTGCAAGTAGCTTCTCAATTTTAATTTTCTTATCTAACTCTATAATAGCTAATCTTTTTGCATCAATTCTCCTATACAAGTCACTAGGTAACACATTTACAACCTCTATCAAAACTTTCTTATAAATTCCAAGTATAGGATAATACTATTTTCTATGCTATCCTTTTCCTCATTAGTAAAAGTATCATACAACTTGCTAACATTTGATAAATTCTCATCATCTATTATTTCACTTAAAAGATTATCTAGAGGAGGGATAACTTGTTTTTCCTTCTTCTTTCTTGGTGTCATTTTCTTTGTTGGGGGCCTTACTACTTGTTGTTTCTTTCTAGCCTTCTTTGGTGCAAGAGAGGGTGCTGGTGAAGGTTTTCCTTTCCTTTCTACTCTCTGAAATTCAGCTGGGATTTCACTATTAGATGAAGTTCCAACTAGTGAAAGGTGAGCTTCTAGTTCTAACCCTTCCAAGTCACTTTCCTTAATACCAGTGATATTCAATATGTTTTCCTCGATCTCTTTGACCTATTTTGTTTCTTTTCTAATACGTTGCTCTCTTTTTTTCCTTCATTTAAGTGTTTGTACTGAGCTTTCTATGGTTTATGCATTACCAAATACTTCCTCTTTAGGTTCTTTAGGGGCTTCAAGTAGGGCTTTTTCATATGTCTCAATTATGTTTACATCAGCCTCATAACCAATTTGTGTTACCCAAATAGTTCTTGGAACCACTGCTTCATCCAAATTTCATCTTTCTTAATAACAAAATATATTTCTTTCTGATATTTGTCTACAATGCTCTATGGTAACCTTTCCCTAGTCTTCATTCTAGCCTTAAATGCTTGGAAATATTCAATGATATTGTTTTCTTTGTCTTTTCTCATGCTAGTAAATATATTTAGTAGTTGTTTGCCTACTGGTATGTCAAAACCAAATTCTTTCCTGCCTATGCCGAGGACTTCCTTTATACTATATAGCATTAGGCACACAAGTAGATTACCAAATCTAAAAGTACCCTTCTTATCACCTTTAATTTTCTTCAAATTATCAATTAATTTATCCTTCAGCCATTCACATATGTCTATCTTAGCATTACTATTTACCATATCATAAGCACTCTTGATACATAAACTAGAAATAGAGTTTAGTCTATTAGCATGTGTAGTTTTGTATCCATGTATCATTCTAATGAATCTAACATTTATGTATTTTACATCATTGAATCTCAAGGATCTATTGTCATATGTTGCACTGGATAGGGTTATAAAAAGGTTGTTGGAACTTTCTCTATTTTGTCAGGCCTACTACTAGTGGAAGGTAAGCCAGTCACTACCCTAACTACTTCTCTTGTTATCTTGTGGATGGAGTCAAGCTAGAAGAATTCTCCATGCACTCTACTTAGTACAATCCTTACAACTTCCTTAGGAAATTACAAAATATAAGTATCTCCACAAAACCTAGGGTTTCTATAATCTTGTGTTCCAGTTTTACAACACCATTCTTCTCACAACTAACATTCTTATACATATTCATGATATATTCAGCACCTAGTTCCTCAATATGATAATGTATGTATATCCTAGGGTCTTCTGCATATGCAACTCCTTTGGGTATTTTAGAGAATGCACCTAGGGTATCATCCCGCTTCGCTACTTTGGGTATGATTTTGAATACAGGCCTAGGGTGTTTAACTACTTCAATAATAGTAGGGTTTGCAATGAATTCAGGAGCAGAGGAGGAAGCCATTGATAAATACCTTAATCTGCCTTTAGGTTTGAATGTTTGAATGATTTTTCTTCACTTCTCATTGTGGATGTCTTTTCTCAGGTTTTTCACGCTTTGAGGAAATTTGAATGCTTGGTGACTAAAAAAGAGTCTAAAAAACACTACTTTATAATATCTTTTCCTTCAACTACCACATTAAATGCCTACCGGTTAAGTGAAACTTAACACATCTTCCAATAAAGAAGAAATTCATCTTCTTACCATCAACCGAGGGTAAACTAGCATGATTTTGAATTAGTTTCCATACCCCCAAAGGGTTTTAGTTCAGTTGGATGAAGAATCTCCTACTGGTGGAGTGATACTTTGTTCTACTGGTGAAGGAATAATCTCATCAGTATTCTGATCTTTCTTTCTAATCTATTTTTTTGAAAATTCTTGCTTTACCTCTTCGACCTTTTCTTTGCCTCTCAAACTGGGTCCTTTGTTATTTGTCAGTGATGCCTTACTTCTACAAAATTTTGCAATGTGTCCAATCTTATTAGAAGCATAAGTAGTCACATTGTTTTTTTTTAATAGCCTTTCCATATCCTATGTCGATATGTGTTCTGCATTGATTAGATAGGTGTCCAAATATTCCACAAACATAACATCTTACATTCATTCTGTAATTTTCTAAATTATGTCCAATTTTATTTCATTTAGAACATTGACCGGCGGGTGCATTAGTGTTCTGATAGTTTCTAGATCTGCACTGATTTTCTCTATGACCAAACTTATTACATTTAAAAGCATTTCCCATTAAATTTGTAAGCATTAGGTTGTCTTACCGGTTTACCATGATCATGATTGTTTGCAGTACCAGAGCTTTCATCAACTTCAAATCCAAGTCCATTAGTGTCTCCATTAGGTCTCTAATTTTTCAGCATGTTATCAAGTTCCTCTGAACTTTTCTTGAATTTCTCTTTGTGTTGATTTGCAGTAGCCAACTCCTTTTCCAAGATTTCCTTTTGTCTCATAAGTTCAGTTTTATCATATTGTGTGTGCATCAAATCTATCTTCAACATATCATTTTCATGACTAAGTCTTATATTTTCATTTTCAACATCATTGAGTCTTCTAGTCAAGTCTTCTTCATTCTTCTTTCTATCTTCAATTTCCTTACAAAGCATCATAGTTATATCTTGCATCTCATTCCTCATAGCATTGTTTTCTTGTCTTAATTTGTTCACAAGGTCATTAAGAGTTTTCTTTTCATCATCATCACTCTGCATCTTCTCATGAAGTTCTCTTATTTTGTTTCTAGCAATAGTGAGATTTTCTTGAAGTCCTTAAATGATTTCCTGTGTAGTCTTTAGATCATATTCAAGTTTGAAATTTAATTTTTCTACGTCATAATCTGAAAGAGTTGTTTCCAATTGCTTTCTCAAGTTTTCCATTTCTACTGGTGTCAGAATCTCCCTCAAGCTATTATGCTTTTGAAAATAGAGGATTGGGCTCTGATACCAATTCTTAGGATTCCCAAAGATACTGAAAGGGGGGGGTGAATCAGTATCTAACCAGTATGTACATTTTCTGAACTTATTAAGCAAATTGCATTCTAAAACAATATGCCAGTAAACAAGAATTAATGTAGTAAATGTGAACAACAAACACAACATAGAAAGCACACCATAACATAATATTTTTGGCAAGGAAAGCCGGTGTGGGAAAAACCTCAGTGGAATTTGTGACCCACAATATTCACTTACTAGCCAATGAATGGATATTACTTACAATATGTTGTGCCTGCACATGCAAGAAGGCCAACTGCCAAGAGCTCACTGCTCAATTACAAAAAAAATTCTCACTGACTTACAAAATGGATTATGGAAATCCAATATGATATACTACTACAAAAAGCATTTGCTATGCTAGGTTCAGTACCGGTTTAAGCTCATACAACAACCATAAACCTTACTCCAAATATCTTCCTTAATATTCACTCATCATCTCCATCTATATGTGTCTATATCTTCATCTATCCAAATGATCTACAAGATTTCATACTTATATATGAGTCTTATTACAATATGCCATGTCGGCTTACAAAAATATATTACAATTAAATACAATATGTAATAAACAAAATCATGTCGGCTAGGGTGTTGGTAATCATCTTTGTTGCTGCTGGTGAACTATTTGTTGATGTAGAGTCTATCAGTGTTGGTGCTTGTTGGTTCCATAGGATTGTAAGGTTACCATCAATAACAATACCTTCAATCACCTACAATTATCATTGGAGTGTACAATGCCAACACAAAGAGGTCATTGAAAGAGGAGTGGAAATATAGAATGTCCTTTTTAAACAAGGTGTCATTAAGATACTCAAAGAGAACAAAGAAGAATGAAATGGAAAAGACAAGCCTTGCTTTTGGAACGAGAATAAGAACACAATTAATTATGGGGTAGTAGATGCAAATGTTGTAAAACTAAAAGTGACTTTCCTTGGTACAAGTTCATCCAATATGAATAATCAAGTGAACACTCAAAGGCCATTAAAGCCTCAAAGGAAATACACTCCATTGGGAGAACCAATTGAGATAGCATTCAAGAAACTGGTTGCAAACAAGCTCATAACACTACCTCCAATGAGGAACATCCGATGTTAAGGATCCATTCCCTAAACATGATAAAGGAAAAGCCAAAGAAGATAATTAAGCCAATTATGTGAAGATGTCCTATGACTACAATTCTACTGTTAACCACATCTTAGTGGACAATTATGTTTCTACCATTATCATAAAGTAAAAAGAAGAAACCTTAGAATGTAATGTCACAACCTGTCGAGGTAGAGTCACCCTGCAAGGTGTTCTATCCAAGATCGTAGCCTCATCATCTATCAAGAATAAGTATGACCTTGTAGATCTCAATTGGGGAAGACACTCACCCTCATTTCTATCCTCTAGGTCTTGCGTATATACCCTTCACCTAAGGCCATTATTGATAAAGCATTGAGAAATACCTTTGTACCCACTAATCTAAACAAGGACAAGTTTCAAGCCATGGTGGGACACCTTTCCACTCCGCATTGCCTTACATTCATAGAAACGAATAATGTCTCCATATGCCAACCACATGATGCACCCCTCTACATTGAGGCATTTCTCCATAAAAACCGTATTAAATGAGTCTTGATAGATGGAGGAGCAGGTTTAAACATTTGTACATTGAACACTATTAAACAATTGTGATATTCTGAACAAACTATGAATTCAAAGAACAAGATCACCATTAAAGAATATGATGATGAAGAATGCTCATCCAAGGGAACAATCACATTACCTTTAAGAATTGAGTCAATCATGAGCGATGTGGTTTGTCAACTCCTTGATTTAGATCTCACATATAACATACTTTTGGGATGTTTTTGGATTCATGAGATGAGATCAGTGTCATCAACATATCATCAACATACCAGATTCCCTTATAATAGAATTAAAGTAATAATTAGAGATGATTCGATTCCATTCATGTATTGTAGTAACCTGCAACCAAGATCAAAAATAATAATTCCAATTAACATAGAAGCAACTCCATCATCAACATATGTGGATCCAAAATCACTAAAACCTTCCACATCAAAACAAGGTGATCTTTAACGAAAATACAAGGACAAAGGCATGGGAGAATATACATTGAACCAAACAATGTATTTAAGACAAATTTTGGATTATCCTAAAGATTATGGATGACCACATTCCTCTAAAAAAATGTATTAACCATTACCATAAAATGGGATCCCACTATATTCTATAGATGGGATGAGATGGAAGAAGAATATTTAAATAAAATTATTTATAAAGAACCTGAAGAGGAATCTTCACAAGCTCACATCAAAATACCTTGTGAAAAATATGGTAAAGGATTCAAGTTCTTTCAAAAATTTGGATATGATGGAAAGATCCCTCTTGGGTTACAAAAGAAAGGAATTGTTGAACCATTGCAACCAGAGTTGACATTCAAAAATCAGTGCTCCAAAGGACTTGGCTTCATGCCCCTTAGATTAGGCACTCATGATCCTATAGAATCATTGCAAATCACAGACTCTAATGACCAACAAGAAATGAAATGCTACTCCACAGACTCTAACAAATGGGAATGGGATTTAGATAAGTCATCTAGTGATTTTAAGCTCACCAAAACATTCAAAGAACCAGATGAACCCATAGAAGAAGAAGAATTTTATAGAAAATTTAGAGTTGGTCAAGTTCTTCATCAGAGTTTACATCATAAGAAAATAATGATAGTGGAGAATGAAGGATAATTGTTCTTGGGGATTCTGAACCCTCAACATCTTAGGGCTCTAGGTCAAAACCATGAAGAGTGAAGACTCTCGTTGTTGAGTGTCTCTCTAGTGATGTTGATTTATATCCATTTATGATCAAGGCTGATGAGGAGAGTTCTAGTGATGACCCTGATGATTGCACAAAGATACCCGAAGACTCTTGTGTCTTTACCCTTACCCATGTTGACTTTGAAAACATTAATGACCTTCCTCTCATTCATCCACAACTTATTGATTAGGACCAACAAGAGCCTCAACAACTAGACATTATTCAAAATGATGATGCCTTTATTGACTATCTTAGCATAAGAAATGATCTACCTATTGAGGACCAAAAAGTAGGATATATCATAAAAATCAATAGCATGGCATATCTTTGGAAGAACACAAAACCTTCTAGTTGCAAAAGTATAAAATTAAACAAAAATAATGGGTCTTATGGTGAAAACCACATTGTGGCAAAGTCTAACTCTAAAAAAGTAAAAAGAAAGGATGTATCTGAGGGTGAAATCATCTCTAGGGCACTTGAGGATGAAAGGTTTGACACCCCCTATGACATCATATGAAGAGAAATCATCAATGCTAGTGGAAGAAACTATCAAGACAAATATTGGTACATACAAGGTTCCACACAACATATTCTTAGCACAATCTCTGACATAAAGAAAAATACTGAAGTTAATAATTTTCTTTGTAGAGCAACAAATCAACTTTGCATGTTCATATGCAGATATACCCAGATTGGAGCCTGATCTATTAATAGATCATTTGAAATTAACTCTAGGAGATAAGCCTATAAAATAGAAATTAAGAAAGATACATCTACAAGTGGCACTTTTGGTCAAGGTAGAACTAGAGAAATTACTAGATGTGGGATTTATTAGACTAGTTGAGTACCCCAAATGGATCTCTAACTTAGTCCCTATTAGTAAATCGGATTGCAAAATCAGAATATGTACACATTTAAAATATATTAATAAAGTTTGTCCTAAATGTTATTTCTCATTGCCAAATATTTACCTGATAGTGGATCTTATAACTAGTCATGCAATGTTATCATTGTGAGATGGATTCTCTAGGTATAACCAAATCAAAATAGTACCTGTAGACCAACACAAAATAATATTTACTTGTCCTTGGGGCACTTTCTGCTAGAATGTTATGCCCTTTGGATTAAAGAATGTGGGTGCTACATATCAAAGAGCAATGACGATGATATCTCATGATCTCATGCACATCATTATGAAAATTTATGTTGATGATCTCCTGGGAAAGTCAATAACAAGAGAAACACATCTAGTTATCTTATTAGTGGTTTTTGAATGTTTGGAAAAATACAAAGTCAGGATAAATCCTAAGAAATGTGTCTTTGGGGTGACCCCTGGGAAGCTACTTGGATACATTGACTCACAGAGAGGAATTGAAGTAGATCCAGCCAAAGTTAGAACTATATTAGAGATGCCACCACCAAATAATATCAGTCAAATTTAGTCTTTATAGGGAAGACTTCAATCAATATGCAGATTCATCACACAACTTGTAGATAAATTTCATCCTTTTCAGCATCTCCTTCATAAGAATATAAAGTTCATATGGGCATCTGATAAGTGTCAACAAGCTTTTCAAATTATCAAAGACTATATTTTGAATCCTTCAGTATTGATCCCACCTATTCTAGGAAAATCCCTATTACTTTGCATATCAGCTACATAAACAACACTTGGGGAACTCTAGGCACAACAAGATAATGAAGACAAGGAAAGAGAAGTATACTATATTAGTCACACATTGGTGTGCTATAAAATTAACTTTAGTGTGCATGTCTTGCTATCATTTTTGCCTTGCAAAAATAATGACATTACATGATCATTCATAAAAAAATCTCATTGCAAGGATAGATTCACTCAAATATCTTCTTAATAAGGCAAAACTCACTGGCAGATTAGCTAAACGAGTTATGATTATGAGCGAATTTGACATTGAATATATGGATAGAAAAGAAATTAAAGGACAAGATATTGCAAATCAACGAGTAGATGCACCTATGATTGATGACACTCCTATCATCTCAAAATTATTTGATGAATCCATTCTCACAATAACAAATCCAAGGCCTTGGCAATTATATTTTGATGGTTCATATACACAACATGATGTAGGAGTTGGTATCCTCCTCATCACACCTCAAGGGGATTCCATTCTTAAGTATATCTATTGTCATTCCCTTTCACCAATGACATACAAGAATATGAAGCTTTAACAATAGGACTACAAATTGCAATTCAGTGCAAGATCTAGGAACTTCATATTTTGGGGGACTCTCAAAACTTGTAATTTGTCAAGCCAATTATTATTATCAGACTAAATATGAAAATTTAATGCCATACAAGAAAATGGTAGACAATTTCAAGCAATATTTCACATAGATAGTCTTTCAAAAAATTCCAAGGGATAAGAATCGAGTTGCAAATGCCATGGCTACCATTGCTTCATTGATCGATATGCCTCAAAATGAGACCCGTTATGAATTCTTAGTTGATAATATTTTGGTTCGCTCATACTAAATCACTCCTTCCAAGATGATATGTGTAGACACCTAAAATTATCCTCTGTAATTAAATATATATATTTTATTTATTTAATTATTTTATCCAAATTCTTCTATTAATTAAATAAATCTTTTTTTATTTAATTAATTAATTTATCCTCTTCTAGGCTTTCCCCTCATTTAAATAAATACCTTTATTTATTTAATTGATCCCACTTCTTCTATTAATTAAATAAATCTTTATTTGTTTAATTAATTCATTAGCCTTTTCTACCTATGACAAATGTCATTCAACTCTTAATTCCTACACTACCTACTCCTCTCATTATTTTCTTATTTCTTCTACCTAGCTAACCATCTATCTTTTACATCTCTTAATCTTATCCCTCCATTTATTATAGTGTCTTCTATATAAGAAGATGCTTCCTTCATTATCAATCCTCCCAAGTATTCTAGCATTTGAACTTTCATATGCGATCAAGCATTCTTGCAACCACATTTCCATTCTTTTTTGAGCACTTGTGCACATGTAAAATCTGAGAGCAAATATATCAGGCAAGATCAATGGAGAGAGGAAGAATGGAGATTGAAACCCTATTGGGCATGTGATGGTATAATCTTTGTGATTTTGTTGATTTTCATTGTCTTAGGTAATTTTCATATGTTATGGTCGATCTTTTTTGTTTTTAGGATAGGGTTTTGTTGTTGAATCTATTTTAGCCTTTTAATATTATTATTCCATTTTTACCATAAAATTTTTGGCATGCCCAGTGGGACCCTTGTCCTTTTTGCATTTAACATCTTGGTTGTAGATTTTGTATTTTTGAAGTTGCAGATTTGACATTTTCTGACAAAATTGTGACATTTTCATGTCCGCATCTTCTAGAATCGTGGTTTCAATTTTCTACCACATCTGTGACCTCTAAAATCATGTCTATGTTAGCGATAGTGTAGTCACATAAATCTGTCCACTTAATTAAATGAATACTTAGTATTTATTTGATTATTTAACCATCAATTAATAATTAATTAAATTAATATATTTAATTAATTCATCTTAACCCTCTTCTCCTATTAATTAAATAAATTATTCAATTTATTTGATTTAATTCACTTAACCAAATTCAGACCATTAATTAAATAAATAAATCATATTTATTTAATTAAATCTTCTCTCACATTTAAATAAATTAATATTTATTTAAATCCCCCAAAATCCCACCTCTCACATTTAAATAAATAAATCATTTATTTAAATCACCTTTATCCTCCACCCACTTGCATTTTCCTACAAATGCAAGTTGCACAATTATAAATAAATAAATCATTTATTTAAATCACCTTTATCCTCCACCCACTTGCATTTTCCTACAAATGCAAGTTGCACAATTATTTTAAATAAATCACTTATTTAAATCACCTTTATCCTCCACCCACTTGTATTTTCCTACAAAAGCAAGTTGCACAACTATTTTAAATAAATTATTTATTTAAAATCCTATTTATCCTCACCCACTTGAAACCTTTAATGGTTTCCCTTAAAGTAGTCAAACTTGATGGCTTTAAAGTCTTCAAACTTGATGGCTTCCTTCTATAGTCTTCTTAAGACTTTAATGGTTTTCCTTAAAGTCTTCAAGCCTTTAATGGTTTCCCTCAAAGTCTTCAAGCATTTTAATGCTTTATCTTCATTTTTCTCATTTAAATAAATTAATATTTATTTGAATATTTATCCAAATGCAAATTACACCATTTAATTGAAATAAATGATTTTATTTTAATTGAAAATACCAAAATTTCTCCCACTTGCATTTTCCTACAAAATCCACTTGTATGCCTAAACCCCTTCTAGATTCTTCTAAACCCTTCCTAATTAGCCTAATCCATCCCCTAAATATTGTCACATTCCTAAGCAAATTGGAGTCACTTCTCAAAGACTCCAAAGTCTTTGAAAAGCAATTAATGCTTTGTGTGTTCAACAAATTAACCCTCAAAGTCTTGGATAACCTTTGAAAGATTCCAACCTTCAACCACTTAATCCCCAAAGTCTCCAATAACCATTAATGGTTAATTCAACCCTCCCACATGGTTAAAACATTTGTTTTGACTCAACCTCTACCCAACCCAAAGGTCTCATCAGGCCATTAATGCTTTGACCATGATTATCTCTTAAACATTTGCACAAAGGTTTATCCTTGGATTAACTCTTAATCCAATGGGTAATCTTAATTTAGACTTGACCCTTACCTTCTAGATAACCATGAGGTCTTCTCAGGCCTTTAATGCCTCCAACCTCTTCTCTCAACCCAATCCTATGTTGAAACTTGTCACCATTTTATTGGTGCCAATTGTGCACATGGATCCCCAACTTTCAATCCTAACCCTTGTTAAGATTGCTCAATCTTAACCCTTCATTTCCCCATTTCTTCTATAAATAGAACCCTTCTCCTCAAGCAAAAAGAGAAGCATTTTAGAGTATTGTTGTTATACTGGCATTAGCATAGAGCTTTTTCATAGCATCACTATCTACTCTTGCATAGTATTTGCTTATCATATTCAACCATCTTGAATCTCCATATGGCATCCATGGCTAGTGCTAAAAGCTGAGAGCTACACTCATTTGGGACTTGGAGAGGAGAGAAACAAGGGAGAAGCATCAAAAGGCATCATGGAAGCATCTTAGGGAGGCTCTTCTCCTTTCTTTTATTTTGTTAAACTTCTTTCATGCTTTTTGAAATCTCTCTTGATATGTTTGGAATGGTTTTTAGTTCTTTGTTTTGTTTTTATGGTTGAAACTAACTTATTAACATTGAACTTTGTTGTTGCCTTGTCCCCATTTCCATGACATCATTTGGTGAACCCGACGTGAATCGAAGAGCAATCATTTTGAAGACTACTAACTTTTGAATGTTTTAATTGACACACAGGTCATTCTCTTGCATTTTTCTTCTCAATTTAGCACCTTCGCAAATTGATACTTTAACGCTATTGTCTATAATGTTGCTCTTTCATGTTAAATAGCACTTCTGTTTTCACACAGAGTAGAGCTATTGTAACAAAGAGTTGTAAGAAAATTCCTTGTAACCGAAAACCAAAAATTTTAGGCTTGTAGAAGCCCACCAAAACATGCAGATTTTTCTAACTAATTATCCTTTTTGCAGGTTTTAACTAACCCCTACAATAGCATTATTTTTAGCAATTTTAGCTTAGGAAATAAATTTGTTCATATTGCTAACTTTGTCTTTCAAGTTAGGATAAAATAAATTCATTTTCCTTTTGGGTTAAAATCAACTACACTTTCATTTGGAGTTTTAAAAAGAACCACATCTTTCGTTTGGAGCTCTAAAAAAGAATCACACTTGTTCAAAGTTAAAAAGAATCACAAAAACAAACACGCAAATTTTTTTTTTTTGCAAAGTTAGGAACAAATTCTTTTGGTGCTTAAAATCAACAAGGCAAATTTTATTTCTTGCATCAAGATAAAACTTACAATCCACACTTCCATTTTTGGTGCAAATAAAATTCACAATCAACTTGTCTCATTTTTAAAGCAATTTTACTTCATGCAAACGTGTTTTTCATTAAGTTGACCAGGATTTTCAAATTCTAGTTTACTCCAACAATTGCCTTTGAAAATTAAAAAGAACACCATGATTGTTGGAGCAACATCTCCAAATAGATAGAAAATCATTGCAATGACAAATTAAAAGGAACAAGTGAATTTTGTGTTTGGCACACTTGTGCAAAAGAGTTGGTCAAGTGGTCCTACCTCTAACACACACTATCCTCTCCCTTGGCTCTCGTGGTCCTAGGTGCAAGAGAAAAGTGTTAGTAACACTCAAAATTTTATCTTTTTAAGAGAGGCCTGCCAAGGGATCGATACTCTTGGGAACGACCTCGAGCGGTAAATCCTTCGAGCCGCTATAGAAATCAGGTGAGAGCGAAAGCTGTAGCCTTGGGTATAGCTGTTCCTACAGTGTAACTGGCCGAAAGGACAAATGGGCCCCACCACTAGTTACAAGGCTCTTAAGTGAGTCACTGCAGAATGAACTTATGTCCAAAGCCATCGAACATGACTAAACACCTTTAAATAGTAGCCCACCCATTCTATTGATTGAGGATATTTGAGATATAATTTAGTGCAAGAGCATAGATGGTTTTGCTCCCAAGATACTCACCATACATATTTCCTTGAGTAGAAACATAGATTTTTGAAAAGTCACTTGTGGCTTGATAAAAGTGGTGACTCCCCCATCATAGGGATCATCTATTTGTTATGCTCATGCAAGACTTAGTATATCACATCCTTACCTGCCACGGCGGGATTCATAAGGTATGTAGTACCAAAGTCGAAGAAATATCAAGATGTGGGCTAAATTTATCACAACTGGCCATTTGACCTTAGGGATAAAAAGTGTTTGAAGTGTGTTCGTTTTACAGACCTAGTGCAAATTGAGCCAACTTCAGGCTTTGGAAATACACTTTAAAAATAAATCTAAAGGAAGGGTCATAAACAAGTCCAAGAATTGGGTTGATCTAGACCCATACTCATTTGTGCCTTTGAGGCAACATTCTTGTGTTTGTGTACTTGCTTTGTTTTCTTGTCAAGGAAAAATCAAAAAAATCAATCCCAAAAACAAAGTATTCATCCAACATTTCTCAAAAACAAACAAAAATACCAAGAACAAAGTACAAACAACAAAGAGAGAAAATTTATGACCATTCTTCACATCTTGCGAAAGAAGAAGTGTCATCAGAATACCAACTTGAAAAGGAGACCATTAAGCTCAAAGGCTTTGATCAAAAGGAGGAAATTCTTCTATCTCAATAGACAAATTTTTGTCTCACATAGAGTCTTTCTACATCGCATGCGTCTATACCTTCAAGGTAAAACAAACGAATTTGATTCCGAATCATTGAACCGCAGAGCTTTTATGCAATATAGAGCTCTAAGTTATCACAAAAATCAAGGAGGAAAGATTAATCCCAACTTCTTCCCAAACATCTGTATCACCTACAACACAGCTCGAGAAGTGCCACCAACGCCTGAAAGGGAAGAAGTAGAGTTTGTTCCATTTGTAACACAAATTTTTTATTGAAGTTGAAAACAAAACATCCATCATCTCATTCATACATCATTATTCCATCATCAATTCATCCCAAAACTCTCAAAACATTAAGAGGTTCTTGTCCCAAGTTCTCTTTTAGATATTGCTTGAAATCAAACACATCACATCACTTTTAGATTGTTTCTACATCTAGGATAAGCTCATCCTAAGAGACACATCTACGCAGGTTAAAACTAGTTCATGAGTGAATCCTCTCATTGCTAGGTAGTCAAAATCTGTAACACATCTCAGATTTCTCTACACCTTATCACATCCAAACTCCTCAAAACAAACAAGCAATTCAAAGAAGGAATTTCGGTTACATCTACCTTAAAGTGCTAGAGATCCCCATACAATACAAATCACCAATCATCAATCTTTCATCAATAACTCATCATCATCTTCAATCAACTTCAACACAAATTTACAAACAAAATGGCTCAAACCTGATCGCGATCAAGGCAACGAGAAATAGAAATTGAGGAAGAAGAAGACAACCTCAATGAATTTCAAGAAGCACTTGGAGGAACTGTAACTGATGAAAACCCAAGTACTCCCACTCCTTCAACAATTGAAAGGGCTCAGCATAACCCTCACTTCAACAGATTATTTGATGAAATATTAAGGAGCAATGCGGATGCTCACTTCTTAAAACTCGCTCAAGAAGGAGCCAAACTCCCCTCGGACTTTGATCTTGCCCAATTAAGACAAGCATCAGAAAGACAAAGTCACCATGAGGAGGAAAGGGGTAGAAATCACATCAGATATAACATTCCTCGAGGTAACCCACCACCTCCTCCTCCAAATGAAATAGAGATGTTGCGGCAACAAGTCGAGAATCTCGCCCAACAACTTCATAGTGGTGTTAAGACCAATCAATTCTCACTTAACGACATCTGTCCCTATCCTTTTGATAGGAATCTTTATATGCCACCCTTTCCACGTGGGTTCGAAACACCCAAATTTGAAAAATATAGAGGAAAGGGGGATCCCCATGATCATGTCCGAGAATTTCATTCCGCTTGTCTTGAAGTGGCTTATGAGGACACATATCTAATGTGCCTTTTTCCCCAAAGCTTGGGAGGAACAACCACATCATGGTTTTCCCGACTACCAGGTGGCATTAGAACATTTGAGGAACTCATCCAGAAGTTCCTATCTCATTACTCTTATAATATTGAATGCGACATCACCATGGCTGATCTGTGCAATACCAAACAAAAACCAGGTGAACTATTCTCAGTATTCCTGCAACGATGGTGCCAAATGTCTAGCAAATGTTCTCTTCAGTTACCTGAACGAGAACTAGTGGAAATTTTCATTTCCAACTTAAATGAAGAAATGGAATTTCACCTGGGTGTCAAAGACACAGACTCCTTTAATGATATGATCACCAAGGGTATAAAATGTGAAAGGGCACTCATCAAGAAAGGACTCATCAAAATCTTTAATGAACCAAAAGATGGTCCTCGCCCGCGCTTCAATAGTGATAAACCAAACTTCTGGAACAAGAATAAAAATATCGTCAACGATGGGGTTGTGGATGCTCGAACTATCCAAAATGCACAACCTGTGGTTCGATTTGCAGGACAAAATCCTCCACCTCAAAATAACACAAATGTTCCTTCCAATCAATGTCGCATCACATCTCATGATGAACCAAGACCTCGTCCACAAAAACAAAAATGCACATACACTCCCTTAGGGGAACCCATTGAAACAGTGTTGCGACAACTCCTTTCTCAGAATTTGGTCACTCTACCTAAACTATCCAACTATGAGCCTCAGGTCAAACTAGCATGGTGGAGAGATACTGAACACTATAAGTTCCATCAAGGACGAGGACACAAGACAAGTAATTGTCACCGATTGAAAGATCTCATTCAAGATCTTATTGATCGAGGAGAAATTGAGATTGAAGGACATGATCCAAAAATGACAAATAATGATCATCAGATGTTCAAGAATCCACTTCCATCACAAGATCAAAGGGGTCCTTCCACTTCCTGGTGAGGCACTGATACCACTGACTATACGCAGGCTGCATATAACTACACTGTAAATCACCTATATGATGCTAGTGAACAAATTGCAATGTTGTTACACATCGTGGCAAGGTCACCATCAAGGCAGCTCCACAGGGCACCACCTCCATCCCAAAGCAATATAATCTTGTGGAACAATTAGATAAAACGCCTGCGCTCATATCCATTTTAGAGCTATTACGCCTATCACCATCTCATAAAACAATCTTGGATCAAGCACTCCAAGAGGCGTCAGTCCCTGCAAACCTGAACACAGACCAATTTCAAGCCATGGTTGGAAATCTAAAGTCATCACCTTGTCTCACTTTTTCTGAAAGTGACAACTCTTCCTTCCAACAACCTCATAACGCTTCACTACACATTGAAGGCTTTATCAACCAACATAGGATCAAGCGAGTCTTGATAGATAATGGAGCAGGCCTAAACATTTGTACACTACAGTTGGTCACAGCATTGGAATATGCAATAGAATCAGTGGATCCTCGCAAGAAGATCACCATCAAGGCCTATGATGATGCAGAGCGTTCATCCAAAGGAGCGGTGGTGCTACCAATTCGAGTGGGCCCTGTGGTAAAACACATAATTTGTCAGGTTCTGGACCTTCCTCTGCCATATAATCTATTATTAGGAAGACCTTGGATACATGCCATGCAAGCCGTTCCATCTACCTACCATCAGTGTATCAAGTTCCCACATAATGGTGCAGAGATCACAATCCTGGGCGATGCAAATCCCTTTGCATTTTGCCATAATATCAGCCATCAACCAGAGATTACTGTTCCTAATAATAGAGAAGCCATTTCCTCCACATCATATATAAATCCCGCCTCTCTTGCCAGTTCAAACACCACTATACCGAAGCAAGAAAAGCTTAAGATGAAGATCGCAGAGGAAGGTCCTGGAGAATACAACTTGAGTCAGCTCTTTTGTGTGGGACAAATGCCCACTTCTCCTAGAACACATGGTAAACCACAGCAGTTACTCCAAAAACCCATAGTCACGCCCGCATGTGCTTTGACGCCTTTTGTGTTTGGAAAGAGTCAAGAGGAAGAAACCCAAGATGAGGACCTAGCGGACTGGATCTATAAAGATCCCATCACCACTGACAAACCGCAAGTTACACTTCCTACGGAACAATATGGTAAAGGCCTCCTCATTATGCAAAGAATGGGGTATGATGGTCAGAGTGCTTTGGGATACTGCAAACAAGGACGACATGAACCTCTGCTACCAGAATTCAAGCCCAAAGGTAATACAGGCCTAGGCTTTGAAAAAGAAGTCCTTCCTAAACTCAGATTCAAAGGTAAACCCAGCAAACCATTTTGCCCACCTACTGCAAAGAAGACACCTTTCATAATCAAAGCGCCATCAAGCACTATCCCCACTGCCCCATCGAGGCTCACGACTTCACCGGAACCATCACCAGTGCCAAATATCCCACCAATCGAATCAGTAATCCCATCCACAACAGTCATCACATCAATAAAACCATTCATAGCAGCAACTATATTGGAACCCGCAGCAGCATCTATGGCACCAGCCGTTCCAACAGAAGTCACTAAATCAACACTGTCGATACTTCCAGTGACAAAACCTTTAAACCCCATCACAGTTCCTACAGCACCGATCACCTCAAAGGTACATAAACCAGTTACGCCTGCAGTATTCAACTCCAGCGACATCCCAGTATGGTATAGCAATCGGATGCTGGAAAGTGATTCAGAGACCGACTCACATGAGTGGGAATTTGATTCTGTACAGCTTAACACTTCAGATGAGGAAGACACGTCACCACCTCCGCCACGCAAAGACATTCCTGTTTACGGAGAAGCACAGATAAAGACCACTTGGGTACCTGAGCTGGAAACATCTTCCACAGACCCTACGTCTCATCCTATGCCGGATTCTGACAGGGAGAGTACCATCAACGACCTTCACCACACTGTCTTAACCCTCACTGATACATCTCCCACACTTAACTTAATCGATGAAGTAATGCCCATTATCCACCCTGAACTCATCGAATGGAACCAATCAAATCCCCCATGTCTTGACCTCTTCCAAAACGATGAGGCTATCATTGACTTTTTGGAATTAAGGGATAATCTACCAAGCGGGGGTCACAAAGCTGGATTCGCCATTGAACTTAATACCGCAGCATACTTCGGGGCGGATGCCAAACCTTTCAGCTGCAAAAATATAACAATAAAACATGGATCTTTCAGTGAAAACCACACTGTGGCACTGTTTGATCCGACAAAAGTAAAAAGAAAGAGCATATCCAATGGTGAAAACCTATTTGAGGCACCTGAGGATGAAGGGTTTGACATTCTCCCTACTAGTACACAACAGGAACGATCCATGATTCTTATCAAGGAAACCAATGAATACAATGTGGGGACTCCTGAAAACCCTCATATCATACATCTGGCATCTCTTCTCACTCCAGAGGAACAGCCTCAATTTATAGAGTTCTTCCAACAGCATCAGATCAACTTTGCATGGTCATATGCAGACATGCCTGGGCTTGATCCTGATTTAGTCATGCATCATCTCACAGTAGCAAAAGGAGCCAAACTTGTCAAGCAGAAGCTTCGTAAGATGCATCCTCAGATTGCCGTACTAGTCAAAACAGAACTCAAGAAACTCCTGGATGTTGGTTTCATTAGACCAATTGATTATGCAGAATGGATCTCCAACATTGTACCAGTTGGCAAACCAAAAGGGGGCATCCGCATTTGTACAGACTTCAGAGATCTGAATAAGGCATGTCCTAAGGATGACTTCCCTCTACCAAATATCGACATCATAGTAGATTTGACAGCAGGACATGCCATGCTTTCACTCATGGATGGCTTTTCAGGATACAATCAAATAAAGATCTCACCAGAGGACCAACATAAGATAGCCTTCACATGTCCATGGGGCACATACTGCTGGAATGTAATGCCTTTTGGTCTAAAGAATGCCAGAGCGACCTATCAAAGAGCAATGACCACCATCTTCCATGACATGATGCATACTATAATGGAAGATTATGTGGATGATTTACTAGCAAAATCACTTACTAGAGAAGGACATCTTCACATCTTAGATAAAATCTTTGATAGATTGGAACAATACCATGTTTGACTCAACCCAAAGAAATGTGTCTTCGGAGTGACCTCCGGGAAGCTTCTAGGATACATTGTCTCAAGCAAAGGCATTGAGGTCGATCTAGCAAAGGTTAAAGCAATCATGGACATGCCACCTCCAAAGAATATCAGTCAACTAAGAACACTACAAGGACGGCTTCAATCTATCCGCAGATTCATTGCACAATTGCCTGATAAGTGTCACCCATTCACACACCTGCTACACAAGAACATCCGCTTTCAGTGGGATGACAGATGCCAGCAAGCATTTCAGGCACTTAAAGACTATCTCATAAATCCACCATTGCTGATGCCACCAGATCCAAGTAGACCGTTGTTACTTTATATCTCAGCGACAAGTATAGCATTAGGTGTATTACTGGCACAACATAATGCAGAAGGAAAAGAGTGTGCTATTTACTACATCTCTCACACACTGGTGGGCTATGAACTCAATTACACACCTATTGAGCGAGCTTGCCTAGCAGTAACCTTGGCAGCCACTAAACTGAGGCACTATCTGTTAACACACAAGGTGCAACTCATTGCAAAGATTGATCCACTCAAGTATTTACTTAGCAAAGCAGCATTGACAGGTCGCTTAGCCAAATGGGTGATGATTCTAAGTGAATCTGATATTGAGTATGTGGACCGTAAAGCTATCAAAGGTCAGGTTATTGCAGATCAGTTGGCCGATGCACCTCTCATAGGTGATCATCCTCTCATTTCCAATTTTCCAGATGAAGAGATATTCATGATTACAGAAGCACAGTCATGGAAATTATACTTTGATGGTTCATACACTAGGCACGGCTCGGGGGCAGGCATTCTGTTTATCACACCTCAAGGTGATAGCATCCCGAAGTCTTACAGGCTCACATTTCCATGCACAAACAACATAGCAGAGTATGAGGCCTTGATCACAGGACTCAGATTAGCCATACAATGGAAATTAAAAGAACTGCAAGTATATGGTGATTCCCAACTAGTCATTCGACAAGCAACAGATGAATATCAGACCAAAGATGATAAACTCATGCCATATAAGCAAATGGTGGACACTCTAAAGACATCATTTACTACTATCACTTTTGAGCAGATACCAAGAGATCAAAATCGAGCTGCTGACGCTATGGCTACCATCGCATCTCTACTAGATCTTCCACAGAATTCAACACGCTACGAGTTCTTGGTAGAACAGCATTGGATCCCCGCTTATGATATCCCTGAATCTGAAATGATATGTCACCTTGTTGGTTCCGAATCCCCATGGTACGGTGAGTTCTACACCTATCTCCGCGATCATACCCTTCCTCCCAACCAATCAAATAACCAACGAAAAACCTTCATTTGCCAAACTGCTCGATATACCATTATTGCCGAAACCCTATACCGATGCGGTCTTGATGGTACTCTCCTTCGATGTCTGGAACAGGATGAGATAACAAAGGCTTTGGAAGAGGTACATGAAGGAATTTGCGGGACTCACTCAAGTGGTCCGTCACTAGCCAAGAAACTCATGCGAGCTGGATACTATTGGCCATTTATGGAAAAGGATTCCTACTACTTTGTCAGAAAATGCAAGAAATGTCAAGTTCACGGCGACCTGATACATGCACCAGCACAGGAACTGCAACCAATCACAACACCATGGCCTTTTTGTCAATGGGGCCTTGACCTTGTGGGTAAGATTCATCCATCTTCATCCAATGGCCATAAATTCATTATTACCGCCAGCGAATATTTCACCAAGTGGATCGAAGCTGTTCCACTTACCCAAGTCACCGGCAAGCAGATCGCCTCATTCATCCTCAATTACATCATCTGCCGGTATGGTGTGCCCATGTCCATTGTCACAGATAACGGTCTTCCTTTCAAAAATCAGGATGTTCATGAGCTTTGTGAGAAATTTCATATCCAACACCGCTTTTCCACTCCCTATTACCCACAAGGCAATGGTCAGGCCAAAGCATCCAATAAAAACATATTGAGGATCCTAAAGAAGACATTCAATGATGCCGGCCGTGATTGGCATGTTCAATTGAATCCAGCGCTATGGGCATATCGAACTAGCATTCGGACCCCTACAGGTGCAACTCCTTATTCATTGGTCTATGGTGCTGAAGCTATCTTACCTATTGAGGTCGAGATACCATCCTTACAAGTTTCATTGCACAATCTCATCGATGATGAAGCATACAGAGTATCTCGTCTTCAGGACTTAGAGTTACTAGATGAGAAGCGACAAGCTGCATACAATCACCTCAAAGCCTATCAGCAGCTCATGAGTAGAAGCTACAATCACCGAGTTAGATCTCGTACATTTGAGGTAGGTGATCTTGTTCTTTGAGAAAATCCTCGCAACCAACCAAACAGAGAACATCAAGGCAAGTTTGAATCAAACTGGTTGGGCCCATATGTTGTCACTGCTGTATTCGGGTCCGAGGCATATCAGTTGGCTACATCAGAAGGAGAACCGCTCGCAGATCCAATCAACAGCATGCACCTCAAACGGTTTTACACATAAGCTGTACAGAGCATCAGGCTCCCCTACCTATCATAAAATACCAAAAAACATTCAGAAAAATGTCCTGAAGAAAATGTAAAAACATTCAAAAAAAGTAAAGAAAAATCATGCATCCAAACGGTGAACAACAACTCCGGTGGCACCTTGGGTAAGAACGATGGTGAAAACCTGGCAAACAGGCGCCACTCGTAAAGGCTATGGCTCCATTATCTTTCAGACTTGTGGCGATAACATCTACTTCATACATACATCCATCCATCCATCAACCATGGCTTATTATTCCTCTGCAATTATGATAGTACTCCATACATCTTGCATCCCGCTTTTTCATAGTCATGTCTAAAACTGGGGGCAATGCCTTTAACCTATTGATGGAAGTGGATTCTACATTGTCTTATGATTCATTAAGTTCTTCATTCAAAACAATCATCAAAAATCCAAAAACATTCAAAAATATCTCACAAAAATACCAAAAACATTCAAAACAATTCAAAATCCAAGAACATCGACAAAACCATTGAAAAAACACACAAAAACATGGCAACACCTTGTACATACCCATCCATGCAGATACCAAAATAAACATTGACAAACTACTCACACAATGACCATTTACCAATCAACCACACAATCAACATCAACAATCAAACTGTCTTCAACAAGGATGCATCATTCCTTACCAAAACAAAGACAAAAGTGACATTTTCTTTGACAAGAAAATTATGTTCAGCTATCAAATACTTGGTTGATTTGTGAGTACAATCATTTGTTTATCTTTATCAGGATCTTGCAGCATTGTTTTGTATCGTTTGTGCATTACTTCCGATGAAGTTCTGGGGCATGTACTAATGGTGTCTACGTGGGAAGTTCACCAAGCTATGTGATCTTATGCCAAAATGCAGTCATAGATCACTACGACTTGTTGACTACAGCGTATACCTCGACCATATGAGCATGAACCATTACCAAGGATCCATATTCTTTATTCTTTATGTATATACTGTTTGTTTGTAGGTACAATGCTCTTTCTTTGGTTCCTCCTACCTCATCCAAACTGGATAAAGGTTTTATCTCTTATTACGGTATGCACTTGTCTCAGGATATGATCAGCCTAAGATCAAGGAGGATGATCCAAGTCATGCATGAAAGGAGATAATCCTTATCTATTCCGCAAGCAATACTCAGGTCAACTTGATCCATTATATCAAGTTGCTTGTATTAACTTGCTATATAAAGTCCATGTAAGAAATACTCTGGTCATCTTGAATCTTTATGTCAAGTTGCTTGTATTTTCTTACAACATTTTAAAGCTCAATGATGAAAAATAAAGCACCATGGATCATCATTCCATCTCATCTGTATATATTACATTTCGTTGCATTCCATCCATCCATACATTCATAATAGCTGCATATCATGCATACGTAGTCATAATAATGCATACTCTATTTTACTCATCTTCTTCCATAGGACTCGGTCCTAGTCCTCCATATCTTCTATCTAACATCAACTCCCCCCTCACCCTCCCTCTCTTGTTCATCAACATCATCCTAATCCCTTCATCACTTCCCATCCTCACTCATCCACAAAATTAAGCCAGTTACTCTGTCTACACAGATACATCGACTCCCACACACCTAGACTATCAACAGATACTCTGATCAAGTATCTTCAGGTCTCAACAGCTAATCAATTATGGTAATCCTAGACTACATCAGGCATTTATCATAATGACCTAGTCTCAACGGGGCTGCCATGATTCCCCACAGCCATCCATCACATGCACACACTATCAAATTGATCAACCAATCAAACACAATCCAACGGACAATTACATCAATTGTCTACGTCTCAACGAGTATTTTGCTTCATATATCTTGACTTCATCGGACAATTACATCAATTGTCTAAGTCACCATCAGGTCACTTTGATTCACTTAGACTTTATCATGTTCAAGCGACCAACTGACATCAACTGTCACGCTTTGACTTGACCGGGGCAATTAAACCGATTGCACCAGATTGTCCAACCAATTTTGATCAATTGTATAGCATCAATCAAAACCCCACACTACATCTGCTATGTATCTCTTGCATGACCTCAGGGTACTCGCTGGCTTGTTGTTTCTTCATATTCACTCCATTTTCTCCCATTCTTTCATCATTAGTTCTAATTTCTTCTATTCTACCTCCCCTCCACTTTTCATTCTTTTTCGAGAGATCGCCCGATTTTTTTTTTTTTAAAAAAAAAAAAAATTCGGCCCATCTCTCGAGGGGGCATACCACCATTAAATTTACATTTTATGGGGCATTTCTTCACACCTATTTTTCTTTCTTTGAAACGACGCGATAAACCACACCGTCTCAAAGAGGGGCAAAAGAAGTCACATAAATCTGTCCACTTAATTAAATGAATACTTAGTATTTATTTGATTATTTAACCATCAATTAATAATTAATTAAATTAATATATTTAATTAATTCATCTTAACCCTCTTCTCCTATTAATTAAATAAATTATTCAATTTATTTGATTTAATTCACTTAACCAAATTCAGACCATTAATTAAATAAATAAATCATATTTATTTAATTAAATCTTCTCTCACATTTAAATAAATTAATATTTATTTAAATCCCCCAAAATCCCACCTCTCACATTTAAATAAATAAATCATTTATTTAAATCACCTTTATCCTCCACCCACTTGCATTTTCCTACAAATGCAAGTTGCACAATTATAAATAAATAAATCATTTATTTAAATCACCTTTATCCTCCACCCACTTGCATTTTCTTACAAATGCAAGTTGCACAATTATTTTAAATAAATCATTTATTTAAATCACCTTTATCCTCCACCCACTTGTATTTTCCTACAAAAGCAAGTTGCACAACTATTTTAAATAAATTATTTATTTAAAATCCTATTTATCCTCACCCACTTGAAACCTTTAATGGTTTCCCTTAAAGTAGTCAAACTTGATGGCTTTAAAGTCTTCAAACTTGATGGCTTCCTTCTATAGTCTTCTTAAGACTTTAATGGTTTTCCTTAAAGTCTTCAAGCCTTTAATGGTTTCCCTCAAAGTCTTCAAGCATTTTAATGCTTTATCTTCATTTTTCTCATTTAAATAAATTAATATTTATTTGAATATTTATCCAAATGCAAATTACACCATTTAATTGAAATAAATGATTTTATTTTAATTGAAAATACCAAAATTTCTCCCACTTGCATTTTCCTACAAAATCCACTTGTATGCCTAAACCCCTTCTAGATTCTTCTAAACCCTTCCTAATTAGCCTAATCCATCCCCTAAATATTGTCACATTCCTAAGCAAATTGGAGTCACTTCTCAAAGACTCCAAAGTCTTTGAAAAGCAATTAATGCTTTGTGTGTTCAACAAATTAACCCTCAAAGTCTTGGATAACCTTTGAAAGCTTCCAACCTTCAACCACTTAATCCCCAAAGTCTCCAATAACCATTAATGGTTAATTCAACCCTCCCACATGGTTAAAACATTTGTTTTGACTCAACCTCTACCCAACCCAAAGGTCTCATCAGGCCATTAATGCTTTGACCATGATTATCTCTTAAACATTTGCACAAAGGTTTATCCTTGGATTAACTCTTAATCCAATGGGTAATCTTAATTTAGACTTGACCCTTACCTTCTAGATAACCATCAGGTCTTCTCAGGCCTTTAATGCCTCCAACCTCTTCTCTCAACCCAATCCTATGTTGAAACTTGTCACCATTTTATTGGTGCCAATTGTGCACATGGATCCCCAACTTTCAATCCTAACCCTTGTTAAGATTGCTCAATCTTAACCCTTCATTTCCCGATTTCTTCTATAAATAGAACCCTTCTCCTCAAGCAAAAAGAGAAGCATTTTAGAGTATTGTTGTTATACTGACATTAGCATAGAGCTTTTTCATAGCATCACTATCTACTCTTGCATAGTATTTGCTTATCATATTCAACCATCTTGAATCTCCATATGGCATCCATGGCTAGTGCTAAAAGCTGAGAGCTACACTCATTTGGGACTTGGAGAGGAGAGAAACAAGGGAGAAGCATCAAAAGGCATCATGGAAGCATCTTAGGGAGGCTCTTCTCCTTTCTTTTATTTTGTTAAACTTCTTTCATGCTTTTTGAAATCTCTCTTGATATGTTTGGAATGGTTTTTAGTTCTTTGTTTTGTTTTTATGGTTGAAACTAACTTATTAACATTGAACTTTGTTGTTGCCTTGTCCCCATTTCCATGACATCAGATAGTATTTTACATTTTTCCAGATTACAGAGCCACGTTTGTGTTTCCAAATCACGTTTCTAAATCTTTTAACCATGTCTGTGTTGTAGAGTCACATCTATGGAGTCTAAAGTTGCGTCTATGTCGCAAAACTACATCTTTATGGGATCTAATTGTGTCTGTGTTTGGTTCTTGCAGTTTTGGTTTTGTTTTAGTTTTTAGGGTTTCATTTCGTCATTTTGATTTTAGATTTGGTTTATTCGAGCTAATATCTTGTGATCTAGCTAACAAATTGGTGTATCTTGTCTTTGAAAGAGAATCATGTGTCGAAAGCCCCTATTTCACAGTCTTTTGGATCTAAAATTTACGTTACTTTTTTTCTTGCAGGAAGGGGTACTCATTTGAAACAGCCTAAATTACTAATAAATCTTTGTTCTAGAATCTTGGCAAGGGTTTTCTTTTGATTTTCATTGTATGCTTTATTTTCATAGATTATTAAACACTTCAATTAGTGTACTAAAGTCGAACTAGTGTCTTTTTTTTCCTGGTCAATAGGCTCTTTGTGTTTAATCTCTAGAGGGCATGCCTCCACGTGTGGTCACTAGGACTACTAGTGAGGAGGGAACGACCCAAGTGGTAGTGAAGAAAACCCACCTCTTCTGAACCACTATAAATAACTGTATCCATGGTGAAAGCCATGGGTAATGTGTGTTCATTAGTACATACTAACAATATGTCTCCCCATAAACTTGTTCAATAGTAGGGCATAACCCCTTCTAGCTAGGATGCTTTTGTATTTATAAAGCTAAAAGTGTTGCATGTATCGCCACACGAGCGGATGCCCTTACTAGCACCTTTTTATTTTAGAAAGCCAAAATCCTTCAATTTGTTGGGGTAGGATGTCGAACCTCTGGAGTGGCCCATGCACATATAGTTCTTAGTAGAGATACAAAGTTCACCACAGGGAGTTTTCATGGGGACTGGTGCTTGGCTACCCCAGAGAAGTGAGTGTCGAGGGTGGAGCCAGTAGGGTCAAGCATCTAAGTATAAATTTTGAATACCATAGCCTTAGAGGAAACCCCATGTGGCATCAACAACTATTGTCTTGGCCAACATTCATAATTGTGCTTGTCTTCTTTTAAACATTCAAACATTCAAGATCAAACATCAAAACATTGTGTCTTTTGTGTCTTCAAGTGTATGCAATTTTTTTTACATCAAACAACATACTTTTCTTTGAGTCATCTTGAGTCTAAACACTTGAAAATATTGAGTCTTCATCGACATTATGTCCTCTTGTCATGAAAAATAGTAAAAAATTTAGATTTCATGACAACAAGTTCACAAATTAAAAAAATTGCACTCAAATTCTGGAAACGCGTTTGTGTTTGATAGAAACTGTAGATGTATAAAAATGACCATATTCCTAAATGAATATTTTATGTTCATTTCCCTATTTAATTAAATCCAATTTAATTAAATTATCCACATTCTTCTATTTTATTAAATAAATTATTCAATTTATTTAAATAAAATTCACTATATCCATTTAATGAATAAATCATTTTATTCAATTAAATCACCCTAGCCACTTTTAATTAAATTCAAATTTAATTAAATAGTTATCCTAAATTGAATAAATCAAATTTATTTAATTACAACGAAATTGAATGAAAATCAAATAATTCAATTAAATCCTATTATCCTCCCCATCCACTTACAAAAACCCAAACCCCTTCCTAATCCCTTCTAGAATCTTCTAATCAATTCTAATTAACCTAACCCCCCTCTAAACTTTATCACGTCCCTAAGCAAAGGGAGGTCACTTCTCAAATGACCCAAAGTCTTGGATAGCCATTGAAGGTTTTCAACCTTCAACCACCAAAACCCTTAAAGTCCTTGAAAACCATTGAAGGCTTCCAACCTTCAACCACTTAATCCCCAAAGTCTCCAATAACCATTAATGGTTAATTCAAACCTTCCCACATGGTTAAAACATTTGTTTTGACTCAACCTCTACCCAACCCAAGGGTCTCGTCAGGCCATTAATGCTTTGACCATGATTATCTCTTAATCATTTGCACAACGATTTATCCTTGGATTAATTCTTAATTCGTTGGGTAAACCTAATTTAGACTTGACCCTTAGCCTTTAGATAACCATGAGGTCTTCTCAGGCCTTTAATGCCTCCAACCTCTTCTTTCAACCCAATCCTGTGTGGACACTTGTCACCATGTCATTGGTGCTAATTGTGCACATGGATCCCCAACTTTCAAACTTGGCCCTTGATTAAACCATTCAATCTTGACCATCCATTGCCCTGTTTGTGCTATAAATAGAGCTCTCATTCCTCCATTCTTAACAACCATCCTTCAAATTTGTAGCATCACACTTATGCTCAAATATATTCAAGCTTTCCTTTCATATATGCTCATCATTTGGCTTCTTTTAGATCATAAATTAGACTAATATGCATGTTTAGAATAAGATCTTTATCATTTTAGCTCAATCATAGATTAAATATATCATGCTAGCATACTATTCACACTAATCTTGTCATCTTATCATCTAGATTATTGCATTTTAGCATCATACATAGCTTACAACACATCTCATACTAAAATCTATCTAAGCATCTCTCGTTCACATATTTGCCATCCCTAAACCATTTTGCTCAGTAATCTGAGAGCAAAAATGTTGGTTTGAGGGACATTGTGGGATAGACAACCATGGGACCCTCCTTAGGAAGTTGAGTAACATGTCGTTACTCCATAGCTTGCATCAAGAAGTCCTATGTGTGTGTGTGGACTAGTAATTTAATCATATTTTCACATATTAAGTTTTATCAGCCCACTTTTCCCGCATACATTTCTGGCGCCCACCGTGGGGCACGACCCCCAATAACACATCATTTTTTGAAATTGATGACTTTTGCAGGTCCACGAGAAATGAGAATCAGCGCGTCGAAAAGATATTTTAGTGGATCTGTCTAACAGTTTATCGCTTCTATCCTACTGTTTAGCACGTTGGCTCTCTGTCTTAGCACGTACACACTTTTCCTTAGCGCATGATGCTATTCTAACAAATTTTCTTATAGGTGTTGACATGGGAAGAACACATAATAGCGCATATACCTAACAGGTTAGCGCATCCAATCCATATTTTAGCACATGTTAGACATATTCCAGCACGTGGAATCTAAAAATTAGCGCATCAGATTCAAACTTTTTCTACATAACTGACCGCAGGAAAAACAAAAAAATAGAGTAGCGCATGCAACACACAGAGTAGCGCATTTAGATAAGAGAATAGCGCAAAGAAAATAAACTATAGCGCATCTGCGGCATATTGTAGCATGTACGGTTTATTCTATAGCGCATCACAGACAAAACAAACAAAAAAAAAAAAAAAAAATTTATTGTAACCGAATTAAAATTCTAGACTTGTAGAAGTCCCCCAAATCAACTGACAATCTTATCGTTTTGTTTATTTGCAGGGTTTTAACGGTTTCTTGCAGGTAAAGCGAGGAAATTTGCTTTTACAGCAAGACGATTTTCTTTTGTTGACCTCCAAAAACATTGAATTTGCTTTGTTGACTATTTCTTTTTCATAGATTAGACAATCATTGCTTTGAAGGAATAAAAAGAACATCATGTTTTTGTGGAGCAACATCTCTGCGTAGATTTTAGAAAATCACTAATTTGAAAAGCTAAAATAAAACTCATTGTTTGTTTCATCTCGAAAGTGGAAGGTATATGCTCTCCCCTTAACTAGGTGATCAAAATGCTAAACCACTCTTACGCTTTCAGTACTTCATGCATTAAAAATCTTTTAGTAGGCCTGCCTTCTCGAGGAGTTGCAATCAACTCTTAAAGCCGTTTATGGCCAGTGTGAAGGGAACAACCTAAGTGGGGAACCGTTTTGACGCCAAGAATTCCAACCCACTATAATCAAATGTGGAAAGTGACGAAAGTCCTTTTCAAGGCTTGCACGTAGTGATTAGCCTTCCCCCATATCCTCGAGATATGTAAAGCCTTTTTTCTAAAGGTTGGGAAGCCTCCTGAGGGAGTTTATCACTGACGGCCGAACGAGAAGCCTGATTATGAACCATAGAATTAGAAGCTTTGAGCTGAGTCAGTATCCAAACATTTGTAACATCATAGTGCAAGGGTGGGGAAGAATCCGCCCCCAAGATTACTCACCATATATCTCCCAAGATAACTACTCAACTATGAAGCAATTCACTTTGGGTTAACTTCTGGCAAAAGGCCAAAAAATGGGCACCCTCTAGGGGGTGACATGGCTGTTTGAGCTGACGGAGTATCGAGACTAGTGGGCTATGATGTTACTTATGACCCTTGAATAAAGAGTCTTTTTGAAGTGTCTTACTTTGTATCAAAACCTGTTAAAACATTAGGGATTTGAACACATCCTCGACAGAACATACACTTTCTGTTAGATTAGGTGAAATGATTGTACTTTGTGTGCCATGCTTGCATTTTTTATTTCAGAAAATCATCCATCACACTTAAAAATTTTCTCAACAAAATTCAAAATCCTCACAAAAACACCAAAAAGGAAAAATCAGGGTGGTCTAGCGCGTAAGAGCAACATCTTAGCGCATGTAACAGTTCTAGTAGTGCATCCAAAATTCAAAATAGGGCGTGCAACTAAAACAGTAGCATTTCAATCCTAAGGTAAAACAGTGAACAATCCTTTAGCGCGTCCAAAACACATTCTAGCACGTATCAGGAGCATATTAGCGCTTTGGTACCCAAAGTTAGCGCAACTAACAAAATAGATAGCTCGTAGGAGGCACAATGTAGCGCGTCATTTTTCCAAACAAACTTAACAGCCAATTTCAACAGCCTGAGTTCTAGCGCGTAAAACAGACATCTTAGCGCATGGAAACTATATTTTAGCGTATTAGCCAAAATAGTTAGCGCGTATCAAGCCCAGTCTAGCATGTGGATTTTTCACCTGTCAGAGCAAAAATTTTCCAGAATCAAAAATTTAAGCACGTAACTAGGGGCAGATTAGCGCATGTGAGAAACATTTTAGTGCATCAAGAAAATTAAGTAGCGCATCAAATCTCTGTTTTAACACATGAGACAAGGTAGAAAAATAGAGAGTTAAGAATAGAAAAATTTTGAAAAATTCAAAAACATTTTAGAAGACCTTTTTCGTCGAAAATCATCTTTTATCAAACTAGAGTGACAAAAACGAACCATTAAAAAACTTTTCTCAAGTTCAAATTGCGTCAAACAAAGTTGTCAGAATATGAAAATAAACCGGGCAATAAAGGACATCTTTCCTATCATAATCCGGAACATTTTCATCATTAGTATCAATCAAATCCTTTAAAACATCTTACGGATTTTATCTCACAAACACTTGTCTAGAAATTTTTTTTAAATTGTCAAATCTAGTTTCCAGATCAGGAAACTTCTTATCCATATCATTTGACATGTTTTATCATGAACGGATATCTAAACCTTCATTCTGATAAAGTAAGATTTGAAATTTTCAAAACAACAATCAACTAAATTCAAACAAATCAAAGGAAATCATTGATCACTCATGCATGACTAATCCCCTTATTCTGAGAAGAAAGAACCTCTATCTTAACATCACGTTGAAGAAACAACAACCTAGCTTTTCCAAATTCATCAAGAGAAATAAATTTTTATACATCAATCATCAACTCTTCAAATCCCATTGAGTATTTCTTCATCACATCAAACGTTATATCCAAAACAAATCCAACGAATTTGACAAAGAACCCTTGAAAACAAGAGCTTACTGTCAAAAGTCTTCTTTTAATCAAAAGATAAACCGTGGAGGAAAGATCAATCCAACATTCCTGCCTGACGAGTGCATCACATATAACACATCTCGACTAGAACCACCAACGCCCGAGAGAAACATCAAAGAGGACTTTAATCCTTTCATCACTGAAAGTTTCTATTGAAATGCCTATCACTCGCTCTCAATGAAACAAAGAAAGTGAGACACTAGCAGAATCAAGTATGAATCGCAGATTATCAAATCCTTTTGAAGTTCCATCCTCAGAAGAACCTGAAATTACTGACGCAATTCTTCAGGAATGTTAAGAAAATCCTTCATTCCAAAAACTCATCGAAAAACTCATGGAAAATGACAAAGAAAAATATCTACTCATGCTTACAAGTAAAGGCGTCAAACTTCCTAAAGATTTCGATGCAAACGTCTTTCAAACTGGATCTCAACAATATACATATCAAGAATGACAAAGGGCAAAAGAAACTCGCTTACCTGAACAACATATTCCAGACCAACATATACCAAAAATGCGAGTACCTGCATTCGAAACTCCAGAACAACACATACCATTTACTACACCTTTTCAGTTGAGAACAAATACGAGGGAAGAACTTTTCCCTTGGCAAGATAATGTGCCCTTGGTTTCTCTTACTCAACAAATGCAAATGTTGCAAAGACAAATGCACGATATGCAACAAGGGACAACAATGTGGTACTCTATAAACAAAATCTGTCCTTATCCATTTGACAGAAGCTTAAACATGGTACCTTTTCCTCCAAACTCAGACGTTCCCAAATTTGATAAATATGATGGGAAAAGTGATTCTCAAGACCATGTTCAAGAATTTTGTACTATGAGTCTTGAATTTGCTCATAATGACACTTATCTGATGAGGTTATTCCCAAGAAGCCTGGGAGGACAAACAATAGAATGGTTATCCAAGATTACACCACCCGTTAGATCATTTGATGAATTGGTTAACAAATTCATCACCCATTATTCTTACAACATCCAACATGCCATAACCATGCTAGATATTTGCAACACCAAACAAAAGAACAACGAAACATTCATGTTATTCCTTCAACGTTGGCGATGCATGGTATCAAGATATCCTCGAGATATTCTTGAAAAAGAGAAAATGGAAATCTTTATTGATAACTTGAATGGCGAAATGAGTTATAGACTCAAACTTCAATGCATACCATCTTTTGACAAATTAATCGAAAATGGCATCCAAGTAGAGGAAGCTTGTGTCAAAAAGGGAACACTCAAGTTCTACAAGGAAGGAACGAACTCATCAAATTACAATAACCAAAACAACACCAATCTTGACAAAACTCAATTTTGGACGCGAAACAAAAATGAAGGCAACAATGAATCATATGATCCCAAATCTAAATAGCCAGTGCTCGCCTTATTAGGAAATACTCAAAATACTCAAAATCGTAAAAATGCTACTCCCAGTGCTAACACATATGCACCAAACAATACTCAAGGACAACTCAATACCAACAATGCCAACGATAATCAAAATAAAAACCTGAATCCAAGGCCTAACAATAATTCATGCAACAACACCAACAATTTCCAGAAGCGTATCTTCACACCATTGGGCCAATCATTAGAGTCCGCATTCAGAGAACTATTGGCAAACAAGATTCTTTCTTTGCCTCCAATCAACAATTATGAACCCCCAATAAAACCACCTTGGTGGAATGAGTCACACTATTGTGATTTTCATTGCAACAAAGGTCATAGAACAAACGAGTGCATGAGATTGAAACACATAATCCAAGACATGATTGATCGAGGTGACTTAACGGTGGATGGTCTCAAAACAAATAATGATCACGAAGCCTTGAAAGATCGTCTCCCAAATTATAACAAAAATGGAGCATCAACTTCAAATGATACACGCGGAGCTCGTATTAATCACATCTACAACAACACAATCAACCACATATCAGCCGAAGACCATCAAGTCAATGTTATAACCATTCGTGATAGACATGATCATGAATCTATCAATGTAACAACCCGGACTAAGAAATATGTCTTGAAGGGACATACTGCACCTCCAACTACCACACCAAAGATCCAATATGACTTGGTTAACCAATTATGTAAGACTCCAGCTTAGATATCTATCCTAGAATTGTTGAAACTATCTCCAAAACACAAAGACATATTGGAGCAAGCACTATTAAAAACAAATGTACCTCAAAATCTGGATACAGACAAATTCCAAGCCATGGTTGCCCATATGACAGAATCCCATAACCTCACCTTCTCAGAACATGATAATACTTCATTGAGTCACCCGCATAATACTCCTCTACATATTGAAGTCATTGTTTGCAAACACCGCATCAAAAGAGTCTTAATAGATGGAGGAGCTGGACTTAATATATGTACTTTAAAGCTTATCTGTGCACTAGGTTTCTCAGAAGAATCTATTGATCCTTGTAAAAAGATTACCATAAAAGCATATGATGATGAGGAAAGGTGCTCTAAAAGAATAGTGATATTGCCTATTCAAGTAGGACCAGTGCAAAAGGATACTATATGTCAAGTCTTAGATATTGATCTCACTTACAATATCTTATTAGGCTGACCCTGGATACATGAAATGCAAGCAGTACCTTCTACATATCACCAGTGTGTCAAGTTTCCTTATGATGGAAAGGAAATCTCCATATCAGCTGATCACAATCCATTTCAACATTACAGTGCAATGGGGGCAGCCCAAGACAGTTTGGTTCCTTATAACAGAGAAAAGTAGCAGTCTTCAACATCTGATCCACCAACAGCAAAATTCAACTCCTTATGGGGAGACTTCAAACACAAAATGCAAATCAAAGACCAAGGCATGGGGGAATATTCTATGGAACCTTTATGTTTGACCAGATTGCCAACATCACCTAGATCGCATGGTTTACCTACTATATCAACACATCTGGCAACTCAGCCCATAACTAAATTTGATGGTACCTTCACCCAATTGGGGACTCTAGCACATGAATCAGAAGATAAAGATGTTCTTAACTGGCTATACAAAGATGAAGAAGAAGCTAATAGAGTGGGCACTCTAGACATTGTTCTACCGACACACTTGTATGGAAAAGGCTACTTGATCATGAAACAAATGGGATATGGCGGTAAAGGACCTATTGGGAAATGCCAAGAAGGAGTCACTGAACCTATAGATCTTCCTTCACAACCTAGTAGAAATAAAGCAGGATTAGGTTCTAAATTCACTTTCTTATTGAAAAGGCCGCCACACACAAATGCAAAACCTCAATGGAAAGAAAAGAAGAAGTACAAGGAAGAATCCTGGCAGGAAGCACTCTTTGAATCAGCTGAAACAATCCATAAGGCACGAGAACGTCAAGATCAAAAGTTGTATCAGGGAAAGCTTTTAAATCATAAGAAGGCCATATCTACAACAATGGCTCATATTAATATACCCATGGCTCAAAAACAAATCATGTCATCACAAGAAACTGTCATTTCTCCCCGTGGAAGCATGATCTATGAACAAATCCAGACCGTGGAAGATGGATCAGATACAGAATCAAAATAGAATATTAAGAAAGTATCCATTGTCAAAGATTTGTTTTCACCATACAACATCCCTGTTTACAGCACAGATAGAATTTGGGATGATACCTATGAGACAGATTCAAATGAATATGAATGGGGTACTTTCTCTGATACTACTACAAATATCCCAGATGATACTGATTTCATATCTATTTCTCAAGAAGAATATAATGCAGAGGATAGACCTCTTGAGTTTGGACCACAACATATCTATGACGTTCAGGAAAGCGAACAGAAATATTAAGAACAAGTCTATGTAGAAGATGATACCATCGAAGACCTCGATAAAACCCTAGACTTTTTTAACACTAAGACCCATCCTGATGATAACTCTATCCTAACACTTACAGTAGCTTAACTTGACCCGCCCAACGATTCCTTACCGCTTGTGTTCCCTGATCTCATCGACTAGAATGAACTTGAGACTCATGATATACCAATTTTCCTGGATGATGAATCTATTATCCATTACCTATGCACCGTCAATTCCGAAACAGGCTCTACCAGTGAATCAAATAACGATGTCTATTTTTCAGGGAGTGCCAAGTCTCTCATTCACAAAAATGAATCAAATAATGAATCTAATGCTGAAAACCAGTCAATGGCAGCTATAGATCCCAAAAAAGTAAAAATAAAGGACACATCTGAGGGTGAAAACCTTTTAAAGGTACCCGACGATGGGAGACTTGACACTCTTCCTGAACATTTTCATGAACGATCACCCATGTTGATTGAGCCCACTCAATCAATTAACATTGGTACCACCGAAGCAACAAGAAACATTCACCTTGCAGAATCTCTGACAGAGGAGGAAAGATCGACATTCATCATCTTCTTTAAAGGACAACAAATTAACTTTGCCTGGTCATATGCTGATATGCCCGGAGTAGATCCACACCTAATCATGCATCACTTGTCCATCTCTGCAGGAGTCAAGCCAGTCAAGCAAAAGCTACGAAAGATGAATCCACAGGTAGCACTCATGGTCAAAATAGAAATGAAGAAATTATTAGATGTCGGATTCATCCGACCTATTGACTATGTAGAATGGATTTCTAACATTGTTCCAGTATCAAAACCAGATGGTAGTATCAGAATATGCACCGACTTCAGAGATGTCAATAAAGCTTGTCCAAAGGATGACTTTCCTCTGCCAAGTATTGATATAATTGTAGATCTCACAGTAGGCCATGCAATGCAATCATTAATGGATGATTTCTCAGGCTATAATAAAATCAAAATAGCTCCTGAAGATCAAGACAAAACATCATTCACCTGTCCTTGGGTAACATACTGTTGGAATGTTATGCCTTTTGGCTTAAAGAATGCCGAAGCCACTTATCAAAGGGCAATGACAACCATATTCCATGATATGATGCACACATTTATGGAAGACTATGTGGATGATTTACTAGCAAAATCTTTTACTAGAGCTGAACATCTCGGCATCCTAACAAATATTTTTGATCGATTGTAGAAATTCAAAGTTCGACTCAACCCTAAGAAGTGTGTCTTCAGGGTTACATCAGGCAAGTTACTAGGTTACATCGTCTCAGCTAAAGGTATTGAAGTTGATCCAGCAAAGGTACAAGCCATCATGGATATGCCACCACCAAAGAATATCAGCCAACTTCGATCTCTCCAAGGACGACTTCAATCAATCAGGCAATTCATCGCTCAACTAGCAGATAAAAGTCTACCATTTAACCACTTGCTACATAAAAATGTGCCATTCAGATGGGAGACTAAATGTGCAGAATCTTTTTACCAAATTAAACAGTACTTGATGAATCCACTAGTTCTAGTACCACCAATTGCAGGAAAGCCTCTTATACTCTATATCTCAACAACAGATGTTTCACTGGGGGCACTATTGGCACAAGAAGATCAACAAGGAAAGGAATGCGCCATATATTACATCAGTAGAACATTGAATGGCTATGAACTCAATTATACATTCATTGAAAAGTCTTGCCTAACAGTCATTTTTGCATCTCAAAAGTTTTGACATTATATGCTAGCACACACTATCAAGCTAGTAGCCAAAATTGATCCTCTCAAGTATCTACTCAGTAAGACAGCTCTCACAGGCCAATTGGCTAAATGGGTCATAATTCTCAATGAATTCGACATCCACTACACAGAAAGACGAGCCATCAAAGGACAAGAAATTGCAGATCAACTGGCTGAAGCACCGCTACGAGGAAAACAAACCATGGACATTGAATTTCCAGATAGGGACGTTTTTACTCTTTCCTCCAAACAATGGACCCTATACTTTGATGGATCTTATACACAACATGCTTTAGGGGCCGGCATTCTATTCATCACCTCTGAAGGACACACTATGCCGAGATCATACAGACTTATGTTTCCATGTACAAATAATGTGGCTAAATATGAAGCATTGGTCATAGGCATCAAAATGGCTGTCGAATGGAAAATCACAGAATTAAAAGTCTACGGAGACTCACAATTGGTCATCAATCAAATCAACAACAACTATCAGACAAAGGATGTCAAGTTACTACCCTACAAATGGATGGTGGATGATTTCAAACAGTATTTTGTGCACATCACCTTTGAACAAATACCAAGGTTGAACAACAAAGCAGCCGATGCAATGGCTACGATTGCTTCATTACTACAAATTCCAGAACAACAGAGTCGTTATGAGTTCCTGGTAGAGCAACTGTTCTCCCCTGCTTATGACCATTCTGAATCCCAGGTTATATATGCCTTGACAGGTTCAGATTCTCCGTTATATGGACCAATATATGTCTACCTCAAGCATAATATCTTACCCATTGACCAATCCCGTAACCAAAAACGTAACTTTATCCAACAAGCTGCCCGTTACACCCTTACCGCTGATACCTTATATCGTCGAGCTCTAGATGGTACTCTTCTTCGTTGTCTTGATCGTAATGATTCCAATTTAGCTTTACACGAGCTTCATCAAGGTATTTGTGGCACACATTCAAGTGGCACTACTCTTGCTAAAAAGCTTCTATGAATGGGATACTACTGGCCTACAATAGAGAAAGATTCATATCATTTCGCCAAGAAATGTCCTAAATGCCATATCCATGGCAATCTGATACATGCACCAGCACACGAACTACAGCCATTTACAACATCCTGCCCCTTTTGTCAGTGGGGATTGGACCTGGTAGGCAAAATATATCCTTCATCTTCCAATGGACACAAGTTCATTATAACTACAATAGAATACTTTACCAAATGGATCGAAGCAGTTCCCATGACCACAATGACTGGGAAACAAATTGCCTCTTTTATCTTGAATTATCTGATCTACAGATATGGTATTCCAAGTTCAATCATCACAGATAATGGATGACCTTTCAAAAACCAAGATGTGCAGGAACTATGTGAAAAATTCAAAATCCAACATCAGTTTTCTACACCATACTATCCATAGGGAAATGGTCAAGCAGAAGCATCTAACAAAACAATCCTAAAAATGCTCAAGAAAATAGTGAATGATGCAGGCAAAGATTGGCACATACAACTCGATCCAGCACTTTGGGCCTACAGGACTAGCATCCGCACACCTACAGGAGCAACACCATATTCATTGGTATATGGATCAGAGGCTATTTTACCCTTGGAGGTAGAAATTCCATCTCTTAGAGTCTCTTTGAAAGGTTTAATCCCCGATGAAGAGTATCGAGTTAACTGACTGCAAGAACTGGAACTATTAGATGAAAGATGCCAACATGCTTATACTCATCTCAAAGCATATCAGCAACATATGTGCAGGAGCTATAATCACAAGGTCATTCCTCGCAACTTCAAGGTTGGTGATCTAGTCCTAAAAGAAAATCCAAGAAATTAGCAAGATAGAGAAAAGAAAGGGAAATTTGAACCTAACGGGTTGGGTCCCTATGTCATCATATTAGTCTATGGATCAGGTGCCTATCAGCTAACAAATTCTGAAGGAGATGTGCTCGATGATCCAACTAACAGCATTCATCTGAAGAAGTACTATACTTAAGGTAGCCTAGTGCACGGAAAAAGCCAAAAACAAACAAAAAAATAAAAAATTTCAGAAAAAGCAAAAATACAAAGTACAAAAAAAACAAACGGTGAAAACCTGGTAAACAGGTGCCCTTGTGAAAGACTGGCTCCTTTATCTATATCCATGCCATTTTATCCATCAAAACACTATCGGCCATCACCCGACACTTAGCATATATCCATTTAGGACATACTTAGCGTAGTCACTATCCTGAGTTATCCATCTGTATCTATTCTCTTATTGCATTTCACCATGGCTTGGAAATCACTTTACATAATCATATCCAAAGGAACACTCATGTAGGGGCATTAAATTTTTCAAAAACTTGCAAACATTCAAGACATTCCAACTATTGCAAAACTCAAACACATGACATCCAACAAACACAACTACGCTTCATCACAAACAACCAAAACACAAACAAATACACAAGAAACTCAAAGATGGATGCTTTTCTGAAGTACTTAATGTTGCATTATCGCATTAAAGTCTTGATTATTTTGCGTTTTGAACTTTTTAATTGTTGGAATCTTTTCCTTCTCTCATAAAAGGCTTCAAAGCTACAGATCATGAGGAACTTCCAATATTTTCTTAGTCTTCTGTCTGAGAGGCGATCACTTGTACTGTGTGAATATTTGCCTCGAGACGTGATACATATCACTGAAGGCCTGATTCCCTTTCATGCATATAAATGATCTAATCTTGTATGTTTATGCAATACACACTCAGGTCGTCTTGGTTCAATTATACCTTGACGCTTGTGCTATCTTGCAAAATCAAATATCATATAAATTTTACTCAGGTCATTATGGTTCAATTATACCATTATGCTTGTATAAATTTTCAACATATCCAAAAATCAATAAATGCTCCATGATGATATTTACAAAGAAAGCAAATAAATGGTTATATCGGATGGCAAATATCAAATGAAAGATGCTCCAAAAACAATTAGTTGCATATCATTTTACAATTAGTCGCACAACATTTTACAATTAGTTACATATCATTTTACAATTAGTTGCATATCATTTTGCATCATTATTACATCATTATTACATCATATCATCTTACATGTAACAGCATATTAAATCATACATCTCATTTTCAAGATACATATCACAGGATATAAAAACATACATCCTGCATCACACATTACATCATATATGTAAACATTACATCATCATATAAAAAGGAAGTAGTACACATAAAAATGCATCCATAAACACATCACATCGATAAAAAATGGTGCTTTGTATATATATCTCTCGAAAAATGATCAAAATCTACAAAATGTGTCAAAACTGTGTCCAGTACAAATAATACAATGCTCAAAAATACAACAGAGACCATGTCTCTCAAGTGTGACTATCCCCTGATGGAGATGGTCTAGCTCCAGATGCACCTGACCCTGGATCTCCAGGAGGATCCTGTCTAGCTCCTGATACACTCGCCCCCAGATCTGCAGGAGGGTCCTGTCTCGCCGGCCCCGTCACTCCTCGGCTCTTAGATCATGTCCTAGCAATTCGAGATCGACTCGATCTCGATTGTGCAAAGCTCTCAACACGCCGATCTCTAGGTACTACAGCCTCATAGTGCCGCCTGTAATACTCCACCTCTGGACAATCCATGTCAGCTCTCTAAGGGTGTCTCTCAAAGGACCACCCGTCCCTGCTCTTTGCATAGTCGCTAAAGCCTCCTCTGCTCGGCCCCGCCGCTCTATCTCTGTATGTCTCTCAATGGTCAACTGAGAAATCTGCCGCTGATAGGTCAAAATCTGTGCCTACAGCTGCTGCACAGTAATCTGTAGGGTCCGGATCTGTGCATCCTCTACATGACCCGGCACTCGAACCGGCAGTGGTACCTATGCTGGCGCCACTCCTCCCACTCGGCCTGTCCTGGGTACGGGAGGTGGGAGTATATCTACCCTCCTCCTCTATGCTGGCCTCCCCACCTCCTCCTCTCCCCTCACTGTAGCTAACACCTCTGTCACTCTCCCCTCTCTCCTGGCTCCAATGGCCAATCCTTCTCTCCCCCTCTCAATCCTACCCTGCCGTACCACTCTCTACACACCTCTGCCACCCTGCCTCCCCCTGGCTCCTCTACCTCCTCCATCATCTCCATTGTCTCCATCATCTCCATCAACTCCCCTCTCCTCTCCATCTGAATCAAATGCTGGCCTCATCTCCTCTGGATCTAAGATCCTCACCACGGCCCGAGCAGCAAATAAACGAGCAAACTCGTCAGTCATCCCAGCATCCTGTATCTCAGGGGCATAGTCCCAGATCTGTCCTGCCAGCCCTGTGAACTCCTCTATGGCCATGGCACTATCAATAGTCGGCCCCCAATCGGCCACATCCTACTGTCGTCGTGCATACAAGCACGCTCCTTGTGGAATCCCCTGCTGCCTCCTGAACTGTCGCAAAACTTGGGTCACCAAAAACCACTCAATAATGAACGGAGTCCTCCCAATCAGATACCTCGTCATGAAAATGAAAGGCATCTCCATACCATCCTCCGCCAACACCTCGCAATCCGTATACGGTCTCCAGGTGACCGTATCTATGTCATCAAACACTCTCCTCCAGTGCTCTAGTTTGCCCAGCTTACACTGGACAACTAGGCCTCTGTATCCATAGGCGTATGCTGCACCTACGAGCCTATCTCTATCTGCCAATGGCCTCGCTACTAGGATGTGTTCCCAGCACCATACCTATAAAAGGGTCACACCCGCTGATAAGCTCTCGTAACCGAGGTACACTACCTCATGCAGGCTCCTGTAAAGATGGGCCAACATCGCTGACCCCCACACAAATCTCTGACCCTGTGTAACCATCTGCTCCAGGACCAGCCCCCATCCTACTGAAAATCCCTTTGACCTGTGATCAGGACAAAGGAATCCCCAATAAATCCTGCCATTACCGATGGCAGCGGTGCATAATCCAGATCCAAGAACTCTTGGCAAGGGATCTCATAGCCATAGACACTCTCATTATGAAATGTATGGCACAGTTCCTCTGTGCCGCCCTCCTTTGTCTGCTCATACGGTAGTATGGCCCCTACCACAAGAATGCACAAAATCCGGTAGCAATCTTTTGGTGTCACTGTCATCTCTCCAGTGGCAAAATGAAAGGTGTTCGTATCACTGTGCCACCTCTCTGCCAATGCTATCAAAAGTCTCCAGTTCACAGTGAACCGCGGCATATCAAGAAGTGAGGTCAATCCACATCTCTCAATAATATCCAAGTCTGCCTGTGATAGACGTGGTATCAGCATCCATGGTCTCGGGAATCTCTCCCTAGACTGTACAATACCTAATCGCTCCTGTCAGCAAAGAAAACATATCCAATATCAGTTTCCACATCAACACAAAAATATCAAAATAAAACTTACATCATCAAAAACATGAAACAATTTGCTCATCTACAATCAAAGTTCAAAATCCTATCATTTCATATCAACTTGTAAAACAACTCAAGTTCTCAAAAACCATATCAAAACTTGTAAAACAACTCAAGTACCACCATCACATAAACTTGTAAAACAACTCAAGTTTCCCACCCATATCAGCTTGTAAAACAACTCAAGTTTCCAACCCATATCGGCTTGTAAAACAACTTAGGCTTTCACACACATTGAACTTAAAACAGACAACGCAAATAATCATATTCTGATCAACACAAACAGCTTGATATCTATACATAACTTGGAAAATTGCACATCCAAACAAGTTATACAAATACTCATCTTGGATAAATGCATCAAAAACACGACAAGCACACAAAAACACAACTTTTCAAACTCGGCCAAAACTGCAAATTTTTCTTGGATGCGCTAAAATAGACCTCCAATGCGCTAAAACAAACCCACGTGCTAGGTTGCTTGTCCTACGCGCTAATCTATGTGTCTTATGCGCTAGAACCTATCTACGCGCTACTCTTTTCTTTTGTTGCGCTACCTAATCTATCCTATGCGCTAGAACCTATCTACGTGCTAATCTATCCCTCCTAGGCGCTACCCTTTTAGTCGTATGCGCTAGGTTAGTCCTACGCGCTAAACCCCTTTGCCTATGTGTACCCCGACAACTCCTATGTGCTAGGTCATACCTACGCGCTACCCTGTTTCTCCTACGCACTACCAAAGCCTTTGCATGCGCTATTTTATCTACACGCACTAACCTATAGATTCTATGCGCTAGCAAAACATTTTTGGATGCAACCCCTAAAATTGACCCTAATGCGCTACTCTACACTTCGTATGCGCTAATTTAAACCTTAGACACGCTAAAACGAACTGTCCGAAGTTTAAAATTCAAAAAACACCTGAAAATGACAAAATGAAAAATCCAAAAGAGGTCAAAAACATTGACTTACTGGTGGTCCACGTGCTACTGGTCTCCGGTACCTCTGAACGTGCTCGAAACGGTGTCTGTGATATGGAATAGGCATTTTCTCTCTAGAGCAAATTATCTTTCTTCAAAAATCAACAAAGCACAAATGACTTTAAATCAAGCCCTTTTCCCCTTTTATAGGAGGAAAATGAAATTAGGGTTAGCCAACTAGGCCTGTAATATGGTCGCGGTCTCCCCTATACCAAAACAGTTGTAATTTATCAGGAGATGAATCAATTTACACACTTTCTACAAGCACAGAATCCTACACATCATACGAACTTCGTTAATTTAAATCAAAAAAAATTTCAAAAAATATTGATTCATCTCTCGAGGGGGCATCATCATCAAATCTTGAATCTGGGGCATCACATCAAATCTGGGGCACAACTTACAAATCATAAGAGCGACACAACAAAAATTGTATTTGATCATAAATCACAAAAACACATCATTTTTCTTTGAAATAACATGTGCACACATGTCACTTCAAAGAGGGGCAAAATGTAGATGTATAAAAATGACCATATTCTTAAATGAATATTTTATGTTCATTTCCCTATTTAATTAAATCCAATTTAATTAAATTATCCACATTCTTCTATTTTATTAAATAAATTATTCAATTTATTTAAATAAAATTCACTATATCCATTTAAAGAATAAATCATTTTATTCAATTAAATCACCCTAGCCACTTTTAATTAAATTCAAATTTAATTAAATAGTTATCCTAAATTGAATAAATCAAATTTATTTAATTACAACGAAATTGAATGAAAATCAAATAATTCAATTAAATCCTATTATCCTCCCCATCCACTTACAAAAACCCAAACCCCATCCTAATCCCTTCTAGAATCTTCTAATCAATTTTAATTAACCTAATCCCCCTCTAAACTTTGTCACATCCCTAAGCAAAGGGAGGTCACTTCTCAAATGACCCAAAGTCTTGGATAACCATTGAAGGTTTTCAACCTTCAACCACCAAAACCCTTAATGTCCTTGAAAACCATTGAAGGCTTCCAACCTTCAACCACTTAATCTCCAAAGTCTCCAATAACCATTAATGGTTAATTCAAACCTTCCCACATGGTTAAAACATTCGTTTTGACTCAACCTCTACCCAACCCAAGGGTCTCATCAGGCCATTAATGCTTTGACCATGATTATCTCTTAATCATTTGCACAAAGATTTATCCTTGGATTAATTCTTAATTCATTGGGTAAACCTAATTTAGACTTGACGCTTAGCCTCTAGATAACCATGAGGTCTTCTCAGGCCTTTAATGCCTCCAACCTCTTCTTTCAACCCAATCCTGTGTGGACACTTGTCACCATGTCATTGGTGCCAATTGTGCACATGGATCCCCAACATTCAAACTTGGCCCTTCATTAAACCATTCAATCTTGACCATCCATTGCCCTGTTTGTGCTATAAATAGAGCTCTCATTCCTCCATTCTTAATAACCATCCTTCAAGTTTGTAGCATCACACTTATGCTCAAATATATTCAAGCTTTCCTTTCATATATGCTCATCATTTGGCCTCTTTTAGATCATAAATTAGACTAATATGCATGTTTAGAATAAGATCTTTATCATTTTAGCTCAATCATAGATTAAATATATCATGCTAGGATAGTATTCACACTAATCTTGTCATCTTATCATCTAGATTATTGCATTTTAGCATCATACATAGCTTACAACACATCTCATACTAAAATCTATCTAAGCATCTCTCGTTCACATATTTGCCATCCCTAAACCATTTTGCTCAATAATCTGAGAGCAAAAATGTTGGTTTGAGGGACATTGTGGGATAGACAACCATGGGACCCTCCTTAGGAAGCTGAGTAACACGTTGTTACTCCATAGCTTGCATCAAGAAGTCCTGTGTGTGTGTGGACTAGTAATTTAATTATATTTTGACATATTAAGTTTTATCAGCCCACTTTTCCCGCATATATTTTTGGCGCCCACCGTGGGGCACGACCCTCAATAACACATCATTTTTTGAAATTGATGACTTTTGTAGGTCCGCGAGAAATGAGAATCAGCACGTCAAAAAGATATTTTAGCGCATCTGCCTAACAGTTTAGTGCTTCTAGCCTACTGTTTAGCGTGTGGGCTCTCTGTCTTAGCGCGTACACACTTTTCCTTAGTGCATGATGCTATTCTAACAAATTTTTCTGTAGGTGTCGACGTGGGAAGAACACATAATAGTGCATATACCTAATAGGTTAGCGCATCCAATCCATATTTTAGCACATGTTAGACATATTCCAGCACGTGGAATCTAAAAATTAGCGCATCAGATTCAAACTTTTTCTGCATAACTGACTGCGGGAAAAACAAAAAAATAGAGTAGCGCATGCAACACACAGAGCAGCGCATTTAGATAACAGAATAGCGTAGAGAAAATAAACTATAGCACATCTGCGACATATTGTAGCGCATCACAGACAAAACAAACCAAAAAAAAATAAAAATTATTGTAATCGAATTAAAATTCTAGACTTGTAGAAGTCCCCCAAATCAACTGACAATCTTATCGTTTTGTTTATTTGCAGGGTTTTAACGGTTTCTTACAAGTAAAGCAAGGAAATTTGCTTTTACAGCAAGACGATTTTCTTTTGTTGACCTCCAAAAACATTGAATTTGCTTTGTTGACTATTTCTTTTTCATAGATTAGACAATCATTGCTTTGAAGGAATAAAAAGAACATCATGTTTTTGTGGAGTAACATCTCTGCGTAGAGTTTAGAAAATCACTAATTTGAAAGGCTAAAATAAAACTCATTATTTGTTTTGTCTCGAAAGTGGAAGGTATATGCTCTCCCCTTAACTGGGTGATCAAAAAGCTAAACCACTCTTACGCTTTCAGTACTTCATGCATTAAAAATCTTTTAGTAGGCCTGCCTTCCCGAGGAGTTGCAATCAACTCTTAAAGCTGTTTATGGCCAGTGTGAAGGGAACGACCTAAGTGGGGAATGGTTTTGACGCCAATAATTCCAACCCACTATAATCAAATGTGGAAAGTGATGAAAGTCCTTTTCAATGGTTGCACGTAGTCATTAGCCTTCCCCCATATCCTCGAGATACGTAAAGCCTTTGTTCTACAGGTTGGGAAGCCTCCTGAGGGAGTTTATCACTGACGGCCGAACGGGAAGCCTGATTATGAACCATAGAACTAGAAGCTTTGAGCTGAGTCAGTATCCAAACATTTGTAACATCATAGTGCAAGGGTGGGGAAGAATCCACCCCCAAGATTACTCACCATATATCTCCCAAGATAACTACTCAACTATGAAGCAATTCACTTTGGGTTAACTTCTGGCAAAAGGCCAAAAAATGGGTGCCCTCTAGGGGGTGACATGGCTGTTTGAGCTGACGGAGTATCGAGACTAGTGGGCTATGATGTTACTTATGACCCTTGAATAAAGAGTCTTTTTGAAGTGTCTTACTTTGTATCAAAACCTGTTAAAACATTAGAAATTTGAACACATCCTCGACAGAACATACACTTTCTGTTAGATTAGGCGAAATGATTGTACTTTGTGTGCCATGCTTGCGTTTTTTATTTCACAAAATCATCCATCACACTTAAAAATTTTCTCAACAAAATTCAAAATCCTCACAAAAACACCAAAAAGAAAAAATCAGGGCGGTCTAGCGTGTAAGAGCAACATCTTATCGCGTGTAATAGTTCTAGTAGCGCATCCAAAATTCAAAATAGCGCGTGCAACTAAAACAGTAGTGTTTCAATCCTAAGGTAAAACAGTGAACAATCCTTTAGCACGTCCAAAACATATTCTAGCACGTATCAGGAGCATATTAGCGCTTTGGTACCTAAAGTTAGCGCAACTAACAAAATAGATAGCGCGTAGGAGGCACAGTGTAGCGCGTCATTTTTCCAAACAAACTTACCAGCCAATTTCAACAGCCTGAGTTCTAGCACGTGAAACAAACAACTTAGCACGTGGAAACCATATTTTAGCGCATTAGCCGAAATAGTTAGCGCGTATCAAGCCCAGTCTAGCGCGTGGATTTTTCACCTGTCAAAGCAAAAATTTTCCAGAATCAAAAATTTTAGCGCGTAACTAGGGGCAGATTAGTGCATGTGAGAAACATTTTAGCACATCAAGAAAATTAAGTAGCGCATCAAACCTCTGTTTTAACACGTGAGACAAGGTAGAAAAATAGAGAGTTAAGATTTGAAAAATTTTGAAAAATTCAAAAACATTTTAGAAGACCTTTTTCATTGAAAATCATCTTTTATCAAACTAGAGTGACAAAAATGAACCGTTAAAAAACTTTTCTCAAGTTCAAATTACGTCAAACAAAGTTGTCAGAATCTGAAAATGAATCGAGCAATAGAGGACATCTTTCCTATCATAATCCGGAACATTTTCATCATTAGTATCAATCAAATCCTTTAAAACATCTTACAGATTTTATCTCACAAACACTTGTCTAGAAATTTTTTTTAAATTGTCAAATCCAGTTTCCAGATTAGGAAACTTCTTATCCATATCATTTGACACGCTTTATCATGAAGGGATATCTAAACCTTCATTCTGATAAAGTAAGATTTGAAATTTTCAAAACAAGAATCAAATAAATCCAAACAAATCAAAGGAAATCATTGATCACTCATGCATGACTAATCCCCTTATTCTGAGAAGAAAGAACCTCTATCATAACATCACATTGAAGAAACAACAACCTAGCTTTTCCAAATTCATCAAGAGAAATAAATTTTTATACATCAATCGTCAACTCTTCAAATCCCATCGGGTATTTCTTCATCACGTCAAACGCTATATCCAAAACAAATCTAGCGAATTTGACAAAGAACCCCTGAAAACAAGAGCATATTGTCAAAAGTCTTCTTTTAATCAAAAGATAAACCATGGAGGAAAGATCAATCCAGCATTCCTGGCCGATGAGTGCATCACATATAACACATCTCGACCAGAACCACCAATGCCCGAGCAAAACATTAACGAGGACTTTGTTCCTCTCATCACTAAAAGTTTCTAATGAAATGCCTATCACTCGCTCTCAACGAAACAAACAAAGGGAGACACCAGCAGAATCAAGTATGAATCGCAGATTATCAAATCCTTTTGAAGTTCCATCCTTAGAAGAACCTAAAATTACTAACGCAATTCTTTAGGAATGTCAAGAAAATCTTTCATTCCAAAAACTCATCAAAAAACTCATGGAAAATGACAAAGAAAAATATCTACTCATGCTTACAAGTAAAGGCATCAAACTTCCTAAAGATTTTGATGCAAACGTCTTTCAAACTAGGTCTCACCAATATACATATCAAGAACGACAAAGGGAAGAAGAAACTCGCTTACATGAACAACATATTCCAGACCAACATATACCAGAAATGCGAGTACCTGCATTCAAAACTCCAAAACAACACATACCATTTACTACACCTTTTCAGTTGAGAACAAATATGAGGGAAGAACTTTTCCCTCGACAAGATAATGCGCCCTTGGTTGCTCTTACTCAACAAATGCAAATGTTGCAAAGACAAATGCACAATATGCAACAAAGGACAACAGTGCAGTACTCTATAAACGATATCTGTCCTTATCCATTTGACAGAAGCTTAAACATGGTACCTTTTCCTCCAAACTCAAACTTTCCCAAATTTGATAAATATGATGGGAAAAGTGATCCTCGAGACCATGTTCAAGAATTTTGTACTATGAGTCTTGAATTTGCTCATAATGACACTTATTTGGTGAGGTTATTCCCAAGCAGCCTGGGAGGACAAACAATGAAATGGTTATCCAAGATTACACCACCTGTTAGATCATTTGATGAATTGGTTAACAAATTCATCACCCATTATTCTTACAACATCCAACATGCCATAACCATGCTAGATATTTGCAACACAAAACAAAAGAACAACGAAACATTCATGTTATTCCTTCAACGTTGGCGACGCACGGTATCAAGATATCCTCGAGATATTCCTGAAAAAGAGAAAATGGAAATCTTTGTTGATAACTTGAATGGTGAAATGAGTTACAGACTCAAACTTCAATGCATACCATCTTTTGACAAATTAATCGAAAATGGCATCCAAGTAGAGGAAGCTTGTGTCAAAAAGGGAACACTCAAGTTCTACAAGGAAGGAACGAACTCATCAAATTACAATAACCAAAACAACACCAATCTTGACAAAACTCGATTTTGGACACGAAACAAAAATGAAGGCAACAATGAATCATATAATCCCAAATCTAAACAGCCAGTGCTTGCCTTATCAGGAAATACTCAAAATATGAAAAATCCTAAAAATGCTACTCCTAGTGCTAACACATATGCACCAAACAATACTGAAGGACAACTCAATACCAACAACGCCAATGATAATCAAAATAAAAACCTGAATCCAGGGCCTAACAACAATTCACGCAATAACACCAACAATTTCCAGAAGCATATCTTCACACCATTGGGCCAATCATTAGAGTCTTCATTCAGAGAACTATTGGCAAACAAGATTCTTTCTTTGCCTCCAATCAACAATTATGAGCCCCCAATCAAACCACCTTGGTGGAATGATTCACACTATTGTGATTTTCATCGCAACAAAGGTCATAGAACAAACGAGTGCATGAGATTGAAACACATAATCCAAGACATGATTGATCAAGGTGACTTAACGGTGGATGGTCTCAAAACAAATAATGATCACGAAGCATTCAAAGATCCCCTCCCAAACTATAACAAATATGGAGCATCAACTTCAAATGATACACACGGAGCTCGTATTAATCACATTTACAACAACACAATCAACCACATATCAGCCGAAGACCATCAAGTCAATGTTATAACGATTCGAGATAGACATAATCATGAATATGTCAATGTAACAACCTGGACTTAGAAATATGTCTTGAAGGGACATACTGCACCTCCAACTACCACACCAAAGATCCAATATGACTTGGTTAACCAATTACGTAAGACTCCAGCTCAGATATCTATCCTGGAATTGTTGAAACTATCTCCAAAACACAAAGACATATTGGAGCAAGCACTATTAGAAACAAATGTACCTCAAAATCTGGATACAGATAGATTCCAAGCCATGGTTGCCCATATGACAGAATCCCATAACCTCACCTTCTCAGAACATGATAATACTTCATTGAGTCACCCGCATAATACTCCTCTACATATTGAAGTCATTGTTTGCAAACACCACGTCAAAAGAGTCTTAATAGATGGAGGAGCCAGACTTAATATATGTACTTTAAAGCTTATCTGTGCACTAGGTTTCTAAGAAGAATTTATTGATCCTTGTAAAAAGATTACCATAAAAGCATATGATGATGAGGAAAGGTCCTCTAAAGGAACAGTGATATTGCCTATTCAAGTAGGACCAGTGCAAAAGGATACTATATGTCAAGTCTTAGATATTGATCTCACTTACAATATTTTATTAGGCCGACCCTAGATACATGAAATGCAAGAAGTACCTTCTACATATCACCAGTGTGTCAAGTTTCCTTATGATGGACAGGAAATCTCCATATCAGCTGATCACAATCCGTTTCAACATTGCAGTGCAATGGGGGCAGCCCAAGATAGTTTGGTTCCTTATAACAGAGAAAAGCAGCGGTCTTCAACATCTGATCCACCAACAACAAAATCCAACTCCCTATGGGGAGACTTCAAACAAAAAATGCAAATCAAAGACCAAGGCATGGGCGAATATTCTATGGAACCTTTATGTTTGACTAGATTGCCAACATCACCTAGATCGCATGGTTTACATACTATATCAACACATCTGGCAACTTAGCCCATAACTAAATTTGATGGTACCTTCATCCAATTGGGGACTCTAGCACATGAATCAGAAGATAAAGATGTTCTTAACTAGCTATACAAAGATGAAGAAGAAGGTATTAGAGCAGCCACTCTAGACATTGTTCTACCAACACACCTATATGGAAAAGGCTACTTGATCATGAAACAAATGAGATATGGCGGTAAAGGACCTATTGGGAAACGCCAAGAAGGAGTCACTGAACCTATAGATCTTCCTTCACAACCTAGTAGAAATAAAGCAAGATTAGGTTCTAAATTCACTTTCCTATTGAAAAGGCCACCACACATAAATGCAAAACCTCAATGGAAAGAAAAGAAGAAGTACAAGGAAGAATCCTGGCAGGAAGCACTCTTTGAATCAGCTGAAACAATCCATAAGGCATGAGAACGTCAAGATCAGAAGTTGCATCAGGGAAAGCTTTTAAATCATAAGAAGGCCATATCTGTAGCAATGACTCATATTAACATACCCATGGCTCAAAAACAAATCATGTCATCACAAGAAACTGTCATTTCTCCCCGTGGAAGCATGATCTATGAACCAATCCAGACCGTGGAAGATGGATCAGATACAGAATCAACACAGAATATCAAGAAAGTATCCATTGTCAAAGATTTGTTTTCACCATACAACATCCCTGTTTACAGCACAGATAGAATTTGGGATGATACCTGTGAGACAGATTCAAATGAATATGAATGGGGTACCTGCTCTAATACTACTACAAATATCCCAGATGATACTGATTTCATATCTATTTCTCAAGAAGAATATAATGCAGAGGATAGACCTCTTGAGTTTGGACCACAACATATCTATGACGTTCAAGAAAGTGAACAAAAATATTATGAACAAGTCTATGTAGAAGATGATACCATCGAAGACCTCGATAAAACCCTAGACTTCTTTAACACCAAGACCCATCACGATGATAACTCTATCCTAACACTTACAGTAGCTAAACTTGACCCGCCCAACGATTCCTTACCGCTTGTCTTCCCTGATCTCATCGACTCGCATGAACCTGAGACTCATGATATACCAATTTTCCTGGATGATGAATCTATTATCCATTACCTATGCACCGTCAATCTCGAAACAGGCTCTACCAGTGAATCAAATAACGATGTCTATTTTTCAGGGAGTGCCAAGTCTCTCAGTCACAAAAATGAATCAAATAATGAATCTAATGCTGAAAATGAGTCAATAGCAGCTATAGATCCCAAAAAAGTAAAAATAAAAGACGCATCTGAGGGTGAAAACCTTTTTTAAGACACCTGACGATGGGAGACTTGACACTCTTCCTGAACATTTTCATGAGCGATCACCCATATTGATTGAGCCCACTCAATCAATTAACATTGGTACCACCGAAGCAGCCAGAAACATTCACCTTGCAGAATCTCTGACAGAGGAGGAAAGATTGGCATTCATCATCTTCTTTAAAGGACAACAAATTAACTTTGCCTGGTCATATGCTGATATGCCCAGAGTAGATCCACACCTAATCATGCATCACTTGCCCATCTCTACAGGAGTCAAGCCAGTCAAGCAAAAGCTACGAAAGATGAATCCACAGGTAGCACTCATGGTCAAAATAGAATTGAAGAAATTATTAGATGTCGGATTCATCTGACCTATTGACTATGCAGAATGGATTTCTAGCATTGTTCCAGTATCAAAACTAGATGGTAGTATAAGAATATGCACCGACTTCAGAGATGTCAGTAAAGCTTGTCCAAAGGATGACTTTCCTCTGCCAAGTATTGATATAATTGTAGATCTCATAGCAAGCCATGCAATGCTCTCATTAATGGACAGTTTCTCAGGCTATAATCAAATCAAAATAGCTCCTAAAGATCAAGACAAAACAGCATTCACTTGTCCTTGGGGAACATACTGTTGGAATGTTATGCCTTTTGGCTTAAAGAATGCTGGAGCCACTTATCAAAGGGAAATGACAACCATATTCCATGATATGATGCACACATTTATGGAAGACTATGTGGATGATTTACTAGAAAAATCTTTTACCAGAGCTAAACATCTCGGCATCCTAACAAAGATCTCTGATCGGTTGCAGAAATTCAAAGTCCGACTCAACCCTAAGAAGTGTATCTTCGGGGTTACATCAGGCAAGTTACTAGGTTACATCATCTCAGCTAAAGGTATTGAAGTTGATCCAACAAAGGTACAAGCCATCATGGATATGCCACCACCAAAGAATATCAGTCAACTTTGATCTCTCCAAGGATGACTTCAATCAATCAGGTGATTCATCACTCAACTAGCAGATAAAAGTCTGCCATTTAACCACTTGCTACATAAAAATGTGCCGCTCAGATGGGAGACTAAATGTGCAGAATCTTTTTACCAAATTAAACAGTACCTGATGAATCCACCAGTTCTAGTACCACCAACTGCAGGAAAGCCTCTTATACTCTATATCTCAACAACAGATGTTTCACTGGGGGCACTATTGGCACAAGAAGATCAACAAAGAAAGGAACACGCCATATATTACATCAGTAGAACATTGAATGGCTATGAACTCAATTATACATTCATTGAAAAGTCTTGCCTAACAGTCATTTTTGCATCTCAAAAGTTCTGACATTATATGCTAGCACACACTATCAAGCTAGTAGCCAAAATTGATCCTCTCAAGTATCTACTCAGCAAGTCAGCTCTCACAGGCCGATTGGCTGAATGGGTCATGATTCTCAGTGAATTCAACATCCACTACATAGAAAGATGAGCCATCAAAGGACAAGCAATTGCAGATCAACTGGCTGAAGCACCGCTACCAAGAAAACAAACCATGGACATTGAATTTCCAGACAAGGACATTTTTACTCTTTCCTCCAAACAATGGACCCTATACTTTGATGGATCCTATACACAACATGGTTCAGGGGCCGACATTCTATTCATCACCCCTGAAGGACACACTATGCCGAGATCATACAAACTTATGTTTCCATGTACAAATAATGTGGCTGAATATGAAGCATTGGTCATAGGCATCAAAATGGTTGTCGAATGGAAAATCACAGAATTAAAAGTCTACGGAGACTCACAACTGGTCATCAATCAAATCAACAACAACTATCAGACAAAGGATGACAAGTTACTACCCTACAAATGGATGGTGGATGATTTCAAATAGTATTTTGTGCACATCACCTTTGAACAAATACCAAGGTTGAACAACAAAGCAGCCGATGCAATGGCTATGATTGCTTCATTACTATAAATTCTAGAACAACAGAGTCGTTATGAGTTCCTGGTAGAGCAACTGTTCTCCCCCGCCTATGACCATTCTGAATCCCAGGTTATATATGCCTTGACAAGTTCAGATTCTCCATTATATGGACCAATATATGACTACCTCAAGCATAATATCCTACCCATTGACCAATCCCGTAACCAAAAATGTAACTTTATCCGACAAGCTGCCCGTTACACCCTTACCGCTGATACCTTATATCGTCGAGGTCTAGATGGTACTCTTCTTCGTTGTCTTGATCGTAATGATTCCGATTCAGCTTTACACGAGCTTCATGAAGGTATTTGTGGCACACATTCAAGTGGCACTACTCTTGCTAAAAAGCTTCTACGAATGGGATACTACTAGCCTACAATGGAGAAAGATTCATATCATTTCGCGAAGAAATGTCCTAAATGCCAGATCCATGGCAATCTGATACATGCACCAGCACAGGAACTACAGCCATTTACAACATCCTACCCCTTTTGTCAGTGGGGATTGGACATGGTAGGCAAAATACATCCTTAATCTTCCAATGGACACAAGTTCATTATAACTGCAACAGAATACTTTACCAAATGGATCGAAGCAGTTCCCATGACCACAGTGACTGGGAAACAAATTGCCTCTTTTATCCTGAATTATCTGATCTGCAGATATGGTATTCCAAGTTCAATTGTCACAGATAATGGACGACCATTCAAAAACTAAGATGTCTAGGAACTATGTGAAAAATTCAAAATCCAACATCGGTTTTCTACACCGTACTATCCACAGGGAAATGGTCAAGCAGAAGCATCTAACAAAACAATCCTAAAAATCCTCCAGAAAATAGTGAATGATGCACGCAAAGATTGGCACGTACCACTCAATCCAGCACTTTGGGCCTACAAGACCAGCATCCGCACACCTACAGGAGCAACACCATATTAATTGGTATATGGATCAGAGGCTATTTTACCCTTGGAGGTAGAAATTCCATCTCTTAGAGTCTCTTTGAAAGGTTTAATCCCCAAATGAAGAGTATCGAGTTAACCGACTGCAAGAACTGGAACTATTAAATGAAAGACGCCAACATGCTTATACTCATCTCAAAGCATATCAGCAACGTATGTGGAGGAGCTACAATCACAAGGTCATTCCTCGCAACTTAAAGGTTGGTGATCTAGTCCTAAAAGAAAATCCAAGAAATCAGCAAGATAAAGAAAAGAAAGGGAAATTTGAACCTAACTGGTTGGGTCCCTATGTCATCATATCAATCGATGGATCAGGTGCCTATCAGCTAACAAATTCTAAAGGAGATGTGCTCGATGATCCAACTAAAAGCATTCATCTAAAGAAGTACTATACTTAAGGTAGCCTAGTGCACGGAAAAAGCCAAAAACAAACAAAAAAATCAAAAATTCCAGAAAAAGCAAAAATATAAAGTACAATAAAAACAAATGGTGAAAACCTGGTAAACAGGCACCCTTGTGAAAGACCAACTCCTTTATCTATATCCATGCCATTTTATCCATCAAAACACAATCGGCCATTGCCCGACACTTAGCATATATCCATTCAGGACATACTTAGCGTAGTCACTATCCTGAGTTATCCATCTGTATCTATTCTCTTATTACATTTCACCATGGCTTGGAAATCACTGTACATAATCATATCCAAAGGAACACTCATCTAGGGGCATTAAATTGTTCAAAAACTTGCAAACATTCAAGACATTCCAACTATTGCAAAACTCAGACACATGACATCCAACAAACACAACTACGCTTCATCACAAACAACCAAAACACAAACAAATACACAAGAAACTCAAGGATGGATGCTTTTCTGAAGTACTTAATGTTGCATTATCACATTAAAGTCTTGATTATTTTGCATTTTGAACTTTTTAATTGTTGGAATCTTCTCCTTCTCTCATAAAAGGCTTCAAAGCTAGAGATCATGAGGAACTTCCAATATTTTCTTAGTCTTCTGTCTCAGAGGCGATCACTTGTACTGTGTGAATATTTGCCTCGAGACGTGATACATATCACTAAAGGCCTGATTCCCTTTCATGCATATAAATGATCTAATCTTGTATGTTTATGCAATACACACTCAGGTCGTCCTGGTTCAATTATACCTTGACGCTTGTGCTATCTTGCAAAATCAAATATCATCTAAATTTTACTCAGGTCATTATGGTTCAATTATACCATTATGCTTGTATAAATTTTCAACATATCCAAAAATCAATAAATGCTCCATGATGATATTTACAAAGAAAGCAAATAATTGGTTATATCAGATGGCAAATATCAAATGAAAGATGCTCCAAAAATAATTAGTTGCATATCATTTTACAATTAGTCGCACATCATTTTACAATTAGTTACATATCATTTTACAATTAGTTGCATATCATTTTGCATCATTATTACATCATTATTACATCATATCATCTTACATGTAACAGCATATTAAATCATACATCTCATTTTCAAGATACATCTCATAGCATATAAAAACATACATCCTGCATCACACATTACATCATATATGTAAAAATTACATCATCATATAAAAAGGAAGTAGTACACATAAAAATGCATCCATAAACACATCACATTGATAAAAAATGGTGCTCTGTATATATATCTTTCGAAAAATGATCAAAATCTACAAAATGTGTCAAAACTGTGTCCAGTACAAAGAATACAATGCTAAAAAATACAACAGAAACCATGTCTCTCAAGTGTGACTATCCCCTGATGGAGATGATCTAGCTCCAGATGCACCTGCCCCTGGATCTCCAGGAGGATCCTGTCTAGCTCCCGATACACTCGCCCCGGATCTACAGGAGGGTCCTGTCTCACCGGCCCCGTCACTCCTTGGCTCTTAGATCGTGTCCCAGCAGTTCGAGATCGACTCGATCTCGACTCTGCAAAGCTCTCAACATGCCAATCTCTAGGTACTGCAGCCTCATAGTGCCACCTGTAATACTCCACCTCCTGGACACTCCGTGTCAGCTCTCTAAGGGTGTATCTCAAAGGACCACCCGTCGCTGCTCTTTGCACAGTCGCTAAAGCCTCCTCTGCTTGGCCCTACCGCTCTATCTCTATATCTCTCTCAGTGGTCAACTGAGAAATCTGCCGCTGATAGGTCAAAATCTGTGCCTGCAACTGCTGCACAGTAATCTGTAGGATTTGGATCTGTGCATCCTCTACATGACTCGACACTTGAACCCGCAGTGGTACCTGTGCTGGCACCACTCCTCCCACTCGGCCTATCCTGGGTACGGGAGGTGGGAGTATATCTACCCTCCTCCTTTGTGCTAGCCTCCCCACCTCCTTCTCTCCCCCCACTGTAGCTAACACCTCTGTCACTCTCCCCTCTCTCCCAACTCCAATGGCCAATCCTCCTCTCCCCCTCTCAATCCTACCCTGTCGTACCGCTCTCTGCACACCTCTGCCACCCTGCCTCCCCCTGGCTCCTCTACCTCCTCCATCATCTCCCCCCTCCTCTCCATCTGAATCAAATGCTGGCCTCATTTCCTCTGGATCTGAGATCCTCACCACGGCCCGAGCAGCAAATAAACGAGCAAACTCGTTAGTCATCCTAGCATCCTGTATCTCTGGGGCATAGTCCCAGATCTGTCCTACCAGCCCTGTGAACTTCTCTATGGCCATGGCACTATCAATAGTCGGCCCCCAATCAGCCACATCTTGTTGCCGTCATGCATACAAGCATGCTCCCTGTGGAATCCCCTGCTGCCTCTTGAACTGCCGCAAAACTTGGGTCACCAAAAACTGCTCAATAACGAACGGAGTCCTCCCAATCAGATACCTCATCATGAAAATGAAAGGCATCTCCATACCATCCTCCGCCCACACCTCGCAATCCATATACAGTCTCCAGGTGACTGTATCTATGTCATCAAACACTCTCCTCTAGTGCTCTAGTTTGCCCAGCTTACGCTGGACAACTAGGCCTCTATATCCATAGGCGTATGCTGCACCTACGGGCCTATCTCTATCTACCAATGGCCTCGTTACTGGGATGTGCTCCCAGCACCATACCTGTAAAAGGGTCACACCCACTGATAAGCTCCCGTAACCGAGGTATACTACCTCATGCAAGCTCCTATAAAGATGGGCCAACATCACTGACCCGCACGCAAATCTCCGACCCTGTGTAACCATTTGCTCCAGGACCAACCCCCATCCTACTGAAAATCCCTTTAACCTACGATCAGGACAAAGGAATCCCCCAATAAATCCTGCCAATATCGATGGCAGCGGTGCATAATCTAGATCCAAGAACTCCTGCCAAGGGATCTCATAGCCACAGACACTCTCATCATGAAATATATGGCGCAGTGCCTCTATCCCACCCTCCTCTATCTGCTCATACGGTAGTATGGCCCCTACCACAAGAATGCGGAGAATCCGGTACCAATCTTTTGGTGTCACTGTTATCTCTCCAGTGGCAAAATGAAAGGTGTTTGTATCACTGTGCCACCTCTTTGCCAATGCTGTCAAAAGTCCTCGGTTCATAGTGAACCGCGACATATCAAGAAGCGAGGTCAATCCACATCTCTCAATAATATCCAAGTTTGCCTGTGACAGACGTGGTATCAGCGTCCATGGTCTCGGGAATCTCTCCCTAGACTGTACAATACCTAATCGCTCCTATCAGCAAAGAAAACATATCCAATATTAGTTTCCACATCAACACAAAGATATCAAAATAAAACTTACATCAAAAACATGAAACAATTTGCTCATCTACAATCAAAGTTCAAAATCCTATCATTTCATATCAACTTGTAAAACAACTCAAGTTCTCAAAAACCATATCAAAACTTGTAAAACAACTCAAGTACCACCATCACATAAACTTGTAAAACAACTCAAGTTTCCCACCCATATCAGCTTGTAAAACAACTCAAGTTTCCAACCCATATCGGCTTGTAAAACAACTCAGGCTTTCACACACATTGAACTTAAAATAGACAACGCAAATAATCATATTCTGATCAACACAAACAGCTTGATATCTATACATAACTTGGAAAATTGCACATATTCTCATCATTTAGCCTCTTTTAGATCATAAATTAGACTAATATGCATGTTTAGAATAAGATCTTTATCATTTTAGCTCAATCATAGATTAAATATATCATGCTAGGATAGTATTCACACTAATCTTGTCATCTTATCATCTAGATTATTGCATTTTAGCATCATACATAGCTTACAACACATCTCATACTAAAATCTATCTAAGCATCTCTCGTTCTCATATTTGCCATCCCTAAACCATTTTGCTCAGTAATCTGAGAGCAAAAACGTTGGTTTGAGGGACATTGTGGGATAGAGAACCATGGGACCCTCCTTGGGAAGCTGAGTAACACGTCATTACTCCATAGCTTGCATCAAGAAGTCCTCTGTGTGTGTGTGGACTGGTATTTCACATAATTTTCACATTTTAAGTTTTATTCGCCCACTTTTCCCGCATACAGAAACATGTCTATGTCCTATAACTGCATCTATGTAGGACAAAAATGTGTCTGCATTATCACAAGAAAACTGCATTTACAGAATTCTCAAAAACGTATCTACGCAGTGTTTAATCACGTCTATGTTGGGAAACTGCATCTGTGAAGTATACAGGCACGTCTGTGTTCAGTATTGGAAAACTTTACAATCCAGCAAACATGAGCAAGCAATTTCAAAATTCTTGAGATTCCTAAGTTATTTCTCTAGGTTTTCATCTAGAGTTTATCCTATTTTTCTGGGTCTCACAAAGTTCATCACTTCTTTACACCTTGCATTATATTCACATTTGTCTAAACTTGAGTCAAAAGGTCACTTGCTTGTCCTCATGTTGTTTTGTCAACACACTACATGCAACATTTTTCTATGTGGTCCCTCATCAAGGTCTATAACCTTTGGGTCTCATTTTGTCTTACTTAGAGTGAAGGTCAACTTACCTCATCAATAAATCTATCATCTCTTTGGAAGCCACACCTACTCTACTACATACATACTTTGTCTTATACTTTGGACATTGCAATTACATCTCATATTCATTTACATTCCATCCAACTCTTGATCTTCCATACTCTTTCCATTTTCATCTAGTCTCACACATCTTGGTGAAGACCTAGTTCATGGTGGAAACCCATTCCTAGAAATATAGGAGAGAAGCTAAAGAGGCTCAAGAGTCCACAAACATGAGTGGATATGAATATGACAATGATATGTTTTTAAATTATGATCTAACAAAATTACCTGACATGGACATCTATAGAAACACTCAAAATGTTGAGAACTTGGATAATACAAACACTAATGATACACACAATGAGAATGTGGACAACATTTTAGTACACTTAGCAGAAGTGGAAGACTCTATCATGGATCCCCATTTTAGGAGATCATGAGAAGAGATAGACAATATTTTCTACAAGTGATGGCACAAACTAGAGCTAAGATCCCTCATGATTTTGACATATCCCTAATAGTGGAAAATTGATCTATGCAAGAAAGTCAACTTAACATGGATCAAAGGAGACCCAATAGTGGAGGTAATAAAGGAGCATGTTTCATGCCTGAGTCACCATCATCCTTGTTTCAAAAACCTGAGATCCCAAATACACATGGTCAAGCTTATGATACTCATGAAAGAGCATCTCATGAACAACTTCGTCTATGTGGACCATTATGGAAATCTTATGCAGATAAATACACTCAATTGCATATGAATGCTAAGAGCCAACCTCCAAAAAAATTGGATTTCTAGAGGCGTGCTCAAAATTTGGACACAAGAAAACCCCATGTCAAATTTGGGGGCACCACATAAGAACAAACTCAATACATTCCTATAGAATATGATATGCATGGACAAAGAAGATATTCCATTGCTCATTATGAATCTATACCAAGTGGTTCCTATGTGTAGTATCATTATAGACATCCTCCATATGAACATGTTTATGATAAATACCATCCATATATGTATTATCCCCCTCCTCCACCTAGTGGCTTAGACATGGGATATGGTCCAAGAAGAAGTTCTCCACCTAAGAAAAATTTGAAACAGCAAATAAAGGACTTACAAAAGAAAATGGAGGACATAAATAAATAAAATCCAACTTACACAATGAGAGACATATGTCCCTATCCATTTGATAAAAGTTATCCAATACCTCCATTTCCTACACACTTCCTAACATCAAATTTTAATAAATATAGAGGCAAAGGATACTCTAAGGCACATATAACATAATTTTTCACAGATTGCATTGAAGTAGTAGTAGAAGAAACATACTTGATGAGATTGTTCCCACAAAGCTTAGGTGATCAAGCTATGGAATGGTTCTCCCAACTTCCACCTGGAATTAAGTCATGGGGTGATCTAGTAGAAGATTTCATACAACATTTCTCATATAACATAGAGATAGATATATCAGTTAGAACTTTGTGTTATACCAAACAGAAAGATGGGGAGTCATTTTCATCATTCTTACAAAGATGGAGGAGTTTAGCTAGCATATACTCTTGCAAAATTCCACAAAAAAAATGGTAGAGATGTTCACCCAGAATGTCAATAGAGAAATTGGTTATGACTTGAGGAAAGCTTGTTTATCCACTTTCAAGGATGTCATTGAGAAAGGCTTAGCAACAAAGGTGGTCTTAATTGAGCAAGGAGTCATTAAGATATTCAAAGAAAATAAAGAGGACTTTAAGGGAAAAGACAAGCCACAATTTTGGAACAAGAACAAGAATAGAACAAATGATGGTGTTGTTGATGCTAACACAGCAATACCAAAAATCATTCTTTCTAGATCAAGTTCTACAAACAACCAAGTGAATACTCAAGCAACTTCAAAACTACAAAGGAAATACACCCCGTTGGGAGAACCACTTGAATCAGCTTTTAAGAAGCTAGTGGCAAACAAGATAATAACAATTCCAAAAAATCCTCCATATGAACCAAAAGTCAAAAAAAATTGGTGGAATGATGATGAGTATTGTGAATATCACAAGAGCAAGAGACACAAAACAGGAAATTGTCATCATTTGAAGAACATCATACAAGATCTTATTGATAGAGGTGACATTGAGATCGAAGGACATACATCTAATAAAGAACATGAGATGTTTAAGAAACCATTCCCTAAAAATGACAAGGGAAAATCCAAAGCCACAGATGAGAAACACAACTATACCAAAGCATCCTATAACTATGATTCAACTATTAATCACATTTTGATGGACAACTATGTTTCTACTATTATCATAAAGGACAAAATGCCCAAAAGTTCTACCCAAAGACCCAAAGTTGTCTTGAAAGGCATTGGACCTTCTTCTAAATCTACCTCTAAAAGTAATGTCACAACTCATTGAGGTAAGGTCATCTTGCAAGGTGCTCCAGCTAAAACCACTACTTCCTTAGCAACCAAACCTGAATACGACCTAGTAGAATACTTAGGGAAGACACTTGTGCTTATCTCCATCTTGAATAAAACTAACATAAACTTATGTCCCCATTGATCTGAACATGGACCAGTTCCAAGCCATGGTGGGATATCTTTCCATTCCATAGTCTCTTACATTCACTGAAGTTGATGATGCCTTTGTAAGCCAACTGTATAATGCACCTGTACACATTGAAGCCTTCCTCCCCAAGAATTGAATAGAATGAGTCCTAATAGATGCGGGAGTTGGTCTCAATATATGTACTTTAAAGACAATAATACAATTGGGATATTCTGATAAAGCTATGAATGCTACAAACACAATTACCATCAAACCATATGATGATGAAGAGTATTCATCCAAAGGCACAGTCACTTTACCTCTCAGAGTAGGGCCAGTTACAAAGGATGTGGTTTGTCAAGTCCTAGACCTCTATTTCACATATAACACATTGCTAAGACATCCATGGATTCATGAGTTGAGAGCAGTTCCATCTACGTATCATCAATGCATTAAGTTTCCCCATAATGAAGTTGAAGTAACAGTTAATGGTGATTTTAATTGATTTATATATTGCAATAATTTGAGGCCAAAAGCCAATACAATATTTCCAATTAATAGAGAAGTTATCCTGTCTTGTGCATATATTGACCCTGAATCATTAAAACCTTCAACATCAAAGCAAGCTGAGTTTAAAGGGAAATATCAGGCTAAAGGCATGGGTGAATACACTCTAAATCAAACCATGTGCTTGAGGAAAGTTATGAGCTCACCAAAAGGATATGGATGGCCTCATTCTTCTAAATGGGTTTCTATCATTATGCTAAAATGGGATCCTACCATATTCCAAAAGTGGGGTGAATTGGAAGAAGAAGACTTATACAAAATTCTTTACAAAGACCCTGAAGATGATACACAAGATCACATCAAGATACCATGTGAAAAATATGGCAAAGGATTCAAGATCCTACAAAAGTTTGGGTATGATGGTAAAAGTCCTCTTGGCTTAAGAAATCAAGGTACCATTCAACCTTTGCAACAAGAATTGACATTGAAAAATTAACTCTCAAAAGGGCTTGGTTTCATATCTTCCAGGGCAAACACTCAAAAATCAAAAGAAGCATTACAAGTAAAGGTTTCAAAAGATTAACAAGAGAGATGCTACTCCACTGATTCTAATGAATGGGAATGGGGTTCAGAAAAATCCTCTAGTGAATATGAACTCATCAAGACATTCAAAGAACCGAGTGAACCCACAAAAGAAGAGGAATTTTATAGAGAATTCTGAGTTTGTCAAGAAACAAGCCCTGAGGATTCCACACAGTCTTTGTTTTTTGGTTCTAAGTGAAAATCACAAAGAATGAGGACACCCATTCTAGAATTCTCTTTTAGTGATGACAATTTGGACTCATTCATGATCGAGACAGATGAGGAGAGTGGCAACGATGACCTCAACAATGACCTTGATATACTTGAATATGAATATAACTATATCTTCACCCTTACTCCCATTGACTTTGAAAACATTGAAGGCCTTCCCCTTGTTCACCACCAACTTATTGATTGGGACCATGAAGGACCTTTATAATTCAACACATTCCAAAATGATGAGGCCTTCATCGACTATTTAAGCGTATGAGATGATCTTCCACTTGCAGACCATAATGCAGGATACACTATATAACTCAACATCATGGCATATTTTGGTGAGGGTGTTGGGCCTTCCAGTCACAAAAATGTAAAAATAAAAACAAATCATTGGTTTTATGGTGAAAACCACTTTGTGGCACCGTCTAACCCAAAAAAAGTAAAAAGAAAGGACATATATGAGGGTGAAAACCTCATTGAGGGACCCAAAGATGAAAGGCTCAACATTCTCATGACATCATATGAAGAAAAATCATCCATGTTAGTAGAGGAGACCATCAAAACAAACATCAGTACATAAGAGATTCCACAAAACATATTCCTAGCACTATCACTGATAGAGAGAGAAAGACCAAAGTTCATAAGTTTCTTCATAGAGGGACAAATCAATTTTGCATGGTCATATACCAATATGCTTGGACTGGATCTAGATTTAGTAATGCATAATTTGACAGTTAAACCAGGAGAAAATCTAGTGAAACAAAAATTAAGAAAGATGCATCCACACATGGCATTATTTGTAAATGTGGAGCTTAAAAAATTGTTGGATGTCAGATTCATATGACCAATTGATTATCCTGAATGGATTTCCAATTTTGTACCAGTCACTAAGATAAATCGTAACATCAGAATATGTACAAATTTCAGAGACATCAATAGAGCTTGTCCTAAGGATGATTTTCTATTGCCAAATATTGACCTAATCGTAGATCTCACAGCAGGTCATGCAATGTTATCTTTTATGGATGAATTCTCTAGCTATAGTAAAATAAAAATTGCATCCGAGGATCAGCACAAAACATCATTTAATTGTCCCTAGGGAACTTTCTAATGGAATTCCATGCCCTTCGGGCTAAAAGAAGCAAGCACTACATACCAGAGGGCCATGACTACTATCTTTCATGATCTTTTGCATGTAACTGTAGAGGACTATGTGGATGACCTTTGGGGAAAATCAATAGATAGATATACACATTTGGACATTATTTTAGTAATCTTTGATCTGTTGGAAAAATACAAAGTGAGACTAAATCCCAATAAATGTGTCTTTGGAGTAACCTCTGGGAAGCTCCTGGGATATATTGTTTCAAAAAGAGGAATTGAATCCAATCTAATAAAAGTCAAGGCAACATTAGAAATGCCCCTACCAAGAACTATTAGTCAACTCCAATCTTTACAAGGAAGACTCCAATCCATATGAATATTCATAGCACAACTTGCGAATAAATGTCATCCTTTTTCAGCACGTGCTACACAAAAGAATCAAATTCAAATAGGATGATAATTTTCAACAAGATTTTCAAATAGTCAAAGATTACCTTCTGAATCCACCAGTCTTGATGCCACCATTTCTAGAACAACCCCTGTAACTCTACATATTAGCTATGCCAACAATAGTGGTGGCACTCTTACCGTAACAAGATGTTGAAGGCATAGAAAAGGTAGAATATTACATCAGTCATACTTTGGTCAGTTATGAGCTAAACTACACACCAATTGAGTGTGTGTGTACTATGGTTTTTTCTTCATAGAAATTACGACATTACATGCTAACACATAAAACTAAGATGGTCGCAAGGATTGATCCATTGAAGTATCTTCTCAATAAGGTGATGCTTACTGGAAGACTAGCCAAATGGGTGATGATCTTGAGTGAATTTGACATTGAATATATGGACAGAAAAGAAATAAAGGGAAAATCTATCACAAATCAGTTGGTAGATGCACCCATGATAGATGATTCTCCTCTAATTTCAAAATTTCTAGATGAATCCATCCTGGCAATATCACACCCAAAGCCTTGGCAAGTATACTTTGACAGCTCATACACACAACATGGTGTAGGGGTTGGCATCCTCTTTATCATACCTCAAGGGGATTCCATTACAAAATCATATCGATTGTCATTTCCTTGCACTAATAATATAGCAGAGTACAAGGCATTAACAAATGGATTATGAACTGCAATTCAGTGGAAGATCCAGGAATTGCATGTTTTTGGAGACTCTCAACTTGTAATCCATCAAGCAACTGATGACTACCAAACAAAGGATGAAAAACTAATGCCTTACAAGAAAATGGTAGATAAATCGAAGCAATATTTCATAAATATTACCTTTGAGAAGATACCAAGAGAGAAGAATCAAGCCACAGATGCCATGCCTACTATTGCCTCACTGATTGATCTACCTCAGAATGAGGCCCACTATGAGTTCTTGGTGGATAACCTTTTCGTTCCCTGGTATGAGATCACTCCTATTGAGATGATATGTATCGTCAGTCTTGATTCTAAGTTATATGGTTCCATTTTCACATACTTCTATGACAACACCCTTCCTCCTGACTTATCCAATGACCAACACCACACTTTCATTCACCAATCTTCTTGATACGTCATTTTAGCTGATATCCTATACTTTTGAGGCCTTGATGGCACTCTTCTTAGATGTTTAGAAGGAGACAAAGATCATATTGCATTATGTAAAGTTCATGAAGGTATATATGGTCTACATTCTAGTGGTCCTACCTTAGCCAAGAAACTTATCAGGATAGGATATTACTAGCTCATTATGGAAAAAGAATCATATCAGTTTGTCAAGAAGTGTAAGCAATGTCAAATTCATGGAAACCTTATTCGTGCACCAGCACAAGAACATCAACCGATTGCCACTCCTTTGCTCTTTAGACAGTGGGGACTAGATCTCATACGAAAGATTCACCCTCCTTCCAATAGCCATAGAGTATTTCACAAAATGGATTGAAGTTGTGCCTCTTACACAAGTCATTGTAAAATAGATTGCTACATTCATTCTTAACTATATCATTTGCTGGTACAATATTCCTCTTTCCATCAACACCGATAATGGATGTCCCTTCAAAAACTAGGATGTTCATGAACTTTGTGATCACTTCCATATTACCCATCATTTCTCCACTCCCTATTACCCCCAAGGTAATGGTCAAGATGAGGCGTCTAATAAAACCATTCTTAAAATCCTCAAAAAGATAGTCGATGATGCTGACCAAAATTGGCATATCAAACTTAATCCTACACTTTGGGCTTATCGCATAAGTGTTCACAGACCTATAGGAGCCACACCTTATTCACTTGTCTATGGTGTCAAAGCTATCCTACCTATTGAGGTTGAGTTACCATCTTTACAAGTCTCTTTGCACAACATGATCAATGATGAAGACTATAGGGTCTCTTGCTTACAAGAACTAGAACTATTGGATTAATGAACACAAACTTCTTTTAATCACCTCAAGAATTATCAACAACGAATGATTCGGAGTTACAATCACAAGGTAAAGCCTTGTACATTTGAGGTAGGTGACTTAGTTCTCAAGGAAAATCCCAAAAACCAGCAAGACAGAGAGAACAAGGGCAAGTTTGAACCAAAATGTCTTGGTCCTTACATCATCACAACAGTTTATTGATCCGATGCATATCAGCTCTCAACACCAGATGGAAAACCTTTGGAAGATCCAATCAACAACATGAACCTTCACAGGTTTTAAACATAGCTCTTAAGTATATCCTTAAAATCAAAATACAAAAAAAATATATCATAAAAATCAAAATACAAAAAAAATATCATAAAAATCAAAATACAAAAAAAAATCATTTAAAAAAAAATCATTAAAAAAAGAGAAATAAATTTGTCCAACGGTGAAAACCACTTTGATGGGGCCCTGGGAAAGTACCATACTAAAAACCATGTTACTACTGTGATGTGTAGAGACATTGCTCCTCCTTCCTCCAGGATTCAATCTCCTCCTTTCACTTTGCACACACTCACAGCCTATCTATTCATAATAAACTTACCCATTCCCATCAAGGCTTGTTATTGATCTATCTAAGATTGGTTAGCCATTCATAATAAACCTCCCTTTTCACCCCTTTCCATCCATATTAAATCAGCTCTATTTGTGGCTAAGGAAAATCCTAAGTCTAGTGATGGGTGTAGAACTAAGAGCATTACACATTCCAAAGAGTAGAGTTTCTTCCAGTTTTCTTCAGTCTATCCATGCACAGTAAAGAAACACTTGCATCAAAGATCCACAATAAAGTATCATTTTCATGGATTCAATTAGTTTCAGATGAAGATATAGCAACAATGGGCTTCAACAAATCAAATCTTTCAATAAACTCAGACAACATTATGGTTCAGTGCTATCTATCCTTTTGTGAAAGTAAACATTGTGACCACAATCAAATAGACTTATACAAGTGACAAGAGACACTAGACTTTAGGACTACAATGGATGTTGGTGTCGAGTCTGGGTTTTCTTTTGATTTTTATCTTTTGGTGACATGTCTTTTAACTTTTCTAGGATGTCTGTGACTAGAGATTTTATCTTCAAGATGTCTTTGACTAGAAAGGCAAGGATGGGGTATCGTCACCTAGTTTTCTTTGTTGTCTGTGGATTGTCTCTTATTAATGCTATGACTTGTCTAAGAATATGAGGACACTGTGAGTCTGGTATAAACTAGGGAATTCTTTGTTTGCGATTGTCTGATGTCCATGCAAATAGGTACAATGACTTCTTTGGTTGAACATTTATCTGGATTGCCATAACCTATTGACCATAATAAAGCTCAATGATGATAAAAGAACAAGAAGTTCTTTCACTTCCATATCTTCTACCTTCCATCCCCCTTTCTTGATTGACCTCCATTGTCCTTCTTGAGTCCGATTAGCCTTCTATCACATGACTGAGTATAATGACATGTCAAAAGTATTTGCATTTCATATGGTTTATGCCTACATTACCACATATTAGTGTTACATACATATAGATATCAAACTTGCATCACATCCTGCACACAACACATGTTAGCATATTTTGCATTCTCATCATGTAAATAATTGTTTGCATTATCATATTCATCTGCATTTCATACATTCACATTTGCATATGCATAATATTTAAAAACATAAAAGGACAAAAATATTGTATTTCATCATGTACATATTTGCATCCATATCATAAGCCTCATATAGAAACATGCATCACATAAAAGAAACATCACATAGGTACACATGCATATAGCTATCACAAGGATGAATCATCTCATATATATATCTAAAAAACTATAAGTCTCATGATACAATGATGTCAAAATACATATGGCTACAACATCACCCGAAGGTGTCTACATCATCATACAAAAATAATACAAAAAATTGATACATAGGAGACCTGTAAGGCTATGATGAACTCCCTCCCTCAAAGCTAGCTGACCTTGATGGAGTTTGACCCCTAGATAGCCCCACCCTAGGATCATATATCCTACCCCCTCATTCTGGTGGTGGTGGAGGACCCATGACCCCACCACTAGATGCTTGTCTCCTCTCCCTCCCTCCAGTGGTCATCGCAGTCTATGATGGTCTCCAAAAGATCCTAGCCCATTTATCTGGTGGCACCACTCCATAGAATGGATCTCTCGAATAGGATATCTCCTCCCCTACCCATAAAACATAGGTGTATCCATCCCCCGTGTCCTCTACTTCCTGCCTACCTACCATCAATGTTGTCTCAACCTCTATATAATGTTGAATAGCCTAACCTCTCTCCTTCTCAGTGTCCCTCAGTTGTCTCCTGAGCCTAGCTATGTCCCTATTGAGATCTTGGAACTCATCTATCTATCCTTGATAGATCTTCCTCAAGGATAGTAACTCATCCTCCTCCTCTCCTTCCACCACACCCTATCCCTATCCATGTGCCTTTCTAGGAACCTATGTTGCTTGCACCTATAAAGGCAATCCACCTCTATCCCTCACAATATGCACCTGCATCTCCTCTCCTCCATATCTCCTTTGAGCCTCCCTTCTTGCAGCTATTGCACCTTGCCTCCACCACCTGCCTCTGCCCTCACCATCTCTACTATCATCTCCACCATCTCCACTATACCCCTCTATCGGCTCCCTTAGATCCATTTGTCATGGAAATAGATGCTTTGTGCAATATGCATTATACTCTACATCCATCCACGCATCCTCCATGTCTGCCCAAATATCCCAAGGCATGGGAACCATCTCTAGCATCTATATCACTACTTGATCATAGGACAATAATGGCCCTAAATGCACTTGATCCCTCACTATCTATGCATACATCCTTGACATGCACACTTTGTCTATCAACTGCCACTCAAAAACATATGGTGTCTACCCAATCAAATACCTACTCCTAAATACATATGTCAGCTCCACTGCATCATCCTCTCATTCCTCAAACTCTCGATAAGGCCTCCATACCACATTGTCTACCTTATCAATCACTCGAAGCCAATACTCGAGCCTCCCAGTCTGTCATTGGGAAGTAATCATATCAAATAGATGCACATAGCTACACCAATGTCCCATGTCTATAAAATGTATTGGCCATGTCACTGGAAGATGCTCATATATCCATACATACAATAATGTCACTTGGCATTCCAGTCCTATTGATCTATGATAAACAAACTAATGCAACTCATAATACAAGTGTGGTAGTAGACATGGTCCCCATACAAACCTGGTGTGCTCAGTTACCAATGCCTCTAGTGTCCTCCCCCATCCCACAACCAACCCTCATGTGGCCCTATTTGGACAAAGGAACCCACTAATAACTTTTTCCAGCACCATCAGTAGAGACAATCCTATAGTTGTCATAGTGTCCCAAGTCACATGTCTTGCCCTCATGTCCAGTCTTGGATCCTGGAACACTCATCTCAATGCATCCTTGTCTCTCTCTAGAACATAAGGAACTAACTCCCCAATGATCGATATCCACAGTATCTCATATACATCCTCTAAGGTGATTGTCAACTCACCCATCAATAAATAAAATGTGCATGTCTCGGAGTACCATCTCTCAGCAAATGCAGTCAACAACCCTATGTTCACCCGAAACTCAAGCATAAACATAATGTATCACAATACCATAGCCTCAACTGCGACTCTATCCTCAAATGTCATCTCTACTTGTAATCGATGAGTCAAAAGGTATCTCTCCCATGACTCTCGCATAGGTAGGTCCTCTTGTAGTCAAGAAAATCAACTGTGTCAATCCTAGTAGTACTCCCTGTTCATCAAAAAGTTCTTCTTTTTTATCCTAGTGATTATATCTATCATATGCCACTCTATCCTAGTGGTACTCCATGTTCATCACAAAGTGTTGCTTTTATCTTATCTTTTAGGGCACTTATTTGAGTGTATCCTCTTGAGTAGCTTATCCAATTGCCAACATATGTTCTATCACAGAATTGTCAATTTCTATGGTACTCATTGTTTATCACAAAGTACCTTGTTCTATACTATCCCAGGGCCTTGACTTGATTGTATCCTCTTGAGTAGTTTCTTGATTGGCAATGTATGTTTTATCATAGAATTGTCAATCCTAGCCCTATCTATTATCCTAGACTTCCCTAGAGAACTTGCTTGAGTGTATCCTCTCAGTATCTTATCCAATCGACAACGTATGTTTATCATAAAACTATTGATTTGACCTTGAAGACATAAACGTGCATTCATGACCAAATTATGCTTACATACTTCATAGATGTTTCTGCATTCCACAGATGCCTTTGTTTTGCACAGATGTGTCTTCCTTGCATAGACATACCTGCACTTCACAAATGTGCTCTCATTTGACATAGACTCTTTTACAATCATAGACATGGTTACACTCATTGCAAATATGCTTGGAACCAATGCAAACACGCCTTCCTATCTTTTACCTTGCTTGAAAAGTTTCTTAGACATACCTAATATGCATTTATTGATCTACCTAACATGAATTGATGACAATAATTAATGCAATAAAGTAAAAGGAGGTATTGTGGTACTCAATGGCTCTCCTTCATCTGGTGGCCTTTGATATCAGAGAACATGATCGAATCTATACACCAATGCCATCACTATTGACTGCTCTTTGCTCTCTCTTCACTCTGATCTCTTAGATGTGTGGATGACAATGAGGATGTTTTCCCTTGTAGTTTATCTTATAGACTACCCTAGCCTCTCGTGTTAGTCTTCTTTATCCCATGACTATCACTCTATCCTATCTTGTCATTCCTTTCTAGTCTTTCTTTCTAATCAAGAGATTGTCTGTGATTTTTTCAAAGAAAATTAATCCAATCTCTCGAGGGCGCATATCATTACCGTCTCGGGGAAACTTTGTATCAGTTTATCTTATCTTCCTTGAAACAACGCGACAAGTTGCATTGTCTCAAAGAGGGACCAAATATAGACACCTAAAATTGTCCTATCTAATTAAATAAATAGTTTTATTTATTTAATTAATTCATTTATCCTCTTCTAGTGTTTTTCCTCATTTAAATAAACACTTTTATTTATTTTAATTATCCTTTTCCTAAATTAAATAAATACTTTTATTTATTTAATTGATCCCACTTCTTCTATTAATTAAATAAATCTTTCTTTATTTAATTAATTCATTAGCCTTTTCTACCCATGACACATGTCATTCATCTCTTAATTCCTACACTACCTACCCCACTCATTATTTTATTATTTCTTTTACCTACCCTCTAATCCTAGCCAACCATCTATCTTTTACACCTCTTAATCTTATCCTTCGATTTCTTACATTATCTTCTATATAAGGACATGCTTCCTTCATTATCAATCCTTCTGAGCATACTAGCATTCAAACTTTCGTATGCGATCAAACCTAGTTACAACCATATTTCTGTTCTTTGTTGAGCACTTGTGCACACATAAAATCTAAGAGATAATATATCAAGAAAGGTCATTGGAGATAGGAAGAATGGAGATTCAAACCCTATTGGGCATCTGATGGTATAATCTTTGTGATTTTGTTGATTTTCATTGTCTTAGGTAATCTTCATATGTTATGGTGGATCTTTGTTGTTGTTAGGCTAGGGTTTTGTGGTTGAACCTATTTTAGTCTTTCAATATTGTTATTCTATTTTTACCATTAATAATATGTGTTGTTGGTCCTGACTCCCCTTGTTACGGTTCCATTTTCACTTACCTTTGTGACAACATCCTTTCGCCTGACCTTTCTGTGTAGGGGAAAAAGAGAGACTAGGCTATCATGCACTAATCCTACCTTTTGACACACATTATGGAATACGAAAGAGCCTAGAGGTATCACACAATTGGCTACTTCTTTTTGTGGAAGAGAGAGCCACGAGCTACCTGTTAGGATTTCTATTCCTTTGCTGTAATTGAAAGATAAAATGATTCAAGTTCAATTCCTAACCCCAAAGTGCAAGTATGAACTAATAGCAAGATTGCAGAATTGAGTTTAAACAATGAAAAGCTATAAACACTAGGACAAGACAAGAATATAGATGCGTATCCAGAGTCAAAATCTACGTGAAAATGTTCAGGATGGGGGCGTGGGCGCCACTATCCTGATACTGCTCCTGAAACTGTTGTTTTGCAACCTAGAATGCTGTTGGAAATGCTAAAAGTTGCTGTCTGATAGAAGGACCAGGGCACCCAGCGCCTCTATCCCAGGGACAAGGGCATCCAATGCCCCTATCCTAGTAGGACCCAGGCACCCCATGCCCCTGTCCTGGTCTTTTGCTCTGAAACTTTGTGTGGAGTTCTGTCTCGGTCTGCTTCCGTCGGATCTGCAACTTGCGGCATCGTCCGAATCCCAAAATCTGCACTTATATCTGAAAAGGTACAATGGGTGGCTATATAGGGTTTTACCTTAGTCAAACCCCCACTTCAGTGATTTCCACTTCCATGAATAGCCAAGTTGTATTGTAATAGTATTGTGTGTGCAGATCTTGTGTGTGTACAAGATCCTAAAATGCAAGTAAGCAAACTAGAGCAACCTAGAAAGTAAACCCTAATTGCTTGTAAATGATAATGTAAATGCTCCAAATCAAGATGAAAAGTGATCTAAAGCATGAATACAAATTATATATTGAGGCTTATGCAAAGACATGAAAACAACATGAAATCATACCCAACCCCAAGGGAGGGGTACAAGCCAATCTTCAGTCAGTGATCCCCTATTGCTCTTCAATGTCTTCAAAGCCCTAAATGGATGAATGAAATTGATGAATTCTTGATGGATGGATGTTGAATGTTGTTAAAGTCTTCAAATATCTGCTCTTTCACTGCACATAAGGTCCCTTAAAACCAAAATTTGGATTCTTTCAAATGAAGAAAGAGAGCTCTTATATATGAAACCCTAGGTCATAATTTTGATTTTTGGCCAACCTAGACATTGAATCTCCTACCAATTTCTTGGGGTTAAGCTTTATTTTATGATTGGATTGTGCTCCTAAAATTTTGGGAAAAATGTCTGAGACCATGTGCACTCCAGGCGCCATGGTCCCGACAACTTTTCACCAAATTTTCAGGGTCGTCGGATATGATGATTTTAGAGAGAATCCCAAAGTTACAGGTACTTTCGAGATGTTTTGACCCCCGAGGTCAAGCCCCCAAGTTCAAAATAGGACCTAATTAGGGTTTTTGATTAAATGATGTATTGGAGGAATAAAATGAAAAGGGCATGCTTTAATGAAAGGGCCCAACTTTATGATGTGGAAGATGATGAAATAGAACCTTAGACCTAATTAATTTCATTAATTAAGTGATAAAGGGGAAATGCAATGCAAAATGCAAAATGCGCCGAGGTGGGTGCTAAACTAGGTGTGAAATTGTACCACCCTAGCAGGTGCGTACAATTTACATTGCTACATTTAGCCCCCACTTTAGCGGTCATATGAGTACTACATATATATGCAAGATAAAGTATAGAAAAGTAAACATTATTTGAAAAAGGATATATCCATAAGTCTGTCGAATGAAGCCCCCAGCGGTATCTGCAGTACACAGTTAGGAACCGCACCCTACAAAACACACGTTAGATCACAAAATCACCTAATGCTTACTAAGGAAAGTGATAAAATTTGTGAGTAGCTATATGCCCCCCCTGTTTTGGCTTGCTTATTAAGGAGGTGAAACAGGATAGCATGTTTACTTACAACAAATTGTGTGAGAGATTATTGATGAGAGATGTTCACTAAAGAGGCTTCATCTGAGCATGTTTTGGAATATCCCAGGAGTAAGGGAATGAAAATACAATTCCTATGCAAAAAATGGTTTGAAAATCGCATCTCCCAAACTCAAGTTATGATGAAATGAGTAATAGAGGAAAATTAGGGTTTTGAAAATAAAGGGATGAAAATATATACCTTGAAAGTGACAATTGCATTTGTCACTTTGTTGATTTCTGAGTATTGTTCATTGCAGCGGAGCCCACATAGCCATCATCATGCCTTCACGATGACCAGAGCATCCCATGAGGATTGAGATCATGTGATAGGCCGTGATCGATGATGAGCCATTGGACGAGGTGAGTTGACTAGACTTTGACTTTGACTTTCTGCATTTCTATTGACTTTGAGATTCTATGATCAAATGCGGGCCCTAGAATCTGACCCTGGGTCCCACCCAGGGTGCCATGGTCCTATCAGGGTGCCATGGTCCCTGTGGGGCACCATGGTCCTCTTAGGGTACCATGGTCCCAATCAGGAATTGGCGAGGATTAGCTTCCAATGTTCATCAATTTTTGTTTTTCGCGTAGATGATTTTGATGATTAAGTACTAATTTGACTTATGTTTTTGCATTACAGGGTCTCCCATACATCAGAGAGCATACTGCAGGGTAGATTCTTCGTAGTCTATGAGATCAGATTCCCTGAATGACTCAGGTAGAGAGGGATATATTATTGATCATGGGTTTATGGTATGCAATCCTCATGCCAGCCATTCGATTCCATCTTGCGATGCTCATGCAACTTATGGAGCGATGGGATCCTGACACATGTACATTCCATCTCCCAGTAGGAGAGATGATGGTTACACTTGAGGATGTGTACCACATACTTCACCTACTTGTCAAAGGAGCCACCGTGACATATGTGACCGATCAGTCAATGGAGGACTATCAGAGGGAGCAAGTATACTGCATAGGGAGAGTCATGCTGAGTGAGACTAGAGGTTGCATCATGATCAGTTGGCTCATACATCCTACAGGAGAGGTGCCCCTTATGAGACGTCTTATGATTGCCATCATTGCACTAGCTGTCTGCCCTAATGGGTGAGGTACGCACATGCATGGTGGTCTCACATGGTGCATCAGGGTTATGGAGAGACATAGGATAGTATATGCCAGTATGCTTGCACATCTCTATCACGACCTCGAGGAGTATGTGTTTGGATAGTGTTGTAGCTTGATGACATGCACACTTCTACAAGTGTGGATATTTGAGCACTTCACCTGCACCAGGCCTATTGACTATCCGATGAGTATGGCTAGCGAGCGACCTAGGGTGTTTGCCTATCCACTTACTAGCGAGTGGAGATTTGGAGAGTGACATTTTATAGATTGACAGCTGAGGTAACAGTATGGAGACCATATCTATGGATGCACAGATGGGATGAGATGGAGAGGCAGCTAGCATGCTTAGAGAGGAACTGCCTACTAAGAGGACGATACTCACATATCATAGTCCCATTCTACTTTGACCGAGTAAGGAGGCAATTTGGGCTAGAGCAGTGTGTTCCAGCCAATGTACCTATCTATACTCGACACTCACGAGTCCTTCCCAAAACTAGAGCAGTAGTGAGACCTACAACAGATGATATCGAGATTACAAATATAGAGGGGTCCAATCAGGATGTGGTCACTGATTACTCTGCAGATCCCAGAGCACAGCGCAGGTATCTCTCATGGTTTGTGAGGACATACCCAGGGCCTATCTTTCCACCAAATTACTTGATAGGCCATCCAGGTCCATGGAGACATGGAGACCAAGATGAGGATCAGGGATCTAGATCGGAGGAGCCAGAGGAGGGAGAGGGTCATGAGGAGGCAGGAGATCCTGATCCACCCATAGGAGATCAGCGTAGTGCCGAGGAGGAGGAGGAGGGAGAGGAGAATGACACAGATAGAGATGAGGAGAACGAGGATGCAGGTGAGGATGCAAATGAGGATGAGGATGATGAGGAGGAGGATAGAGATGATGAGGAGGAGTCAGAAGCAGCTCCCCACCATTCAGGAGATGATACCATAGCCTTGGATCCTCCTCCGATTCCCCAAAAGGGGGAACATGAGGTGATACAGAGACCTATTTCTTGTATGGGCCAGCCTACACCCATCATGCACAGATTATTTGAGTGTGGGGAGCCTAGTAGTTCCCAGTCACAGATGCTACCATATCATGACCCCTACTGGAGCGAGGGAGATCCAGGTATAGTAGGTTTATATTGATTGGTTAATGTTTTGATGATATAGAATGGTACTAACACAAAAATCTAGTCTACTGCTATAGCTAATGTGCAGGAGTGGCATTCCTTGATTTAGCAAGCAGTGATAGATATTTCCATGATGGCACAGATCCCTAGTTCCTCACAAGTTGCTTATAGGCCTTAGGGGAATGCGGTTCGGCATGAGGACTTGTTTTCCCCATTTCGAGTACAGGTGGACATATGGAGAGAGAGAGAGAGGGTTTTATTAGAGAACCTTCAGTAGACATAGCATGACCTAGCAGCAGCTCAGGTCGAGGCTACCTCGTATTGCGTGATCCTTATGGATAGGGATCATAGGAGTTCCTCTCGGAGTCATTCATAGTCTATATCACGCTATACACCTATGGGTCCCCCTTCATGGCCAGATCAGGAGGGAGCATCCAGTCATCACTCTCCAGCCACTAGTCCTAGGGATAGGAGATGATCTCATGATGTAGGATAGGTCACATTTTGGATGTATAGTGACCTACTTTTGTATATGAAAACATGATCCATATATATATATACATGCTTCTCGTTGTCTCAAATCTGTTATCTTTAATGCCTAAAACCATGTATATTTTGATTAAATCTAATACATTTGGTAGATGTACATGTATGTTTTTAATTTAATTTCCATGTGATTGATTTCTCAATGCTCCATGATTAAATTGATACATGTGTGACTTAATTAAAATAAAATATTTAATCAAGTACTACATTGATGATAGAGAAGAAATATGTGTTAAGCCTAAGAATCATATAACTAATGTGATTTAATTTTAAACTTAAACACAACATGATATGATTCTCCTTAACACATAAAGACATTGTATAATATGCTAGCATAATGGAAATGTAAATCTTTTGCAATTTACATAAATGAATTCAAGACAAACTATAAAGTAAAGAAACACGCTTGTCAAGAACAGAGCAATATAGATTAAACATGATATCATTTAATTCTATTTGCTCTAACCAAGATATGCTAACATATTACCCAATTTTGAAGAACTGAAAAGAAGATAGATGAAATGAAAGATAAGGAATGATGAATTAAGCATAGTATCTACGTAAGTGCATAGCATTTATAGGTTCTTTAAGAGGCATACCATCTACATCCACTATTTTGTAAGCACCTAATCCATAATCTTCAATAACAATATATGGTCCAAGCCAATTAGGACTAAATTTTCCCTTTTCTTCAGGTAAGGAATTCACATTGCGCTGATTCTCATAGAGAACTAAGTCACCTACTGAGAAGGAATGTTGAATAACCTTATCATTATAGCTTCTTTGTAGAGTTTTGTGATACACTTGAATATGCTCAAGAGAATTTATATGCTATTCATCAAGCATCTCAAGCTATTGAAGTTTTTGTTCTCTATAAGAGTCATCATCTACTATACCTTTGAGAGAAACTCTGAGTGATGGAATCTCTAACTCTAAAGGCATAATAGCATCAGCACCATAAACAAGGTTATAAGGGGTAGTTCTTGTAGCAATTTGTACACTCGTTCGGTAGGCCCAAAGAGCATAGATTAGTTGAGTACTCCAATCCTTACCATGCTTATTCATGGTTTTGCGAAGATTTTGTTCAATTATCTTATTGGATGATTCAGCTTGACCATTTGATTGAGGATAGTATGGTGTAGAAAAATGATGTTTGACATGATATTTCTCAAGGAATTTCTTCACGTCCTTGTTCTTAAATGATGTCCCATTATCTAAGATTATCGTGGAAGGTATCCTGAATTGAGAAATAATGTTTTCTAGAAGAAATCGACAAATCACTTCAGCAGTAGTAGAACAAAGGGGAACAACTTCTACCCACTTTGTAAAGTAATTTGTTGTGGTTATAATAAAAGTGTGTCCTTGAGATGAAGGAGGAGAGATTTTACCGATGAGATCCAACCCCCATGCAGAGAAAGGCCAAGAAGCTACATGAGAACGAAGTTCTTAAGCAGGAGCATGAATCAAATTATTGTGTTGTTGACATTGATGACATTTCTTAACAAATAAAAAAGAATCCTTCTGCATAGTTTTCCAATAGTATCCCATACAAAGCAATCTTTGAACCAAGGATTTTCCTCCAAAATGCCCCCCACAGGCACCTGAATGTGCCTCTTCAAGAGCAATAGGGATTTCTGATTTGTTAAGATAGCGAAGGAGAAGACCGTTATAACCCCTTCGGTAAAGAATATTGGAAAGAATGATATATCTAGCAGACAGCTTGCGGATTCTAGCCCTAGTGTTCCTATTGGTAGAATTAGGAAAGGTACCATCGGTCAAGTATCTTACGATATGCGAATACCATTCATCTGAGTCTATAAAGTCACAACATGTCACCAAGCTAGAATCATCTACAATAGCTAGAGAAATAAGGTTGTGAATAACAAATTTAAGATCAACCGCAGGGTTCTCTAAAGATACAAGAGAAGCCACACATGATATTGCATCCGCATGTCGATTATCTTTTTGAGGAATAGGTTCCATGGTATAAGAATCGAATTTTTGTAACAAAGAGATGGCAAGGTCTTTATATTGTGATAATTTGTCTTGTTTTGCTTGATACAATCCTATTACTTGTCTTATAATCAATTGTGAATCTCCATAAATATGTATGTGCTTTATATTCAAAGCCAAGGCTACTTTTATTCCTGCTATAAAGACCTCATACTCAGCAATGTTATTGGTACATAGGAAATTTAGACGATAAGATAATGGAATGGATTTCTTTGTAGGAGAAATTAGAACAACACCTGCCCCTAATCCTGTATGACACTTAGAGCCATCAAAGTATAACTCCCAAGTTTCATCTTTCTCTGTACAAAGAATGAAGTCATCAGGAAAAGACTTAGGGTTAGGGAAGGAGAAAGGTGAAGGGGCCTCAACTAAGTGATCGGTCAATGCTTGCCCTTTAATTGCTTTTTGTGAAACAAATTTAAGGTCAAATTTAGTTAACATCATAACCCACTTAGCTAGGCATCCTGACAAATCAGTTTTAGAGAAAAGATGCTTCAAAGGATCAAACTTTACCATGATGTGGACTTCTAAATTTGAAAGATAATGTCTCAATTTCTGAGTTGCAAACACCAAGGCCAAGAATTGTCTTTCTATCACAGAATATCGGGTCTCATAATCGAGTAAGGTATGACTTATATAATAAATCGGACATTCCTTACCATCTTTATCATGTTGTGCCAATAATGCTGCGAGAGCATGAGAGGAAGCAGCTGTATAAAGAAGAAAGGGTTAAGAAGGTTCGGCAGGTTGAAGGACAGGAGGATTAGTCAAATATACTTTTAAATCTTCAAATGCTTGCTGACAATCTTTGTTCCATTGAAAAGTAATATTCTTTTTGAGAAGTTGAGTAAAAGGAAAGGTACTATCCACAAGTTGAGATACGAACCTACAAATAGCTTGAATCTTTACTTGTAAGCTTTTGAGTTGAGACACATTTCTAGGAGGTGGCATGTTGACAATAGCATCTATTTTCTTAGTGTCCACCTCAATTGCACGGTGTGAAACTATGAATCCTAATAGTTTTCCACTATCCACACCGAAAACACATTTTTGGGGATTCAAGCACATGTGATATTTACGAATTCTTTCAAAGATTTGACGAGAGATCTTAATATGATCTATACGAAGAATGGATTTGGCTAAAATATCATCAACATAATCTTCTAAAATCTTATGCATATAATCATGAAAGATAAGGGTCATCGCTCATTGATAAGTTGCGTCGGTGTTTTTAAGTCCAAAAGGCATCATCACCCAACAAAATGTACCCCAAGGAGTGGTGAAAGCAGTTTTGAATTGATCTTGAGGATTAATGAAAATTTGATTGTATCCTGAAAAACCATCCATGAAGGATAACAAAGCATGTCTTGCTGTAGAATCAACTATCATGTCAATGTTTGGGAGAGGGAAATCATCTTTTAAAGAAGCCTTATTCAAATCTTGAAAGTCGGTACACATTCTTATTTTATTATCCGGTTTAGCCAAAGCGACAATATTTGAAATCCACAGGGAATAATCAATAGGGTGGATAAATCCAGCCTCCAATAATTTTTCAATCTCAACCTTAACAAGGAGAGCTATCTTAGGATTCATTTTTCAAATCTTTTGTTTCATGGGCTTAGCATCAGGAACTAAGACAATATTATGAGTAACAATCTTAGGATCTATACCAGGCATGTCAGAGTATGTCCAAGCAAAGATCTCAGGGAATTCATGCAATAAATCTGCATACTATTTTTGTTCCTCTTCATCCAAACATTTTCCAATTTTAATAACTTTTTCTTCCTTGCAAGGATCCATCTTAACATCAGTGGTGTCACTTATGAGAAGATTACTTTGTTGAGGAATATCCTTTAACTGAGGGAATTCTTCCACAATCTCATCATTATCAATCTCTTTTCCAAAATAAGCTTCAGTGTTCAAACAATAAGGAAATCCCCTATTGTGATGATAACGAGGAAGAGTGTCATATGCTCCCAAGAACTCAGCTAAAGCATCATCGGTAGGGAAGACATCCAAAGCATAGGCACGTGAAGGATCCCCATCAATATACTTAGGGTGTCTCATTGGTAGAGATGTAGAAATAACATTTACACTAATATAGGGCCTCTTAGAAGCTTTAGTGCACTTGTAGGGATTATAACCAAGTCCAAAGGTCTAATCACAAAGACTATTCCCTAGAGGAACCTTTATCCCTTGTTCGTGAGAACCAGAACCATTTCCATTATATCCATACTTAGCTAAAATATGAAAACCATGACCATAACAATCAACCATTTCAGAAAGAGGAGGTAGTTTTTCATAAGACAAAGAATCAAATTCTTCAGAATTAGATGTGTGAGGAGAGGAAGTTTGAGAAGCGACCAATAAATTATTGTTCATAGGTTCAGGCAAGGTTGATTGATCTTTAGTTTCTTCCTTCTTTTTAACTTTAAACTCTCTAGGAGGAACCCTATACTCACCTACAAAGGTGGGATTAAAGTCAAGAGATCCCCAATCGTCTTCTGTGAGAACCTTCTCAGGATCAAAAGCCTTTTTATGTGTACATTCAAGTTGAGAAGAATCTTCTTCAGACTCATCCAAAGAATTTTGATAATCGGAGGGTGATGACTCATCCATAGGTAAAGAGTCATCACTAGAAGAGGGAGGTTCAGAAGAATTCCCTTTAGAAGTAGATGTTTGCAAACAAGCTTGAATATTAGTATCGCCTATCAAGGTATATATCTTATTGTTATAAATAAATTTAACTTGTTTATGCAATGCAGAGGGGACAGCTTGCATACTGTGAATCCAAGGTCTCCCTAATAACAAGTTGTATGTTAAATTTCCTGACATAACATGGATAGGAGTAGGCAAAGTAACAGGTCCCACTTTGATGGGTAAGGTGATAGTACCTAATGAAGACTTAGCCACACTATCAAAGCCTTGAATGGGATGAGCGTCAAGCTAAATAAGGGATGTATCCACATTCATCTTATGCAATAGATTAATGCTACACACATTAAGGCCAGAGCCATTATCTACCAGTGTTCATCTTATAGCCGTGTCATTTATGATAACCACAATCATCAAGGGATCATATTGATGTTGAATTTCACTAGTAGGCAATTCATCTTGAGTAAACACAATTTGAGCTTTAGGATTCATCACAGTTAACCAAAGACACTATATTACTAGATGTATTAGGTGGAGGAACATTCAAATCTTTCAAGGCATCTTGTAACATTCCATGATGAGCGGAAGAAGTTTGGATCAAATCCCAAAGGGATATCTTAGCAGGGGTAACTTTAAGTTGTTCTATGAGATCATATTCCTTACCCATAACTTGTGAAATACATGGAGCTTGCAGAAGAACTGGTTGAGGATTAAGAAGAGAAACCAGAATAACAGGAGGAGGATTAGGCTGCCTATTATTTCTAGTATGATAAGTATGGGCAACCGCATGATAACTCTCTCTAGTTAATTGCTTGGCATAACTATAAGGACCTATAGGTTTTCTTCCTTGCACAGTGATGACAGGTTTATTCAGAGTAAGAAAGGAATCATGACCATACCCTCCTTGGATAGTAAGGAGAGGTGATTTAGGAACTTGAAAGGTAGGATAAGGATAAGCACCTTGGACTTCAAAGAGAGGCTTGTTATGCTCATTCAGGTTTATCATGTTAACTAATTTAGAAGTCTTGTTCTTGTTTAAAGATTTCGATAAAGCCACAAAGTCATCAAGAGCATCATCCAACAAAGCATGATCATAGCTATTAAAAGGTTTATCTTTTGATTCAAAAGGAGACATCTCTTCATAGAGGGGATTATTGAAAACAACTATGTTACCAGATTTAGTGGAAGAGTTGATAGGAATGTACCCTTGAGAGGAATCATTCGACTTATCTTTCTCATCACAATGAAATGGCATAGTAACAAGGTTTATGAGTATTTGGTAAAGTGAAGGTTTGGTATCTCTAGGGTTCAAAAACTCATCCAAAGCTTCATCTAATTCATCTTGGCTATAGTCATAATCAACATAATTCCATACATCATCATAAACATGAACATCTTGCAAATAAAAATCTGACATTTTGCATAAAACTTAAATACACAATGCAAAGAAAAACACTCTTTCTTTTCCCTATATTTTTTTTTTCTCTTTTTTTCTTTTTTTTTTAATGAAAAATGAAACTTAAATGAAACACACTAAATCTAGATCTAGATCTAACAAATGCAATGCAAGAGGAAGCAATCATAGTTCACGTCGGGTTCACCAAAATGTGTAGGGGAAAAAGCGAGACTAGGCTATCATGCACTAATCCTACCTTTTGACACACATTATGGAATATAAAAGAGCTTAGAGGTATCACACAATTGGCTACTTCTTTTTGTGGAAGAGAGAGCCATGGGCTATCTATTAGGATTTCTATTCCTTTGCTATAATTGAAAGATAAAATGATGCAAGTTAAATTCCTAACCCCAAAGTGCAAGTATGAACTAATAGCAAGATTGCAGAATTGAGTTTAAACAATGAAAAGCTATAAAAACAAGGACAAGAGAAGAATACAGATGCATACCCAAAGTCAAAATCTGAGTGAAAATGTTCAGGACAGGGGCGTGGGTGCCACTGTCCTGATACTGCTCTAGAAACTGCTCCTGAAACTATTGTTTTGCAGCTTGGAAAGCTGTCGAAAATGCTAAAAGTTGTTGTCTGACAGAAGGACCAGGGCACCCAGCACCTCTGTCCTAGGGACCAGGGCACCCAACGCCCCTGTCCTGGTAGGACCAGGGTGCCCCATGCCCCTATCCTGGTCTTTTGCTCTGAAACATGGTGTGGAGTTCTGTCTCGGTCTGCTTCCGTCAGATCTGCAACTTGCGGCATCGTCCGAATCCTAAAATCTACACTTATATCTGAAAAGGTATGGTGGGTGGCTATATAGGGTTTTTCCTTAGTCAAACCCTCACTTCGTTGATTTCCACCTCCATGAATAGCCTAGTTGTATTGTAATAGTATTGTGTGTGCAGATCTTGTGTGTGTGCAAGATCCTAAAATGCAAGTAAGAAAACTAGAGCAACCTAGAAAGTAAACCCTAATTGCTTGTAAATGATAATGTAAATGCTCCAAATCAAGATGCAAAGTGATCTAAAGCATGAATACAAATGATATATTGAGGCTCATGCAAAGACATGAAAAAAACATGAAATCATACCCAACCCCAAGGGAGGGGTACAAGCCAATCTTCAGTCAGTGATCCCTTATTGCTCTTCAATGTCTTCAAAGCCCTAAATGGATGAATGAAATTGATGAATTCTTGATGGATGGATGTTGAATTTTGTTAAAGTCTTCAAAGATCTGCTCTTTCGCTGCACATAAGGTCCCTTAAAACCAAAATTTGGATTCTTTCAAATGAAGAAAGAGAGCTCTTATATATGAAACCCTAGGTCGTAATTTTGATTTTTTGCCAACCTAGAGATTGAATCTCCTACCAATTTCTTGGGGTTAAGCTTTATTTTATGATTGGATTGTGCTCCTAAAATTTCGGGAAAAATGTCCGCGACCATGTGCACTCCGGGCACCATGGTCCCAACAACTTTTCACCAAATTTTTAGGGCCATCGGATATGATGATTTTAGAGAGAATCCCAAAGTTATAGGTGATTTTGAGATGTTTTCACCACCGAAATCAATCCCTCAATTTCAAAATAGGACCTAATTAGGGTTTTTGATTAAATGATGTATTGGAGGAATAAAATGAAAAGGGCACGCTTTAATGAAAGGGCCCAACTTTATGATGTGGAAGATGATGAAATAGAACCTTAGACCTAATTAATTTCACTAATTAAGTGCTAAAGGGGAAATGCAATGCAAAATACAAAATGCGCCGAGGCAAGTGCTAAACTAGGTGTGAAATTGTACCACCCTAGCAAGTGCGTAAAATTTACGATGCTACACTTTCCAACAATCAACGATGTACCTTCTTTCATCAATCCTCCTGATATGTCATCTTAGCTAAAACCCTTTATCATTGGGGTCTATATGATACTCTTCTTAGATTCTTAGAGAGTGACGAAGCTCAAATTGCATTACGTGAGGTTCAAGAAGGTATATGTGGTGCTCACTCTAGTGGGCCAACCTTAAGCAAAAAATTGATGAGGACTAGATACTACTGGCCTAATATGGAAAAAGACTCATATTAGTTTGTCAGAAAGTGTAAGCAACATCAGATTCATGGAGACCTTATTCATGCACAAGCGTGGGAACTTCAACCAATTTCTACTCCATGGCCCTTTTTCCAATGGGGACTCAACTTCATAGGTAGGATTCAAACTCCTTCCAATTGCCATAAATTTAATATCACAACCACTTAATATTTTGCAAAATAGATTGAAGTTGTTCCTCTCACATGAGTCACCGGAAAGAAAATCACAACTTTTATCCTTAATTATATCATCTATTACTGTAGTGTTCCCCTTTCCATTGTCACGGTTAATGGGTGTCCTTTCAAGAACTAGGATGTTTGTAAGATTTGTGATTTTTTCCATATCCATCATCACTTTTCCACCCCATATTACCCCCAGGGACATGGTCAAGCAAAGGCATCTAATAAAATTATCCTTAAGATCCTTAAAAAATAGTCTATGACATCGGTTGTAACTGGCATATCCAACTCAACCCTGCACTTTGGGCCTACTACACAAGTGTTCACACACCTACAGGAGCTACACCTTATTCACTTTTCTATGGTGTCATAGATATCTTTCCTATTGAGGTCAAGTTACCATCCCTAAGAGTTTCTTTGTTTAATCTAATCAATGACAAAGATTACAAGGTCTCCCACTTACAAGATCTAGAATTATTGGATGAGCATAGACAAAATAAATTTAATAATTTCAAAGCATATCAATAAAGAATGAGTTGTAGCTACAATCATAAGGTAAAGCCTTATACATTTGAGGTGGGTGACTTAGTTCTCAAAGAAAATCCTAAAAATTAGCAAGATAGAGAGAAGAAGGGCATGTTTGAATCAAATTGGCTTCTTACGTCATCATAGCAGTCTCTAGATCAGGTATCTATCAGATTTCAACACTATATTGAAAACCTTTGGAGGATCCTATGAACAACATGCAACTTTGCAGGTTTTACATATAATTTTTCAGAATATCCCATTGTAAAAAATAAAAATAAAAATTAAAAAATATTGAAAATATAAAAAAATCATAAAAAATAAAAGGAAAAATCATTACTTGGTGAAAACATGGCAAATAGGCACCTTGTGACACAAAAAAATTGAAAAATAAAAGTCCACTTCAATGGTGCCCTAGGAAAATACCATTGTGTTAACCGGGTTACCGACCCCATGTGTGGAGCCATTGCTCCTCCCTCCTTCAAGATTCAATCTCATCCTTTCATTTTGCACATACTCATAGCCCACTCTTCCATAATAAATTTACCCATTCCCATCATGTCTTGTTATTGATCTACCTAAGATTGGTTAGCCATACATGATAAAGCTCCCTTTTCACCCTTTCCTTCCATAATAAACCAGGTCCAATCTACAACTAGGGCAAAATCCTAAATCTAGTGATGGAAGTGGTACCCTGAGCATCACATGTTTTGAGGAGCATCATCTTTTCATTCCTCCCTTTTGCACACAATCCACAATAAAATATCATCTTGCATTGGCAATCTACAATAAAGTCTCAACTTCATGCATTCAATCAGTTTTAGATGAGACACAAGTAGCAGTGGGCTTTCAACAAATCAAATCTTTCAATAGACTTTGGCAATAATAGAGTTTTCACCATAATCCATCCTTTATCAGGATAAGAACATTGTGACCAAATCAAACATGTTAACATATGTGGCAAGAAACACAAATATCTTGAGTATTTCATTGTGTGTTGGTGTCAAGTCTTAGTTTTCTTTTGATTTCATCTTTTAAGGTTACATGTCTTTTATCTTTTCCAAGATGTCTCTCAGTAGAGATTCTATCTCTAGGATGTCTTTGACTAGAAAGGCAAGGATGGCATATGATTTGCCTACTCTTTTTGTTGTTTGTGGATTTTCCCTTAATAGTGCTATGGCTTGTCCAATGACATTAGGACATTGCGAGTCTAGTATGAATTGGGGCATTCCTTATTTGTGATTGTCCGATCTCCATGCAAATGGGTTCAACGAATTTATAGGTCGATACTATACCTAGATAGTCGTAACCTATTTACCATAACAAATCTCAATGATGATAATAGCACAAGAAGCTCTTTCACTTCCATATCTTCTACCTTCCATCCCCTTTTTCAATTGTCCATTCCTGCATCCATGTAGCCTTCTATCATATGACAGAGTATAATGGCATGCCAAAAAGATCTACATTTCATATATCTTTCACCTACATCATTACATGTTAGCACATATTACACATGCATATATAAATCATGATAGCATCACATCTTGCACAGATCACTTATTACCATTTGCATTCTCATATAAAACATAAAAAAGACAAAAATAACATATCATGTGTTTCATCATGTAAATAACTCACAACTATACATCCATTTGCATTTTAAATTTGCACCACACATAACATACATATAAATCCAGAAAAGAATAAAAATACATTGCATTATATCATGTACTATCCATCACATTAAGTATCATAAGTATAACAGTATCATAATAAAAATAGATATCCATAAATCATCTATCATCATAGAGAATCATAGCATTGCAAAAAAAAGCAAAATAAAAAAAGCGCTTTGTTGGGTCTGTTAATATACAAAAATGATGAGATGCAAAATAAGCCACATACTCATCATCCATACCCACATCAATAACATCCAACAAAATATTCCACAACATTTGTGCCAACTGCTCAAATTGAGAAACCACCACATCATATGACAAAATGGGTCCCCAGTGGCTCTTCTCTCTGACCTTCCATTCAAACTCACCAGAACCCCATGGCATCCTTTGTTGATGGCAAAAATACTTGCAGACTCTATTGATAAGATGTCTATCCAAAATATAAGGAGTTTGATAAATAAAATATCTACTCTTGAAATAAAATGGTAGCTCTAGAGCTTCCTCCTCCTAGGCCTTGTAGTCTAAATGTGACCTCCATTTAACACTATCAATATCGTCTATAACCCACCGCCAATAATCTATCTTACCGATCTGTGGTTGGGAAGTAATCATCCTATATAGATGTACCTAGGACTACCACTGTCATTTGAATCTAAAGTGAGTCAACCTAGTCACAACAATATTCTTGTATACCCACACTTGTAGTAATGTATCTCCACATCCCAATTTGCGACCACCGAGGTAAACAAACAAGTGCAACTCATGGTATAAGTGTGCCACAATGCAAGTCCCCATGTGAATCCCTAGTGACAAGTCATAAGGATCTCCAAATTCCTACCCCATTTGATAGCCATACCTCGTGTAGCCCTGTCGGGACATAGAAACCCACTGATCATCCCTCCCACCACCATTTCTAGCCTCTCTCCACTGGAATGCATAACATCCTAGCTCAAGTGTCCTACTCTCAACCTGAATTTTGGGTCTGTAAAAGACTCATTGAAGTGCATCTCTATCTCCCTCCATGTCATAAACTACAAGATCTCCATGGATTAGAACTAATAGTATCATGTATGCATCTTCTAATATAACTCACATCATGCTAGTAGGCAAGTGAAACATGCACGTCTCTAAGTGCCATCTCTATGCAAGTGCAGTTAGCAATCCATTGTTCATCCTAATCTCTAGCATGTATAGGATGTGTCTCAACCCCATAGCCTCAATAGTAGAATGCTCCTCAAAGGTCAACTTTATGTGCAATCTTTGAGTAATAGGTAATCTCTCTAGACTCTATCTAGGGCAAATACTCTTGTATTCAGTCAAATAAATCATGTCAATTCTAGTCGTATTCATGTTTATCACATAGTGCTACTTCTATCCTAGTGCTTATGTCTATCACATGGAATTGTATTCTATCCTAGTGTATATGTTTATCACATTGCATTTGATCCTATCTTGCTAGAGAACTTGCCAGATTTTATCAATTTGATGACTTATCCTATACTCAACTTAGCAAACCTACTTATTTTAGGGCACCTATTAAGTAAATCCTCTTAGCAGTTTATCCAATTGGCAATGTATGCTTATCATAGAATTGTCAATATTAGCCTATCCTTTAGTTTGTCTCCCTAGGAAACCTATCTGAGTGTATCCTATCAATAGTTTGTCTAATCGACAACATATGTTCATCATAGAACTACTATTTTTTTCTTAATTAGACATAGATGCATTTTTTCTACATAGATGTGGTTTCAGCTAACCTAAATGCCCTTTTTCAACATAGATATTCTTGTTCATCACAGACATGGGACTATTCTACCTATATGCACTTTGCTAATGCAGATGCACCTGTTCCTCGCCGACGTGCCCATATCTATACCTAGATGTAATTGATTCCTAGACATGACTAGAACCTACCTAAATGGACCCATTCATCACATACGCATTCATACCTAACCTAGACATGTCCATACAGATTTTTATAGCTTTTTCTTTTTTGCAAAACTACCCTAGAATGCATTAAATGAAGACATAAATGCAAAAATATACAAGGTAATTTTGAGGTGCTTACCGGATCACCCATGTCATCTGGTCTCTAGAATCGTTAGACACGATCGATCTTATGTAGCCTATCTACCATCTCTCCTACTCTGTTGTCTTCTCTCTAAGCTCTCTATGCACTCTAATCTTTCAAGTGTGTGGATGAAAATAAGAATGCTTTCCATGTGGCCTATAAATATAGGTTGCTTACCTTGAGTCTCTCGTGTTCGTCTTTCCTTTCCCGAATCAATCTCTTCATGACTTGGTCACCCTCTTGTCTATCCTTTCTAGCCTTTATTTCTTATCAAGAGATTGTCTATGATATTTTCAAATATTTTCATCCATTCTCACAACGGGGCATATCATTCCCCTCTTGGGGAAACTTTATATTAGTTTATCTTATCTTCTTTGAACCAATATGACAAGCGATATTATCTCAAAGAGGGACAAAATGTAGACACCTAAAATTGTCCTGCTTAATTAAATAAATATTTTTTATATATTTAATTATTTTACCTAAAGTCTTCTATTAATTAAATAAATATTTATTTAATTAATTAATTAATTTAGCTTCTTCTAGTCTTTTTCTAATTTAAGTAAATATTTTTATTTATTTAATTAATTCATTAGCTTTTTCCTCTACGAAACATTACTTATCTCTTAAATCTTCTCTTACCTACCCCCTTCATCATTTTATTCTTTCTCCTACCTACCCTTTAATCATAGCCGACCATTTATCCTCTTCACCTTTTAATCTTACCCCTCCATTTCCTAAAGTGTCTTCTATATTATAGGATTCTTTCTTCATTATCAACCCTAATCACCTAATCAGTCAATCAATATTATTCAATCAAGCCTTCTTGTGGTAAAGCTACTTCAACCATAATTCTTTCTTTGTTGAGCTCTTGTACACACATAAAATCTGAGAGAAATATATCAAACAAGATTAATGGAGATAGGACACAATGGAGATTGAAACCCTACTTGAAATGTGAACGATATTATTAGTTTATTTTGTTGATTTACATGATCTTAGGTATCTTAATTGGTGTGTGGTGAATGTTTGGTTGTAGAACTAGGGTTTTGTTGTGGTTAAATCTTTATGGTTTTGCAATGAGTTTTCATCATCATTTTTCACTATATGCAATATGTAATGTTAAAAATGAATTGAGAAGGATACCTTATATAGGGATTTAATAATTAAAATCACCATTAGGAAAACTTATAATTGATATATTTTCATATAGAGTAGGAATTGGATAAGGTAGGACCATCTTAGGGTCAACTCACAATAATGGTTCCCACTTTTTTGTCACTTTTGACACCGAGATGAACATTTTTAAAATAATCTTCAACTTTCGAGAACTATAACTTTTAAAGTATTAAAAATATGAAGATAATGTAAATTAGTGATTTGTATCATTTTGTCTATAGATTCTATATATACTTTTTTCAAATTTTTTTGAAGTATTTGTTTTTAAATATTTTCATCTCCCTCAAAAAGTAGGTTTTTACAACAAACTGCATTTTTTAAGAGTGATGTGCCTCTCGAAACGCATAATTTTTTTTATATAAATGATTAAAGCTCAATTCTTTCTAATTTTGGTTTGTAACATCAATATCCAGGGCTTGCAGTTGGTTTGATAGTGATATGTTGAATATGTTGAATATTTTTCATTTTATTAATTTTTGAAGTCCGACTAGTCATAATTCAGACATAGGTTTAAGTTTGAACACATAACTTGTTCTATATATATCGAAATTCAATTTTTTTTTTTTTGTTAGAAAGAAGACATCAATACCTAGGGCACAAATATTTTTCAAAATTTTTTTGAATTATTTTTCTATTTTTCCCAAGGCGTTGAATAGAGAAGTTCATGTCTGGTGAAAAACAAATATTCCATAAAATTAAAATAACAAGAACATAATAAATTCACAATGTAATAAAATTATACTCGTTGGAAATATTTCTCCAAGTACTAGCATCTAATATTTTTTGGTTATCAAGATTATTTCATTTGTGCTTTGAACCAGAGGTCTAAAGGGCAAAATTCCTAAAAAATCTAAAATTTTTTGGGAGAAACCTCTAACAAGAGGGTTCAAATTAACACTTGTTTAAGTGAAGGGGGGTCCGAGTGGAACCCCCTCCACTTGAACCCACATGCTAAATTATGACGCGCACATTTACGTAATGACCGAGTTCTCATGAACCCAACCTTTTCTAACTGTCAACATTCATTCGAACCCAGGCCGAGTCAAAAAAAATAATTATACATTTAAGTAGAGTCGTAAAAATATACATTATTTTTTTCATTTTTTAACAAACAAATGATTAAAAAAATTGGCATTTTTGGATGAAAGAAGACATTTGAAAATTATTTTGAGGGCAATGATTTGAAGATATTTGATGGCTTTTTTAAAATCATGGGGAACAAGAAGAGAAGGCAAAATAATACTTCAAGGAATTATTCTCCCGAAATAGAATAAAGATATCGAGAACAAAGAAGACAAAGATATCATGATGCAAGTATGTATTTTTTTTTTTTATTTCTATTTAATTTTATATGTATTATGTACCAAAAATAGTGTTTATTTGTTAGTATTAATTAGTTAAATATTTTTTATCTAATATTTTTAATTAAAATTAATTTTAAAACTATTAATTTAATTAATTTAATTTATAAAATAATTCTATCTTAATTAATTCTAAATGATGTTATTTTTATTAAATTAATTGGAAATAGTAGGGTGAAAAATAATGTTGTTTTAATTGAAAAGCATAATTAATTTGAAATAATATGTGTATTTGCATATTTCAAATTCCATTAACTCGCTTGTTGTGTTATTGACTTTTTCTCGTATTTCCCATTTATAATAGATCATGGTTTTAATTTTAAATTTATATTTTTAGGACCCCTCTCTTTCCCATTTATTATTTTTGATTTATAATTTAATTTATATAGTCCATAAATATATAATTTAATTTAGATTTTGAAACCATGTGTCTTTATTGTTTAGCAAACACTTCAATTGGTGCTCTAAAATTAACAAAATTTTCTTTTGTGTCTTCAACAATAGGCTCTTTTTTTTTATCCTTAGAAAGGGGCCTGCATCCCGAGTGGCCCTTAAGGCTCGGTGAGAGGGAGCGACCCAAAGTGGTAACAAGCTAAAGCCAAGCTCTTCCAAGCCACTGTAAATAAATGTGTTTGTGATGAAAGTTGCAAGCAATAGGTGTTACATGTTGCTATAACGATGTTATGAATCCCATAAACCCTATAGAGAACAACCTCAATAGGTTGGGAGGCCTTCCATTTAATGGAGTGTAACATGATTCTCATTATAGCCACCCGAATAGATGCCCTTACTAGACACCTTTTGTGTTAGAAGCCAAAAACCTTCTAGTTGTTGGTGCAAGAGGTCAAACCTCTGAAGTGGCTCACATTCTTATGGTTCTTAGTAGAGATACAAAGTTCACCATGGGGAGTTTTGTGGAGACTGGTGCTTTGCTGCCCTAGAGAAGTGAGTGCAGTGGAGGGGAGCCCGTGGGGTCAAGAACCTAAGTATCTGCTCTGAATTTCATAGCTTAGGGTAACCCCCCAAGTGAGATTCAACAACTACTATCTTGTCCAGCCCTAGGATTTGCGCTTGCATGATCAAAACAATCAAACACTTTCAAACAAACAAACATTGTGTCTTCTTTGTTTTCAAGTGTATGAAAAAATATTTCACATTATACGTGAGTCCCCTTAGAACCTATATTATGTGGTAGTAGGACCTATTATGTGCTATTAAGACCCATTATTTGCATTAATACCTATCTTAAAGATGACATAACAGAACCTATTATGACTTAATAGGTCTTATTTTGTCTTAATAACATGATCACGTATGCAATTTAAACATTTCATAGTATATACTTGAGTCTAGGCCTTAAGAGGTCTATATTTATGATACATTAGGGCCTATTATGTACATGTGATAAATTAATGACCTATTATTGCATAGTTTAGGTCTTGATATCACATACATAATAGGTCCTAATATTTGCATAATATCTAGGTCTTAAGCAGAGTCAAGTATAATGTGAAAGTTTTTTGCATATGTGGTCTTGTATTAAGTCATAAAATTAATAAGACCTATTATGTCATAATTTAGGTTCTAACTTATATCATATTTAAGACATGTACTTAATTTCATGTGATAGGTCCTTTAATATCACATAATATATGTGTCTTAAGGGGAGTCAAGTATATTAATGTGAAATGTTTTTGCATATGTGGTAATATTAATTAATAATAAGGCCTATTATGTAATATTAGGACCTATTAAATTGATTATAGGTCTTAAATGTGACATAAATTTAGACCCTATTATGTCATAATAGGTTTTATTTATATGACTTCATGTATGCAAAAACATTTCACATTATACTCAAGAGTCCCCTTAACATAGGTATATTATCTAGATCATATTAGGACATGCATTGCATGTGATATTAGAAGGCCTATTATGCAATTTGATATGTACTATCAAGTGTTTTGAAATATTAGAGAAGATAGTGATGGTTATGAAAATGGTCCTCTTAAATAAACAAATCAATTCATAGCATTCATCTTATGTGATAAATCAGATGATAATGCAACTGGTCAAATAAATTGCATAAAAGGAATTTATGGAACATGTAGGGACTTGGCTAAATTTCCTTTGAGAGATGAAGATACTGACATGAGGAAGATGGTAAATTGAAAGAGTTACAAGAACAAAAAATTTGCAAAGGAATCTACAAGGTTAGATTATGTAGAAGAGGAAATACCTATTGGAACATTTATGGAAAATTTTAGTAAGTTGATAAAACCATACATATGCCATGGTTTTTTTGGCAAGTGGCAAGGAAAATAATTTAAAAGATTAAGAGACACTTTCCCACTTGAAACTATTCTATCTGTAGTGGACTTTGCAAAAAATTACTCTTTTGCACATCAAAAAGAGATTCAATCAGAGTATTACTTTTCAAAGCAAATCACTATTTTGGTGCATGTGTGTTATCGACATGCACATATAGATTTGGATGGTGTTAATAGTACATTTAAAAATAGTGTCATTAAGAAAGAGTACCACTTCTATATCAGTGATGATAAGGAGCATGACACACTTTTTGTACAACATTGCTTTAAGAAGTTTTTTGAATATTCGAAAGAGAGAGGCATAACAATAGGTAAACATTTTGTTTGGTTTGATGGATGTTCGGAACAATTTGAATCTTGGAGGACATTTTATGCACTCTGTAGATATCATCGAACTGAAAAAATAGCACATGTTTGGAGTTTTTTTTCGAGTGGTCATGGAAAGGGTGAACATGATGTGCATGAGCTTGTATCAAACGTGCTCTAAGAAAGCATCAAATAAATTACACAGGAGATCATATAGATGATGCACATGATGTTATTGAATGGTGTAAGAAAAAAATTGCACAACCTAATTATCATGGTGAATCATCATTGAGAACATATAGACCCATTCCATATAGAGTGTTTTGGGAGATAACCACTACGTGTTCTCTTTTAGTGTTTTATTTAAATTTGTTTTTTTTAAATGTTCCTACTTCAAATATTTCAATTTAACAACTTGGTCTACATGTATGTTCATGTACACATGTACATTTTGTATAAGTGGATAGAAGATCAATGTATGGATGCAAGAGCGTGGAGAGGACAAGATCTTTGCATTGTGTCATGAGTACAGATAATCACCCATGGACATTATACACTAGGAATTATTCATGTTTTTGTTTTGATCGCATTTTGGAAAGCTATGTTGATTGCAAGAACCAAGAGCTTGGATATTTTAGTGATTGGAAATTGGTGCCACTAGATGTTTCACACACATACGAGGATTCTGATTATATTTCTTTGATTTCTAGTGATTATGATCATATTTTAGGATTGATTAAAAAAGGTACATATGACACACACACACACACACACATATATATCCTTAAATGATGTTTAAACTATATTTAACTTGTTTCAAATTGCAGGAGATATTTTGGGAGTCATAGTAGAAGATGGAAATATAGAAGGTGATAGTTATTATTTATTGCATTGCACAAAAGAGAGAAAGAAGCTAACAAAATTTGAAATGAGCAATGGAATGTCATTTCACTAAATACCACATTGACAACAAGGTATATCAGTATAGGCACTTGGTCATTGTTGTTGGCCTAATTCTTCAAACACTTCCACGTCGTGAGTGGTCTCAAAAGTGGAGACTAGATAGTGAAGATCATGACAAAATATTAAGTGTTATTGAAGAGCGTTCTGAACCACTTGATGTGGTGTGAACTATTTAGTAATCCAAAGTACATGTGGTTCAACCCATGAATTGAATTAATACTTGATAAATTAGAACTTAACTTATTTTGAAACTTGGATAAATATTTGATCTATATTTATATATGGCTTGTGTGGAACATATGTTTTTTAAGTTTACATACATGAAATTTTAAATTATATCAAATTAGAATGTATGAAATTAATTTGTATGTATGTTAAATAATAGTGTTATGTATGCAATTGATTAGGATGTATATAGTAGATATCTAATTCTAAATTCATGTGTAGAGTAGATATCTAATTATAAATGCATGTAATTTGTAAGTTGTTAAAATAATTTTAAATCATGTATGTAAAGTAAATTAGGACATGTGTACTTATTTAATTAAAAATACATATTTAAATTAGAATATACATGTGTAAAATTGATATTAAATTAGGACATACATGTGTAATAATTGAAGAGAGGTTTGAACTACTAAGTGATGTGTTGTCAACTATTTAACTTGTATACATACCTAGAATTACATGGTGGGAACTATTTAGTACACCTAGAAGTACATGGACCTAGAATTTAAATTAAATTGAATATGTTCATTAAGTTTAGTTTGTTCATTTGATATTAATTAACAAGTGTGATTTTTATATTGTTCATGGCTTGCAAAGTGGACTAGATATAATATATTGTTTGAACATATTCTTTTAAATTAATGCATATCAACTCTATACATGTTACATGTAGTAAAATTTAAAATTTAAAAATTAAATTAATAACACTGATAGTTCTGATACTTAATTGTTACATACAGATGCCAAGCTAACAAGATGAGAGGGAGGGGGGGTGAATCATAAAAACTTAATCTTCCATAAAAACAATAGATTCAACCTCAGTAACATATACTTCAGCAATATAACCAAAACTGCTAAACATGCAAACTCATAAGCATATAAACATCATAACACTCATAACACCAGATTTAACATGGAAACCAAAATAGGGAAAAACCACTATGGGATTTTGGACCCACTAAGAAATATACTCTTCTAGAGTATGCTCGGTTAAAAGAAAATCCTATTAAAGTATACAAAGACATTGCTAGATGTGACCCTGTTAAGGGATTTCCCTCAGATCTTTTAGGATCTTCACCTTGTTAGAGGTGACCTTGTTAAAGGATTTCAAACACTCAATCAGAATGTCACCTTGTTAGAGGGTTTTACAAGTAAGACTGCTAAGTCCACTCGGTTAAGAGATTTTTTGTCACTTCACAAAATAATAGTAATAAAAATCTATCTTCAACTTCACATCTAAAATGCTAAAGCAGATTCTTATTTGCTCAATACAATCTAGTCATAGGACTTATCTTCTCCCTCTGCTGAGCTCTATACTCTATTATTCAAACAGGTCTTCAAGCTCCTATGCTCAGTAATCACTATGTAGCATCCCTGTGCATACACTTGCCCACATACATTATTTATCAGCAATTCCTTATTTATAAACAATTACTAATTGCTTAATCTCCTTGATCACATATCCCATGATCAATCATTGCCGTTACATCTTCAAACTTGACCAGGTTCAATGTATTCTTTGATCTAAAAATGTTTTACCTCACCTTGGAACTGGCATACATTTCTTGGAACTTGTGCTAAAGTATTGTGGTTCAATCTGAGCTGCAGATCTTCCTACCAATCTTCTATTGCCATAGATTCTTTAACAAACTTCATGCACAACATACCTATCATTTAATAAATTCTAGCTCATCAGCTTCCTTCATTAAATAACGCTTTTAATCATTTAATGCATTCTATTACAGCTCGGTTGCAAATCAGTAAATACTAAACTTCACTTGGTAGACCTTCTGCCTTCATTAACCGATAGCGATAACCTTAGGGTTTACCGACTAGGTTCTTTGCTCGGTAACATAGTATAGTATTAACCTTACAATCAACAACATATGTAGGATATCAAAACAATCTAAACATCATGATCTCATCATTGTCTAACTCGGTAATAGTTGCCCATTGAATAACTTATTTCTCCCCTTATTCATCACATTCTTTTTGTGTCTTTTACCGACGTCTTTATAGTCATCAAATCATACTTCTTAAGATATGGCAAGATCATACTGAATTAGAAAATCAATTTCTTGACAACAATGACAAAATAATAATATTAAGATAGTAAACATCTGTAAATAGTTATACCCATAATCATCAACAACCTTCTCAATATCCTTATTGAAATGCCAAAAATCTCTTATTGTCTATTATAATGCTAACAATCTCCCCCTTTGGCATTGATGGCAAAACCAATTGATTTGACCTAAGTAATTCGGATTGATGTGAGATTCTGAAATGCTCTCCCCCATACATTAGTCTTCTCCCCCTTTGACAACAATGCCAAAAAGTAAAGAACTAAAACATGATTTCTTCCACTGAGAAGTGAATTCCTTGCAGTTATGTGTCAACTCAATTTCGGTCAAAGCATTCTATCTTCAATTCCTGTTCCTTGTATTTGTTTCCATGCACACCTTTAGGAAAACATCCTAAAGTGTGTAAATAAGCATCAATCCACACATAATATATTGTAGATTCATTGAATTGATGCTTTCACCAAACTTGGTCAGTGAGTAGAAGATAGGGGTAGGACCCCTAACTTACTTCTGAGATACTTTAAAGTGTCCCTTGACAGTGGCTTGGTGAAGATATCTACTATTTGTTCCTTTGTGCTAACATACTCCAACACCACTTTCTTCTCTTGAGCTTATTCTCTAAGATAATGATATTTGATAGAGATGTGCTTTGTCTTAGAGTGCATAAATGGATTCTTTGAAATGTTAATGGCACTAGTATTGTCATAGAATATAGTTACTAGCTCGGTAACTTTCTCATTTATACCTTCCAATAGTTGTTTGATCCATGCTATAATAGTACAATTCAATGCTACAACAACGTACTCAGCTTCTATTGTTGACTGTGAAGCACATCCTTGTTTCTTGCTAAGCCAACTCACTAGTCTTTTTCCTAAAAAGAAAGCTCCTTCACTTGTGCTTTTTTTGTCATCAATGTTGCCTGCCCAATCAACATCAGTATAAACTTCTACACCAAAGTCATTTCCTTTCTGATATACTAAACCATAATCTTTAGTGGCTTTCAAGTATCTAAAAACTCTCTTGATTGTTGTCATGTGTGTTTCCTTGGGATCTGCAAAAAATCTTACAACTATACCTACTGCATGTGCTATGTCTAGTCTGTTGTGAACAACATATTGTAGCTTACCAATCATGGATCAGTAAAGTGTCTCATCAATAGATGCAGATTCATCATTCTTTGATAATTTACAATTAGTAGTCATAAGAGTACTTACTGGTTTTGAGTCCTCCATTCCAAAAAATTTCAAGATTTCATTTATGTACTTGGATTGAGTAATGAAAAACTCATCATTCATTTACAGTATTTGTAAACCTATAAAGTACTTTATCTCACCGATTAATGACATCTCAAATTCTTTGCACATTTCATTACCAAAATTTTTGCATAGAGAATCATTTCCACAAAATATAATGTCATCAACAAATATGGCTAAGATCAGTACTCCATTTTTATCATTCTTCATGTACATATTGTTATTTTCACTTGTTCTTATAAAACTAATCTTGATCAAATAAGAGTGCAATCTTTCATACCATGCTCTAGGTGCTTGTTTCAGACCATATAAATCTTTGTTCAATTTACATGCCTGATCTTTATTCTTGTTGTCAACAAATCCTTCAGGTTGTTCAATATAAACTTCTTCTTCTAATATACCATTCAGAAATGCAGATTTGACATCCATTTGATATACTTTGAAATTTTTGAAAGTAGCATATGCCAACAATGTTCTTACTCCTTAAAGTCTTTCCATGGGTGCAAAAGTCTCACCATAATCTATTCCCTCTTCTTGAGCATATCCTTTGCAAACTAGTCTTTCTTTATTTCAAATGACCTCACCTTATTCATTCAGCTTGTTTCTGAAAATCCACTATGTACCGATTACATTTTTGTCCTTCGATCTTGGGACCAGTGTCCATGTGTCATTCTTCTTGATTTGATCAATCTCTTCTATTATAGCATTTATCCAATCTTCACTATTAAATGCCTCTTTCTCTTTCCTTGATTCAAATTCAGATATCAAACATGTGTTCTGTCTCAATTTGTTCCTTGTCGTCACTGGCTCATCCTTATCTCCTATAATCTGACTTGATGCATGATTCCTTCTAACATACTTGGCTAATACAGGCTTGGTAGGCTCTGTATGATCTTTTTCATTACTCAGTAACTAAATATCTTCTTTATTCTCTTCAGTAACTCTCTTGGTAGGACTTTTCGGTTGAACATAAACAAATTCTTCATAATCTTCTAGTTCTTTGGAGTTTCCTTCATCATTTCTTTCTGCAAATTCATCAATTTTCACATTTGCACTTTCTACTATTTTGTTAGATGATTTGATCAGACATTTAAATGTTTTACTTCTAGAAGAATAACCAAGAAATGTTCCTTCTTCACTTTTCTGATCAAACTTTCCATTTCTATCATCTTTGTGTACATAGCATCTACTTCCAAAGATTTTAAAGTAACTTACATTAGGTTTCTTGTCATACCATATTTCATATGGTGTCTTCAAAGTTCCTTTCTTCAGTTGTACTCAGTTTAGGGTGTAAATTGTTGTGCTTATTGCTTCTCTCCAAAATGTTTGTAGTACTTTATTTTCAATCATCAAGGTTTTGGCACAATCCACAATAGATCTATTCCTTCTCTTAGCTATCCCATTTTGCTATGGAGTTCTCAGTGTAGAGACTTGTCTTTTTATACCATGATCATTGTAGAATAAGTTAAATTCATCAGAGGCAAACTCTCTTCTATCTGATCTAAGACATTTCGGTTGTCTTCTTGTTTCATTTTTGACTCTTTCCTTGTACCATTTAAACATTTGAAAAGCTTCTGATTTTTCTTTTAAAAACATAACTGACATCATCCTTGAATAATCATCCACAAATAATATGAAATATTTATCACCATAATACTTTGAACTTTCATAGGACCACAAAGATCAGTGTGCACAAGATCTAAAATTCCATTAGAAGTATAGGACTTACTTGTAAAGCTTGATCTTGTCATTTTACCCATCTAGCATCCTTGGCACATAACATTCTCAGGCTTTTCCAAACTTAGTAGACCTTTTACTCAGTGCTTCTTACTTATTTTGATCAGATTATAAAAATTTACATGACAAAACCTTTTATGCCATAACTAGGTATCATCTATCTTTGCATACAGACACTTGTTCCTAGTTGAGTCAAGATGAAATTTATTACCTCTTGTTTTGTCCCTGTAGCAGCTAACTTTCCATGCTTGTCATGAACTTTGACAATTCCTTTCTGAAATTCTATTCGGTAACCTGTGTTGTTTAGCTATGCTACACTCAACAAATTATATTTTAAACCTTCAACCCAATAAACATCATTACATTTAGCATTGTCAAGAAGTGTTATGGATCCTTTATCTTTTACCAGACATGGTGCATCATTACCAAATCTCACATAGCCTCCATCATAATATTCTAATTTAACAAACTTGTGTTTATCACCTGTCATTTGATGTGAGCATCCACTATCTATGATCCACAAATCATTAGTATTTATGTGAGATATTAGGGATTTTCTTCATACCTTTCTTCATCTTATCCATCTTTGATAGCCACATAAACTACTTCCTCTATATCAGTTTCATCTGATTTATCATCATTTGATTCCTCATCGGCCATTAGGCATGGCTTTCTATCTCCTCTTCTAAAGTTTTGGTATCCTCTGCAATGATTATTTTTCTCTTTGTCATCTCGGTAATCTCTCTTTTCAGTAGAATCTTTGTCAGGACAATTTGAAGCCATATGTCCTATCTTATCACAATTGAAACATTTCAAAGGCAACTTTCCTTTGTACTTACCTTTTCCCCTTGGTAACCTTCTGGCTAATAGTGCTTCAAACTCTTCTTGCTTTCTGATTTCCTCATACAGTTTGTGTACCTCTTCCATGTTCTTATGAAATCTTTCACTTGCTCCACTATGATTCCCTTTAGAGTACTTATACTTTCTATCATTGTAATCATCAGATTCATCAAGATGAAAAGAACTAAATGCAAATTCAACTTTATTTACCGAAGACCCACTGTTATCAAAATTACTTAATTCAAATGCATGTAGCTTACCAATAGTAGCATCCAAATAAATTGGCATACTAGGTACAGACCTCAATTCATTGATTGCAGAGACTCAGATTGCATAAGCAGGTAGAAGGGTTCTCAATAACTTACTTGTGACATCCTTTTCTTCAATGGTTCCTCCTACTCTTTTGATTTGATTGACAATCTCCTTTAGTCTTATACTGTCCTAGGTTATGTTCTCACCTTCATTCATCCTCATAGATTCAAGTTGTCCTCTTAGACTATCCACTTTTGGTCTTTGAACATGTTCATCACTGTCATACATAGATATGAGCTTGTCCCACATTGCCTTGGCATCATTGTAGCCTTCAAGATAATTAAACTTTACGTCGGTCAATGCAGATGTTATTTCAATCATTGCTTGAATATGTTCTTGCTTTGCCTTTATCTCTTCCATTGTCAATGGATAGGTGCTAGGTGTAATGAAATCATTCTCTAGATAATATACAACATATTCTCCAACTCCTGATAGGTGCAGCTTCATCCTTTTCTACCACGTAGAGAAGCTTGACTTGTTCAGCTTTGGTGCATCCCACTTATACATCTTTGGATTATACATCTTTGGATCTTTTCCTCAAGTATCTTTAAACTTTTTCTTCTAGAGTCCAAAGCTCTGATACCAATTGATAGTTATGATACTTAATTGTTAAGTACAGATGCCAAGCTAACAAGATGAGAGGGGGGGGTGAATCATACAAACTTAATCTTCCATAAAAACAATAGATTCAACCTCAGTAACATATACTTCAACAATATAACCAAAACTACTAAACATGAAAACTCATAAGCATATAAACATCATAACACTCATAACACCAGATTTAACGTGGAAACCCAAATAGGGAAAAACCACTATGGGATTTCGGACCCACTAAGAAATATACTCTTCTAGAGTATGCTCGGTTAAAAGAAAATCCTATTAAAGATTACAAACACATTGCTAGATGTGACCCAATTAAGGGATTTCCCTCAGATCTATTAGGATCTTCACCTTGTTAGAGGTGACCTTGTTAAAGGATTTCAAACACTCAATCGGAGTGTCACCTTGCTAGAGGGTTTTACAAATAAGATTGTTAAGTCCACTCAGTTAAGAGATATTCTGTCACTTCACAAAATAACAGTAATAAAAATCTATCTGCAACTTCACATCTAAAATGCTAAAACAGATTCTTATTTGCTCAATACAATCTAGTCATAGGACTTATCTTCTCCCTCTGGTGGGTTCTATACTCTATTATTCAAACAGGTCTTCAAGCTTCTGTGCTCGGTAATCACTATGTAGCATCCCTGTTCATACACTTGCCTGCATACATTGTTTATCAACAGTTCCTTATTTATAAACAATTGCTAACCACTTAATCTCCTTGATCACATATCCCATGATCAATCATAGCCATCAGATCTTCAAACTTGACCAGGTTCAATGTATCCTTCCATCTGAAAACATTTTACCTCACCTTGGAACTTGCATACATTTCTTGGAACTTGTGCTAAGGTATTGCAGTTTAATTTGAGCTATAGATCTTCCTATTGATCTTCTATTGCCATAGATTTTTTAACAAACTTCATGAATGGCATACCAATCATTTAATCAATTCCAGCTTATCAGCTTCCTTCATTAAATAACACTTTTAATCATTTAATGCATTTTGTTATAGGTCCGTTGCAACTCAGTAAATACTAAACTTCACTCAGTAGATCTTCCGCCTTCATTAACTGATAGTGATAACCTTAGGGTTTACCGACTAGGTTATTTGCTCCGTAACATAGTATAGTGTTAACCTTACAATCAGCAACATATGTAGGATATCAAAACAATCTAAACATCATGATCTCATCATTGTCTAATTCGGCAATAGTTACCCATTGAATAACGTATTCCTCCCCTTATTCATCCAATTCTTTCTGTGTCTTTTACCGACATCTTTATACTCATCAAATCATACTTCTTAAGATATGGTAACATCATACTGAATTAGAAAATCAATTTCTTGACATCAATAACAAAATAATAATATTAAGACAATAAACATCCATAAATAGCTATATCCATAATCATCAGCAATCTTCTCAATATCCTTATTGAAATGCCAACAAACACATCAATCTTTCTTTAATCTATCTACATGTACATGTAAATTCAGTGACAAATATATATAAATTTGAAAGTTTTAGAGAACATCTCCATTCAATCATATATATTTAAAGTGTGTAAGTAATCTAATATGCATGTGTATTCAATCATATATATAATTATCTAAATACAAATGACGTGATATATTTAATCAAGGATCAAATGCACAAACTATACATGTATATATAAAGTAGAATCTAACCATACATGCATATATATATATATATATAATCCATTTCATCAAACACAAACTGTATAAAGTACATATAATCTAACATGTACATGTACATGTGCTTGAAATATATAATCTGATCAAACATAAATAATATAACGTATAATCTAGTCTAAACTTCATTTGTGCATGAAATATATAATCTTATCAAACACAAATTGTATAAAGTATAATCTAGTCTAAACTTCATACATGCATGAATATATATATAATATGGAAGTCTATAAAAAGATAAAAAAAATGAGCTATAAAGTCCAGCAAATCAACATGCATCATGTCAGCCACGAACAAAGTGACCATATGAGGGAGAGTCTTGGTGAGAGTTTGGATGTCCAATAGACCCCTAAAAAAGTAGAATTTATTGAAATACTAAATATAGATCCCTCTAGACACATGTACATCAAATCCAACTAGAGTTAAATTAAAATTAAAATATAAATTGTAATGCAAAGAAATACATGTACATATATACAAAAAACCATAACTAACCTATCCACTAATAGCGTTGAAATAATCTCTCCTACACACATGCTCAAATCTCAAGCTAGGAGTGACATGAGCTACTATTATACATATACATGTAAGTATTTAAGGATTAGTCCAGGATCAATTTAAATGATACAAATTAACTTAGAACTATTATGTATTAAATGGTCTATATATAAACTTATCATACATTACAACATGTATACATGTCTTGTAAAAATTTAAATGCACATGTATGTACATACCTGTGTATCAGGAGTAGGTTGTATAGTCTGATCATGTCCAGTGATCATATTAACCACATCACTCATGTCTTTATATCTCTCTCTGGCTGTACAAATGATTGAGGAGAGTAAGGGGATAACTAGTTGACTAAGCATCATGGAGGAAGTGTCTGACTATAGTAGCATATCCATAAACCCAATATGGCTCAAACCTCATAGCTGCTCCTCAAATGAATCCAAGCCCTCATTTATGATATGGACCTGATCAGCTCGTATCTCCTCCTCTCTAGCAACAGAGTGATATATAGGTGGGTAAGTGCCTGGAGCATGCGTAGTGTGATGAGAATGTTGTGACTACCTTGGGGCATGCTTCGATGTAGCAGTAGCTTGCCCATCTTTGATAATCTTCTCTCTAACATCAGCCAATGGTATCCCAAGCTGAGATGAAATAAAATGGTAAGAATGTAGCAGGTCTTCGGCTAAATACTACGACATCTGTACATGTCTACTACCTCCAACTATAGTTGCTACCTAATCTAGGGAGGGGATGCCAACAGTAATATACTGATCATCTAAATCTCAAGCCACCCTATGACTAGAAGATGTATGATATGTGGATGATCTTGAACATGTTTGGCTCATCATATATCTACCCAGCCTGTTAGATGATATGGTGGTTTTTGCTGATGCAATCTGTCCAATCCTATCAATTGCTTCTCTCTGAGAAGTAATCACAATGTTATCAGCTATGAAGGCCATGGTTGGGACTACTGTAGGAAATCTCTAGCCAACAAGGTCCCTATGTCTAGGCGGAGCTCTATCATGCCTATGATATGCATCTCTATCATCAATCCTATCCCTCCCCTATCCATAATATGTTGGAATATCAAGGTATTTTGGTTTCATTTGATAATGAACCTTAGCAAATACCTGTTATGCAAAGTACAATGGTATCTGGTCATTATTATGATAAAGACCTTTGGGCAGCTAAGAAGTGTGGGTAAATCAATGATGCAACCTGTGGGTTGATACATCTCAGGACCTGATATCCTCTCACCTTACTCTTCTCTTGATACTATGGAAAGCATCTCTCCTTGATGGTCTTTTTAGAGACCACCCTCACCACATCAACAAAAGAATCAGGACCCCTCACCTTACTTATCAATTGTCTATAAATATCCTCTATAACCTCAGGTGAGAATGAGGTGTGAGAAACTAAGTGGGCCCTCAATGTCTGTAAACTATCAAAAATGGATGTGCATGTACTCTTGTACATGCCATCAGTATGGGGGTCATCTTATATGGCCCTCAACCTATGCAACTCACGACCACTATACTGGAAAATGGTAGCAATGTCGGGCAATGGGGGATCTTGATGTGGAGGATCTATATCATCAATGTGTGGCTCCTGATCAGGAGCTTGTGTAGGTGGATCTTGATCAAGAGCCTATGAAGGTATATCTTAGCACGCCATCTATCTAGGTATTTCATAAAGTTAAAAATAAATACATAAGTACACACACACATGAAGTGCATTCAATTTAAAACATTAAAAAATAAAATCAATTAAATTGCAGAGAGAGAGAGATAGAATATATTTTAGAGAGAGGGAGAGATATATATAATCAAAAATTTAAATCTTTGAATACATAAAAAATTCAAATATTTCAAAGAGAGAGAGAGAGATAACATATATTTCAGAAAGATAGAGATATATATATTTAAATCTTGAATACATAAAAAATTCAAGAACATGATATATATAAAAAATTTATAAGTCAATAACAAAAAAATTAGACCTATATTTTATTGTAATGTATAAATAATTGTAGAGAGAGAGAGAGAGAGAACATATATATATATATATATATATATATATCTTGAATACATAAAAAATTCAAGAACATCATATATATAACTTTTATAAGTCAATAACAAAAAAAATAGACCTATATTTTATTGTAACGTATAAATATTTGTGTGTATATCAATTTTTTATTTTTTTTTGAATCTAAAACATGGGCATTGATCTACAAAATGGAATGTAACTTCTCTATATTTTTTGACATTGTTTGTTATTGAATCCCATATCTCAAAAAAGAAGAGGTCATTGTATTTTTCTAATGGGCATATGATTATAAAATTATTAGATCTGTAATATGTGATCCTAAGGGGAATGTCATATGTACACTAGGCTTTTATAAGGGTTCATATGTGGTCCAAAGGGGTCACACATGTGTTAACGCATTTGTGACCCCTTAGGACCACATATGACCCCTTAGGACACTATGTGATGGCCTAAGGGGTCATATGTGGTCCTAAGGAGTCACGCATGTATTACCCCTTAGGACACTATGTGATCCTAAGGGGAATCTCATATGTACACTAGGATGTTAGAAGGGGTCATATGTGGTTAAAAGGGGTCACACCTGTGTTAATGCATGTGTGACCCCTTAGGACCACATATGACCCCTTAGGACACTATGTGATGGACTAAGGGGTATGTCATTCACACTAGGATTTTATAAGGGGTCATATGTGGTTCTAAGGGGTCATGTGGGTATGTGCAAGCTAATGAGTAAAAAACTCACAGAAGTCTATGCATTGGAAAATGTGCTCCGACGGGCCCCCATTTTTAAAAAATGGGGGCCCATTCTAAAAAATGGGGGCCCGTTAATGGTTCGGCCTCCCAAGCTGAAAGGTCACGGGGTGCCGAAGCTAAATAAAATAGGCCCCCGTTTTGTCACAAAATGGGCCCCCGTTTACGGACAAAACGGGCCCCCGTTTATAGACAAAACGGGGGCCCATTTTGAAATTCTACTTTTACCCTTTTTTTGGACAATTTTTAAATTTTCACCGTTACAATGAGTTGACAAGAAGAGATCGAAAATGGGCCCCTGTGCTGTGGTTTCCACATCAAGCCTCCACCACTATCCCAGGTACACATTCAGTCATCTATTTTCACATTTCATAATTTTCTTGTATATTTTTCTTCTTTTTGTGTGTATTATTTAGTTTTTTTTTTATTATTTTAGTTTTTTTTAATAGTAGCATATAAATAAATTATTTTTTATATTTGTAAATTCTTGATTTTGATCTAAAATATTTTTGAACAGTTAACCCTAAACCATAATCAACAAATTTAGAAACCAAAACCAAACCTAGATAATTAACAAAATGAAATCAACACAAACAAAAAACCAAAAATGAAATGGAAACAAAAACAAAAACGTTCAAAAATGAAATTGAAATAAAACCAAACATATGTACCTAAATTGTTCTTAATCCTCATTAGGCAATACAAAAGTTACCACTAAATTAGTATAACCTTAAAACTAATTAACATTACTCTTCAAATTTTAGATATGAAAGTTTAGGCTTAGGTTTATGCCATGTCATCGCATAAAGGTCCTATTATGGTCCTATTATGTCATGTGATGGTATAAAAGGATCAATTATGGACACAATTTTAGAGCAAAGCTAGATAAGTTACTGAAATTGGAGTTTGGTTTACATAGGTTCATAAAGGAAGCTAATATGCCAAATATATAATTCATTAATACAAAAAAAAAAATATTCTTGATTTATAATGTTGATTGATAATGAGTTTTCTAAATGGGGCGCTAATTATATATACATCTGAAAGATTTGAAAAATATAATTCCCAAGAAGTATTTTGAATATCTTTAGAAGTATATTGGTATATCTAGAATGTAATTTATATTATAAAAGATTTGATATATCATTTGAAGTTGGTAGACATTTTGAGGAAGATTTATTAGATTATGTTATGATTAAGCTAATATTAGAAGAATGGTTTTAACAACATCTTTTGGTTTTAAAAGGTGCACAAGGTTTGAAGTTGAAATCATATTCGATTGTATATAATATTAAATTGTTAAGGAGCTATTTTTTTTTAAAATAGTTAATTTAAGATATTAGTTGAAGCTATTTGAGAACATGAGATAGTCCTAATGAACCTAGGACAATCACAATGAACATATGATAGTCCCAATGAGCCTCAAATGATCCTAATGAATGTAGGGCAGTCTTAATGAACCTAAGAAAGTCCTAATGAGCCTAAGAAAGCCATAATGAACTTGGGACAATCCTAATGAACCTAGTATAGTCCTAATGAACCTACGATAGTGTAAACAAGCCTAGGATAGTGTAAGAAAAAATCACTACAAAAAAGACCTCAAATGCGTTAATTGAATTTCCCAATAACGCACTTGTGTTTATCTTTTTTTGGTCATTTGGCTACCTTTTTTTACAACATCTTGGTGTATACACCCCTAAGAAGACCTTTTCCTCAGAAATTTCTTGGATCATGAACTCCTCATGTGCACCAAACATAAGTTGCCACTTGGAAGCTTCTAATGCACACAATCCTTTCAATCAATCTACTCCTTTGATCTCTCAAAACAATCTTAGTATTTAATCCTCTATCCTTCATGACTATAAATAAGTCATTATATGAGCTATTTTCAAGAACTCTTGTAATGCAATGTTATGTTGCCAATTTAAGCACCTTACATCCTATTTTTTATGCTTGCTTGCATACACATATATTGCTAGAATTTAGCAATTCTTTATAGCTTCTATTTTAGTTTATTTATGAAAGAGTATAAATGAAGCTATATTTAAAGTCAAAATTGTAAGATCCCCTCAATCATTGAGGTACAATTCAAAATTGATTTCACCTCTAATTATATGAAAAATTTATTTTGTCTATACATATCAAAATCTTTCAAAATTTTGCATATTAAAAAATAAAATATTGTGATGAACAAGTCTCGAGAGTCTTAAAAACCTTTATTTTCATAAAGTGCCAATACTGCATTTTTTCCCTAGAATATTCTCTTTGATTAATACAAAATTTTTAAATGGTTGCCACTAAAAGTATTAGGTCAACGAAAGGAATTGGGATATTTAAAAATAGGCTTGCATCACTTTTTTAGCTTCATTGAGTTGTAGTTTGTTCATTGACTTAATAATTAAGTGCTTGCAAGTATGATAGTGGACCCCTTTGTGAGTGAGCGCATTCCTAAAGCTTTCAATTATTCAAATAAAAAGCATTACGATGTGATGATTCGAAGGAGATGTATCCGTTAAAGAAATATTATGGATGAGTATTAATGAGGATCATATAGTATGTTAGGAATTTTATTTGGAATGTTAGTCAAAATAATATTCTAGTTGATAATTATAAATGCATGTGTAAAATATTGTTGAAATTGATTATTTTAAAAGTAAATATTGCAAGGTTAATTTTGTTTTTAATTGTTGGCATGTTGTGTTGATTTTTATGTAAGAGTTTCATTTCTTATTCAACTTTGTAAGAGAATTTGTGTATGGATTGATATCTTAAATTTTATAGAAAGATTATATATGAAAACAAATGATTGCGGAGTTTTATAATAAATGATTTATAGGAAATAATATTTTTTGAAGGTTTTGTAAATTATAATCTTGTGTAGATTTGATTATGGGAGAAATTTAATGTGAAATATGCTTAACTCTTCAAAAGTTTTAATGTTTTGTCTTTACATGATAACCACTTAGAATATAAGATGTTTTAAGTATGTCATTTATAGTCATGGGAGATTAGTTTTTTTTTAAAATTGTCTGAAGACTAATCAATGTAATATGAATTGATGGCAATTATCTCAAAACTATGTAATTGAATTCTAATAAATTATCATGTGTACACTAAAACACTAGAAATATGGAGCATCCAAACACACACGTGCATTTTTCAAAATAACTTTAAGTTAAAGTTAACCAAATATTATGTTGTCTTAGTAATATTGTTTCCATGCTATATATTCTTACACTAGAAGGAGGATCATCTTATTTCTCACTTCTTTATTGATCTTATGTATGAAATATTTTATATTGATTTTAATAGTTGATGCATTTTACAAGAAATGAATTTATTAAATTGAATATATAATAGATTTATGATGTTTCATTGAAAGTTTTTATTAAGTTTTGTGCGCAAATTTTATATTTCAAGATTCAATAGTATGTACATGTATATTTTTTTAAGTTCAATATTATATTATATATTTCATGTGTATCTCATTCAACAACATAGAAATGTTACTATTTATAAATGTTTTTTTTAATTTAGTAAAATAGATTCTTCTTTGACATAGATGAACTATTAGGTGAAAATCCCCCACCACAACCCCCTCCTCCTCCTCCTCCTCCACCTCCACAACCACCACAACCACCACCACCACCACCACCACCACCACCACCACAACCCCCTAGATTGGATGAAATTTGTTTAAGAGAACAAATTAATGAAAACCTACAAGTGATTGAACAAAACATTCCTGCTATCCAAAATGAGCAAGTCATGCCACCCCATCTTGTAGAGTTTGCAAAATCAATGCAAACTGTTGTCGAGTCAGTTAGATCTGTTGATTCTCAATTAGATCAATTTCATAGACGGCGACAAGAGTTGTGTTATTTTTATGCCGATGGTTAAACTTATAGACAAATCACTGATTTGAAAATAACCAAAGCTCATTTATGTCCATCTTTTACCAACCCAAAAACAAGAGAACCAATGCAACCTAACCAAAAAAGAATTTCAATTAGGTGGTGTGTGCATCCAGAAATGGCTAGATACTTTTGGGATAGATGGTGGATGGTTTTTGATTATCCACCACATCGTAATTATGAGGTCCCTTTTTAGTTTTTGAAGAAATTATACTGTGAGTTTGTAATGAACCAAAAACCAAATTATTTTGATATTAAGTCATTCCAGGGTGTTGGACATAGAATGCCACAGCATAGATTAGGGGCATGGAGTAATAATCCCCTACCGGATCCACCCATAGTTCCACTTGTTGCTCCATCGATTCCTACAGATGTCCATAATACATCATTCATTTCGACATTAGATGCTTTGACTTCCCTCATAGGTAACTTGAGTGAGCAAGTTGCTCACATGGCATCTGCTCCTCGATGGATGCCACATATGTGTTCGAGTTGTCATGAGATGTGTGTAGGTCCTACTACTGCTGCAGGATCTACTTTAGTTCCAAATGAGCATGATGCAACAGATGATAGTATGATGACATCTTATATGGATTTTCTTTGCTCAGATGTTCATCTTGACTAGGTATAGATATATATACATGTACATGTCAATCTTTTTATGTACTTCATTAAATATAGGTATAAACTAAGTGCATCTCTTTTTTTATACAATCTAATACTTCATTAAATAAATTTTGTTTATGTAGATAAGGACTACGCCTAATATTAGAGTCAATATTGCATCTACTGGAACACAACTCAGCACACCTTATGGGGTATAGTATAAATTTCTATCTAGACATTGTACTAGATCTTTTTAAGTTAATATGTTATCATCGTATACTATATAAATTTTCATGTTGATACATTGAATGCTTCTTTCTCTAGGATTCAAGTCATGAGGGACCCTCTACATCACATCAAGAAGAGGGTCTGACTATTGTGACACCATCTATGGTATGTATCTTATAATTCTTAAATTAAATATGAACTCTTACAATATTGTAACTTAACTTGAAATTATTTAGTACACATATATATGTTCACTAAATATGATTTCATTAAATGCATGTATGCAGGTGGACACTACCATTAGGATAGGTTATCCTCATAATTTTGATCAGAGCCAATTTGAATGCACATCGACATCCTTTGACGTATTAATATGTAATACTTAATTTGATCTTATTTTGACTCTTAATTTAAGATTTAATTGGACACTTTGAATTTGACCTTGTACAAGATTTAGCTAGCACTACATTTTGTGTTGATACTGCACAAGATACTGCTAGAGGAGATACTGCTAGACGGTCTGATGAGCATATGGTAAGTTTGTAACTTAATTTATGAATTCTACTATATTTGATAAATGATTCTTTTAATAGTTAATTTCAAGTAATATTTTAATATTATTTTTTTATTGTACAGCATGAGACAGGTGGATCTGGACCACGTCCAGGGGACAAGAGAGATACTGCTACAGGATCTGATGAGCATATGGTAAGTTTGTAACTTAATTTATGAATTCTACTATATTTGATAAATGATTCTTTTGAAAGTTAATTTCAAGTAATATTTTAATATTATTTTTTTATTGTATAGCATGAGATAGGTGGATCTAGACCATGTCTTGGGGACAAGAGAGATACTGCTAGAGGATTTGATGAGCATATGGTATGTTTGTAACTTAATTTATGAATTCTACTATATTTGATAAATGATTCTTTTAATAGTTAATTTCAAGTAATATTTTAATATTATTTTTTTATTGTACAGCATGAGACAGGTGGATCTGGACCATGTCCCGGGGACAAGAGACCACGAGATGTTATTGATGATAGCACTTAGATTTTACTGTTTATTTGGCTTTGATATGTACTTTTTTATGGACTTTACACATTTGTTTACACGTGCACATACTTTATATATATGGATAGTTGCATAATAGGATTAGATCATATATATTTTGTGCATACTTTATATATTTTGTGCACATTAGATATTATGTGGAGTGAACATCGTGTTACCATCTAGACATATATATGGATTAGATATTATACGGATTATGTGGACTTGAAATTTTACTATTTATTTGGCTCTGATATGTACTATTTTACGGGTTTTACATATTTGTTTACATGTGGACACACATACTTTATATATATGGATAGTTTCATAATAGGATTAGATCATATATATTATGTGCATACTTTATGTGTATTGTGCCCATTAGATATTATGTGGACTTGAAATTATGTGCACATTTGATCATATATATTGATTTGAAATTATGTGGACTTGAAAGTTTATTTATGGAAGTTGTGCTTAAACAACTTTATAGGCATTATGTGGACTTGTAATTTTATTTTTGGAATTTCATTTAAATAGTTCTTGTGATTAGATAAACTAAATGTGCATACATCATGAACTAAGTATCGAAACATATCTTATAATTATAACATATTCTAAATTAAAAAGTATCATTTAACAAATATAATGAATATAACTTGATTAAAACATAATCATCTCATTCATAAATTTGACCAATAGTCTCTCATTTATGTATATTGTACACAAAATGTAATCAAGAAGACATATCTAAAATAAAATAAATAGTCTATTTAAATAACTTTGTTTTCATTGATGCCTTCTACTTGTGGTAGACCTAAAACAAAATTTTACTAGATTCATTCTGTTATACCATCTACATCCTCTCTCTTTTGTAAGGCATCTATAATTGTCTCGTGCTCTTCCATAGAGAGAGTCCATAATTGTTTATTACCAGGCCTGCCACAATATCTATCCAATTTTATATTAGTTTCCACTACCAAATGCGAGTAATGTATAATCTTCTTCTCTAATTCATAATCTTCAAATGCGGGCAATCCATTCTTTCTTGTTAGATATTTGCGTAGCCAAGTGCCAACAACAACCACAAATCCTATTAGATAGTCATAACCATCATCATCTACTCGAGGAGTAGTTAGCTTATGTTTTGGCTCTACACATCGAGCCAACCAATACTTTGTCCCCTCTTCATTGTCCTCTAGTGCAATAATAGCATAGACATGTCCTGTGCACAAAACAATTTTATTTTAATATTTAATGAGAAATAAAAACAAAAATATACACTGTAAGATTTCATAAATTTATGTACTATTTAATAAATCAAAACAAATTTCAAAAATAATTTTACCTTGTTGTATAAGATCTGAAATGCGATCATAGTCATTTGATGCAAACATTTGATCCATATCTTCATCAGTTCTTTCATGCAGATCATTTGCATCTATGGGTGTCAATGATCTTTGTTGTCATTCTTCAACACATTCTTTATTCTCACAAAATTCCCAATCTCCGGAAACACAAAACTAACAAAAGCAAGCAAGTTGCCTTGTGAATATAGTCCATGTGTTTGAATTAGAACTCTTAAACGAATGCCATTTAGCTGATCCAATGATGGTATTACAATCATGCCAAATAGGAATACTATCTTCCTCTATCAACCAGAAGAAACGTTGAATTGCAGAGTTTTCAGTTGATCCTTTTGACAACATTCAATTGCACCAATCTACAACTGCACAAGCATCTCTGAATTTCACTGCATCCTCGAATTTCAATTGTTCTCTAGCAAGAGCTCTTTTTATACAAGCACCGGCTCCATCGTGTTCCCCCTTACCATGTCTCACTTCAAAAAGACTCCATAAATGTTGGACATTGGTTATCTTGTGAACTTTGCATAGCCAATAAAACATTCTTACATTTTTGAATTGTCTAGTGCAGTTATCTGACCATATCATATGTTGTTTCATGTCAATTTCTCTTTCCTTAAGATTATCATAAAATACCTCGAAGCAATGTTGGACAAACTCTGAAGAGTGTAATCGATTATCACTAACATAGAAATGATACTTCCTCAAAAAATTTCTATTATCTTCTGTACTGTCATGGTCATGTCTATATTTAATGTGCACAAATATGGCCACTGAGTTGTAGTATTGTGATTGAGTTTCCTCTTGTGGTTTTAGAGTATAATTTTCGGCAAAATCCACAACTGATACTATTGTTCCAACTAGAAATGTGTTCTTGCATATGCAAAACTATCCATCAAGCCATCGGGCATGTTGGGAATGTTTCACATATTTTGGAACAATATGAGTTTTAAACTCACTAATAAATGAATTCACACTATTCTATTCTGTAATCAATTCTAAATGTTTCCCCATCTTTCCATCCTTTAGAGGGTATTCTATATTTTTAAATCTCCTAACATCAACCATTTTTTGTCCAAACTCAGATGAAACATGTTCATGCAAACATTCACCTATCGAAGAATAGTTCCCACATAAATTGCAAAGACCATAAATGCATGAACGGGAAAGAAATAATTGTTCATTAGGTGGTTTACAAAATAAACTTCCAATAAAATCTTTTATAGTTTCAGGTGGAACATAAACACCACAATCCTACACAAGATCATTACCGTGCAACATACAACGAATATATCGAAAAACATCATAATAGTAACGAAACTAGACATGAGTTTTACAACAACAAGATATTCCTTGTTTATTGATTTTAACATACTAGGGTTTGCATTTTTCAAATGATCTTTGACTAATTCGTAAATTCATTAACACAGATTCATCACTAAATTTTTTAAAGAATTCAGTTTGAGTCATGTCAAGAAGATGTTTTGGATGAGGATCACGAATTTTTTAGCCCACCCTTAACTTTAAAACATCTCTAGCATTTGATGAAACTCTAGTGTTATCATGCCAAAATTTTGCAATTAATTGTTTAGTTTCGTCATTTAATTTCATGTCCGACCTTTGAAGTCTACCACTAAAACTCCAACAATGGTTTAGTGGATCAATTTCAATTGTGTCTCTTCTTTTGGCCACTCTTGACAAGGTTCTGCGATGTAAGTTCAAATAGCCACTTATATCACTTAACATTCTTTTACTAACAATCATTTTGTCAACTATAGCAGTCGTTATAACTCTACGTGCTGCATTCTTATCTTTAGATCGACTTGTTTTTCCTATAGAATCAATGGCACTGGCAACAGTAGATACAACTTTCTTATATGATTCATCTTTTCTATTTGGTTTTGCATAAATACCTATTTTTTTCATGACTTTACGCATTTTTAACATTTTTATTAATTGTAGCATTAATTGACATTGGAATCCTAACTTTTTATTATAGAAAAATTGTTTATATAATTTGTTTGCATGTGTTCTGATTTGTCTCCAAGAAACTAACCCATTAAGATTATCTAGCACATTGCTATCAATAGTAAACAAATTACATTCATTTTCTTTTAGAGAGGGTGGTGTAATATTTTCAATTTTTATTTCTTTTTGTATTGGTGTATGAAATTTATATCCAGCTTCATTTAAATCAGCAATTTGATTGGCATCATAGTCATCAGGATTTAAAAACATACCAGGATTCGTATCCACATCAACATTTGCATCAACAGTCATACCCGTGTGTGGTTCTACATTTCTTGCATCCATCATGATGTCTTCAATGGTCTCATCTACAACAGGCACTGAACGAGATGCTTTAGAAGTGTTATTCAATTGTCGTTGTTATGATCTTCGATCTCTTTGGCGTTTTGCCTCCTTCTCTCTTTGTGCTTGAATTTCGTCCACTGTCATTATCCTCTTTTTTTTCTTTTGATGTTGCTTAGAACCCATTTTTAAAAACTCGTCTTCAAAAAGTTATATTTTTTTATTGAGTTCTTCAAAAAATCATGTAAAAAATATTAAAAAGTATTGCCAAATGATGTAAAAAATCTTTGTTAGTACGGATTTCAATGATAGTGTGGTAAATCGATGCAATCTATTTTTTTTTTTTACAATAACAGTTATTTAGAAACGGGGGCTCATTATTTAAATAACGGGTCCCCATTTTAATAACGGGGGCCCGTTATTTAAATAACGGGCCCCCATTTTAAAAACGGGGGCCTATTGTTAAATCCAACGGGCAAAAAATGAAATGGGCCCCCATTTTATAAATGAGCCCTGTTTATAAAATGGGTGCTCGTTATGCAAAATTTGAATTCACAACCTGCCACTTGCCTTGGGATTAGGCCCGGGATAGGCCTGGGATGGCCACACCTAAGACATGAACCTACAAATTCAAAGCTCCATGAATGAAAGCACAAATATGATGAAATGAAATAGTTTACGTGCTTCTAATCAAAGAATTTTTATACGGAATTGAAACCCATTTCAAATTATACTGTCTAGATTCTAAATATGTAAATTAATTTAAAACTTGATTATTTTAACTATTTTTCATTTAATTTATACTAAATCAGGTTCATAAATTTGAAATATTAACTAATTTTCTTAATTTAATAACTTATTTATTTTAATGAATTTTGAAAAAAAAATTATATGTCATCAATCTACAAAAAATTATTTTCAATTTAAAAAAAAAAAATTCAAAAAATGCTAAGTTTACGTCAAATTATTTGGGTCGTACATGTCAAATTTTTAAAAAGATAATTACGCCCATAAAAAAATTAATTAAAAAAAAATATTTGAAAAAAAAATTAAAAAAAATATGCTCATCAATCTTCAGTGTGTTACAAACCATTTCCCAAAACGGTTTGAGAAAATAATTTTAATTGTGTCAAAAAGTGTGGGTCGTACACATGCATGGTATGGTCCTGAAACAGGCATTTTTAAAACATAGTTTTTAGAACTCCATTCAAAAAGTTAATTTTTGTTATGTGGGTATTAAAATAAATTACATATTTGAAAAGTATACTCAGAGAGCTATCCTTTATAGTACTGACTTTTTCCAAGATTCAATCTCTAAGTGTTTCAAAATTTAAGCTCAAGTGAGACAAAATCTGAAAAACAGGGAAAACACTTCCACTTTTTTTGGCCAAAAAGTGGACTCATCTTCTTGCACTGACCCATGTGTTATAACACATTTGTGACCCCTTAGGACCACATATGACCCCTTAGGACACTATGTGATCCTAAGGGGAATTTCATATGTACACTAGGATGTTATAAGGGGTAATATGTGGTCCTAAGGGGTCACACATGTGTTAACGCATGTGTGACCCCTTAGGACCACATATGACCCCTTAGGAAACTATGTGATGGAATAAGGGATCATATGTGGTTCTAAGGGGTCATGCATGTGTTAGAACACATGCATGACCCCTTAGGAACACATGTGTGACCCCTTAGGACCAATTATGATCCCTTACGACACTATGTGATCATAAGGGGAATGTCATATGTACACTTGGACATTATAAGGGGTCATATGTGGTTCCAAGGGGTCATGCATGTGTTATTAGGACCACATATGACCCCTTAGGACACTATGTGATGGACTAAGGGGTATGTCATTCACACTAGGATTTAATAAGGGGTCATATGTGGTTCTAAGAGGTCACACGTGTTAGAACAAAGGTGTGACTTCTTAGAAATACAAATGACCCCTTCGAACACAATGTGATCCTAAGGGGAATGTCGTATGTGCACTAGGATGTTATAAGGGATCATATGCGGTCCTAAGGGGTCAGACATGTGCGTGACCCCTTCAAACCACATATGACTTCTTAGGACACTATGTAATGGACTAAGGGGTATGTCGTACACACTAGTATTTTATAAGGAGTCACATGTGGTCCTAAGGGGTCATGCATGTGTTAACACATGTGTGACCCCTTAGGATCCACTATGTGCTCCTCTATGGTTCTAAGGGAATGTATAGTGTCATCAGGGGCATATGTGGTCTTAAGGGGTCATAAGGTTTCATTTTGTGTGTGTAATGGGATGTCAAAAGGGGTCACATTGTAGAGGATTTATTTTGTCTAATTTGTTTAAATTTGTTATCTAAATTTTCTAATGTTTTTTTAAATTAAAATTTATTAATTTTTCTAACGTTTTAATTTATTATATTTAGATTTGTAAAAATTTTCTAATTTAATTTTTTTTGCTAATGTTTTTCTAAGTTATAATTTACTACCTTATTTTTCTAAGTTTTTCATAACTTTTTTTATAAAAGTTGAAAAAAAAATACATATATAGTTATGTAATTTTAAACACAAATTGACAAATTTCAATCAAAACATTAAATTATGAAATTTTTTTCTAAAATGCTGAAAAATGATAAATATATAATTTTTTAATTAAAAAAATAAATTAACAAACAAATTATTTATTAATTTTTGAATAAATTTAATAAAAAAAGACATTATTAAACAAAAAAAGGGTTGTTTTGTGCACCTGAAATAATGTAGGTTGAAAGCTAAAATGTGAGACATGCTAGCTACTACAGATAGGGCATGGTGATGTGATGCTGACGTTAGGTTCGTTGTAAACCCCACTGGACAGAAAAAATCAAGCTAGAAAGTGACACTTTGATACTCATTTTTGGAATTTATCGAAGTTTAAAAAAAAATTGTAAATAGGGTTCGAACGAAAGGGGGGGTTATATCAAACCCCTTAAAATATGAATTTTAAGGGGTTTGAATGAACCCCCATACCCACCTAGGATTCAATCAAACCCACATCCAATGGCAGGTTCACTCAAACCATCCCACTTCATTTGAACCTCCCCCCAACATAATTCTCCACTTTCGCCAATTTCCTTCATTGGTGAAAGTGGGAACTATTAATGTGGGATATCTCATTATCTTCTCAAATTGTTGGGAAAAAAGTGCAAGATTGGGTAGTGTATTACCTGATCCCAGCAATTATTTTCCATCTTTTGAGGAATAAAAATAATGGGATTCTAATATTGAATCCAACTCAGTGGATCAAGCCATAATGCATAGGTATGTGAAATATCCTTTGATAATTGAAACTAGGGTAATATTAAGGGTAAATCATGATAAAATAATAAAGAAAACACCTAGAATTGAGGGCCCCAAAAAGAGTGTGATGATGTAGTAAAGTGATATAAGAGCCATATTACTAATTTATATCAATAAAGGTACAATAATGTATGGAGAAAAAGGAAATAATAAAATACGTGCTTGGAGAGTGTGAAATTGGACACACTGATAAAGGTGTACAATATATAATGCTAGATTATGTTTGATTTCCAATACTCATGGAATGTTAGATAGATAGTATCTAGGTTGTCCCTTGTTGAGTGGGTTTGGAATGAAGATTTAAAAGAATGCATTTTCAATTGGTCTCCTACTTTGTTTCATCCTCTTATTAGGGAACTTTGGGGGCAAGGATGTTTTCATGCTAGGTGGAGCCTTTGGATAGAAAGAAATAATAGAATCTTTAGAGAAAGAAAAATAGTTAGGACTCTCTAGCTAATGCAATTATGGTTAATGTAAAAAATAACATGGGTTCTTTTAATAGATGCAAATATTTTCTCCTTCCTTCGACCCTAGATTGGTAGATTGCTAGAAATTGGAGCTTAACCAACTCTAGATGTCAAGATTTATATCCCTTCCTATTGGCTTTAGAAATTATATTAAATGGGTTTCCTGGACTTTACTTCATTGAAATTGAATTTCAATGGTTCTTCTAAAGGAAATCCAATTGTGAAGGTGGAGGTGGGGTCATACATTACCATGGGGTCACTTTGGTCTTCTTCTATATGACCAACTTGGTGACAAAAACTTCAAGTGTTGCAGAGTTGGTAGTGACTTACTATGGCTTAGTTATTACAAAAGATAGAGGGTACAGTTGAATAATCATAGAAGGTGATTCAAAAATCACTAATTTAATGCTCAAAAGAGAAACCAAACACAACTACACATGTGAGCACCTAATTTCCTAGTGTCAAGACCTCACTCAAGAGATGAGCCACATCAGTCTTAGTCATACAAATAGATAAGGGAATACATTTGTAGACAAGCTAGATTTTTTGGGCCCATTTTTTAACCATTTAAAAATATGGATAGATATTTATGATATCCCTAATATGGTTTGTGTCACTATCTTTGATGACATAAGGACTCATGATGGAGTATACTACAAAGATTATCTTTCTTCCTTCCATCATTGGCCTTTCTTCCAGTCATTCAATGTATAGGTGGTAGACATCTCAATCAAACTTTAGTTGCACCCTACCCAACCCTTGTAAGTGTTATATTTCCATACTACTAGTTTTTTATTTTTGTCCTCTAGTTTTCACCTCTAGGTTCTCTATGATAGCTATGAGGGGTGACCTCATATAGACCCATATAGATAGTTGTCAAAATTTTAAAAATAATGCCAAGTTGTGGTCAAAATTTTCCAAGGGTAACCTTGCAATTTTTGTGGAAGGAATGTAGGGCTTTGACTGTGATCTCTTTAAAAAAAATTATCGATTTTGGGAGAAGGGATAGGTGAAAATTTGGGGAGTTGCCTTTAAAGTCTATCTGGACATTATCGCTATCATCATCAATTTATCATTGGAAGGAATAAATTTTCATAGGAAGCTAAAAGGGTCCTACAAAGACTAATTTAAGAGATTTTCCAAGCCTAGAGAAGGCATTTTGAGATTGCAGAGTGGGTATAACAAAGAGGAACTTCAAGGGGTATGGAAGGATGAAACCCTATTACCCATGACATGCTTTACTTTGGAAGAAATATTAAAAAGATTCCACATGTAGCTCTTCCCCTTACTAAATCATCTAAGGTGCATCATTAAAATGCAGTTTTTTTTCTTGGTTTGTTCTACTTTTACTCAATCAATTACTAGGACAAATCTAAGAATTCCATTCCCCTTCACTAAGGGATAATTCTAAAACTTTAAAACTTCCATTTGGCTTTAAACCTATCTAGGGGGTCCTCATTTATTTTCCCTAGTCCCTTATTGGATTCAAATATAGCGATGGAGCTCTCTGGTGCCCCTATTTCAAAATTAGATCTTAATGTTGCTTCTTTGTCTAAAACAAAGCTAGTTCCTACTCATTTCAACCCTATTAGAGGAGCAAAACCAAACAATACCCTAACCTCACGTTCTAAGGAAGTGGAGCTAGTGTATTTAAATGTGGAGGAGGCTTTAATGGTATCTAATTCTTCCTTGGCTTTAGACTTATATTGGTCTCCTACTAGTTCAAATTAGAATTCTTCTTTTCCAGTTGGTCAGGTTACTTCTAGCCCAATTCTCGTCCCTTTACTTTGGATACAAAGGTGTCTATGTTGGAAGAGTTTATTGGGTGGTAGGACATAGTTATTAAATAGCTCCTCTCACTATTTGATGTGGCCATAAGAAAGATTAATATGCTTGAAGCAGTGGCAAAGGTGAGAGATAAGGATGATAAATGGGCAATGGAGAAAAAAAAATGGTTAGGGTTTGGAAGGCTCCTAGTGATATGGCTGGAAAACTATAGAAAATGGGATAAGGTCAAGCTGATGCTAAATGATCTTAGTGAAAAACTATCTCAAAGGGTTGAGAGAAATGAAGTGGACAAGCTAAAGGAGATTTAAGAGGTCTTGAAGAGGAAAATTGAGGAAATGTCTATGCTGAGCCAGGAGATGGTAGTAAAGAATTTGGCCTCCTTGCATTCTATTCAGGATGGAACTAATCATATGAAGGAAAAGAGAAAGAGACACATAGATTCTCCCTCTACAATGATGGATCCCCCTACCTTAGTGATAAGGCTATATCAGATTTTGATACTCGGACCTTTGCTAAGGTTTTGAACAAAAAGTTTTATTTTTCTAATTAAGTGATTGGTCTATGTAGAGATTGGCAAGAGGATAATGCCTATGTCTAGTAGACCATCCCTACATGTGTTTGGTAGGTCACTATTTGGTTTTTCCTATTTGGTTCCATCTCTACTCTTTATCTAGTCCTATTTCAATGTCACACACACCTTGTAAGAGGGAAACATGAAAGTAGATGAGTTGTCAAAGGTTGCGGTTAGATTGATAACAAATGTCTCTCAGGTGGATTTGGTTAAATATAGGCCTTTCAACAATGACATACGATTTCTTAATCAAATATAAAACAACTACAAATACTATAATCAATTATAACTATAAGCTAATATATATCTATTTTTATTTTAAATACATTTTTAAATAATTATTAATTAAGGTTAAGATTACGACTAATAATTTGAAGGTTAAAATTAAAATAATTAAGCATAACTTTGGTTTTATAATTTTATTTATATTATCAGTCTAACCCTAATTCTTATTACTTATTATAGTTTTAAAAACATTATAACAATGGGGTTATAATTAGAATTATAATGAGTGTTAGGATTAGAATCATTTTAGTATTAAGATTATAACCAAGATTATTGTTAGGCTTAGGCTAAAGGTTAGGATTAACATTAGATAATTAGGAATAAGATCATCTTTAGGGTTATGGTTAATATTTTAAATAGGTCAAAAAGTTGGTTATGTGGAAATTTAATGTAAAGGTTAGAATCAAACAGAAAATTATAATTAGGAGTTGAATTATCTTATAATTAAGGTAAAAAAATGCTTTTCTTTAGGTAAGAATTAGGCTAATGTTCATGGTAAGGGGTAGTATTTGAGATAGGATTAGGGTTAGAGTGAAAATTAATGTTAGGGTTATAATTACTTGGATAGGTTTATGGTGAGGGTTACAATTAGGACTAGAGCTCAAGAATATAAATTTATGAATCTCTATAATCCTCTAAAAATATATAAAATTACATAAATATAATTCATATTATTGTAAAATAATATACTATATTATAAAAAATACATAAAATTATTTTAATATATATTATTTACTTGTGTTATTTTAATATTGAAGTATCCATTTATCTCTAAATGTATCTAGTATATACCTATAAATCATTGTCATGGTTCAACTTTTATTACACCATTATAGGGTTGTAATGTATATGTCCTACACTTGTTTATTATATTAATATATAGTCTTACCTATAACAAAATTGATATGTGGTACTTGTTTATAAATGTAAGGGTAAAGTAAGGTTGTTTGGCAGTCAATTTGTATGGGGAATATATCATGATAACTAGAATTGAATTATCTTCATATGTTAAAATCGAAGTGAGGTTTTTATTTATCCAATATAAAATGTGAGAAATAATGTAAGGTTGTTTGCCAACCAATACATATCTAGTGGATAGTATGTTTGTATACATCCAATATAGAATGTGGAGAAATAGAAGTAAGGGTATTTATCAATCAATGGACTAATTTAACTGCAACTCCTGACATACACAATTAATTTAATCAGATAACAATATATAATTGAACTTATATATTAACAAAAAAAAGTAGCATGCACTCCAATGAGAAGTTAGGTTTTGCATACATCCAATATAGAACGTGGAGAAATAAGAGTAGGTTTATTTATCAATCAATGGACTAATTTAATTGCAACTTCTAACATACACTTATTTTAATTTAATTGCAACTTTACAACATCCGCACATATATAGCTACAACTTCTAACATGCACACTTATTTTAATTAGATAACAATACATAATTAGACTTATTTAGAACAAAAAAGTATCATGCACTCTAACGAAACCACAATATTGAAGTTAGGTTTTGTATACATCCAATATAGAATTTGGAGAAATAGAAGTATGTTTATTTATCAATCAATGTACTAATTTAATTGCAGCTTTTGAAATACACACTTATTTTAATTTAATTGTGACTTCTCACATACACACTTATTTTAAATTAATTGCAACTTTTGACAACATCTGGACATATATAGCTACAAGAAGAAATTCAATATTACTTTTCCACAATCCATATTAGTAATTTTGTTCGCTTCTAGTTTTGAGTGTGTGTGTTTGAACGTTTGAGCTTTCTATCATAGAGTGTCCAAAATGTTCAAACACACACAATCAAAACCAGAAGCGAACAAAACTAATCAATATGAAGCATAGCCTCTAGGCTGAAACCTTTTCAACTAAGAACCAAAGACTATTTTAATACACATTTAGACAAAAATTACAATCTAGAAAAATCAAAATTAATAAAGCTGAAATTAAAAACTCATATATGTATTAAGGTCTGCCATCACAACCTATAATGCCCACAGCCTGATAATTAATAATTTATTTTTTAATAGAAAAATAAATTTCAGTAATCTGATAAAGCAAAACACCTCGTTGATAGTTTCATAGCCGGCCTGTATCATAGATATATCTTAAATTATTATTAAATAATTTTGAAAAGGAGGACGTGTCATTACCACTTCACCAACAATACCTACCTAGGGTTTCAAAATAAACGAAGAAGACGAGTGGACGGCAGGTAGAGGTGTGGTGATTTCCCAAATATTTCTTTCTTTACATTGGGACTCTACTATAAAACTCATGCTTATCTTAACGCAGCATATGTAAAACCCTACTGTTACTAATATCCCGAGTTTGTAGGCCTCTCCTCCTGTCTTTATAAAGCCCACCATTTCGTGGTTTAGTTATCTCAAACAGTTCTTCTCTCTGTGTGTGTAACTTTTGTTTTGGGGTTGTCTTTAGGATTGATTTGTTTTTCGTATAGCCGATAGAAACTGATGGCATGTAGGGATATTGTTGTTATCAAGGAGGAGCAGCCATGCAACGGGCCTTTGTTCTGCGTCGCACCTCTGCAAACAAAGGCACCTCAATCTGATCCCTGCAAGAACTTGCATAATTTCATTCATTTCCTAACCGGGGCTATGACTGAGCTCACCTAGGAAATGATGCTCAATGGACTTTCAATGACCTCCAAATGAAAACAAATACTATTTACACTTTACAAAGGTTCCATGGCTCGATTCCCAAGGGTTATTGAGAAAAATTCAAAGGACTTCAAGTTGGAACCATGTTTGGGCCTCTCAGACCCTTGCTTAAGCCAAGAGCTTACAAAATCAAAAACTCAATTCAACCCTACAAAAAGACTAACTTAATTTCTTCCTAAGCACCACAAGAACATATACAAAACAAATATTCAATAATCGCAATGTAAGCAATCCACTAAGCGTAGACTGCTGCTCTATTTTTTAGAAAACACAAGGTAAAAAATTGAAAAATGGTCTTCAAATTGTATTAAGATCTACTCTAGGCATTCAACAACCTCATTACATTCATGCTCAGGGAATTTATATCCCATTTTTGGCCGAACCAACTCTCCATCGGTTTCCTAACCAACTGTTTGCTCAAAGTTGCAAAAAGTTGCTCAATGTTAAAAAATGTTGTCAAGCAACTTTCACAACTTTGCCAAAAAGTGCATTTTTATATTTCATGTTTTGTTTCCTTTTCTAAACCATCTAGGATGACTAAAAAAATACCATAACATGCCTCAATTCCAAGAAAGGCTTTTCAAAAATTTTTACATCAAAACGCATGATTATGCAATTTTAGGCTTACAAGGACTTACAAGCTAAAATTGAGAAAATGCATGATCCTATTGACATCCAACATACCAAATCATAGAAAAAAAATATGTGGACTTATGAGTAGTCCCTTATTAACAAACCCAAACGAACCTATGGACTAACACACCAACATGAAGAAATTGTACTCAAATCTAGGTGCTCTCGCGCACCATACTCCCCCAATGAGAAAGAAGTCAAGTGACTTCTTTAGGAAGCAAAGAAAGGGGAACTCCATTCTTAGAAAAGTATGCCTTAGGGACCCATGCAGCTTTAGATGTTTGAAGGTGCTGCCATTTGATCAAGTGCTCCATATAGGTGGTATGCCTTGCTTTCTTTAAAATTCTAGAGTCTAACCCATTCTTGGCTTGTGGAATGGGTGCAGGTGGTAGGGGAAGGTCTTAAAGTGCTTGAGAGACCTCTAAGACTTTACTATCTTCTTCTAAAAGTATCTTCTTATACTACATGAAATCTACAACATTAAAGATGGGAGATAAAACCATATCACCGGGTAGATCTAACGTGTATGCATTATTGCCATACTTGGCCAAACCTTTGCATGGACATATCCACCTCATCTTAAGCTTAGTAGGGAAACCTTTCTAGAGCCTTGCCTTGGTCAAATGAACCATCACCATGTCACCAACTACAAATTGGATATCCTTTCTTTTCTCATCTACTCTTTCCTTGATTCTTTGAGTAGTGGCTAATAGGGTTGTCCTAACTTGTTCATGAACCTCTTGCATGGATTGAGCCATGTCTAAGGCATATCCACTCTGTTGTCCCATCTTTCTAACATATTTGAGCTCCAAAACACCTCTAGGATGAATTCCAACACAATCTCAAAGGGGCTTTTACTGATGGACCTATTCACACTGTCATTGTAGGCAAACTCTGCTTGATGGATGATCTGATCCCAAGCCTGTCCATACTCCTTTGTCAGGCATCTAAGAAGTTTTCCATGTGTTCTATTGACCACCATAGTTTGGCCATCTATTTGGAGATGATAGGTTGAACTGAAAGACCAAGTTAGTACCTATTCTCTACCACAAAGTCTTCCAAAAATGACCAATAAATGTTTCATCTCTATTTGACACAATGTTGATAGGTAAACCATGGATTATAATAACCTCCTTGGAAAACAAGTGAGAAATGTGACTAGCATCATGAGTGACCTTACATTGAATAAAATGAGCCATCTTACTAAACCTATCTACCACAACATAGATGCTATCAAAACTTGATTTGGTTTTAGATAAACCAACAAAAAAATCCGTACTTACACACTCCCATCACTAGTTGGAGATAGGCAAAGGCTGATAAAGACTAGCATTGGAAGATGTACCATTAGCTCTTCGAAGAACCACACATTGTTCCACATATATCCTGATATCTCTTTGCATCTTAGGCCAATAGTAGAATCTTTGGACAAGTTCCAAAGTCTTGTTCAAACCAAAATGTCCACTCAGGCATCCGTTGTGCTTCTCTTGCATCAAATTTTCTCTCATAGACCATTTAGGCACACATAGTTGCCCTGCTTTGAACAACAAGAGTCCATCTTGCAAATTTTAATCTGCATATTCACTATGAACATGGTTTTCAAACTCTTGGCAAACCTTGTAGGTAGTAGCAAGGTCTTCATCATCTTCATACAAATTCTTGAAACTATCCACCCCAATACTTTTGAGTTGCACTTCTTGCACTGTTACAAACATTCTACTTAATGCACCAGCTCATTTGTTACATTGTCCTTTCTTTTCTTTAATGTTAAAGTTATATTAATGCAAATACTCTACCCATTTAATATGCCTATGCTTTAGCTTTTCTTGAAAATTAAGAAAGCTAAGAGCTTGATTATCAGTACAAACCACAAATTCCTTAGGCAAAAAATAATGCCTCCATTTCCTAAGGGATTGGACAAGTGCATACAACTCCAAATCATAATAGGAATACCTTTTCTTTGGATCATTGAGCTTCTCACTGAATAAGGCAATTAGTCTATTGTCTTGGCTTAAAAATACTCCAACCGCTATGTTGTTTGCATCACATTCAATGGTGAAGAGCTTGTCAAAGCTTGGAAGAATGAGTAGTAGTTGAGTAGATACCTTTGTCTTCAAGAGATAAAATCATCTTTGTGATTCTTTTTTCTATTGAAACTTGGTTCCCAGAACTCCCTTGCTTGTCTCAAGCATGGGTGCACACATTTCGCTAAACCCTCTGATGAACTTTCTATAAAATTGATCCAAGCCATGAAAACTTCTTACTTCACTTGTTATCTTAGGTGTAGGCCAACTGATTATATCTTCCACCTTAGAGGTATCCATCTTCAAATCACCTCTTGAAACTACAAACCCAAGATACACAAACTCCTATTTCATACTCACATTTCTCCAAATTGATGGTTAGTTGCTAATCACATAGTTTACTCAATACAATTTATATATGCTTAAGGTGTTCACCTTTAAACTTGATAAAAATTACAATGTCATTTAAGTAAACAACAACAAATTTACCAATGTAGTACTTGAGTACTTCCTCCATGAGTCTCATGAATGTGCTAGGAGCATTTGTGAGTCCAAATGGCATAACAAGCCATTCATAGAGTCCTTTTGTGGCCTTGAAGGTTGTCTTCCATTCATTACCCTCCTTTCTCATGATTTGGTGGTAACCAGTCTTGAGATCTATCTTGGTGAAGTATTCAACACCTCCCAAACAATCCATCAAGTCTTCAATTCTTGGAATGGGAAATCTATACCTAATAGTAATCTTGTTTATAGCTCTAGAATCAATGCAAAGTCTCCAAGTATCTCCCTTCTTCAGAGCCAAAATGGTGGGTACTACACATGGGCTAATGTTGTTTCTAATTAGTTCATTAGCTAGGAGTTCTTGTATTTTCTTGGCTATCTCCTTATTCTTATCCGGTGTCATTTTATAAGCTGCCATATTGGGCAATGAAGCATCGGGTATGAAATCAATCTGGTGACTTATGGCATGTTGAGGAGGCAATGTAGCTAGTGTTCCATCACTAATGATGTCCTTAAATTGATTAAGGACTCGTTGCACTTATTTAGGAATGCACACCTTCTTCTCTTTGTTGTCTTCTTTTGGCTTTATAATAATGGAAAACCCCACTCCTTCTCTTTCCTTGAGTGTGTTGATGAAATCTTTCTCATCAACTAGCAGCACATTAGAACCTTTTGGTCTGACGTCTACTTGGTCTCCTATGGACTGAATTTTATAGGTGGTTCCATCCTTTTGAAAGGTATAAGCATTCTTCTCTCCATGATGTATCATTTTTTTGTCAAACTACCATGGCCTACCTTAGAGTAGGTGGTAAGCATCCATGGGCAATATTTCACCCAAGATTTTGTTCTTGTAGCCTCCTATAGTGAACTCCACCCAAGTTTTTTCATTCACAAGAACATGTTGCCCCTTGTTGAGCCATGTAACTCTATAGGGATCACTATGTGTTATTCTTGGTAAATTGAGCTTACTCACCGCTTCCTCTAACACTATGTTGTTTGTGGATCTTCAATCCACCACCACTCTATATACCTTTCCCATGACCTTGCATTTTATTCTAAACAAGGATCTCCTTCTGCTAGGTTCCCTTCTTAACCGGTTCTTTAATCAAGACTCTTCTTATCATAAGGTTCTCTAAAACCTCTAAATCCAAACTCACTTCTAATGCTTTCATGTTTGCTACATCCTCTTGAGCATAATTTACTATCCTCTCACCTCTTTGGGATGAAGAAGACTTCTCAAGAAATCTATAGGCCGGTTGTCCAAGTTGATGGCAATTGTAGCACTTCATGGTGGCAAAATAGGACCCTCTCCCTGATCCACTAGACCTTCCTCTTCTAGAGTTATTAGATCCCCTTCTTCTATAGCTACTCTTGCTATTGGAATCCCCACTTTTCCCAACCAACTTGGATTCCCCTTGGGATCTTTGGTCTACACTTATTCTACCAAAGCTACCTCTCTATCCTTTGCCATCTTTTCCCCTACCTCTACATATGTTGCTTTGCTCTTTTTTCTTTTTTCTCTTTTCCTCCACATTCAGTGCCAATTGATAGCACTTATGCATGATATTAGGACATAACAAACCTAATTCCTCTTGAATATTCTATCTCAAGCCATTAATGTATCTAGCTACCTTGATTCTTTTATCCTCTACCACTTTGGATCTCAGACACAACTTCTGAAATTCCTCAATGTAGTTGCTCACATCCAAGTCTCTTTGTCTCAATTTTTCTCTCCTATTGTGCAAATGAATCTCATAATCTTCAGGGATGTATGCATCTTTCACCTTGGCTAACATGCCTTTCCAAGTGGCTATTGGATTCTTGCCCTCTTTTTGCCTCTCTTCCTAGATAAATTTCCACCAAGTCAAGGCTGCTCCTCTCAATCTAGACTTTTCCACTTTCACCTTTTGTGCCTCACTGATCCGATCACATTCAAAGTGATTCTCCAATCCTTCTCTCCATTCCATGACTACCTCAGGCTCCATTTTTTCACAAAAAAAGTGGCACTCCTTCAAGGGATTTTCCTCCTAAGGCTTTGATTGCTTTAAGGAAATGTTCTGCAAGTAGAATAGGGTCTATTTTAGGTGCCCTATCCTCTTCTACAACTTCTTTACCCTTCCCTTCATTGACCTTAATTGTCACTTTCTCAATTTTGTCTTCAACTACATCTAGTTTGCTCTACAATTGTAATAATCTTTCCCCGAGGAGCCTATTTTCTTCCTCTTGATCTTCTACCTTCTTGGCTAGTTCTAAATTTTTCACCATCCTTAGACTATTCTCTCCTATTGATTTAATGTCTATCATGTACGAGCTTCTTCCCAAATCTTGGTTTCTTTGATACCACTATGATGGGAAGTGGTACTCAAAAGAGTCAATCCATTATCACAAGGTAGTCAAGTGTTGTCTTAGTGTGCTCACTTCTTTATTCTCTAGTCTATCAATCAAACAAGACATCCAAACTCTCTAGGAGTTCTCCCAATCATTATGTGCTTACTAGTTGCTCAGGCATGGTTGAGATTCATAAGGGTAAATCCAACCTTAGACTGTCAAACTCCTGACATATGCTTGCAGGGGATGTATTGAGTGTTCATGAGGTTTTACAAGGCCAATCAATTGGTTTTGAGTTGGGGTTTCCTCCATTTCTCCATCGCTCCTTCCTTTTCCTATTTGCTAGGCTTAGTAGCCCTAGAGCTTGAATTAGCCCTACCTAACCAGTTTTTTAGTATTTATTCAAAATTTTCCTGAAGACCCAGTCAAACTCATTTGTGATCTCAGTACCCTTTTGGAAAAACTTCAAGATTCATAAAGTGAGAAAACTCAGTTTGGCCGTACAAGTATGAGACCCAGAAATGGCTTGTTTTAAGGGATTTTAGGGTCTTTTTGGTTTTCTCACAAGGGTTTAGTTTCTTCTCTAATCTACCATACCTCCAAACTCTCACATAGGCTCTATCTCACACAAATTTCTCATTCCAAACACCTAGAATCTCTAAACCTACTCATCCCTGCAAGGACTTGCATAATTTCATTCATTTTATAATCATGCTATGACTGAGCTCACCTAGGAAATGATGCTCAATGGACTTTCAGTGACCTCCAAATGAAAACAAAGACTATGTAAATTGTACAAAGGTTCCATGGCTTGAGTCCCAAGGGTTATTGAGAAGAACTCAAAGCACTTGAAGTTGGAACAATGTTTGGGCCTCTCAAACCCTTGCTTAGCCCGAAAGCTTACAAAATCAAAAACTCAATTCAACCCTGTAAAAAGACTAACTTAATTTCTTCCCAAGTACCACAAGAACATATAAAAAACAAATTTTCAAAAACAAAAATTTAGTCGATCGATTAAGTGCGGATTGCTGCTCTAATGTTTAGAAAACACTAGGTAAAAACTTGAAAAATGGTCTTCAAATTGTATTAGGACCTATTCTAGGCATTCACCAACCTCATTAAATTCATGCTCAGGGAATTTATATTCCATTTTTGTCTTAACTAACTCTCCATCAGTTTCCTAACCAACCCTTTGCTCAAAGTTGCAAAAAGTTGCTCAACGTCGCAAAATGTTGTCAAGCAACTTTGACAACTTTTGCCAAAAGGTGCATTTTTGCATTTCATTCTTTAAATCCTTTTCTAAACCACTTAGGATGACTAAGAAATAATATGATAACATGTCTCAATGCAAAACAAGGCTATTCAAGAATTTTTACATCAAAATGCATGATTATGCTATTTTAGGCTTACAAGGGCTTAAAAACCAAAATTGAGAAAATGCATGATCCTATTGACATCCATCCTACCAAATCATAGCACAAACATATGTAGACCTATGAGTAGTCCCTTATTAACAAACCAAAAAAAACCTATGGACTAACACACCAACATGAATAAATTGTACTCAAAACTAGGTGCACCTGCACCAACAACAGGGTTGGTTAAACCCTCAAATCATAAATAAAAAATTACATCACATGATACAAAGATCATCCACCAGACCAATAATTTTATTTACATGACATAACATGGACCTAATTCAAATTTCCAAACACACAACACCACTGAAAATCATGCCAAGATCATTTGCAACATGCTACACCACATGGAATATCACATAACATGAAAGCCATCATTGGTTCATGAAAACCACCAAAAAATCACACAATGATCAATATGGATCATCAAAAAATATAGGACACAATTAGGAAACACCAACAAGAATATTAGAATCATCAATAACAACTATACCAACACCACAATATCAAATTTTCATCTATCAACATCCATAAGCTCAAGAATATAGCCAATCAACGACTGCCATGAAGAAAGATAACTTGTAGAGCACCAAATCAAGATCCAATTTAAGTGAAGATACACAAGACCATCCCAAATAATATCCCAAAATATCCATAGGAGATCTGATCACATTGGAATATACCAAAGGAAATATTGAACTCTGAAAGACAGTGATCAAAAAAATTAAACTGCAAAACCAGATCATAAGATCTTCCCAAACAGCAAACACTGGGGAAAATCATAGGAATATGTTGACATCAATGACAACAACATATCCTAGCAGCCACAATGTACAACAATTTCCAATAATATCCCCTTTTGGCATTGATGGAAATATTTGAATGTGAAAAATAGTGAATCCAAAGGAAGAATATATCTCTAGCAAACTCCCCCTAAGATCAAGATAAATAAAGCAATTTTTCACATGATATCCCTCCCCTTTGAAAACAATACCAAAGATAAAAAAATATATAGAAAAACCAAGCTCTCTCCCCATATAACATAGAGTGCTCCACCAAAGGAGTAGTATCAACTCACCAATCTAGATAAAGAGATAACGCTCTGAAGTCCACTAGATTGATGCAACTCAATGCATCTTGTTCTCAACAAGAGGGGTAGATACCCCTAACTTGTCTCTCAAATAGACAAATGTATCTGCAAGAAAAATCTTAGTGAAAATATTAGCTATTTGTTCCTTTGTAGATACATACTCTAGCTTCACTTTCTCTTCACTGACTTACAATAAGATTGGGACTACAATCTAGAAGAAATGAATTGAAAGAAGAGCATCTCCGAATGCCTAATTATAGTTCCGGTTAGGCACAAAAGTCTTCCCTACAACACCAATCTCTTCTCAATCATAATACCGAAGGGTGAATCCTTTCTCGCACATATACCACTCTCTGATAATGAAGACACAACCTAAACACCTAAATTACATGACAATATCACCTATATATACAAATCATCAACCTTGACAACAAGGTTGGCTTAACCGTCAAATTACAATTACAAAATTACATCACACGATACAAAGATCATCCACTAGACCAATATGATGATTTACATGACATAACATGGACTTAATTCAAATCTCCAAACACTCAACACCAGTGAAAATGACATCAACTTCAACCGCAACATGCTACACTACCAGGAATACCGCATAACACAAAAACCATCACTAGTTCCTTAAAATCACCAATCAAGAAAACAAATAGGACACAATTGGGAAAAACCAGCAACAATGTTAAAATCATCAATAATAGTTGTACCAACATCACTTATCAAATCTTCATCTATCAACATTTGAAAGCTCAAGAATACAACCAATCAACAATTGTCATGAAGAAAGATAACTTGCAAAGCACCCAATCATGATCCATATGAAGTGAAGATACAAAAGACCATCCTAAACAATATCCAGAAATCTTAGCAAAAGATCAGATCACACTGGAATATATTGGAGGAAATATCGAACTCTGCAAGACAGTGATTGGGAAAACAAAACTGCAAAACTGGATTATAAAATCTTCCCAATCTATAAACACTAGAGCAAATCATAGGAATATGTTGACAAAAAAATATCTTAGCAGTAGCAATGTACAACAATTTCCAACAAGAAGGACTTGAAAGATCTTTTTTATATCATTCAAGGAATGCATGTAAGCGTTTTTTGAATGATTATAGCAGCAACAATGTCAAAGCAAGTATGGGATACTCTTTAGAATGCCTACCAAAAAATGGGTAAGGTGAAAACATCTAAGCTTCAAATCATTGGACTGGTATATCAAATCAAACATCATGGTAAAAGTCATGAGTAGAGAAGAGTGGCTGAAAAGATTTTAAGAAGTTTACCAGAAGTTTACCTAAAAGGTTTGAATATATTATGATGGCCATAGAAAAGACCATGAATCTCTCCCAATTTTCAATTTATGAGATGCATGCATATCTTATTTTTCATGAGCATAGACTAAGTAGGTCAACAAATATAAGTTTGGAGCATGCTTTCAAGACACAAGTTTCAATTATCCATGGTAGAGGAAAGGGAAGATCAAATTCTAGAGGTGGAGGAAGAAACTCATATAGAGGTGGAAGAAGCATCCCATCAAGTTCAAGTGGAAACTCAAGTGGAAGAGGTAACCATCAAACGTCAGCTCAAAATCAAACTCAAGGCCAAAGGTTTGATAAATCTTCAGTTCAATATCATTATTGGATGAAATTTGGGCATGACTTATGTAGAGAGAAACAATATAACCTAGACAACAAAGTGCAAATTTTACCAAGGGAAACCAAAATAAAGACATCATGTTCATAACTTGTAATGTTGCACAAGAAAGTGAAAAAGACATATACTTTTTAGACTCAAGTTGCAACAATCATATGCCTAGGAATTTAGAATTGGTGAAATCAAATGTCACATTGGGAAATGACAATAAAGTTTCAGCTATGGGTAAAGAAAGTGTCAACATTCTAACAAAACTGAGGGAGAATTTTTTTATTTCAGATGTCTATTTTGTTCTTGGGTTAAAACATAACTTAATGAGTATATGGAAACTATTTCAAAAGGGCTATAGAATATTTTTCAAGAACAAAGAATGCACAATTTTAGACAAGTTTTTGAGAAATCGACATATAGCCAAGGCCCAAATGATTAGCAATAGAATGTTTCCCCTAAAAATAAATTTATATTTAAAGGTAGAATTAGCTGAAGCACACCCTTCAACAAATTCACAATGGAGAGAAGAGAAAACAATAGCAGTAAACCAAGTATCCTTTCAAGAAAAAATTAAGGATGCAAATTGGTTATTGTATCGTAGATTTGGATATTTAAACTTTGGAAGATTAAACCTATTGCATACAAAAATAATGGTGAAGGGGTTTCCACTAATAAAAAAATTAGATAGAGTATGTAAAGGTTGCATATTTTGTACACAACATAGAGAAAAATTTCCAGAAGGAAAGTCAATAAGGGAAAACATACTATTAGAGATTTTTCATTTAAATTTTGTTGAACCAATGTAGACATCCTCAATTGGCGAGAGCTACTACTTCATGATATTCATTGATGATTTCACAAGAAAGATATGGGTCTACTATCTAAAACATAAGCATGAGGTGTTTGATTATTTTTGTCAATTCAACTATGGTATTTTTTAGTGTATTTTTTGTGAATACATTTCAAATGACTTTACAAAGTATTGCAAGGACCATGGAATCCACAAAAAATACACTAAAAGGTAAACTCCTCAACAAAATGGTTTAGCTGAAAGAAAAAATAAGATAATAATGGAAAAATAGCTTTGCGTATTTTGTACAAGATTTGCACTATATCCATATAGGTCGCTATCACATCATGCTATCATCTACGTGTTGCAAATGTGTCTTTAGACAAAGAGCTATCAAAAGTCATCAGATTATCTTTGTGATGCGTTCAGTCTCACCTATGAGGTACTTGACAACCTTAGGCTTTGTACTCATTTTGAGTGGACAAGTAGACTAATGATTGCCCAAGAGGTTTGTTATCTACGTGTTGGATTGGTTCTCTTTTCCCCCTCTACTATAGTATATTGAAAAATTGTTGCAAAAGTTTGGAGACATGGTAATGAAAATAGTTCATATAGTCTTAGAGAATCATAATGTTATAATATGCTATCTCTTCTCTATTGATATATGTAAAATAGTCACTAATCACTAATAGAAATCCTCCTACTAGATCAACAATCTAGGATTTCATGATTAAATGTAGACATAGTTTCTAATCACATTTCTTTAGATGTAAGAAGTGAGGAAACAATAACCTTCTACATAGATCAAGGGGATGGATATCAATTCATATCCATGAGTCTATGTTTTTAAGATGGAAGAAGGATTATTTATCAAGACTAGGGCCCCAAAATTATAGATTATGTATAGGCAACAACCACAATCAAGTTTATTTCCCTAAAAAATAGGGAGGTAGATGGGTTGTGAAAGGTTTCAATTGGAAAGATAACAAATTTATCTTAGGTGAATATGGCTAACTACAAGCCTTGCCATGATGAGATAGGAAATGTTGATTAGCTATAAAACAAATACTAATTTTTTGATCAAGGATACTATAACCTAATCTAAATGAATTTTTATTTCAATTACATTATTAAATAATTATTAACTAAGGTTAGGAATATGATTTATAATGTTAGGGTTAAAATTAAAATAATTAATTATAACTTTAGTTTTATAATTATTATTTATATTATAACTTCAACCCTAATTCTTATTCATTATTATAATTCTAATATCATTATATTTATAGTGTTAGAATTGGGATTTTAATGAGTGTTAGGATTAGAGACATATAAGGATTAAGATTATAATTAGGATTATGGTTAAGCTTAGGTTAAAGGTTAGGATTCACATTAGGGTCAAAAGTTGGTTAAGGGGAAAGTAAATATAAAGGTTACAATTAGGATTAAAATTAATACTAAAATTTGAATTATCCTATAATTGATGTTAGAATTAGGGTAATGGTTATGGTGAGGGGTAGTGTTTGAGTTAGAATTAGGGTTAGGGTGAAAGTTAATGATAGGGTTCAAATTACTTGGATATGTTTATGGTGAGGTTTACAAATATGACTAGAGTTAAAACATATAGATTTAAAAATCTATATACTCCTCTAAAAATATAAAAAGTTACATAAACATAATTTAATTTTAATATTAAAGTATCTATTTATCTCAAAATATATCTAGTATATATATAAAAGTCATTGCCATGGTTCATCTATCAACTATACAACAATACTTTTATTACACCATTATGGGGCTCTAATACATGTCCTACAATTGTACATAGAAGTAAGGTTATTTATTGATGAGTAAACTAATTTAATTGAAGTTATGTTTGTACTCATCTAATATAGAACATGGAGACACAATTATTCTAATTCAATAACAATACATAATTGGACATATAAAGTAACAAAAAGGTATCATGCACTCTAATGAAATCACAACATACATTCAATGATGAAATGTCACTCACATCACGTGTGTGACAACATCCCCAACATATATAGCTACATATATAGCTACAAGAAGGAATTCACTCCTTCCAATTAAATTACAACATTACTTCTGACTTAAAAATTATTCTATTTTTGTAATCACTCTAGACCTAATAGATTTAACAATTAAAAGTTCATTTACTTATTAAGATCTGCCCTGGCCTTTTCTTACTCCTTTTATTGAATGCCTCTTAAGGCTTCTGTCTCATTTCTATGTTGGGGTTCTTTTTCATAGAAATCTGTTGGCCTTGAATGACCCCTTGGTTGATATTTTGTTTGATTCCTCATCATTGTTGTTAGGATGTTTTTGGCTTTACTGATAGTGATTCTGGTTGATTATGATTTAACTACTTCCATGACTTTGATGAAAATAATTTAAATCTGTAATTAAAAGAGGAAAAACAACCTGTAATGGACCCAACCTGATAACTACTAATTTAGTTTTTAATATAAATACAAATTAACAGATTTCGATGAAACTAAACACACGTTAATAATTTAATAGCCAGACTGTATCATAAATATATGATAAATTATTATTTAATATTATTGAAAAGGAATACGTGTCGTTACTACTTCACCAATGGTACCTACGTAGGGTTTCAAACTAAACAAAGGACGCCGCTGCGAGACGAGTGGACGGCTGGTAGAGGTGAGGTGATTTCCCATGTATTTCTTTCTTTACATTGGGACTCGACTGTAAACCCCATGCTTATCTCAATTGAAAAACCCTACTGTATCCCAACTTTGTAGGCCTCTCCATGTTTCTTTATAAAGGCCACCATTTCATTGTTTAGTTATCTCCTAGAGTTCTTCTCTCTATGTGCGCAACTTCTGTTTTGAGGTTGTCTGTAGAATTGATTTGCTTTTCGTATAGCCGATACGAACTCATGGCATCCAGCGATATTGGTGTTATGAGGAGCAGCCATTCAACAAGGTCTTCTTCGTCGTGCTATGGGCGAGAACGGTTAACAAAAATGTGAATCAAGAAAAAATGGTGAATCTGAGAAACCACTTTTTTTTCTGGATCACATTTTTGTGAACCAACTGGCTACCACGGAGCGGTTGGTTGACAGAGAAAAAATGCGGTTTACCTGATAAGTGTTTCTCATCCCTTTTCATTTCAACTCTCTCCCAGTATTATGATACTATAGAATCTGATGCGATTGTTCTAAAAGTGAAATTCCATTGCTTTGTTTATGTGGAAATTCAGTATTATATCGAGGATCGTATTAATTGGATCTTTCGATCTAAGCCTAAAGTAGAGGAGTGCTTAAGAACAGGATCACCGCGGAAGAGGCGAAAGGGTAATGTTCGTTAAAAATTAAAATCTTATTTTGTTAAGCTGTACATGTATGCATTTTCTGATAGGTAAAGTGATTGTTTTATTGGAAGAGTATGCAATAAAAGCGCAAAACCAGATAATGGATTCCCTGGTAAAGTCGGCGCCATGAAAAGGTAACTATCATTGGCAGAGGCAAAAGATTACCGGGAATTAAAAGGCCAAAGAGTAATCTCTGACAAACATTAAAACTCCATTTTGTTTAGCTTTATTTGTATCCATTTTTTGATTGTTAGATGTTCGTTTCATGACAGTTATCCAATAAAAGGGCAAAACCAGTTCATGCGTTTCCTGCTCAAGTTCGTCCCATGAGAGGGCAACTGTTATTTGCAGAGGAACAACATTACAAGGAATCAGAGAAACTATCCTGTACTGCCATTGTACCTGGGGTTTCTCTGAATCACTAATAGTTATGCTTCATTTTGTCACCTTTAGTTGCATTTACTCCAGATCTTAAGATCTTAGATATGATATCCGCTAGTACAGATCTGACAGACATTTTTATTGAGCTTTTATAAAAGGAATTCTAATGTCTTATATAAAATTCATCGTATATCAAAAGTTTCAAGTGAATTGTAATCTCAGATCTGTTTTTATGTTTTTCTTATTTGGACTGTAAAAGTCTGCATAAAGCTTGAGAATTTATTATAAAAAATAATATTTTTTCATAGCATTTATTTGGATGTCTGTATCAAATTAATCCTCTGAGCAATAGTATTTTAAATTTAGAAAGTATAGTTGAAAATAGGTGTTTCTTAGAAATCATAAAGTAATTGATTGATGAAAAGTGAAATTAATTTTCACAAAAAAATCTAATTGACGATGAAAGCACATATTTCAACTTTCGTAAGAGGTTTCTTTTTATATAAGATTTATGTAAGACGAATGATAATGTTCTATAGATTTTATAATTTTTAATATTGTGTTTAAAAAAAATATTTATGATTATGGTTATAATTAATTTATTAAAAATTACTGAAATTTATATAGATTATATATGATCATATTAATAATCATTATATGGATAAATTTTACTATTAGATTTTTTTACATCTTAAATAATTTCTACTACATTCTTTATTTCCATTGCTACTAATTGTTATTTTATGTGAAGAAAGAGATTGATAGAACAGCATATTTACTTTAATATATTCTAAGGAATATTAAATAGAATATTTTTATATGTGATAGCTCAATGGTTATATGCTGAAAAGAATTTTTATTTTTCAAGGTTCAAAATATCATGAAATTATCATACATATGGCGTGGAGTCGTTTAGGAAGATCTATTAAGATTGACATAATCTATGAATTTATGTGGAGAAAGATAGACTGTATTTAATCCAATATAATTCAACTACAACAATAGCTTAAAATAGATTGAATATGGAGAATACCAAACATAGTTAATTGTACATTTTAGGGAATTCAATGATGTTTGATAGTTGAGTTATGTATTACTATAAAGAATAATCGAATTGTTTATAAAGTGTTTTTAAGTCAAGTAATATTATTAATTGTGTAATTAAACATACGAATCTTAGTTGGACAATTAAACACTTAATCTAGTATTGCCTCGACATGATTACCAATATGGATGAAGTTCAAATTATGCATGTTTTTTGGGAAGGTAACCAATTTGCAGACTACATGGCTAAATTGGGTGTGGTTTATGAGAAAATAAAATGGTGGAGGGAGGGGGAAACTTTCCCAATACACTTGTGTGAACTAGCATGAAAGGACAAACTACATGGCTAAAATGGGTGTTGTTTATGAGAAAATAAAATGGTGGAGGGAAGAGGAAACTTTCCCAATGCACTTGTCTGAACTAGCATGAAAGGATGCTATAGATCTTGTGGATTCTCAACAACTAAATATCAATGATGCAGTCTTATCACATGCGTAAAAAAATCCTCTTCAATAATTGGAATCAACATAACACTAGGGCTTCCAGATTGTTCTTAGCTTCTTGGTTTTGTGTCTTCTAATTTTGGTTTGGTTATGAGATGGTGAGACTTAGAATTGGTAAGGGAAATTCAAAAATGGGGGGAGATAAAAATAGGGTTGGGCTAACCTTGTATCATAAGTGGGAGAAAAATAAAGATATGTTGGCTGCAATTATGGATGGTGGCCTTGTCCCAGACATTAAAAAGTTACATGGTCATGATCCCAAGGTAACAAAAGGGTTTGTGAATAGCTGGAATAATGGCATTCTTAGTGCCTATTGTGTTGATTTCAAAATGATGAGGAGCTTATTATGGGTATCACTGGGTTGTAGATGGAGGGGAAGAAGTTCTGCAGAGAACAAAAAGCAATGGAGGAAGCCCTCTTTATTTTCTTTGATAAGCAGAGTGAAAGAGATAGAGTTAGGAAAATGGCAAATGGGTACTACAATATAAAAGACCTAATGAGAGTATGGGTTGTTGTTGAAAAGGTAATTATAAGGTACATTACCTTGGATGGCCATTTTGTCAGTATTTTTTCTTTTTATTTTACTATTTTGAACCATTTTAAACATGATAGGAAAATCTCTATCATTTTATTTGCTCTCTTCCTTGGAGCATAGTCTTCCAATCATGCAATGGCCATTTTGTCAGTATTTTTTCTTATCATTTTACTATTTTGAACCATTTTAGATATGATAGGAAAATCTCTATCATTTTATTTGCTCTCTTCTTTGGAGAATATTCTTTCCAATCATGCAAAGAACTGGGAAAAACCTATTTTACATGAGGGCCTTATCCTTCTTATAATGGAATGTGCTAAAAGAAATGAAGTTAATTCCTCCCCAAATTTGAAATCTGAAAGTAACCTCAAATCCCTCACTAGTCATGATGTGCATGTTGTTTCTGATATTGAAAATAAGGACGATAGGATGTAAGGTGAGATGGCCATGGATTGGTGTGACTTTCAAGGGTCAAAAGAAGATACAAATTATAGGCCATCTAAGAAAGAGGGTCACCCCTCAAAGGTACTCCTAGCACTAATAGTAGTAGAAAGTGTAAACCCCCTTGTAAAGGAAGACAAAAATAACAAAACCCCTCTTCCCTTAGAGATGGGTAATGATAGCTCTTAAAAGAAAAAGGTGGGGAAATTTGTGGATCTATATGACAAAGGGGATAAGGAGATTAAATTGGATATTACCCTAAACCTAGACCAGGTGGACCCTGATAATAGTAAAAGTGATTCGATGGATATTGACTTGCTACTGGCTAATTCCACTTCCAGTGAAGAGAAGTTCTTTCATTGGGTGATTATTGAAATGCACGTCATCAAAAAGGGAAAAACTAAACTTATTAATACCTTCACTAAGACCCCGATGCATACTTAAACTGATAAGCTCATTAGAATGACTAGAAAATTGACTGAAGATGTTAAAGCCATGAAAATAGAGCATGAATCCATAATTGTGAGCTTGGAGAAAGAATTTGTAGATATTAAGGGAAGTCTCAGGAATTTGGTTGAGATCACTAAAAAATAATGAAAAATAGTTATGAAGGCCTAAAAAAGATGAATGAGAAAATTAAAATCCATCAAGCTCAACTGATCAATAGTTTTCCAAAGGTAAAGGCTTCTATACACCCATCTACTAGGAGCAGGAGCAGGATTCAAGAGAAACGTACCATGAGGAGCATCATGGAGGAGTTGGAAGACATCAATAAAAACTTTATTGAGAAAAATAATGAGCTTTTAGGAGATTTTGTTTAGTTTTTTGTAAGTTTTCTTGATGCCTTACTGTTGTTATTTTACTAGGGCACTATGCCACTTTGCCCCTATTTTGTTTGTATTTGGTTGTTGTTTTTGAAATTTCTCATAGATATTTTGTTATTTCTATACTTGGATTTGGGTTTTGGGCCCCTATAAAACCCATTTTATCTTAATAAAAAATATGGAGCTAAAAAATTTTAGATGTAAATATCAAAAAAAAAAATTAATTGTAAAAATCAAATAAATAAATAATAGTAGAAAGAAAACATAGGACGAAAAAATACACACATAAAATGAGAAATTGAAGTGCTCAATTGAATTGTCTTAATAAAATGGAAATAGCGATACATATATATTGAAACATAAAGACAGTTCAAAAACCTGGCTATGAATTTGCTACAAACTAAAGATGATGGACAAGTAACTATAGAGTTCGAATACAAATTGATTACTATTGCCAAGTAATTAAAAGATGAAAGATACAAACACAATTTAAAAGTAATTCAGTTTTAATTTTGATGAATTCTTAATATATCTCTACACAATAAAAAAATTATTGACTTTTTCTTATTATAATCATTTTGATATTTTACAGCTTAGCCCTAATAAACACAATTTTGAAGTGGTTTTGGTTTATCACAAACCATCACATTAATTAGTTTCTAGTTAACTTTGTGCACACAAGTGATTTTTGCTGACCACAAACCTCACATATAAATGGTTTTGGCTAACCACGAACCTCACTTGTTTTGGCTAACCATGAACCTCACTTATTTTTGCTAACCATGAGCCATCATAATAGGGATACAAATATCGAATGGATACACTTCACAAAATTGTATGCTTCTCCTTCTATACCTATATAAAAATTGATTATTCACTCCATATAAAAAAGCAATCCATCTACTAATATACATGGGTAACCATTCATTGTACTCACTAGTTTTGTAGGAATCCTTTTTTGCACCTACATGGTTCATCAATATGTTCAACTCTATTGTTAACATTAGCTTGGTCCCTAATAGTTTTATATTGTCTCACTCTCCCCCCTTAATGGAGTATTCAACTTCTAAGTGGTTGATTGCATTACATTATGGGGCATCATCTCTATGCACAAGAGGATACATGATACATGATTACATGTACTATAAACTAATCAATGTAGCCCTAACTAAATAGGGCTTAAAAAACACTTGAAAAAATAAACTTGCTTATGGGTAAGTTTTAAATATTTAGACCAAAAAACTCTAGGATGTTAGGTACAACCAATCATTGAAGAATTTAAAACAACCCCAAATAATAATGGAAAAAAATCAACAAAAAGGATGACAAATACTTCCAACATAACCATTTTTATACATAGAAAATAAACAAATCAACAAAAAGGGATAACAAATACTTCCAACAGAACCATTTTAAACACTATTATATTTGCATAAAACTAATTGCAAAAGAAATATAATATCTTACTCACTTTCCAGTAGAGAATATTTTTATAAAGAAAGTGTTTAACACATCATTGCTAATAATATATTATTTCTTTTCCACCGTGGGTAACTTACTATGACTGCAAAAGAGTTTATTTTACAATTTCTAAAAGAAAACTTAAATTAAAGCAGAAACTATAGGTTGTAAGAAGTGATGCAACATTAGTTTCTAACATACCTCCCCTAGATGCAGAGGAGACTCGCAATATAGTCTTATAGCATCAAAACTAATTCTTTTATACTCATTATGCAATATTGCCATAATTATTATACCTAGTGTTATAGACCTACTTTGTACACTTCTTATAGAAGTACTTGACTCTCCTTCATGAGAGACCAGAACAAGCAATTAGTGACCACTTGACTCAAATATGTAACCTTGACTTACCACAAACTTGATTAACATGTGAACATTTATGTTTATACAACTTTTTGAACATAGTGGTCACCCTTTTCCAATTTTATTCATTATCCACCCACAATCTATCTGCATGTAATATTTTGTATATTTTCCAAACATACATTCTCTATTGAACATTAATTTTTAGAGTGATTCTTTAACCCACAAATTGCACAGCAGTGAAGATCCCAACACATCTATACTTTATGTCCTCCTTGGTGACAATGTGACTAGTACATTATTTAATATGATTTATCTAAACTTGCAATATCTAGAACATGATTTATATTTCTCTTACAATTCCTTGTCCATAGTTTCCCAAACTTTTCCCATCATAACCCATTTTTTTCATAATTTTTAAACCAACATTATTTTTAAAACAACCATTTCTATTGGCATCAAAAATTTCAAAATTTGTAGTAGACGCAAACACATCCTTTCCATCAACCTCATACCCCTAACCTAAAGAAGATTTTTAAATATCATTGATATCAAATGCACAAAAATCACTTTTATCACATGGGCTATTGCATATTTAAGACTTCAACTGGGCACTCTTATTTTGTTTTTCGAAGACTTCTATTTGATTTTCAAAATCTTCATTCTTCTTCTTCACCCCATCAAACAATTTTAGTTTTGGTTCTTCTAATTCTTTATTTCTTTCTCTATCATCCTCCAATTATTTTTCAAGGTTTTCAATTTTACATAAATATTCACATATTTATTTTAAAAACTTTTTAAAATTTTCTATCAATTGTAAATTTTACATTTCTAAAGTTCCATCATTTCTTCCTCTAGACTATGAATTTCACAATCTAAATATACATTCTCTTTTTTCACTTTCTTACCAATTTTCCCTATTGAAAAATAAATAAATTTACCTGATATTGCAATTGACCATTGGTTTATACATGGTTTTATTTATTTGTTAATTTGTTCACTTTTGTTGTTTCCTTTAGAAACACTTTATTCAACTAGCGACCGCAACTTTGTTCCTCATTAAAAAAATTTCACAAACATGTAACAAACATTATTTAGCTTCTACAATCCTTTCCTAAACAATAATTTTTTTTTATAGATTTTCAACTTGGAGAGAGAGAGAGAGAGAGAGAGAGAGAGAGAGAGAGAGAGAGAGAGAGAGAGAGAGAGAAGTCCTAAAAAGACTTGACTAGAGAGAGAGGTCCTAAAATTACTTAAGGTGTGTGTGTGTGTGTGTGAGAGAGAGAGAGAGAGAGAGTTCCTAAAAAGAGAGTTCCTAAATATACTTAAGTGAAGGGAGAGAGAGAGAGCTCATAAAAAAGACTTGAGGGAAGAGAGAGGTCTTAAAATTACTAATGGAGTGTGTGTGTGTGTGTGCATGCTCATGCACACACATTTTTATTTTATTTTTTATTTTTTTGTGTGTGTGTCAGAGAGATATATAGATTTAGTTTCTTTGTCCCCTTCCACTCTCTTCAATTGGTCCATCATTCAAAGATAAAAAATTATTCCAAAGGTTTCCTTTCATCAGAGGACCGCTTGCCTTGGAAAAATTCTTACTATTGATAATATTTGAAGATGTGATTTTCAATTCATCAATAGATGTATCTTATGTGAGAACATCGAACAAAGTATTAATCATATTTTGTGTAGTGGATGAAAATGGAATTGAGTAATATTAGGACCTAAATCCACTTTCATACAAACATAGGAATTTGAAAGCATGTAGGGGAGTGAACATAATTACTAAAACTATTTTGAAAGAGAATCAAGGGATACTTCTAGGGTTTCTATTAATTTTTTCTTATATAAATGAGTATGTAAAGTATGAGAGAATACAAGGTTACAATGGAAATATAAAAGGAAATGAACACAAGGGTAATGTAGAAAACTAAAAGAGAATTAAAAAGAGACAATGAACATAGAACTTAAAGGAGAGGCTGGATATACACCTATAGGAAAAATTAGAGGTTGAACTCATAAGACCATGGCACTGAGCACACTAGTCTATTGTGTTGTGAATTGGGGGTTTGGATATCGATACAGTCTGAGAAACAACCTTAAAATTTGGTGCTGAATTGAGAGGACCAGGGTGTTGGGTACCCTAGTCCTAGAATAGGGATGCTGGATGTCCTAGTGCCTTAGAACTAGGTTGAATTTATAACAATGGACTTATACCTACTTATTGAGGCTTCATGAAGTCTTTCAACTCTATTAGATTCCTTTTGTTACACACAAGAGGGAAAAAATGGGATTGTGGAAAAAGTTTTTCCCTAGCTCAAACACTAGGTTTAAAATTAATCCTAATTAAATTTAAATCAAAATTAACTTGAATTTGAAAGCTTGAAGTGTTTCAATGTATATGATTTTACTTTGAATAGGTGGTGCAATTTTCTTACGATCAGTCCTCCATGTGTTGATGCAGCACAATGATAAATCATATAAATTTCATCATGCAATTATAGATAAAACACAAGAGGAAGATATGTTGATGTAGTTTGTTGCTCAATGAATTAGGTCTACTCTTGAGGAAGAAAAAATGATATTGAATTAATTATCATCCTCATGGTCCAAGAAAGTAATTATCTCTTTGCATAGGAAAACATGCTAGCAATCATTTTCGCATGCTATGATGAGATTATTGGCTAATTCAAGTACTACATTTGTATATGGTTTTTTTCTTTTCATCTATCAAGCAACATTTGGTCTTATTCATATCTCAAAATTCATGTTAATATCCTTGACCACCTTCACCATCCAACCTTTTATATTGGCTATCCATTACCCATAGGAGGGTCACGTATGTACCTTCTATATTATTAGTGAAGGCACTAGCTATCCCCAACTAGATTTATGTGGGTGGGTACACTGGCCAACTAATTGAATAGTAGAACATTGAAGTGGTGCTGGCAGGCGTTTGACCTATACACTATATTGGTGACTTACTTATGACTATGTAGCCCACTTGAAACTTGTCCACGATGACTAATTATAACATAAGATGTAATGTTGAAACATAATTGAGAGGGATACCTTATATTTGGATTTATTAATTAAAACCACCATTAGGATGACTTAGAATTGATATATTTTTGCATGTAGTATGATCTAGATAGGATAGGGCTGCGATATTATCCTCTCAAATTTTGGGGAAAAAATTACAATATTGGGTAGTATACTACCTAGTTCCAGCAATATTTTTCAACATAGTGGGGAATGAAAGGTAACATAGTTGTAATATTGAATCCAAATTAGTGTCTAAAACTATAAAACATAGGTATACAAAATATGGTTTGAGAGTTGAAAATACGGTAAAATTAAGGATACAATAGATAAAATAACAAATAGCACACCTAGAATTAAGTGCCCAAATAAGAGTGTGATGATGTAGTAAAGTGGAACAGGACCTTTAGTTTTAATTTAAATCAATATAGCTCCAATAATGCATGGAGGAAAGGGAAATACTAATAAAATAGGTACTATGAGAGTGTAAATTTGGACAGAATAATAAAGGTGTACAATTTACGATGCTACATTTAGCCCACACTTTAGCAGAGCATAATCTTATAGCCATACTTTTAGTAAAGTAGAAATGAAAAGGTAGAGAATATGAGAGCAAGATAAAATAGGGATGGGATAATACGATGGGATGGACAAGTCCCCAAGCATTGGATCCTATTATTCCATCCAAGTAACCTTCAAATTACATACACAAAAGAAAACAATATTAGTAATAGAACACAAAGTTCCATGTCAACTAGTTGAATAGACCTCAATAATCAAAATATTTTAACCACTAATACCATTCTTGACATGTTATTGCAAGAGAACAATTGGACTAATAAAAATAAAAAGTATGTACACTAATTGAAAGTATAATAAACCTTGATATGATACAACACTATCAATGTGTGTTATGCTATGGGTTCATGGGAGACAAAAAAGGAACATGGATTCCTTAGCCTAGCAAGCTATGTTATGCTAGGTGATGTAGGAAGGAAGAGTCGAAATAGCCTACCAAGATGTGTTATGATAGTTCCACTCATTTTGCTAAAATTTCATCTAGTTTGAGGATTTAATCATGTCATCTAGGACTTTAGGTCTAGTTTTGAGCATGAAACAAACTATTTAAGACATGCAATAAAAATAAAATATACCTATGTTCGAGCATGAAGAATCTTCAATAAAACTTGTTGGCCTAGTTTTGAGAATGAATAACCTATATAAGACATATAAAGGATTGTGTTTGGCTTTGGAAATGAATCATCTCATATAAGACTCATTGGTTTTCAAGAGTGAACATATCAAATAAGACATGCAAAATAAAAAATATATTACAAAGATAGTGTTATGTATGCCCCACCTTAAGATTTCAACATAAACATATTTTGATGTCTTAAGGAATCTAGAAACAAGGATACACACCTTCAACATAGAGGAGATATCATTTAGGAAACAAAGTACACAAATCCAAGCTAAATAGATAGGAATCTTAGAAGCAAGGAAAAGATATTTGTAAAATGGATATCTTGCAAAAAGTGTAAAGGGAATCCTTCGGAGTAGAAAGAGAGAGAGAGATATATATTTCCTCAAAGACATTCACCTCCAAGAGGAGACTTTGATAAAAAATGACATCAATGAGTAAAAGGAAGGAGAACACGAATTTAAACCTTCCTCCTATTGCTAAGAAAAACCAATTCTTGATGAAGCATAACACACTTTTAAGACAAAGTGAGGGGTTTGATTATAATATATATATTACCAAATGAAGAAGAGGTTGTACACAAAAATACACACCTCTTTCACATAAGATAGAATCTTTGACAAAAAAAAAAACTTCACACAAGGAATAACATCATATGATAAGAAAAAATGGCTCAACTAAGAAAAAGTAGATTTTTAAAAAGGATAGAAAAGACCAATTCTGGCCAAGCATGGTGACAAGTGAAAGGATTATGCAACCTCCAGAGAGAGATCATAAAGAGAAGCACTCTGATAAAATAAAAAAAGATTCTTATTATGGATTCATCTTCTTAAAAGAGGGATGAGATCCCAAGAGAGATATACACATCTGTAATATAGAAATGTTCATAGATACAACTAATAAATTGAAAGGATTTGATGAATTACTATATATTTTAAATACTAAGGAAGAGGTCCCAATTTAGGATACTTACTTATAAGGTAAGGATAAGATCCTCATCAGGGATACTTTTTCTAATAAGAGGGAGAAGATCCTCATCAAGGATATGCACCTCCATAATCAATAAGATGTCCTTATAGAAGACACTACTTCACAAAGGAAAAGTTAAATCTTCAGGAGAGATATTTAAAACCATTCGTTCCCCCCAACATAGAGACAACAAAAGATACAAAATAGGATATTATGTTGCTATCAAAGTATTATTGCACATGAAATTGGACCACTATGAATGACAATGAGCACCCAATAGGTAAGATAACAATGTCACATAGTGAGGAGCAACATAATAACTGTTGGGAGTGGGCTAGCATCCCTCATGGGGATTCATGACATGGTTTAACAACCTCCTGTGGATTCTATAAGTCTAGTGGTTGTATCGGGCATTGATAGGTCGATGTTTTGGTGCAATGACAACCCTAGCTTGTAATAAGTGGTATCAGAGCTTGGTCAGAGGTTCAAATCATGCAGGCTATGGTGAGTGACGCTAGCAGTGGATTCTTTGTAGTGGGCCAACATCCCTCATAGGGATTTGTGACATGGTTTAACAACCTCCTATGGATTCTATTAGTCTACTGGTTGTATCAGGCATTGACAGGTCGATCTTTTGGTGCAACGACAACTCTAGCTTGTAACAATAACCACTAATGTAATTTAATAATATGATAGAGTAGGAAAGGAATTTGAATATGACATGTTAAATTATCTAAAATAAATTAAAGTAAAAGTGTGCATAAAATGATATGTATTAATATGCCTTCATCAACAAAGTAGTCTCTAGGAAAACCATTGGCCTCTAAGTCATGTTCCTCTTGCACACAAACTTTTTCATATAGAAAATAAACCTTAGGATAGGGACTAGTATAATTCATTAGGGCCTCACTTTATAAGCGAGGGTATTGGAATGAATAGAAGGTAACGCCTCTCAAATGGGACTTTCAATCCTATTAACCTCTTTGGAAGCTTCATAAAGGGGATTGTCAATCATCACAATTTCCTTATGAGTGTTGAGAGATATAGAGGATGAGCTTATTGAGATGAAGTCATCAAGGGCTTCATTTAACATATCACAGACATCACTATTCAGTACTAAATATGGTATTCACATTAAGAGATGGTTTCCTAGGTGCTTTGTTGGGCTTTGAATGATTATATTAAATTATAAATGAGGTTTTGACATATGTCATTTTCTAAAGAAACTCTAATCCCTTGTTCACTTACAACACAACCATTGCCATTATAACCACTTTTAGCTAAAATCTGAAAAATCTAGACCATAAAGGAATTTCATATCAAAAAGAGATGGAAGGGCCTCATAGGTATCAATATCAAAATTAGATGAACTAGAAGATGATTTTGAAGAATGATTTGAATTAGAAGTAGCCACAAAAATGTTAGTAAGTTGTTTAGATAAATTTGATTTCTTCTTAGGTTCTGCCATATCATCATCCTTTTAAGTCTTAGCCTCTATTGGAGGGATTCTATATTCTCCTATAAAAGAAGGTGTAAAATCTAAGGACTCCCAATCATCATATAAGAGAACCTCTTCATATGAATAAGTATCTTCAAACAGATATGGTGTTTCGAGTTGAGTAGTACAAGAATGTGAAGAATATTTAGAATTAGATGAAATATTTAAACAAACTTAAATTAGTATCAACATCCAAATTATAAAACTTATTGTTATAAATGAATTTATCTTGGTGATGAAGAGTATAAGGGACAAATTTCATATTATTAATCCAATGCCATGCTAATAGGAGATTATAAGTAATACTATCAGGCATGACCTGGATAGGTGTCAGTAAAATAGGAGGTCCTATTTTGATAGCCAAGGCTATAGTACCTAAAGATGCTCTATCAACATTGGAAAAACTATGAATAGAGAGATATCTAGGTTGAATAAGAGAAGGATCCACATTAATCTTATGCAATAAATAAATTGTACAAATATTAAGGCCAAATCCATTGTCCACTAGGTTCTATATTATATAATTACCATTTATAAGAATGACAATCATAAGAGGATCATATTGATTTTTATTTTCCTTATAAGGTAACTCCAGGTTCTTTCATAGAATCAATCAAAGAATCAATATTATTAGGTGTCACTATATAGGTGGTATATCTAAGATCTTTAAAGAATCATATAACATTCCATGATTTGTAGATGATGTTTGAAACAAATCCTAAAGATATATCTTGGCAGAAGTGTCTTTAAGTTGTTCAATATGATCATATTTCTTTCCAAGATGTTGAAAGACAAGTTGTTGCTGGAAGTATTGGTTGTAAAGTAGTAAAAGGAGATGGGATAAATAGAGGAGGATTAGGTTTCCTATTATTCCTCTTATTATATGTGTGGGCAACCTAATTATAACTCTCTTGGATGATTTGTCTGGCATATTCATAAGGAATTTTAGTGGCATGAACTCCTTGCACGGTAATAATTGGTTTGTTGGGACTATAAAAGGTATCATTATTTTAACCACCTTGAACCACAAAAAAGTAGTTTTTTAAGAGGTTGAGAGGTTTGAGGACTATTACAACCTTTGACAACAATGAAACCTTTGTTAGGAGTTTCATATCCATTCATATGTATCATATTGATCAAAGATGGTTCGAGAATATGTATAAAATATATAGTAGAGATGACATCATTGAGTGCTTCATAAAGAGTCTTATGGACCTTAAAAAGTTTTTCATGGATAGGATTGTCTTCGGATTGAGTGAAAGGTAAGTCCTTATAAAGGGAATTGTTAGTGATGGTAAACCCTTATAGCCTAAGAACATTCTCTTGTCCTAAATTATCCTTACAAGTAAGGTACATTTTAGGAGAAACATAAATAGCATTCCTATGAAGGAGATTATTTAAATAAATATTGATAATCTCTTCTTGCACTAAAATATCATCATAGGTAGGAAATTTTTTGAAGATGGACTAGAACTAGTCATTAATGATTTATCCTTAAAGAGGAGGTTATTGAAATGAAAAGAAGTTTTAGTTTCACTAGGAAAGATAGATTCAATATCATCCTCTAGAACTAAGTGATCCTCATGAGGGTGGTACACTCTAGGAGATGGATCAACATCACTCTTCAAATATTCATCCTTGAGAAGGAGATCTCTAGAAGAAATATTAACAATCTCTTCTTGAACTAGGTTGTCCTCATGAGTAGGGCCAACTTTGGGAGAAGAACAAGCATTATTTATCAATACTTAATCTTTAGAAGGGTGAGCATTAATAAAGGTGTTATTTGAAATCATCCTCGTCTCAAAATATCCTTGGTAGGATCTTTAGGATATGGGTGAAGGGTTATAAGAAGGTCTAGGAAACTATTGTGATGCAAAACAAAGTCAACCGAGGCTGACATTTTATCCTAGAATTGATGGTAACAAGAAAACATTTGAAAATGTTAGTTTTTTTACTAATGTAGTGAAATAAATAATGAAAAAAAATAAATTTGAATATCTAAGAAATAAGGAAATTATGTGATTAAATAAGTGAAAGCATTTGAACTAACCAACACAATTAATGAAAGTGCATAAGCTATATGTTTAAGAAATCATTATAAATACGAATGTATAAATGCATACAAATTAGATCTTAGACCACAAATAAGAAATAATGAAAATGTAAGAATGATGGTTTCACCAAAAAAGTAATGGATGAAAATTTAATTAGGCACTATTAGGACCTAAATCCACTTTCATAAAAACATTGGAATATGAAAACACCTAGAGGAGTGATGTCCTTGACTAGTTCTTGTGAAATAGAGTCAAGTGATGCTACTAGGGTTTCTCTTCCTTTTTTCTATAGAAATTAATATGTAAAGTATGAGAGAATGCAAGCTCACAATGAAATTACAAAAGAAAACGAACACAAAGGTAACATAGCAAGCAAACAAAGAACTAAATTGAGACAATGATTGTAGAACTCAAAGGAGGATCTCATTATCCACCTGTAGGTAAAATTTGAGATCTACTGAGTTGTGAATCAAGGATTTGGATCCTAATATAGTCTGAGATGAAACCCTAAAATCTAGAGCTGATTTGAGAGGACTAGCACATTGGGTGCCCTATTCCCTAAGAACTAGGTAGAATTTGTTACAGTGGACTTGTTCCTTCTTCCTGAGGCCCTCTAAAGTCTTCCAACACTATCAGACACTTGTAGCTACATACAAGAGGAAATAAAGAGGATTATGGATAGGGGTTTTCCTTAGGTCAAACCTCTAGTTTTGAATTAACCCTAATTGAATTGAAATTAAACATGAATTAAATTAAAAAGCTTGAAATATTTGAATGTAGATGATTATATCTTGAATTGATAATGCAAATTTTTTAGGATAGGTCATGCATGTGTTGATGCAATAACATGGTAAATAACATAAAATTCATCATAAAAGAATAGATAAAACATAAATGGAAGATGCCTTGATGTATTTTGATACTCCTTGAATCAGTTATATTCTTCAAGAAGAAGAATTGCTCTTAAGTTGATAATAATGTTAAAGATAAATTGAGAGGGATACCTTATGTAGGGATTTAATAATTAAACCTGCTGTTTGGACAACTTAGAATTGATATATTTTTGTATCGAGTAGGAATTGGATAAGGTAGGACTGACTTATTATCCTCTAAAAATTTTGGAAAAAAAGTGCGAGATCAGGTAGTATTTTACTCAATCCTAGGAATATTTTTTCCAACTTTTGAGAAATAAAAGGTAATGGAGTTCTAATGTTGAATCAAACTTGGTACCCCAAACCATAATTCATAGGTATGTGAAATATTCTTTGAGAATTGAAACTAGGGTAATATTAAGGATAAATCATGATAAAATAATAAATGATTTACCTAGAATTAAGGGCCCAAATAAGAGTTGATGATGTAGTAAAGTAGAATAAGAGCCATACTATTAATTTATATCAATAAAGGTCTAATAATTCATGGAGAAAAAGGAAATACTAAAATAGGTTCTTGGAGAGTGTGAAATTGGACACACTAATAAAGGTGTATAATTTACAATGCTATATTATGTTTTATTGCCAGTAGTCATATGTTAAATAGAGAATATCTTGTTTGTGCCTTGTTTAGTGGGTTTGGAATGAAGTTTTAAAATAATGCATTTTTAGTTTGTCTCCTACTTTGTTTCATCCTCTTATTGGGGAACTCCGGTGGTAAGAACTTTTTCATACTCGATGGAGCCTTTGGATAGAAAGAAAAATAGTTGGGATTGTCTAGCTAATGCAATTATGGATAATGTCAAAGAAAATATGGGTTCTTTAGATGCAAATATTTTCTCTTTCCCTCGACCCTAGATTGGTAGAGTGCTATAAATTGGAGCTTAACCAAGTCTCTATCAAGATTTATATCCCCACTTATTGGTTTTATAAATTATATTAAATAGGCTTCCTAGACTTTGGTTGCTGAAATTGAATTTTAATGGGGCTTCTAAAAGAAATCCAAGTTGGGCATGTGGAGGTGAGGTCATACATTACCATGGGTTCACTCTGGTCCTTTCTTATGTTACCAACTTGGTGACGAAAATTGTAACTATTGTAGAGGTGGCAATGACTTACTATGGCTTAGTTATTGTGAAAGATAAAGGGTACAATTGAATCATCAAAGAAGGTGATTCAAAAATCACTAATTTAATGCTCAAAAGAGAAAAAAAATCCAAATAGAAATGTGAAAAACTAATTTCCAAGTGTCAAGACCTCACTTGAGAGATGAGCCACATTAGTCTTAGTCATACGAAGAGATAAGGGATTATAGTTGTAGAAAAGCTAGATTTTTTGGTCCCATTTTTTAACAATTTGAAAATATGGATAGATATTTATGATATCCCTACTATGGCTTGTGTCACTATCTTTGATGGCACAAGGACTCATGATGGAGTATACTACAAATATTATCTTTCTTCTTTCCATCATTGGCCTTTCTGCCACTCATTCAATCTATAGGTTGTATAAATATAATTCAAACTTTAGTTGCACCCTACCCAACCCTTGTAAGTGTTATCTTTTTATACTACTATATTTTTTTTCCCTCCTCTAGTTTTCACCTATGGGTTCTCTATGATAGGTATGAGGGATGACCTCATATAGACTGATACAGATAATTGTCAAAATTTTTTAAATTAATGCCAAGTTGTGGTCAAAAGTTTCCAAGGGTAACCTTGCAATTTTTGTGGGAGGAATGTAGGTCTTTGACCTCATTAAAAAAAAATCTCAAATATGGGAGAAGGGAGAGATGAAAATTGGGGGAGTTTCCTTTAAAGTCTCTCCAGACATTATTGCTATCATCATCGGTTTATTGCTGGAAGGAATAAATTTTCCTAGGAATCTTAAAGAGTCCTACAAAGATTAATTTAAGAATTTTTTTGAGCCTAGTTAAGGTGTTTTGAGATTGTAGATTGGGTATAATAAAGATTAACTTCTAGGGTTATGGAAGGATGAAACCTAGTTACTCATTACATACTTTACTTTGGACAAAAAAATTAAAGATTCCACATGTAGGTCTTCCCCTTATTGAATCAAATAAGGTACATCATTGAAATAAATTTTTATTTCTTGGTTTGTTCTCCTTTAACTTAATCAATTACTAGGTCAAATCCAAAAAATATATGCCCCTATACCAAGGGATAATTCTAAGACCTTAAAACTTCCACCCAACTTTAAACTTGTCTAGGGGGTCCTCATTGATTTTCCCTAGTCCCTTATCGGATTCAAATATAGTGGTGGAGCTCTTTGGTGCCCCTATTTCAAAACCAAACCCCAATTTTGCTTCTTTGTCTAAAACAAAGCTAGTTCGTACCCATTTAAATCATATTAGAGGAGCAAAACTAAAAAATACCCCAACCCCACCTTATAAGGAAGTGGAGATAGTGTATTTAAATATGGAGGATCCTTCAATGGCATCTGATTCCTCCTTGGCTTTAGAGTCATATTGGTCTCCTACTTATTCAAATTAGATTTCCCATTTTCCACTTGGTAAGGTTACTTCTAGCCCAAATCTCATCCCTCTACTTTGGATGCAAAGGTGTCTATGCTGGAAGAGGTTATTGGGTGGTAGGACATAGTTATTAAATGTCTCCTCTCACTATTTTATGTGGCCAAAAGAAAGATTAATATGCTTGAAGTAGTGACATAGGCAAGATCTAAGGATGAAGAATGGGAAATGGAGAAGAAAAAGGATAGGGTTTGGAAGGCTTCTAGTGATATGGCTGGAAAATTAGAAAAATGGGATAAGGTCAAGGTGATGCTAAATGATATTAGTGAAAAAATTTCTCAAAGGGTTGAGAGAAATGCAATGGAAAAGATAAAGGAGAGTTAAGAGCTCTTGAAGAGAAAATTTAAGGAAATCAATATGCGGAGGTAGAAGATGGCACTAAAGAATTTTTTGGCAATTGACACTCAATTTGTTGGTTTCACTATGTTGTCATTTATGGCAACATGGTATCTTGTTCCATCTTCCTATTTTGGTTCACTTCTGTGCCAACAATCACTTCACAGACATCGACACCAATACCAACACCAATAGGATAGAAGGATTTCTTTAGTTACCAACAATGAAGGCCGACATGGTTTAGAATAAGGTTATTAGTATTGGAGGCCAACATCTTTTGGATCCAAAATTGGCAATTGTTTTTTATACTCATGTATTTATGTTATCTAGCTGACATGTATATTGATATTTTAATTATCTTTGTAAGCCAATATAAGGCATGCTAAGTTGTATAAGGTATATAAGTCAGATATATTAAATCATTTTTATATAGTAATGTAATGGAAATGTGGATGTGATATGATCAAAAATATATCAGAGAGATTATGTTTGTGAGGATATTTATGTAAGAGTTATTCTGGTAAAGGGTTTAAGGTTTCAGACTGAAACAGATAGAGCTTACCCAGAACTATATTCTAGCATAGAAGATTGTATCCTTTCAAGTTCAACACTTCTCTAGATTGTAGTATAGATTTATATGTAGTCAGTGAGGCTCCTTTTGTGATCTAGCAGTGTGCTCTAGACTGTAAGCCTTCCTGCAAATGCAAGCCCCTTATATTTTGTAATATCTCTTCGTATGGCTAGTGGATTGATATTGTGGGTCACAAATCCCACAATGGTTTTTCCTCTTTTAGGTTTTACATGTATAATTCTATGTGTTATGGCTCTTATTTTTTTTATTGGCTTATTGATTTCTTTACTTCTTTCAATTTTGTATGTACCGGTATACTGGTTGGTGTATGCATGTTTTAATAAGGTTAAAATTGATCCTTTCAACATAACATTGATTCGCCCCCCCTCTCAGTATTATTGGATTCCAACAATTAGTATCAGAGCCTTGTGGCTCAAAGGAAGTTTAAAAGCTTGAGGAGGATCCTGAATCCGGAATCCATGGACATGGGTTGGAAAAGAAACTTGAGATGGCACTTGAAGATTATGATACTAAAAGGTTGAAGAAATTAAAGCTATAAAATGAATTGAATTCTTCTATAGAATTCATTCTTGTCCTATAGGAGAGGCTATCACCTATTCAAGCTAGGAGTAAGGAACTTTTACAAAATCAGAATGATGAAGAGAAAGATGCACTTAAGGAAAAGTGTAAGAAATTTAGTCAGGAGAACATGGTTATGAGAAATGAAATGCAAGCTATAACTATGAGAATGTCTAAAGAGATTGAGGACCTCAAGAAAAATTAAGAAAATCTTGTTGTATCCATTAGAATAAATTTGAAGAATGCAGTAGGTTGGTTCATGAGAATGATATGTTGAGAACTGATTTAGTACAATCCTAGAGTAATGAACAACATCTTGAGAGACAAGTGATAATTATAAGAGAAGATCTAACTATTTCAAGTGAGTACGAAGAGAAATTCAAGATTAGTTTTGCACAACTAGATGAGTTCTTTAAGAGACAAAGGCAAAATGGAGATTCTAGCAAACTTGGATTTCACCAAGGACATAGTTCCAGTACTGCTAATGAAGATCAAAATCATTAGGCACTGGTAAAGTAATTTAATGCTTATAAATTTAATTGTAGATGTTTTTTTTGCAATAGATTTGGTCACATGGCTAGGCAGTGTAGAAACAGAGAAAATCAAAACCCTGATTTTGCTCCTAGTCAATGTTCTAAATATAATTAGTATGGTCATAAGACAAAATATTATAGAATGAATGTTAAATGCTATGCATATGGAAAATTTGGACATATGACTCATCAGTGCAGGTCAATCAATTATACTAGTTTTAGAAAAGCAATTCAAAAGAATAATGTTACATGTTATGCATGTAATAAGGTTGGACATATTGTTAAATTATATATAAGCAAAAATCCACCGGTTGGTAATGGAGGATCAAATGAGAAAGGGGAAGAAAAGGTGAGGAAGATTGAAGAACAATCTGTAGATGGGAATGTGCTGGTTACTTATCTTGCAGAGGAGCTTGCTCCTACACCAATAGGTAGCTCATCCGGTAACTAAGGAAGATGCCTTAGGGATAGGCAAAATTCATGAAGATGCTGCATATGCCCCGAGAAGAGATTCTAGAAGATGTTCCAGACATTGGAGATGCTTATCTGACATGGATATGTTTTCTTTAAGATCCCATATCTTTCACCAGAAATCATTGATGTCAATGAAAGATTAGGGTTTTTCTTCGAGGATATAAGGTCGAATTCAGTTCATTTTTTATCATGTTGCATTTAAAGCGATTCATTGTGATTAAGAGAGATTTAGAGAAATCAAAGGATATTCAGTGCAATCAGATATCTTATTGAGTGAATTCACTAGCGATTGGAAGAGATTGATAGAGTTTCACCGGAAGTGATCATCGGGTACTTATCTTTAATCATGGATGTCGGATCATCATCTACTCCTATCTTTGTTGCCAATCTGACTGTTATAGAGGTCAAAGACCGTCTTAGTCCAAGTTTCAAGCTATATCTGTATGTGGTTCCCTTGGAAGATTTAGTTGGAGAATTCTCCCAAGTTCTAGAGGGAGTTGTTTATGTCAAAGATGTTAGGTTATACATACCCTATCACATTGAGGATTTTGGGACATCTGATATAAAGAGCATGTATATGAGTGATCTTATGGGAGATTCTAGAAAGATCAATCCATCATACAAGCATATTGAAGACTTAGGGTTTACTGACATTCTAGATATTCCAAAATTCGAAGATGAAATCATTAGGTATGTTTTGAGTAGAGTACATGGAGATTTTATCTAGTTGGATATACCTTACAAGATCATGAAGGAAGCCATGAGGAAAATAATAGGCTTACCATAGTTTGGGCAATGTCTAGATAAGAAGCTCTTTAATGACTATGTCAACAAAATTACTAGCACACCATCTGACATGAGATCTATGAGAATAAACATTATTACTGACACAAACATCATAGGTTATAATGTAACTTAGTCAAACTGATAGAATTCTATTTCCAGATCCTGCATTTTCACAGCTTACAAGATGATGAGAGAAAATGAGAAATTGGATATATGTTGTTGGATGTTAGATGAATTATTAATAAACCTAAGAAAGATAAAAGGGGAAAAGAAAGGGACTTTTTGGTATGGAAACTTAATTTTCTTCTTAATATTTTTTTTCATGAATGACACTCTAGGTTTTGGGAAGAAATAGTGGCCATTTGATATCTTGGTAGGGAGACAATTGAAATAGTCAGTTGCTACATTGGGTAGTCAAAGGGATGACAAAGTATGCAGATATTTTAAGGGATTCAAAAAGTCTATTAAATCTAGGGAAAGGGTTCCTAAATAGATTGTTGAAAAGTACTCAATAGATATATGCTTCATGGTGAAAAAATATGAAACACTCATGGAAGCGGTTAAGCACTAGAAGATCTAGATTAAGGAAATGGGCTATGAAGTTGATGCACAAATCCTTGATGCTTATACAAAAGTGTTGATTGATGCACTTGTTGATGAGGCTGAGAAGTCCTGTGGTACTGCAAAACAAAAAATACAAGAGGTTGAATCAGAGTTCAACTAGAAAAAAAGAGAGATGCATGAAGGAAAGTAAGGAAAGATTGTTGAGAAGGTTTCACAATACATAAAAGCATTAATTAATATTGTCCCAGAGAAAGGAAGGAAGAGGAAAGAACCAGAAGTATTCATTAAGTCTATCAAAGCCAAGTTTGAATCTGAGGATGACACATGCCTGGCATTCAAAAGGGTTGTAAGCAAGAAAATAGAGGAAATAAAGGTAGAGGCTAAAAAGCAACTAGTTAGGAAAGTTACATTCAAGATACTAATACAGAAACAAGCACCAAAAGTAACACCTTGAGCCCCATCTGGTAATGCAAAAAGGAAGAAGAAGAATGGCATTGATACGACTATTCAATTTGGTAATGTTCCACCAAAAACTTGTGCAGAGTTAGTAGATGAAATAGCTAAGGATGGCATGTTGAAGAATGTACAATTTTACTATGAACATTTAGAGAATGATGAATAAAGAGAGGTAGAGGAAGTAGTTTTGTTATATTTGGATACTTATAAGAAAGCCTTGATAGAAATTGAAGATCAAATACCGACAGAATTATAGGATATGTTAGATGCTAGGAGACTATCAGTAATGCAAGAAGAAAAACACATAAAAAATCAAGAGTTGTTATCTATTTGTGTTTCTATTACTCTAGAGGAAATGGATAAGATACTTGAGGTGGTAGATAGGAAGTCTTTAGCAAACCTAGAATAACTAGTCTTATGCTAGGAAGGGTAAATGAGATAATAAAGGAGACCTACAAGGCATGGGTTAAGAGTTATTTGGAGAGAACCGAGATTTCTTTAGTTCACCAGAATAAAAAACAGACATTGCAGACACCCCAATTGAAGAAAAAGGGAAGGGTATAATGGGTACTTCACCCTCAATTTTCAAAAATATTAAGATAGTGAAATTAAGGCCTCGATAGATACAAATGTACAAAAAGATGTTGAGATACTGGCTAATACAAAGCATGAAAAGTTTGATATTTTACAAGATACTAATGTTGCGAACAATAGTCCTTTGTATATAGATCTGCAGGTTGAGGTTACAATTCCTATAGAGGAACTGGTAGTTACAGAGGCTGCACCAAGTGGTGAAGTCATAGGCGCCAGTGAAGATTCTATAAAGGATAAATCATTAGAGGAGAAGAAAGGGGAATTTGGTAGAGAACCAGTAGTAGGTCCATCATTGCTGTCAATTGACACCTTGTGGGTTGTAAAGAAAAACATAACTGAGATGAGTCCTATTGAACTCATGATGATGGTTGCATAGAAATTGATGAAGGAAGGATCTATGAATAAAGGGATTATTGATCAATCTACCATTTTTTTACACAGACTAGTCCTAGAGTGCAAGATTGATAGGGAAGAAAGCCCATCAGACAAGCTTAAGATAATTACTGAGCACATTTCAAAGGATTTTCAATCCTTGCAGCAGATTTCAAACAAGCAAGCACTTTACAAGTTCACACAAGGTAAAAGATATGCATTTGATCAAGTGATTGAATTTGAGAAGAAGAAGATTGATAAAAAGTTAAAACTGATAGATAATTCTTTGAAACAGTGTACAAATATTTACAGGGTATGTTGTAACACAGATATACTTATAGTTAATATGGATAAGAAGATCAAAGAATTTCAGGAGAAAATTGCAGGTAGAGCTAATTCTTTTGATGGATTGACTTCATTGAGTTAATCTATTGATGGTCAAATTTTGGTTTTGGAAGCCCAAATTTTTGTTCTTGAGAAAGAAAAAGAAAAAACCATAAGAAGAGCCAAAAGTCTTAGAGGCTTGGTCAGTCCCTGGTTGGATTCACTCAATGTACATAAGGAGTACATGGATATGGTTGGAAAGCCCACACTGATAGAATTAAGTGGGAAAGAATCATTTTCTCATATAATAAATGGACTTGTATCTATTTTGGGCACTTTCAAATCTGGTTGGGATACTTATCTTGAGCTATTGGAGAAGGCTTCTTTAGAAATTTTCAAATTTGTTAAGCTCCGGTAAGATATTTATGTGATATTCATTGTACTATTTTTGGATCTTTACATTCTTTTTAGAAAGTTTTATGGCATTGATATCAAAGGGGGAGTGATATAGATTTGAAAAATAAAAAAGGGAGTTTTATTCATTAGGGGGAGATATGGAGATATGGAGTATGGATTATTTTGTATTGATGAATATTCAGCTCAGGGGGAGCAAGTAGGATGAAATCGTCAGATGAAACCTTGACCATTTTTCACATGAGTGTTGCCATCAATACTAAAGGGGGGATATTGTTGGCAATTGACACTCAATTGGTTGGTTTCACTATGTTTTCACTAATGGAAACATAGTATCTTGTTCTAGCTTCATATTTTTGTTCACTTATGTACCGACAGGACTTCACAGACACCGATCTAGCATTGACAACTATTTTTGATATTCATGTATTTATGTTATCTAGCCAACATGTATATTGATATTTTGATTATCTTTGTAAGCCAACATAAGGCATGATAAGTTCTATAGGGTATATAAGTTAGATGGATTAGATCATTTTGATATGGTAATGTAATGGAGACGCGAATGTAATATGATGTGAAATATAGCAAAGAGATTATGTATGTGAGGATATTTATGTAAGGGTTATTTTGATAAGGGGTTTAGAGTTTCAGACTAGAACAGGCAGAGCTTAACTGATATTGTATTCAGGCATAGAAGATGCTATCTTTTGTAGTTCAACACTTCTCCAGATTGTAGTTTGGATATATATGCAGTCAGTGAGCCTCCTTTTGTGATTGAGCAGTGTGCTCTAGGCTGTATGCCTTCCTACAAGTGTAGACCCCTTATATTTTGTAATATCTCTTTATATGGCCAATGGATTGATATTATGGGTATGAATCCCACCCTGTTTTTTCCTCTTTGAGGTTTTCCACATATAATTCTATGTGTTATGGTTCTCATTTTTGTGATTGGCTTATTTATTGTTTTATTTCTTTCAATTTTGCATGTCCCAGTATACCAGTTGGTGTATGCATGTTTTAATAAGGTTAAAATTGATCCTTCTAGTATAACACTGATTCACCCCCCCCATTCTAGTGTTATTGGATTCCAACAATTAGTATCAGAGCCTTGCACCTCAAAGGAAGTTTAACAGCTTGAGGAGGATCCTAAATCCGAAATCCATGGACATGGGTTTGGAAAAGTAACTTGAGATGGCACTTGAAGATTATGTTGCTGAAAGGTTGAAGAACTTAAATCTATAAGATCAATTGAATTCTGCTAAGGAATTCACTTGTCCTACAAGAGAGGCTATCATCCATTCAAGCTAGGAGGAAGGAACTTTTGCAAAATCAGGATGACGAAGAGAAAGATACACTTAAGGAATAGTGTCAGAAATTCAGTCATGAGAACATTGTGATGAGAAATGAAACGCAAGATATAACTATGATAATGTCTAAAGAGATTGAGGACTGGAAGAAAAAGGAAGAAAATCTTGTTCTATCCCTGAAGAATAAATTTGAGGAATGTGGGTGGTTGGTTCATGAGAATAATATGTTGAGAACTGATTTAGTATGATCCCAAAGTAATGAACAAGAGCTTGAGAGACAATGATAATTATGAGAGAAGATCTAACTACTAGGGTATGTGCAAGCTAATGAGTCACAAATTCATGAAAGTCTGTGCATTGGAAAACATGATCTGCAAAATGGGCCCCTGTTTTAAAAAAAGGGGGGCCCATTCTAAAAAAATGGGGGCCTGTTAATGGTTCGGGCTCCCAAGCTGAAAGGTGATGGGGGCTCGAAGCTAAATAAAATGGGCCCCCGTTTTTTTACAAAATGGGCCCCCATTTTGTTACAAAATGGGCCCCCGTTTTGTTACAAAACAGGCCCCCATTTCTAAACAAAATGGTAAAACGGGCCCCCATTTTTAAATTCTATTTTTACCCTTTTTTTGGGAAAATTTTTCATTTTCACCGTGATAGTGAATTGACAAGAGGAGATCAAAAATGGGCTCCCGTGTTGTGGTTTCCATTTCAAGCCTCCACCACTATCCTGGGTACATATTCAATCATCTATTTTCACATTTCATAATTTTCTTGTATATTTTTCTTGTTTTTTTGTGTATTATTTAGTTTTTTTTTGTATTATTTTAGTTTTTTTTATAGTAGCCTATAAATAAAGTATTTTTTATATTTGTAAATTCTTGATTTTGATCTAAAATATTTTTGAACAATTAACCCTAAACCCTAATCAACAAATTTAGAAATCAAAACCAAACCTAGATAATTAATAAAACACAATCGACACAAACAAAAAAATGAAAATGAAATGGAAACAAAAACAAAAATGTTTGAAAAGGAAATTGAAATAAAACCGAACATATGTACCTAAATTGTTCTTAATCCTCATTAGGCAATACAAAAGATACCACTAAATTAGTATAACCAACATTACTCTTCAAATTTTAGATATCAAGGCTTAGGCTTAGGTTTATGCCATGTCATGGCATAAAGGTCCTATTATGTCATGTGATGGTATAAAAGGATCAATTATGGACACATTATCTCATGTCAAGGCATAATAGGACACATTATGCCATGATGGTATAATAGGACACATTATGACATGATGGCATAATAAGTCCTATTATGCCATGACATTACATAATGGGTTCATAGTTGGTCCTATTATATCATGTCATGGCATAATAGGACCTATTATGCCATCATGGCACATGGCATAATAGGTGGACTATTATGCAATGTCATGGATAATAGGTCATATTATGCCATGACATTGCATAATAGTCCACCTATTATGCCATCATGGCATAACAGGTCCATAATAGGACCTATTAAGCCACAACATGACATGATTTTCTCAAAAATTGCTAACTTCATCATCTAATTCATCCCCAACACTGAAACTATGCTAATTTGACATGTTTAATTAGTATGATAGGACCAATTATGGACCTATTATTCCATGATGGCATAATATGTCCTATTATGTCATGTCATGGCATAATAGGACCTATTATGCCATCATGGCATAATAGGTCCTATTATGCCATGACATTGCATAATAGTTCACCTATTATGCCATAATAGGACCTACTAAGCCACAACATGACATGATTTTCTTGAAAATTGCCAACTTAATCATCTAATTCATCTCCAACACTGAAACTATGCTAATTCGACATGTTTACTTAGTATGATAGGACCAATTATGGACCTATTATGCCATACCAATTATGGACCTATTATTCCATGATGGCATAATAGGTCCTATTATGCCATGACATTGCATAATAGGTCCATAGTTGGTCCTATTATTAGATTTTTAAAAACCTATAAATATCCTGTGTATCATTTAACATATCCACACCTAAAGGATTTGGTTTTGCATAAAAATTTAAAAAGAGAGAAAAGTAAACATAATTTTTTTATTCATGGGTGAAAACCATTCTTATGACACCTTGGACAAGTACCTTGGCATCATGTATAATTTTTTTTAAAAGTACCCTACACTTGGAGCATACCACAATCCATTCAAATTCTCTTTATTCTCAACCATCCTTGTCATCATCCATATCATGTATCTCAGATTCCTAGTTTTTGACCTTGATTCAAGTCTTTTAATCATTTTGAGACATGTTTTAGGAAAATTCTAATATATAAAATCCTATTTACAGAGAACTATTACAAAAAAATTGAGAAGATGAGTAACATATATCCACATCTCTACCAAAGTAGGGAGTATGAGTTGAACATGTGATGCCTACCTAGGTAGATATCTACCCAAGTAATCTTATCCTATCCTCTAGGTGCAAATATGCAATACAATAGTTAGGTAAATGCAAGAAAATAATGATGCACCAACAAAGTGAATGTACACATTGAGGTGACACATAACATAAAAGACAAACCACTAGATATCACATGATTTAATATTTTATGTTTACTTCATATTCTATTACTTCATGTGTTTTATCTCCTATTTTTACATTAAATCTAATCTTTATTAGTAACTACTAATTTCCCATAATGATTGATGTCATATACTTTAATCTTTGTTCTAGCTTATGATCTTCAAGACTATTTGCTTCACATGTATGTTCATATAGTGTTTTTTCTAATGTTATTAAAGCATTATCTTATGTTTGTATATTGGTTAATCTATCTTCTTAAAGTATTATCTTATGTTCATACATTGGCCTATTATTATAGAGAATATAATAGATTATCACTATTTGATCATGCATTTTTGCATCTTAATATCATATGATTGTGCCTCACATGATGATCTTATGATCATATCTTGGTTTATAGAGCATAATGGTCTTACATTTCAATATCTTATTTTAAGCACTTATCATCAATTTCCTTATATATTCTTACACTAGAAGGAGGATCATCTTATTTCTCACTTCTTTATTGATCTTATGTATGAAATATTTTATATTGATTTTAATAGTTGATGCATTTTACAAGAAATGAATTTATTAAATTGAATATATAATAGATTTATGATGTTTCATTGAAAGTTTTTATTAAGTTTTGTGTGCAAATTTTATATTTAAAGATTCAATAGTATGTACATGTATATTTTTTTAAGTTCAATATTATATTATATATTTCATTTGTATCTCATTCAACAACATAGAAATGTTACTGTTTATAAATGTTTTTTTTTTAATTTAGTAAAATAGATTCTTCTTTGACATAGAGTTGTATATAATTCATGTATATCTTTATATATGCAGGAGCTCTTTGTTATCATGGATGTCTTTGACATAATGAACTATTAGGTGGAAATCCCCCACCACAACCCCCTCCTCCTCCTCCTACACCTCCACCACCACCACCACCTCCACCTCCACCCCCTAGATTGGATGAAATTCATTTAAGAGAATGAATTAATGAAAACCTACAAGTGATTGAACAAAACATTGCTGCTATCCAAAATGAGCAAATCACGCCACCCCATCTTGTAGAGTTTGCAAAATCAATGCAAACTATTATCGAGTCAGTTAGATCTGTTGATTCTCAATTAGATCAATTTCATAGATGACGACAAGAGTTGTGTGATTTTTATGCTGATGGTTTAACTTATAGGCAAATGATTTGAAAATAACCAAAGCTCATTTATGTCCATATTTTACCAACCCAAAAAAAAGAGAACCAATGCAACCTAACCAGAAGAGAATTTCAATTAGGTGGTGTGTGCATCCAGAAATGGCTAGATACTTTTGGGATAGATGGTGGATGGATTTTGATTATCCACCACATCGTAATTATGAGGTCCCTTTTTATTTTTTGAAGAAATTATACTATGAGTTTGTAATGAAACAAAAACCAAATTATTTTGACATTAAGTCATTCCAGGGTGTTGGTCATGGAATGCCATAGCATAGATTAGGGGCACAGAGTAATAATCCCCTACCGAATCCACCCATAGTTCCACTTGTTGCTCCATCGATTCCTGCAGATGTCCAAAATACATCATTCATTTCTACATTAGATGCTTTGACTTCCCTCACAGATAACCTAAGTGAGCAAGCTACTCACATGGCATATGCTCCTTGATGGATGCCACATATGTGTTCGAGTTGTCATGAGACGTGTGTAGGTCCTACTGCTACTGTAGGATCTACTTCAGTTCCAGTTGAGCATGATGCAATAGATGATAGTATGATGACATCTTATATGGATTTTCTTTGCTCGGATGTTCATCTTGACCAGGTAGAGATATATATACATGTACATGTCAATCTTTTTATACTTCATTAAATATAGACTAAGTGCATCTCTTTTTTTATACAATCTAATACTTCATTGAAATAAATTTTGTTTATGTAGATAAGGACTACACCTAATATTAGAGTCAATATTGCATCTACTGGAACACAACTCGGCACACCTTATGGGGTATAGTATAAATTTCTATCTAGACATTGTACTATCTTTTTAAGTTAATATGTTATCATCACATACTATATAAATTTTCATGTTGATACATTGAATTCTTCTTTCTCCAAGATTCAGGTCATGAGGGACCCTCTACATCACATCAAGAAGAGGATCTGACTACTGTGACACCATCTATGGTATGTATCTTATAATTCTTAAATTAAATATGAACTCTTACAATATTGTAACTTAACTTGAAATTATTTAGTACACATATATATGTTCACTAAATATGATTTCTTTAAATGCATGTATGTAGGTGGACACTACCATTAGGATAGGTTATCCTCATAATTTTGATCAGAGCCAATTTGAATGCACATCAACATTCTTTGAGGTATTAATATGTAATACTTAATTTGATCTTATTTTGACTCTTAATTTAAGATTTAATTGGACACTTTGAATTTGACCTTGTATAGGAGTTAGCTAGCACTACATTTGGTGTTGATACTGCATAAGATACTGCTAGAGGAGATACTACTAGAGGATCTGATGAGCATATGGTAAGTTTGTAACTTAATTTATGAATTCTACTATATTTGATAAATGATTCTTTTAATAGTCAATTTCAAGTAATATTTTAATATTCTTTTTTTATTGTACATCATGAGACAGGTGGATCTGGACCATGTCCCGGGGATAAGAGAGATACTGCTAGAGGATCTGATGAGCATATGGTAAGTTTGTAACTTAATTTACGAATTCTACTATATTTGATAAATGATTCTTTTAATAGTTAATTTCAAGTAATATTTTAATATTATTTTTTTCTTGTACAGCATGAGACACGTGGATCTAGACCACGTCCCGGGGACAAGAGACCATGGGATGTTATTGATGATAGCACTTAGATTTTTCTATTTATTAGGCTTTGATATGTACTTTTTTATGGACTTTAGACATTTGTTTACATGTGCACATACTTTATATATATGGATAGTTGCATAATAGGATTAGATCATATATATTTTGTGGATACTTTATATATTTTGTGCACATTAGATATTATGTGGAGTGAACATCATGTTACCATCTAGATATATATATATATATATGGATTAGATATTATATGGATTATGCGGACTTGAAATTTTACTATTTATTTGGCTCTAATATGTACTATTTTATGGGCTTTACATATTTGTTTACATGTGTACACATACTTTATATATATGGATAGTTGCATAATAGGATTAGATCATATATATTATGTGCATACTTTACGTGTATTGTGCCCATTAGATATTATGTGGACTTGAAATGATGTGCACATTAGATCATATATATTGACTTGAAATTATGTGGACTTGAAATTTTGTGCATACTTTATATATTATGTGGACTTGAAATTTTATTTATGGAAGTTGTGCTTAAACAAATTTATAGGCATTATGTGGACTTGTAATTTTATTTTTGGAATTTCATTTAAATAGTTCTTGTGATTAGATAAACTAAAGGTACATACATCATGAACTAAGTATCGAAACATATCTTATAATTATAACATATTCTAAATGAAAAAGTATCAAAACAAATATAATGAATATAACTTGACTAAAACATAATTATCTCATTCATAAATTTGACCAATAGTCTCTCATTTATATATATTGTACACAAAATGTAATCAAGAAGACATATCTAAAATAAATTAAACAGTCTATTTAAATTATAATAATAAGTATTTATATTTCTCAAAATACAACATAAAGTATGGACAAACAATAGTAGTCATTGAGGCCAAGTCTACTCTAAGAGACCTGGAAAAAATAAATACATATGATTAATTTTTATAATCAGAATGCATTGAATTTAAAATACAAAGGGATTTACCTTAAGGGTACCCAAATTTAACTTACTTGTAATTATTCAAAATGAAACATAAAGTATGCACAAATAACATTGTTTTCATTGATGCCTTCTACTTGTGGTAGACCTGAAACAAAATTTTACTATATTAGATTTTATAATTATGATGCATGATATAAAATGCTATATATAATATGCATCACGACTTTTAAAAGGGAGATGGATTAAGAGTTTAAATTATAACTTACTTGATATTCATTCCATTATACCATTTGCATCCTCTCTCTTTTGCAAAGCATCTATAATTGTCTCGTGCTCTTCCATAGAGAGAGTCCATAATTGTTTATTAGCAGGCCTGCCATGATATCTATCCAATTTTATATTAGTTACCACTACCAAATGCGAGTAATGTATAATCTTCTTCTCTAATTCATAATCTTCAAATGCAGGCAATCCATTCTTTCTTGTTAGATATTTGCATAGCCAAGTGCCAACAACAACCACAGATCCTGTTGGATAGTCATAACCATCATCATCTACTCGAGGAGTGGTTAGCTTATGTTTTGGCTCTACACATCGAGCCAACCAATACTCTGTCCACTCTTCATTGTCCTCTGGTGCAACAATAGCATAGACATGTCCTGTGCACAAAAAAAATTTATTTTAATATTTAATGAGAAATAAAAACAAAAATATACATAGTAAGATTTCATAAATATGTACTATTTAATAAATCAAAACAAATTTCAAAAATAATTTTACCTTGTTGTATAAGATCTGAAATGCGATCATAGTCATTTGATGCAAACATTTGATCCATATCTTCATAAGTTCTTTCATGAGGATCATTTGCATCTATGGGTGTCAATGATCTTTGTTGCCATTCTTCAAACCATTCTTTATTCTCACAAAATTCCCAATCTCCGGAAACACAAAACTGACAAAAGCAAGCAAGTTGCCTTGTAAATATAGTCCATGTGTTTGAATTAGAACTCTTAAATGAATGCCATTTAGCTGATCCAATGATGGTATTACAATCATTCCGAATAAGAGTACTTTCTTCCTCTATCAACCAGAAGAAACGTCGAATTGTAGAGTTTTCAGTTCATCCTTTTGACAACTTTGAATTGCACCAATCTACAACTGCACGAGCATCTCTGAATTTCATTGCATCCTCGAATTTCAATTGTTCTCTAGCAAGAGCTCTTTTTATATAGGCACCGGCTCCATCGTGTTCCCCCTTACCATGTCCCACTTCAAAAAAACTCCATAAGTGTTGGACATTGGTTATCTTGTGAACTTTGCATAGCCAATAAAACATTCTTGCATTTTTGAATTGTCTAGTGGAGTTATATGACCATATCATATGTTGTTTCATGTCAATTTCTCTTTCCTTAAGATTATCATAAAATACCTCAAAGCAATGTTGAACAAACTCTAAAGAGTGTAATTGATTATCACTAACATAGAAATGATACTCCCTCAAAAATTTTTTGTTATCTTCTGTATTGTCATGGTCATGTCTATATATAATGTGCACAAATATGGCCACTTGCACTGAGTTGTAATATTGTGATTGAGTTACCTCTTGTGGTTTTAGAGTATAATTTTCTGCAAAATCCACAACTGATACTATTGTTCCAACTAGAAATGTGTTCTTGCATATGCGAAATTGTCCATCAAGCCATCGGGCATGTTGGGAATGTTTCAAATATTTTGGAACAATATGAGTTTTAAACTCACTAATAAATGCATTCACACTATTCAGTTCTGTAATTAATTCTAAACTTTTCCCCATCTTTCCATCCTTTAGAGGGTATTCTATATTTTTAAATCTCCTAACATCAACCATTTTTTGTCCAAACCCAGATGAAACATGCTCATGCAAACACTCACCTATCGAAGAATAGTTCCCACATAAATTGCAAAGGCCATAAATGCATGAACTGGAAAGAAATAATTGTTCATTAGGTGGTTTACAAAATAAACTTCCAATAAAATCTTTTATAGTTTCAGGTGGAACATAAACACCACAATCCTGCACAAGATCATTACCATGCAACATACAACGTATATATCAAAAAACATCATAATAGTAATGAAACTGAACATGAGTTTTACAACAACAAGATATTCTTTGCTTATTGATTTTAACATACCAGGGTTTGCATTTTTCAAATTATATTTGACTAATTCATAAATTCATTAACACAGATTCATCACTAAATTTTTTAAAGAATTTAGTTTGAGTCATGTCAAGAAGATGTTTTGGATGAGGATCAAAAATATTTGATCCCACCCTTAACTTTAAAAAATCTCTAGCTTTTGATGAAACTCTAGTGCTATCATGCCAAAATTTTGCAATTAATTGTTTATTTTCATCATTTAATCGGACCTTTGAAGTCTACCACTAAAAATCCAAAAATGGTTTAGTGGATAAATTTCAATTGTGTCTCTTCTTTTGGCCGCTCTTGACAAGGTTCTATGATGTAAGTTCAAATAGCCACTTATATCACTTAACATTCTTTTACTAACAATCATTTTGTCAACTATAGCAGTCATTATAACTCTACATGCTGCATTCTTATCTTTAGATCAACTTGTTTTTCCTATAGAATCGATGGCACTGGCAACAGTAGATACAACTTGCTTATATGATTCATCTTTTCTTTTCGGTTTTGCATAAATACCTTTTTTTTTCATGACTTTACGTATTTTTAACATTTTTATTAACTGTAGCATTAATTGACATTGGAATCCTAACTTTTTATTATAGAAAAATTGTTTATATAATCTGTTCGCATGTGTTTTGATTTGTCTCCAAGAAACTAACCCATTAAGATTATCTAGCACATTGCTATCAATAGTAAAAAAATTACATTCATTTTCTTTCAGAGAGGGTGATGTAATATTTTCAATTTTTATTTCTTTTCGTATTCGTGTATGAAATTTATATCCAGCTTCATTTATTAAATCAACAATTTGATTGGCATCATAGTCATCAGGATTTAAAAACATACCAGGATTCACATCCACATCAACATTTGCATCAACAGTCATACCCATGTGTGGCTCTACATTTCTTGCATCCATCATGATGTCTTAAATGGTCTCATCTACAATGGGCATTGAACTAGATGCTTTAGAAGTGTTATTCAATTGTCATTGTTGTGATCTTCGATCTCTTTGGTGTTTTTCCTCCTTCTCTCTTTGTGCTTGAATTTCATCCACTATCATTGTCCTCTTTTTTTTCTTTTGACGTTGCTTAGAACCCATTTTTTACAAACTCATCTTCAAAAAATAATATCTTTTTATTAAGTTCTTCAAAAAATCATGTAAAAAATATTAAAAAGTACTATCAAATGATGTAAAAAATCTTTGTTAGTATGGATTTCAATGATAGTGTAGTAAATCGATGCAATCTATCTTTTTTTTTTAAATAATGGTTATTTAGAAATGGGGCCCCATTATTTACCCATTATTTAAATAACGTATTAAATCCAATGGGCAAAAAATGTAATGGGCCCCCGTTTTAGAAACAGGCCCCCATTTATAAAACAGGGGCGTGTTATGTAAAATTTGAATTCACAACCCACCACTTGCCTCGGGATTAAGCCTCGGATAGGCCTGGGATGGCCACACCTGAGACATGAACCTGCAAATTCAAAGCTCCATGAATGAAAGCACAAATATAAACTTCTGAAATAGTTTACGTGCCTCTAATTAGAGAATTTTTATACGAAATTGAAACCCATTTCAAATTATACTGTCTAGATTCTAAATATGTAAATTAATTTAAAAATTGATTATTTTAACTATTTTTCATTTAATTTATACTAAATCAGGTCCATAAATTTGAAATATTAACTAATTTTCTTAATTTAATAAAAATTTTATTTTAATGAATTTTGAAAAAAAAATCATATGTCATCAATCTACACAAAATTATTTTCTATTTAACAAAAAGAAAAATTCAAAAAATGCTAAGTTTATGTCAAATTATGTGGGTCGTACATGTCAAATTTTTAAAAAGATAATTACGGCCATTAAAAAATTAATTGAAAAAAAAATATTTGAAATAAAAATACAAAAAAATATGCTCATAAATCTTCAGTGTGTTACAAACCATTTCCCAAAATGGTTTGAGAAAATAATTTTAATTGTGTCAAAAGGTGTGGGTCGTACACATGCATGGTATGGTCCTGAAACAGGCATTTTTAAAACATAGTTTTTAGAACTCCCTTCAAAAAGTTATTTTTTATTATGTGGGTATTAAAATAAATTACATATTTGAAAAGTACACTAAGAGAGCTATCTTTTATTATTGACTTTTTCCAAGATTCAATCTCTAAGTGTTTCAAAATTTAAGCTCAAATGAGACAAAATCTGAAAAACAGGGAAAACACTTCCACTTTTTGGCCAAAAAGTGGACTCATCTTCTTGCACTGACCCACTACAAGTGAGTACAAAGAGAAATTCAAGATTAGCTCAACACAACTAGATGAGTTATTGAAGACACAAAGGCAAAATGGAGATTCTAGTGGACTTGGATTTGAGCAAGGACATAGTTTTGGTACTACTAATGAAGATCAAAATCATTAGGCACTGATAAAGAAGTTTACTGCTTAAAACTTTAATTGTAGATGTTTTGTTTGCAATATATTTGGTCACATGGCTAGGCAATGTAGAAATAGAGAAAACCAAAACCCTGATTCTACTCCTAGTCAATGTTCTAAATATAATAAGTATGGTCATAAGACAAAAGATTACAGAATGAATGTTAAATGCTATGCATGTGGAAAAATTTGGACATATGGCTAATCAGTGTAGGTCAAGCAATTATACTAGTTTTAGCAAAGCAATTCAAAAGAACAATGTTAGATGTTATGCATGTAATGAGGTCGGACAAATTGCTAAATTTTGTAGAAGCAGAAATCTACCAGTTGGTAATATAGGATCAAATGGGAAAGGGAAAGAAAAGGTTAGTGAAATTTGGTAAGATCATACCCAAAGATGGGTGAGGAAGACTGAAGAACAATTTGTAGATGGGAATGCGCTGGTTACTTATCTAGGAGAGGACGTTGCTCCTGCGCCAACAAGTAGCTCATCTAGTAACTAAGGTAGATGCCTTAGGGTTAGGAAAAATTCATGAAGATGTTGCATATGCCCCGGGAAGAGGTTTTGGAAGATGTTCCAGACATTGGAGATGCTTATCCAGCATGGATATGTTTTGTTCAAGATACGGTATCTTTCACTAGAAGTCATTGATGTCAATGAAAGATTAGGGTTTTTCTTGGAGGATATAAGGTCTGATTCACTTATTTTTGTTCACCTTGCATTCAGAGTGATTCAATGTGATTAAGAGTTCTTCAGAGCGATCAAAGGCTATTCATTGCGATCATATATCTTCTTAAGCGATTTCATCAGTGATTGGAAGAGTTTGATAGGGTTTCACTGGAAGCGATCATCGAGTACTTATCTTTAATCATGGAAGCAGGATCATCATCTATTCCTATCTTTGTTGCCAACCCAACTATTGTACAAGTCAAGGACCATCCCAGGCCAATTTTCGAGCAGTATCTGAAAGTGGGTACCCTAGAAGATTTAGTTAGAGCTTTTTCCCATGTTCTAGAGAAAGTTGTTTATGTTAAAGATGTTAGGGAATACATGCACTATCACATTGAGGATTTTGGGACATCTGATATAAAGAGCATGTATATGAGTGAGCTTATGGGAGATTCTAGAAACATTAAACCAACATACAAGCACATTGAAGACTTAGGGTTTACCGACATTTTGGACAATCTGAAATTCGAAGATGAAATCATTAGGTATGTTTTAAGAAGAGTACATGAAGAGTTTATTTGGTTCGATATACCTTACAAGATCATCAAGGAAGCCATCAGGGAAATCACTAGTTTACCATAGGTTGGAAAATGTTGAGATAAGAAGGGCTCTAATGACTATGTCAACAAAATTACTAGCAACATTTGATAGGAGATATATGAGAATAAACACTATTATCGACACAGACATCAGATTTGGTAGCATGATCATCGGTTATAAGGTAACTCAGTCAAACTGACAGAATTCTTTTTCTAGCTCCTACATTTCCACAGCTTACAAGATGATGAGAGAAAATGAGAAATTAGATCTATGTGGTTTGATGTTAGATAAATTATTAATAAACCTAGGAAAGATTAAAGGTGAAAAGGAAGGGACTTTCTGGTATGGAAACTTAATTGTCTGCTTAATGTTATTTTTCATGAATGACACTTCTGGTTTTGGGAAGAGAAAATGGGCATTTGATATCTCGGTAGGGAGATAATTGAAACAGTCAATTGCTACATTGGGCAATCAAAGGGAGGATAAAGTATGTGGATATTTCAAGGGATTCCAGAAGTCTATGAAATCTAGGGAAAGGGTTCCTAAGCATACTGTTGAGAAATACTCAACTAACATATCCTTTATGGTGAAGAAAGTTGAAACACTCATGGAAGCAATTAAGCCCCAAAGATCTCAAGTGAGGAAATGGACTATGAAGTTATTATAATTATAATTATGATGTTATAATTATAATTATGGTGTCATTATAGTTATGGTGTTACAATTAGAATTATAATGAGTGTTAGGATTAGAATCAAGTTAGTATTAAGATTATAACCAAGATTCTCATTACGCTTAGGCTAAAGGTTAGGATTAACATAAGGGTCAAAATTAGGAATAAGATCATATTTAGGTTTGTGGTTAAGATTTTAAATAGGTCAAAATGGTTATGTGGAAAGTTAATGTAAAGGTTAGAATCAAATATAAAATTATAATTAGGAGTTTAATTATCCTATAATTAAGTTAGAAAGAGGTTTATTTTTTAAGTTAGAATTATGCTAATGGTTATGGTAAGGGGTAGTATTTGAGATAGGATTAGGGTTAAAGTGAAAGTTATTGTTAGGGTTATAATTACTTGGATAGGTTAATGGTCAGGGTTACAATTAGGACAAGAGCTCAAGAATATAGATTTATGATAATCTATAATCCTTAAAAAATATATGAGTTACATAAATATAATTCATATTATGGTTAAATAATGTACCATATTATAAAAAATATAAAAAATTATTTTAATACACATTATTTACTTATGTTATTTTAATATTGAAGTATCCATTTATTTCAAAATGTATCTAGTATATACCTATAAATCATTGTCATGGCTCAAGTATCAACTAGACAACAATACTTTTATTACACCATTATAGGGTTGTAATGTATATGTCCTACACTTGTTTATCAACTCAAACTATAATCTTACCTATAAGAAAATTGAGATGTGGTAATTCAACTATCAACTAAACAACAAAATTACAATGGCAAATGAATTAAGGAATTTTATTCATGAGAAATAAAAGTAAGGTTGTTTGACACCCAATTTGTATGAGGAGCATATCATGATAACTAGAATTGAATTATCTTCTTGTGTTAAAATTGAAGTGGGATTTTTTATTTATCCAATATAGAACATGAGAAATAATGTATGGTTGTTTGCCAAGCAGTACAAGTGGATAGTATGATAAGTAAAATTAAATTATGTTCAAATGTAAGAATTGTAGTTAGCTTTTATATACATCCAATATAGAATGTGGAGAAATGGAAGTAAGGGTATTTATCAATCAATGAACTAATTTAATTGCAACTCCTAACATGCACATATTTAATCCGATAACAATATATAATTGGACTTATATAGTAACAAAAACTTATTATGCACTCCAATGAAACCACAATATTGAAGTTAGGTTTTGTATACATCCAATATAGAAAGTGGAGAAATAAGAGTAAGTTTATTTATCAATCAATGCACTAATTTAATTGCAACTTCTAACATACACTTATTTGCAACTTTTGACAACATCCCGACATATATAGCTACAACTTTTGACATACACATTTTAATTAGATAACAATATATAATTAGACTTATATAGTAACAAAAAAGTATCATGCACTATTGAAGTTAGGTTTTGTATACATCCAATATAGAATGTGGATAAATACAAGTACTTACACACTCATTTTAATTTAATTGCAACTTCTGACAACATCCTGACATATATAACTACAAGAAAGAATTCACTCCTTCCAACTATGTTACAACATTACTTCTGGCTTAAAAATTATTCCCTTTTTTATGTCACACCATCCATCTCGATATATATAATAATTAGAGAGTAAAGATGTTTTGTTGGCTTCTGGTTTTGATTGTGTATGTTTGAATGTTTCCATCACTAGCGTAGTCTCTAGGGTGAAACCTTTTCCACTACGAACCAAATACTATTTTAATACACATTCAGACAAAAATTACAATCTAAAAAAATCAAAATTAATAAACTTGAAATTAAAAACTCATATACGTATTAAGGTCAGCCATCATAACCTATAATGCCCACAACCTGGTAATTTCTAATTTATTTTTTAATAGTCCGATAAAGCAAAACACCTCGTTGATAGTTTCATAGCCCGCCTATATCATAGATATATCTTAAATTATTATTAAATAATTTTGAAAAGGAAGACGTGTCATTACCACTTCACCAACGATACTTACCTAGGGTTTCAAAATAAACAAAGGACACCGATCTTATAATTTCTTATATTGAAAACTGTGCTGGGAGACAAGTGGATGGCAGGTAGAGGTGTTGTGATTTCCCAAATATTTCGTTCTTTAAATTGGGACTCTACTGTAAAACCCATGCTTATCTTAACGCAGCAGACAGAAAACCCTACTGTTACTAAAATACCGAGTTCGTAGGCCTCTCCTGGTGTCTTCATAAAGTCCACCATTTCATTGTTTAGTTATCTCAAACAGTTCTTCTCTCTCTGTGTGTAACTTCTGTTTTGGGGTTGTCTGTAGGATTCATTTGCTTTTCGTATAGCCGATAGAAACTGATGGCATGTAGGGATATTGTTGTTATCAAGGAGGAGCAGCCACGCAACAGGCCTTTGTTCTGTGTCGCGCCTCTGCGAACAAAGGCACCTCAATCTGATCTCCGGTGTAGGAGAGATTGTGTCCAATGAAGACTGGCTGCCTAGCTACGGTTGGATTACAGAGAGGCGAATCAGAAAAGAAACTGGTTTAGTTGTTAAGCTGATTAATAAGTGTTTTTCATTTTTTTATTTTCAGTTTTAGCAGTTGGAAATTAGAAATTTCTAGATGGTTTCTGATCTATTGAAAATCTGATTGTAAAGGATTTGGAGTCCAATGTTTGTTCTGAATGTGAAATTTATTTTGTTTCTGTCAAAATGCTTAGTATTATTTAGTATTATATCGAGGTTATTACGAATCGGGTGTTTAGATCCAAAAGAGAAGTAAAGGAGTACTTACTAACAGGATCACGCCTGACAAGGAGAAAGGGTAATCCTTCTAAAATATTAAAACATCATTTTCTTTATGTTGGCATGTATTCATTCTCTGATTGTTGAGGTGATTTTTTATTAATGAAGTATTGAATAAAAGGACAAAACCTTATAATACATTTTTTAGGTAAAGTATGCGCCATTTGAGGGCAACTGTCTTTGGCAAAGGAACAAAAATACCATCTTGTCTATCATTTCAAGAAAATGGATTTTTAATGTCTGCAGGTCAAATCATTCACCAATTCCCTACAGACGGGACAGATTTTGAAGAAAATTGGACTGCATACTAACTTTTGTTTTAATATTCATAAGGTGTTATAAATAAAAAATAAAATGCAATTTGATGCTCTGTTTTTCCTCTTAGATGGGCATATAAGTAAAAAATTGAAACTTTTTTTTTAAGCATAGAAAAGGGCAGAAGTTTCTAGTATTTATGCTACAACAACAGAGACATTTTTATGTATGAATGCATGAGAAAGATAGGGGTAGAATAAAGGTATTTCTGTAGCAACAACGAAAATGATAGTCCGAAACATTGGACTTTGTCCTATTTATCTAATGAGTGAGCAATAGCTTCTCTCATGGAATCAAATTTTGTGTTTGTATTGAAATGTTTATGAATACATAATATTTTGAATGTTTTTTTAATTTTATCTTTGTTCTTAGCTTCTACTTTTCTATCCATCAATGGTATCAGAGTTTTTTGAGTGATGTGATTGAGAATTTTATTCAAGGAGCTAGAAGGGTTATTTATAGTCAATCATGGCAGTTCTGAGCATAAGTTTAACAAATATACAGATTGATCTGTTTAATGTAAAAATTATAACTATTGGGCAATCACAATAAAGGCATTGTTTTCTTCTCAAGATCTATTAGAATTTGCAAATAATGGTAACCCAAAAATAGCAGATGCACCAGCATACAATCCTCTAGATCAAACAGAGAAATATTTTGTCAAAAAAAATAGAAAGAAGTGTTAGCAACAACAAGGAAGGAAAACAAATTTTTTATGTGGAAAACTCGATTAAGGGAAAAACCACGGTGGGAACCTATCCATAGTAAGATGATACTCTCCAGTAGTATGTGAGAATATTGCAATGGGGAATGCACATGCATTCAATCACACTGCCTAGAGCTCACCACTCGAAATATAATGGTCCAGAAGGCTACAACCCTTAGGGAAGACTCACTGGGTTACAATAAGATTCAAACTACAATTTGGAAGAAATGAACTTAGAATTGGGAAACACTAGCAAGCATGTTAGAATCATCAATATCAGTTGTACCAACACCACTTATCAAATATTCATTTGTCAACTTGTGGAAGCTCAAGAATACAACCAATCAACAACTATCACGAAGAAAGATAACTTTTGGAGCACCAAATCATGATCCATCTGAAGTGAAGATACACAAGACCATCCCAAACAATATCGCAAAATCTCAGCACAAAATCGAATCACACCACAATATACCAAAGAAAGTATTGAACTCTACAAAACTGTGATCAGCAAAACAAAACTACAAAACTAGGTCATAAGATCTTCCCAATCTATAAACACTGGAGAAAATCATAGGAATATGTTGATATCAATGACAACAACATATCTTAGCAACAGAAATGTAGAACAATCTCCAACAAGAAGGACCTGAAAGAATTTTTTTATATCTTTCAAGGAGTGCATGTAAGCATTTTTTTTATGATTCTAGTAGCAACAATGTCAAAGCAAGTATGGGATACTCTAAATAGACTTCCTACCAAAGAAATACTAAAAAGGGATTTTGAGACCATTTACATGAAGGAGTCAAATACAATAGACTTATATTTAATTAAAATCATTGGATTGGCAAATCAAATCAAACATCATGAAAAAAATCATGAAGAGAGAAGAGTGGCTGAAAATATTTTAAGAAGTTTTCCTAAAAGGTTTGGATATATTATGATGGCCATAGAAAAGACCAAGAATCTCTCACAATTTTCAATTGATGAGTTGCATGCATATCTTATTTCTCATGAGCATAGACTAAGTAAGTCAACAAATATCAAGTTTGGAGTACGCTTTCAAGACACAAGTCTCAATTACCCATGGTAGATGCAAGGGAAGATCAAATTCTAGAGGTAGAGGAAGAAACTCATATAGAGGTGAAAGAAGCATCCCATCAAGTTTAAGCGGAAAGTCAAGTGCAAGAGGTAACCATCAAACATCAGCTCAAAATCAATCTCAAGGCCAAAGGTATGATAAATATTTAGTCCAATATCATTATTGGATGAAATTTGGGCATGACTTATATAGAGAGAAACAATATGATTTAGACAACAAAGTGCAAATTTTACTAAGGAAAACTAAAATCAAGACATCATGTTCGTAGCTTGTAATGTTTCACAAGATAGTGAAAAAGACATATACATTTTAGACTCAAATTGCAACAATCATATGACTAGGAATTTAGAATTGGTTAAATCAAATGTCAAATTGGGAAATAACAATAAAGTTTCAGTTATGGGTAAAGAAAGTGCCAACATTCTAACAAAAGTGAGGGAGAATTTTTTTATTTCAAGTGTCTATTTTGTTCCAGGGTTAAAACATAACTTAATGAGTATATGGCAACTCATTCAAAAGGGGTATAGAATATTTTTCAAGAACAAAGAATGCACAATTTTATACAAGATTTTGAGAAATCGACTTATAGCCAAGGCCCAAATAAGTAGCAATAGAATCTTTCCCCTAAAAATAAAACTAGATTTAAAGGTAGAATTATCTCAAGCACACCCTTCAACAAAGTCACAATGGAAAGAAGAGAAAACTATAGTAGTCAACCAAGCATCGTTTCAAGCAAAAATTAAGGATGCAAATTAGTTATGGCATCTTAGATTTGGACATTTAAACTTTGGAAGATTAAACCTATTGCATAAGAAAAGAATGGTGAAGGGGTTGCCACTAATAGAAAAATTAGATAGAGTATGTGAAGGTTGCATATTTTATATAGAACATAGAGAAAAATTTCCAGAAGGAAAGTCAATAAGGGAAATCAAACTATTATAAATTTTTCATTTAAATTTGTGTGAACCAATGTAGACATCCTCAATTGGTGAAATCTACTACTTCATGAAATTCATTGATGATTTTACAAGAAAGATATGGGTCTACTATCTAAAACATAAGCATGAGGTGTTTGATTATTTTCGTCAATTCAAGGCTCTTCTTGAAAAGCAAAGTGGGCATCACATCAAAGAATTGAGAATGGATAGAAGTGGTGAATACATTTCAAATGAATTTATAAAGATTTTCAAGGACCATGGAATCCACAAAAAATACACTAAAAGGTATACTCCTCAACAAAATGGTCTAGCTGAAAGAAAAAAATAGGATAATACTGGAAAAATAGCTCTGCATATTTTGTATGAGCTTTGCACTCTATCCATATAGGTCACTAGCACATCATGCTATCATCTACGAGTTGCACATGTGTCTTTGGACAAAGAGCTATCAAAAGTCATCAGATGATCTTTGTGATGCTTTTTGTCTCACCTACGACGTACTTGATAACCTTAGGCTTTGTACTCATTTTGAGTGGAAAGGTAGACTAATGAGTACCCAAGAGGTTTTTTATCTACATGTAGACTAATGAGTACCATAGTATATTGAAAAAATGCTGCAAAAGTTTGGACACATGGTAATGAAAATAGTTCATGTATTCTTAAAGAATCATAATGTTATAATATGTTATCTCTTCTCTACTGATATATGCAAAATGGTCACTAATAGAAATCCTCCTACTAGATTGACAATCTAGGATTTCATGATTAAATGTAGAGACCTAGTTCCTAATAACATTTATTTGGATGTAAGAAGTGAGGAAACAATAATGTTCTACATAGATCAAGGGGATGGATATCAACTCCTATCCAGGAGTCTATATTTATAAGATGGAAGAAGGATTATTTATCAAGACTTGGGCCCCAAAATTATAGACTGTGTACAGATGTCAACCATAATCAAGTTTATTTCGCCAAAAAATATGGAAGTAGATGGGTTGTGAAAGGTTGCAATTGGAAAGATAAATAATGTCTCTTAGGTGAATATGGCTAACTACAAGTCTTGCAATGATGAGATAGGACATGTTGATTACCTATAAAATAAATACTAATTCTTTTGATCAAGGATACTATAACCTATTTTAAATGAATTTTTATTTCAATTACATTATTAAATAATTATTAACTAAGGTTAGGATTATGATTCATAATGTTAGGGTTAAAATTAAAATTATTAATTATAACTTTAGTTTTATAATTATTATTTATATTATAACTTCAACCCTAATTCTTATTCATTATTATAATTCTAATATCAATATATTTATAGTGTTAGAATTGGGATTTTAAGGAGTGTTAGGATTAGAGACATATAAGGATTAAGATTATAATTAGGATTATGGTTAGTCTTAGGATAAAGGTTAGGATTAACATTAGGGTCAAATGTTGGTTAAGGGGAAAGTAAATATAAAGGATAGAATTAGGATTAAAATTATAATTAAAATTTGAATTATCCTATAATTGATGTTACAATTAGGGTCATGGTTATGGTGAGGGGTAGTGTTTGAGGTAGAATTAGGGTTAGGGTGAAAGTTAACGATAGGGTTCAAATTACTTGGATAGGTTTATGGTGAGGTTTACAAATACTACTAGAGTTAAAAAATATAGATTTAAAAATCTATATAGTCCTCTTAAAATATATAAAGTTACATAAACATAATTTATTTTTAATTTTAATATTAAAGTATCTATTTATATCAAAATATATCTAGTATATACATATAAATCATTTCCATGGTTCATCTATCAACTATAAAAAAATAATTTTACTACACCATTATGGGGCTCGAATACATGTCCTATAGTTGTGCATTATCTCAAACTAATATGTTGCCTACAACTAAATTGATATGTGGTAACTCAACTATCAAGTAAACAACAAAATTACTATTGTAATACTAAAAACTGAAACTTCTCACCACTATTTTGCACTTGTTTGTCAATGTAAGAGTAAAAGTAGAACATGCAATGTATAATAGATGACAACTAGAATTAAGTTGTGTTGGCATGATAGAAGTGAAAGGAGGATTTTTATTCATCCAATAATGTCATAAATAATGTAAGGTTTGTATTCATCCAATATAAAACATGGGGAAATAGAAGTAAGGTTATTTATTGATGAGCAAACTAATTTAATTGAAGTTATGTTTGTATTCATCCAATATAGAACATGGAGACACACTTATTCTAATTATATAACAAAACATAATTGGACATATATAGTAACAAAAAAGTATCATGCACTCTAATGAAATAACAGCATACATTTCAATGATGAAATCTCACTCACATCATGTGTGTGACAACATCCCTGACATATATAGCTACAAGAAGGAATTCACTCCTTCCAATTAAGTTACAACATTGCTTCTGACTTAAAAACTATTATGTTTTTGTAGTCAGTCTAGAGTTAATAGATTTAATACTTAAAAGCTCATTTACTTATTAAGATCTGCCCTTTCCTTTTCTTACTCCTTTTGTTGAATACCTCTTAAGGCTTTGGTCTCATTTCTATGTTGGGGTTCTTTTTCATGGAAATTTGTTGGCCTTGAATGACCCCTTGGTTAATATTTTGTTTGATTCCTTGCATTCGACACTTATTCATCCTCGTTGTTGGGATTTTTTTGGCTTTATTGATACTGATTTTGGTTGATTATGATTTAACTACTTCCATGAATTTAATGCATATCTTCATGACTTTTAAATATATTCTGATTGAAACTACTAATTTATTTTTTAATATAAATACAAATTAATAGATTTTGATAAAACAAAACACATTTTGACAATTTCATAGCTAGACTATATTATAAATATATGATAAATTATTATTTAATAATATTGAAAAGGAAGACATGTCCTTACTACTTCACCAATGATACCTATGTAGGCTTTCAAATTAAACAAAGGATGCTAAAAAATAGATCTGAATACATAGGGTACCAATATAATTCAACTACTACAGTATCTTAAAAAAAATCTGAATATGGAGAATACCAAACATAGTTAATTATACATTTTATTGAATTAAATTATGTTTGATATTTGAGTTATGTATTACTAGAAAAGATAATCTAATTATTTATAAAATTATTGTTAAGCCAAGTAACATGGAGCTAAAACTAAATGCAACTTACCTTGGGCTTGAACTTACTTTTCGGGGAGGTCATAAAAAGGTATGGCTTGAAAGTGACTCCTTGAATATTATTAATTCTGTGATTAAACATGTGAATCGGAGTTGGACAATTAAACACCTAATCTAGGATTGCCTCGACATGATTACCAAGCTAGATGAAGTTTGAATTATGCATTTTTTGAGGGAAGGTAACCAACTTGTGGATTATGTGGATAGCTTGGCTATGGTTTATGAAAAAATAAAATGGTGGATGGAAATGAAAATTTATCAATGCACTTGTGTGAACTAGTATGAAAGGATGCTATAGCTCTTGTGGATTCTCAACAAACACTTAATCTAGGATTGACTCAACATGATTACCAAGCTAGATGAAGTTTAAATTATGCATTTTTTTGGGAAAGGTAACCAACTTGCAGATTACATGGCTAGCTTGGGTGTGGTTTATGAAAAAATAAAATGGTGGATGGAAGGGAAAATTTATCAATGCACTTGTGTGAACTAGCACAAAAGGATGCTATAGGTCTTGTGGATTCTCAACAACTGAATATTAGTGATGCAGTATTACTCTCTCCAATAATTGGAATTGACATAACACTAGGGCTTCCATATTGTTCTTATCTTGTTGGTTTTGTGTCTTGTATTTTTGGTCTAGTTATGAGACGGTGAAACTCAGAATTGGAAAGGGCAATTCGAACATGGGGAAGATAAAAGAAAGATTGAGCTGACCTTGTATCATAAGTGGGAGAAAAATAAGGATATGTGGGCTGAGATTATGGATGGTGGTCTTATCCCATGCATTAAAAACCTGCATGGTCATGATCCCAAGGAAATGAAAGGGTTTGTGAATAGCTGGAATAATGGCATTCTCAGTGCTTATGGTGTTGAGTTCAAAATGATGAGGAGCTTATTTCGGGTATTGTTGGGTTACAGATGGAGAGGAAGAAGTTTTACAAAGAATGCAAAGCAATGGAGGAAGCCCTATTTGTTTTCTTTGATAAGCAAAGTGAAAGAGAAAGAGTTAGGAAAATGACAGATGGGCGCTACAATAGAAAAAAATGGATGAGACTATGGGTTGATGTTGCAGAGGTTATTATAAGGTAAATCACCTTGGATAGTCATTTTGTGAGTATTTTTTCTTATTATTTTACTATTTTGAACCATTTTAGATATGACAGGAAAATCTCTATGCCATTTTATTTTCTCTATTCTTTGGAGCATAGTCTTTCCAATAATGCAAAGAACTATGAAAACCTTATTTAACATGAGGGCCTTATCCTTCTTCTAATGGAATGTGTTAAAAGAAATGAAGTTAAGCCCTCACCGGCCCTCAAATGTGAATCTAACCTTAAATCCCTTACTAGTCATGATGTGCATGTTTTTTCTAATATTGAAAGTGAGGATGATAGGATGTCAGGTGAGATGGCCATGGACTGGTGTGACCTTCAAGTGTCGGAAGAAGATCAACAGTATAGGCCCTCTGAGGAAGAGGGTCTCCCCTTCTTGGTACTCCTAGTACTAACAGTAGTAGAAAGTGTAAACCCCCCTATAAAGGCAGCCAAAAAGAATGAAACCCCTCTTCTCCTAAAGATGGGTAATGATAGATTTTAAAAGAAAAAGGTGGGGAAGTCTGTGGATCTATATGACAAAGGAAATAAGAAGATTAAATTAGATATATCCCTAAACCTGGATTAGGTGAATCCTAATAATAGTAAAAGAGATTTGGTGGATATTTACTTGCTAGTGGCTAATTCCACTTCTAGTTAGGAGAAGTGCTTTCATTGATTGGTAAAAAATAAATGAATAGCAATTTTGAAGGCCTCAAAAAGATGAATGAGAAAATTGAAATCCATCAAGCTCAACCTGATCAATAGTATTCTGAAGGCACAGGTTTCTATAGACCAATCTACTAGGACTAGGAGTAGAATTCAAGAGAAAAATACCATGAGGAGTATCATGGAGAAGTTGGAAGACATCAATGAAAAATTTATTGAGAAAAATATTGAGCTTTTAGGAGCTTTTGTTTAGTGAATTGCTAGTTTTCCTGAAGCCTTATTATTGTTATTTTAGTAGGGCATTGTGGGGCTTTGCCCCTATTTTGTTTATATTTGGCTATTTTTTCTAGACATTCTCATAGATATTTTGTTATTTTTTTACTTGGATTTGGGTTTCGGGTCCCTCTAAAACCCATTTTATCTTTATTAAAAGTATGGAGCAAAATATTTTTAGATGTAAATATCAAATAAATAAATTTAATTGTAAAAATCAAATAAATAAATACAAGTAGAAAGAAAATAGAGCATGGAAAAACACACAACAAAATGAGCAATTGAAAATATCCAAAGAACTTTTTGTGGATAGGGGTTGAGGAGAAGAAGAGAATGAATCTGATTGTGCGGGACAAGGTTTGTAAGCTAATAAGAAAGGCAGGTCTAGGTCTAAGAAGAATAAGAGACATGAATGAATTCCTTATCACCAAGCATATTTGGAGAGGGTATAATAACCAGGGAGAATGGAAACTGATATGGGACAACAAGTATAAAAGGCATTATCCTACACTTTTAAGCTTCCTCAATGTGGAAGATATCCCAATTGGATCCAATATCTAGAAAAATGTGTCTAGAACAAGAGATCTAATTGCCAAAGGTATGAAATGGAAGACGAGGAAAGTGAACCTTATCAAATTCTAGGAAGACTCTTTGTTGCTTGAGTCCCCTTTGAGTGAAAGTCCTGAGTGGAGTAGATTTCAGAACTAGTGCAAGGAAAAATATGGATCTATGGTGGGTGACTACTAGCAAGATGGAAAATGGAAGGATTTATCTCAAGTTGATCCTTCCTTGGGAAGTTTGAACAAAATTATGAATTCCATGGTGGTGGTGGAAGATGAAGATCAATTAATCTGGAAAACTCACAGCAAATGGTAAATTCATTGTGGCCTCTCTTTATTATTAGCAGTTTTCTAAAATGGAGAGCCCTTGTTGGGCTAAGGATTGGGTGAAAGGCCTAACCCCTAAAATTAATATTTTCTTTTGGACAACCCTTCAAGATAAAATTCTAACTATTTATAACCTCAGAAAAAGAGGTATGTGCATGCCTAGTGTTTGTTTTATTTGTATGCAGAATGAGGAGACCATCAACCACCTTCTCTTTCATTGTTCCTTCTCTACTGCTGTCTGGGGAAGATGACTGGATCACTTCAATATCAGTTGGAGTTTCTCAGAATTAGTTCAAGAGGTTTTTAATTCTTGGCAGCACCCATCAAGGAATAAATCCACTATTTTGTTGTGGAAATTGGCTTTACCCCATATGTCCAGGGGTATATGGAAAGAGAGAAACAAAAGAGTATTTAGAGAGAAGGTGTCTAAGGATCAAATTGTGTTTGTGAAAATAAAAAGAAGTATATTGGAAAATATGAATATCATAGGTGGTACTGCTAAGCCTCAAGACAAGAATGATCAAATAGTCTTCAAGAAGTAGAGATTAAAAGGTAGTGATCACTTTTAGACCAATCCTAGAGAGGGCATGATGTGGGAATGTGCTCCCAACAGTTGGATGAAAATCAACTTTGATGGAGCCTCAAAGGGTAATCCTAATATTGCGGGATGTGGTGTGGTCCTAGGGGACGAACGGGGAAAATACAAAATTATTAAATGTATAAGTATAGGAAATCAGACAAATCATGTTGTTGAGGCTATGGCAGCTTATCATGGGATGGTCCTAGCAAAGGAAGCTAACTGCACCAAAGTATGCTATAAAGGAGACTCATTGAATATAATCAACTGTTTGAACAAGAAGTTCCTGCCATCATGGTCAATAAACAAGCTATTAAAGTAGCTAACAAAATAAATGAGATATTTGAAATCTGTGTTTTTACACACATGTATAGGAAAGAAAACTCATGTGTTGACTGGGCTGACAGCCTGGCCTGTCAAACAGAGGAAATCATAACTATTAATTGTGAGAGTGAACTCGCATATGAATCAAAATCCTTGCTTGATTTGGACCGTATCTAGACAAGGCAACATGGCACCATCAACCATAATTTATAAATGCCTCTTCCACTTATTTTGAAGCAAGTTTACAATGGAGGTGATGTGCATTTATCTAAGTGTCTTTTCATAATTTCTTGGCATAGATTTAGGGCTGTTTTTCAGGGCAACTACAGAAACTAGAGAAGAAGAATTAGAGCTGAGAGAAAGAAATTAAGGGATTGTGAAGGAAAAATGAGAGGGAATATAAAAAGGTTCAAACCTACCTCTTGATTGGAATGGAGGAAGAATAGGGAAGTTTGGGAAATTCTTAAAGAGGAGGGTCTGAGTGTGTTTATGGAGAGGCTTAGTGGGAAAGATCCTATGGTCACTAAACACTTTATCCAGAATTGGAAGAATGGAAAAAATTTGGTGGGCAGCCAGATGATAATTATGGATGAGGAGATTATTGCTGAAGCCATGGGGATGATGACAGAGGGTATGGAATTTTATAGAGACCGTAGCATCTCTGATAAGGCAGCAAAAAAATTTCCTATCATGGAAGGTGAGATGAAGAAAATGGTGAAGGTCGACAACTCCTATCACTCCCCAAAACATATATGCAGGCCATGGAGGTTCATTTTATTTACTACAAATACCTATATAAATTTGGATGGTAGGTTTACGAGATCTCATAGACACCACTTTGTTTTGGTCAACCATTTTTGCCATGGGGAAAAGGTGAGCTTTCCATAATATATTGCGTGTTCCATGGATCATACTATCAAAGAGATATAGAAAGATCCTAAGGGTGACCATGCTCTTCACTAGGGTCTTATATCTCTTGTTTATAAAGTGCTAAAAAGTAAATACATTGAATAACCTATTAAAGGTAAAAATGCAAGAGATGAGGACACGAAGAGTGAGGTTAGTGGTTTTAACTTCAACTCGGAGACTAAATGCGACTCGGAGGAGCCAAGTAAAATGGGGAGGAACAAGGCTAAGAGGAAATAGATTGTGGTGGATTCAAATATTTCAGAGTCTGAGGCCAAGTCCTTTGAAGGTAAATTCATCAACAATAAGAAAGGGAAAGGCATCAGAAAGAAAACCCAGAGGAAGAAGTACATCTACAAGCAAGGGAACATAGATATTAATCAAATTTTGATTAATTCTGATGAAGAGACAAAGGAGAATAAAAATGATGATGGTCAAGATAAGGAGGGGGAAGAGATGTCGGTTGTGGGCAACAATGAGGATTTGAACACTCAAGGTCTACAGAAAGAGGATCAAGATGACAAAAGGGGTAAATCTAGGGATTGTGTTAGAGAAAATGAGAGTATTAAGGGTTTATGTGATACCATCAACGCAATGGTGAAAGATGTGAATGTTGTCAAAAGAGCCACGATAGGCGACAAACCTTTGACTGAAAATGTTAAAGAGTTGGTGGTGGCAATTAATAATGCCGAAGCCATTGAAAGTATGGTGAGTAAAATTATTACAACTAAAAATAAGGTTAAGGAGATGGTAGAAAATAAGGAGGTGAAAGGGACAGAAATTGCTATGAACAATCCGGGCAGCAAAATTGACAGGATGGAACTCACTATAAAGAAGATAGCTGAAAATAGCTTCCAGATTCTCAATGTCTTGGTGGACAACATGAACATTTTGATTTACAGATTTGATAACATCAAAGAGAAAGAAGGTGACAAGGATCAATTAGACAAAAAAGGTCATGAGAAGAGGACCAGAGCCAATACCAAGAATAAGGGCGACATCAAAGGTCGAGAGTTGGATGATTTAAAGACCTCTATAGACAACATGAAGCAGATGGTGGTCCACGTGAAAGATATCATGAAAAATATCTAGCTCTCTCGGTCTCAGTCTCGGTCTCTGTCTTTGTGTTGTCTTTTCTCTTTCCTTTCGCTATCTTTTTTTGGTTCTTCATGTTATGTGTGTTGAGATCCCTTTTTTGTTCAGATGGGATCAGTTTTTGTTTCTGAAGTGATCAGGCATGGTTTTTTCTAAGTTCTTTGGCTCTCCTGCTATGTTAAACGTTCGGGTTCCTTTCAAAAACCTGTTTTACTTAATCAAAACAAAATGAGCAATTGAAGTGCTCAATTGAATTTTATTAATAAAATAGAAATAGTGACACATATATATTAAAACATAAAGATAAATTTTATAGGATTTTTGATAACAAATTGTTTGATGTTGAACAACAAACTGACGATGATTGACAAGTAACTATAGATTTTGAATACAAATTGATTACTATTGCCAATTAATTAAAAGATGAAAGATAGATACACAATTTAAAAGTAATTTAGTTTTAATTTTGATTAATTCTTAATATATCTCTACACAGTAAAAAAATTATTGATTTTTTTTATTATAATCATTTTGAGATTTTATAGCTTACTTCTAATCAACACAATTTTGAAGTGGTTTTGGCTTACCACAAATGATCACATTAATTAGTTTGTAGCTAACCACTAACTTTATACACACAAGTGATTTTTACTCACCACAAACCTCACATATAAATTGTTTTGGCTAACCCCAAGCCTCACTTGTTTTGGTTAACCATGAACCTCACTTATTGTTGCTAACCATGTGTAATGTGGTGAAAATTGGGAATGGAGAAGTCAAGAGGAAGTATTTTTTCTCCTCAAGGAAAGGAGTGAACTTTTCATAAAAGATTCTCTTCAACCTCTCACACACATTACATTTAAACATTTAAAAGAGGGGGGGGGATTCACTAGATCAAATCTCAAGAGATTGAATGCTAAGTGAATTGACAATGATTTTGGAAAGTGAAAGTAACCCCTCTTTTAGAATGCAATAGGTTGAATTATGTGATTTAAGACTAAGTGTAAAAGTGACAAAGAAATGATTATAAGTTGAGATAGAAATACAGGATGAAGTTGTGCACCTGGAATTAAAGTAAAAGGTTGAGATGAAGCTCCCCTATAAATTTGGGCAAAAGTTGTCGGGATTGTGTTGAAAGTACACACAGTCTTTCAAAAAATCCACGCATCGAAATGGGTTTTTCTGCCTATAAGAATGGAGTGCATATCTACATATAGAGCTACGTACCTACAACCTACACACACAAAAAAAAAGGAAATATTGTTGGGTTTGGGGGTTTGCCTTCAGGTGAAACCCTAGTTCTGGAATTAACCAAATGATGATAAGTACTTGCAAGTAATGAAAGTAAATGACTGAAATAGAATTCACCTCAAGAGAGGATGCAATTAAAATGTTAATAGAGTTGTTTGAAAGTATACATATAATTGTATGTCACAAAAGAGCTCCTCACCAATGGTTGAATCATTGACTTGAATGCAACACCTAGCCTCGAAAGGAAACATGAGAATTCTTAATCGATGCTTGAATGGATACTTGAGTGCTAGAATGCTTGATTTTACTTAGGATCACAATTTCCTCTTCATATCTCTATATTATTCACTTATTCACTAATAGGAGAGAAGAATGCATCTTATATTTCATCAATTAGTGTTAATTGACTGATTTTTCGTCATAGGCCAACATAGGGACACTTTTCCCGCTTCTAAAATGAAAAGCCCAATGCAAGATTTGAATGGAAGGGGCCTAAAATAGGGTAAGGATAGGGGCGCCATGCCCCTATCCTACCCTAATTTAGGAAAGAAAAGTAGAGTGTGGGCTGCGAGGAAATCCAAGCTTCAAGTAGTGTGGGCATGTCTCAGGTCTCCAATCAGGCTTAGGTATTCATTTTGCCAATGTGAAGACCCAAATATGGTTGAAAATTGTAGGATCACAATTTTATGATGCTACATTTAGCCCCCACTTTACTAGGAGTATAAGCGTACACCAATACTACCAATAAAGTACAAGGAAAAGAAGATTGAAAGACTTTCACCATGTCAAGGAGGAAAGATACACCAAGCCCCCAGTGGAGTAAGGATCTTATGACATTGATTTAAAAATTAAAAGGGAATATCAAGAGGGAATGACCATGACTGCATGTAGCGAGGTTTCCCTCACTATGAGTCATGAAAAGAAAGGATAGAAAAAATTACCAAGTAAAGCCAAGTTCACTATGTAACTTTGAGTATCAAGAAGGAAAATATGAGAGGAGTGTATGCCCCCACATTAAAGAGATCACAAATGCCTTCTCAGGATTGATTTCTTTAAGGCAGGATACACCTGTGTGTGTGTGTGTGTGTGTGTGTGTGAGAGAGAGAGAGAGAGAGAGAGAGAGAGAGAGAGAGAGAGTATGTTATCACATGGATTTAGCCCCCAATTGAGGAATGAACCTAAGGATAAGAAACACAAACACAAATCATGAGGCAGTTTCACTTTCCTCGGGGTCTTTATGTTGTATGATAACTCATGTATATCATATATATGTGTGTGTGTGCATATAATAATCGTAATTCCCCAAAGAAAGGAAACTACCATGGATGAAAGGAAATAGAAGGTGTCTTTTGAGTCAACATGAAAGAGACCAAAAGAGATGTCAATGCTTTGCATCATCCTCAAGTAGACATTACTATTGGGAAAAATGGTGTCTCAACCTTGCATTTATGCGAGGTTACTATTTATAGTAAGTTTTCATTTGAGCACGAAATGGTGCAAAACTCTCCCTGAAGCTTCTGGTTGGCTAGATAAGCGTTCCAGTAAAGTTTCATCGCAAGGTCACAGCTAGTTTTGAAGATATTAAAGTTTTCATCTTGGAGGGGTGCAATAAAATATTTAAACTTAATTTTGGAGACTTTAGAGGCTCTGAAACACCCTGAAAAGTGGCCTTAACCGGCAAAGCCGGTTACAAGGTGATAGAGAACTTCGCGAGCTTTCCGGCGCTTCAAACGGTTTGTCAATCGGACACTCGGTTCTCAAGTTATGGCCTCCGGAAGTTTGTACTCCTGAAATAGGAAAAATAATTTGTATCGGATACATAAATGAGCTGTAAAAGGGAGCGACACATGTTGATGTGTGCTTTAACATGTCATAGGGCATCTAGAAGGGAGATAAGGTCGGCTACACCTTATTGGGTGGTTTTAGCCCATGGTTTTGTAATACCGTTTGACGGTTTCTTGTATTGTATCTCCTATTTATGAGGTGTGTGAGATAGAGGTTGGGTGTAAGAGTCCTATGGCTATTGAGTTGCCTCTGAATCTCTGATTAGTGATACTCCTGTGAAGAGCTTGCTCTGCAAGTATGTTGTAATCTATTTTTGATTGCTGAATAAAATATTGAGCTGCTTTTGGAGGGTGGGGTTTTTCTCCCGAAAGGGTTTTCCCCACGTAAATCATTGTGTTGTGGTATGATTGCTATTATATCTATTTCTATTTTTTGTAACTGTTGTAATGATCTGAAAAAGTTTTGCATTACCCTCCTCTCAAGGTTAGTGTAGGAAGTTGTTGCCGCTACTTAACTTCCTTACAATTACTAGGGAACATAGAAGAATAGGGATACACATAGAGGAATGGTCACAAAAAAAGAAAGAAAAAAGAGAGAGAGACAGAGGATTTACAGTGCTTAATGAAGCTAATCTATCACATCATCCACCTCCCAATCTTGCTGATCACTATTTTGGAAAGGAGGGAAACATGCTAGAGGAGCGACATCAAGCAAACCATATGGAGCTATGAGAAGATCCAAACAAGGACTATTCTCATGTGCTAATTTACTTTGTTGATTTCTAGGAGCTAAGATTAAGGCTTTTGAAAACTCTGCAGATAAATGTTTGTCCACATCAACATATTCATAATCACTATCAGAAGCATCAGGAGTTGTATTACCATCATGAATAATATTTTCACCTATTTCTTCATCAAGATTTATAGAAAAAGGAGCGTGAACATGAATGGGAGTAAAACCATCACATGTTTTTCGCAACTCATGATTCAGAGATCTAGGTTCAACATCTTGTTTAGGAGAAAAGAGAATCATGTCAACTGTCGAAGTTTTGGGACATTGAATATTTTGAGGAACAACTTCACAAGCTCGAGAATGATGCTTTCATCGATGGTCTCTTGCACAACGATTCCATCACATCTTAGCGAAAGACTGAGAAGGAAGAGGAATATTTATGAAAGGATCAATATTTGTTGAAGGAGAAATAATCCCATCTTTGATAGTTGAAGGTTTAGGTTGAGGTCTTTGAGGTTGAACAAAAGGAGAGGCAGGTCTCTTCTCTGTATAAGAGACAGAGGTGGAATTTCACCATATAAAGGAGGAATGTTTTGTGTAGGAAGGAGACTAGGTCCATCATGTGGAGGAGTTCCAAGTCTAACGTTAGGAGGAATATCGTTATTCTTCTTAGAAGAAGGTATAGTTTCATCCATTGGAATAGGTTGGGAATCTTCCTTAGGAGGAAGGTTAGTTTTATCCATCAAGGGAAGAACCGCATCTTCAAGAATGATAGGAATGTCAAGTTTTGGAGTTCTAGGTTGGCTTAAGGATAGGATCATATCATTCTTCCACTTTTGATAAGATTGAAAGAGATCATCACTGTACAGTGGAAGAGATTGAAACTGTTTAGGCCAAAAGAAATTGATAAGAACACATGGGCTTCTTTCAACTGGTTGAAATAAGCTATGGTTAATAGTTATGATTTCTTCATTGTGGGGAAATTTCAAACATTTATGGATTGGAGATGCAATATCCTTCATGGAAGATAGACAAGGATAGCCCAAATTCAAACGAAATTGCTTAGAGGAAGGAATGATAACAAAGTTGACATCCATAGATTTAGTGTGAACCTCAATAGGGAGTGTGATAGAACCAATGGTAGGACAAGAGAATCCATCAAGTAACTTAAAAACCACATTAGTGTCATCATAGATTGGTCTATGAAAATGTAAAGTGAAAAGATACTCCTCAGTGATTACATTAACCATGCAAGAGGGATTTATAAGATCTCCACAACAAGGCATTTCTTGAATCTTTTCAACTATATATAAAGGCCCATCAGGTGCTCTAATGGTCTCACTGAGGTAAAATACGATACATAATTTCTTAGGTTTTATTTGTTTCTATACCATATTCACCAAATTTTAAACTATGGTAGTCACATCAAAAGGAGAGAAAGAGGTATGTTCAGTCTCAATCATGTTAGAGGTATGAAAAGGTAAAGGATCAGTACAAATCTTAAGATTTTGATTAGGAGGGGCTAGTGATTTGTTTCCCTTATCATTCATACCTACCACAAATATAGTATTATTATCAATCAAATCTTGAACCTTACTTTTTAATGCAAAACACTTCTTAGTGTCATGACCAGGTTGACGATTAAATTAACAAAAATAATTATTATCAAAGTAAGGTTAGGCTGCCTTACAAGGGTCAACTGGTTTAATGGGAGGAAGTTTGATAACATTTCTTTGTAACAAATGAGACATAATGCTATGTAAATATACATTCAAAAGATTAAATTGTCTTTCTCTTCTAAAAAAATTAGAAATAGGAAGCACACTTGTTGTAGCATTCACATTGTTGTTGTTGATGTTGTCATTGAATTTGATGAATCCTTTGCTTGGTTTGAACTTCACAAATGGTTGTTGAGCAATGTCAGCCTTATCACTTAGAGCCATAGCCTGGTTTGAAGAGTTGCACATGAAGAAGTTGAGAAATACAACATCAAAGATCCCAAGAGCACCTACAAGCAAAATGCCTATCATAAGAGGAGAATTGAGGCACAAACATAATAATGGCTCTGAAGAAAAAGATTATCATTCAGAGAGGGAATTAAATAAAAGGTACCATACAATCCTTATAAAAGGATATTAGGAACCGTAAAGGTGTGAAACCCTAAAGAAACCCTAAAGGGATAATGTGTATTTAATAATTAGAATAATTATTAAATACATACAATATTATTAAATGCCTAATAGACTAATAATTAACTAAATAATTATTAGCTATTACATGATAACTCTAACACTCTCCCTTAAGATGAACTTAGGGAGTTGTAATGACACTTTTCTTTAAGACTTAATTAAGTAATTGTAGTGGAATTAAAAGGTCAAATGTTAAGGTTAAGAGTAATTAAAAGATGCCATAAAATTATACTAGATGTACATACACAAGATGACTGACATACAATAATCTAATAAGAAGTATAAAGTTAATTGTTACCATAATAAATTAAATAGCATTTCCATATAACTCAACCATATAATCATTAAAATCATTATATTCTCATTATCCTTTACCTTCAAGGATTTCAACTACTTATCTGTATCATGAGGCTTGCAAAATTCACTCTCACTTCAAGGAAAATCTAGTGGTATTGGCCCTTATTGGGCGCACATCTCAGAGGAACTAGATTATCTATAGTTCAAAGGAATAGTTATAGGTCTAGGTTCTTTTACAATAATCAAGCACTCCAGGATGATAGGTTCTTACACAAAACTTCACATGCATTCATGACATGAAATAAACACAACCCTGGCCAAGACACTTCTAGGTGTACACTATACCCTGAGTTGGACACACGTTGTTTGCCCCTTCTCCAATCCTAATGCCAATCAATGACCTTAACCTTCATTCCTTTATGTCCTCTAAATCCCTATATTTCCTCTCATGCCCATAGCCCACCAAGCCACCTTCTTCTTCTTCTTCCTTGAGTGATCTCCATGCCCCCTTCCAAGACTCGCATAAAAGACTTATATAACCTTTTTAAGCGGTGGTTTCCAAACCATCAGACCCTGTCAAAAAGGTCACGTTTATTTACCCTTTCATAGATATAATCATAACTATCTTTTAAGATAGTTTTTAATAATCATTCTTTATTAACCTTTCCTTAAACCAAAGGATTATAATATCCTTTATTTTTATTCCCCTTTTTAATTCTAAAAGGATTATTTCATCATTTTATCTTCTTTTGGAGAAAAAGTCACATAACAATTCTCCCCCTGAAATTTAGTTGTCCTCAGTAGCATGATATTTGTATCTACATCACAATTCAACAAGTACATAGTCAATAATTGAATATGATAGGATTGAATATTTATACTTCATCAAATACATTATTTTCTTCTTTTGATTCATTGATCTCTTTTAACTTTATTTATTTATTTTAATCTAATAAACAACTTACAAAGAGTCACTTTCCCAATCAAATTATGATGAGAATTAGATATTTCTTATAAGTATATCCCAAATTTACAATTGCAAAAATTAAAAATGCTTAATCTTAGATATTTTAACTCCGTCAATTTGTCTAATGTGCAATCTATTTTATTTAGTATAGATATTTCTAATGTGTAACTTCAACATTAAATTTAAAGGTATCATCCTATGTTGACATGACATATACCTAGTGAATGACATGCATATCCCATACTATGTAGTTGCTCATCATCATATATTCAACATATATTACAACATGATAATCATCCATTCTGGACTACATGAGTATCTTCTACTACTATAAGATGAATCGCATGTACAAGGTTGTTGGGTTGATCAAGTCCAATAAAAAGGTGCATTAGATAAGAATAGTACTTAAAATTTATATATTACTAGTATCTTAAAAAAAAAAAAATTAGGTTATGACCACCCACAAAGGTCTTCATATAAAATGGTTCTAACCTTTTTTTGTTTAACTAGGGTATTATAATTTCAATTTTAATTTAAAGGTCATCTCTCCCCCTGTAAAGCTCAACATGTCACCATGTTTACTCCTAAATTATTATCACTCATTTAGATATCTTAGTTTCTAGTTATTAAATATATCCTAGGAGTTGTGGAATATGGGCTCACAATGTAGCTTATATTAAACAAATACAAATATTAGTTTGGAATAAACATAGCCTGTATAACAAAGCCACTCCAAATTAACAGAAAACCAATTGAGAAAATAGTATGAGTATTAGTGCACTAGCTTTTATGTCAAAATAAAGTCCTTATATTAGAGGGTACTATCTAAACAAGATTATGAACCTAACTTCACTAAAGTGACCATCTCTTATTTGAATCTTCTAATAGATACATCAATCTTTAAAGATTTTCATAAGTCATCCAAACCTCTATGCAAATTTGATATTAAGATTTCTTTTTTGTATCGAAAAGCTCAAATGAAAAGAGTACCTCCTTATTGATTGACTAATTCTAGGATGTTTTTCAATTTAACTTGGTCCCTCACTATCAACAATAGTTTCTTTCTTTTTTTGTTGGGTTGGATTAAGTATAAATGCCATTATTATATAAACTTAGTTTTTGAGATATGGCTCACTTGTATTTGATTATTATTAAATACAAAGATACTTATGCTTCATTATCTAGCTAACTTCTTAATTGAATATACTGAGATTTTCTTTACTAACTAAAGCTAAATAAAAATTGCCATGTTAAGACTCTAAAGATCCTAAGGTTGGTAACGTATTGAACTTTTTGAAATCTGTAGAATAGAATAATTATTTATGCATAGGAACAATAGTTATGGCTCCTTATAAGGTGATGTCCAACCTATATTTGATCAAGGGAAGTTTCAAATCCTTGAGAGTACTTGTTTTATAGATAGGTTGAAAGGATACTTCTCCCTTCACTCTCTTGGGAATAAAAGTATATTCATACTGATTCACTTATAAAATCTCAATGATAGTATGCAAAAATTGATATTCATAGAGCTTCATTAACCATCTAATAGTTAGAATTATGTGACTAACCAATCAAGGTTACATTTTTAAGGAAGTAAAAGTTACGTTTGAACAATAAAATCATGACACTCTTTTAATATCATACTTTGAATTGCTATGACACAACCTAAAATTTGATTATTGCAATAAAATTAGTCACAATTTTTTTCTTTTCTTTTTTTTTTGATAATATATAAGACAAGATTACTCCTAAGGTAGGATATGATTTGATTTTTCATAATGTGAGTGCCAAAGTAACTCCACATAACATTAATCCTAAAATAACTAATAAATAAATAAATCATTTTCATCATCACCAAGATGGGAAGAATTTGTAAGCAGATAATAAGTTGAAACTTATTTCATGTAGACACTCAATGCGCTATATTATAACTCATATAGTTTACTAAAACCTTTACTAACTATCATGATTGATGATAACAAAACAAAATGACATGTTAGTATTATCAAACTGCATACAAGAATGTGTATATTTAACAACAATAAAATATATAATTTTTTTAGATATGAAATAAATTCATACACAAGACTCACAATGTTTATAATCCTATTAGTTAGGTATCAAAATTCTTATTTCAATAAATAGATAAGTTAAAGAATCATATTATGAGCATTCACATAAATACTTCTGTAGACATCTAAAAATGGTCAATGCTTGCGGAGTCATACTTTAACATTGGTGCATTGCCTTATTTTAGGGTTTTTACGTCGCATTAACATTTCTCCTATGTTGCACACTTGGTATTTATCATTTGCGAGCATCGATTCCTTCTTCTACATTCTTCATTTGTCTCACTTTCAAATTTGGTCTTGTCTATAACAATCTTCAGTCATGATTTTGATCGATCTTATCCTATTGTATCAATGTGCGTGTTCATTTGTCATCATTTTGGACATCATCAATCCTAATTAGGGTTTTGTCCTCTTTTCAATTTTTTCATCTTGTGATTGATTTATCATCGATCATTATCGTTTTCAATCTTGTCATCATGCGATCGATTTGTCATCGATCGTTGTTGTTTTCAATCTTGTGATCGATTTGTCATTGATCAAGGTCATTTTCAATCTTGTTGTTTTGCAATCTATTTTGTCATCGATCCTTGTCCACTTGTCAATTTTGTCATTTTGTGATTGATTTTTCATCAATCATGGTTTTTCTCAATCATGTCAATTTGGATCAATTAGTCATTGTTCCTCATCAATTGGTGCATTTATCAATCAAATCGTTTGTCAGCATTGGTCTCGTCATTAGTTAGAATCATAATCATAATCGAATCGACATCAATTATCCTTTGTCAAGACCTAATTCTCATTAGTTAGAATCATAATCATAATCGAATCGACATCAATTATCCTTTGTCAAGACCTAATTGTCATTCTTGCATTTTTTAATTCATCTCTAGGGTTTCATGATTTATTCATTTAACCTTGTTTGTCATTTCTCCCTCTAGGTTAAATAATTTATTTATTTATCCTAAGTCTTTGTGTCACAATTAAATATTTATTTAATTGGCTAACTAATTATTCCTCTTTTTGTGAATTAATTAATAAATGACAAATTATTAATTAATTTACCTAATTTTCCAATTTACCTAATTTCCTAATTTTCATCAATTTCTAATTCCCAATTTCTAATTCCTAATTTCCTAATTTCTAATTCGTCTAATTTTCAATTTTCTTCTATTTTTCTCCTAATTTCATGGGAATGACATTTCAATTTGTCATAGTTGACAATAAATCAATTTTGACATAGCAAATTTGTCATAATTATCAATCAATCAATCTTGCATAGAAAGTGTCAATTTGTCATAATTTGTCACGTTTGTCATTTTTTATTTGAATTTTCCTTTCAAATCTCTTCATGCTAATCTTGTCTTTTCTCCAATTTGTCTATAAATTGGATGAATTTCTTCAATCAAGGCCCCTGGTCGAATCAATCACGCTTCTAGTACCCTTATGCTGTCATCTTGTCTTAACAATCTTGCTTTCACATTATACTCATGCACTTGAAGGTGAGATCCACAAAACAAAGCCATTTGAAGGAGAAAGAAGGAAAATGGAGCCACATGAAGAAGACATTTGCATTTGGTTTGCTTGGTTTTCAATCTTGAATGTCTTGTTTTCATTGAATGTAATTAGGATTGATCATTGCATTTTAGTTTTTGTGATTGAGCTAGTCCAATTTTATATTGCTTTGATGATTTCCACATTTCCTAGATACATTAATTGGTGAACCCGATGTGAACTAACCCCCTAATCATGCTTTTGAGTGCTTTTGAGTTGATTTGCAGGTGAAAAACTCAAGAAACACGGTAATTGAGGGCTTTCTGAGAACTTCTGCACTTGTGTAGGAGCAATTTGTGCCCGTGTCGAGCAATCTGTGCCTGTGTCAAGGACTTCTATGCCTATGTCAAAGGGATTTGTGCCTATGTTACTTCATTCTGTGCTTGTGTTACTGCATTTTGTGCCTGTGTAAGACATTCTGCGCCTGTGTAAGGCCAGAAAGAGAGGTAAAAATCAGTGTTTTTACTTGTAAATTACTTTGTTTTGCATTCTGTTTCTACATTTTGGTTTTTCTTTGGTACTGATCCTCTATGCAGCACCTTGGCATTATGCATGGCAAAGACAAAAAATGAAACTACTAACTAATTTTATGTAGGTTCACTAGTCAAAGATCAAACAAATCAAACTTCTGACTTGGTGATTTTGCAGGTTGCCTTGTAATCCAACTAAACTTTGTGTTTGCAATTCATAATTAGGCACCTAGTATGATTGCTAAATAGGATGGAATGAATGTGTGTTTGCTTTGATTGTTGAGTTTGACATTGGAGTAGGAGAGTATGCTCTCATCCTTCTTAGGGTGATTAGAAATCCAGATCTTTGATACCATTCTCATGGCTCAGATTGTTTGTTACCTTTAGAGGGCCTTCCTTCCTGACCATTTGCTTTCTTTTGCAAGCAAGTGACAATCATGAGGAGGGAACGACCCAAAGTGAGTATAGCTAGAATACCTTGGCATTCTAACTCACTATAAATAAATACTTGATGGGCGAAAGCTTTGAAGTAAGGGTTATGTGGGAATTGTAGTTACTTGGGAAGTGATGACCCTTGGAATCTTTCTCATATCAACATCTAAGTAGGGCCTCAAGGTCTAAATCATGCTTGCGCGACTACATTTGTTTGGTATCTTGGTGGGCTTAATGTCTCAATCATGCTTGCATGACACCAAGGAGTAACACTTAATAGAAATCCTTACTAAACACCTTGTATTTAGAGGCCAAGAATCCTTCTAGTTGCTTAAGAAGGACAAGTTCGGATACTTGGAAGAGATACTAAGTTTTCCATGGGGAGATTTCCATGGGGACTGATGCTTGGCTGCCCTGAGTGCCATGGAGGGGAGCCCATGGGGTCAAGCATCTATGTATTCTCCTTGAATCCCATAACGAGTCTATGTCTCAAGTACCTATTGCCCTTGCCATCCATAAGAAATGTGTGAATGAGCATGATTGTCTTGAGTCTAAGTTAAAATATCTTGTCTTCTTTACTTGTCAAAAGTTGAGTTGTGTCTTATTTCAAAACCAAGACATATTGATTCAAAACAAGGTTAAACATAAGAATATTTCATTTAACAAAGTTCAAACACCTTCAAACATGGTTGTCAAACATTTTTCAAAATCTTGTCTCAACATTCGTGTCACTTAGATTTAGGTTTGCAATTTGCAAAGTCATTGTGAAGTACCAAGGTTAGGTTTTCACCTAAGTCATACTCCCTTTGCATTTCAATAAGGGTCATCCATTTGCATGTGTCTTCTTGCATTAGAGTAATACCATTTCATAATTCAACCTTAGGTTTTTCCTTAGGTTGACATTGTCATACATTTGCATGTGCATACCCTAGGTCCCTTCATTAAGCTTAAGTCTTTATCATATCATATTAGAGTCATTTTCATAGCAATTGTCCCTTTGCATATAGTGTCAAAACTAGGTTTTGTCATACTTGAGTAATCCAAATCTTTGAATAAACCCTAAGTCATTGTTAAGAAGTCTAGACCTTATCAAACTTTTGTCTTTTGTCATTTCATCAAACCTAGCTTAGTATCCAAGCATATAGGGGAGACATTGTCATTTTGTCCTTTTGTCACTTGGTCCTTTTGTCCTTTGAGGTCTAGACATCATTTCAATTTCCTAAGGGTCTCCTTTTAGATTTGCATTCCAAAAGGTTTGTCAAGATCTCAAAAAACAACAAAAACATAGGTTGCATTCTTGCCATAGATTGCATTTTCATCTATTTAGTTTTCATTTAGTTGCATATCATATATTATCCTTGAAAAATTCCAAAAATATTGCATTCGCATAGTGACATGCCTATTGAGACAAGGTCAAAATCTAAGAAGATGGGCGAACCAACGTATCAACCCATTGACAACATATCAAATTCATAGTTTCAAACTAGTCAAACAGTACAAATTGAAGGTTTCTCAAACACATCATTACCACCATATGGAATGGTTCAACTTGGACTACCTCCATTATATGAACCGGTATTTGTACCCATGAAACCAGGACATGGGAGTGTTCCACCAACACCAAGAGGAAATGCACCTTTCGATTGGAATCAACCAAACCTGCAACATGAAATTCAAACATTGCATGAGGAACAAACTCTTTCACAAGGATTTGGTTCAGATCAAGGAATTCAATAGGAGACAAATCCAAATATTTTATGAGATACTTCATTAGATTCTGATTCCTCTGATGATGTTGATATGTTCCTTCAAGACCCAAAGTTAACAAAAAAGATGGATAAATTCTTGAACAAGGTCTTTAAGATGTTCCCACAAAAATATCTTGACATGATGAGTAATGTGACCTCCTCCAGTGAGCAAATCAATGTGCAAAAACAACAAGGCGGTGAGCTGTTAAGTTTCTCTCCACATCCAAATGAAGAAAATGTGCAAGAAGAAACTCAACCTACCTTGATGAGTAAATGTGCTTCAAAGGCATTGACAGTGACTATTCCTCAAAAGGGACCATTTGAGACAATAAATAATCCATTATTTAACACAACACCTGTAACACAAGATCAAATGAAGACCACACAAATATTGATAGTTGTCCCTCAACAAGAAGTGGTTCCTCACATGCATAAAACTGGATCAAAATCTAAGATGCAAGAAAGCTTCATGACTGGAATGCTTGATCTCACCAATGTCCAAAACAATTCGACAATGCAACAAAGTTCTTATGTCCCAATAAGCTCAATATGTTTGCCAAACACTATTGTGACAGATCTTTTGATAATGGCAACACAAAGAGCTACAGATAATGATTTGCATCAATAGCAAATGTTGCAACAATTTAGTAATACACGAAAGGTACAATCGAGTGTGCAAACAAACAATGCACAACAACAACAATACCACATTCGACAACAAATTGCAATGCCCTTTGCACCATTACAAGTTAATGCAAACTTGCAACCACCAAAATGGATTGGACAAATAACACAGCAAGTTAATGCAAGTGCCATACCCCATCTTAAGGAGAAACAAAAAAAAACCACCCAAACAAAGTTTTTTGCACATGATGGGATTTACACCGCGACAACAACAATTGGCACAAAGTCAGCAAATTCTGATTCATCAGCATCAACAACAACATGTGCCTCAATATGTGCCAAGATAAACAAGCTATCATACTTCACAACCACAATTGGTGCTTGTGCAATATCAACAACACCCTCAATTGCAATATCAAGCTAGGCTACAAATGATGACTCCACCACGAAAAGCATAGCAACAAGGTCAATATCAAGGCATGGCACAAGCACAACAACAAGAGGTGTACCAAGAACATTATATGCCAGATACACGAAAGACGACAATTTCAAAGCATCAACAACTAATCAAAAACATGATGTATCGACAAAGAGTACCCACCAGGATTAATGATGGACCTTCAAAATCTGACACAATTGTGCAACAACTTGAGAAGTTGCAACGACAAGTCGACGCATTAGAAACCAAAGGAACAAAGAAGCTATACACAGATCAAGATTTATGTCCTAATCCCTTTGACAAGAGCTTATACATGCCTTCCTTCCCTAAGCATTTTGAGGCACCTAATTTTGAGAAATATAAATGGAATGGCAACCCAAAAGATCACATTCAAGCATTTTTTGTGGTGTGTATCAAAGTGAGTTATGAGGAAACATATTTAATGTGCTTATTTGCATGAAGTCTCACGGGACAAGCCATGGATTGGTATTCGCATTTGCCAGGAAATATAAAGACTTGGTCGGAATTGGCTCAAAAGTTTATATCTCACTTCGCATTCAACATCGATAGTGACGTGACCATGTTAGATTTATGCAACACCAAGCAAAAGCAAGGTGAACCATTAGTGTCTTTCTTGCAATGATGGCAAAGCTTGTATAGTCATTCTTCCCTAGATATACCTAAAGAACAACAAGTGAATTTGTTTATCCAAAGTCCCAATACTATTGAGAAACTCATTAAGAAAGGGATGAACATTGAAAGTGCTCTTGTAGCCAAGGGAATCATTAAGCTCAATAAAGATAGTGACAACACAAACAATTCAGGAGACACACTTCTTTGGATTGAGTCTAAGCTTGTAAGTTTCCATTCAGTCAAAGATTGGGCCCAGGATGGCTAGATGACTATCTCTTGTGAAAGATTTGCATAATAAGTCATCAACATAGTCCTCCATCAAGGTATGCATGAAATCATGGAAAATTGTCATCATAGCTCTTTGATATGTTGCTCCCGCATTTTTAAGACCAAAGGGCATCACATTCCAGCAGTAAGTACACCAAGCACATGTGAATGTAGTCTTATGTTGATCTTTGGGAGCAATGCAAATTTGGTTATAGCCGAAGAAACCATCCGTCAATTAGAGCATCTCATATCAAGCAGTCATGTCAACTATGATGTCTACATTTGGCAGTGGAAAGTCATCTTTAGGGCATGCTTTATTGAGATCCCTAAAATCTGTATAGATTCTGATACCCCCAGTTACTTTGCTAATTGGTACCAAATTTGAAATCTAGTCTACATAATCAATGGGTCTGATAAAGCCCACATCTAGTAATTTTTTTAGTTCTACCTTGACCAAGAGAGCCACCTAGGGATGCATCTTTCTGAGTTTCTATTTGACAGGCTTGGCATCTGCTTTTAATGGCAAGTGATGAAGGACTAATTCTGGATCAAGGCCAGGCATATCTACATAAGACCATGCAAAACTGATCTTCTTCTCGAAAAAGAAATTGACAAAATCTATCTTTTCCTATTTTGATAGAGAAGTAGCAAAATGGATGATCTTAGGGTTGTAAGGTGTACCCAAATTTATCTCTTCAATCATTTCTACAAGCAATGTTGATTTATCCTAACTGGATGGGGGTATGTCCACTCTTCCACCTTTGGGTGCCTCATAGAGGTTTTCACCCATAGGTACATCTTTTATTTTTACTTTTTCATGATCAGAGAGTGCCTTACGGTTTTCACTCAAAGACCTATTCTTTTGATTTTTTACTTTTTCTTTTCTTTTTTCATTTTGATGACTGGAAGATGGAGTTCACTCCCCAAAATATTCTATGGAATCTAGATCAATAGCAAATCCTACCTTATGATCACCTTGTGATATGCCTTCTCGTAGTCCAAGGAATTTTGCAATTGCTTCATCATTTTGAAAACAATCCAATGTGAGTGGTTCTTTTTGGTCATGTTGGATAAGCTGGGGATAGACGAGGGGCATGTCATCATCGGTTTTAAGGAGAGAGAGGACTGAGATGGTAAAGATGTAAACATCCGTAGTATCACTGTCTGAACTGCTCATATCTGATTCAAAGCTTGGGTCCCAGAATGACTCTATCCAAGCATTAGGACATGTTTTAGGAGGGGGAGTTATTTCATGTTTGTCTTCCATAGGCAAATCATCAGGGTCAAGGAAAACATTGTCAAGGGCATAGGAGCTAGAAGAAAAAGAACTCCACTCCCATTCATTGGAGTCAGTTTTAGGTTGGGTCTCCCAGTACTATTGAGAAACTTATTAAGGGATGAACATTGAAACTGCTCTTGTAGCCAAGGGAATCATTAAGCTCAATAAAGATAGTGACAACACAAACAATTCAAGAGACAGAAATAGATTTTGGTACAAAAACAAGAATGTCACTAATGATGGAGTTGTTGATGCAAGAACGGTGAATGCAAATCAACCCCCATTCACAATCAAGAAATTGAGTGTTCCTAATATGTCAAATATGGAACAAAATCAAACACTAGTGAGCAATGTTACTCAACAGCCACAATACCAATAGCATACTCAACAATACACTCAATAATATAATCAACAAGGTCAGCAACAAAACTAGCAACACAAACCTTTCCGATCAAGGGATGGACCTCCTGAACAATTTATGCCATTGGGAGAGCCTATTGAGTTAGTAATGAAACAATTAGTACAAGAAAAATTTATCAAATTACCTGATATCAAGGCAGAACCAGTGGTAAAGCCGCATTGGTGGAATGACAATGCATATTGTGAGTACCATCGGTTAAAAGGACATAAAACTGCATCATGTTTTCAATTGAAACATATGATTCAAGACCTGTTAGAGCAAGGAGTAATTGAGGTAGATCTGACCAATGCGACCTCTAACATTGATCATACAATTTTCAAAACTCCTTTGCTTGATCATGACAAGAGTAAAGCATCTTCTTCAAATTCTACCCAAACAGCAAATTATGCAAATATTGGTTACAACAATGTCATCAATTGTTTTTGAGCATCAAATGAGTATATTTCCACCCTAAGAATAAAGGGACAAGATCCTTCTTGTGCAGTCACCACTCGTCGATCCAAAATAGTTCTGAAAGGAGCTCCTGCAGTTCCTCCCAAATCAACTCCTGTGAGTTAGTATAATCTCCTAGATCATCTAGGAAAGACACCTGCACAAATATCAATCCTTGAGTTGTTGAAAATGTCCCCCATGCATTGCGTAGTCCTAGATAAAGCTTTAATTGAGTCCACTGTCCCGACAGACACTGATGTTGACCAGTTTCAAGCCCGAATTGGACATCTAGCTATTTCCCAAAATGTTGCATTTTCTAATAATGATATTTCACCTGATAAGCTCCCTCATAATGGTCCTTTACATCTTGAAGTCTTTGTCCATAATTGCAAAATCTGATGAGTCTTGATAGATGGTGGAGTGGGTCTTAATATTTGTACCTTGAGAGTGGTCATTGGCCTTGGTTATACAGAAAATGACATTGATGCTTCCAGAAGAATAACAATCAAAGCATATGATGATGCTGAGTGCCCATCTAAAGGGATAATTGCATTACCTATTAGAGTTGGTCCAGTGACAGAAAACACTTTCTTGCAAGTCTTAGACCTCAATCTCCCTTACAATATGATTCTTGGCCATCCATGGATCCACGCAATGAAAGCAGTTCCATCCACCTATCATCAATGTTTAAAATATCCTTACAATGGAACTAAGATAACAATTCTAGGAGATCCTAATCCATTCAATTTTGTGCTACTCTAAAGGATTCCCCTCAATAGCAAGTACCAGTCACTAGAGAGGCCCACTCACATAGTTGTGTGGATCCTAATGAATTATTAGATGTTGTCAAAGGAAAATTGAAGATACAGGACCAAGGATGCGGAGAATATTTAATGGATCAAACATTCCTCATCAAGAATTTACCAATATCTCCAAATCATATGGCAAACCACATTTGTTGCAAAAGGAACCTAAGGTAGTTATTCAATATCAGCCTCCCACTACATTTACAAGATGGGGTGAACTTGACAAAGAAACTTTAGATGATGATGTCATAGATTGGCTTTATAAGGATCCAACTGAGACCCCACCTATTAGGTTGCCAATGGAATGATATGGCAAAGGGTTTACTATGCTATAGAAGAAAGGATATGATGGCTGCAGTGGCTTAGGCCCAGACAAGAATGGAAGGCTAGAACCTGTTATACCCAAGATGCGACCTCCAACTTTAGGGTTAGGTTTTGCACCATTGCAAATTGGATCCTCATCTACCAAAGTGACCATGCATGGAAAGGGGTGTGACTCTGATGATGAAACAACACTTGAGGATACTTGACTCCAAACTGACTCCAATGAATGGGAGTGGAGTTCTTTTTCTTCTAGCTCCTATGCCCTTGACAATTTTTTCCTTGACCTTGATGATTTGCCTATGGAAGACAAACATGAAATAACTCCCCCTCCTAAAACATGTCCTAATGCTTGGATAGAGTCATTCTGCGACCCAAGCTCTGAATTAGATATGAGCAGTTCAGACAGTGATACCACAGATGTTTACATCTTTACCATCTCAGTCCTCTCTCTCCTTAAAACCAATGATGACATGCCCCTCATCTATCCCCAGCTTATCCAACATGACCAACAAGAACCACTCACATTGGATTGTTTTCAAAATGATGAAGCAATTGCAGAATTCCTTGGACTACGAGAAGGCATACCACAAGGTGATCATAAGGTAGGATTTGCTATTGATCTAGATTCCATAGCATATTTTGGGGAGTGAACTCCATCTTCCAGTCATCAAAATGAAAAAAGAAAAGAAAAAGTAAAAAATCAAAAGAATAGGTCTTTGAGTGAAAATCGCAAGGCACTCTCTGATCATGAAAAAGTAAAAATAAAAGATGTACCTATGGGTGAAAACCTCTCTAAGGCACCCAAAGGTGGAACAGTGGACATACCCCCATCCAGTCAAGATAAATCAACATTGCTTGTGTAAATGACCAAAGAGATAAATTTGGGTACACCTGACAACCCTAAGATCATCCATTTTGTTGCTTCTCTATCAAAATAGGAAAAGATAGATTTTGTCAATTTCTTTCTTGAGAAGAAGATCAGTTTTGCATGGTCCTATGCAGATATGCCTGGCCTTGATCCAGAATTAGTCCTTCATCACTTGCCATTAAAAGCAGATGCCAAGCCTATCAAATAGAAACTCAGAAAGATACATCCCCAGGTGGCTCTCTTGGTCAAGGTAGAACTAAAAAAATTACTAGATGTGGGCTTTATCAGACCCATTGATTATGCAGACTGGATTTCAAATTTGGTACTAGTTAGCAAAGTAACTAGGGGCATCAGAATCTGTACAAATTTTAGGGATCTCAATAATGCATGCCCTAAAGATGACTTTCCACTGCCAAATATATACATCATAGTTGACATGACTTTTGGATATGAGATGCTCTCATTGATGGATGGTTTCTCTGGATATAACCAAATTCGCATTGCTCCCGAAGATCAACATAAGACTGCATTCACATGTGCTTGGGGTACTTGCTGCTGGAATGTGATGCCCTTTGGTCTTAAAAATGTAGGAGCAACATATCAAAGATCTATGACAACAATTTTCCATGATTTCATGCATACTTTGATGGAGGACTATGTTGATGACTTATTATGCAAATCTGTCACAAGAGATAGTCATCTAGCCATCCTGGGCCCAATCTTTGACTGAATGGAAACTTACAAGCTTAGACTCAATCCAAAGAAGTGTGTCTTTGGTGTCATAGCCGGCAAATTACTAGAGTACATTGTTTCTCATAGAGGCATTGAAGTCGACCCTACCAAGGTTAAAGCAATAATGGATATGCCTCCTCCTTCCAATCTCCAGCAATTAAGAAGCCTACAAGGAAAGCTATAGTCAATCCGCTACTTTATAGCGCAATTTGCAAACAAATGTCATCCTTTCCAGCATTTATTGCATAAAGGTGTCGCTTTTAAATGGACTGAGCAATGTCAATCAGCATTTCAAGCTCTCAAGGACTATTTGTTGTTGCCGCCTATTCTAGTGCCTCCTATAGAAGGAAAGCCATTTATATTGTATATTTCTGCAATGAAAACGGTACTAGGGGTTCTCTTGGCCCAACAGGATGAGAACAACAAAGAGCGAGCTATTTATTATATCAGCTAGACACTAGTAGGCTATGAGCTGAATTATTCAACTGTTGAACGGGCATGCTTAGCAGTGGTCTTTGCAACATAGAAACTCCAACATTATATGTTAAATCACTAGACATTGCTGGTTGCAAAAATTGATCCCTTGAAATACTTGCTTAGCAGAGTAGCTTTGACGGGTCACCTAGAAAAGTGGGTTATGATCCTCAGTGAATTTGATATTGAGTATATTGAGCGAAAGGCAATAAAAGGGCAAGTCATAGTGGATCAACTTGCAGAGGCTCCTATTTATGATGATCATCCCATGTTGACCAATTTTCTGGATGAATCAGTCTTTGCTCTCATATCTTCTAATGAATGGAAGTTATACTTTGATGGATCCCATACCAAGTTCAGGTCCGGAGAAGGCATATTGTTTGTCACCCCTCAGGGTGATGCTATTCCAAAGTCCTATAGAATAACTTTTCATTGCACCAATAACATTACAGAATATGAAGCTCTGGTCATAGGACTCCAAGTAGCGGTCCACTAGAACATCACACATTTACAAGTCTATGGAGATTCTTAGTTAGTCATCCATCAAGTGAATGATGACTATGAAACAAAAGATGAAAAGCTTATTCCCTACAAGCATATGGTAGATTTATTCAAGACAAAATGCATGGCTATCCATTTTAGTGAAGTTCCAAGAATGCAAAACAAGTTGATAGATGTGATGGCTACGATTTCTTCCATGTTAAATATGCCCCACAATATGGACAAATGTGAATTTTTGGTCGAACAGTTGCTTGTCCCTTCTTTTGACATTCTGATAGTAGATGTGATGTGCGTTCTTGTTGGTCCTAACTCCCTATGGTACAATGATGTATATCAATATTTGAAATCCCAAACCTTACCACCTAACCTTTCTGCTAACCAACGTTGAGCCTTCATCTGATAGACAACCAAATATGTCATCATTGCCGATACCCTTTACCGTCATTCCTTTGACCATACCCTCCTCAGGTGTTTGGATTCTGACAAAGCACAAATGACTTTACACGAGGTTCATGATGGTATATGTGGGGGCCATTTCAATGGTCTGAGCTTAGCCAAAAATTTAATTCATGTTGGGTATTATTGGCCCACTCTGGGAAAGGATGTTCACGATTTTGTTAAGAAGTGCTACAAATGCTAGATCCATGGAAATTACATTCATGCGCTAGCCCAAGAGCTTCATTTTGTCATATCTCTATGGCCCTTTTCTCAATGGGGATTGGATCTTATTGGCAAGATTCACCCGATATCTGCAAATGGACACAAGTTCATCATTATAGCCACAAAGTATTTTACAAAATGGATCGAGGCTATCCCCATGACCTATATTACTAGTGTGCAAATTTCAAAATTCCTATTGAATTATATCATATGCAGATATGGGGTTCCCCTTGCCATAGTCATAGATAATGGTCGTCCCTTCAAGAATAAAGATGTCAAGGAACTCTGTGAAAAGTTTCATATCCAACACCATTTCTCTAGTCCATACTATCCATAGGGTAATGGTCAAGCCGAAGCATCAAATAAAACCATTATCAAGATCCTAAAAAAGGTTGTCAATGACGTTGGTCGAGATTGGCATGTACAGTTGAATCCAACACTATGGGCTTATCGCACTTCCATCTGCACACCTACTGGCGCAACACCTTATTCTGTGGTGTATGGTGTGGAAGCCATTTTACCCTTGGAAGTGGAGATTCCTTCTTTGCATGTTTCATTGCAAAATATGATTGATGATGAGACACATAGAGTCTCTCGGTTGCATCAGCTTGAGATGTTAGATGAAAAACATTAGATAGCCCTAACACATTTGCAAGCATATCAAAACCATCTCTGTCGCTCTTATAACAAGAAGGTCAAAGGGTGACACTTCGAAGTGGGAGGTCTAGTTTTAAAGGCAAACCCCAAGAATGCACAATCTACTAACATCATCAAAGGAAAGTTTGAACCTAATTGGGTTGGGCCTTTCATAGTGACTACAACCTATGGCTCAGGGGCATATTAGCTTACCACCCCAGAAGGTGAACCTTCGCAAGTACTGGGCATAATTTTCTATCAGCACTTCTTCAAGTATGATCCTGAAAAAATACAAAAAAATCAAAAAGATCAAAAAAAAGTTAAAAAAAAAAAGTAAAAAACAAAGGAAAAGAACAAAAAAAAAAAAAAGAGTAAAGAAAAATGATTCGCCCTTTAGTGGAAACCTGGCAAATAGGCACTTTGGGCAAGTACCATGGTGAAAAATTGGAAAATAGGCTCCATGTGTAAAAATGATCATTGCTCTATCATCTATCATGACCTCTAACTATGCTTTCTCTCTAAAGATTTATCGTGCCTATCCTTGTCCTAACCCAATGTTCTGTTCCAGGCCTATGATTGCTCAACATCATTGTCTTGCATACTCTATTTCTTGTACATATGTTTTAGTCTTGGTTTCTATATATGTCTTTCAGATGTGCATTGGGTGCGTTCCCCTTATCATGATCAATCACTGGAACTTTTGAGTTGAAAAATGTCCTCAAAAAATCCAAAAAAATTGAAAAATGTCTTGAAATAATCCAAAAAAATCAAATAACGCCTTGAAAAAATCCAAAAAAATCAAATACTATCCTGAAAAAAATCAAAATTTTTTTTTTGCAAACTGTCCTAAAATAATCCCTAAAAAGTCAAATAAAGTCCTGAAAAAATGAACAAAAACATTATAAAACTCACAAAACAAAACAAAAAAATATCCCCTTTGTGCATAAGACAGATCACTGAGCATCCCTCCAATGACACGCAATCACAACACTGGGCTTTACTAAAATCATGCATTAACAGATGAACTTTTCAATCAAACCAAACATTCAAACTGATTAAAATTGTCATATCAATCAATCGACATCAATATCATTTGTCTTTGTCACTACTATCATGAGTCTTATATAGGGTGTGGTATACTTGAAACCAGACTATGTCTTGTCTTAGATGGGGTACCGCATATCATGAAACCGGATAGCATGATCGTCCTATCAACACTTTGAACTTTTGACAATGAAGATCAAGATGTTTGTTTGACTTGTTGGAATTAGCAAGTCTTATCATTTACTTATTTCTCTTTGATCACATTCCTGTGTTGCTCAATGATGTCACTGAGTGATTTAGAGTGACCGGGATGGTTCATGGTCCCTTTCTTTTTTGTTGTGATTGCTGTTTGTGGAATGTTTGTTATAAATTGGGGCAATGATATCATTGGGTGTTTGTGATAAGTACGTTCAAATTGTGAATGCCGCACATACCTCAACCCTTGATGTATGCACCCTAGGATGCCTCACTCATTCCTTGTGTGCGATGTGTCTATCTTTTGCAAAAAGGGTTGCGTTTTAGCTCTGGCATTCAATGCCATGATGCTCTGCATCCATTTTGCTACATTAAATAAAGGTTCTCACCTACAAAGTGCATTAGTGAAAGCAAATTTTTCCTCGTCTCTAATTGTCCTTTGTTTCATTTCTTCTTACTAACATTTCTTCCGTCATTTTGGGCAATTAGTTCAGTCTAGTGCTCCAATTTCTCCAAGCACATATGCTGCATCTTGTATTCATTGGTTAGTACATTTGCATTATATCAAACATCACATCAAGCATCACATCAAGTATTTTATCCATTTCATATTATAAATGCATCAAAAACACATAAAAATACATTCATACATGGTGCATAAGTCATCCATACATAGAAAAAAACTATAAGTCATAACACATTGCATCCCATCATATCGATGCATATAATATCATATATCAAAATAATATCGGAGTACAAAATTGGACTGTCTGTCCTAAGTATGGCTCGCAGGCTGAATACAACATATCACACTACATAATCTCAACTCTCTATCATAAGGAGGATGTGCCTTTGTCACTGGGTGCTCCCTCTCTCCTCCTCATCCCTGCCATGTCTCATAGATAATGTCCCTCCTGGTCCTGGCTATGGTGGTCTCATAGGTCCACTCACCCCCATGCTACTCACTGACCTCCAAGAATGTGGCCTACTCTTTGTCCTCGATCGTGCCCGATATGATGCTGCTCTCTGCTCTGGTGGAACTGCACTCTCATATAGTGTCCTTCAATGGCATATCTCCTCTCTGGTCTCTACCAACATCTGTGCCATCTCACATGCACTGGCATCCCTAATCGACCCAATGTACTTAGTGACTCTCTATTCTTCTCGTTGTGTCTACGCTATTGCTGTATCTCGAGCCGCTATCAATCTAGCTATCTTTTCTCTAAACTAATCATGCTCTATCCTCAAGATGGCATTCTATCTCTCTAATGTTGCAATGTGATCATGCTGACTCGCTATGGTAGCCCTGCACGTCTCCATCTCCTCTATCCTAGCTGTCTCCAACTCTATGGGTATATCCTGCAATGATTCCTGATCGGCTGAATCTGGCTCATAGTCGTCATCCTCATCATCTCCATCCTCATCATCCGCCTCATCCTCTTCATCCTCATCCTCATGTCTATCCTCATCATCTCCCTCCTCCTCTCCCATGAGTGGGAAATCCTCCTATCTCCTCGGTACTAGAATATCAGGATTTGTCAATGGCACTAGCTATCGTTGTGCAAACCATCGCTCATACTCCTCTATCGTCCCGACGTCCACCACATCTGATTTCTAATCCCACTGTCTCTACTATAGCTATGTGAAGTCAGCATATGCTATGTGTGGTTGAATCATCCTCCCCCACTGACTCGTCTCTCTGTGAAATCAGGCAAAGTGTGCAATCCCTCTAGCTACATCCTACCTCTCTCCAAACTGTCGTCTGACTCTCTCTGGTAGGTACATTTCAATCACTCTTTGGTGATTCACTAGTTGTCCAATCAGGTACCTCTCCTATCTACAATATAGTAGCTCATCACTATCATTTGACCATCCAGGGCAATCAAGATATGGCCTCCATGTAAACTCTCTCAATCTATCTAGCTCATGTCGCCAATACAATATGTATCCAAAAGGACTTTATCTCAGTGCTCCCCCATAGCAGTACACATATGGTCGATGTGGTAATACCTCTCTCTCTGTAATTGGTCGACATATGGCTATGTGCTCAAATGCCCATACCTATAACAGTGTGACCCCACAGCTCAAAGTCTAAACTCCCTGATATGCTATCTGATGCAACTGAAAATATAGCATAACCAGTACACATAGTCCCCATGCATACACCATCCCCTCTATCATCATCCACTCTAGCACTCTTCCCCATCCAATAGGGAATCCATGTCCTCATTTGTCCCCTACTAGTAGGCATGCTATCACCACATATCGTCGATCGTACTCTGATGCCATGGTCTCCCAGCCAATCTCCCTCTCTACGATATCCAAATCCTCTACGTCACACTCAAATAATTTGCACAAAGCATCTCTCCCTGTCACTAGGTCATACTCTATCATCTCCCAATTAATTGGAATGTGGAGGATACACCATACATCCTCTAGTGTCACAGTCACCTCTCCAATCGCCAAATGGAATGAGGACGTCTCTAAATGCCATCACTCTACCAATGCGGTAAGTAGCCTTGTGTTTGCCCTAATCTCAGGCATGAATGTGATATAATATATTCCAAGTCCTACTAATGCATCTCTATCTATTCTTCTAAGTGTATGTCATAACATGAAGCAGTCAGGTCGGTTCTCCTGCGTGATCAATGGATATTGTCGACTCTGCATCACAATTGGGGCACACTTTGTCAGTTTTAGGGTTTGCTCCTATGGGCTGCATTTCCTTGTTTTATGTCCAAATCAGGGTGTTTCTAATGTATTTTGACCTATCCTACCCTTATCCCCCCTTTTCGGATCATTCGCATGCTATTTTTGACCAAAATTGAGTTCCCAGTGAACAACTGTGCCTGTGTTGCATTATTTGCACCTATGTACCCTACAGAAGCATAGGATACCCTACACAAGCATAGGATGCACTCACACAGGTGCAAAAGTCAGTTTCTACATTCTCTGTGGGCCTTGCAATGTCTCGCAAGCAAGTCAAATTCATGAAATTGACAATATGGGTTTTTGAGATACATACCACTTCTCCCATGTCGTTTGGTCATCTGTAGGTGTGTACACATTCTCTGAGCTAATCTGCCATTGGAATTTTTGCCATCTCTTTGCAAGTATCCTTTTCTAGAGCAACATATTCTTCTCTTTGGCTAGTGCAAATGAGCTCTTTTCACTCTCTTTGTCTCATTTATAGATCTTTGTCAATGCATAGATGGACATGCACCCTCTCCATCTTCTGTTGGTCACGGTCTTTTGCACCATCAATTGCTTGTCCTTTGTGTATCCGATCTCCGATTGTCAGTCCATTTGATCCTATCATTTTCTATCATTCTTATCAATCAATTGGCCTCTTTTCTGCATGTTTCCGGCCAATTCCTCGAGGGGGCATGCATATGTCATTATTATTGTCTAGGGCATTTTCATTATTGTTCTTTGAAACAATGCTTAAAATCACATTGTCTCAAAGAGGCACAAAATGTAGACGTCTAAAAATGGTCAACGCTTGCGGAGTCATACTTTAACATTGGTGCATTACCTTATTTTAGGTTTTTTGCGTCACATTAACATTTCTCCTATGTTGCGCACTTGGTCTTTATCATTTGCGAGCATCGAGTCCTTCTACTGCATTCTTCATTTGTCTCACTTTCAAATTTGGTCTTGTCGATAACAATCTTCAGTCGTGATTTTGATCGATCTTATCTTGTCGCATCAATGTGCGTGTTCATTTGTCATCATTTTGGACATCATCAATCCTAATTAGGGTTTTGTCCTCTTTTCAATCTTGTCATCTTGCGATCGATTTGTCATCGATCATTGTCATTTTCAATCTTGTCATCATGCAATCGATTTGTCATCGATCGTTATCGTTTTCAATCTTGTCATCTTGCGATTGATTTGTCATTGATCGAGGTCATTTTCAATCTTGTCATTTTGCAATCTATTTTGTCATCGATCCTTGTCCTCTTGTCAATTTTTTCATTTTGCGATCAATTTGTCATTGATCATCATTTTTCTCAATCATGTCAATTTGGATCAATTAGTCATTGTTCCTCGTCAATTAGTGCATTTATCAATCAAATCGTTTGTCAGCATTGGTCCTGTCATTAGTCAGAATCATAATCATAATCGAACCAACATCAATTATCCTTTGTCAAGACCTAATTGTCATTCTTGCATTTTCTAATTCATCTTCTCGGGTTTCATGATTTATTCATTTAACCTTGTTTGTCATTTCTCCCTCTAGGTTAAATAATTTATTTATTTATCCTAAGTCTTCGTGTCACAATTAAATATTTATTTAATTGGCTAAATAATTATTCCTCTTTTTGTGAATTAATTAATAAATGACAAAATATTAATTAATTTACCTAATTTTCTAATTTTCATCAGTTTCTAATTCCTAATTTCCTAGTTTCTAATTCATCTAATTTTCAATTTTCTCCTACTTTTCTCCTAAGTTCATGGGAATGACATTTCAATTTGTCATAATTGACAATTAATCAATTTTGACATAGCAAATTTGTCATAATTATCAATCAATCAATCTTGCATAGAAAGTGTCAATTTGTCATAATTTGTCATGTTTGTCATTTTTTATTTGAATTTTCCTTTCAAATCTCTTCATGCTAATCTTGTCTTTTCTCTAATTTGTCTATAAATTGGATGAATTTCTTCAATCAAGGCCCCTAGTTGAATCAATCACGCTTCTAGTACCCTTATGCTATCATCTTGTCTTAACAATCTTGCTTTCACATTATACTCATGCACTTGAAGGTGAGATCCACAAAACAAAGCCATTTGAAGGAGAAAGAAGGACAATGGAGCGACATGAAGAAGACATCTGCATTTGGTTTGCTTAGTTTTCAATCTTAAATGTCTTGTTTTCATGTTTTCATTGAATGTAATTAGGATTGATCACTGCATTTTAGTTTTTGTGATTGAGCTAGTCCAATTTTATATTGCTTTGATGATTTCCACATTTCCTAGCTACAACTTCAAATTTGATATTTGAAATACCAAAATAACATGAAACCTAAATTTTTGGTGTGATTCAACCTTATTGTAATCTTACCACAATGGTATTGCCATTGCATTCAACCAAAATCTATAAATAGTTTCGAATTGAAATCCAATGTTATTATGGTAATAATAACATAATTTCTTCCCGGAGTCAATTACTAATTATTATTTTCAGAGTTAGGGATTCATGGTCTATTTATAATGAGCAAAATATATTCCTTATGGTAAATAACATATTTTCTACCTCTAAGAATAAAAGGAAATAGATGAAAGCTATCTCGAGAATCACTTGTGGCACCCATTAATTGGACCGTTTAACCTCAGCGCAAGGGACCCTCTATGGAAATTGATTATGTTAAATGTTGATTGTTAGAAAAAGAACAAATATTAGAGCGTCCACATAGCTTAAATCTAACAAAAGCTACTGTATGCAAGGAAAACCACTTCATTAATCCTCACAAACTCACATTCAACAGAATGAGTTGAGATAGTTCAAAGCCATTAGGACAGGTGTTGAGGATTTTGTCGATAGGGAGGGTTATCTTAAAAGCATTCTATAAAGCATTTGTTTTATATGCTATCTCTCTATTCCCGTAACTTTTTAGAAAGCTCAAATGAATTTAACAGAAGTGAACTAAGAAACTAGAATATATATGTGCATTGAAAAACAATTCAATGTAGTTATTTACTGATAATTTTTATTTTTGATGACACGAGGTAACCTCCTTTATCTTCGTAGCACGGCTCTACCCATACTTTGTACATGTACCCCATTAATAATGCTGCTTGGAGTTCCTCTCTCAATAGATTTTCTCTCTGCAAGTTAAAAAGGATATACACGCTATAAAACAAAATCCACTCGTCTTTACTTCAATGCATCATTTTTAAAGAGATCCGCTACTCAATAGTGACAATGATTTGGTTTTAGCACTTATGCTGAAATCGGTTTAGTGGAATGAGTGCTTCCAAATAGCACCACATCCTTGGTGTTTTATTGTTCTCTTCATAAATATGTAGTTTCACATATCTGGCTGCTTAAATCTTTTGAATGGTGCGAGGTATCAATATAGCTTCATCAACACATCAATGAATTTATCAATAGGAGGTGATATGATTATCGATCATGTTGCACATATAAAGGACCAATCATTATAGACTCTGCATTTTGTGCGTACATGATTATGTCAAAAACCTTTTTTACTAGATGAATATTATCAGAGAAAAAAGATGTCCATCAGGTCGGTTTAAGTTGTAGGTTATTTTAAATTCTCCATCTATTATTTGTCTCTTCTAGATCCTCTAAGTATTACTTCTCTCATACACGTCGAATCATACCAACAAGCAACTATTGAGAATTTCCAAGGTTGCGTTTATTACACCCGATTCACTACTATGTAATGTACACAGCACAGCAATGAAATGAAGTTGCCTTCTCGACATAAACCATGTCTTGTTTGATTTTCTCCCTTTTGTGATACAGATTATTCTGGAACGTGCCAATAAGAGCAGAGGGTACTCGACTAGAAACAAATGCTAATATACATAATGTTCATCATTCATCTAGAAATATGTATCTAGATGTCACCATTTAGAGACATAACGCATGAGAGCAGAGGTATCAACCCTTAGAAATGAGACAGACATCCTTTAGTGAATGAGACTACAAATAATATACAATTTCTCAAATATTTGAATGTTAAGCACTACCAACTTGAAGCTATACTCCAGATGGGCTTATCACATGTCATCTGAATTCCAAACAATTAAATTCTAAGTGTATACTTACTGTGTACTATATAAGTCGTAGAAGTTTTGGTAAATTATTTTCAAATTTGTCAATATTTTTGTTCCTTAAATTTCATATAAGGAAAGATGTTGTTTATGTATATGTACTTTTTGAAATGTAAAGAAACAAATTTTGGTAGTTTGAAATGTAAACTTTAAGTTATTTTCTATAAAGAATAGTTAAAGATAAAATATATATTTCATAACATTTTGATCATAGTTGTGATTTCTAAATAGTGAAAAGGAATGATTATAGTCATGCAGAACACAAAATACATATTATCTAGTATGATTAGTCAATGGTGCTAAATGGTTTAAAGAATGTGTACAATGTAGAGAGTGTCCAAGGTACACTAGAATTATAATAAGACTAAAACATCTAATTAAGGTATATTTAAATATTTTTTTCATTCTAAGAATCATAAGCCTAGCATAGGCCAATATCTCATATCACTATGTGCATAGAGACTCTTATGCATAACCTATTGATATGGTTCTTTAAGTTGAGTTGCAACAATAATGCTAATTCTGAACTAGATTCTACATGGATGTGAACATTAATATTTGATAGGATTTTCAAAATACTTAAAGTTAATATCAATGAACAAACAAAGAAACAACAATTAGTATATAGACAAAGGTTATGAATAATGTATAAATTTAGACATATACAAGGAAGGTTTTAAAGAGTAGTTAGTTTTGAAAACATAAAATTTTAAATATACGAAGGCTTGATCATTAGGCTCTAATACCAAATGTAATGAAACTTTTCTCCAAGACTTAATTAAGTAATTGCAACAGAATTAAGAGATTAAATATTAAGGTTAAGATGAATTATAAGACGTCATAAAATTAAACTAGATGTACATACACAAGGTGACTATGACATGTAATAATCTAATAAGAATTATAAAGTTAATTGTTCTCATAATAAATTAAATAGAATAGCCATATAACTCAACCATATTATCATCAAAATCATTATATTCTCATTATCATTTACCATCAAGGGTTTCAACTACTTATCTGTATCATGAGGCTTGCAAAAGTTACTCTCACTTCAAGGAAGTTCTGGTGGTATTGGCCCTTATTGGACGCACTTCTCAAAGGAACCAGTTCTTACACAGAACCAACTGGATTATCCAGAATTCAAAGGAATAGTTATAGGTCTAGTCTCTTTTACGATAAGAAAACAATCCAGGAGGACAGGTTCTTATAGAGAACCTCGCATGCCTTCATGGCATGAAATAAACATAGCCATGGCTAGGACACTCCTAGGTGTACATTGTACCTCAATTTGGACATAGGTTGTGTGCCCCTTCTCCAATGCCCATAGCCCATTGAGCCACATTCTTCTTCTTCCTTGAGTGATTGTCATGCCCACTTCCAAGACTCACATAAATGAATTATATAACCTTTTAAGGGGTTGTTTCAAAACCATCACACCCTATTGAAAAGGTCACCTTTATTTGCCCTTTCATAAATATAATCATAACTATCTTTGAAGAGAGTTGTTAATAATAATTCTTTATTAACCTTTCTTTAAACCAAAGGATTATAATATCCTTTATTTTTATCCCCCTTTTTAATTATAAAAGGGTTATTTCATCATTTTATCTTCTTTTGGAGAAAAAGTCACATAACAAGAGTAGCTAAAAAAAATGCATGAAGAAAAAAATGCAACTACATGATGAAGGAAAATTTGGGTCCCGACAACAAGCCCTGATGAGGTACCCAAGTACAAAACATCTCTGTAAAGTGGAGAAAGAGAGAAAACCTCATGGGAAAAAAATCTACTCTAAAAAGAGATGAAATACAAGAGAAGGATTGAAGAAGCCTCCAAACAAGAGAATTTCCTAGAAAAAAGGAACAAAGGATGAACATAAAGAACACCACTGAAGCGTGGAGATGCAAACAATGTCGAAGAGTAACTGTCGATCTGAAGAACCTCCACTAAAATAGAAGATGATCAGGTAGAGAAGACTGTAATCTGCATGAGTTCCCTCAAATAACACTACTCGAATTAGATGGAAAACAAAGGCAAACAACCAAACTCGAATATACAGATGGCAAAAACACCAAAGTCTGAAGAGCTAATCAATCGAAGATGGAAGGTTACCTCCAAAAATAGGAAATAAAGAGTGTCCATATGGTAAATGAGCCATCTCACCAAAATGCATGGGAAACCAGTCACTGCATCTGCCTAGTACATAGGAACAAATACTAAATACAAAGCTCACTCCAACAAACCAAAGAAGCATTAGCACCAACAACAAGATCCCTCATAATGTTGACAAGGGAGAGATGATAGGTACACTGAAGTTGAATGCCAAAATAAACTGCATGACAAAGAACCAGGAACATCGAGATTGCAATAGAAAGTACAAACACATATAAAGGCTAGTGTCGTGGAAAGAACACTCACTTGAAACACATCATGAGGCTAATGTCATGCAAGGAACACTCAGGTGACAAAGGTAGATGGAAAATAAGGGAAAAGATCAAACCCCCCCATGGCACTTTATAATGGAGTGTGATTATAATAAGGCACAAGGTGGGCAAGTTCCCAAGCATGCAAGGCATAGTGGCACTTTATCTTAGTGCATTTGCAAAAAGGAAAATTCTTACAAAATAATGTATACAATGCTCAAATAAGAAAAAAAACTAGAAATACATAAAGAACAACCAACAACAAGTCATTCCACCCAAATGAGAAGGTCCCAAGAGCTCAAATGTCCAAGTAATTCACCAGAGTATGAAAACACAAAAACTAAATAAAATATACCTCAAGTAAAATATAGAAAAATGCATGGATGGCTATGAAGAGCTCTGAAATGTCGTCCCAACACTGCTAGAATTGTGAAAAAATAGAGAAACTAGTGAAATGTTATGAGCTCAGAACTAAAAATAACACCTCTGACTTCAAATAGTGATATAATGTACTAGCAATAGAACTAGGTTGTGAAACCCACTAATTTTGAAAGTAGATGAAGCCAACTTTCCAATGATATCTCATTTTCCAAAAAACAATATTGTATGCCCAAGCTATGGCCAAAACAAAAAAAACCCTCTTTTAGGGCACAAAGAGGGTCTAAAGGGGCCATTGTGCAGTCTGTACTACTGATTGTACTGCTAACATCAACATGATGTTAGCAACCAAAAATAAAAAATCCCTTTAAAAAATAATTTGATGAAAAACTTTTTGATGGTCATATGGATTTTTATGCCTTGAAAAGCATACCATTTTTCTTTTGATTTTTTTCTCGAAAGTCTTGCCCAGAAAAAGGGCATAAAACCCCCCAAAAATTCCTAGAGCCAAATTTGACCAAATTCGACAAATTTTATTTGAAAATAGGGGTTTTTCAGTGTTTTGAGCTCAATGGTGAGGTTTGTTTGAGCGCAAAATGCCCAAAAACAAAAAATCTCCCCAGATGCAAATAGAAAACTTTGAAAAACTTGAAACCCTCAGCCAAAAATTATTCTAAAAAATTAGGAACAAGTAACAATAGATGTAGGCTCTTAGACCATGAAGAAGTTGGGAAATACAACTTCAGAGATCCCAAGAGAACTTGCAAAAAAAATTCCTGTCACAAGAGAAGAATTGAGGCAAAATCACAATAATAGCTTTGAAGAAAAAGATTATAATTCAAAGAGGGAATTAAATAAAAAGTACAATACAATTCTTAGAAAAGGATATTAGCAACCCTAAAGGTGTACAACCTTGAAGAAACTCTGAAGGGATAATTTGTATTTAATAATTCTTAAATACCTACAATATTATTAAATGCCTAAGTTTAGCTTAATCATAGAGGATAATAGACTAATAATTAAATAAATAATTATTAGCTAATACATGATAACTCTAACAGTGCACAACTACAGAAATGAAGTAAACTCAGAAGGGAGAAGTTTTTCTCTAATATATTTTTGCAAATTAGAAATGAAAATTCTTTGAGTATCATTATCAGGCACTTGAAAAGAAATTTGAGAACACCAATGCTTATATCTACCAATAAAATCAGTCACTTTTTCTTTTAACACCTTGATTACAATGCATTAAATCAGTCAAAGTGATCTTAGGACCTATGTTCTTTTGAAATTGTTGAATAAAAAGAATTTCTAATTTTTGAAAAAAATTAATAAAATAGGAAGGCAAAGAGAAATACCATTGTAAAGTTGTATCTCTTAATGTTCTAGTAAACAATTTGCAAGCAATCTTTGATTAGTAGAAAAGTCAATACACAAAGTTTGGAATGTCTTGACATGTGTTAAAGGATCACTTTTTCCATTATAGAGGTCCAATTGAGGGACTTCAACATATTTATGAGGGACATCTCTAACAATATCAAGAGAAAGTGGGATTGCAACGTCAAAAGTGGGCACAATAAATTTGGATTGACTCATGGAAGTGATTTTTTGTTGCAATGATGACACGGTTTGAGCAAGATTATTAATGGTTGCTTCGGTTGTAGAATTCCTGTTAGACATGATTGATTGAGAAGATGGTGTGATGTTGTTGAAAGAAGGAATTGATTGAGAATAAGGTGGAGGAACACTATGGTAAGTAGGCATAGGAGATGATTGAGTAGGAAATGGGATACTAAAAGGAGGGATAAAATGATTGGATGAATTTCTCCCTTGCATCACATTGATTGGGTGAGAGACAATGGGAATACTTATTGAAGGCATGGGTAAGGATGAAGGGATTATTGAAGAAGAGGGATTTCCCCCATGACTAATCGTTGTAGGTATGACATGTTGAGTTGATTTAGCAATAATGTTTGAAGTGAAAGTAGGAATACTAGCCACTAGAGTGGTCAAAGGAATATAATGATTGATTTGTGTTGAAGGTTGTGAATAACCTAAGTTCTTGACACAACTCTTTATAGGCATAACATTAGAATCAACAATATGAGCAATGCCATGCAATATATCAATTCCATTCTTATCACTTTGAATCATGTGCTTTAGGCCTTCAATTAATGGAAGATCTTCACTATTATGGTATTCTTAGGACATCCATTGTTGAAAGTTGTCAAATTGATTATCCAATTTTAAAAGTTGATCTATGGAAACTCTATTAAAATCTTCTTCTTCATCAATAGAATCATCAATTGGGTAGATAGGGATGTTATTAGGATGAGAAAAATTAGCATTATCCTCATTAAAAAAGTCACCCAAATTAGGCTCCATCTACTCAGTAATTAAACCTTGGGAAGCCTTAATTCTAGTACTTCATCTATCATGGATAGTAGAGGTAGGACTACTAGTGGTAAAACTCATGCCCTAGAGGGAAAATTTCAATTTTGAATTATAGGAACAAAGTTTGCAAAATTCAAGGAAATTATGATTACAAAATTTGAACTTTGTTGAAAGGAGAAATGACACAATTTCCAAAATAATTTAAGAAATTGAGATTTAAAATTAGGGCCAATTGAATACCACTTAATTTCAAAATTAAATTTGTCAAAATTTAAATTTTTAAAATTAGGGCAGATTTTAATTTACCACCTAATTTTGAATTTTTCCTTGAAAGTTGTGATATTGAATTTGGGAAATATTTCTGATTTTAAAGAGAGCAAAATTCAAGAAAAAAGCCAATTTTCTGGATTTAAGCGATTAAATATAGTCATAACAGTCTCCCAAAATTTTGGGAAAAAAGTCAGGGACCATGTTGAAAGTGCACATGGTCCTCCGAACTTTTTCCGAAATTTTCAATGATGGAAGTTACAATGATTTTAAAGCCAATCCCCAAAAATTGGTTAATTTTTACAAAATTTAGATAGGATAAATTGAGGTTTGAATGTGAAAATAGGACCCTAATAGGGTTTTGAAAAAGAAAAGAAGTTGAATTGCAAATTTGACAAAGGTCAAACCTAATGGATAGGGCAACCTTGAAGAATGATTAGAAAACTAAAATTGATTGAAATGGATTGAAATTTGCATAAAATCCAAATAATTTTTAAAATTGGGGTTTTAGGACCTAACCACTGAATTTTAAAATTTTGAATTTTGAAAAAGGGAGGGAAATTAAAAATTTGAATTTTAAGCAAGAAGACAAATCTGAAAATATTCCTAAATCTGAAAATTAAATGTAAATTCAAGTTTTGCACAAGTTCAAATTGATTTTTAAAAATTAGGATTTTGACAATTAACCTCTTAATTTTTTTAATTTGTTTTGTAATTTAAACAAGACAATGATGAAATTGAATGTGACAATTAATGCAATTTTCAAATCTAAAACAATAGATAGAAATTTTTACAAGACACAAGTTCAATTCCAATAAAATTAAAATGAGGGTTTTGATTGAATTAACCACTAAGTTTGGTAAATTAGCAATAAAATTAAACTTGTAAATGAAAAACATGTAATGATTTGAAATTTCAAGCATGTAAGACATTGGGTTCACCAAAATATAATGTGGTGAAAAAGGGTGATGGAGAAGTCAAGAGGAAATCTTTTCTCTCCTCAAGGAAAGGAGTCAAAGTTTCACAAAAGATTCTCTTCAACCTCTCACACACATTACATTTCAAAGAGGGGTTGGAATTCACTAGATCCAATCTCAAGATATTGAATCCTAAGTGAATTGAAAATGATTTTGGAAAGTGAAAGTAACTCCTCTTTTAGAATGCAATACATTGAATTATACAATTTAACACTAAGTGTAAAAGTGAAAAAAGAAATGATTGTAAGTTGAGATAGAAATGTGGGATGAATTTTTGCACCTGGAATTAGTAGTAAAATGATGAGACAAATCCCCTGCAAATTTAGGGGAAATTTGTCGAGACCATGCCGAAATTGCACACGGTCCTCTAAAAAATTCGTGTGCTGAAAAGGGTTTTTCCACCTCTGAGAATGGAGACCAAATCTACAAATATAGTTGCACACCTGCAACCTATACATAGAAAAAAAAGAAAATTTAATTTGGATTTGGGGGTTTGCCTTCAGGTCAAACCCCAGTTTCGGAATTAACAAAATGATGAAAAGTACTTGCAAGTAATGAAAGTAAATGATAAAAATAGAATAAACCTCAACAGAAGATGCAATTGAAATGTTGATAAAGTTGTTTGAAAGGACATGTATAATTTTATGTAACAAGAGATATCCTCTTCAATGGTTGAATCCTTGACTTGAATGCAACACCTAGCCTTGAAAGGAGACTTGAGAATGCTCAATGGATGCTTGAATGCTTGATTTCACTTAGAATCGCAATTTCCTCTTCATCTCTCTATCTTATTGACTTATTGACAAATAGGAGAGAAGAATGCATTTTATATATTTGTCAATTAGGGTTAATTGACTATTTTTTTGTCATAGGCCGACATAGGGAAACTCTTTCCACTTCTGAAATGCAAATCCCAATGCAATATTTGAATGGAAGGGCCCCAAAATAGGGCACAGATAGGGGAGCCACACCCCTATCCTTCCCTAATTCAGGACAAGAAGCAACAAAGGAGAGTGTGGGGAGCAAGTAAATGCAAGCTTTGAGAAGTGTGAGCATATCTCGAGTCTCTAATCAGGCTTAGGGATTCATTTTTCCAATGTGAAGACCCAAATATGGTTGAAAATTGCAAGGTCACAAGTTTATCATGCTACACCATGAACCATCATAATAGGGATACAAATATAGAATGGACACACTTTAGAAAATTTTCATCACTGTGGATTTTATTTTTTAAATTTTATGCTTCTCCTTCTATACCTATATTAAAATTTATTATTCACTCCATATTAAAAATCAATTCATCTACCATGATACATGGGTAACCAATCATTGTACTCACTAGTTGTTTAGGAATCCTTTTTTTAACCTACATGGCTCATCAATATGTTAAACTCTATTGTACATGATTACATGCTACTATAACACTAATCCATGTAGCCCTAACTCAATAGGGCTTACAAAACACTTGAAGTAAAAAACTTGCTTACGAGTAAGTTTTAAACATTTAGACCAGAAAACTCTAGGGTGTTAGGTACAACCAATCATTCAAGTATTTAAAACAATCCAAAATAATGATGGAAAAAACAAATCAATAAAAATGGATGACAAATACTTCCAACAGAACCATTTTTATACACAAAATAAATGAATCAACAAAAAGGGATAACAATTACTTCCAACATAACCATTTTTATACACAGAAAATAAACACTATTATATATGCATAAAACTAATTGCAAAAGAAATATAATATCTTACTGACTTTTGAGTAGATAATATTTTTATAAATAAAGTGTTTAACACATCATTGCTAATCATATATTATTTCCTTTCCACCGTGGGTGACTTACTAAGACTACAAAAGACTTTATTTAACGATTTCTAAAAGAAAACATAAATTGAAACAGGAACTATAGGTTGTAAGAAATTATATGCAACATTAGTTTCCAGCATACTTCCCCTATATGTAGAGGAGACTCACAATATAGTCCTATAGCATCCAAACTGAGTGTATTCTACTCATTATGTAATATTGCCATAATTATTATAACTAGTCTTATAGACCCACTTTGTACAATTTGTCATGCCCACTCTTGGGCACGAACGGAATTTTTTTTTTTTGAAATACTTAACTAATTAACGAACTACTTAACTAATTTAATCAACTAGGTGCAACAAAGTAATGCATCTTTGGTTTGGTCTTAACTATATTTGGTGTCAATCAGATAATTAAATTTCAACTTAGTAACTAGGTTTGCTAAGTTACTGTAGTCACATAAATCTGTCCACTTAATTAAATGAATACTTAGTATTTATTTGATTATTTAACCATCAATTAATAATTAATTAAATTAATATTTAATTAATTCATCTTAACCCTCTTCTCCTATTAATTAAATAAATTATTCAATTTATTTGATTTAATTCACTTAACCAAATTCAGACCATTAATTAAATAAATAAATCATATTTATTTAATTAAATCTTCTCTCACATTTAAATAAATTAATATTTATTTAAATCCCCCAAAATCCCACCTCTCACATTTAAATAAATTAAAATCACCTTTATCCTCTACCCACTTGCATTTTCCTACAAATGCAAGTTGCACAATTATTTTAAATAAATAATTTATTTAAATCACCTTTATCCTCCACCCACTTGTATTTTCCTACAAAAGCAAGTTGCACAACTATTTTAAATAAATTATTTATTTAAAATCCTATTTATCCTCACCCACTTGAAACCTTTAATGGTTTCCCTTAAAGTAGTCAAACTTGATGGCTTTAAAGTCTTCAAACTTGATGGCTTCCTTCTATAGTCTTCTTAAGACTTTAATGGTTTTCCTTAAAGTCTTCAAGCCTTTAATGGTTTCCCTCAAAGTCTTCAAGCATTTTAAATGCTTTATCTTCTTTTTCTCATTTAAATAAATTAATATTTATTTAAATATTTATCCAAATTCAACTTACACCATTTAATTGAAATAAATGATTTTATTTTAATTGAAAATACCAAAATTTCTCCCACTTGCATTTTCCTACAAAATCCACTTGTATGCCTAAACCCCTTCTAGATTCTTCTAAACCCTTCCTAATTAGCCTAATCCATCCCCTAAATATTGTCACATTCCTAAGCAAATTGGAGTCACTTCTCAAAGACTCCAAAGTCTTTGAAAAGCAATTAATGCTTTGTGTGTTCAACAAATTAACCCTCAAAGTCTTGGATAACCTTTGAAAGCTTCCAACCTTCAACCACTAAATGGCTCAAAGTCTTTGATAACCATTGAAGGCTTTCAACCCTCAACCACTTAATCCCCAAAGTCTCCAATAACCATTAATGGTTACCTCAAACCCTCCCACATGGTTAAAACATTTGTTTTGACTCAACCTCTACCCAACCCAAAGGTCTCATCAAGCCTTTAATGCTTTGACCATGATTATCTCTTAAACATTTGCACAAAGGTTTATCCTTGGATTAACTCTTAATCCAGTGGGTAATCTTAATTTAGACTTGACCCTTACCTTCTAGATAACCATGAGGTCTTCTCAGGCCTTTAATGCCTCCAACCTCCTCTCTCAACCCAATCCTATGTTGACACTTGTCACCATTTTATTGGTGCCAATTGTGCACATGGATCCCCAACTTTCAAGCTTGGCCCTTGATTAAACCATTCAATCTTAACCCTTCATTTCCCTATTTCTTCTATAAATAGAACCCTTCTCCTCAAGCAAAGGGGAAGCATTTTAGAGTATTGTTGTTATACTGGCATTAGCATAGAGCTTTTTCATAGCATCACTATCTACTCTTGCATAGTATTTGCTTATCATATTCAACCATCTTGAATCTCCATATGGCATCCATGGCTAGTGCTAAAAGCTGAGAGCTACACTCATTTGGGACTTGGAGAGGAGAGGAACAAGGGAGGAGCAACTATGAGCATCTTGATTAGCTATTTCATTCTATGTTTATATGCTTTCTATTTCATGCTTAATATCTCTCTTGATATGCCTGTTTAGGATAATCTTTTGTTGCTAACACTAACGTTTGTTTCTTGTGCTCTTGTGTGTGTTGCCATCAAACAGATTTTTTAATCCTTTTTGCAGAGCATCATTTGGTGAACCTGACGTGAATCCAAACACCAAAAAGATCAATTTTTTTTTTTTTTTTAACCAATAACATGTTTGAATGTTGAAAATGTCACACAGGTTGCGATTTTGACACTGTTTTGGTGCGTTTGGCATTATTTTGGCGCTATTCCCCTTGTTTCAGTGCTTTTCCCTTCTCTGTCTTTCCCTTTCTTTTAATACGTTTGTGTTAAATAGTGCCTCTGTTCAAACGCAGACTAGCGCTATTGTAACAAAACGTTGTACAAATCACTTTGTAACCAAAAAAAATAAAAAACCAAAAAAAAATAAAAATTTAGGCTTGTAGAAGCCCACCAAATAGGCGGATTTTACTAACTATTTTTCTCTTTTGTGCAGATTTAAATTAGATTAAAGAGTAGATTTATATTTTTTACTAACTTGTTTTTGAAGTTGGTTTTAAAAATGAATTCACTTTTTATTTCGGTTTAAAATTAACTTCACATTTCAAGTTTGGGCTTTTAAAAAAGAATCACACATTTGTTTGGGGCTCTTAAAAAGAATTTCATTGTTCAAAGGTAAAAAGAACCAAAAACTTATACAAAAACAACTTTATTTTTTTGCAAGTTAGGAAACAAACTTCGTTTTGGTGCTTAAAATCAACAAGGCAAATTTTATTTCTTGCATCAAGATAAAACTCACAATCCACACTTCCATTTTTGGTGCAAATAAAATTCACAATCAACTTGTCTCATTTTCAAAGCAATTTTACTTCATGCAAACGTGTTTTTCATTAAGTTGACCAGGATTTCAAATTCTAGTTTACTCAAACAATTGCCTTTGAAAATTAAAAAGAACACCATGATTGTTGGAGCAACATCTCCAAATAGTTAGATCACATTGCAATGACAGATTAAAAAGAACAAGTGTTTTTCGTGCTTGGCACACTTGTGCAAAGAGTTGGTCGAGTGGTCCTACTTCTAACACACACTATCCTCTCCCTTGGCTTTCGTGGTCCTAGGTGCAAGAGAAAAGTGTTAGTAACACTCAAAATTTTATCTTTTTAAGAGAGGCCTGCCAAGAGACACATCACTCTTGGGAACGACCTTGAGCAGTAAATCCTTCGAGCCGCTATAGAAATCAGGTGTGAGCGAAAGCTGTAGCCTTGGGTATAGCTGTTCCTACAGTGTAATTGGCCGAAAGGACAAATGGGCCCCACCACCAGTTACAAGGCTCTTAAGTGAGTCACTGCAGAATTAACTTATGTCCAAAAACATCGAACATGACTAAACACCTTTAAGTAGTAGCCCACCCGTTCTATTGATTGAGGATATTTGAGGTATAATTTAGTGCAAGAGCATAGATGGTTTTTCTCCCAAGATACTCACCATACATATTTCCTTGAGTAGAAACATAGCTTTTTGAAAGGTCACTTGTGGCTTGATAAAAGTGGTGACTCCTCCATCATAGGGATCATCTATTTGTTATGCTCGTGCAAGACTTAGTATATCACATCCTTACCTGCCACGGCGGGATTGATAAGGTATGTAGTACCAAAGTCGAAGAAATATCAAGATGTGGGCTAAATTTATCACAACTGGCCATTTGACCTTAGGGATAAAGAGTGTTTGAAGTGTGTTCGTTTTACAGACCTAGTGCAAATTGAGCCGACTTCAGGCTTTGGAATTACACCTTAAAATAAATCTAAAGGAAGGGTCAAAAACAAGTCCAAGGATTGGGTTGATCTAGACCCATACTCATTTGTGCCTTTTGAGGCAACATTCTTGTGTTTGTGTGCTTGCTTTGTTTTCTTGTCAAAGAAAAATCAGAAAATCAATCCCAAAAACAAAGTATTCATCCAACATCTGTCAACACAACCAAAAACATCAAAAACAAGGTACAAACAAACAAAGAATCAAAAATTTATGACCATTCTTCACATCTTGCGAAAGAAGAAGTGTCATCAGAATATCACCTTGAAAAGGAGACCACTAAGCTCAAAGGCTTTGATCAAAAGGAGGAAATTCTTCTATCTCAATAGACAAATCTTTGTCTCACATAGAGTCTTTCTACATCGCATGCGTCTCTATCTTCAAGGTAAAACAAACGAGTTTGATTCAGAATCACTGAACCGCAGAGCTTTTATGCAATATAGAGCTCTGAGTTATCACAAAAGTCAAGGAGGAAAGATTAATCCCAACTTCTTCCCAAACATCTGTATCACCTACAACACAACTCGAGAAGTGCCACCAACGCCTGAAAGGGAAGAGGTAGAGTTTGTCCCATTTGTGACACAGAGTTTTTATTGAAGTTGAAAACAAAAACATCCATCATCTCACTCATACATCATCACTTCATCATCAATCCATCCCAACTCTCAAAACATTAAGAGGTTCTTGTCCCAAGATTCTTTTTTAGATATTGCTTGAAATCAAAACACATCACATCACTTTTTAGATTGTTTCTACATCTAGGATAAGCTCATCCTAAGAGACACATCTACGCAGGTTAAAACTAGTTCATGAGTGAATCCTCTCATTGCTAGGTAGTTAAATCTGTAACACATCTCAGATTTCTCTGCACCTTATCACATCCAAACTTATCAAACAAACAAGCAAATCAAAGAAGGAATTTCGGTTACATCTACCTTAAAGTGCTAGAGATCCACATACAACACAAATCACCAATCATCAATCTTTCATTTCATCACCAACTCATCATCATCTTCAATCAACTTCAAAACAAACTTGCAAACAAAATGGCTCAAACCCGATCGCGATCAAGGCAACGAGAAATAGAAATTGAGGAAGAAGAGGACAATCTCAATGAATTTCAAGAAGCACTTGGAGGAAATGTAAATGATGAAAACCCAAGTACTCCTACTCCGTCAACAATCGAAAGGGTTCAGCATAACCCTCATTTTAACAGATTATTTGATGAAATACTAAGGAGCAATGCGGATGCTCACTTTTTAAGACTCGCTCAAGAAGGAGCCAAACTCCCCTCTGACTTTGATCTTGCCCAATTAAGACAAGCATCAGAAAGACAAAGTCGCCATGAGGAGGAAAGGCGTAGAGATCCCATCAGATATAACATCCCTCGAGGTAACCCACCACCTCCTCCTCCAAATGAAATGGAGATGTTGCGGCAACAAGTCGAGAATCTCGCCCAACAACTTCATAGTGGTGTTAAGACCAATCAATTCTCACTTAACGACATCTGTCCCTATCCATTTGATAGGAATCTTTATATGCCACCCTTTCCACGCGGGTTCGAAACACCAAAATTCGAAAAATATAGAGGAAAGGGAGATCCCCGCGATCATGTCCGAGAATTTCATTCCGCTTGTCTCGAAGTTGCATATGAAGACACATACTTAATGCGCCTTTTTCCCCAAAGCTTGGGAGGAACAACCACATCATGGTTTTCCCGACTTCCAGGAGGCATTAGAACATTTGAGGAACTCATCCCGAAGTTCCTATCTCATTACTCTTATAACATTGAACGTGACATCACCATGGCTGATCTATGCAATACCAAACAAAAACCAGGTGAACTATTCTCAGTATTCCTGCAACGATGGCGCCAAATGTCTAGCAGACGTTCTCTTCAGTTACCTGAACGAGAACTAGTGGAAATTTTCATTTCCAACTTAAACGAAGAAATGGAATTTCACCTGGATGTCAAAGACACAGACTCCTTTAATGATATGATCACCAAAGGTATAAAATGTGAAAGGGCACTCATCAAGAAAGGACTCATCAAAATCTTTAATGAACCAAAAGATGGTCCTCGCCCGCGATTCAATAGTGATAAACCAAACTTCTGGAACAAGAATAAGAATATCGTCAACGATGGGGTTGTGGATGCTCGAACTATCCAAAATGCACAACCTGTGGTTCGGTTTGCAGGACAAAATCCTCCACCTCAAAATAACACAAATGTTCCTCCTAATCAAGGTCGCATCACATCTCAGGATGAACCAAGACCTCGTCCACAAAAACAAAAACGTACATACACTCCCTTAGGGGAACCCATTGAAACAGTGTTGCGACAACTCCTTTCTCAGAATTTGATCACTCTACCTAAGCTATCCAACTATGAGCCTCAGGTCAAACTAGCATGGTGGAGAGATACTGAACATTGTGAGTTCCATCAAGGATGAGGACACAAGACAAGTAATTGTCATCGATTGAAAGATCTCATTCAAGATCTTATTGATCGAGGAGAAATTGAGATTGAAGGACATGATCCAAAAATGACAAATAATGATCATTTAATGTTTAAGAATCCACTTCCATCACAAGATCAAAGGGGTCCTTCCACTTCCCGACGAGGCACTGATACCACTGATTATACGCAGGCTGCGTATAACTACACTGTAAATCACCTGTATGATGCCAGTGAACAAATTGCAACCATAACCTTCAAAAATCCCACCTCAAATTGCAATGTTGTTACACGTCGTGGCAAGGTCACCATCAAGGCAGCTCCACAAGGCACCACCTCCAATCCAAAGCAGTACAATCTTGTGGAACAATTAGACAAAACGCCTGCGCTCATATCCATTTTAGAACTATTACGCCTATCGCCATCTCATAAAACAATCTTGGATCAAGCACTCCAAGAGGCGTCAGTCCCTGCAAACCTGAACACAGACCAATTTCAAGCCATGGTTGGAAATCTAAAGTCATCACCTTGTCTCACTTTTTCTGAAAGTGACAACTCTTCGTTCCAGCAACCTCATAACGCCTCACTCCACATTGAAGGCTTTGTCAACCAACACAGGATCAAGCGAGTCTTGATAGATAATGGAGCAGGCCTAAACATTTGTACACTACAGTTGGTCACAGCATTGGGATATGCAATAGAATCAGTGGATCCTCGCAAGAAGATCACCATCAAGGCCTATGATGATGCAGAGCGTTCATCCAAAGGAGCGGTGGTGCTACCAATCCGAGTGGGCCCTGTGGTAAAACACATAATTTGTCAGGTTCTGGACCTTCCTCTGCCATATAATCTATTATTAGGAAGACCTTGGATACATGCCATGCAAGCCGTTCCATCTACCTACCATCAATGTATCAAGTTCCCACATAATGGTGCAGAGATCACAATCCTGGGTGATGCAAATCCCTTTGCATTTTGCCATAATATCAGCCATCAACCAGAGATTACTGTTCCTAATAATAGGGAAGCCATTTCCTCCACATCATATGTAAATCCCACCTCTCTTGCCAGTTCGAACACCCCTATACCCAAGCAAGAAAAGCTTAAGATGAAAGTCGCAGAGGAAGGTCCCGGGGAATATAACTTAAGTCAACTCTTTTGTGTGGGACAAATGCCCACTTCTCCTAGAACACATGGTAAACCACAGCAGTTACTCCAGCAACGACTAATCACGCCAGCATGTGCCTTAACGCCTTTCATCCTTGGAAAGAGTCAAGAGGAAGAAACACAAGATGAGGACCTAGCGGACTGGATCTATAAAGATCCCATCACCACTGACAAACCGCAAGTTACACTTCCTACGGAACAATATGGCAAAGGCCTCCTCATTATGCAAAGAATGGGATATGATGGTCAGAGTTCTTTGGGATACTGCAAACAAGGACGACACGAACCTCTACTACCAGAATTCAAGCCCAAAGGTAATACAGGCCTTGGCTTTGAAAAAGAGATCCTTCCTAAACTCAGATTCAAAGGAAAACCCAGCAAACCATTTTGCCCACCTACTGCAAAGAGGATACCTTTCATAATCAAAGCACCATCAAGCACTATCCCCACTGCCCCCTCAAGGCTCACAACTCCACCATCACCAATGTCACTCATCCCATCAAACGAACCAGTAATCCTATCAGCAACACCATTTGTAGCAGCAACTATATTGGAACTCGTAGCAATATCTATGGCACCAGTAATTCCAGCAGAAGCCACTGAGTCACCATTACCGATACTTCCAATGACAAATCCATTAAACCCCATCACAATTCCTGCAACACCGATCACTACAAGGATACATAAACCAATCACACCTGCCGTGTTTAACTCCAAAGACATCCCAGTATGGTATAGCAATCGGATGCTGGAGAGTGATTCAGAGACCGACTCACATGAGTGGGAATTCGATTCAGTGCAACTTAACACTTCAGATGAGGAAGACACATCACCACCTCCACCCCACAAAGACATCCCTGTTTACGGAGAAGCACAGATAAAGACCACTTGGGTACCTGAGCTGGAAACATCTTCCATAGACCCTACGTCTCATCCTATGCCTGATTCTGACAGGGAGAGTACCATCAACGACCTTCACCACACCGTCTTAACCCTCACTGATACATCTCCCGCACTTAACTTAATCGATGAAGTAATGCCCATTATCCACCCTGAACTCATTGAATGGAACCAACCAAATCCCCCATGTCTTGACCTCTTCCAGAACGATGAGGCTATCATTGACTTTTTGGAATTAAGGGATAATCTACCAAGCGGGGATCACAAAGTTGGATTCGCCATTGAACTTAATAGCGCAGCATACTTCGGGGCGGATGCCAAATCCTTCAGCTGCAAAAATATAACAATAAAACATGGATCTTCCAGTGAAAACCACACTGTGGCACTATTTGATCCGACAAAAGTAAAAAGAAAGAGCGTATCCAATGGTGAAAACCTCTCTGAGGTGCCTGAGGATGAAGGGTTTGACATCCTCCCTGCTAGTACACAACAGGAACGATCAACGATTCTTATTGAGGAAACCAAAGAATACAATGTGGGGACTCCTGAAAATCCTCATATCATACATCTGGCATCTCTTCTCACTCCAGAGGAACAGCCTCAATTTATAGAGTTCTTCCAACAGCGTCAGATCAACTTTGCATGGTCATATGCAGACATGCCTGGGCTTGATCCTGATTTAGTCATGCATCATCTCACAGTAGCAAAAGGAGCCAAACCTGTCAAGCAGAAGCTTCGTAAGATGCATCCTCAGATTGCCGTGCTAGTCAAAACAGAACTCAAGAAACTCCTGGATGTTGGTTTCATTAGACCAATTGATTATGCAGAATGGATCTCCAATATTGTGCCAGTTGGCAAACCAAAAGGGGGCATTCGCATTTGTACAGACTTCAGAGATCTAAATAAAGCATGTCCTAAGGATGACTTCCCTCTACCAAATATTGACATCATAGTAGATTTGACAGCAGGACATGCCATGCTTTCACTCATGGATGGCTTTTCAGGATACAATCAAATAAAGATCGCACCGGAGGACCAACATAAGACAGCCTTCACATGTCCATGGGGCACATACTGCTGGAATGTAATGCCTTTTGGTCTAAAGAATGCAGGAGCGACCTATCAAAGAGCAATGACCACCATCTTCCATGACATGATGCATACTATGATGGAAGATTATGTGGATGATTTACTAGCAAAATCACTTACTAGAGAAGGACATCTTCACATCTTAGATAAAATCTTTGATAGACGGGAACAATACCATGTTCGACTCAACCCAAAGAAATGTGTCTTCGGAGTGACCTCCGGGAAGCTTCTAGGATACATTGTCTCAAGCAAAGGTATTGAGGTCGATCCAGCAAAGGTTAAGGCAATCATGGACATGCCACCTCCAAGGAATATCAGTCAGCTAAGGACACTACAAGGACGGCTTCAATCCATCCGCAGATTCATTGCACAATTGGCTGATAAGTGTCACCCCTTCACACACCTGCTACACAAGAACATCCGCTTTCAGTGGGATGCCCGATGCCAGCAAGCATTTCAGGCGCTTAAAGACTATCTCATGAATCCACCATTGTTGATGCCACCAGATCCAAGTAGACCGTTGTTACTTTATATCTCAGCGACAAGTACAGCATTAGGTGTATTACTAGCACAACATAATGCAGAAGGCAAAGAGTGTGCTGTATACTACATCTCTCGTACACTGGTTGGCTATGAACTCAATTACACACCTATTGAGCGAGCTTGCCTAGCAGTAATCCTGGCAGCCACTAAATTGCGGCACTATCTATTAACACACAAGGTACAACTCATTGCAAAGATTGATCCACTCAAGTATTTACTCAGCAAAGCAGCATTGACAGGTCACTTGGCCAAATGGGTAATGATTCTAAGTGAATTTGACATTGAGTATGTGGACCGTAAAGCTATCAAAGGTCAAGTTATTGCAGATCAGTTGGCTGATGCACCTCTCATAGGCGATCATCCTCTCATTTCCAATTTTCCAGATGAAGAGATATTCATGATTACAGAAGCACAGTCATGGAAATTATACTTTGATGGTTCATACACTAGGCACGGCTCGGGGGCAGGCATTCTGTTTATCACACCTCAAGGTGATAGCATCCTGAAGTCTTACAGGCTCACATTTCCATGCACAAACAACATAGCAGAGTATGAGGCCTTGATCACAGGACTCAGATTAGCCATACAATGGAAATTAAAAGAACTGCAAGTATATGGCGATTCCCAACTAGTCATTCGACAAGCAACAGATGAGTATCAGACCAAAGATGATAAAGTCATGCCATACAAGAAAATGGTGGACAATCTAAAGACATCATTTACTACTATCACTTTTGAGCAGATACCAAGAGATCAGAATCGAGCTGCTGACGCTATGGCTACCATCGCATCTCTACTAGATCTTCCACAGAATTCAACACGCTACGAGTTCTTGGTAGAACAACTTTGGATCCCGGCTTATGATATCCCCGAATCTGAAATGATATGTTGCCTTGTTGGTTCTGAATCCCCATGGTACGGTGAGTTCTACACCTATCTCCGCGATCACACCCTTCCTCCCAACCAATCAAATAACCAACGTAAAACCTTCATTCGCCAAACTGCTCGATATACCATTATTGCCGAAACCCTATACCGACGCGGTCTTGATGGTACTCTCCTTCGATGTCTGGAACAAGGTGAGATAACAAAGGCTTTGGAAGAGGTACATGAAGGAATTTGCGGGACTCATTCAAGTGGTCCATCACTCGCCAAGAAACTCTTGCGAGCTGGATATTATTGGCCATCTATGGAAAAGGATTCCTACTACTTTGTCAAAAAATGCAAGAAATGTCAAGTTCATGGCGACCTGATACATGCACCGGCCCAGGAACTACAACCAATCACAACACCATGGCCTTTTTGTCAATGGGGTCTTGATCTTGTGGGTAAAATCCATCCATCTTCATCCAATGGCCATAAATTCATTATTACCGCCACCGAATATTTCACCAAGTGGATCGAAGCTGTTCCACTTACCCAAGTCACCGGCAAGCAGATCGCCGCATTCATCCTCAATTACATCATCTGCCGGTATGGTGTGCCCATGTCCATTGTCACAGATAATGGTCTTCCTTTCAAAAATCAGGATGTCCGTGAGCTTTGTGAGAAATTTCATATCCAACACCGCTTTTCCACTCCCTATTACCCACAAGGCAATGGTCAGGCTGAAGCATCCAATAAAAACATATTGAGGATCCTAAAGAAGACAGTCAATGATGCCGGTCGTGATTGGCATGTTCAATTGAATCCAACGCTATGGGCATATCAAACTAGCATTCGGACCCCTACAGGTGCAACTCCTTATTCATTGGTCTATGGTGCAGAAGCTATCTTGCCTATTGAGGTTGAGATACCATCCTTACGAGTTTCATTGCACAATCTCATCGATGATGAAGCATACAGAGTATCTCGTCTTCAGGACTTAGAGTTACTAGATGAGAAGCGACAAGCTGCATACAATCACCTCAAAGCCTATCAGCAGGGCATGAGTAGAAGCTACAATCACCGAGTTAGATCTCGTACATTTGAGGTAGGTGATCTTGTTCTTCGAGAAAATCCTCGCAACCAACCAAACAAAGAACATCAAGGCAAGTTTGAATCAAACTGGTTGGGCCCATACGTTGTCACTGCTGTATTCGGGTCCGGGGCATATCAGTTGGCTACATCAGAAGGAGAACCGCTCGCAGATCCAATCAATAGCATGCACCTCAAACGGTTTTACACATAAGCTGTACAGAGCATCAGGCTCCCCTGCCTATCAGAAAATACCAAAAAACATTCAGAAAAATGTCCTGAAGAAAATATAAAAACATTCAAAAAAGTAAAGAAAAATCATGCATCCAAACGGTGAACAACCACTCCAGTGGCACCTTGGGTAAGAACGATGGTGAAAACCTGGCAAACAGGCGCCACTCGTAAAGGCTATGGCTCCATTATCTTTCAGACTTATGGCGATCACATCTACTTCATACATACATCCATCCATCCATCAACCATGGCTTGTTATTCCTCTGCAATTATGATAGTACTCCATACATCTTGCATCCCGCTTTTTCATAGTCATGTCTAAAACTGGGGGCAATGCCTTTAACCTATTGATGGAAGTGGATTCTACATTGTCTTATGATTCATTAAGTTCTTCATTCAAACAATCATCAAAAATCCAAAAACATTCAAAAATATCTCGCAAAAATACCAAAAACATTCAAAACAATTCAAAATCCAAAAACATCGACAAACCATTGAAAAATCCAACAAAAACACGACAATACATTGTACATACCCATCTGAGTAGATCCCAAACAAACATTGCGACATACTTAACAAAATGACCATTTATCAATCAAACCAATCAACATCAAACAATCAGAAACTGTCTTTAAACAAGGATGCATCCTTCCTTACAAAAACAAAGACAAGATGACATTTTCTTTGACAAGAAAATTCTGTTTACACTATCAAATACTTGGTTGATTTCTGGTCTAGTAATTTATATTAGGATCTTTCAGCATTGTTTTGTATCATTTGCGCATTATTTCCGATGAAGTTCTGGGGCATGTACTAATGGTGTCTACGTGGGAAGTTCACCAAGCTACGTGATCTTATGCCAAATGCAGTCATAGATCACTACGGCTTGCTGACTACAGCGTATATCTCGACCATATGAGCATGAACCATTACCAAGGATCCATATTCTTTATTCTTTATGTATATATTGTTTGTTTACAGGTACAATGCTCATTCTTTGGTTCCTCCTCATCCAAACTGGATAAAGGTTTTATTTCTTTGTACGGTATGCACTTGTCTCAGGATATGATCAGCCTAATATCAAGGAGGACGATCCAAGTCATGCATGAATGGAGATAATCCTTGTCTGTTCCGCAAGCAATACTCAGGTCAACTTGATCCATTATATCAAGTTGCTTGTATTAACTTGCTATATCAAAATCCATGTAAGAAATACTCTGGTCATCTTGAATCTTTATGTCAAGTTGCTTGTATTTTCTTACAACATTTTAAAGCTCAATGATGAAAAATAAAGCACCATGGATCGTCATTCCATCTCATCTATATATATTGCATTTCATTGCATTCCATCCATCCATACATTCATAATAGTTGCATATCATGCATACGTAGTCATAATAATGCATACTCTATTTTACTCATCTTCTTCCATAGGACTCGGTCCTAGTCCTCCATATCTTCTATCTAACATCGAATCCCCCCTCAGCCTCCCTATCTTGATCATCAACATCATCCTAAATCCCTTCATCACTTCCCATCCTCACTCATCCACAAGATTAAGCCAGTTACTCTGTCTACACAGATACATCGACTCCCACACACCTAGACTATCAACAGATACTCTGATCAAGTATCTTCGGGTCTCAACAGGTAATCGATTATGGTAATCCTAGACTACATCAGGCATTTATCATAATGACCTAGACTCAACGGGGCTGCCATGATTCCCCACAGCCATCTATCACATGCACACACTATCAATTGATCAACCAATCAAACACAATCCAACGGACAATTACATCAATTGTCTACGTCTCAACGAGTATTTTGCTTCATATACCTTGACTTCATCGGACAATTACATCAATTGTCTAAGTCACCATCAGGTCACTTTGATTCACTTACTCAGACTTTATCATGTTCAAGCGACCAACTGACATCAACTGTCACGCTTTGACTTGACCGGGGCAATTAAACCGATTGCACCAGATTGTCCAACCAATTTTGATCAATTGTATAGCATCAATCAAAACCCCACACTACATCTGCTATGTATCTCTTGCATGACCTCAGGGTACTCGCTGGCTTGTTGTTTCTTCATATTCACTCCATTTTCTCCCATTCTTTCATCATTAGTTCTAATTTCTTCTATTCTACCTCCCCTCCGCTTTTCATTCTTTTTCGAGAGATCGCCCGATTTTTCAAAAAAATTTGGCCCATCCCTCGAGGGGGCATACCACCCATTAAATTTACATTTTATGGGGCATTTCTTCACACCTATTTTTCTTTCTTTGAAACGACGCGATAAACTGCACCGTCTCAAAGAGGGGCAAATGTAGTCACATAAATCTGTCCACTTAATTAAATGAATACTTAGTATTTATTTGATTATTTAACCATCAATTAATAATTAATTAAATTAATATTTAATTAATTCATCTTAACCCTCTTCTCCTATTAATTAAATAAATTATTCAATTTATTTGATTTAATTCACTTAACCAAATTCAGACCATTAATTAAATAAATAAATCATATTTATTTAATTAAATCTTCTCTCACATTTAAATAAATTAATATTTATTTAAATCCCCCAAAATCCCACCTCTCACATTTAAATAAATTAACATTTATTTAAAATCACCTTTATCCTCTACCCACTTGCATTTTCCTACAAATGCAAGTTGCACAATTATTTTAAATAAATAATTTATTTAAATCACCTTTATCCTCCACCCACTTGTATTTTCCTACAAAAGCAAGTTGCACAACTATTTTAAATAAATTATTTATTTAAAATCCTATTTATCCTCACCCACTTGAAACCTTTAATGGTTTCCCTTAAAGTAGTCAAACTTGATGGCTTTAAAGTCTTCAAACTTGATGGCTTCCTTCTATAGTCTTCTTAAGACTTTAATGGTTTTCCTTAAAGTCTTCAAGCCTTTAATGGTTTCCCTCAAAGTCTTCAAGCATTTTAAATGCTTTATCTTCTTTTTCTCATTTAAATAAATTAATATTTATTTAAATATTTATCCAAATTCAACTTACACCATTTAATTGAAATAAATGATTTTATTTTAATTGAAAATACCAAAATTTCTCCCACTTGCATTTTCCTACAAAATCCACTTGTATGCCTAAACCCCTTCTAGATTCTTCTAAACCCTTCCTAATTAGCCTAATCCATCCCCTAAATATTGTCACATTCCTAAGCAAATTGGAGTCACTTCTCAAAGACTCCAAAGTCTTTGAAAAGCAATTAATGCTTTGTGTGTTCAACAAATTAACCCTCAAAGTCTTGGATAACCTTTGAAAGCTTCCAACCTTCAACCACTAAATGGCTCAAAGTCTTTGATAACCATTGAAGGCTTTCAACCCTCAACCACTTAATCCCCAAAGTCTCCAATAACCATTAATGGTTACCTCAAACCCTCCCACATGGTTAAAACATTTGTTTTGACTCAACCTCTACCCAACCCAAAGGTCTCATCAAGCCTTTAATGCTTTGACCATGATTATCTCTTAAACATTTGCACAAAGGTTTATCCTTGGATTAACTCTTAATCCAGTGGGTAATCTTAATTTAGACTTGACCCTTACCTTCTAGATAACCATGAGGTCTTCTCAGGCCTTCAATGCCTCCAACCTCTTCTCTCAACCCAATCCTATGTTGAAACTTGTCACCATTTTATTGGTGCCAATTGTGCACATGGATCCCCAACTTTCAATCCTAACCCTTGTTAAGATTGCTCAATCTTAACCCTTCATTTCCCTATTTCTTCTATAAATAGAACCCTTCTCCTCAAGCAAAGGGGAAGCATTTTAGAGTATTGTTGTTATACTGGCATTAGCATAGAGCTTTTTCATAGCATCACTATCTACTCTTGCATAGTATTTGCTTATCATATTCAACCATCTTGAATCTCCATATGGCATCCATGGCTAGTGCTAAAAGCTGAGAGCTACACTCATTTGGGACTTGGAGAGGAGAGGAACAAGGGAGGAGCAACTATGAGCATCTTGATTAGCTATTTCATTCTATGTTTATATGCTTTCTATTTCATGCTTAATATCTCTCTTGATATGCCTGTTTAGGATAATCTTTTGTTGCTAACACTAACGTTTGTTTCTTGTGCTCTTGTGTGTGTTGCCATCAAACAGATTTTCTAATCCTTTTTGCAGAGCATCAGTTACCAATCAACTAATGTCTCCCGAAAGGTGTAATTACTGAGCTTCATTGTTAAGGAATTAAAATCTTAAATACAATGATTAATTTCGAGTTTAAGCGTTTTAAAGTTTATCTTATCCTCCATAATCCACTAGAATTCTATGATCGATTATCCTCGTAATGTAGAAACATTTTTATCTAATTGAAACCTCCATATTTATAATGCTTCTTAATTAAAATTTAAATGCACTCTAGGTAGCGTTACCAACTACAATTTCGAGTTATCTAATGTCTATAATAAATTTTGAAAGCACTTGTATATATATATATATATATATATATATATATATATATATATATATATATATATATATATATATATATTTATATATATACATACATATTGGTATGTGCATATATATAAATATATATATATATATATATATACGCATGTGTATTTTCTATATCTTCTAAATTATTCCTCATGATACCCTTATCAAATTATTTGTTTAGCCATCCCCAGCAATTATAAAACTCTTAGAAATGTTTACACACGTAATATTTTATATATATATATATATATATATATATATATATATATATATATATATATATATATATATATATATATATATATATATATATATATATAATATTTCTTTTTTTTTTTCATTTATAAAAATGTTTCTCCAAAAGAATGTAGAATATATGATCCCCTTTTTTTTTGGGGGTTACATATTACATCTTCCCACCCCCCCCCCCCACTCACACACCCACTCATCTTTTTTAAACTTGACTGGTGTATGCCCTAACCCGAGCTAGGGTTAGGGCGTCTAAAATAGCATTCTTTATTTTCCTTTCTCTTTGCTGTGTTTGTGTGTGTGGAGGAGGGAAAGGGGCAGCAGCCTTGATAGGCTGTGCGCAGGGGACGCTCCAAGTAGACCCCCCCCTTCCCCTTTTTTTAACGCCTGTGTTTGGGTGTGCCGAGGCGGAGGAAGAGGGTCAGGCGGTAAAAACAGTACCCAGCAACCCGGCGCCGTTGTTTTGTTTTCCCTTTTAACGCAGTGCGGGAGAGTCACAGTGGAGGCGGACTCCGCAGCCGGTGGCGCCGCCGCCGAAGGCCGCGGCCCGCGAGCACCCGGTTCGTTTTCCGCCTGTGTGTTGGTTTAAACATATGCGTTTTATTATTTATTTATTTTTGTATGTTGAGAGTTTATTTTACAATGAATTTTATTTTAAATAAAAGGGTTCCCTTTTTCCTGCAAGTTTTCTGGGACATAAACAGAATACATTTACAGTGCAAAAATCATATATATATATATATATATATATATATATATGTCTATACATGTGTATATAAACTGGTAAAAATAAAAATGCATAAGTTTTTTTTTTTGTTTTGGAACAGGTAGTTTATGTAATGAATAAATATATATATATATATAAATATATATATATATATATATATATATATATATATATATATATATATATATATATATATATATATATATATATATATATATATATATATATATATACCCGTATCTATATTTGATATTCTTAATCATATTATCAGTTTACTCCCCTTTTTTTTTGTATTAACAGATCTGGAAAAGTATTCTTTTTTCTCCTTTTTTTTTAACAGATTCTTTTCAAATGATTCTTAATGGTTAAATATATATTTATATATATATATATATATATATATATATATATACATATATATATATATATATATATATTTATATTTCAAAAGAACTGGTTTAACAAGATTAACAGATTTTCTTGCTGTTTTAAAATATTATCAGAACTGTATCTAAAACCAGTTTGTCTAAATAACATTTAAAAGTAATAAATATTAAAAGCTAAATATTCTTTTGTATTCTTGCAAGGAAAAGATTAATATTACAGATTTCATTTCTGCAATGAACAGAAAAATTAAAGACTGTTTTTACTTAAGTTTACAGCAGCCTAACATTGTAAAGAACATGTAGCATTAAAATCCATTTCCTTGCAGAAAACATAATAAATGAAATGGCTTCACTTTGTAAACATAAAAATTTTCATCAAAACTAATACATTATTTATTTATTTTTTTATTTGTAACTACTAAAGATAGGGAAAACAACAAATATTTCATTGTCAAGTAGATATCAAGTAACTTTATGGATACAAAATAATCATGAATACAAATGGGAATAATACATCCCTTTCTCTTTCTAGAAAGTAAAAACTAAAATTTCTCACATGCTCCTTCTAGACACTACAACATTGAATCCTTCCATTTCTTCCCTATATTTTTTTTTTAAAAACATTTCTTTTTCTGCAACACAAAAACAGCAACAAAATCCTTTATTTCTTCTTTTCTCATTCCCATGCAACCTGCAAAAACAACACATTTTGACCATGGGAAGCTCACCTCCCAGCCTAGGCTTACTAGAAGCCACCCCCGAGCTTGGAGAACCAAGCACTAGACGGGATACAAACATGCAACCCCACAACAAAAATAGAAACACACTTTCATGCAAATACCCCTTCCCAAGCTACACATTCACCACTTTCATGGTGACTCTTCCATGGGTGGAAGTGGACCAAGTACCAATGGGGAGAATGCATACCAAAAACATTACTACATTAGCCTCCTCATGGCAACACAAATGCAACCCAAACATTTCACAAACCTTATGCCCCCCAAAAAGGCTCAAGGCCATATATGCTCCCCTTATGACCCCCAAATGCATACACAAGGCTATGCATCAAGGGTCACCAAGGACTCCCTTGAGAACACTCTCCATAAGGAGAGCCTCTCACCCATGGCTGTCAAACTCCTTCCACCCCAAGATCTTCCTACCCTCCCAAGGATAGGAGATCTTCGACACTCCCAAAAACAACAAGAGACACAACAAACACATAGAAAGGAAAAACTATACATTTTACTTCAACACAAAAACTTCATAAAAACACAATCTTTCAAGCAACTCTTTTCTTGTTACAAAACAACATAAACTATCATTTTCAACATAATAAGAGAAAGAAGGGAGTAACCAACCTAATTCTGCCAAAAGGTTTGCTAACTTTAGTTGGGGATGAGCTGCCCAATTCCACCCTAACTTCCTCCAAATTCCACCAAAAGTGCTAAATCTCCTACTAACTTTCTCAAACAAGAAAAATCTCCAAGAAAGGAGAGTGGGTGATTACTCACTAAGTTGAAAAATCTTGCCTAAGAAGGCCTCTCACACACTTCCCAACTCCTTGGGTGAGGTGTGAGTTCCCATTGGTTCCCCTTCCCAAACTCTTGCACTTTACTAAAATTGGAAAGGGAAAAGGTGGAAGAGAATGGGGAAGAGAGTTTAACTCCTAAAGGGAAGGTTCTCTATCCTAGGGAGAACTTTCTAAGTCCAATTTTCGTGCATCTTGGAATTATCACTTTTTGAAGTGACTTCATAGTCACATGGGAGAAGCCACATGTTGCAAAACACCCCTAACCCATAGGTATACCCTTAGGACCTTTGGAAAAGCCTAAAAACTTACCCTAGGAGTCCATTAAACCCTTTGGAAACTCCACTGAAGTTTACCTACGGGTCAAGCATGAGTTGACCACTCCCATGACTCCCTACCCAAGGCAGATTTGGGACCACACTCATTTTTTTTGAATTGGCTTTGGTAGAAACAAAACTCCCTCCAAGAGACAAGTCAAAATCAATGACACTTAATCAGCACATGTGTCAAGTGACACAACAAAAATACAATATAAAAATTACACATGGAAATTTTCCCTTGAAGGATTACACATTGACATATAAATTAAATTTTACACTCAAGCATTATACACATCACAAATAAAATACATTACAAGGGGAGGGGTGTTGTCTCTCCAAATAGACAACTCCCGGCTTAACAAACGCACATTGGTCTAGGCTTGATTCTCCATAAATTCCATGGTCACATGGATAATTTCCTGCGCATCTCAATTAACACATTAGTAACTCCAAATAATCACAATTATTCATAATCAAATACATGGATTCCATTGCAATTCAAACACTCATACATTAGGCAACAATAATTCAATATCTAATTTGTTTTCAAATTCAATTTCACATATACAATTAACATAATTTCCCAACATTGAACCATTCATGATTAAGCATCATTTTCTTTCATCAAAATAAAATCCTGCAAATTTCCAATAAAGACATTCACCATCATAATGTAATTCTATTCTAGAAATCATATCTAAAGTTTCATAATCATCATGCATGAAATAAAACATCAACAAGTGTCAGTGTGATCCAAATCATGAGATCATATAAGTTCTAAGTCCATAATGCATAAAGTAAAGCAACCATAATAGTCTCAATAGGCAAATAACTGAAAATGTCAAACTGAATCGGGGTAGGGCCTCACACCCTCCCCCTCTAGGCATGAACTTCCTCCTGGAGTTCATCAAAAAGGTGGGGGTACTGTGATCTCATAAGTGCTGCATCCTCCCATGAGGCTGTGACCTCATCATAGCAATCCCACTGAACTCTAACCTGGTCCAGCTCTCGCCCTCGAAGGCTCAGCATCCGGCATGCCAAAATGCGAATGGGCTCCAAAGCTAGCTGCTCGTCCAACTCCACCTGCAAGGCATCCCAATCTAGAATATGAGACTCATCATAGATATACTTCCTCAAAACTGAAACATGAAACACATCGTGGATGCATGACAGGCTAGGTGGCAATGCTAGACGGTAGGCAACTGGCCCTATCCTCTCAAGGATCTCAAATGGTCCTACAAATCGAGGTGCGAGCTTAGAACCCTTTCCATAACGGATTGGACTCTTATGCGGTCGCACTCTCAAGAAGACTCTATCTCCAACTGAGTAGCTACGATCAACCCTCTTTGCATCTGCATATTTCTTCTGTCTATCCTGAGCCTCTCTAAGACGCTACCTAATCAAATCCACCTACTTCTCCATATCCCGAACTATCTCTGGACCAATAGCAACTCTGTCCTCTATGCGGTCCCAACTCAATGGTGTCCTACAAGGCCTGCCATATAATGCCTGATAGGGTGGCATCCCCAAGGACGTGTGATGCCCGTTGTTATAAGCAAACTCCACCAAGGGAAGATACTCTTCCCATCTGGTCTGGTGATCCATGACATACATGTGAATCATATCCTCTAACACCTGATTAACTCTTTCTGTCTGGCCATCCGTTTCCGGATGATAGGCTGTACTAAAATTGAGCTTGGTACCCATAGCTGCCTGTAACGCCTTCCAAAAAGAGGAAGTGAAGAGGGAATCCCTGTCGGAAACGATCTTACGTGGAACACCATGAAGTCTGACAATGTCTCGCAAAAACACTTGTGCTACTGCTGGTGCTGTGAAGGTGGTACAAATTGGTGAAAAGTGAGCCACTTTGGTCAACTTGTCAACCGTCACCAAGATGGCATCATGGCGGCGAGATGACATAGGGAGACCAATGATGAAATCCATAGATATAGTGTCCCACTTCCACTCTGGTATAGCATGAGGTTGGAGCAACCCACCTGGATGGCTGTGCTCCGCCTTGACTCTCTGACACTCAAGGCATCGGGCTACCAACTCGGCGATAAGCTGTCGCATTCCTGGCCAATGATATAGTTCTCTCAAATCTGCATGCAACTTCTTGACCCCGGGATGTGCTGCATAAGGAGCTCTATGAGCCTCTGTGATAATGAACTCTCGCAATCCCCCGGAAGAAGGTACATAGATGCGCCCTTTATGGCGTAATAAACCATCGGGATCTAAGGAATAATCCACATATTTCCCTTCTAAAGTTTCCTGAGATCGAATAGCCTCGCAAACCTCTAAATACCATCTGTCCTCTGGCAGTCGCTGCAAGATCCGATCTCTCAAATCCGTGCTCATAGACATGGTGAATACCTCGTGACGTCTCCTACTCAAAGCATCTGCAACTACATTTTCTTTCCCTTTGATGTAGTGAACGTCAAAATCATACTCACACAAGAATTCCATCCATCTCCTCTGTCGTGCATTAAGATTCGGCTGAGTGAATATGTACTGAAGGCTCTGATGGTCTGAGTGCAACTCAAAATGATGACCCAAAAGGAAATGTCTCCATCTCACAAGTGCATGCACTACGGCTGCCAGCTCAAGGTCATGGGTGGGGTAGTTAAGCTTGTGAGTCTTGAGTTTCCTAGACTCAAACGCTATAGCTCTGCCATTCTGCATAAGTACTGCTCCCAAACCATCTAGGGAAGCATCTGTGCAAACCATGAAATCAGCTGAAGGATCTGGTACTACAAGGATAGGTGCAGTAGTAAGTGCCTTTTTAAGCTCCTGAAAGGCCTTCTCGTACTTCTCCGTCCACTCAAACTTCTTCCCTTTACGCTGAAGAGAAGTGATAGGATGAGCAATTCTAGAGAATCCCTCAACAAAACGTCGGTAATAACCTGCTAAGCCCATGAAGCTCCTGACCTCTGTCACACTGGTAGGTGCTGGCCAATCCATAATGGCTCTGATCTTTGACGGGTCTACTGAGATCCCATCACCGGATATAACATGACCAAGGTACTTGATCTCAGTTTTAAAGAAGGCACACTTCGACAAACTGCCATACAACTGATTTTCCCTCAAACACTGCAAAACCTGCCTCAAGTGTTCCTCATGTTCCTCCTCATTCCATGAATATACCAAAATGTCGTCAAGAAACACAATCACAGATCGGTCGAGGAATGTATGGAATACTCCATTCATGAGACTCATAAAAACTGCTGGGGCATTCGTAAGACCGAATGGGACCACGGTGAACTCATAGTGGCCATATCTAGTGCGAAATGCGGTCTTGTGGATATCACTTTCCACTATTCTCAACTGATGGTACCCTGATTTTAGATCAATCTTGGAAAACACCTTGGCACCTTGAAGTTGGTCAAACAAATCAACGATCCTGGGCAATGGATATCGTTTCTTGATGGTTACTTTGTTCAACTGACGGTAGTCCATGCATAATCGGAGAGATCCATCCTTCTTCTTCACGAAGATGACAGGTGCACCCCAAGGGGATACACTAGGGCGAATGTGGCCCTTCTCTAGGAGTTCCTCAAGTTGTATCTTGAGCTCATTAAGCTCATTTGTAGTCATTCTATATGGTGCTCTTGAAATTGGTTCGGCTCCTGGAACAAGGTCTATATGAAAATCAATCTCTCTACGGGGCGGCATACCAGGTAACTCTGAAGGAAAAACATCTACAAATTCTCTAAGGATAGGATGGTTGTCAATAGATGGTTCTCTTTCCTCCTCTTCTTCTCTATCACTAATGGTGATGGCAAATAACTGACATCCCTTTCGTATGCTCGGCTTAAGCTGCATGGCGGAGATCATACGAAGAGACACGGGTCTCTGAATTCCAGTGATCACTATAGGAGAGCCATGATCATCCTCACACTCGATCCTTTTCAGGCGACAATCCATCTTGGCTCTGTGGGCATAAAGCCAATCCATGCCAAGTACAACGCCATATGATCCAAGTGGTGTAACTCTAAGGTCTACGAAGGTGGTGATATTACCAATCTGAAGCTGACATCCCTTAACCTCTGATTCCACTGACATTCTAGCCCCTGAAGCTAATTCCACTTCCCAACTGACCTCTTGCCTATTTGCCACTAGCCCGCAATGCTCCACAACCAATGGAGATATAAAAGAATTTAGTAGCTCCTGAATCAAATAATATAGATACACTGCTACCTCTGATCATACCTTCTACCTCAATGACCCTGGCCTGATGCTCTGCCTGGCGGTTGTCAACCGCTGCGAAGACTCTGTGGGACTTGCCCATGTCCCCAACTGTCGGCTCTGATGCTGCCATCCTCTGATTTCCTGTCATCTGACCCTGGGGACACTCTCTCACTATGTGTCCCATGGCTCCACATGTGAAGCAAGGGCCTCGTGCCTGAAACTGTACTCCCTGTGGTCTGGAGAAAGACTGTCCCCCTGTCCTACTAGAACCACTGTACCCACCTCTAGAAGACTGTTGAGTCCTAGCCGGAGGTGTGTAAGGAGCCTGAGATTTCTGATCTCGCCTCTGACCCTATGACTGCCACTGCTTGGGCTTTGTGCCCTGCTGATTCTGCGGAGGCTTTTGCCTCTGGTTTTGCTGTGACTGCTGCGGAGGAGGGGGTTTGGAGAACCCCGATGAGTGCCTGTTGTTACCTTTCCAATGGGGTTTCTGAAACCCATAAGTCTGTGGTGAAGGATTACTGTTTTGAAACCGATCCTTCGAGTCATGTGGTCTGGCCTGAATCTCCTCGGCTATCAAAGCCTTCTCCATGGCAACCCGGAGGCTCCCTGGAGCGGCCATTCTCACTGGTCCTGCTATGCCGGAATTCAACCCTCTGATAAATTAGTTGACAAGAAGCTTTTCATCTTTCAGGTAGTCTACATAAGGCAATAGTTCAAAGAACTTGTTCTCGTACTGTGTCACTGACATACCCTTCTGCTGGAGGTCATGAAACTCATCCACCCTACGCTGTCTGAAATGCTCTGATAGATACCTCTCCCTGAATCTCTCTGTGAAAATCTCCCAAGTGAGGGTCTCTATCTCTAAGCCACACTTATATTCTTCCTGTCTCCACCATGTGGAGGTTGTTCCTCGCAATAGGTGAACCGCTGCACGTGCTTTTAGATTGCTCTCATAAGAGCGCAATGCAAAGCACCTATCTAGGCTTAAAAGCCATGCCTCTACCTCTACCCCATCGGTAGATCCCCCAAATGATGGTGGCTGAAGATGCATAACCTCCCTGATTAGATCCCCTGGATCTCTACGTGCCCTCTCAATGTACACTGGTGCTACGGCTGGAGGTGGTGCTGGTAGGTGAATGGGTTCGAGCTCATGTCCAGCCTGACTCTCCACGGGATTACGAGGTGGGCTCCTACTCCGTTCCCGTTCCACTGTTCTATGACTTCCTGAGTTCTGGTTCTCAACATTATGGTCTGCTGCTGGAAGCCTATCCTGTACTAATCCAATCAGGTTTTGAAGAGCTACCAAGATGTCTTGGTTTGGGTCAACTGGTTGCTCAGGAGGTGCTGCTGGGTCCACTTCCTGAACCGATTCCTCCCTAATGACCTCTTCGCGTGCCATGCGTGCACGCCTAGGGCCTCTACCTCGTTTGCGAGCTTGTCGCGTAGCTGGAGGCATCCTTTTTAAGAGAATAAAATAAAATGAAATAAATAACTATTTTATGGGAAAATATTTTAGCTAGTTCAAAATAAAATTAAATACAATTTAATTAATTAAATAATTATAGCGAAACGTAATGGAATAAGGTTCCCTAGTGTTGGCAACCTTGCTCTGATACCAAAATGTCATGCCCACTCTTGGGCACGAACGGAAATTTTTTTTTTTGAAATACTTAACTAATTAACGAACTACTTAACTAATTTAATCAACTAGATGCAATAAAGTAATGCATCTTTGGTTTGGTCTTAACTATATTTGGTGTCAATCAGATAATTAAATTTCAACTTAGTAACTAGGTTTGCTAAGTTACCAATCAACTAATGTCTCCCGAAAGGTGTAATTACTGAGCTTCATTGTTAAGGAATTAAAATCTTAAATACAATGATTAATTTCGAGTTTAAGCGTTTTAAAGTTTATCTTATCCTCCATAATCCACTAGAATTCTATGATCGATTATCCTCGTAATGTAGAAACATTTTTATCTAATTGAAACCTCCATATTTATAATGCTTCTTAATTAAAATTTAAATGCACTCTAGGTAGCGTTACCAACTACAATTTCGAGTTATCTAATGTCTATAATAAATTTTGAACGCACTTGTATATATATATATATATTTATATATATACATACATATTGGTATGTGCATATATATATATATATATATATATATATATATATATATATATATATATATATATATATATATATATATATATATATATATATATATATATATATATATATATACGCATGTGTATTTTCTATATCTTCTAAATTATTCCTCATGATACCCTTATCAAATTATTTGTTTAGCCATCCCCAGCAATTATAAAACTCTTATAAATGTTTACACACGTAATATTTTATATATATATATATATATATAATATTTCTTTTTTTTTTTCATTTATAAAAATGTTTCTCCAAAAGAATGTAGAATATATGATCCCCTTTTTTTTTGGGGGTTACATATTACATCTTCCCACCCCCCCCCCACTCACACACCCACTCATCTTTTTTAAACTTGACTGGGTGTATGCCCTAACCCGAGCTAGGGTTAGGGCGTCTAAAATAGCATTCTTTATTTTCCTTTCTCTTTGCTATGTTTGTGTGTGTGGAGGAGGGAAAGGGGCGGCTGCCTTGATAGGCTGTGCGCAGGGGACGCTCCAAGCAGACCCCCCCCCTTCCCCTTTTTTTAACGCCTGTATTTGGGTGTGCCGAGGCGGAGGAAGAGGGCCGGGCGGTAAAAACAGTACCCAGCAACCCGGCGCCGTTGTTTTGTTTTCCCTTTTAATGCAGTGCGGGAGAGTCACAGTGGAGGCGGACGGAGGGGAGTACGTGGGGCACCACCAGTCGTGGGCAGCGCCGCCGGCCTGCGGCCCCCGCAGTCCCTGGACGACGCAGCCCAGGGGCTGCGGGCTCCGCAGCCGGTGGCGCCGCCGCCCAGGGCCGCGGCCCGCGAGCACCCAGTTCATTTTCCGCCTGTGTGTTGGTTTAAACATATGCGTTTTATTATTTATTTATTTTTGTATGTTGAGAGTTTATTTTACAATGAATTTTATTTTAAATAAAAGGGTTCCCTTTTTCCTGCAAGTTTTCTGGGACATAAACAGAATACATTTACAGTGCAAAAATCATATATATATATATATACATATATATATATATATATATATATATATATATATATATACATATATATATATATATATATATGTCTATACATGTGTATATAAACTGGTAAAAATAAAAATGCATAAGTTTTTTTTTTTGTTTTGGAACAGGCAGTTTATGTAATGAATAAATATATATATATATAAATATATATATATATATATATATATAAATATATATATATATATATATATATATATATATACCCGTATCTATATTTGATATTCTTAATCATATTATCAGTTTACTCCCCTTTTTTTTTGTATTAACAGATCTGGAAAAGTATTCTTTTTTCTCCTTTTTTTTAAACAGATTCTTTTTAAATGATTCTTAATGGTTAAATATATATTTATATATATATATATATATATATATATATATATATATATATATATATATATATATATATATATATATATATATATATTTATATTTCAAAAGAACTGGTTTAACAAGATTAACAAATTTTCTTGCTGTTTTAAAATATTATCAGAACTGTATCTAAAACCAGTTTGTCTAAATAACATTTAAAAGTAATAAATATTAAAAGCTAAATATTCTTTTGTATTCTTGCAAGGAAAAGATTAATATTACAGATTTCATTTCTGCAATGAACAGAAAAATTAAAGACTGTTTTTACTTAAGTTCACAGCAGCCTAACATTGTAAAGAACATGTAGCATTAAAATCCATTTCCTTGCAGAAAACATAATAAATGAAATGGATTCACTTTGTAAACATAAAAATTTTCATCAAAACTAATACATTATTTTTTATTTTTTTTATTTGTAACTACTAAAGATAGGGAAAACAACAAATATTTCATTGTCAAGTAGATATCAAGTAACTTTATGGATACAAAATAATCATGAATACAAATGGGAATAATACATCCCTTTCTCTTTCTAGAAAGTAAAAACTAAAATTTCTCACATGCTCCTTCTAGACACTACAACATTGAATCCTTCCATTTCTTCCCTATATTTTTTTTTTAAAAACATTTCTTTTTCTGCAACACAAAAACAGCAACAAAATCCTTTATTTCTTCTTTTCCCATTCCCATGCAACCTGCAAAAACAACACATTTTGACCATGGGAAGCTCACCTCCCAGCCTAGGCTTACTAGAAGCCACCACCGAGCTTGGAGAACCAAGCACTAGACGGGATACAAACATGCAACCCCACAACAAACATAGAAACACACTTTCATGCAAATACCCCTTCCCAAGCTACACATTCACCACTTTCATGGTGACTCTTCCATGGGTGGAAGTGGACCAAGTACCAATGGGGAGAATGCATACCAAAAACATTACTACATTAGCCTCCTCATGGCAACACAAATGCAACCCAAACATTTCACAAACCTTATGCCCCCCAAAAAGGCTCAAGGCCATATATGCTCCCCTTATGACCCCCAAATGCATACACAAGGCTATGCATCAAGGGTCACCAAGGACTCCCTTGAGAACACTCTCCATAAGGAGAGCCTCTCACCCATGGCTGTCAAACTCCTTCCACCCCAAGATCTTCCTACCCTCCCAAGGATAGGAGATCTTCGACACTCCCAAAAACAACAAGAGACACAACAAACACATAGAAAGGAAAAACTATACATTTTACTTCAACACAAAAACTTCATAAAAACACAATCTTTCAAGCAACTCTTTTCTTGTTACAAAACAACATAAACTATCATTTTCAACATAATAAGAGAAAGAAGGGAGTAACCAACCTAATTCTGCCAAAAGGTTTGCTAACTTTAGTTGGGGATGAGCTGCCCAATTCCACCCTAACTTCCTCCAAATTCCACCAAAAGTGCTAAATCTCCTACTAACTTTCTCAAACAAGCAAAATCTCCAAGAAAGGAGAGTGGGTGATTACTCACTAAGTTGAAAAATCTTGCCTAAGAAGGCCTCTCACACACTTCCCAACTCCTTGGGTGAGGTGTGAGTTCCCATTGGTTGCCCTTCCCAAACTCTTGCACTTTACTAAAATTGGAAAGGGAAAAGGTGGAAGAGAATGGGGAAGAGAGTTTAACTCCTAAAGGGAAGGTTCTCTATCCTAGGGAGAACTTTCTAAGTCCAATTTTCGTGCATCTTGGAATTATCACTTTTTGAAGTGACTTCATAGTCACATGGGAGAAGCCACATGTTGCAAAGCACCCCTAACCCATAGGTATACCCTTAGGACCTTTGGAAAAGCCTAAAAACTTACCCTAGGAGTCCATTAAACCCTTTGGAAACTCCACTGAAGTTTACCTACGGGTCAAGCATGAGTTGACCACTCCCATGACTCCCTACCCAAGGCAGATTTGGGACCACACTCATTTTTTTTGAATTGGCTTTGGTAGAAACAAAACTTCCTCCAAGAGACAAGTCAAAATCAATGACACTTAATCAGCACATGTGTCAAGTGACACAACAAAAATACAATATAAAAATTACACATGGAAATTGTCCCTTGAAGGATTACACATTGACATATAAATTAAATTTTACACTCAAGCATTATACACATCACAAATAAAATACATTACAAGGGGAGGGGTGTTGTCTCTCCAAATAGACAACTCCCGGCTTAACAAACGCACATTGGTCTAGGCTTGATTCTCCATAAATTCCATGGTCACATGGATAATTTCCTGCGCATCTCAATTAACACATTAGTAACTCCAAATAATCACAATTATTCATAATCAAATACATGGATTCCATTGCAATTCAAACACTCATACATTAGGCAACAATAATTAAATATCTCATTTGTTTTCAAATTCAATTTCACATATACAATTAACATAATTTCCCAACATTGAACCATTCATGATTAAGCATCATTTTCTTTCATCAAAATAAAATCCTACAAATTTCCAATAAAGACATTCACCGTCATAATGTAATTCTATTCTAGAAATCATATCTAAAGTTTCATAATCATCATGCATGAAATAAAACATCAACAAGTGTCAGTGTGATCCAAATCATGAGATCATATAAGTTCTAAGTCCATAATGCATAAAGTAAAGCAACCATAATAGTCTCAATAGGCAAATAACTGAAAATGTCAAACTGAATCGGGGTAGGGCCTCACACAATTCTTATAGAAGTACCCATCTCTCCTTCATGAGAGATTAGAACAACAGATTAGTGACCATTTGACTCTAATATGTAAACCTTGACTTACCACAACTTTGATTAACATGTGAACATTTAGGTTTATATAACTTTTTGAACATAGTGGTCACCCTTTTCCAATTGGATCCATTTATCCACCCATAATCTATCTCTATGTAATCTTTATTATATTGTCCAAATGTACACTCTCTATTCCAACAAGAACTTTTAGAGTGATTCTTTAACCCACAAATTGCACAACAATGAAGATCCCAACACTTCTATACTTTATGTCCTCCTCAGTGACAATGTGAATAGTAGATTCTTTAATATGATTTATTTGAACTTGTAATATCTACAACATGATTTCTATTTCTCTTAAAATATCCCAGGCCTTCATTCTTTGGCCTCATAGTTGGCTGAATGGGCTCTCTAATTCCTTTTCCATAGTTTCCCAAACTTTTGCCATCATAACCCATTTTTTTCATAATTTTTAAACCAACATTATTTTCAAAAAAATCATTGCTATTAGCATAAAAGTATTCAAAATTTGTAGTAGAGACAAATGCATCTGTGCATTCAACCTTATACCCCTAACCTAAAGAAGATTTTGAAATATCATTGATATCAAATGGACACAAATCACTTGTATCACATGGGACACTACATATTGAATACTTCAACTTGGGACTCTTATTTTACTTTTTGAAAACTTGTATTTTATTGTCAAAATATTCATTCTCTTCTTCACCCCATCAAACAATTTTATTTTTGGTTCTTCTAATTCTTTAGTTCTTTCTCTAGAATCCTTCAATTATTTTTCAAGGTTTTCAATTTAACATAAATATTCACTTATTTCTTTTTAAAAAAATTTAAATTGTCTATCAATTATAAATTTTTCAGTTCTTAAGTTCCATCACTTCTTCCTCCAAATTATCCTTTTCACAATCTAAATTTACATTCTTTTCTCACTTTCTTACCAATTTTCCCTATTGAAAAAAAATTAAATTTACCTGATATTATAATTGATCATTGGTTTACAAATTGTTTTATTTCTTTTTTAATTCTTTGACTTTCGTGGTTTCCTTTAGAAATGCTTTATTCAACTAGTGACTACAACTAGCAAGTGTGTGTGTGTATATATGTGTGTGTGTGTGTGTGTGTGTGTGTGTGTGTGTGTGTGTGTGTGTGTGTGTGAGAGAGAGAGAGAGAGAGAGAGAGAGAGAGAGAGAGAGAGATCCTAGAATGACTTAAGGTGTGTGTGTGTGTGCGAGAGAGAGAGGGGTCCTTCAAAGACTTGAGGGGAAAGAGAGGTCCTAAAATGACTTGAGCGGAGTGTGTGTGTATGTGTGTTTGTGTGTGTGTATGTGTGTGTGTGTGTGTGTGTGTCTGTGTGTGTGTGTGTGTGTGTGTGTGTGTGTGTGTGTGTGTGTGTGTGTGTGTGTGTGTGTGTGTGTGTGTGTGTGTGTGTGTGTGAGAGAGAGAGAGAGAGAGAGAGAGAGAGAGAGAGAGAGAGAGAGGCCCATCATTCTAGATTTGGTTTAGTTTGTTTGTCCCCTTCCCCTTTCTTCAAATGGACCATCATTTAGAGATATAAAATGATTCCAAAGGTTTTCTTTCTTCAAAGCAATGCTTGTCTTGGCAAAATTCTTATTTTTGATAATCTTTGAAGATGTGGTTTTTAATTTATCAATAGATCTATCTTATGTGAGAACAACTAAGAAAGTATTAATCATATTTTGTGTAGTGGATGAAAATGGGATTGAGAAATATTAGGACCTAGATCCACTTTCGTACAAACATTGGAATATGAAAGAACATAAAGGAGTGAACATCATTTCTTAACTATTTTGAAAGAGAGTCAAGGGATACTTCTAGGGTTTATATTCCTTTGTTGTGAACATAAATGAGTGAACATCATTATGTAAAGTATGAGAGAATAAAAGATTACAATGCAAATACAAAAAGAATTAACACAAGGGTAATGTAGAAAACTAACAAAGAATTAAAATGAGACAATGAACATAGAATCTAAAGGAGGGCTTGGTTGTAGACCTGTAGGTAGAATTTCAAGTTAAACTCATAAGACCAGGGCACTGGGCACAATACTCTATTGCATTGTGAATTGGAGGTTTAGATATTAATACAATCTAAGCAAAAACCTTAAAATTTGGTGTTGAATTGAGAGTACCAAGGTGTTTGGTTTTATAGTCCTACAATAAGGATGTTGCATGCCCTGGTCCCTAAGAACCAGGTTGAATTTATAACAATGGACTTATACCTACTTCTTGAGGCTTCCTGGAGTTTTTCGGATTTATCAAATACCTGTTGCTACACACAAGGGAAGAAATGGGATTGTGGATAAAGGTTTTCCTTAGCTCAAACCCCGTGTTTGGAATTGACCCTAATTAAATTTAAATTCAAATTAAATTAAATTGGAAAGCTTGAAGTGTTTGAATATAGATGATTATACCTTTAATAGGTGGTGAAATTTTCTTATGATCAATCCTTCATGCGTTGATGCAACAACATGATAAATCACATACATTCTATCATACAATTATAGATAAAGAAAAAATGGAAGATGCGTTGATGTAGTTTTTGGCTCCATGAATTAGATCTACTCTTGAGGAAGAAAAATTGTTATCGAATTAATGATCATCCTTATGGCCAAAGAAGGTAATGATCTCTTTACATAGGTAAGCATGTTAGCAATCATTTATGCATGGTACGATGAGATTATTTACTAATTCAAGTAATACATTTGTATATTGTTTTGTTCTTTTTTCATTTATCAATCAACACTTGGTCTTATTCATATCTGAAAATTCATGTTAATGTACTTGGCCTCCTTCACCATCCAACCTTTTCTATTGAGTAGCCATTACCCATAGGAGGGTCACGTAAGTACTCGCTATATTATTAGTGAAGGCACTAGCTAGCCCTAACTATATTTACGTGGGTGGGTACAATGGCCAACTAATTGAATAGAAGAGCATTGAAGCAACGCTCGTAGGCATCAAACCTATACACTACATTGGTGACTTACTTATGACTATGCAGCTCATCCTAAACTTGTCCACACTGACTAATTATAACATAAGATGTAATGTTGAAAATGAATTGATAGGGGTGCCTAGAGATTTATTAAATAAAACCACAATTAGGTTGACTTAGAATTTATATATTTTTGCATGTAGTGGGATTTAGATAGGATAGGACTACCATATTATCCTCTCAAATTTTTGGGAAAAAATTACAAGACTAGGTAGTAAACTACCCAGTCCCAACAATATTGTTCAACATTTTGGAGAATGATAGGTAACATGGTTCTAATATTGAATCCAAATTAGTGTCTTAAACTATAATGCATAGGTATACAAAGTATGGTTTGAGAGTTGAAATTAGGGAAATATTAAGGATACAATAGATAAAATAATAAACAGGACACCTAGAGTTAAGGGCCCAAATAAGAGTGCAATGATTTAGGAAAGTGGAATAAGACCTTTAATTTTAATTTAATTCAATATAGGTCCAATAATGCATGGAGGAAAGGGAAATACTAATAAAATAGGTACTAGAAGAGTGTAAAATTGGACACAATAATAAAGGTGTACAATTTACAATGCTACGTTTAGCCCACACTTTAGTGGAGAATGATCTTATACTCATACTCTTAGTAAAGCAGAAAAAAAAAGGTAGAGAATTTGAGAGAAAGATAAACTAGGGATGGGATAATATTGTGGGATGGACAAGTCCCCAAGCATAGGATCTTATTAATCCATCCAAGTAACCTTCAAATATACATAAAGGAAAACAATGTTAGTACTAGAACACAAAGTTCCATGTCAATTAGTTGAACCAAACTTGATAATTAAAATGTCTCAACTACTAATATCATTCTCGACATGCTATTACAAGAGAACAAGTGGACTAATTCAAAGAACAAGGATGTAAATGAATTGAACAAATAATAAACCTTGATATGATACAACACTAGAAATGTGTTATGCTATGGGTTCATGGGAGAGAAAGAAGCAACAAATATTCCTTAGCCTAGCAAGCTATGTTATGCTAGGTGATGTAGGAAGGAAGAGTCGAAATAGTCTAGCAAGATGTGTTATGCTAGTTCCACTCATTTTGCTAAAATTTCATCTAGTTTCAGGAGTTAAACATGTCATCTAGGACTTTAAGTCTATTTTCAAGCATGAAACAAACTACATAAGACATGCAATAAAAAAAATATACCTAGTTTCGAGCATGAAGAATGTTGAATAAAGCTTGTTGGCCTAGTTTTGAGAATGAATACCCTATATAAGACATATAAAGGGTTATGTACATCTTTGGAAATGAATCATCTCATATAAGAATTTTTGTTTTTCAAGAGTGAACATGTCATATAAGACATGCAAAATAAAAAAATATAGTACAAACATAGTGTTATGTATGCCCCCCCTTAAGATCTCAACATAAACATATGTTGATGTCTTAAAGAAGCTAGAAACAAGGATACACACTTTCAATACCAAGGAGATATCATTTAGGAAACAAAGTACATAAATCCAAGCTAAAGAGATAGTATTCTTAGAATTTAAGGAAAAGATAGTTGTAAAATGGATATCTTGCAACAAGTGTAAAGGGAATCCTTTAGAGAAGAAAGAGAAAGATATATTTTCTCAAAGACATACACTGCCAAGAGGAGACATTGACCAAAAATGACATCATTGACCAAAAGGAAGGAGAACAATAATTCAACACTTCCTCCTATTGCTAGGAAAAAGCAATTTGTGATGAATGGTAACACACTTTTGAGCCAAAGTGAGGGGACCAAATGAAGAAGAGGTTGTATGCAACAATACACACCTCTTTCATCTAAGATACAATATTTGAGAAAAAAAAAACTTCACACAAGGAATAGCATCATATCATAAGAAAATACTGATGAGTAATGATGTATAACAAATACCCCAACCAGTACTGAGAGCGGGGGGGGTGAATCATTCAAGAAAAAAAATTTCTCAACAACTTATCTAGTTAAAACAATACCAACTGGTTATCACCATTACTGAACTTAACCATGTCAATACCAATTAAACACAGTAAAACATCATACATCGTAAACCGATAAGTCTGAACACTTCAAATATGATCAATACTTGATATCAACTTCACCCATAAACATATGCATGTGGTATACTAGTAATACCATAACCCATTAACTCTGCATGCATAATCTTTCAACCAAATAATTCATAAACATCACACTAAAAATGCATAACACATAACATAGTTTTTCATGTCAAAACCCAAATGGGAAAAACCATGGTGGGGATGAATACCCACAAGCTTGTTTTTGAACTCTTTTGAAGCTCGCCTTGTTAGGAGCCTAGTCTAGTTAAAGACTTTACAATAGTTTCTGCTAGGAATTGATCCTCTTAGAGATCACCTGGTAAAGGGATGGCTATATGCCCTGTTAAAGGTTGAAACCTTGTTAAAGGTTACCTCGCTAGAGGATTTGAAGAACTCAATGGTCTTGAGTCACTTGGTTATAGGTTTTACAATAAGCTTGTTAAAGCTACCCATTAAATGAATTTTCCAATTATTGAAATGATTAGAAGACAACAGGTAAAAATATGAATTGATAACAACACTACATGCTAAGGCAAATCCTTTTCATTTCCTCTACTCTGCAGTCACACTCTACAATTTTCCTCTTACCGGTCTGGCAAGTATCTCATCACTCGGATACACACACAACATTTGCCAACAAATTTACAATAACAAACATCATTGGCCTTATAGGCAATAGTTAGGTAAGTAGCATAAACCCTAAACCCTAAGCAGGGTATGTGCAGGATCATGTTGTGCTAGAATAGGCCCTTAAGTGGCAATGAAATTTTAAAAAATTAGAGTTATGCAACTTGACATGAAAAATTGAATAAGTTATGAACATTATTTTTAAAATAAGTAAGAAGAGAATCTATAGAAAATTGAATTTAGTTTCTAAGCTACTAGGTGTATGTTTGACCACCCTAATCACAATAAAATCATAATATTTTTTTATAAGATTTATAGTATAAGTATTAGACTCATGTCCAGATTTGACACACATTTTTTTATGAAGTAAATAATTATTTATGATTTTTTTACTACAGCTTTTCAGAAATTAAGAAACTCCTACATCTGACCACCTTAACTTGATCAAAAACTTATGAAATTCATTTTTTAAAATTTTTTCCTTATAGTAGACAAAGCATAGGATGTGACACATGTTTCAGATTGAAAAAATGTTATGTGGTTTGAAAGTTATGAGTATTTTTTGACCAGTCTATCAATAAAGACTTTTGTCTGAATTCAATTAGAAAATAAATAATAATTATTTATTAAAGTCAAAATAAGACAAGCCTTATATTGTTGGAAAGCTAAGAACATCCTTAAAAAACCCTTTTCATTTTATCAATTTTGGCTATAAAAAAGTCGTCAGCCACTAGTGTAAAGTCTGGAAAATCAAGGAATACTGAAAAACACATTTTTTTAGTTGACTTTCCAGGCTTGTCACTTCCAAGCCAAATCCCAAAGCATACCTGAACCAAAATATGGAGTGAAAAAATTATGTTTTAAAATCAGATATCCGATTTTTGAAAAAATAAAAAAATATGTTTTAGTAAATTGGGCATAACTTTTGTGTTTTATATTGAAATTTTGATTTTTTATAGGCATTGGAAAGGTAATTAAGATCTCTATGATATGGAATAGGTATATTTTCAATTATTTGTTTTAAAATATAATTATAATTCATTTAAATTCAGCCTTGATTTTTAAAACATAAAAAACTCATCACTTTTTCATATGATTTCCCTATTGCATGAATTTTTGTAACAATCGTCTCAAAATAAACTAAATAAGTAATTAATTAATAATAGAAAATTTATGAATTTTATTGAGTTCGATAAATTTTGATAAACCATGTTATCTATGTTTGTTCCTTTCTCCACCTCTCTCTCCTAAACCTATCACTTCACCTATTTGTTTCTTCCTCCCTCTCTTTTGTCCATATTTATACATCTCACTCTACACCTATATGTCTAACTATCAATGAATACCTCATTAAATCTCTCAGACTCTACAAGGTTCTTATATTTCTACCTCTTCATAATTTCCTCCTCTATGTCACTTTCTCTTCCCTAGGATCTAGACTAGTCTCTCTACATTTCCTTCTCATCTCTAGAAACAAAATTCAGAGGGGAGAAGGAGAGGTGTAGGTAAGTATCAAAAAAGGAGAGGGGGAGAGAGGTGAGAAGGAGAGATTAATTAGGGGGAAGAGAGAGTGTGTGAGAGAGAGTGAGAGGTATTTAGGTGGAAGGTGAAGAGAGAGAGGGAGGGGGTGATTGGGGTGAGAGAGAATGAGAGGGAGAGTTTGATATTATTAGGGGGTAGGAGGAGAAGGGGAGAGGGGAAAGTATCAACAAAGAGAGAAGAGAGATTGGGATAGAGGTGAAGAGAGACATAGAGAGTAATTAGGGGGTGGGTAGAGGGGGAGAGGGAAGTATCTATAAACCCATAGGAGGAGAAAGGTGATCGAGGGTAATTGACAAATAGAAATAATGTGAGAGAGAATATGGTGTCCTAAAGGGTCATATGGTGTCTCATGAACCTTTAGGACACCATATGAAACCTTAGGACACCATATGATGTTTTTATAAGTCTTATCATGTTCTAAGAGGTCATATGGTGTTCTATGAGCCTTTAGGACAGGATATGGTGTCATTAGGAATCTATGGTGTGTTGAGGGGTCATATGGTATCCTATGACCCCTTAGGATACCATATGACCCCTTAGGTATTTTTAGGGGTCATATTGTGTCCGAACATGTCATATGGTGTCATTGGGGGTTGTATGGTGTGCTAAGGGTGTCGTATTGTGTCCTAAGGGGTCACAAGACATCGTATGACCCCTTAGACACCATATGATCTATTAGGTTTTGTTAGGGCTCATACTATGTCTTAAGTACTTATATAGTGTCCCATGACCCTTTAGGACACCATATGACCTAAGGGGTCGTATTGTGTCATAAGGGGTCATATGGTGTCCTATGATCCTTTATAACACCATATGACCCCTTGGGTATTGTTAGGTGTCATTTTCTATCATTAGGGGTCATTTGATGTCCTATGACCCCTTAGGATACACTATGACCCCTTAGGTGTTGTTAGGGGTCATATAGTGTCCTACGACCCCTTAGGACACTGTATGGTGTCGTTTGGGATTGTATGGTGTGCTAAGGGGTCATATTATGTCCTCAAGATTCCTAGGACATCATATAACCTCTCAGGACACCATATGACCCCTTAGATATCGTTAGGGGTCATATTGTGTCCTAAGGGGTCATATGGTGTCCCATGATACCATATGACACCTTAAGACACCATATCATGTCGTAATGGGTCTTCTTGTGTTCTAAGGGGTCATATGGTGTTCTAAGGGGTCACATGGTTTTATATGACCCCTTAGGATACCATATAATGCCTTAGGACACCATTTGGTGTCACAAAGGGCCTTATGGTGTTCTAAGGGGTCATATGGTGTTCTATGGGGTCATATGGTTTTGTATGACCCCTTAGGACACTATATAACATCATTAGGGGTCATATTATGTCCTAAGGGGTCATATTGTGTCTTATGACCCCTTAGGACACCACATAGTGTTGTTATGGGTCGTATGGTGTTCTAAGGGGTCATATGATGTCCTATGACCCTCTAGGACATCCTATTATGTTGTTATGGGTCGTATGGTCTCCTAAGGGGTCATATAGTGTCCTATAACCCCTTAGAACACCATATGAACCCTTAGGACACCATATGACCCCTTAGGAGAACATATGGTGTTATTATCTATCGTATGGTATACTAAGGGGTCATATGGTGTTATATGATCCCTTAGGACACCATAGGATCCCTTAGGACACCATATGGTGTCATTAGGGGTTGTATGGAGTGCTAAGGGGTCATATGGTGTCCTATGAGCCCTTACCACACAATATGACCTCTTAGTACACCATACAGTGTCCTTAGGAGTTATATGGTGTCCTATGACGCCTTAGGTGTTGTTAGGGGTCATATTATGTCCTAATGGGTTATATGGTGTCCTACAACCTGTTAGGACACCATATGACCCCTTAGGTATTGTTAGGGATCATATTTTGTCCTAACAAGTCATATGGTGTCTCATGACACCATATGACCTGTTAAGACACCATATCATGTGGTTATGGGTCTTTTTGTGTTCTAATGGGTCATATGGTGTTATATAACCTTTTAGAATACCATATGACCCCTTAGGAAACCATATGGTGTCGTAAAGGGTGGTATGGTGTCGCAAGGGGTCGTATGGTTTCCTAAGGGGTCATATGGTATCCTATGACCCCTTAGGACACTGTATGACATTGTTAGGGGTTATTTTATGTCTTAAGGGGTAATATTGTGTCTTATGACCCCTTAAGATGCCACATAGTGTCGTTATGGTTTGTATGGTGTTCTAAGGGGTCATATGGTATCCTATTACCCTCTAAGACACCATATTATATTGTTATGGGTTGTATAGTCCTCTAAGGGGTCATATCATGTCCTATGAGCCCTTAGGACACCATATAGTGTCATTATGCACCATATGGTGTCCTAAGGGGTTATATGGTGTTCTATGACCCCTTAGGACACCATATGAGTCCTTAGGACACCATATGGTGTTATTAGGAGTCATATGGTGTGCTAAGGGGTCAAATGGTGTCCTATGACCCCTTAAGACACCACATGGTGTTGTTATGGGTCATATGGTGTTCTAAGGGGTCATATGGTGTTCTATGACCCTCTAAGACACCATATTATGTTCTTATGGGTTGTATAGTCCTCTAAGGGGTCATATGGTGTCCTATGACCCCTTGGGACACCATATAGTGTCATTATGGATTGTATGGTGTCCTAAGGGGTCATATGGTGTTCTATGACCCCTTAGGACACCATATGACTCCTTAGGACAACATACGGTGTCATTAGGGGTCATATGGTGTCCTATGATCCCTTAGGACACAATATGACCCCTTAAGACACCATATAGTGTCATTAGGGGTCATATGGTGTCCTATGACCCCTTACGACATAATATGACTGCTTAGGTGTTTTTAGGGGTCATATTGTGAGCTAATGGGTCATATAGTGTCCTACGACCCCTTAGGACACCATATGGTGTCGTTAGGGGTTGTGTGGTGTGCTAAGGGGCCATATTGTGTCCTTAAGGTTCCTAAGACATCATATAACCCTTTACGAAACCATATGACCCCTTTGGTATCATTAGGGGTCGTATTATGTCCTAAGGGGTCACATGGTATCTCCTGACACAATATGACTCCTTAGGACACCATATCATGTTGCTATGGGTCTTCTTGTGTTATAAGGGGTCATATGGTGTTATATGACCCCTTAGGTGTTGTTAGGGGTCATATTATGTCCTAATGGGTTATATGGTGCCCGACAACCCCTTAAGACACCATATGGTGTCATTAGGGGTTATATGGTGTGCTAAGGGGTCATATTGTGTCTTAAAGGTTCCTAGGACATCATATAACCCCTTAGGACACCATATGACCCCTTAGGTATCGTTAGGGGTCATATTGTTTCCTAAGGTGTCATATGGTGTCTGATGGCACCATATGACCCCTTAGGACACCATATCATGCCGTTATGGGTCTACTTGTGTTCTAAGGGGTCATATGGTGTTATATGACCCCTTAGGATACCATATGACCCCTTAGGACACCATATGGTGTCGTAAAGGGTGGTATGATGTTGTATGGTGTCCTAAGAGGTCATATGGTGTCCTATGACCCATTGGGACACTATATGACATCGTTAGGGGTCATGTTATGTCCTAAGGGGTAATATTGTGTCTTATGACCCCTTAAGACACTATATGGTGTCATTATGGGTTGTATGGTATTCTAAGGGGTCATATGGTGTTCTAGGAACCTCTAGGACACCATATTATGTTGTTATGGGTCATATGGTGTCCTATGACCCCTTATAACACCATATGACCCCTTAGGTATTGTTAGGTGTCATTTTGTGTCGTTATAGGTCATATGGTCTCTTATGAACCCTTAGGATACAATATGACACCTTAAGACACCATATAGTGTCGTTAGGGGTCAGATGGTTTCCTATGACCCCTTAAGACACACTTTGACCCCTTAGGTGTTGTTAGGGATCATATTGTGTCCTAATAGGTCATATGGTGGCCTACAACCCCTTAGGACACCATATGGTGTGCTAAGGGGTCATATTATGTCCTAAAGGTTCCTAGGACATCATATAACCCCTTAGGACACCATATGACCCCTTAGGTATTGTTAGAGGTCATATTGTGTCCTAAAGGGTCATATGGTTTCTCCTAACACCATATGATGCCTAAGGACACCATATCATGTCGTTATGGGTCTTCTTGTGTTATAAGGTGTCATATGGTGTTATATGACCGTATGGTGTTATAAGGGGTCATATGGTGTCCTATGACCCCTTATGACACTATATGACCACTTAGGTGCCGTCATGGGTCGTATTGTGTCCTAATTTGTCATATGATGTTCTTTGACCCCTTAAGACACCATATGACCCTTGGGACACTATATGGTGATATGGGTCGTATGGTGTCCTATGACCCCTTAGGACACCATATGACCCTTTAGGATGCCACGTTGTGTCATTAAGGGTTGTATGGTGTCCTAAGGGGTCATTTGGTGTCTTATGACCCCTTAAGACACCATATGTTGTCATTGGGGGTCTTATTGTGTCTTAAGAGGTCATATGGTGTTTTATGACCCCTTGTGACACCATATGACCCCTTAGGAGACCATATGGTGTCGTTAGGGGTCATATGATGTTCTATGACCCCTTTAGACATGATATAACCCCTTAGGAGACCATATATACTAGTTTTCAAATAAGGAGAGATATAAGGGTGAAGAGAGATGAAGAACTAAAGAGAGGGAAAAGAACCAAAGGACAAGGACATAAATAGAGATATAGATATTAAAGAGTATGAAGTGAGAGGGAGAAAAACTAAAGGACAAGGATGGATAGAAAGAGGTAGACATATCTAGATATTGAAAAGGAGAGAGGAAGATATAGATAAAAATGAAGATAAAGGGAGAGCAAGGTGAATAGATATAGAGAAAGAGAGGTAAAGACAAAGATAAATATATGAAGAGATGGAGAAAAATAGATAGAGAGGGGTAAAGAGAGAGATAAAAAAAGGAAGAGATAGAGAGATATAAAGGAAGAGAAATATTGATAGATAGAGATATATAGATAGTGAAAGAGAGTGAGAAAGAGAGATAGAGAGATAGAGATTATAGATACGGATAGATAGAGAGTGAGAGAGAAAAAGAGGAAGATATAGAGATATATAAAGGCACTATAGAGAAGGATGTGGGGAGAGAGAAAAAGATATATAAAGATGGATTAAATAAAGAGATAAAAGTAGAGAAAGGGAAATATACTTCAAGAGGGCGATACAGGAAGACACATAAAAGTAGATTAATCATGTATAGAGGAATATATATAGAGATAGAGGAACATATAAAAAGAGAGACTTATAGGGAAAGAGATGGAGATGTGAAGAGGGAGATAGGGATATATATGGATAGAACGTGATAGAGAGAGTAAGAAAAAAGGAGGGAGAGATGGACTAAATAAGTGAGATTTAGAGATAATGAGATATATATATACATGAAGATAGATCTATAGGGATATAGAGAGAGAGGGGATAGGATAGGGAGAGAAAGGAGGTGATAGAGACAAGTGATATATAAGTATAGGTAGGATAAGATAAAGGAGGGAGATAAATAGAGAGAAGAGAGATTATTAGAGAGAAATATAGAAATAAGGAGTGACAATGATGGAGTGGGAGAGGGAGAGATATGAATAGAAAGATGGAGACATATGCAGAGATGCATGTAACTTGGGAATTTATTTATTTACATGGAATGAGAAAATAAGTGACATAAGTAGAGAAGAAAGAGATATATAAAAAATATTATATAAGTATAGATAGACAAGTGATAGATAAAGGAGGTGATAGGAAAAAAAATGAGACTTTGTATGTAAAATTTGTGAGTATTTAAAGTTTTAAAATTGAAGGACTAAGTTAAAATGATTAAAATTATTTTTTAGTCAATAATATCATCACAATACCTCATCCATTTAATAGGTATATGAATTACCTTTCCAAGGCCTATAAATAAACAAAATTTTGATAAGAAATGCAAAAGTTATGCCCATTTTATTAAACTATATTTTTTATGTTGAGAAAATCGGATATCTGATTTGAAAAATATGATATCACAATAGTGGCATCACAATGGTGACATCACAATAGTGACATCACAAATTAGATATCCAATAATATCAGATATCCAATAATATCAGATATTCAATTTGGTTTGGTATTACCAAACCAAATTCAAATTTTGCCTGACCCAAACAAAAAGTTAAAGCAGATTTTGGCGTGTTTGGGAAGGTTGAAAATGCATTTTTTTTCCATTGCCACTTTTTGGCCCCCCATGATCTTGCACATACCCAGCATCTTAGGTTTACAACACAAGCAGTCTAACCTTGACCATCCAAACACATTGCATAGAGCATTACAATTTCAAAAAAATCACAAGACAATTTGCATTGTTCATTTATCACTACACATTAGAATCAATAACCCATCACGCTCTCTTCTTATACTGTTAAGAAGAATGATCATTCCCGAGGAAGACTTCAAATGCGGTCGATCTTATCATGCAAAATCCTCAAGGAAATCCTTCTTGCACACAAAGATGATGTTGCACCTCGATCTCATTCACATCTCTTAGCTAACTCATCATAGAGTATCATCGGTTGCATCACACAAGCTGGATCAACAAACTAATAACCCTAGAGCTGAGACTACCAATTGATAGTCACACTTTGTGAAACCCTAACACCGGTTCACTGCATCTCCTCATACCTCTTCATACTGGTTTACTTCAACTTATTGACATCAATGATAATATACATTATCATCATATCAACATGTCGGTTTATCATATGCCAATGATATCCAACAATCTCCCCCTTTGGCATTGATGGCAATACTCAGTGTAGCATTGCAATTGAAAACATCATAGACCAATGTATTTGCATCATTAGATATCTTCTCCCCATACATTAGATATCTTCTTCCCCTTTGACAACAATCCCAAAGTGGAGGCATAAGCTTCCAGAGTCTACTATGCTGCTCCCCCTAAGGGGTAGCATCCTTCAACACATTAATCCTGAAAGATTTGTCACTTTAGTACTTGACTGATGCAGACCACACAACTTTAGTTGACTTCATGAAGGGGTAGAACCCCTAATTCACTTCTCAAATAGGTAAATGTAGTCTTTGGTAAAGGCTTTGTGAATATATTTGCTAGTTGCTCCTTTAAGGAAACATGTTGTAGTACAACCTCCTTATTCAGAATTTTCTCTCTCAAGAAGTGATATTTAAGCTCAATGTACTTATTTCTAGCATGCAATACTAGATTCTTGAAAATATTTATTGCACTTGTGCACAAAATATATTCACTGGTTTAGATACAGGTACCTTGAAACCTTCCAATACATGCTTCATCCAAATTGCTTGAGTGCAGTTCATAAATGCTGCCACATATTCTACTTCAGCTATAGATTGGGAAATACAACTCTGCTTCTTACTTGTCCATGATACTAATCTTCCATCGAGAAAGAACTCTCCATCGGTTGTGCTCTTCCAGTTATCCACATTATCTGCCCAATCGACATCGGTATATACCTTAAGATTATAGTCACCATTATATGGATACCAAAATCGATAATCAACTGTCCCTTTCAGATATCTAAGAATCCTTTTGACAACTACCAAGTGGGATTCTCTTGGACATTTCTAAAAATGAGCTACTATGCCCACTGCATGAGCAATATCTGGTCTATCGTGCACCACATAGTGAAGCTTACCAATCATTAACGGGTACTCCTTTTCATTCACCAGTGTTGAATAATCTTCCTTAGTCAGTTTATAGCCAGTCACCATCGGTGTACCAATTAGTTTGCTTTCCTCAATGCCAAAAGTCTTCAATACCTCTTTGACATACTTGGACTGGGTAATAGTGATACCCTCTTTCATTTGCTAAATCTATAAACCAATGAAGAACTTTATCTCTCCTATTAAAGACATCTCAAACTCTTTCTTCATTTCATCTGCAAACCTATGACTCATTTTATCATCTCCTCCAAAGATTATGTCATCCACAAACACTTCACAGATAAAAAATTGATCACCTTCTGATTTCAAGTAGATGTTGCTATCTTCACTTGTTCTCTGAAATCCAATCTTCACAAGATGAGAGTATAGTCTTTCATACCATTCCCTAGGCATCTGTTTTAGTCCATACAGGGCTTTATGTAATCTACACACCATGTCACTATCTTCTGATAAGGCAAACCCTTCTAGTTTCTCTATATACACTTCCTCTTCTAGGATTCTGTTCAGAAAAGAAGACTTCACATCCATCTGATAAACCTTAAATCCCTTAAATGCTGCAAATGCAAGTAGCATTTGAACACCTTCTAGTCTAGCTATAGGAGAAAAGTTTTCTCCATAGTATTCTCCCTCCTCCTAAGCGTATCCTTTGTATACAAGCCTAGCCTTGTTCCTGACAACTATGCCTTCTTCATTCAATTTATTCTTGAAGACCCATTTGGTACCTATGACATTTTTATGTTCTGGTTTGGGCACCAAAGACCATGTTGCATTCTTTTCTATTTGATCTTGGTCCTCTTCCATTGCTTTAATCCAGTCTTCATCTATAAGAGCTTCTCTGGAAGTCTTGGGTTCAAATTCAAATATCATGCAAGAGTTCTCCTTCATTTTTCTTCTTTTGAGTAGCCTTGCATCTTTATCTCCTATGATTTTCTTTGGGTCATGATGCAACTTCACATATCTGGGAATGACTCTAGCCTAATCTGCTAGCTTTTCTTCTTCTTCTTCACTAACCTCTTCTTCTTCTCTTACTGCAGCTTCTACTAATACAGGATCACTAAGATCTTTACAAGTTTCTTTTTTAACCAGTTCCCAAAAGGCTATAGTTGGTTCATCTTCCACTTCTTCACTACATGTTTCCTCAAGTTCCTTAGGGGATTCATCAACCTTGACATTGATATTTTCAACAATTTTATGATTTCTATTGTTGTATCACTTGGGAGCTTTTCTCTTAGTGGAATATCCTAGAAATATTCCTTCATCACATTTTGCATCAAATTTGCTTAGATTCTCACCTCTCTTGATATAGCACTTACAACCAAACACTTTAAATTAACTCATAGTGGGATTTTTCCCAGTCCAATACTCATAGGGGCATTTTATCTTTGCCTTTCTTGATGAGTACCAGGTTCATAGTATGGACTATAGTGCTCACCACTTCTGTCCAAAAAGTGTGAGCAACCTTTCCTTGGATCAGCATTGTTCTAGCCACTTGAACTACAATCCTATTATTTCTTTTTGCTATGCTAGTCTGTTGTGGCATCCTTGGGGTAGACAACTGCCTCTTGATACTATTATCTTCCCAGTACTTATTGAATTCATCAGAAGTCAATTCTCCTCCTTGATTAGTTCTTAGGCATTTTATCTTTTTACCACTCTCTTTCTCTACTAATGCTCTGAAAGCTTTGAACTTTCCAAATGCTTCAGACTTATCTTTCAAGAATGTGACCCACATCATTCTTGAGTAGTCATCAGTAAGAATCATAAAATACTTATCTCCATAAACACTTCTAGTTTTCATAGGACCACATAAATCAGTATGCACAAGATCAAGTAAATGTTCTGCTGAGAAAGACATACCTTGAAAAGTTGAGGAATACATCTTCTCAAGTTGACATTCTTTGTAGAAAGAATTCTAAGGTTTTTTCAGCAAAGGTAATCCTCTTACCTCCTTGATCTTACTTTCTTTAACAATATTGTCAAAGTTCATATGATAGAGTCTCCTATGCCATATCCAACTATCATCACACTTATCCATTAGACACTAACTTATCTTGGCATTCAACTGAAATAGGTTGCCTCTCATCTGCTTATCGGTGGCAATAAGTTCACCACTCTTTCCAATTATATTGCAAACTACGCTTTTGAATTCCAAAACTAGTCCTTTCTTATTTAATTAAGCAACATTTAATAGGTTATGCTTAAGACCTTCTACCCAGTAGACATCATCTTTGCTTCTCTTTCCATTCAGTGAGATGGATCCTTTACCTTTTACCAAGCATGATGCATCATTGCCAAATCTGACAACACCTCCATCATATTCCTCCAGAGACAAAAACTTTCTCTGGTTGCCAGCCATGTGGTGAGAACAACCACTATCAATTATCCACTCATTAGAGTTGTCAATGTGAGAGACAAGAGCTTTCTTGTCAGACACTTCTTCCTTTACTGCTACAAACACTATGTCTTCATTTTCTTCATCCTTTGATTCTTCATCAGTGACAACTTCATCCACAACAACAGGACAATTTCTTTTGTTTCCTCCTTTATACTTTCTAAACCTCTTCGGTTTATCCTTATTGTCACTGTTAGGACAATTAAAAGCTATATGTCTTATCTTGTTGCAGGAAAAACATTTCAAAGGAAGTTTACCTCTATACTTTCCAGTTCCCTTCAGAAGTCTTTTAGCAAGAAGAGCTTCAAACTCCATCAGAATCTCTTCATCATCCATATCTTTGCATTGTTTGGATTCATAACTAGTACCATCTTCTTTTCCTTTTCTAGATGGTATAGTAGATGCTTTAAAGACCGACTCAGTCTTCTAAACACTGGCATCATAGTTATTCAACTCATATGTAGTTAACTTTGCAATAATAGAACCTAAGGATACCTTGGTTTGATCAATAGACCTTAGTTCCTGGATAGCAGCAACTCTGATTGCATAGATTGGTAACAATAATCTAAGGACTTTACTAACAAGAGTGGTATCATCAATAGTTGCACCAGCTCTTTTGATATCTCCAACCACAGTCTTAATCCTAATGTCATACTGCTGAATGGTCTCACCTTCAACCATCCTCATATCCTCAAATTTACATGATCATCACCACCATAGATGTTTTCCAATGCATCCCATACATCCTTAGGTGTGTCCTTGCCTTGTACATCAATAAACTCAATATCTGACAAGCTGTTGATAAGGGCTTCCATGACTTGCCCATTTTCATAGATCTCTCTCTTCTGATCATCAGTCAGAGTGCCAGTGGGAGCCACATAGGAATTCTCAACATAGCTCTAGTGTTGAGCACCCATACTCTTGATCTAAATATTCATTCTATCCTTCTATATCTTACAGTTATCTCTATTAAACTTAGGACCTTCCCTCTTCATCATTATAGCAGGATCTTTTACCTCAAGTGGTTAAACTTATATCACCGAGGACCTAGAGGTGCTCTGATACCAATTGACAAGTAATGATGAACAACAGATACCCCAACCAGTACTGAGAGTCGGGGGCATTGAATCAATACAGATAAAAACTTTCTCAACAACTTATCTAGCTAAAGCAATACCAACTGGTTATCACCATTATTGAACTTAACCACGACAATACCGATTAAACAAATTAAAACATTAGACACCATAAACTGATAAGTCTGAACATTTCAAATACAATCAATACTTGATATCAACCTCACCCATAAACATATGCATGTGGTATACTAGTAATACTATAACCCATTAACTCTACATGCATAATCTTTCAACCAAATAATTCATAAACATCACATGAAAAATGCATAACACATAACACACAAATTTTTCATGTGGAAACCCAAATAGGAAAAACCATGGTGGGGATGAATAGCCACAAGCTTGTTTAGAACTCTTTTAAAGCTCACCTTGTTAGGAGCCTAGTTCGGTTAAAGACTTTACAATAGGTTTTGCTAGGAACCGATCTTGTTAGAGATCACTCGGTTAAGGGATGGCTATATACCCTGTTAAAGGTTACCTCGCTATAAGATTTGATGAACTCAATGAACTTGAGTCACCTGGTTATAGGTTTTACAATAAGATTGTTAAAGCTACCTATTAAGTGAATTTTTCAACTATTGAAATGATTAGAAGACAATAGGTAAAACTATGATCTAATAACAACACTACATGCGAAGGCAAATCCTTTTCATTTCCTCTATTCTGCAATCACGCTCTACAATTTTCCTCTTACTGGTCTGGCAAGTATCTCATCACTCAGATACACACACACAACATTTTCCAACAAATTTACAATAACAAACATCATCGACCTTATAGGCAATAGTTAGGTCAGTAGCATAAATGCTAAACCCTAAGCATCTTAGGTTTACAACATAGGTAGTCCAACCTTGACCATCCAAACACATTGCATAGAGTATTACAATTTCAAATAGATCACAAGATAATCTGCATCATTCATTTATCACCACACATGGGAATCAGTAACCCATCACGCTCTCTTCTCATACCGTTAAGGAGAATGATCATTCCCAAGGAAGAATTCAAATGCGGTCAATCTTCTCACGCAAAATCCTTCACACACATAAAGCTGTTGTGGTACCTTGATCTCATTCACATCTCTTAGCTAACTAATCACATAGTATCATTGGTTGCATCGCATAAGCTGGATCACCAAATCGATAACCCTAGAGCTAAGACTATGAACTGATAGTCACACTTAGTGAAACCCTGACACCGGTTCACTACATCTCCTCATAACTCTTCATACTAGTTCACTTGAACTTTTTGACATCAATGACAACATACATTATCATCATGTCAACATGTTGGTTCATCATATGCCAATGATATCCAAAAAAAACCACTCAACTAAGGAAAAGTAGATCCTTAAAAAGGATAAGAAAGATCAATGCCCCCCAAGCATGGAGACAAGTGAAAGGATTATGCAGCATCTAGAGAGAGATCATAAAGAGCAACAGTCTTATAAAATAAAAAATATATTAAAATATATTCTTATTAGAGATTCATCTTCTTACAAGAGGGATGAGATCCCAAGAGAGATATGCACATTCATAATATATAAGAATTCATAGATACAACTAATCAATGGAAAAAATTTGATGAATTACTATAAATTTTAAATACTAGGGAATATGTCCCAATTGAGGATACGTACTTATAAGGAAAGGATAATATCCTCATCAGGGATACTTGTTCTAATAAAAGGAGAGGATTTTCATCAAGGATATGCACCTCCACAACCAATAAGATATCCTTATAGAAGACACTACTCAACAAAGGGAAATTTAAATCTTAAGGAGAGATATTGAAAACCATTCTTTCCCCCCAACATAGAGACATGAGAAGATACAAAATAGTCTATTATGTTACTATCAAAGGATTATTGCACATGAAATTGGGCCACAATGAACAACAATGAGCCCCCAATAGGTAAGTTAACAATATCACGTAGTGACAAGCAACATAATAACCACTAATATTATTTAATTATATGATAGAGTGGGCAAGGAAGTTGAATATGACATGTTAAATTCTCTAAAATAAATTAAATTAAAAGCATGCATAAAATGATATGTATTGATATGTCTTGATCAATAAAGTAGTCTCTAGGAGAACAATAGGCCTCTAAGTCATGTTCCTCTTGCACACAAACTTCTTCATATAAAAAGGAAACCTTAGGAGATGGACAATTATAATTCATTAAGGCCTCACTTTTATAAGGGAGGGTATTGGAATGAATAAAAGGTAAAGCCTCTCAAATGGGACTTTCAATCCTATTAACCTCTTGGGAAGCTACATAAAGGGGATTGTCAATCATCATGATTTCCTTATGAGTATTGAGAGATATAGAGGATGAGCTTATTGAGATAAATTCACCAAGGGCTTCATTTAACATATCATAGACATCACTATTCACTACTAAATATGGTATTCACATTAAGAGATGGTTTCCTAGAAGATTTGTTGGGCTTTGAAGGATTATATTAAATTCAAAATGAGGTTTCAAACATATGTTATTTTCTAAAGGAACTCTAATCCCTTGTTCACTTACACCACAACCAAAGCCATTATAACCACTTTTAGCTAAAATGTGAAAATTTAGACCATAAAGGGATGTCATATCAAAAAGAGATGAAAGGGCCTCATAGGTCTCAATGTCACAATTAGATGAACTAGAAGATGATTTTGAAGAATGGTTTGAATTAGAAGCATCCACAAAAATGTTAATAAGTTGTTTAGACAAATTTTAATTCTTCTTAGGTTCCAACATATCATCATCCTTTTAAGTCTTAGGCTCTATTGGAGGGATTCTATATTCTCCTATAAAAGAAGGTGTAAAATCTAAGGAATCCCAATCATCATCTAAGAGAACCTCTTCAGATTAATAAGTATTTTTAGAAGGAGATGGTGTTTCCACATGAGTAGTAGAACAATGTGAAGAATATTTAGAATCAGATGAAAGTTTTAATAAAACTTGTAAACTAATTTCAACATGCAAAGTATTCATCTTATTGTTATAAATGAATTTAACTTTGTGATGAAAAGTAGAAGGGACAACTTTCATATTGTGAATCCAAGGTCATGCTATTAGGGCATTATAAGTAAGACTATCATGCATTACTTGGTGTTAGTCCACTCGTAAGTTTTCCTTTTTTAAAAAAAAATATGTTCCAATTTGCGGGTGATCTTTTTGTGTGCCTTTTGTTTCCATTGGGTCATTTCTTCTCTTCATACTTGAACCATTGAACTCTTTTCTTAAAAGGTTCAAAGGGTTCAAGGTTCAAAGCATAGCCTTAAAAAAGAAAAAGTCAGTTGTTTCAGTCTTTGTCACCAAATTTTCAAACGCGTTCACTTGCTCTTCGGTCATTGAAGTTTTGAACCCATTGAGCCTCATGTTCAAGTGGTTCAAGGGTTCAAGGTTCAAAAATGCCTTTTTAGTGTGTCGTGGCAATGTATTTTTATATGACAAGTGCAGGTCTTTCTTTTTATGTTAAGTTGATATGCGGTCTTGAACCTTGAACCAAATTTCAAGTGCTTCAAGAGGTTCAAGGTTCACTTTAATTATTCCTTCTCTTTGTCGCTTCTTCCTAGTGTTGTTTATGTGTCGAGCATTACTATTTTATTGCTTAGATGAACTTGAACTATTTAACCTCGTGTTCAAGTGGTTCAAGGTTCATAAGTTCTTTTCAAACTAATCCAAAAATATTTTTGGTGGAAATAAAAGAGGCACGATAAGAAGGAATATTCCCTTATTCGGATTTTTGAAATTCTAAATGTGGAAAGTAATCATGAAAATATCAAATTTATTGTGTGGAAGTGATGGCTAATTAAGAAGGTGTCAAGTTTGTCATCTCACCATTACTTCGCACGCTTGAAGTAAATCATGATGAAGCATGTGCAACCCTATTGATATTTTCCCATCTGATTAAAGGAAGATGTATGAGTTTATTTCCATATTTAGGAAGGTTGTAGTTGCCTGACTTCAATTAATTATAGGCGCCGAAGGTAAATCCAACACTGTTCTCTAGAAGAATTTCCAGTTTTCATGGTGTTATCGGGTAAGTTTAGTTGTCTTCTCCTGTGTTGTGTTTCTTTATGTACTGAAGTTTTACCAGTATAGAAAAGGGGAAGATCTGAAAAAATTATTGGGGTAGCAAATTATATTGTTGTTAGAATTTCTTGGTTAAGGGAATAGATAGTTAAAATGAAGCCTGTGCTGCTGAAGCTTGACCAAACCTCATGTTTAGTGAGTATCTTTCCGGAAATGGAAGACACCTCCTTAGTTCATGCAAATTTGGAGAATTTACTTGAAAGGGCTAAGAATCCTTAGGCTGGGTCGCTAATGTAGAAGATAGTTAAGAGTGGTCTTGTGGAAGCTACTACATTTCCATTAGCCATGCCATGTCTAGATTTAGTGTTGGCTTGTATGAAAAGATATGATTCTGAGAATAGATGTATTAGAACTAGTGATGTTGAAGTGTTAGTCCATATTAATAGGGAAACAATGATGGCGACAATGGGAAATCCGCATAAAGTGGAGTATGAGGATTGGAGCATTGGAAATTCATACACCTATTTCTTAGAGAAGAAGAGCAAGTACATAAGTGTAATTGCAAGAAATTGGCTCTTGAAGGTTTAAAAAGGAGGATCATGACTACCCAAATCCTTAACCAAAGAACACCTCATCACTGAGGTGCGAGACATTGTTGTGCTTTTAAACAAAGTAAAAGGGAATTCACATTCCTTCTATTGGGAAGATTTGATGTACTTTTTCATCCAAGTGGTTCTATTTGGTAATAGATTTCTGGATTGGTCTCAGATGATTGCGGAGAGGCTTCACGAGGGGCTAAGCAACTTTGTGGGTACAAGTGGGTTTTACATGTCTTCTTACCTATTTTATATTTTGGCCTGCACAAAGGATTGGCCTAGATTTCCCAATGAACCTTGGATTGATGGAATGAGGGTTTATGATTTTTACCCTTTGGTGCGACAATAGAGATATGTTGAACAAATTGATAGATGGAATGGAGTCTTTGTGGGGAGACTGGCCTTTGAACTCCAGGGTGATGCCAATAAAAGAATGTTTGTAGAGGGTATGAAGTTTCTAAGTATTTATGGAAGCTTCTTTATCTAGTTTCCATGGTTTACTTACATATGAGTAGGTGGTTTTGAAGGTCAATGATTCAAATTGCCCAGGTACACCTTTTATAGCTTCATACTTACAGAGGTGAGTAGGAAGCTAGCCCATATAGATAAAAGACTACGGGAAAGGGAGAATTCGAGGTAGTTTTTCCCATTGAGCATGGGTATTATAGCTGCAAATTAGTATCAGATGCTTTGAATCTATAACTAGAGTTCAAAAGGATGAATCTATAGCCATATATAGCTAGGCGAATATTTGACAGCAAAGGTTATCTAAGGGAGAAACTTAACATAGACAATCATTTATACCATGAACCCTAGATAGAATATTATTGGGAAAATTGTAAGGATGGGCATGAAGTGAGAAAGAGGCTATGGTCAAGATTCACTTTGTGATAGATATCTATCTTGAGACTCCCAATTAATACATCAGATGTATTGGAAGATACAAAGGAAGATGTCCTGGACCCTGAGTTTGGTACTGAGATTGAAGGGAAACCGATTCCAGAAATTGACTAGAACAAAAAAGAAGATGATAGCATTTAAACAAGGACCTTCAATGTTGTCAGGAGAATAGAGAGATGGTTGAGGAAACTAAAATTCAAGGAGGGTCCTTGCATGTCCCCACACGAATCAAGAAGTGATTCACACATCCTGGTTCAATTTCCTATTTTTGCCACTAATAAAGTTACTAATATTGCAGGTGTCTCAAAGCCTATTGTAGAGAAAATACTAACAAGAAGGTCAGGAAGGTCACCATCCAGTCTTATAGCTGCCTGAGTAACCCTATCAAGAAGCAAGAAGAAGAGTAGAGAGCTTGTTCTGCAACAGGTCATTGTGGATTTAGATCCCAATGAAGAGCCTAAATAAATAATGGACCCACATGATCAAAGTGAACCTAGGATATAAGAAGAGGATATAAATGAAGGGGTGGGAACTCAACAGGATCCCATGAATGCCCTAGTAATCATTACCTACCCAGATAGGCAGGTCACCTCGGTACCTAAAGGATTTGCCAATGCTCCAAGATGGTTGGAAGTCACCATTGGAAAGAAAAGGAGTGTGGTGCTAGTCACCATCCCATTGGAGGACATGGTTAGTAAATTCTTAGGAAAAGCATTAAAGCCCAAAAAGCTCAAAACACAAGCAATGCTTGATGTGGATGACACAACATGGCACGGGACAACTGAAGTGGCCAAGCACATTCCTAGGAGAGATACAAATAAGGCTATAGGGGAAGATTTTATTGTGGAGAAAATAGATTTGGGCATCGCATAAAGGGCCATGGATGTAAAACATTTGGAATCTTCTAGAAAGAGGATAATCTCTAGGACTTGGAAAGATGATAAAGACAAGAGAGAAATGAAACAAATGGTTGCATAGATGGCAGAGTATATCAATGCTATTCATAATCCAAATCCTCAGCCATTGTCACAGATACCAATGTCATTTGACCCCAAATCTCGAGCAAACCAGAAGATGCTTGATCAAGTTCAAAGGAATAGGGTAGTGACAAAGATGTTCAACAAATGGCTGGATCTAATAATTCAACAAGGATCAGAATATATTACTAATTTGGTCAAGGTTTATAAAGATGTAGAGACTGTGAGTAAAGAACTTGAGTTGGAAACAATCTCCTGGGAAAAGGAAAGGGTTAAGTGGATAGCGGTTCTCGCACAAATGAATGATATTCAGAGTATGGATTGATGGAGTTCTTAGTTGAGAAACTAGTAGAGAACCTAGATGATAATGTGCTATATGTGTCAAAGAAAAATGTCAAATGGTGCAACTCAATCATCGGGCAGGGCTATGAAGAATCCACTAAGCTACTCAAGGAACTGATAGATTTGATTGACACTATATAGAAGGACCATAAATGTATTCATATTGAACTCATGAAGGAGGGAGAAAAGGTGATTAAGGAAGTTGTAGACATGATTAAAGTCTTTCAAGATAGAGTTGATTCCATTCAGACCACAAAATATTTGACTAGCGATGAATTTTTGAAAGTAGCAAGGATTGTATCTATGCTCATTGTCTATTCAGATCACTTGGAGGTTCACAAAGAGAAGGTCACACAGGTGAATATGGATAAGGAAGTGTGGAAGTAGAGGATCATACACATTGTCCTGCCCTATTTTCAAGTTATTTTGAACTTTTTAACCACACAACTAGAATGGCAAGGATCTGTGACAAAATAGGACAAGCCCATAACTTCCTCAGTTGTGATAGATGTTATTGGTAGCTTTCTTTTGTGTCATCTAAATGGTTTCTTTCACTGAAGTGAAAGTAAATGTTATTTGATAATTATGTAAAAACTATGGCCTGGTGGCTATTTAAGCTGAAAAGCTTGCTTTTCAATGGGTTCTGAAACATTGATTTTGGAAACAATAGAAGAGTTTTTTATACGAATTGTCGAAAATGAAGTAATGACTGATTATTAATGGAATGTTGAGACATCTTTGAATCTATGCATTATGAGATTCATAATTCTTCTTAGGTTGTTATGTGGGCATAATTTAATCTGATATTCAGTTATCTCTGCATTTCTTTTTGGTTCATATTTATTATAGATTGTTGGATGACTCGCATGTTGTAAATCAGCTTGATCCCCCTTGCCCTGTGAGGCATGAGAGAGTCTCGATTAAGTTGCTAGTTTATCATGTTGAGTTTTCATTTTTTTTTGTATGTATGTAGTAAACATATGTTAATCAGAGTCTGTGAACTCCTCTTTGAGCAATTTCTCAAAAAAAATTAGGTGTTTATTTGTGCGGATGGATAAATGTTGAATCCTTTTCAATACTTTCTGGTTAAAAGTGTTATAAAGAAATCAATTGTACAGTTAATTCATTGTAAATCATATGAGGAGCTTCCCTCTAATGCAGATGTTGAATTATCATTAATTCTTCCAACTATTGGTATTTTTGTTTCTTTCTAAAGGGGTAAAACGAAGTCACATTTTTGCTTAAGAAGATAATAACTAAAATTTCAAGAAGGAGACAAATCTATTAACGAACAGATTTTTGGCGACTCTGTTGGGGACTCGAATTATAAAATTGGTTTCCTCACTGTAAGTCTGGAGTCAAGGAGATATACTAGGTCGCAAAGAAGGGAAGGGGTTTTTAATTTTGTTTTTCAGGAGTTACAAAACCTAGATTTTCAACCCACCTTTTCACTGCAGAGAAGGTCAAGAAGTAGGCCTCCTTCCTCATCACCGTCACCACTTGTGTCCTCAATTTGTCAAGATATCACCTTGCATGGTGTTATTCTACCTAATATAATAAACCCTACTCCCCTCAATATCATATTTTCAATGGCAATGAATAATCCTTGGGGGGCAGTTGTAGGCCCGTTGAACCTGGGTCTCAATCTTAACCCCTTACCAAAGGGCTCTAGGGATCATTTGCCAAAATTTAGTGGTGATGAGAATATTACTATTGATGAACACCTAAATGTCTTTAATGTATCCTATGGAATAATAGCAGTTTAACATGAGGATGTTGCAGTGAGATTATTCATCCAGACACTAACTGGGGTAGCAGCAGACTGGTTTTATCACTTACCAAATAGTGTGATAACAACCTGGCAGGATTTAAAAGCGCGATTTGAAGAAAGGTTTAAAGTAGCAGAGGATGAACATTCCCTCTTAGCCCAATTAGCCTAGTTAAAGAAGGAAATTCCTGAATCAATGAGGGATTTCATGGCAAAGTTTGATAAGTTCTTGCACAAGATTCCAGCTACTAAAAAACCCTTAGATGATAATCTTAAGTGTTTTTTATTTATTCTATGCCTTCTGAAATAGGTTTCCTAATCTATAGGCAAAGAGTTGTAGATCTAAATGCTGCCAAAACCCTTGTAGTTGAATTTGAAGATGATCTAATCACAATAGGTAAATGGAAAAGGGAAGTACAGAAACCTACTGCTTAGCCTTCAACTTCTTCTTCTTTTGATCCTATTATCCAAAGATTAATGATTGACATGATCACCCTTAAAAGACAACTACCCAAAGCTAGTACCTCGTACCCACCTCCTTACCAAGATATACCTAGAAGGAATGTGCACCAGTCTCCAGGCTATGGGAATAAGACCATGCAATTACCCCTTGCTTAGTAAAGACTAGCAATTGAAGCACCTCCTGCTAAAGGAAATATGCATGTATTTCACCTAACTGATGAACATGATGGTAATTCCTACCCTAAGATGGTACGGTATGGACAATTGATGAATTTTAAAGATACCTCAAATGAGTGGGATGAAGAGAGATCTTAAAAGCAACTTGGCCACTCTCAAATCCATTTTCTTGTGTACGAGTCTGATTCAGAAAGAGGTAGTGACATTTTGGTTACTTTGGAGGATCCTTCATGTGTGGTTCTCATGAGAGATTAGCAAAATGAGAAACCCTAGATGTCTTCTTCTTCATCTGCGATGGCCTTCAAAGGTAAAAGAATTGATTCAAATTTGCATCATAATGATCAAGAATTGCAAGAACCTTTATTCTTAAAGACTGCTAAAAAGAAAGTTCCATTGATATAGTAGAATTTTGAAAGTCCTCACAAATTCAAATCACACCTGCTGAGTACGTAAAACTAAATCCTAAATAATTAGATAGACTGGTACAATTTGTGAAAGGAAATAATACACAACAGATTAATGATATGTAGCAGTCAGTAAATGCCTTTTTGCCCTCACATAGCAATGAGTTGGTTCATTCCTAGTTTGTAAAAAGATGCCTAAAATTACTGCTCTTCAAATAGATGGTTTTGTTCCTCTTCTTGAGTCGAAACCAGAGCCCTTTTATATATCAATATTCATTAATGGTCATAGGTTGAATAATTTTATTATAGAATCAGGTGCATCTGATAACATAATGCCCTCTACTATAGCCAAAGCATTGGGGTTATCCTTGACCAAAACCTTTGGTAAATGCTATTCCATGGAGTCAAAACAAATTCCTCTACTAGGTCAATTTAAGGATGCTCAAGTAGTTCTTGCCTCTTACCTGGATAAAATGATCAAGTTGACGATTCTAATTACCGATATCCCAGCCAGTTATGGCATGCTTTTAAGTTGTACTTTCTATAGAGTCTTAGGTGGAGAAATAAAAATGGATTGTTCCCAAGCCATAATCCTTATTGGAAAACAACAAGTCATCCTGCAACCTGAATCAAAGTCCAAATTCACTATTTTCCCATCTGATGACCCTAGGGCCCAGATTTTGTATCATGATTGTCAATTTGGAAACTACATGATTCTATCTGACAGTGAAGTGGAGGGGTATTCATCCCAAAATGAGGAAAAAGAAAGCATGTGGCTAATGGAGTTCGATGGTAGTTGTGCAGCATCAGGATCTAGCGCAAGAGTTGTGTTGATACCACCTTCCGACAATCCTATTCCTTTTTCCTTTAAGCTAGAGTTCAAAAACACCAACAATACAGCAGAGTATGAGGCCTTGTTGTTAGGCTTAGTCGAAGCTAAAAGGTTGGGAGTTAAGATCCTACGGGTTAAATGAGATGTTGAACTCATTGTTAAGCAAGTTAAGGGATTTTTTAGCATTAAGAATGAAAGGTTGAAGCATTATCAAAAAAGAGTTTTGGGACAAAATTGAAGGTTTTGATGCATTCTCCATTGAGGCAATGCCCAACGAATTGAACTCAAAAGCTGATTCATTGGCAGTCTTAGCTTCATTGCTTGTCCCACACCCTGAATTTGCTGAAGAAACTTATAGGATAGAGTTGGTATATCGGCCTAGTGGTCCAGACAAATGTGACTCATGGCAGGTATTTGAGAATGCTAAATAGATAAATAATTTTATGCAAGGTTTGGATATGTTTTCTGCCATGTATTTTGAAGGCTCTAATGCCGAATGCAAAGAATTTTTGCCTTAAGGAGCCAAGTAATTACCTGATGGAATCATGCAATTGAAAGGAAATAAGATTCCTAGAGGATTGGTTTCTTTGGAACATTTATTTGACCGTAATGATGCCTACAAATAATAACAAAGGTGACAAGTCTCGAGAGGCTCAGGATAGTGGAGGCTATGAGAAGGTCAACATTGGTACTAAGAATGAACCTAAATGTATCAATCTGGGAAAGTGTTGTACACCGACAGAAAAGAAGAGGTTCATTAATCTCCTAGTGGAGTTTAAGGACATGTTTGCCTGGTGTTATGATGACCTTAAGAACTTTCGAGAGGGAAAATTATAGCATCACATTCCCTTGAAGCCTAGAGCAAGACCATTTAGGCAAAAGCTTAGAATCTTTAATCCAAAAGTGGCACAGGCTATATTTCAGGAAGTACATAAGATGCTAAAAGCCAGAATTATATACCACATCCATCATTCTACATGGATAACAAATATTGTACCAGTCAAAAAGAAAAATGGGGAAATAAGGATTTGCATCGACTTTAGAAATTTAAAGCAAGCCAGCTTAAAAGACAATTATCCCTTGCTAGCCATGGACCACATTTTGCAAACTGTCTCAAGGTCGAAGATGATGTCCATTTTAGATGGATTTTCCAGATATAATTAGATCAGTGTTTAGGAAAAAGATCAACATAAAACTGCCTTTATTACTCCCTGGGGTACATTTGCATATAACCAGATGCCTTTTGGTTTAATTAACATTGGAGCAACATTTCAGCGGGCCATGGATTTATCTTCTGGCCACTTAAAGGATAAGATCATTGTTGTATATCTGGATGATTTTACAATGTTCTCGAAAAGAAGAAAACATCACATTCGGGAGCATGGGGTATCCTTGAACCCCAAGAAATTAGTGTTTAGAGTCACAAAGGGTAAGTTGCTTGGTCATATTGTCTCCAAAGAAGGGGTGAAAATAGATCCTGAAAGGGTAAGAGCAATTCAACAATTATCTTTTCCATCAAACAGGAATGTTGTCAGATCCTTTTTCGGGTAGGTGAATTTTCTTTGGAGGTTCATTCCAGACTTTGCTGAGACTACCAAATATATTTTGAACCTAATGAGTGAGAAACAATATTTCAAATGGAGCGAGGAGGGGAAGAAGGTGTTTGCCTCAATAAAAGATGTAATTGGTCAGGTACCTATCTTGGTTAATTCCGACTTCAGTAAAGATTTTATCTTTTACTGCTATGCATCAGAGCTCACTATGTTAGGGGTTTTTCTACAAAAGAATGATAATAATGATGAGGTCCCTATAGCATTCATGAGTGTACCTTTGAAAAAGAAAGCATATGTAGTCATAAAGGCAATGAAACAGTTCAGATACTATATTCTCCATTCTCACGTTGTGGTTTATGTACCTCATTCAGCTGTCAAGAGCATTCTAACGTAGCAAGACATAGGAATGAATGAAAGAGATTCTTGGGTATCAAAAATTTAGGAGTTTGATTTAGACATTCGACCCACAAAGTTGGTGAAGGGGCAAGGTTTTTGTAGGCTGATTGCTAAAAGTAAGGAGGAAGTGACAAAGGAATTTCCTTTAGTTTTATTTTTTGCTCTACAAGATTCCTAGTTTGCAGATGTAGCTTATTTCTTGACATATGGAGATTGTCCAGAACACCTTTCTATGAAGGAAAAGATGAACCTGAGACTAAAAGTTGCTAAGTATGTCATATTCAATGATGTACTATATAAAAGGGGATTAGATGGGACCTTTCTAAGATGTGTCGATAAATCACTCCAGGAGTCTCTTTTGAAAACATTCCACGACAAAGCCTGTGGGGGTAACTTTTCTTCAATAGTAACTACTTATTAGATCTTGAGGAACTGTTATTATTGGCCAGGAATGTTCAGGGATGCATATACATGGGTGTCCAAGTGAGAAAAATGTAAGTTTTTTGCTGGTAAACTACAACTTGCAACATTACCACTAAGACCTATGATTGTGGATGAACCTTTCAAATAGTGGGGTCTGGATTTTATTGGTCCCTTGACACCTACCTCAAGTGCTGGTCATACCCATATTTTGACAGCTAAAGATTATTTTACTAAATGGATGAAGGCCATTCCAGTATGAAAGACCACCTTAGAGACTGTTTGTAATTTTCTAAAGGAGAACATTTTAGTTCATTTTGGAGTCCCCTTAAAAATTGTTGTAGACAACGCTACCAATTTATCCTCCGCTAAAATCTCTTTGTTTTTCTATGATCATGGAATCTCTCTTGCTCATTCATCTGATTATTATCCTCAGCGAAATGGCCAGGCTCAATCCAGTAACAAAAACCTCATTAATATCATGAAAAAATTAATGAGTGAGAATTTTAAGGATTGGCATAAGAAGCTATATGAAGCTCTATGGGTCGACCATACACTGCCAAAGAGGGAAATTGGGATGTCTCTATTTGAATTGGTCTATGGTGTTGGTGCTCAGGTAGCACTTCCTCTAGAGCTGGCAGCCACCAAGTTACAAATAGTGATTAAAGATGCTTATTTCCAGAGTTCTTTGGAAAAGTGAATCATCCACCTGACAAATATTGATGAAGAGAGGGATAGACTGGTAGACCGGATAACAGAACATCAAATGAGAGTAAAATAATATTCGACAAGCGAGCAAGGCCTTGAAATTTCATGCAAGGTGATCAGGAACTGCTCTGGGATAGAAGAAGAGAACCTAAGGGACCACATGACCATTCCTAATTCATGAGGTAAAGGGACCAAATTCTTTTAAACTTGTATATTTGGATGGTTCTATTCTTCCTTTAACCTACAATGGTCAAAATCTGAAATTGTATCAACTGTAAATGAGAGTCCCTCATAATTTTTGTACATAGTGTCTAGTTTTTTTTGTGTTTGTGTGTCTTTTTGGTTTAGTTAGTTTGTTTCTTTGAATAAAGTTTGGCGTGCAAAACTAGAGATTCTAAAGTTCATTTCTAGTTCCATCATAGTTATAGTCCCCAGTCAGAGCCGATGTTAGTCCACTCGTAAGTTTTCCTTTTTTTTAAAAAAGTATGTTCCAATTTCTGGGTGATCTTTTTGTGTGCCTTTTGTTTCCATTGGGTCATTTGTTCTCTTCGCACTTAAACTGTTGAACTATTTTCTTAAAAGGTTAAAAGGGTGCAAGGTTCAAAGCACAGTCTTAAAAAAGAAAAAGTCAGTTGCGCTAGTCTTTGTCACCAAATTTTCAAACGTGTTCACTTGGTCTTCGATCATTGAAGTTTTGAACCCATTGAACCCCGTGTTCAAGTGGTTCAAGGGTTCAAGGTTCAAAAATGCCTTTTTAGTGGGTTGTGGCAATGTATTGTTATATGATGAGTGTGGGTTTTTCTTTTTATGTTAAGCCAATATGCAGTCTTGAACCTTGAACCAAATTTCAAGTGGTTCAAGAGGTTCAAGGTTCACTTTAATTATTCCTTTTCTTGGTCGCTCGTTCCTGGTGTTGTTTATGTGCCAACAAGTACTGTTTTATTGCTTAAATGAACTTGAACCATTGAACCTTGTGTTCAAGTGGTTCAAGGTTTATAAGTTCTTTTCAAATTAATCCGAAAAGAATTTTGGTGGAAATAAAAGTGGCACGATAAGAAGGAATATTCCCTTATTTGGCTTTTTGAAATTCCAAATGTTGAAAGTAATCATGAAAATATCAAATTTCCTGTGTGGAAGTGATGGCTAATTAAGAAGGTGTCAGGTTTGTCATTTCACCATTACTTTGCATGCTTGAAGTAAATCATTATGAAGCATGTGCAACCCTATTGATATTTGTCTATCTAATTAAAGGAAGATGTATGAGTTTATTTTCATATTTAGGAAGGTCGCAGTTACCTGACTTCAATTAATTGGAGGTGCCAAAGGTAAATCTAGCACTGTTCTCCAGAAGAATTTCCAGTTTTCATGGTGTTATCGGGTAAGTTCAGTTGTCTTCTCCTATGTTGTTTTTCTTTGTGCACTGAAGTTTTACCAGTATAGAAAAGGGGAAAATCTGAAAAAACTATTGGGCTAGCATATTATATTGTTGTTAGAATTTCTTGGTTAAGGGAATAAATAGTTAAAATGAGGCCTGTGCTGCCAAAGCTTGACCGAACATCATGTTTAGTGAGTATCTTTCCGGAAATGGAAGACACCTCCTTAGTTCATGTAGATTTGGGGAATTTCCTTTAAAGGGCTAAGAATCCTCAGGTTGGGTCGCTAATGGAGAAGATAGTTAAGAGTGGTCTTGTGGAAGCTGCTGCATTTACATTAGTCACACTGTGTCCAAATTTATTGTTGGCTTGTATGAACAGATATGATTCTGAGAACAGATGTATCAAAACTAGTGATGGTGAAGTGTTAGTCCATATTAATAGGGAAACGAAGATGGCGACAACGGGAATTCCTCATAAAGTGGAGTATGAGGATTGGATGATTGAAAATTCATACGACTATTTCTTGGAGAAGAAGAGCAAGTACAAAAGTGTAATTGCAAGAAATTAGCTCTTGAAGGTTCAGAAAGGAGGATCACGGCTACCCTAGCCCTTAACTAGAAAATACCTCATCACTGAGGTGCGGGGTATTGTTGTGCTTTTAAATAGAGTAAAAGGGAATTCACATTCCTTCTATTCGGAAGATTGGATGTACTTTTTCATCCAAGTTGTTCTATCTGGTGACAAATTTCTAGATTGGTCTCAGGTGATTGCAGAGAGGCTTCATGAGGGGCTAAGCAACTTTGTGGGTACAAGTGGGTTTTACATGTCTTCTTACCTATTTTATATTTTGGCCTGCACAAAGGATTGGCCTGGATTTCCCAATGAAGCTTGGATTGATGGAATGAGGGTTTATGATTTTTACCCTTTGTTGCGATAATAGAGATATGTTGAACAAATTCATAGATGGAATGGAGTCTTTGCAAGGAGAATGGCCTTTTAACTCCAGGGTGATGCCAACAAGAGAATATCTATAGAGGTTGTGGAGTTTGTGAGTATTTATGGAAGCTTCTTTATCCAGTTTCCATGATTTACTTACATATGGGTAGGTGGTTTTGAAGGCCAACCATTCAAATTGCCCAGGAATGCCTTTGATTGCTTCATAGTTACAGAGGTGAGCAGGCAGCTAGCCCATATAGATAAAAGACTAGGGGAAAAGGGAGAATCTTGGGTGGTTTTTTCCATTGAGCTTGGGTATTACAGCTGCAAATCAGTATCAGATGCTTTGAATCTAGAATTGGAGTTCAAAAGGATGAATCTGCAGCCATATGTAGCTAGGCAAAGATTTGATAGCAAAGGTTAAGCAAGGGAGAACCTTAACATAGACAGTCATTTCTGCCATGAACCCCAGATAGAAGATTATTGGGAAAATTGCAAGGATGAGCATGAAGTGAGAAAGAGGCTATGGTCAAGATTCACTTTGTGGAAGATATCTATCTTGAGACTCCCAATTAATATATCAGGTATATTAGAAGATACAAAGGAAGATGTCCTCAACCCTAAGTTTGGTACTAATATTGAAGGGAAACTAATTCCTGAAATTGACTGGAACAAAAAAGAAGATGATAGAATTCAAACAAGGACCTTCAATGTTGTTAGGAGAACAAAGAGATGGTTGAGGAAGCTAAAATTCAAGGAGGGTCCTTCCATGTCCCCACACAAATCAAGAAGTGACTCACACATCCTAGTTCAATCTCTTGTTTTTGCCACTAATAAAGTTACTAATATTGTAGGTGTCTTAAAGCCCATTCTAGAGAAAATACTACCAAAGAAGGTCAGGAAGGCTACCATCTAGTTTTACAGCTGCCTGAGTAATCCGGTCAAGAAGCAAGAAGAAGAGTAGAGAGACTATTCTACAACAAGTCGTGGTGGATTTAGATCCTAGTGAAGAGCCTGAACAAATAATGGACCCACAGGATCAAAGTGAACTTGGGATACAAGAAGAGGATACAAATGAAGGGGTAGGAACTCAACAGGATCCCATGAATGCCCTGGTAATTGTTACCTCCCCAGATACATAGGTCACCCCACCACCTAAAGGATCTACCAATGCTCCAATATGGCTGGAAGCCGCCATTGGAAAGAAAAGGAGTGTGGTTCTGATCACCATCCCAAAGGAGGACATGGTTAGTAAATGCTTAAGCAAAGCATTAAAGCCCAAAAAGCTCAAAACACAATGCTTGATGTGGATGACACAACAGGACACTGGACAACTAAAGTGGCCAAGCCTATTCTTGGGAGAGATGCAGATAAGGCTACAAAGGAAGATTTTATAGTGGAGAAAATAGATTTGGGTGTCACATCAAGGGTCATGGATGTAAAACATTTGGAATCTTCTACAAAGAGGATAATCTCCAGGACTTGGAAAGATGAAAAAGACAAGAGAGAAATGAAACAAATGGTTGCACAGATGGAAGAGTATATCAATGCTATTCATAATACAAATCCTTAGCCATTGTCACAGATACCAGTGTCATTTGACCCCAAGTCTCCAACAAACTAGAAGATGCTTGATCAAGTTCAAAGGAATAAGGTAGTGACAAAGATGTTCAACAAATGGTTGGATCTAATAATTCAACAAAGATCAGAATATATTACTGATCTCATCAAGGTTTGTAAAGATGCAGAGAAAGTGAGTAAAGAACTTAACCTAAAAATAGTCATTTGGGAAAAGGAAAGGGTTAAGTGGGTAGCAGTTCTCACACAAATGAATGATGTTTAGAAGAATGGGTTGATGAAGTTCTCAGCTGAGAAACTAGTAGAGAACCTAGATGATAATGTGCTATATGTGTCAAAGAAAAATATGGAATGGCACAACTCAATCATCAGGCAGGGCCATGAAGAATCCACTAAGCTACTTAGGGGACTGATTGATTTGATTGACACTATACAGAAGGACTTTAAATGTATAGATATCCAACTCATGAAGGAGGGAGCTAATGTGATTGAGGAAGTTGCAGAAATGATTAAAGTCTTTCAAGATAGAGTTCATTCCATTTAGACCACAAGATCTTTGACTACCGATGACTTTTTGAAAGTAACAAGGATTGAATGTATGCTCATTTTCTATTCGGATCACTTGGAGGTTCACAAAGAGAAGGTCACAAAGGTGAATATGGACAAGGAAGTGTCGAAGTAGAGGATCATACATATTGGCTTGTCATATTTCCAAGTTATCCTAAACTTTTCAACCACACACCTAGAATGGCAAGGATCTGCGACAAAATAGGACAAGCCCATAACTTCCTCAGTTGTGGTAGATGTTTAGTTATGCTACAATGAAATTCCGGCCTTTCAGTAGCTATTAGTTTAGCTTTCTTTTGTGTCATCTGAATGGTTTCTTTCACTGAAGTGAAAGTAAATGTTATTTGATAATTATGTAAAAACTATGGCCTAGTGGCTATTTAAGATGAAAAGCTTGCTTTTGAATGGGTTTTGAAATTGTGATTTTTGAAACAATACAAGAGTTTTTTATATGAATTGTCAAAAATGAAGTAATGATTGATTATTAATGGAATGTTGAGACATCTTTGAATCTATGCATTCTGAGATTCATAATTCTTCTTAGGTTGTTATGTTGGCATAATTTAATCTAATAATCAGTTATCTCTACATTTCTTTTTGGTTCATATTTATTATAGATTGTTGGATGACTCGCACATTGTAAATCAGCTTGATCCCCCTTGCCCTATGAGGCATGAGAGAGTCTTGATTAAGCTGCTAGTTTCTTATGTAGATTTTTTTTTTTGTTTCAAATGTATATAGTAAACATATGTTAATCAGAGTCTGTGAACTCCTCTTTGAGCAATTTCTTAGAAAAAATTAGGCATTTATTTGTGCGGATGGATAAATGCTAAAGCCTTTTCAATACTTTCTAGTTAAAAATGTTATAAAGAAAACAATTGTACAATTAATTCATTGGAAATTATATGAGGAGTTGCCCTCTAATGCAGAGGTTGAATTATCATTAATTCTTCCAACTGTTGGTATTTTTGTTTCTTTCTAAAGGGGTAAAACGGAGTCACATTTTTGCTTAAGAAGATAATAACTAAAATTCCAAGAAGGAGACAAATCTATTAACCAACACTTGGATAGGTGTAGGTAAAATAATAGGACCTATCTTGATTGTCAAGGTTATAGTACCTAAAGATGCTCTATCAACATTTTCAAAACTGCGAATAGAGAGAGATCTTTGTTGAATAAGAGAAGGATCCACATTAATCTTATGCAATAAATAAATGCTGGAAATATTAAGGACAAATCAATTGTCCACTAGGTTTTTTATTATAGAATTATCATTGATAAGGATGACAATCATAAGAGGATCATATTTATTTTTATTTTCTTTAGAAGGTAACTCCACATTCTTTCATAAAAGAAATCATAGAAGCCATATTATTAGGTATCACTATAGGTGGGACATATAAGTTCTTTAAAGCATCCTATAACATTCCATAATTTGTAGATGAAGTTTTAATCAAATCCCAAAGAGATATCTTGGCAAAAGTGGCTTTAAGTTGTTCAATACGATCATATTATTTTCCAAGATGTTGAGAAAGAGAAGTTGTTGGTGAAAGTATTGGTTGTAAAGTAGGAAAAGGAGATGGGATAACTAGAGGATGATTAGGTTACCTATTATTCTTATTACTATATATGTGGGAAAACTAATTGTAACTCTCTTGGGTGATTTGTCTAGCATATTCATAAGGACTTTTAGTGGCATAAACTCCTTGTGCGGTAATAATTGGTTTATTGCGATTGTAAACTATATCATTATTATAACCACCTTGAACCACAAAAAAGTAGTTTTTAAGAGGTTGAGAGGTTTAAGGAATCCTAGAACCTTTAACAACAACCACACACTTGTTAGGAGTTTCATATCCATTCACATGTATCATATTGATGAAACATGCTTTTGAAATATGTATGGAAGATATAGTAGATATGACATCATCAAGTGTTTCATAAAAAGGATTATGGACCTTAAATACTTTTTCATGGATAGGATTATCTTCAGGTTGAGTGAAAGGGAAGTCCCCATAGAGGGAATTGTTAGTAATGGTAAACTCTTGTAGCATAAGAGCATTTTCTTGTTCCAAATTATCCTTACGAGGAAGGTACATTTTAGGAGAAAGATCAATATCATTCCTATGAAGGGGATTATTGAAAGAAATTTTGATAATCTCTTCTTACACCAAAATATCATCATAGGTAGGGAAAATTTTGGAAGAGGGGGTAGAACTAGGTATTAATGCTTTATTCCTGAAGGGAAGGTTATTGAAATGAAAAGAAGCTATAGTTTCAATAGGAAAGAGATATTTAATATCATCATCTAGAACCAAGTGATCCTGATGAGGGTGGTACACTCTAGGACGAGGCTCAACATCACTCTTGAAATCTTCATCCTTGAGAAGGATATCTTTGGAATAAATATTAATAATCTCTTCTTGAACTTCGTTGTCCTCATGAATAGGGCAATTTTTTGGAGAAGAACAAGCATTATTTATTAATACCTCATCTTTAGAAGGGAGAGCATTAATAAAGGTGTTATTACAATCATCCTATTGTCTCAAAATGTGCCTAGTAGGATCTTTAGGAGAGGGGTGAAGGGTCATAAGAAGGTCTAGGAAACTATTGCGATGCAAAAAGAAGCCAACCAAGGATGACATTTTATCCTAGAATTGATGGTAACATGAAAACATTTGAAAATATCCTTTTTTTTACTCATGCAGTGAAAGAAATAATTAAACAAAGAAAATTAAAAATCTAAGGAATAGAGAAATTATGTGATTAACTAGGTGCAAGCATATGAACTAACCAACACAATTAATGAAAGTGCATAAGCTATATCTTTAAAAAATTATTGTAAATATGAATGTATAAATGCATACAAATTAGTTCTTAGACCACAAAGAAGAAATAGTGAAAATGTAAGAATGATGGTTTCACCAAAATAGTAATAGATGAAAATTGAATCAAGCACAATTAGGACCTAAATCCGCTTTCATACAAACATTGGAATATGAAAAAAACTAGAGTTGTGATCATCCTTGACTATCTCTAGTGAAAGAAAGTCAAGGGATACTTCTAGGGTTTCTTTTCCTTTGTTTCTATAGAAATGAATATGTAAAGTATGAGAGAATGCAAGCTTACAATGAAAGTACAAAAGGAAATAAACACAAAGGTAACATAGCGAGCTAACAAATAACTAAATTGAGACAATGAACATATAACTGAAAGGAGGGTCTCATTATCCACTTATAGGTAAAATTTGAGCTCTACTAAGTTGTTAATCAAGGATTTGGATCCTAATATAGTCTAAGAGGAAACCCTAAATTCTATAGTTGAATTGAGATGACTAGCACATTGGCTGCCCTAGTCCCTAAGAACTAGGTTAAATTTCTTATAGTGGACTTATTCCTGCTTCTTGAGGCTCTCTAAAGTCTTCCAGCACTGTCAGACACTTGTAGGTACACACAAGAGGAAAGAAAGGGGGTTGTGGATAGTGGTTTTCCTTAGGTCAAACCCCAAGTTTTGAATTAACCCTAATTGAATTGACATTAAACTTGAATTGAATTGAAATTATTGAAATACTTGAATGTAGATAATTATATCTTATATTGATGATGCAACATTTTTAGGATAGGTCATGCATGTGTTGATGCAATAACATGGTAAATCACATAAAATCCATCATAAAATAATATATAAAAAATAAATGGAAGATGCCTTGATGTATTTTGCTACTCCTTGAATCAGTTATGCTCTTCAAGAAGAAGAATTGCTCTGAAGTTGATGATATTGTTAGCATAATATGTAATGTTAAAAATGAATCTAGAGGGATACCTTATATATGGATTTAATAATTAAAACCACCATTAGGAGAACTTAGAATTGATATATTTTTATAAGAAGTAGGAGTTGGATAAGGTAGGACCACCTTATTATCTTGTCAAATTTTTGGGAAAAAAGTGTGAGATCAGGTAGTATATTACTCAATCCCAGCAATATTTTTCCAACTTTTTAGGAATGAAAGATAATGGATGGGGTGCACTATGGATGTGTCCTTTGTCCTTGCAGGGTTATAATGTTGAATCCAACTCGGTGGCTCAAACCATAATGAATAGGTATATGAAATATGCTTTGAGAATTGAAACTAGGGTAATATTAAGGATAAATCATGATAAAATAATAAAGGGCACACATAGAATTAAGGGCCCAAATAAGAGTGTGATGATGTAGTAAAGTGGAATAAGAGAAATTCTATTAATTTATATCAATAAAGGTCCAATAATGCATGGAAAAAAATCAAATAGTAAAATGGGTTCTTGGAGAGTGTGAAATTGGACACACTAATAAAGGTATACAATTTACAATGTTATATTATGTTTTACTACCAGTACTCATGGAGTGTACGATAGACAATATCTAGTTTATTCCTTGTTTAGTGGGTTTGGAATGAAGTTTTAAAATAATTCATTTTTAGTTGGTCTCCTAATTTGTTTCATCCTCTTATTAGGGAACTCTGGTGGAATTCTTTTTTCATACTCAGTTGAGCCTTTGGATAGAAAGAAAAAATAGTTTGGACTTTCTAGCTAATGAAATTATGGTTATTGTCAAAGAAAATATGGGTTCTTTGGATAGATGCAAATATTTTTTGTTTTCCTCGACCCTAGATTGGTAGGTTGCTAGAAATTGGAGCTTAACTGACTCTCTATCAAGATTTATATCCTTGCCTATTGGATTTAGAAATTATATTAAATAGGCTTCCTAGACTTTGGTTGGAGGAAACTAGACTTGAATGGTTCTTCTAAAGGAAATCCAAATTGGGTGAGTGGAGGTGATGTCATACATTACCATGGAGTCAGTCTAGTCCTTTCTTATGTGACCAACTTGTTGATGGAAACTTCAAGTGTTGCAGAGGTGGTAGCAACTTAGTATGGCTTAGTTATTGTGAAAGATAGAGGGTACAATTGAATCATCATAGAATTTGATTCAAAAATCACTAATTTAATGCTCAAAAGAGAAACCAAACCCAACTAGAAATGTGAACCACTAATTTCCATGTGTCAAGACCTCACTTGACAGATGAGTCACACCAGTCTTAGTCATATGAAGAGATAAGGGAATACAGCTACAGACAAGCTAGCTTTTTTGGCCTATTTTCTATCCACTTTAAAATATGGATAGATATTTATGATATCCCTAATATGGTTTGCTTCACTATCTTTTATGGCATAAGGAGTCATGATGGAGTATACTACAAAGATTGTCTTTATTCTTTCCATCATTGGCCTTTCTGCTAGTCATTCAATGTATAGGTGGTAGAAATATCATTGAAACTTTAGTTGCATCCTACCCAACCCTTGTAAGTGTTATCTTTTCATACTACTAGTTTTTAGTTTCCTCCTCTAGTTTTTACTGCTAGGTTATCTATGATACCTATGATGGGTGGCCACATATAGACCAATACACATAGTTGTCAAAATTTTTAAAATAATGCCAAGTTGTGGTCAAAAGTTGCGAAGGGTAACCTTGCAATTTTTCTGGAAGGAATGTAGGGCTTTGACCCTAATCTCTTTAAAAAAACTCTCAAATGTGGGAGAAAGGAGAGGTGAAAATTGGGGGAGTTTCCTCTAAAGTCTCTCTAGACATTATTGCTATTGTCATTAGTTTATTGCCAGAAGGAATAAATTTTCCTAGGAAGGTTAAATTCTCATACAAAGATTAGTTTAAGAATTTTTTTGAGCCTAGAGAAGGTGTTTTGATATTACAGAGTGGGTATAACAAAGAGGAACTTCCAAGGGTATGGAAGGATGAAACCTAGTTACTCATGACATACTTTACTTTGGATAAAAGATTTAAAGATTCCACATGTAGCTCTTCCCCTTACTAAATCATCTAAGGTGCATCATTAAAATGAATTGTTGTTTCTTGGTTTTTTCTCCTTTAACTTAATCAATTACTAGGCCAAATCCAAGAACTATATACCCCTTCACCAAGGGCTAATTATAAGAGTTTAAAACTTTTTTCTGGCTTTAAACTTGTCTAGTGTGTCCTCATTGATTTTCCATAGTCCTTTATCAGATTAAAATATAGTGGTGGAGGTCTCTGGTGCCCCTATTTCAAAAATAGACCCCAATGTTGCTTCTTTGTCTAAAACCAAGCTAGTCTCTACCCATTTCAACCCTATCAGAGGAGAAAAACCCAAAAATACCCTAACCCCACCTTATAAGGAAGTGGAGGTAGTGTATTTAAATATGGAGGATGCTTCAATGGAATCTGATTCCTCCTTGGATTTAGAGTCATATTGGTCTCCTACTTCAAATTAAATTGTCCCTTTTTCATTTGGTCAAGTTACTTCTAGCCCAAATCTTGTCCCTCTACTTTGGATGAAAAGGTGTCTATAATGGAAGTGGTTATTGCGTGGTAGGACATAGTTTTTAAATGGATCCTCTCACTATTTGATGTGGCCATAAGAAATATTAATATGCTTGAAGCAATGGTAGAGGCGAGATCTAAGGATGAAGAATGGGCAATGGAGAAAAAAATGGACAAGGTTTAGAAGGTTGCTAGTGACATGGCTGGAAAATTAGAAAAATGGCATAAGGTTAAGGTGATACTAAATGATCTTAGTGAAAAAATATCTCAATGGGTTGAGAGAAATGCAGTGGACAAGATAAAGGAGAGTTAAGAAGTCTTGAAAATGAAAATTAAGAAAATGTCTATGCTAAGCTAGGAGAGACACTAAAGAATTTTGCCTCCTTGCTTGCTATTCAAGAGGAAATTGGTCGTATGAAGGAAAAGAAAAAGAGACACAAAGAGTCTCTTTCTGTAAAGATGGATACCCCTACCTTAGTGGTAAGGCTACCTCAGAGTTTTACACTCAACCTTTGCTAAAGATTCAAACAAAAAGTTATCTTTTTCTAATTAACTCACTGGTCTATGTAAATATTGGCAAGAGGGTAATGCCTTTGTTTAGTACACCATCCCTACGTGTCTTTGGCTATCTGGTTTTTCCTATTTGGTTCTATCTCTAGTCTTTATTTGGTCCTATTTCAATGTCACACACATCTTGTAAGAGGGAAACATGAAAGTAGATGAGTTGTAAAGGTTGTAGTTAGAATGATAACAAATGTCTCTCAAGTGGATTTGGTTGAATATAGGCCTTTCAAGAATGAGGCAGGATTACTTAATCGGCTATAAAACAATTACAAATACTATAATCAATTATAGTATAACCTAATATATATCAATTTTTATTTTAAATACATTATTAAATCATTATTAATTAAGGTTAGGATTATGACTAATAATTTGAAGATTAAAATTAAAATAATTAAGCATAACTTTGGTTTTATAATTTAATTTATATTATAACTCTAACCCTAATTCTTATTACTTATTATAATTTTAAAATCATTACAATTATGGTGTTATAATTAAAATTATAATGAGTGTTAAGATTAGAATAATCTTAGTATTAAGATTATAACCAAGATTATGGTTAGGCTTAGGCTAAAGGTTAGGATCAACATTAGGATCAAAATTAGGAATAAGATCATATTTAGGGTTATGGTTAAGATTTTAAATAGGTCAAAAAATTGATTATGTGGAAAGTTAATGTAAAGGTTAGAATCAAATATTAAATTATAATTGGGAGTTGAATTATCCTATAATTAAGTTAGAAAGAGGTTTATATTTTAGGTTAGAATTAGGCTAATGGTTATGGTAAGGGGTAGTATTTGAGATAGGATTAGGGTTAGAGTGAAAGTTAATGTTAGGGTTATAATTACTTGGATAGGTTTATGGCGAGTGTTGCAATTACGACTAGAGCTCAAGAATATAGACTTATAAATCTATATAGTTGTAAAATAATGTACTATATTATAAAAAATATATAAAGTTATTTTAATAAACATTATTTACTTGTGTTATTTTAATATTGAAGTATTCATTTATATCAAAATGTATTTAGTATATACCTATAAATCATTGTCATGGTTCAACTATCAACTACACAACAATACTTTTATTACACCATTATAGGGTTGTAATGCATATGTCCTACACTTGTTTATTAACTCAAACTATAATCTTACCTATAACAAAATTCAGATGCGGTAATTCAATTATCAACTAAACAACAAAATTGCAATGGCAATACAAGAAAGGCAAGTACTCACGACTATGTGGCACTTGTTTATAAATATTAGGGTAAAAGTAGAGCATGCAATACATAATATGATAACTAGAATTAAATTGTGGTCACCTAATACAAATGAATTAATGATTTTTATTCATGAGAAATAAAAGTAAGGTTGTTTGTCACCCAATTTGTATGGAGGGCATATCATGATAACTAGAATTGAATTATCTTCAAGTGTTAAAATTGAAGTGAGATTTTTCATTCATCCAATATAGAACGTGAGAAATAATGTAAGGTTATTTGCCAACCAGTACAAGTGGATAGTATGATAAGTAAAATTAAATTATGTTCAAATGTAAGAATTGAAGTTAGGTTTTGTATACATCCAATATAGAATATGCAGAAAAAGAAGTAAGGGTATTTATCAATCAATGGACTAATTTAATTGCAACTCCTAACATGCACATTTAATTTAATCAGATAACAATATATACTTGGACTTATATAGTAACAAAAAAGTATCATGCACTCCAATGAAACCACAATATTGAAATTATGTTTTGTATACATCCAATATAGAACATGGAGAAATAAGAGTAAGTTTATTTATCAATCAATGCACTAATTTAATTGCAACTTCCAACATACACTTATTTGCAACTTTTGACAACATCCCGACATATATAGCTACAACTTCTGACATACACACTTATTTTAATTAGATAACAATGAAACCACAATATTGAAGTTAGGTTTTGTATACATCCAATATAGAATTTGGAGAAATAGGAGTAAGTTTATTTATCAATTAATGCACTAATTTAATTACAACTTCTGACATACACACTTATTTTAATTAAATTGCAACTTCTCATAACCACGACATATATAGCTACAAGAAGGAATTCACTCCTTTGAACTATGTTACAACATTGCTTCTGGTTTTGATTGTGTGTGTTTGAAGGTTTCGGATCACACTCTATGATCCACCATCAGGATGATAGAAAGCTCAAACGTTCAAACACACACAATCAAAACCAAAAGCGAACAAAATTAATCATAGAGTAGTTTCTTGCACCAAGTATGAGGCATAGCCTCTAGACTGAAACCTTTTCGGCTAAGAACCAAAGACTATTTTAATACACATTTAGACAAAAATTACAATCTAAAAAAAATCAATGTTAGGAAATTTGAAATTAAAAACTCATATACGTATTAGGGTCTGGCATCACAACCTATAAGACGTGTCATTACCACTTCACCGACGATACCTACTTAGGGTTTCAGAATAATCAAAGGATGCCGATCTTATAATTTCTTATTTCGAAAATTGTGCTAGGAGACAAGTGGACGGCTGGTAGAGGTGTGGTGATTTCCCAAATATTTATTTCTTTACATTGGGACTCTACTGTAAAACCCATGCTTATCTTAACGCGGCAAATGGAAAACCCTACTGTTACTAATATTCCGAGTTCGTAGGCCTCTCCTGGTGTCTTTAGTTATCTCAAACAGTTCTCTCTGCGTGCAACTTCTGTTTTGGGGTTGTCTGTATGATTGATTTTTTTTCCGTATAGCCGATAGAAACCGATGGCATGTAGGGATATTGTTGTTATCAAGGAGGAGCAGCCATGCAACGGCCCTTTGTTCTGCGTAGCACCTCTGCAAACAAAGGCACCTCAATCTGATCTCCGAGGGAGACGCAGGAGAGGTGTAGGAGAGATTGTGCCCAATGCAGACTGGCTGCCTAGATACGGTTGGATCACGGAGAGGCGAATCAGAAAAGAAACTGGTTTAGTTGATAAGGTTTTTGATAAGTGTTTTTCATTTTGTTATTTTCAGCTTTCGCAGTCGGAAATTAGAAACTTCTAGTAATCCAATGGGACAACATTTGTTCTGAATGAAAAATTTGTTTTGTTTCTATCAAAATGCTTAGTATTATATCGAGGTTCTTACGAATCGGGTGTTTAGATCCAAAAGAGAAGTGAAGGAATACTTACTAACAGGATCATGCCCGAAAAGGCAAAAGGGTAATCTTACTAAACAAATTAAAATCTCGTTTTGTGTATGCTTACATGTATGCATTTTCTGCTTGTTGAAGTAACTTTTTGTTAATGAAGCATTCAATAAAAGGGCAAAACCTAATAATACATTCCCAGGTAAAGTCTGCGCCATGAGAGGGCAAATGTCAGTGGCAAAGGCACAAAAATGCCAGGATTCAAATGAAAGGCCAAAGGGTAATCTTTATAAAACATTAAAACTCCATTTTGTTTAACTTTATTTGTATCCGTTTTCTGATTGTTAGGTGTTCATTTTATTACAGCAATATCCAATAAAAGGGCAAAAGCAGATCATGCGTTTTCTGGTCAAGCTTGTTTCATGAGAGGGCAACTGCCGTTTGCAGAGGCACAACATTACATGGAATCAGAGAAACTATCCGTTACTGCCATTGTACCTTGTCTTCCTCCGAATCCCTAAGGAATTATGCATCATTTAGTCACCTTTACTTGCATTTACTTCAAATCTAAAGATGTTAGATATGGTTTCTTATATCCAGTTGTCCACATTTGACAGACATTTTTATTTATTTTTTCTCAAGTATTCTAATTTCTTATTTAAAATTTATTGTTTACCAAACATTTCAAATGGATTGTAGATTCCGATCTCTTCTGCTTGAGAACTTAAAACATTTTTTTAATATCATTTATTTAGATGTCTTGTATGGCATTAATCCTCCCCCACAATTTTTTATAGTTGAATAAAGATGTTTCGTGGGCAATTAAAAGTCTGTTGGTAGAAGAAAAGTGAAACTCTTTCTAAGAAAAAAAAACTAATGGATATAAAAACACATGTTTTAACTAAGATGAATGATGTGTTTAGATTTGTTTTTTAAGTATTATGTTTAGAAAATAAAATATGATTATAATTATGATTTGTCTTATTCAAAAATATAGATTATATGAATAATAATATGTATGGTCATATAAATTCCCCTTCAATCCATAATCTCACTATTATATTCTTCAACATATTAAATGATTTATGTTGGATTATTTATTTCTTTTGCTGGTAACTGTGATTTTATGTAAAGAATGAGTATGTTAAATAACTTATTTATTTAACATATTCAAAAGAGTGTTGAATACATTATATATATGTCATTACTCAATGATTATATGTTAAAAAAAAAAATGTTTGTAGATTAAAAATAAGATTATAGGGTACGAAAAAATCAGCTTACATGTGGTATCAAAAGTTTGATATTTTTAAATAGAGCTTCCCTCTGCATGCCGCCTTTTGATAATTACAAAAACAACTGTTTGACATTATAAAAGCCATACTAAATCATCCTGCTTGGCATTACCATTTAGTGACAAAGGAGGATAAGTCTGTAAGGTAGCAGCCATGAATGGCCGCACGGCCATAATCTGTGAATTTATGTTAAGAAGACCAGACTGTTTAATCCAATTTAATTAGAGTATTATGGTAGCTTAAAACCACATTCGAAATGCGCAACACCAAACATGTAAAATTAAGCATTTTAATTTAGAGAAAAGAAAACTGATTTTTTTTTTACCACGTTGGGGTCCAAGACCGAGAGCCGACTCTGTGTGATGTAGGGAACCCTAGCCGCCATGACTTCAAAGTAACTGGTCTGCGAACCCTAGCCGCCATGACTTCAAAGTAACTGGTCTGCGAACTGGTCTGCGAACTGGTCTGCGAACTTCAAAGTCAAATTCAAAGTAACGCGAGGAACTCGTCTGCAAACCCTAGCCGCCATGGAAGCATCACGCACGTGTTCCTGCGAACCCTAGCCACCATTGCTTGCCGGGTCGTTAGGAGGAGTCTGCGAATGTGATCCTCTGCGAAGCCTAGCCGCCATTGCTGGCCGGCTCGTGATCTTGGGCTTACATTGTGCCTGGGTGTTCAAATCTGCAGGGATTAACTGGTCTAGAATATCCACAGCGGCTGTGATTAGGGGGTGTCGCTGTAACATGGAAGCATTACACGACAGCAGTTCATGAAGATTTTGTTGGTGACTCCTAGCCGGCGAAATTGAGGAAGATAGGCAGCCAACATTCAGTACGGTTTCCTCTGCTCTGCGAACACGATCCTCTCAAACTCCAAGCCGAGAGGCTGCGAGGGTCGGGGGTTGCAGGCGGCCATCACAGGAGGACGTGAGGCTGCACTTGATGGCCATCACAGGAGGATGTGAGGCTGCAGCCATCAAGTGCTTCATGCCTAGTATCGATGTTGGAAGTATTACCGTGCATTCTTCTTTATGATAGTGCATGGTGAGAGGAAGTTGAGCATTGAGTAACTCAGAGTGATGCAGCGAAACATGCAACCAGGGTTAATAGGATTTGGATTTGTGGTATTTAGGTAGGTTATGTGGCAGCTACATGATGATATATCAGAGAATAGACACTCTTTTGATGGAGTCCAACGGTTTCTAGGCAAGCTTCAGGTTAAGGGGAGAGAAAGAAAATTCCTGCGACATCGGTTTTCATGCTGACTAGATCGAACACCACAGCTCCCATTTGACATTTGTGAGGGGACACCACCATTCTCACTTCATTCTCTATCCGAATAGTAGGCTAATCCTGCTAATCTTCCATCATATGTGACTTGGCCAAACAATACCCAGTTGATAAACCCCAAATTTTGTTTCAACCCCATACAATCTCCCAATAAACAACTTGCGCCAAAGAGCACCCTTCAAACCAAAACAAATTACATAGAGCTGGAGAAAGAAAACCACTTGTGCATTACTTCCCGATCCACAAGCACAAAGCTCAGATGCAGAAGGTAATGGGCAATGTCTGAATGATACAACTAAAGAGGGTAGCCACGCTCCAGTCTTGCCAAAGAACAAGATTGCTGCTAATACTGAAAAATTAGGCAAATTTGAAGGTGTGTATAAGCTCGTCTTGCCGGACCACCTTATTTAGCCTCAAATAGATCCGCTATGCTCCACAACCCTCATTGGTTAATCTCATTATACTATTTCCTTTATGCAACTTTCATTTTAGGCTAAACAAAATTGGCTGGGCTTGAAGGATATTTTTTTGATGGATAAGTAGCCTCTCTTTTTTATTGCCATTTTTTATTCTAAGGAACATAGAAATTGTGTTCATAGATATAAGGGATGGTTTTGTAAGGGTATTGGTATTATCACTTTGGTGTGGGTTCCAAATTTTAGCCTGGAGTCAGTTCCCCCTCTTTTCATGCCTTTTTAGACTACTCTCTCGAGGCTCCTGCTTGAATTTCGTGGTCTAGTTATTGTGAAAATTTTGGCTAACCAAATGGGTATTTTTATCAAGCAAGATCTTATACCATATGAACTAGCCCATTTAACTATCAGGGTATGCTTATTGCTAAACCTCACAAAGCCACTTCCCAAGTCCATTATAATGACTTCCTCCATAGGGAAGTGGAATCAAGACATTTTTATATAGGGTACTAGAGATATTGATGACCGTATAGATAAATTGGGTCATTTTAATTTGTAGTGTCAAGGTTTGAGCATTGATACTGTTAGGGTCTACAAGGACTTTGTGACTGATTACCATAAATGCTTCTTTCATCAATCTTCTCCATCTCCTCCTTCTACACTAAATGGGACAGCAAGTGTAATTGACTCAACAAAGAGCTTCGTACCTCTTAACAATGTTGATAATATTGCAAGACATTTCTAGGGTATTCGATTTCAAGATGTTCCTCCTCTCTCTCTGATTCCTTCTCAATCCTTTTTGGGCTCTATGACTGACTCTTTAATTCCAGCAGAAAAAAACAAAAACAAAGCCCTCCAATTTGAAGAAATCTCCTCACTATTAGGTTGTTATTTCTGGTTTAAGTTCCCTATGAAAATTTGGGGGGGCATACAAGAAAGTATCTTGTAAGATCCACTTCTCTTCAATCCTGGTTGATTGGTTGTATAAGAAAATATTTGCTTCCTCTCTCTTTAGGCAGCCCACTTCTTCTTTTCCGAGTCTAACTTCTATGGGAAACTCAGATACTCAACACCAGAAACTCTATATATCACAGAATGCAAAGGTCAACCTGATTCACAACTTGATGTTTAATTGCCAACCTTTCTATGTGATTCAACGCAGTCCTCCCATTGTTGGATGCCCATCAAATACTCCAAATATTGAATTAATGGCACATGATATCCTTATCTTTATTGCATCAAACTTGATAGATGAAATTTCTCTTGAAGAATTTCTATAAATTTAGGGTGTCCTTGTTGTTGATGATATGCCTCTTTCTCTCAATACTTCACCACCCATTTCCTCATCCTTATTAGAATCTAGTCATGTTGAACACCTTGTGGTTGAAGATAATTCATATTAGCCCTTTCAGCCTTCCACATAGCTTGACTTTGATTTTGCTCAACATCTCTCTCTTGTTCAAACAACTTCTTCATCTCCTCTATTATATAAAACACCTAAAAAAAGAGATCGGAAGCCAAAGATTCTTAAAACCCAAGAAGAGGTTGCAGCAGGTATCTAGACTACATTTGTAGATAATTTTTCACCCCACACAAGATCGAGAAGAACATGTTGTTCTTCTCAGATGCAATGAGGATCTTATCTTGGAATGTCAGAGGTTTGAATGCCTCTAACAAGAGGGGACAAATCAAGTAGTAGCTGGATTCCTCTTGAGCAGACATCATTTTATTACAAGAAACAAAGCTTTTAGATGAAGCCTTTGAAAAGATTTTTAAAAAATGGACTTTATGGGATTCCATACATATTCCTGTAGTAGGGGCTTCTGGTAGTATTCTCACCTTGTGGAATACCAAGACTATCAAAGTAAAATTTTTGAGCCAAGGGACAAACTGACATCTTATTCTTATTGAAAATTTTCATTTATCCTTTGATATATTTAATATCTATGGCCCAACAACTCCTCAAGAGAAATATGCTCTTTGGAAGACTATAACTTGTTATATCCAATAGCAGGGAGTTCAGAAAATCATGTTAGGAGGTTGCCATCTTGTCTCAGGATGAGAAACAAGGAGGCAATCCTACAGCATTTAAGGTGATGGAATACTTAAATTCTTTCATGTGTAATAACACCCTTTTTGACATTTCACCTTCTAATGGTCAATTTACATGGACAAACCAGAGAAATTATCTTCAAATTGCAAGTAGATTGGACAGGTTTTTCACTTCATATGAATGGATCCTTCAGAAATATACTTTTAGCTCTAAAATTCTATCTTTCTTTGAGTCTAACCATTTTCCTATCAAATTATGCCTAGATAAACATGAAGTTTCTCATCATAGATCTTCTTTTAAGTTTGAAGGAATGTGGTTTCAGCACCCACATTTTCATGCTCTACTTTGTCAATGGTGGGTGAGTGCCCCCTTCTGCAGGGGAACAAAATGTTGAAACTTTATATGAAAATGCAATTTGTAAAAGCAAATATCAAAGTCTGGAATAGGGAAGTATTCAAAAATATCTTTGCTAAAAAAACAAAGGTAGAGAAGGAATTAAAGGACATCAATGAACTTATCTTTTCTACTGGGATTAATCCAGAAATTTTCTCAAAGCAGAAGCATTTATAAAGCTACTGGGAAGAATTCTGCTCTAGAGAGAAGGAATATTGGAGACAAAAATCAAGGGAATTATGGCTAAAAGAAGGATATACAAATATTAAATTATTCCAGGCATCTAGAAAGATTAAGCAAGCTACATCTCCTATCTTTTCTATAAATGCCTCTTATTCAGCGGAAAAATTAAATTAATGAACAAGAAATTAGGGAAGAGGGTGAACTCTTCTATAAAAAACTTCTTGCTCCCTCCCCTCCTTTTGGTCCTAAGGAGTCTAGTGTCGACATATTGTAAAACTCCATTCCTTGTTCGATTTCACAATGTGATAATGATTATCTAATGCAACCTTTCTCTCTTGTTGAATTACAAGAGGTGGTAGTTTCGATGGCTCCTGACAAGTCTCTAGGCCCTGATGGTTTCACCATACTATTCTTTCAAAAGTGTCAAGACAAAAAGATTTAATTCTCAAGAACTTTATTTTAAACCATCTCGCTCTTATCCCCAAATCCAATAACCCTCAATCTTTTGCAGATTTTAGGTCTATCTCTTTGTGTAATTCAGTGTACAAGATTTTCACAAAATCTATCTATCTCTAGTTAAAATCCTTGATGCCTAAAGTAATATCTCTTCAACAAGGAGGTTTTGTTCTTGGCAAGGAAATATCAGAAGGTGTGCTTGTGGCCCATGAAGTTCTGCACTTAATTAAGTCTTCACAGTCCCCTTCTTTTATATATAAATTAGACATGTTGAAAGCATATGATAAATTATGTTGGTCATTTCTTTTGAGAGTGCTTAAAAAGTTTGGATTTTAAGATAAGTGGTGCAAATGGATCAAAAATTGCCTCTCTAGGGTAGATTTTTTAGTTATTGTTAATGGTAATCCTTCTAGTTTTTTTTGAGCCACCCAAGGGGTTTGACAAGGTGACCCACTATCACCTTTTCTTTTCATTACCATGACAGAAGATTTTAGCAGATTGGTCAATAAGTAGTTGAGTATGGGTTTTTGCAAGGGGGTATGCATCCCTATACCTCAATTTCTATCACCCACACTTTATTTGCAGATGATACACTTTTATTTGGTTGTGCCAATATACAAGAAGCAAGGCATATTAAGAAAATATTGAACATATATACTTCTAGATCTAGACAAAAAAATAGTGTGCAAAAATCTAAACTATTCATATTCAATACTTGTGAAATAGTGTCTAACAATATTATCGAGACATTAAGCTTTCTACTGGATTCTCTTCCATCATCGTACTTGGGTATCCCTTTCTTTATGGGAGTAGGGAAACCTTATTTTTGGAATTATGTGATTGACAGATTAAAAGGAAAAATTTTGATGTGGAAAGCTAGATGGTTATCTCTATCAGGAAGAATCCTTCTTGTCAAAACTATTATGTCTACAATTCCAAACTACTACATTTCAGTCCTTCAAGCCTCAAAATATATTGTCTCTCATATTGAGACAATTATTCGGAATTTTATTTGGAAAGGTAATCTTTCATAAGATTAAAATATCCCACTTGTGTCTCTCAATAAAACGACTCCAATCAAATCTACGAGTGGGGTGGGTCTGCATGATCTTTCAAAAAGGAATAAGTCCTTTGGGGGAAAGCTAGATTGGAATATGTATGAAAAACCACATGTTTTTTGGTGTCAAATTATACAAGAAAACTATTTAGATACTCCTACCCCTTCATGTATGTTTACCATCCTTGATCATCTATTAGGGTCTGCAGTTTGGAACTTCATGATGGGCTCTAAGAATGTGATTACTAGATACTTATTGTGGCAAAGAAGCCAACTTTTGGCATGATTCATGTAGTGGTCTCCCCCCTCTTAATCTTGAGGAGTCCCTAGTAGATGTGATCCTTATATTTACTACTCATTGGGGTTCTCACCTTTATGATTACATATATGATCTTGAGAAGCCTTCAAATCGTGTCATTTGGAAGAAGCCAACTCTACTCCCAATCTTCCCAGGTCAAAAGGTAAAATTTTCTTTGATTCTCAAGAACTGCATTATCTTTATCTCTAATGGTTTGGACAAATTGATATGGTTCCCTGCGAAGAATGAAAAGTACTCTATTAAGGAAGGTTATAAGGCAATTCATCAAATGTTTGTTCAATCCTATTCACAAAGAGCCTACAATTTGTGTTGGAACAACAATGTTCTTCCCAAGGCAGGGATGTTTGCTTAGCTTCCTCTACATAAGAGAATACTCACTAGTGAGAGACTTGTTAAATTAAATATTGCACATCCATTTGCTTGTGTACTTTGTGGTGAACACAGTGAAACGTTAGATCATCTCCTCCTCCAATGTGTTTTTGCTCACTATTGTTGGATGTTTGTGCTTGGTAAGCTTTCCTTTAGCACCGCTCTTCTAGATAATGTATGGGATTTGTTCCAGTCCTTGCCAATCTTATACTCATCCTCTCTTTTTGCATGTATTTAGAAAGTGACCTCATCCATACTAGTATGGCCACCATGGTCACTTTGGTGGGAAAGAAATAAGCGTAGTTTTAGAAAGCAAACATCTCCTCTTTCTGATGTTTTCAATTATATTGAAAAATCAGTAACAGAACTAGTTAACGCTTATGTTTCAAATCAGTTCAATTCAAATAGAGAATTTACTTCTTGGGATGGTCAAGTTATTAATTGTTGGAAGGGCATCTCTATTTCTGTATCACCTTGTCTTCTGAGAGTGAGAATAGTAAAATTGATAGAAATAAAGTGAAATGGTGTCCTCCAGATTCAATGCATTTCAAATTAAATTTTGATGGCTCCTCTAAAGGGAACCCAGGTGATGCAGGGATAGGAGTATGCACAAGGATCACACAAGATGTCTTTTTACTTTGAAATGTACTTTTATTCCACCGGGTACTAACAAATTTGCAGAGGCATATTCTTTACTTGAAGGTATTCTACTAGTAAAAAACTAAACATCTCTTATATTCACATTGAAGGAGATTCAACTATTATTATCAATGCTTGCATAAAGAGAAATATTGATAATTGGCAGATAAGATATTTACTTGAACAAGCATGGATACTAATTGATACATTTACAAACTTAACCATTTCACATGTGTATAGAGAAGGGAATTGGGTTGTAGATCATTTGGAAAATATGGGAAGTTCCAATGAGGAACTTAATATGATGGGTCTGAATTGTGATTTCAATTCTTATCCAAATCTTAAGGGGAAAGATTTGGAAGATATGGGTACATGATAATATTACATATAGCTATGCAGTGGTCTTTTTTATAATAAGCTAAATTGGTATGTGTGGTATTATAAGTGCTGGGTCCTATGGTTTTGTTGTATTTGTATATTGTGAACGGATGTCGATTTGAGAAGCGTGCTGGATTGTAAGTTGGATAAATGCATAACTAAGACAGATTGTGGACTGCTATGGAAATGTGTATAGCTCTCATGATTTTTTGGTTTAGAGTGCATCTTGTTCAATATATTCTAGAAAGCATTCGATATTGGAGGATGTGTTATGGCACTTGGTATTCTGGACACTATAAGATATTGTATTTTTTGGTATATGTGAGATTTAAATCTCATGACCTTTCTATGTATTGTAGAGCAAGGATCAGAGTTTTTCTTACTGGTTCTTTTCTCTGGGAGCTCTTTGAATCAAATTTATATAATAAAATATATTAAGTGGCACTGCCACCTTTTTAAAAAAAATTTTAAAAAAAAGCATTTTAGGGAATTCAATGATCATTGATATCTAAGTTACATACTCTTATTAAATACAATCTAATTGTTTATAATTTTTTATTAAACCAAAAAATATTTGATGCAAACCTACACCCAATTCACAAATTCATACTGGCAATACTATGTCCTAATTATTCCAAATCAAGATAGCAGCAATGAAAATAATTTATTGTTAAATTAATTTCCACTATCATTATTAATTTCCGACATAGAATTATTTGTTTTCTCATTATCAACTATCTTGTCTATCATTTAAAGTACATGGATTTTCAATATCTGCAGATCGTCTCATTCACCAATTCACTACAGATGGGACAAATTTTAAAGAAAATTGGACTGCAAACAAACTTATCTTGATATTCATAAGATGTGTTAAATGCAAAATTAAATGCAATTTCAAGATCTTTTTTTCCTCTTAGATGGACATATAAGTAGAAAAATGAAACCGTTTTTTGTAAGAATATTATGTTGTAATAACAAGACATTTTTATGTATGAATGCATGAGAAAAATAATGGTAGAAAAAAGGTATGGCCCTATTCGTCTAATGAGTGAGTAGCAACTTCTCTCATGGAGTCAAACATTGTGTTTCTATTGGAATGCTTATGAATACATAATATTTTGAATGATTTTTTATTTTCTCTATGTTATTGTCCTATTTGTTATTTATTCTTCTTCTCTACTTCTCTATCCATCAATGGTATTAGAGATGAAGTTTACTGAGTGAAGTTTTCAAGAAATTTATTCAAAGAGTTTGAAGGGTTATTTACAGTCAACCATGGCAGCTCTAAGAATAAGATTAACAAATATACAGATTGGTTGATTTAATGGAAAAAATAAAACTATTGGGAAATCCTAAATGATGTCATTGTTTTGTTCTCAAGATATGGGAATTTATAGAGAATGGTTACCCAAAAGAAGAAGATGCAGTGGCATACAATGCTCTAAATCAAGATGAGAAGGATTTTGTTAATGAAAATAGAAAGAAGGACTTGAAAGACCTCTTTTATGTCTTTCAAGGAGTTACATGAAGGAATCAAATAGAGTAGGCTCATATTTAATTCAAATCATTGGCCTGGTAAATCAAATTAGATATCAAGGTGAAACTCGTGAAGAGAAAAGAGTGGCTGAAATGATTTTAAAAATTTTGCCTATAAGATTTCAATATATTATGATGGCCATATAAGAGACCAAAAATCTCTCACAATTTTTATTCATGAGCTACATGCATTTTGTAGAGGTGAAGGAAGATCAAATTTTAGAGGTACAGGAAGAAATTTATATAGAGTTGGAAAGCATTCCATCGAGCTCAAGTGGAAACTCAAGTGGAAGAGGCGACCATCAAACATTAGCTAAAAATCAGTCTCAAGCCAATAGTTATGATAAATCTTTAGTTCAATATTATTATTGCAAGAAATTTGGGCATTACTTAAGTAGAAATAAACAAATATGATTTAGACAGCATAGTGCAAATTTTACTAAGGAAAACCAAAATCAAGACATCATGTTTATAACTTTTAATGTTGCACAAGAAAGTGAAAAAGATGTATAGTTTTTAGACTCAAGTTGCAACAATTGTATGATAGGGAATTTAGAAATGGTAAAATCAGATGTCACATTGGGAAATGACTATAAATTTTCATTTATGGGTAAACGAAGTTTCAACATTCTAATAAAATGAGGGAGAAAATGTTGATTTTAAATATCTATTTTATTCTTGGGTTAAAATATAACTTAATGAGTATATGCCAATTGATTCAAAACAGGTATAGAATATTTTTCAAGAACAAATAATGCACAATTTTAGAGAATTTTTAGAGAAATCGGCTTCTAGCCAAGGCCCAAATGAGTAGTAATAGAATGTTTCCCCTAAGAATAAAACTATATTTAAAGGTAGAATTGGCTTGAGCACACCCTTCAAAAAGGTCACAAGGGAATGAAGAGAAAACTATAGTAGTCCTCCGAGTAACATTTCAAGTAGAAACTATAGATTACATTGGGCTCCAACTTGCTATTCAGTGAGGGCTTAAAAAGGTATGGTTAGAAACTGATTCTCTAAATATTATTAACTGCTTGATTAAAAAGATGACTCCTAGCTGGACTATAAAAAATTTAATCCAGGAGTGCCTCGATATGATTGCTAGTCTGGATGAAATTTGAATAACTCATATCTTTAGGGGAGGTAATACACATGCAGATTACGTGGCAAATATTGTTGTGGTTTATGATGAAATCAAATGGTGGATGGCTAGGGAATCCTTCCCAATTCACCTATGTAAACTGACACGGAGTGATGTCAAAAATATTGACCAATAGTCAAATATTAGTGATGTAATTATTTCACATGAGTAAAGTCATTTCTACTAATAAGTGGAGGGTGGCTGCAAAAAGTTGAGTCCCACTTTTGGGCAAAAAGTGGAAGTGTTTTCTTTGTTTTTCAAATTTTATGTCAATTGATGTCAAAATTTGATGCACTTAGAGATTGGATCTCAAAAAACTTCAAGAATAGAAAATGTAGTGCTCAGAGTCTACTTTTCAAATATGTAATTTATTTTAATACCCACATGGTAGAAATCTCTTTTTAGTAGGCATGTTTAAAAAAAAAATTTCAAAATGCCTATTTCAGGATCATACCACGCATGTGTACGACCACCCTTTTTCGATGCAAATAAATGAATTTTTGCAAATCCTTCTGGGAAATGATACCTAAGACACCAAATATTGATGAGAATATTTTTGCTTTTTTTTTTTATTGAATATATATTTTTTTTATTAATTTTTAACTGACAATAAAGTATATTTTCAACACATCGGGTGTACGACTACCATAATTTGATGAAAATTTCATATTTTTCCATTTTTTTTTTAATATTCAAAAGAATTGTATTTAGATTGATGCCATATAATTTATTTTTCTAAAATCCTAAAAACTCAAGAGTTATTAAAGTTTTAGTGAACCTTGGTATTTTAGGTTTAGGTTCCACTTTTGATTAATAAATAATACAAAAATAGTAAAAGTAATCTTAGCACTATAAAATTTACATTTTTGAATTTAGGAAACTAAAAAATCTAATGGGTTTTTGTTTCATCAAAACATTCAATAAGAAATTCATCTAATGTCGATTTACCTTAGTCATTTTTTTGGAGGTCCAAGCATAGGCTTGGTGAGACCAAGCCTATCCTGAAGCAAAAAATAAATCTAAGGAATGTTTCCCGCCTCTAATTTTAAAAAATGGGCACCCATTTTTTAAATTCAAAAAATGGGTGCCCGTTTCTGAAAAGATCCGTTGGGCCAGAATCTGGCCAACAAGCACAAATCCCAATGATTGAATGATTTTTCAATCATTGGCTAATAGGTACGATCTATAAAGAGAATGTTTTGATTAATCATTCTCTTTGTTTGCCTTATTGTCGATTTGGTAAAGAGACTGATTCGAATTCAAATTTTGGTGTAGCCATGGGATCAAATCAACGCAAGAAGAGGCAAAGGAAGGTTCTGAAAACTGAGGAGATTGCAACAAATAGGGAGGAGGCAATGCATCAATGAGAGAGAAGATCAAGAATGAGACAAGGAGCTTCAAGTTCCACAATCATTTTAGAAGAGGAGAACATCAATGAGACCATAAATGCTGACGAAGGAAACACAATAGAACCATTTAATTCAAGTGCATCTTCTAATCCATTATTGGATACAGGTATGTCTCCACAGCCCCATGTTTTTTCTCATGAAGAAATTGGTGATTTAGTAGAAGCAGGTTATTTATTAAATGAAATTCTAATTGAAAATCAAACCCCAAATGAAATTAGAAGTCAAGTTGAAAGTGAAATTGAAATCCAAATTGAAACCAAATTTGAAACTCTAAATGAAATTGAAAATCCACCTACAACTAAAACCAATAATTTAGGGTTTAGGGTTTAGGGTTAATCAACCAAGATAGTCAAATTTCTCCTAGGACTTGTTTGTTTTTTTCTATTTAGGGTTTAGTGTTCATTTTTCTATTCAAGGTTTATTGTCTGTTTTTTGCATCTAATGTTTATTGTTCATTTTTCTATTCAGGGTTTATTATTTATTTTTTGCGTCTAATGTTTATTCATTTTTTTGTTCAGGGTTTATTGTCTGTTTTTTTGCATCTAATGTTTACTGTTCGTTTACGTTTTTGTTTTTTTCCTATGGTTTAAATACTATTCATGTTTTGTTTTTTTTCCTATGGTTTAAATACTATTCATGTTTTTTTTTTCCTATGACTTTTACTATTCATGTTTTTTGCAATATTTGAAAACTGAAAACTATTTTAAACATGAAATAAAAGATGATTTTCAAACTTTAAAACATAAAAATTAAAAAATATCAATACATTAACATTTTTTATGAAAAACAATATAAATAAATAAAATAGAATATAAAAAATAAAGCTAAATACATGGAAGGAGGTAAAAATGGTCTAGGGGGTCAGATGAGGTGAAGAAAATGGGTACCCATGCCCCTTAGAAACGCCTGCCCATTTTTCAAATAGTAAAAATGATGGTAAAATGGTTAAAAAATAAAAATAAATACATTTCAAAAATGGACACCCGTTTTCTTCAAATTGGGTGCCCGATTTGAAATAAACAGGTGTCCGTTTAGCTTCGGACACCCGTTGCTAAACGGACGCCCGTTTTTTGTTGGCTCGGGCACCCAAAGCTAAATGGGTGCCCAATTTGTACAAATCGGGCACCCATTTCTAGCGGGCTCATTTCCCAACTCATGGAGTTCCGTGGGATTGGGACCCAACTCTGTACGTTTACCCTAGAATTGACTTTTTAGATTGTTCTTGATCGTCTGGATTTGTATCTACTGGTTTTGGTTTGGAGCTATTTTTGTGAATAGGAAAAGTTGCAGGGATACTCATTTTATCAGGGGAGATAAGGAGAAAATTGATCCGTCATCGTGCCAAAAGTGGGAATAGAACAAGGAGCTATGGACTAAAATTGTTGATGATGGTCTTGAGTCATATCTTAGAAAACTACGTGGCTAGGATCTAAAGTTAATGACAAAGTTTGTAAAGGGATGGTATAAAGGCTTTCTCTGTGCTTATGGTGTCAAATTTAGGATTGATGATGCTATCATAGTGGAGGTTATGATCTTGAAGATGGAAGGAAAAAAGTTCTATAGGGAGAGGAAGGCCTTGGAGGAAGCTCTGTCAATGTTCTTCGACAAACAGAGAGAAAGAGACAAAGTGAGTAAAATGGATGATGGGGGTTACAATATAAAAGATCTCTTGAGGGTCTGGGTAGATATGGTAGTGATTATAATGAGGTGCATCACTCTGGATGGTTTTTTATTCTATAATTTTTCCTATCACTTCACCATTTTGAAACATTTTAGTCATGATAGGAAAATTTCTCTACCTTTATATTTACTTTCTTCGCTTGAGCATAGCTTTTCTAATCATGCCAAAAACAATGAGAACCTTGTTTTATATGAGGGATTAATTATACTTATTATTAAATACACCAAAGCACATGAGGTTAATCCTTCTACTAATGTGAATAACCCTAAATTTGTGGCTAGCCATGATGTTAATGTGGTTTATGACATTGAGTTTGCTGAGAAGGATGTGGGTTAAATTGCCATGTACTGGCATGACCTCCATGTGTCTATTGACTAAGACTACCAACCTTTGGAGGATGAGGGGCCCCCTCAAAAAGATACTCCTGGTACAAATAATAGCAGAAAAAGAAAACCCCCTTGTAGACATGCAGCTAAAAAGTTGAAAATCCCTCCTAAACCCCAAGAGCTAGGTCCTCAAAGGTCAAAAAAATAGAAAATAGGGGAAGGGGTGGAGTCAAAGGGTAAAGGGGATGATGAAATCAAATTATATATCTCCCTTAATGTGGACTCGAGAGAAAATATAATAGAAGAAATGAATTTTGAAGTGGTCATGGCTAATTCTACCAATAACCAGCAAAAATGTTTTGCTAGGTGAACAATGAAATTGCCCTTCTAAAATAGGGCATTAATGACATTATCAATACCTTTATAGAGAACCCTATGTTGGACAAAACTAAAAAGCTCTTGAGAATGAATCAAAAATTAATCAAAGATGTAAGGATGATGAAGACCTAGCAGGAGTCAAGATTTTCTCATCTGAAAAAAAGTATGGATGAATTAAAGGGAAACCTCAAGATACTAGTGAAAATTAAAAAAGAGGCCATGAATAATAGTGCAAAAGGTCTCAAAATGGTTAATGAAAAAATTTTCTATTTAGAGAGCCCAACTGTTAAGTCAAGTAAGAAGAGTTTGGAGACAAACTCGCAGGATGTGGAGATGCAGGTTTCAAGTAGAAATTAAGGATGCAGATTGGTTATGACATATAATATTTGGATATTTAAACATTGGAAACTTAAACCTATTACATAAGAAAATAATGGTGAAGGGGTTGCTACTAATAGAAAAATCAAATAGGATTTCATGATTAAATGTAGGGACCAAGTTTCTAATCACATCACTTTGGATGTAACTTCAGTGAGGAAAATTAGCCTTCTACATAGATTGAGGGAATGGATGTCTAGTCCTATCCATGATTATATGTTTGGAAGATGCAAGAAGGATTCTTTATCTTGCCTAGAGCCCCAAAATTATAGACTATGTAAAGGCACTTTCCAAATATGGGATTAGAGTTTGGAATATGATATCTTTCACCCAACTTTATTTCCCACATAAAAAAATGATCTTCTCAATATAACTTTTGATAATTGTCATATGCTCTTTGAATATAAGGAAGTAAGGTGGTGTGCATCCAAATGAAGTAATTTCAATGTGATGATTTCCTATGCACTAAAAGTAGCAATGTAAGTGAACAAGGGTTGGACATTGGGCTTTGGTTGTAGTAAATAATTCTTACCAAAAGTAGGTCTAATCACCCATCCTTCTCTTAAATAAATAATATTGATAGAGGATAAGCTGAAGAAGAGAGGTTTCCAAGGCCCCCATTACCATTGATTCTGCAAACAATGTGAGGAACCAAAAGACCTCCTATATTTTGAAATTTGAGTTTTCCAAAGAAATGGTAGAAATGGTTGATGAATAGGTTAAAATGGAGAATCCCACTTCTGCCAACCATATTATCCTTCTTCAACAAGTGGCCAGTTCTATACAAAATAGCATTTTTAAAGATTATTTTGTAATGATTATAGAGAGTACACTCTAATACAATAGAGATATTAAAGTTTTACCAATAGGTCATGATATTCCTATACATGCAAGCGAATGTACATAATAAGTCAAAAAGACCTCCCTGTACATGATAAGACAAAATGCTTCTTTACATAATATATAGGTCTATCTAACAATTGAGTCATGAACAAAGACTACCTATTTACAAAATTAAAGATGTAAATATATGAACTTTCCATCAAAGGAGGTAAATACAAAAACATTTGTCCATGATATATGTCTGAACTAAATCTAGGTGATCCATCTTGAAGGACCTTCCATCCAAACTAGCCTATGATCATCCAACATTCTGGCAGACTAGATCATTTGTTGTCAAACCAAGTGGCCATTACCTTTGATTTCTTCCATTAGAGCATCTAAGGTGTTGATAAATGGTCTTCTTTTAGCATTTGTTCTTCCCCTGGTGTAGCCATGAGAGAGTTTGAAGATGAAAATTGTAGTGTGTCCATTTGTAAAAATTCTATGGAATTTCTCTTTATTCAACTTGAAAACCATGGTAACTTGTGAGAAAAAAGGGTGGAGAGTGAGACTTCAAAAAGACTCAATAAGGGCCCTTTCTTACCCTTGAAACTTTTCTAGGTTCCTAATTTTCTATAAATACCATAGGATATCACCAGATAGCAGATTGTAGAATAGGTTAGTATATTTCCTAATGCCTTTAATGCACCTAGTAACAACATCAAGTATGCAACTAAGTAATGGAATAGTAAAACCAAACATAAGCCATATTTACTTAGCAATAATACAGTAAAAAAAGATGTTCCTATTGGATTCCTTGACTTTACATATAGAGCACAAATCCTCTTTAGTATAATCAGATCTAACAAGTAGCTTATCAAGAAGTAGTAGCCATCTGAAGGTTTTTTTCCTAGGAGCCAGCAAAGAACTCTAGAGTGCCTTAAGAATATTGCTCCATTGAGGACGCGATAGGTCAAAATACCAAATGGTATTGAGGTGATTAAAAGAATATTGTCATTAGAAGATAGGGTTTAATAAATAGAGATAACTTTCAAATTACCAAGTGGGTTGCCATCAATCCAAGCAAAGGAGAGAAATCAATTTTCATTTACATTACAAGTTTTAGGAGGCTATAAGAGATTATAGGCATTGCACATAATGTTATAAGTCCTTTTATTAGACATAGGAAGCTGATATTTATAGGAGGGATCTTCCCATGAGATGTGATTGCCTTTAACTATAATGTCTTTAAGACAATAGATACCTTTGCTAGCCCATTTTTGGCCGAGCACCCTTGAGTGAGGGTGAGAGGCATACCATTGTGGGTTAAGTTCCACTAGATTGACCTTTCCCCAAAGACTTGGTTATCTTAGCTGATCCAAATATTGCCAATACTAAATGTAATGGCTTCCCATGCTTTCTAGATAGTTTTGAAGATAGCAGAGCCTACGGTAGAGACTAAAAAAGATCCAGCTAATAGATCACTAATAGGGAGGAATTTCCATGACTTAGCCTTCTTGGGGAAACTCATTCTAATATTATTGCGAATGAGAAAAATCCATTTGGTAGCCAGTGTCATCCCTTGCACTTTAAGAGCCTTAAGACCCAGACCTCTAATAGATTTATGCATATAGCACCACTCCCACTTGACAAAGTGAGTTTTCTTGTGGCCTCTACCATCCGGCCTCAAAAAATCCTGAATGGTTTTATGTAGCACATTGATTTGGTAATTATTAAACATCCATATAGACACATAGTAGATACTATAGTAGGACAAGATCTTTTGGCACAGTTGCATTCTTCCTACTAGTGAGTGATAGGGCTTGTTCCATTTGGTAATTTTCTACTCAATCTTTCCCTTGATGTACACCCACATATCCTTAAGTCAAGGAGAGATAGCAAAGGATATCCCCAAATATTTGACAATTATTTTTGGTCCACCCCACTGATACCCATAGGTGGAGAGCCAGTCTGGAGGACTCTCAGTCCATCCAAGAATAGTAGACTTGGAATGTGAGATCTTAGCCCCTAAGGCATCACAAAATAGAGAGAGATTTTAGGATAAAGAATTCAAGTTCTCCTTGGATAATTTAGAAAAAGAGCATTGTTATTTGCAAATTGAATGTTAAGAAGATTAGATTCATCTAGAAGGGAGATTCCTCTAACCTTAGGGGAGGGAGAGTTGTCACTAACCAAGTAGAACTAGAGTGTCAGAGGCTATCACAAAGAGGGCAGGGGCTAGAGGGCATCCCTGCTGAATAAATCTACTGAGATCGAAGGCCTACAAGATCAGACCATTCACTTTCACCGTGGCATGAGCTTCCCTAACAAGGACCTGAACATACTAACAAAAGATCTCAAGAAACCCAAAGGCTTTGAGCATAGTGGAGTTAAAATCCCATTCAATACTATAGTAAGCCTTTTCAAAGTCCAGCAAGAACATGGCCACCTTTTGATCCAAAATTCTAGCCCATTCCATTGGCTCCAAGCTGGTAATAAGATTTTCCAAGATATATCTCCCCTTAATGGATCCTGTTTGACTAGAATAGATAAATTTAGGTAAGATATTTTCGAGTCTAATAGTAAGCATCATAGCAAGTATCTTATAATAGACATTAAGTAGTGTAATAGGGTGCCATTTTTTTATTAGAGTCTTGTCCCCTTCTTTGGGAATAACCTTGATAAGTCCTCTATTGATGTCAATTCCCAGAGACCCTATCCTAGTGGCTTCATTATAGACCTCAAGTAGATCATCAGAAATCTAGGTGATATTAGCCATATAGATTTCAATGGTAAGCCTATTCAGCCCTGGGGCTTTGTCATTGTGAAGAGAGTTAATGGCTCTTATGATTTATTTAGTTGAGAAGGGTTTACTAAGAGATCCAACTTCATCGTGAGATACAATATTGGGAATAAGTGTCCCACATTTGTCCCTAGCAATCCTGGATGCAGGACAGTCTTCTGAGGAGAATAGCTTGTAGAAGTTAAGGAATTCACTCATGATTTCCTCATCAATAGATATTTCCTTGTCATCCACCCAAAGATTGTCAATCCTTTCCTTAGATTTTTTTTGTTTCAAATTGTTAAGAAGAACTTAGATCCTTTATCCCCTTGAGATATTCAAAGCATCCTAGCTCTATTTTGGGCTCCCAATACTCTATCATGTTGATGTTTTATGAGTTCATCTCTAGCCACCACCACTAGGTGGTTAAGTTGAGAGTTGCTAGGATTGCTTTGAATGTCTTGCTTCACTTTATATAGTTTAGAGGATAGGATAAGCTCAACGTTCTTGGCATCCTTGGCCATCTTCTTTCCAATGGTGCTAAGAATCTTCTACCATCTATTAACTGAGGTATTCCACTTGTGAATATAGGAAACATATTTTGAGTTCCCCTTATTAAATAACCTCACTATATGGATAGCAGCTAAAACATCATGGTCTTTAAGAAGCTTTCTATTAAGAATGAATTTGCCACTAGTCTTGTTAAAGGGTTAACTTGAGTTCCTAGTGACAATCTCTACAAAAATAGGGTGATGGTCAGAAAGCGAGGAGGGTCTAACAACCACCAAAAAATCTTGGTGATCCAGGATAAAGGAGAAGACATCTTTGTTGGTGTAAAATCTATCAAGTCTAGAATATATTCTACTACCAGCTTTTTGATAGTTGCACCATCTAATAAAAATGCCCTTATATACTTGTTTTAAACCTTCCAATGGATCAAAAAGTCTCTTAATGTTTTTTATTCTATCCCAATGAATATTTTCCCCTCCTTTCCATTCAATATTGGATCCTCCTAATTTGTCTTCCTTATGCTCAACCATATTGAAATCTCCCCCTAGGATCCATGGAATATCATGAAGAAAAGAAATCCACTTCCAGAGGTCATATCTATCCCTATGGTCATTGGGGACGTAGATGGTGCACAACCCAAAACAAGAATCACCATGTTGGAAAGTTACCCAAACAACTCTATTGCAAGGGGAGACTCCTGAGAAAAGGATAGAGTTTCACCAATTAGGGTTAACAAGTATGGTAGCTCCCCCTTTGCCTTTCTCATGTTTAGTGAAAAACTTGAGGGAGTCCCTCCAAATAAAGTTTAGATTGACCTCCAATGTAAAGTTAACTACTTTAATCTCCTGAAGCAGGACAAAATCCAACTCCTTGTGGTGATTGAGCAATCTTCTCATCACACATTTCATGTCTAGGGACTCTAGCCCTCGGATATTCTAGGATAGGCATTTCATGGAGAACAAGCAGTTACTTATCATTCTTGTCATCCTTAAATCTGCTAAAGCAGTTGGGGAAACTAGCCTTCTGGTTAGATTTTTTATGTAGGGGAGAGAGATTGTTTTGAGAACCTAATGGCCTCCCTCTTTTCCTTATGGTGAATGCTTCGGCCTCATATATTTAGATTGTCAATATCCTTCATCTCCTCACCATTAATAGATGACAAGTTGGATCCCAACTCAATCTCCACCTTAGAATCATGAACGTCTCAAATGGGCAAAAAGTTTTAGGATTATCAATCATTGGAGTAGCCAGGATAATCTCATAGAGGACATTGTCATCATCAATAAACGACTTTGATTTTAAAGGGGTAGAGGTCGGGGAGGCAATGAGAGTAGAAGGAGGGGAACAACCTTCATACCCTAGGGGATCAACAATGCCATTCTACACTAAGGCCGGATTCGATGGGTTATCCAAGGCTTGGAATTTAATAGAAGCAGGAATAGATTGAGGATCATAGAGCGTGGGGGGATTGCAACCCTACTCCTATTATCACCACCTCCATGATCAATCCCTTCAAAAGTCCTAACAATTGACTTGACATGAGATTCCTTGTCAGGTCTAGTCATTGCCAGACTCTTAGATGGGGGTCTACATCCACCAACTTCTATGCCTGCCTCGGCAGTATATGCTTTATGATGCCCTCTAGCCCTAATTTTTTCTAGAGCCAATTGTTGGGCATTCTTCATCTTGGACCTCTTTTTTTCCCTAGAAACCACCTAGAAGAGAAAGTCTTCGAGTCCATCCATTTGGGAGATGGCAATAGAAACTACCGAGTGGGGGGGAGTTCTACATTAAAGGTGTTGAAGTTGGAATTATTTTTAAAATTAGGAGGGTTGACATGTTGAACATTTAGGAGACAAGCCACTACATTATTATTGGCCTTACTGAGAGAGTCCAGTTTATCTTGGATAGATGATGACTCTGCAATCTTGGAGGAAGATTTAGGGGAGGTAAGACCATCTTTAGTAATGACGATTCCAAGGGGTTACCATAGAATTTAGTTCTAGCTGAGAGAATAAGGAAAGATCATCTTATGTGACCTTCCCATCTAGATAGGAAGCACAAGTTCAACCCACCAAGGGTTTCCAAAATGGAAGCAAAGGATTTATCTTGTAGTTTGATTTCAAGAAATCTAGGGATATCAATGCCCGGATTGATATAAATGAAGACTCTGACATCTAGGTGGGGGAAAAGATTTGAATAATGATCAATCCTAACCACTTTTCTAATAGATTGAATAATTTAGGGAATGAAATTCAAAAAAATGGGAGGTAAATTTTTAATTAGAATCCAACAAGGGAAAGAGATTACCATAATTTCCTCATTAATCGCTAATGAGCCTAAAATATGCTCATAATTTGGATGTTTTGATAAAACTTTTAAATGCCTTTACTTTTGTTATTTCATGGATGTTCAGACTTTGTGAAACCTTTTCGGGATATCCTATAGCAAGAGACTTTTATATTCCTGCAGCTCTTTGTGATTGACTTGATTGCATTTATTGCTCCGATTGACTCCCTAAAATGACTGGTATATCGTATACAGTTTTTGAATGATGAAGTAAATCTAAAATGTGTGATTAATGAATGGATATCATGTATGTGCCATACGCCTTTTTCTGTTGCCTATTACCTTTTGTTTCGTAGGTCGTTGAAGAATGATCGAGTCAAGCATAGCCAATCTCGGCCTTGCAGTAAAGTCCATTTCCTGCACGACTTCAAGGAAGCTCCGGCAAAGACTCTTTGACTGAAATCATGGGAAAGAATTTTAATGACAAAGAGTGGAGTGCTAGATTCTCTCTGGATCGGGTTGAATGCATAAACTGATTTATGAAGTTTGTTCCTTGATTCGAGGATATGTTTTATTTCCACGTCTTTCTTTAATGAAGTTAGTTAGTTAGTTGCTCCCCTATTTTTAAATAAAGCTTTTCCTCCTGCGTGAGAGAAGAGTAAGAGAAGGATAGAATAAGAATAGTAGATGTCATGTAAGAATCAAGATGATAATGAAAGACAAAATCTGTTTAACCAGAAGCAGAGTTTGTTGTTAGTTTCCATATCAACAAAACAATGTATATCATTCTATTTTTATGAATAAAGTTCAATGAAGTTCTGAGTTTCATATCTGCGTAATTAGGAGATGCTTGCTAAGGGGGCCCACTTAGTAGGTATCTGTAGCTAGTTAGTTAGTTGTTCTTTCTTGTTAAGCTTCAGTTTGCTTTCATCTTTAAAGTTTTTATACAAACTCAGCTTTACATTGCTCCTGCAGCACAAGGAATCCATCACTATGTCTGTTCCTGCAGCATAAGGCCAGTTCATAGTTTGTGTTTCAGTTGTATTTATTATGGTTTCTATCGTAATCAAATCATAGTTGAGTTAAAAATCTTTTCATTTCCTTCCTGTAGCATAGGTAGGATTTCTTTTCAGTATGTATTTCCGCTAAGAGTTGACCAAAATAAGTTCCTAGTGCATATATTTTGTTGCGCCATCTAAAGTATACGTCCCCTGGTTTGACAAGTAAATGAATGTCTACAGAGAGAGATAATAGTCACCTATTGGAATACCCAATTCCCAGGAAAGGTTTTTACTGTGATCTTCATATCCTTTTGTGGGTGCAACCATCATTTTTGGCACCGTTGCCGGGGATGGCGTCTAGCTAGGAGTTTATCAGAAGTCATTTTTGGCATTAGTTTAGCTTGTTAGTAAAACTTTCTAGATTTTTCAAGCCACCATTCATTATATTGCATGCATAGAAGAAGAAGAGACGCACTAGGAAGGTTCATCCCTGAAAATCTGTTTATTGAACTACCATTTGACCTAGCTGACAACAAACCTGAGGAAAATCCATTCGCTTTGTTATTCCAGCAACCAAACATGGCAAATAATCAACCCAATAATCCGCCTCCTGCATTTGAGTTTCCTATTGTTCCCCAGGGAGATACTAACAATCTTAAAAACATTCCCTCTTCTTTGCTTCCAAAGTTTTATGGCCTGGTCACAGAGGACCCAGAAACCTTTCTGTTTGAATTTGATGTCCTCTGTCGTAGTTATGACTACAACACAGACGCTCATAAATTGAAGTTATTCCCTTCCACCTTGAAGGAAGGAGCTCTCAGATGGTTCATGAATCTGGGAAGAGGTGTAGTTGATAGTTGGGAGGTCATGCAGACAAAATTCCTTGAAAAGTATAAGGAATATTGTAAAAGTGCCAGCAAGGGTGATGATATATTCCAAATTCAGTAGAAGGAGGATGAAAGTCTAGAAGATTACATTTCCAGATTCTTGTTTGCACTATAGAGGAACTCAAACCATACTCTCAATGAGGACTCTCAGAAATTGCTATTTCTAAAGAGAATCAGTGATGCTTGTATAGATGCCCTGGACCTGATAGGAGGAGGTGATATAACCCAGGTGCCTTGGGATGATATAAAAATAATATGTCTTAACTACTCTCGAGCAATAGTTAAGAAAGGTAGAGGTCATCATGCTACAATAGGGAAGTCTTCTTCTGGCAGAGTTTCTCGAATAGAGATAACAAATTTGCTATCTGACTTCAAGCAGGACATCATTAATAATATGGCTATGCAACTGGACACTATGCAAGCTCGAAAGAAACATGAGGAGGCTGACACAGTTTTGGCCGAGTTTTGTCCATACTGCAGACAAAAGAAGCATGATTGCAGATGCAAGATGGTGGCTAATTTGGAAGCTAAACAACTACCTACTGACTTTAAGCCAGTAGAAGGAGATGATGATCACGTGTTCTTTGTTGCACAAAGGAGACCATGGGCCCAGAGACGAGATATTCCTCAAGACCCTTTAACTTTTGGTAATTCTTATTCTGGATATAATAATCAATGGCAACATGCATATGGACCACCACCATCCTGGAACCCACCTCAACCAAACTGGCCTAATTATCAGAACCAGCAATGGCAACCCCCTCAAGGGGGATGGCAATAGCCACAGGGGCAATGGACCCCACCTTCAGGAAATTGGCAGCAAAATTCTCAATGGCGAGGCCCTCATCAATGGCAAAATCAATCCTCTAGATTCCTGCAGCTTCCATAACCGCAACCACAAGCCCTTATACTGCCTCCTGCAATAACTGCCACAAATCCTAGACCTCCGAAACAAATGCCTATGCCTGCCTAGCCAATGCCCAATCCCAATAATAAACCTCAGCAGCCTACGTATCTTGCCGAAGCCAACCAATATCAAGCTTATGCCTTAAACATTAATGACATCCATTTGAGGTCTGGAACTACTTTACCTGCTCCAAAACCGCCTCGAATTACTGAAATATCAGATCCTCCCCATGAAGAACCTACTACACCTATTATTCCTACTGAGAACATGCCAATAATAGATACTGTTCCTAAGGAGCCTATTCTGCAAAATCAAGATAACCCACCCTTTCCTCAGAGGTTGCAAAGTACTGCATATAAACCCATGGAACAACCCACTTTTGACATTATGGATCAGCTCAAAAATGTGTAGATTCAAATTCCTTTATTTCAGGCTATTAAAGATATTTTTATTTTCAAAAAAGCTATTAAAGAAGCCTGGAAGAAAGAAAAAGGACCCTCAAACAATTCATGTCTTAGGAAAATTGGCTGATATAATGTTGGGAAATGTAGTTATTCCAAAATATATTGACCCCGGAAGTCCTGTAGTGCAGATAAATGTAAATGGCCAAGTTTTAAAAAATGTTTTAATTGATTTAGGTGCTGCCATTAATGTCATGACAAAGCATACTATGGACTCCCTGAACATTTCAAACATTAGGTCTACACCCATAGTCCTGCAGCTTGCAGACAGTTCCACAGTTAAGCCTGATGGGATTGTAGAAGATGTAATTGTCATTCTTGAATCTTGGGAGTGCCCTGTTGATTTCACAATATTATCAGTTAAGGCAACTTTAAGAGGGTATCCAGTTATTCTTGGTAGACCATGGTTAGCAACTGCCGATGCTTTTATAGGATGTCGTTCTGGAGATATGACCATTTCTGATGGGCAATCCACAAAGAAATTGGCTCTGTATCCTCCTGCCAGACCTTAGCCAGATTTGTCCCAACCTATTTGGCCAGATGTGGGGGAGGAAATTGAAGAAATCAATTCCTTGGCTCAATTAATGATGATTCAAAGTGACCCATTCTCACAACTTCAGAGTGAAGATGCCTTATTGTTTCAAATTCTACAAAACAACTCTGATAAAGGTGGTTCATCTGATCCAAATGATACTCATTTACAATATTTCCTGCAGCAACCAAATTCTGAAAATTCACTGCCTAAACTTCCAGCAATTTTTCATAATTTGCTTCCACAAGAGATACAAACATTACCTGTAGACTCTATGAGTGATCTCACGGAGCAGATAGAATTGTCTCAAGGTCATTGTTTGAATATCAATAATAAGTTGTCATAGTCTCAACAAGCTGACCTATTAAAGATGCTACAAGAACAGCATAAAGCTTTTGCATGGGAATATGGGGACATGCAAGGAATAGATCCTTGAGTTTGTACTCATAGGATATATATCAAAGAGGATTGTTCACCAATTAGACAACCTCAAAGAACAGTAAATCTAGCACTTAGGGAAATAGTTAAAAGTGAGCTTCAAAAATTGCTTGATGCTGGCTTTATTTATCCAATTTCTGACAGTCAATGGGTTTCTCCCTTAGTTATTGTTCCTAAGAAAGGTGGAAAATGGAGAGTATGTGTAGATTAAAGAGAATTGAACAATGCTACTAAAAAAGATCACTTTCCACTACCTTTTGTAGATCAAGTACTAGACTCACTGTCTGGCAAAAAATATTTTTCCTTTTTGGATGGTTACAATGGATACAATCTGTAGAGTCGAAAATTGTACGCACTTGCTAGGGTGGTACAATTTCACACCTAGTTTAGCACCCGCCTTAGTACATTTTACATTTTTCATTGCATTTCTCCTTTAGCACTTAATTAATCAAATTAATTAGGTCTAAGGTCCTATTTCATCGTCCTTTGCATCATAAAGTTGGGCCCTTTCGCTAAAGCGTGCCCTTTGCATTTTATTCCTCCAATACATCACTCAATCAAAAACCCTAATTAAGTCCTATTTCAAACTTGAGGGCTTGGTTTCGGGGTCAAAACATCTCAAAATCACCTGTAACTTTGGGATTCTCTCAAAAATCATCATATCCGACGACCCTGAAAATTTGGTGAAAAGTTGTAGGGACCGTGGCACCCGGAGTGCACATGGTCCTGGACATTTTTCTCAAAATTTTGGGAGCACGATCCAATCATAAAATAAAGCTTAACCCCAAGAAATTGGTGGGATATTCAATCTCTAGGTCAGCCAAAAGACAAATTTATGATCTAGGGTTTCCTACATAAGAGCTCTCTTTCTTCATTTGAAAGGATCTGATTCGTGTTTTCAGGAACCTCATATGCAGCAAAAGAGAAGATATTTGAAGACTTCAACAACATTCAACATCCTTCTATAAAGCATCTATCAATTTCATTCCTTCACTTAGGGCTTGGAAGACATTGAAGAACAATAGTAGATTACCGACTGAAGATTGGCTTGTACTCCTCCCTTAAGGGTTGGGTACGATTTCATGTTGTTTTCATGTCTTTGCATAAGCTTCAATATATCATTTATTCATGCTTTAGATCACTTTTCATCTTGATTTAGAGCATTTACATTGTCATTTACAAGCAATTAGGGTTTACTTTCTAGGTTGCTCTAGTTTGCTTTCTTCCATTTTTAGGACCTTGCACACACACTAGGTCTACACACACAATACATTTTACAAATCAACTTGGCTATTCATGGAGGTGGAAATCATTGAAGTGGGGGTTTGACTAAGGCAAAACCCTATATAGCCACCCATACACCCTTTTTTAGATATCAGTGCAGGTTCGGGACTCGGACGACGCCGCAGGATACAGATCTGGAGAGAACAGGCCGAGACAGCACTCTACATCAAATTGCAGAGCAGAAGACTGAGACAGGGGTGCTGGGTGCCCTGGTCCTACCAAGATAGGGGTGCTAGGTGCTCTGGTCCCTGGGACAGAGGTGCTAGGCACCCTGGTCCTCCGGACAGACAGCTTACAGACAGCTTTCCGACAGTGTTTTAGAGTGCAAAACGACAATTTCCGGTGCAGTTTTCAGGACAGTGGCACCCGCGCTCCTGTCCCGAACATTTTCAGTCTGGTTTTGCTTTCGGGTACACATCTGCATTCTTATTTGATCCTTGTATTTACAGTTGTTCATTGTTTAATCTCAATTCTGCAATCTTATTATTAGTTCATACTTGCATTTTGGGATTAGGGTTTGAACTTGCATTACTTGATCTTACAATTTCAACAAGGGAATAGAAATCCTAATAGATATCCCGTGGCTCTCTCTTTCACAAAAAGAAGTAGCCAATTGTGCGATATCTCTAGGCTCTTTCGTATTCTGTAATGTGTGTCAAAAGGTAGGATTAGGGCATGTTAACCTAGTCTCGCTTTTTCCCCTACACATTTTGGTGAACTCGACGTGAATCTATCATTGCTTCCTCTTGCATTGCATTTGTTAGATCTAGATCTATATTTAGTGTGTTTTCATTTCATTTTCATTAAAAAGAAAAAAAAAAGAAGAGTGTGTTTCTTTGCATTGTGTGTTTAAATTTTATGCAATCTTTTCAAAATGTCAGATTTTTATTTGCAAGATGTTCATGCTTTCGATGATTATTATGAGTATAGCCAAGATGAATTAGATGAAGCTTTAGATGAGTTTTTAAACCCTAAGGATGCTAAACCTTCATTTTACCAAAAACTCATAAACCTTGTTACTATGCCATTTAGGTGTGATGGGAAAGATAAGTCGAATGATTCCTCTCAAGGATACATTCCTATCAACTCTTCCCCTGAATCTAGTAACATGGTTGTTTTCAATAATCCCCTCTATGAGGAGATGTCTCCTTTTGAATCCAAAGATAAGCCTTTTAACTGATATGATCATGCTTTGTTGGATGATGCTCTTGATGACTTTGTGGCTTTATCGAAATCTTTAAACAAGAACAAGACTTCTAAATTGGTGAACATGATAAACTTGAATGAACATAACAAGCCTCTTTTTGAAGTCCAAGGTGCTTACCCTTCTCCCACCTTTCAAGTTCCTAAGGCACCTCTCCTTACTGTCCAAGGAGGGTATGATCATGATTCCTTTCGTACTCCGAATAAACCAATTATCACTGTGCAAGGAAGAAAACCTATAAGTCCTTATAGTTATGCCAAGCAAATAACTAGAGAGAGTTATCATGCGGTCCACACTTATCACACCAAAAATAATAGGCAACCTAATCCTCCTCTTGTTATTCCAGTCTCTCTTCCTAATCCTCAACCAATTCTTCCACAAGCTCCCCGTATTTCGCAAGTTATGGGTAAGGAATATGATCTCATAGAACAACTTAAAGCTACCCCTACTAAGATATCCCTTTGGGATTTGATTCAAACTTCTTCTGCTCATCATGGAATGTTACAAGATGCCTTGAAAGATTTGAATGTTGTTCCACCGAACACATCTAGTAATATAGCATCTTTGGTTAACTCTGTGATGAATCCTAAAGCTCAAATTGTGTTTTCCCAAGATGAGTTGCCTACTAGTGAAATTCAACAACAATATGATCCCTTGATGATTGTGGTTATCATGAAAGATATTGCTATAAGACAAACACTAGTAGATAATGGCTCTGGCCTTAATGTATGTAGCACTAATCTATTGCATAAGATGAATGTGGATACGTCTCTTATTGAGCCTGACTCTCGTCCCATTCGTGGCTTTGACAATGTGGCTAAGAATTCATTGGGTATCATCACCTTACCTCTCATAGTAGGACCTATTACTTTCCCTACTCCTATCCATGTTATGTCGGCAAATTTAACATATAACTTGTTATTAGTGAGGCCTTGGATTCACAGCATGCAAGCTGTCCCCTCTACATTACATAGACAAGTTAAATTTGTTTATAACAATAAGACATATACTTTGATAGGTGATACTAATTTTCAAGCTTGTCTACAAACATCTAATTCCAAAGGAGATTCTTCTAAGCCATCCTCGTCTAGTGATGACTCTTTAAACAAGAAACCTATCGATGAATCCTCGCTCTCCGATGATCAAAATTCTTTGGATGAGTCTAGAGCTCCTGAAGAAGATTCTTCTCGATTTGAAGCTACACATAAGAAGGATTTTGATCCTGAGAAGATCCTTGAAGAAGATGATTGGGGATCCCTTGATTTCAATCCCACTTTTGTAGGTGAATATAAGGTTCCTTCTAGAGAGCTTAAAGTTGAAAAGAAGGAAGAAGCTAAAAATCAATCGACCTTACCTGAATCTATGAGTAATAATTTTGTGGCCGCTTCTCAAACTTCTTCTCCTCACACCTCTAATTATGAAGAGTTTGATTCCTTGTCTTATGAAAAACCACCTTCTCTTCTTGAAATGGCTGATCGTTATGGTCGTGGTTTTCGCATTTTTGCTAAGCATGGGTATCATGGAAAAGGTTGTGGTGCTCATGAACAAGGGATAAGAGTTCCTCTAGAGACTAATTTTCACAATTATGCCTTTGGACTTGGCTATAATCCTTGCAAATGTACTAAAGCTTCTAAAAGACCATGCATTAGTGTTAATGCTATCTCTACATCTCTATCAATACAGCATCCTGAGTACATTGATGGGGATCCTTCGGGTGACAGTGCTTTGGATATCTTCCCTACTGACAATGCTTCATCTGAGTTCTTGGGAGCCTATGACACTCTTCCTCATTATCATCACAATAGGGGACTCCCTTATTGTTTGAACACTGAAGCCTATTTTGGAAAAGAGATTGATAATGACGAGATTGTGAAAGAATTCCCTCAGTTAAAGGATACTCCTCAATAAAGTAATCTTCTCATAAGTGAAACCACTGATGTTAAGATGGACCCTTGCAATAAAGAGAAAGTTATTAAAATTGGGAAATGTTTGGATGAAGAGGAACAAAAACAATATGAAGATTTATTGCATGAATTTCCCAAGATCTTTGCTTGGACATACTCTGACATGCCTAGTATAAATCCTAAGATTGTTACTCATAATATTGTCTTAGTTCCTGATGCTAAGCCCATGAAGGAAAAGATTCAAAAAATGAATCCCAAGGTGGCTCTGCTTGTTAAGGATGAGATTGAAAAATTATTGGAGGCTGGATTTATCCGCCCTATTGATTATTCCCCATGGATTTCAAATATTGTCGCTGTGGCTAAACCAGACAACAAAATAAGAATGTGTACCGACTTTCGGGATCTAAATAAAGCTTCTTTAAAAGATGATTTCCCTCTTCCAAACATTGACATGATAGTGGATTCTATGGAAGGACATGCCTTGTTATCCTTCATGGATGGTTTTTCAGGATACAATCAAATTTTCATTAAACCTCACGATCAATTTAAAACCACTTTCACCACTCCTTGGGGTACGTTTTGTTGGATAATGATGCCTTTTGGACTTAAAAATGCCAGTGCAACTTATCAACGAGCGATGACCCTTATCTTTCATGATTATATGCATAAGATTTTAGAGGATTATGTTGATGATATTTTAGCCAAATCCTTTCTTCGCATGGATCATGTTAAAATCCTTCGTCAAATCTTTGAAAGAATTCATAAATATCACATGCGCTTGAATCCCCGAAAATGTGTTTTTGGTGTGGATAGTGGAAAACTATTAGGATTCATAGTTTTGCATCGTGGGATTGAGGTGGACACTAAGAGAATAGATGCTATTGTCAACATGCCACCTCCTAGAAATGTGTCTCAACTTAAAAGCTTACAAGGAAAGATTCAAGCCATTTGTAGGTTCGTGTCTCAGCTTGCAGATCGTACCTTTCCTTTTACTCAACTTCTTAAAAAGGATATCACTTTTCAATGGAATGAGGATTGTCAGCAAGCATTTGAAGATTTAAAAGTGTATTTGGCTAGTCCTCCTATTCTTCAACCGGTCGAACCTTCTAAACCTTTCCTTCTGTATACAGCTACTTCCTCTCATGCTCTCGCAACATTGTTGGTACAACATGATAAAGATGGTAAGGAATGTCCAGTTTATTACATAAGTCGTACCTTACTCGATTATGAGACCCGATATTCTGCGATAGAAAGACAATGCTTGGCCTTGGTGTTTGCGACTCAGAAATTGAGACATTATCTTTTAAATTCAGAAGTCCATGTCATGGTAAGGTTTGATCCTTTGAAGCATCTTTTCTCTAAAACTGATTTATCAGAATGCCTAGCTAAGTGGGTTATGATGTTAACTGAATTTGACCTTAAATTTGTCTCACAAAGAGCAATTAAAGGACAAGCATTGACCGATCACTTAGTTGAGGCCCCTTCACCTTTCTCCTTTCCTAACTCTGAGTCTTTTCTCGATGACTTTATTCTTTCTATAGAGAAAGATGAAACTTGAGAGTTATACTTTGATGGCTCTAAGTGTCGTACGGGATCGGGGGCAGGTGTTGTTCTGATTTCTCCTACAAGGAAACCTATTCCCTTATCCTATCGTCTAAATTTCCTATGTACCAATAACATTGCTGAGTATGAGGCTCTTATAGCGGGAATAAAAGTAGCCTTGGCTCTAAACATAAAACACATACATATCTATGGAGATTTGCAATTGATTATAAGACAAGTAACAGGAATATATCAAGCAAAACAAGACAAATTATCACAATATAAAGACCTTGCCATCTCTTTATTACAAAAATTTGATTCTTATACCATGGAACTGGTTCCTCGAAAAGATAATTGACATGCGAACGAAATGGAATGTGTGGCTTCTCTTGTATCTTTAGAGGACCTTGTGGTTGATCTTAAATTTGTTATTCACAACCTTATTTCTCCAGCTATTGTAGACGATTCTAGCTTGGTAACATGTTGTGACTTTGTAGATTCAGATGAATGGTTCTCGTATATCGTAAGATATTTGACCGATGGTACCTTTCCTTATTCCACTAATAGGAACACTAGGGCTAGAATCCGCAAGCTATCTACTAGATATATCATTCTTTCTAATGTCCTTTACCGAAGGGGTTATGATGGTCTTCTCCTTCGTTGTCTTAACAAGTCGAAAATCCCTATTGCTCTTGAAGAGGCACATTCAGGTGCCTGTGGGGGGCATTTTGGGGGCAAATCCTTGGTCCATAGATTGCTTTGTATGGGATACTATTGGCAAAATATGCAGAAGGATTCTTTTTCATTTGTAAAGAAATGTCATCAATGTCAACAACACAATAATCTGATTCATGCTCCTGCTCAAGAACTTCGTTCTCAAGTAGCTTCTTGGCCTTTCTCCGCATGGGGTTTGGATCTTATTGGTAAAATCTCTCCTCCTTCATCTCAAGGACACACCTTCATTATAACTACAACAGATTACTTTACGAAGTGGGTAGAAGCTATTCCCCTTCGCTCTACCACTGCTGAAGTGATTTGTCAATTTCTTCTAGAAAACATCATTTCTCGATTCGGGAAACCTTCCACTATTATCTCAGATAACGGGACATCGTTTAAGAACAAGGACGTGAAGAAATTCCTCGAGAAGTATCATATCAAACATCGATTTTCTACACCATACTATCCTCAGTCAAATGGTCAAGTCGAGTCATCCAATAAAATAATTGAACAAATTCTTCGCAAAACCATGAATAAGCATGGTAAGGATTGGAGTAACTAGCTAATCTATGCTCTTTGGGCCTACCGAACGAGTGTACGAATTGCTACGGGAACTACTCCTTATAATCTTGTTTATGGTGCTGAGGCTATTATGCCTTTAGAGTTAGAGATTCCATCACTTAGGGTTTCTCTCAAAGGTATAGTAGATGATGACTCTTATAGAGAACAATGACTTCAATAGCTTGAGATGCTTGATGAACAGTGTATAAACGCTCTTGAGCATATTCAAGCGTATCACAAAACTCTACAACGAAGCTATAATGCTAAGGTTATTCAACGTTCCTTCTTAGTAGCTGACTTAGTCCTTTATGAGAATCAGCGCAATGTGAATGCCTTACCTACAGAAAAGGGAAAATTTAGTCCTAATTGGCTTGGACCATATATCGTTATTGAGGATTATGGATCAGGTGCTTACAAAATAGCGGATGTAGACGGTACGCCTCTTAAAGAACCTATCAATGCTATGCACTTGCGTAGATATTATGCTTAATTCTTCATTCCTCATCTATCTTCTTTTCAATTCTTCAACATTGGATAATATGTTAGTATCTCCTAATTAGAGAAAAATGGAATTAAATGTTATGGTGTTTAATCTATATTGCTTCATTCTTGACAAGCATGTCTCTTTACTTTATAGTTTGTCTTGAATTCATTTATGTAAGTTGTAAAAGATTTACATTTCCATTATGCTAGCATATTATATAGTGTCTTTATGTGTTAAGTAGAATCGTATCATGTTGTATTTAAGTTCAAAATTAAATCACATTAGTTATATGATTCTTAGACTTAATGCATATTTCTTCCTTATCATCAATGTAGTACTTGATTAAATATTTTAATTAAGTCACACATGTATCAATTTAATCATGGAGCATTGAGAAATCAATCACGTGGAAATTAAATTCTGAACATACATGTACATTTACCAAATGTATTAGATTTAATCAAAACAAAATATACATTGTTTTAAGCATTAAAGATAACACATTTGAGGCAAAAGAGAAGCATGTATATATACATATATATATGTGTGGATCGTATACAAATATAGGTCACTATACATCCAAAATGTGACCTCTCCTACATCATAAAATCATCTCCTATCCCTAGGGCTAGTGGCTGGAGAGTGTTGACTGGACGCTCCCTCCTGATCTGGCCGTGAAGGCGGACCCATGGGTGTGTAGCACGATACAGACTGTGAGTGACTCTAAGAGGAACTCCTATGATCCCTATCCATAAGGATTGTGCGATAGGTGGTAGCCTCAGCCTGAGCTACTGCTAGATCTCGTCGTGCTCGCTGAAGGTCCTTTGATAGGACTCTCTCTCTCTCCCTCCATATGTCTACCTGCACTCAGAATGGGGAAAACAAGTCCTCATGCTGACCCACGTTCCCTTGAGGCCTATAAGCAATCTGTGAGGAATTGGGGATCTGTGCTATCATGGAAATGTCTGTCACTACTTGCTGAATCAGGGAACACCATTCCTGCACATTAGCTGTGGTAGTAGAACATATTTTTTGTTAGTACCATTCTATATCATCAAAACTTTAATCAATTAATATATAAACCTACTATACCTGGGTCTCGCTCACGCCAGTAGGGATCATGATACGGTAGTATCTGTGACTGGGATCTACTAGGCTCCCCTTGCTCAACTAATCTATGCATGACAGGTGTAGGCTGGACGATACTAGGAACAGGTCTCCGTATCACCTCATGTTCCCCCTGTTAGGGAATAAGAGGTGGATCCAGAGCTATGGTATTGTCTCCTGAATGGTGGGGAGCTGCATCCAACTCCTCCTCATCATCCCTATCCTCCTCCTCATCGTCCTCCTCCCTATCCTCATCCTCATCCTCATCCGCATCATCACCTCCATCCTCCTCATCCTCATCTCTATCTCTATCCTCCTCCTCCTCCTCGGCGCTGGGTTGATCGCCTGTAGGTGGATCAGGATCTCCTACCTCCTCATGACCCTCTCCCTCCTCTAGCTCCTCTGACCTAGATCCCTGGTCCTTGTCTCGGTCTCCATGTCTCCATGGGCCTGGATGGCCTGTTAGATGATCTGCTGGAAAGATAGGACCTAAATATGATCTCATAAACCATGAGACGTACCTGTGCTATGCTCCAGGCTCTGCAGAGTAATCAGTGACTACATCCTGATCAGATCCCTCTATATCTGTAGTCTCGATGTCATCTATTATCGGTCTCGCTACTGCTCTAGGTCTGGGAAGGACCCGTGAGTGTCGAGTATAGATGGGCACATCGGCTGGAACACACTGCTCTAGCCCAAACTGCCTCCATACTCGGTCAAAGTAGAATGGGACTATGATATGTGAATATCATCCCCGCAGTAGGTGGTTCCTCTGTAAGCATGCTAACTGTCTCTCCATCCCATCCCATCTGTGCATCCGCAGATAGGGTCTCCATATGGTCACCTCGGCTGTCAGTCTATCAAAAATCACTCTCCAATATAACAAATCTCCAAATCTCCACTTGCTGGTAAGAGGATAAGCAAACACCCTAGGTTGCTCACTCGCCGTACTCAGCGGAAAGTCGACAGGCCTGGTGCATGTGAAGTGCTCTAAAATCCACACCTGCAGAAGTGTGCATGTCATCAAACTGCAACCCTGTCCAAAAACGTACTCCTCAAGGTCGTGATAGAGATGTGCAAGCATACTCTGACCCCAACCATACACTCTCCTATGTCTCTCCATCACTCTGATACACCATGTGAGACCCCCATGCATGTGTGTCCCTCGCCCATTAGGGCAGACAGCTAGTGCTATGATGGCGATCATAAGGCATCTTAGAAGAGGTACCTCCCCTGTAGGATGTAAGAGCCAGCTGACCATAATGCAACCTCTCATCCACTTGGCATGACTCTCCCTATGCAATACACTTTCTCTCTCGTATGATCCTCCGCTGACCGATCGATCGCGTATGTAACAGTCGCTCCTCTGATAGGAAGACGAAGTATATGGTACACATCCTCAAGTTTAACCGTTAGCTCCCCTACTGGAAGGTGAAAAGTGCATGTGTCAGGATCCCATCGCTCCATCAATGCCATCAACATCGCAGGATGGAACCGAATGGCTGGCATAAGGATCACATACCATAATCCCACAATCGACAATGTGTCTCTCTCTGCCTGAGTAAGTTGTAGAATCTGATCTTGCAAACTACGAAAAATATGTCCCGCTGTATGCTCTCTCATGTATGGGAGACCCTGCAACACAAAAACATAACCGTAATCAGTACTCGATCAGCAAAATCGCTCATGCAAACTGTCGAACATCATATGCCAACCCTGAAACCCCTCGCCAAGCCCTGATTGGGACCATGGCACCCTGAAGGGACCATGGCACCCCTGTCAGGGACCATGGCACCCTGGGGGGACCAGGGTGCTCCACAGGGAAAATGGCGCCCTAGGTGGGCCTCAGGTCAGCATTCAAGGCCAGCATACAATCACAAAAAGGTCAAAATGTGAAAAAAATCAAAAGTCAAACGTTCCGTCAACTCACCTCATCCAGTGGCTCGTCGTCGATCACGGCTTGGCGTAGGATCTCAATCCTCGTGGGACGCTCTGGTCATCGTGAAGGCATGATGATGGCTATGTGGGCTCTGCTGCAATGAATAGTATTCAGAAATCAACAAAGTGACAAATGCAAGTGTCACTTTCAAGGTATATACTTTCATTTGTTTATCTTTACTTTTTGAAACCCTAATTCTCCTTTGTCATTCATTTTATCATACCTAGTTTAGCACCCGCCTTAGTGCATTTTACATTTTGCATTGCATTTCTCCTTTAGCATTTAATTAATCAAATTAATTAGGTCTAAGGTCCTATTTCATCATCCTTTGCATCATAAAGTTGGGCCCTTTCGCTAAAGCATGCCCTTTGCATTTTATTCCTCCAATACATCACTCAATCAAAAACCCTAATTAAGTCCTATTTCAAACTTCGGGGCTTGGTTTCGGGGTCAAAACATCTCGAAATCACCTGTAACTTTGGGATTCTCTCTAAAATCATCATATCTGACGGCCCTGAAAATTTGGTGAAAAGTTGTTAGGACCATGGCGCCCGGAGTGCACATGGTCCCGGACATTTTTCCCGAAATTTTGGGAGCACGATCCAATCATAAAATAAAGCTTAACCCCAAGAAATTGACGGGATATTCAATCTCTAGGTCAGCCAAAAGACGAATTTACGATCTAGGGTTTCCTACATCAGAGCTCTCTTTCTTCATTTGAAAGGATCCGATTCTTATTTTTCAGGAACCTCATATGCAGCGAAAGAGAAGATCTTTGAAGACTTCAACAACATTCAACATCCTTCTATCAAGCATCTATCAATTTCATTCCTTCACTTAGGGCTTGGAAGACATTGAAGAACAATAGGAGATCACCGACTGAAGATTGGCTTGTACTCCTCCCTTGAGGGTTGGGTATGATTTCATGTTGTTTTCATGTCTTTGCATAAGCTTCAATATATCATTTATTCATGCTTTAGATCATTTTGCATCTTGATTTAGAGCATTTACATTGTCATTTACAAGCAATTAGGGTTTACTTTCTAGGTTGCTCTAGTTTGCTTTCTTGCATTTTTAGGACCTTGCACACACACTAGGTCTGCACACACAATACATTTTACAAAACAACTTGGCTATTCATGGAGGTGGAAATCACCAAAGCGGGGGTTTGACTAAGGCAAAACCCTATATAGCCACCCATACACCCTATTTCAGATAACAGTGTAGGTTCGGGACTCGGACGATGCCGCAGGATACAGATCCGGAGAGAACAGGTTGAGACAGCACTCTGCATCAAATTGCAGAGTAGAAGACTGGGACAGGGGCGCTAGGTGGCCTAGTCCTGCCAGGACAGAGGTGCTGGGCGCCCTGGTCCCTGGGACAGAGGCGCTAGGTGCCCTAATCCTCTTGACCGATAGCTTTCAGACAGCTTTCCGACAGTGTTTCAGAGTGCAAAATGACAGTTTTCGGTGCAGTTTTCAGGACAGTGGCGCCCGCGCTTCCGTCCCAAACATTTTCAGTCCGATTTTGACTCCGAGTACACATCTACATTCTTATTTCATCCTTGTATTTACAACTGTTCATTGTTTAATCTCAATTCTGCAATCTTGTTATTAGTTCATACTTGCATTTTGGGATTAGGGTTTGAACTTGCATTATTTGATCTTACAATTTCAACAAGGGAATAGAAATCCTAATAGATATCCCATGGCTCTCTCTTTCACAAAAAGAAGTAGCCAATTGTGTGATATCTCTAGGCTCTTTCGTATTCCATAATATGTGTCAAAAGGTAGGATTAGGGCATGTTAACCTAGTTTCACTTTTTCCCCTACACACAATCAGATAAAAATAGCCTCTGAAGATCAAAATAAGACCACTTTTACCTATCCATGGGGAACATTTGCTTATTCGGTCTTACTTTTTGGCTTATACAATGCGCCAGCAACATTTCAAAGAGCAGTAATTAGTATCTTTGCTGATATATCTCATGAATGTATGGAGATTTACATGGATAATTTCATTGCCTATGGAGTCACATTTGAAGAAGCACTGGTAAATTTAGAAAAAGTATTGAAAAGATGTAGAGAGCAAAATTTGTCTCTAAACAGTGAGAAGTGTTTTCTAATGATGGAAGAAGGTATTGTTCTAGGACATCATGTTTCAAAAAATAGAATTCAGGTTGACCCTGCTAAAATTGAAGTAATTCAGAATTTACAAACTCTTGCAAAATAGAAAGATGTCAGAAGTTTTCTTGGTTATGCAGGGTATTATAGAAGGATTATAAAAGACTTCAGTAAAATTGCCAGTCCACTTTATGCTTTGTTAACAAATGATTCCCAATTTGAGTGGACAGAAGCCTGTGAAAAATCCTTCCTACAATTAAAGGACTTGCTTACTAAAGCCCCTGTTCTTCAAGGTCCAAAATAGAATTTGCCTTTTCACATACATGCTGATGCTTCTGACTTTGGTATAGGAGGAGTTCTGAATCAAAAAGAAAATTCAGTTGAACATGCTATTTACTTTATCAGCAAGAACCTTCAAGGTCCTGAACTCAACTATACTGTCACAGAAAAGGAGTTGCTTGCAGTAGTATATGCTTTGAAAAAATTTAGACATTATGTCACAGGTTATCAGATATTCGTCCATACTGACCATGCAGCAATCAAATATTTGATGAACAAACCTGCCATTTCTAGTAGGTTGGCACGTTGGCTCCTGTTGTTACAAGAATTTGACATTTCCATAATTGATAAACCAGGGAGAGCTAATGTTGTAGCTGACTTTTTATCAAGACTACAATCAGCTACACCTGTTGAACATGAGATCATTGATGATAGGTTCTCAGATGAACACTTGTTTTCCATCACTGCACATATACCCTGGTATGCAGACATTGCCAATTATCTAGCAGGAAACAGAATACCAGACTACTTTTCTCCAAAAGAAAAGAAATTGTTAATAGAGAAAAGTTTTAACTTTTCTTGGATTGCAAATAGTTTGTTTTATACTAGAGCTGATCAGGTAATGTGAAGATGTATAAGAGAAGATGAAACTTATGACATATTGCATGCTTGCCATGATGAACCATGTGGAGGAGATTTTGCAGCAAAAAGAACATCAATAAAAGTTCTTACAACAGGGTACTACTGGCCAACATTACATAACGATGCTGTGGCCTATACAAGAAAATGTGACAAATGCCAGCGTATGGGAAGACCAACTAAGTCTGATGAAATACCACTACATCCACAGATAATAGTCACCCCTTTTGATAAATGGGGGATGGATTTTGTTGGACCAATCGATCCACCATCAAATGGAAAGTCATACATTCTAGTTTGCATGGACTATGTAACAAAATGGGTTGAGGTAACAGTTATGGCTCATGCTCGAGATAACAAAGTTGCTGAGTTTCTGTATGAACAAATTTTCATAAGATTTGGGGTTCCCAAAGAACTTGTAACCGATCAAGGAGCTCAGTTTACGTCTAATTTGATCACAGCACTAATGAATGAATATAAAATCAAACATAGGAAGTCTAGCCCTTATCACCCTCAAGCCAATGGTCAGGCAGAAGTAACAAACAGAGAAATTGAGGCGATCCTAACAAAGACAGTACAGATACATAGAAAAGATTGGAGCAATAGACTTCCTGAAGTAGTTTGGGCTTACAGAACTACATGGAAAACAACAACTGGGTTTACACCTTTTGAGCTGCTTTATGGGAAAGCAGCCATGTTACCCATAAAATTTGAACACAAAACTTTGAGGACAGCTCTTGAACTCAATATAGACATATCTAAAGCACAGAAGGACCGTCTCCTGCAGCTAAATGCTTTGGACGAAATGAGAAAAGCCACCCTGCAGCATACAGAAGCAATCCAACAGCAAAGGAAAAAATGGCATGATCAGCACATCAAAACTAGGAAATTTTCTACTGGAGATTGGGCTCTGTTATATGATTCCAGATATCAAGAAAACCAAGGTAAGCTCATAACACGTTGGCTTTGCCCCTATGAAGTTGAAAATGTGTTTGACAATGGAGCTGTACAGCTAGTAACAATAGACCTAATCCGCTTCAAATTGCTAGTGAATGGCCACCGACTCCAGTTATACCACAAACCAGTCTCCAAGGAAGAATTCATGCAGCAGTTCGTTCAGGTTTCTCCCGCTACTCTTCCTATAGCCGAAGGATTTTGCCTTTCTCCTGCAGCATCACTGTAATTTTTAAAAAGCATGCCCATAATAAAGGTTTTCTTTTTACAAAAAGGAAACCCCTTTTCTCCATTCTCATTTATCACCCCCATTTCACTTCTTTCACTTCCGTCCATTCATTTCATTTGTTCACTTCATCCACCCATTGCACCCATCCATGTCATCCATCCACATCAAGATTAATTAAAATATCTTTCCCACTTGTCAATCCATGCAGCTGCCATCATATTTCTTCACACGTACATGCAATTATCAAAGGTACGCCATATCTTTTATTATCACATATTTGATTTATTTCATTCTATTCATTTTCTGATATGCATGTACCGGTCATTATTGCCTGAACTTCTGCCTGTTCTTTGCAACATGTGAGGACACATGTCATATTTTAAGTAGGGGGCGGGGTAATCCATTTTTTAAAACCTGTCTTTTCGCCGCTGCCATAACTGCAAAATAACCTTCTTTAATACTTTTCTGGTACTTTCCAACTATGATCACATGTCTTTCTTTATTGCATAATCATGATTAAGACTGCTTGTTCAAAAAAGTTCATTTTTAGAAAAGAAAGAAAGTAATGTGACAGCACGAAAAAAGAAAGAAACCAGAATAGAAGGGAAGCAGTGAATTTGAATCTTCACCAAGGAATTGAGTTCAGTTGAAGGAAAACTGAAAACATGGGTGGTCAGTTGGTGTGACATGAGCCTACAGCTCATGAAACATTATTGCAAAATCCGCAAACAGTCCACCCATTCAGCCTCTGTGGATGGTTAAATTATTTTTTGAGCCTAAATGATTTCAATGAGGAGGCTGCTGTAGAATTTCTGAGAACCCTTTCTGAAGGGGAAGCCACTGTATGGGGTCTAATGGTTGTTGCAACCAAAAACAGAATTGCAAAAGTAACAGGGCTTCCAGCTGTTGGAGAAAACTTTTCTTCAGACGCTGCAGTAGCAAGGGCCAAGTTTTCTATGCCTACTGATGGACCTCGGGAAGTCTCCAAGCAGGGATGCAAGCACGTATCGTTGCCTCCTCCTTATTCAGAGTATGCTATTTACATAATCAGGTATTTGACCTGTGAAGGCTGTTTTTCCTATCTGCATTCTCATCATTTCAAATTATTGAGCCATATGAGGCATGGGTTAGTTATAAATATTCCGAATTTCTTGTTAAAATTTTTAGAACACAATGCCTACAGAACTCAACAAGGAAAAGATAATTCTGTCAGTCATCATGGCCTCATTAAATTACTGATTGAGCGCTCTTTAAGGGATGTCTCATCTCTCTTCTGGCAACAATTTGTTGCCCAAAAGAGTTTGCAAAATCCACAACCTCCTAGGGTACTTACCCCACGGCCTCAGAAAAAGAAGAAAGAAAGTCCATCTACCAGTAAAACAGGGAAAGGGTCATCTACTCCTGTAGCACCTGGTCCTGCAGCTTTCATACCTGAATACTCTGCTAGGATTCAAACTAGGTCTGCCACTAGGAGTGAGAAGGGAAAAGCAAAGGCAGAAGGGTCCCCAGAATCTAACCCTCGTTCTCGGAAAAGGCAATGCCCTTCTCTTGCAGCACCTTCCTCTGTAGCTGTTTCTCCTACAGCAACGCCTATTGCTATTTCTAGTTCACCGTCATCATCTAGTAGGGCAAAGCCATCTAAGCAGACAAAGAAGAGGAAAACCACCGGAACTCCTCCTGCAGCCGCATCAGTGTCAAGAAGGGTTTCCACAAGGAAACAATCTAAGAACTCCCCTACTTCACCACAACCAGAGGTGATTGTAATTTCAGAAGAATCTATTGAGTTTGAATTTAATGTTTCTCAGAATGTGTCCGAAAATGCTACCCAGATTTCGATCGTTCCTGAAGTGGAACAAGTTGAGACAAAAGAAACAGGGCATAATGAGCAAGGGTTACCAAATCTTGATGATTTGGCTACTGCTGCTATGCAATTTTCGAAGGAAGCACAGGCTTCTCCACCACAAGAACAAGAATAATTTATCCTACAGCAAGAGGAAGAACAGACTGGACAATCGAATGTGCCTAGTGAAGTTGTATCTCATCCTGAAGTTTGCAAAGCCATTGTTGTGTATAAGAAAATATTTTTAATGGAGTTTCGAGAATATGTTAAAGCTAATTGGAAAACAGTTACATTGCAAACCCTGACTTTTTGATACATAGCCCGGACTATCATTTAGCAAAGTCTATGAGAAATAGAAAAGAAGAAATTAAATAAGAAAATTGAAAGTCAGAAGCAAGAAATTGCTGAGTTGAAAGCAAAAACAGATGAAATGTTGAAAGTAACTAGCCAGATTATGGAATGTAAACCCCCACCCAGAGTTTATGCTCTGTACCTTAAAGAATAGTTTTTATGGCTCCAATTAATGAGAATTTCCAAAAACCAAGATCCTATAATTCATAATGCCAAAGACTTCTATGAAGCATACCAAGCAGCCCCTAACTGGTTAAGGAATTCTCTCTGTGAATTCTTTTTGCATGGCTTTTTAATACCATTTGAAACAGAATGGAATCCTCTTCTATATATTGGTGATATTCATTTAAGAGCATTTATGTCATGGGCAGCAAATGAGGAAAATTATGGTAGGCAATGGGAAACATATGAGGAAGTTGAGAAAACAGAGTCTGTTGCATTACGATCTCACAGTTCAAACCCTTATGCAATGTTGAAAGATTGGTTTGCTCTGACATATGGTGTTAATAATGTTTCAGCAAAAGGGAAGATATTTGATATCAGAAAATAGGTATATGATGAATTCCAGGCACAACAATATTCATTTTGGAAATTGGCATTCTCCAGAAGTGAGAAGAGATGGGAAAGGTTAACTGTTGGGTTAAGAAAGTCAGAACCGCATAGTCCCTTAAATTTCACAGCAGCTCTCAAATGAACCAGCAGATATATTCAATTGGGACTTCAAACAAGATTTGAACTGTGGTTGCCGCTGACATTCAGACCCCCTGTGCTAATGTGGCCACTTTATCCTCACCAGGCTACAAAACTCAACAATGAATTAGAAGACCAAAGGTATGAAAAATGTCAGGATTTCAGAGGATTTTATTACAAGTTTAAAAATCCATTTCAGAGTCATGTAGTAGCCACCGACTTCAGAGAAACCACCAAGAAAGTTAATTCTGGAGGACCAGCATTGGGCTAAGTAGGGGGCAGTGATGAGCTTAAAATATGCTCATAATTTGGATGTTTTGATAAAACTTTTAAATGCCTTTACTTTTGTTATTTCATGGATGTTCCGAGTTTATGAAACCTTTTTGGGATATCCTGTAGCAAGAGACTTTTATATTCCTGCAGCTCTTTGTGATTGACTTGATTGCATTTATTGCTCCGATTGACTCCCTAAAATGACTGGTATATCGTATATAGTTTTTGAATGATGAAGTAAATCTAAAATGTGTGATTAATGAATGGATATCGTGTATGTGCCATACACCTTTTTCTGTTGCCTATTACCTTTTATTTCATAGGTTGTTGAAGAATGATCAAGTCAAGCGTAACCAATCTTGGCCTTGCAGTAAAGTCCATTTCCTGCACGACTTCGAGGAAGCTCTGACAAAGACTCTTTGACTTAAATCATGCGAGAGAATTTTAATGACAAAGAGTGGAGTGCTAGATTCTCTCTGGATCGGGTTGAATGCATAAACTCATTTATGAAGTTTGTTCCTTGATTCGAGGATATGTTTTATTTCCACATCTTTCTTTAATGAAGTTAGTTAGTTAGTTGCTCCCCTGTTTTTAAATAAAGCTTTTCCTCCTGCGTGAGAGAAGAGCAAGAGAAGGATAGAATAAGAATAGTAGATGTCATGTAAGAATCAAGATGATAATGAAAGATAGAATCTGTTTAACCAGAAGCAGAGTTTGTTGGTAGTTTCCATATCAACAAAACAATGTATATCATTCTATTTTTATGAATAAAGTTCAATGAAGTTCTGAGTTTCATATCTGCGTAATCAGAAGATGCTTGCTAAGGGGGCCCACTTAGTAGGTATCTGTAGCTAGTTAGTTAGTTGTTCTTTCTCGTTAAGCTTCAGTTTGCTTTCATCTTTAAAGTTTTTATACAAACTCAGCTTTACATTGCTCCTGCAGCACAAGGAATCTATCACTGTGTCTGTTTCTGCAGCATAAGGCCAGTTCATAGTTTGTGTTTTAGTTGTGTTTATTATGGTTTCTGTCGTAATCAAATCATAGTTGAGTTAAAAAGCTTTGCATTTCCTTCCTGTAGCATAGGTAGGATTTCTTTTCAGTATGTATTTCTGCTAAGAGTTGACCAAAATAAGTTCCTAGTGCATATATTTTGCTGCATCATTTAAAGTATACGTCCTCTGGTTTGACAAGTAAATGAACATCTACAGAGAGAGATAACGGTCACCTGTTGGAATTCCCAATTCCCAGGAAAGGTTTTTACTATGATCTTCATATCCTTTTGTGGGCGTGACCATCAATCGCATCAAAGGACCACTTGAAGTTCCTGAAGGTGGTTTTCCCAATGGCCCAAAACTGTTTATGGAGAACCTCTGCCTATGATTTATTGTCTTTAAAAAAAATAAGAAATAGACCCTTTTGAATCATTATACAGAATGAAAAATTGAACCCTAGCTTTCTAACCCACACATTTTTTATCTAGTCATCAAGAAATTTCCTAGCTAGACACTTATCAATATTAGTAATTGCAAAGAAAATGGCAATGTCTTGGAGCCTTTTATTTTCTAGTTCAACGACTTCATTCCTTGAGTCATTAGGAGAGATAGAGATGTCATGCCTATGAAGTGTGTACCTATGTACCTACAGCTGCAACACAAAACACTCAATAAATCATTATAAGCAATGGCTAGAAGATTAATCAATGAAATATAAAATTATAGCTAATCGATCTATTGCCTCCTAGTAAATGTGAGTATGAATTTTTCTCTCAGATCTGGTTATGAAAATCTAGTGACCTGACTACACTTAAATGGAGGATTTACATGATGAAGATGCATGATTAAGCTAGATGATTTTATGATTATTCTAGAAAATAAGCTAAAATGAAGATGTAATTGAGCTAAAATTGAACATGATAAAATTGTTAAAATGATAAAATAGAAGCTAGATGCCTATAGTAATAATGCTTGAATACAAATGAGATGAATCAATTAAGGGGTCCTTTGAACTCTAAAATGGGGTCTATTTATAGGATTTCCCAACTCTAGGAGTGAGGTGGCAAGAATCAATGGTCAAGATTAAGTTTGAAGATATCAATGGTTAAATTGGAGGTGATTGGCAAAGAGGTTGGATTAAAGGGGACAATTGGTGGTTGGTAGGAGAAGGGGTTGGATTAAAGGGGAAAATGTCATCTCCATGGTGACAAGTGTCAAGAGGCTTCTAGAAGAGGTTGGATGAAAGGGGACAATGTCATCTCCTTGGTGACAAGTGTCAAGAAGCTTCTAGAAGAGGTTAGATGAAAGGGAACACTTAGTGCAAAGTGTCACAAAGCTTTTCTCTTGAGAGGGAAGAGTGTCCAAGGAAAGGGGACATGGCAGTTAGGATGTGCAAGCTAAGATGGGGTTAGGCAAACCCGGGGTTAGATGGAATAGGTTAGGTGGTTAGAAGTTAGGAGAATTTGAATTTAAAAATTCAAATAATAGAAAAAGGATAATTAATTTCAACAACTCATGAATTTGATTTGTTTTAATTAATTAAATGATTTTAGAAGAAATGAATTTGATGGGGGGAATTAATTAATTTGAATTAATTAATCAAAGGGATTATTGAAATGAACTTATTAAATAAATCCTTCGATTTATTAATAGATAGATGAATGGGGAGAATTTAATCAAATTGCTAATGAATTCAACTAAATTAGGAAGGGAGGTTAATTAAATAATTACTTATTCAATTAATTATCTTTAGACCATTTTTAGGTGTATACATTTTGCCCCTCTTTGAAGCAAGGTGTGATGACGTGTTGATTCAAAGAATAATTTCCTTTTAATACTGATATTCATTCAATAGGATGCCCCAACTCTTGATTGATAGAATGTGGTATGATGATGCCCCCTTGGGAGATTAATTGAGATTTATGAAATTGATGTCTCGATTAGAATTGATTTGATTTCTGTAATGTTGATTGATGAAAATGTACGTTCTTTGATCTCGATGATACAATTCTGACTGATTCATAAAGCTTGATTTGATATGAGAAGATTGATTCAGATTTAGTCTAGTTTGAGGAAGAATACATCCTATACAAGACAAAGTTGATCAGAATGTTTGGTTTCAGGAAGGATTCATCTTGTATAAGACTTGATCAGTATGTCTGGTTTCAAGAAGGATACATCCTGTATAAGACTAGATCTGAATCTTTAGTTTCAGGAAGGATACATCTGGTATAAGACATAATCAGATAGATCATATGTAATTGATTGACAAAATTGATAGGATTGATTAGATAAAGAACTGATAGTTTATTGATATCAGGTGCAGGATGATTTAGATTTTCTGATGTTGATGGTAGTTCTGTTGAGGGGATTACATAATATTTGGGTTGGGTCGGCAATATCTGAAGAGATATGGGTCATCATTCTGATTGTGTATACACTTGTGATGATGCTTCCCTAATTCCTGTGATATATTTAGCCTTGGATAAGTTGAGCTTGTAGGATCCCCTGCAAGAATTAAATGCAAGCTAAATGCAAATGCAAATGCAATGAAATGCAAACTATGACTAGACTGGTCACAGGATTATTGCTTTTTTATCATCATTGAGCTTTTTGAAATATGGGGAGTGAGTGCAAACATCGATGGTATAATTAAACCATGATGACCTCAGCACTATTTTCCTAGATTTTGATATAGCAAGTTAACACAAGGATCGAGGTATAATTGAACCAAGATGACTTGAGTGTTGTTTGCATAAAACAAGCAATATTAATCATTTTAATATGCAAATTGGAAATGTCTTCAATGATACTCCACAAATCATGTCTTGACACAAATTTGCACATATTAATGATTAATTTTCAGATAGCAAACAAGAAAAATATAGTGTTTCTTCCTTGGTCCTATAGTCAAAGACATCCTAGAGTCACTCAGAAATCATGATAGAAAAAATCAATTATAGATAAGTTGAACAATGATGGTAAAATCATTATCTAAAAGATATCATCCATTGAAAAGTGTGTGAATGTGCTTATACTGACTTTGTTATAGTTTGATGGTTGATAATTTGATCTCGTGTTCAATGTTGGATGTGTTAACTATTTGGTCTACCTGTTTGATTAAGTTTAAAATGACCAAGAATTTGCCCCTAGCTAGGTGTAGAGTTTTGCCCCCAGACTAGAAACAAAGCATAATGATATACTCATTGATCCAAACCATGGTGAGAGAGTAGGTGCAATGCCTGTGTATGTACAAAGGCTTATGATGGATATGGATAGCGTTCATGGAGGATGCATGCAAGCAGAAAGATGCATGAACTAATAGATGGAAGAGCTAGTTGATAGATAGCACCTATTTGTCAGGTTTTCACCATCTATTTTATTGCACTTTTCCTCTTTTTTTTTTTTTTAATCAGTGTTTTTGATTTTTTTCTGCTTTTTCATTGTTTTTGGATTTTTTATTTTTCACTATTTTTGGATGTTTTATTTTTTAGACATAAAACTTGTTCAGATGCATGCTATTGATAGGTTCCTTGAGCTGATCTCCATCTTATGTTGATAGCTGATATGCTCCTCACCCAGATACTACTGTAACCACAAACGGACCTAACCAATTTGGTTCAAATTTTTCTTTCTTTTCTCGCTTTCCCTGATTTCTCGGATTTTCCTTTAGTACTAGTTCTCCCACTTGAAAAATTCATGGTTTGACCTTGTGATTATAGCTTCGGCACATTCTTTGTTGATATACCTTTAGATGATCAAACACATTTTGTCTTCATTCATGGATCAGTTCTAACTCCTGTAGTTTAGATACTCATTGTTCATCATCTAGCATAAGTCCTTTTAGTGATACACATAGAAAGGGTATCTCTACTTTGATTGAAAATATGACTTTTGATCCGTATACAAGAGAGAAAGGTGTGGCACCCGTCGATGTGCGGATATTGGTACAGTAGGCCCATAGAGAAGGGTTTAGTTGAATATGCCAATCTCTTCCAACATTGTTCACTATCTTTTTGAGGATTTTCAGAATAGTTTTGTTACATGCTTCTGCCTGCCCATTTCACTTTGGATAATATGGTGTGGAGAATATGTGATGTATTTTGAACTTCTCCCATAGCTCTTGTACATCTTGATTCTTGAACGGTCAACCATTAATAGTGATAGTGGTCATGGGTATTCCATAGTGACAGATGATATAATTCAAGATAAATGCAGCAATATTTTTCCTATGATATTTATGAGAGGTACGACCTCAATCCATTTTGTAAAATATTCTGTAGCTACAAGGATGAAATTGTGTCCATTAGATGAAGAAGGATTTATTTTTCCTACCAGATCTAGACCCCATTGACAAAAAGGCCAAGATGTTGCTAAAGCATGAAGTTCTTATGCTGGAGCATGAATCAAATTCCCATGGATCTGACATTGTTTGCATGTTTGGGATATCTGAAAAGAATCATGTTCCATAGTCGACCAATAATAGCTCAACTATATGAGTTTTTTTGAAAGGGTAAGATAACTTGAATGAGTGCCACAAATGTCATTATGGACTTCATCTAAGGCCTTCTCAGATTCTTCTTATTCCAAACATCTTAAAAGAGTGCCGTGTAGACCTCATTTGAACAAGGTATCCGTGATAAGAGCAAAATGAGAGGATTGGCGAATAAAGTTTCTCTTTTGATTTTATGATAATTCAGGGGGTAGGGTGTTATCTTTCAGGTATGTGTAAGTTTGGCCATAGCACAAGGAATCATGCCCCACAAGGTGACAGATAGTTTGGGAATCAAGACAATTATTAGTGGGGTAAAACAATTCTTCCACCAGGAATTCATAATGTTGTTGATTTTCCTGTGTCTGAAAGAGATAAACAAGTGTAGCCATGGGGTTTGTATCTTTGTTATCATTTCTTGGAATCTACTCAAAAGTTATTTCTACAAAGTATTTCTTGATATCATCAACCATCCTTTTGTAAGGCATCAATTTTTCATCCTTTGTTTGATAATCATCATTGATTTGATTAATGATGAGCTGAGAGTCTCCAAAGACTTGTAGCTATGTAATGTTTCATTCTATAGCCATTTTGATACATGTAACCAAAGCTTCATATTTTTTTGTATTGTTGGTGCATGGAAAGCATGAGATTTTGCTAAGATCTAGAGGCAATGGAAAGCACAAATAAGAGAGAACAAAATAGATGATAGGAATAAATAGTATTCTATCAAGATGAAAATACTAATCAACTAGATCATCAATCGTTACATTCAATGAATATGAGTCTTCTTACATAGGTAATGCTATATGGATATGTGAGCACACAAACATGACATGTGGCTCAATAAGAAATAAGCGTAGGTAGGAAATAGGTGTGGGTAAGTAGGAGAAATAATATAATATTCAACATGAGGTGGATCACCCACTGAATGTGGAGTGTAACAACAAGATCAACACCATAAAAGGTGTAAATTATCCTACACACACTATCCCAATGTGGCACAAACACCCAAGTGTCCCATACCCAGACTACTATTAAATGAATGTACTAAGTAAACTTAAGTAAGGTGTAATAATATCTAATATGAATAATTATTTACACCAAAACCCCCCCTTAAGTGCAACCTAGGGGAATGAACTTAATTCTACAATGTAGGTAAGTAATGCAAGATGGGTGCCGACTACTAGGCCATGTTAGGTACCCATGTAAAAATGCAAATGCATGCAAACCAATGCAATGAAATCTCTCACAAAGTAGGGAAAGAGAGAAAAACCTAATGGGAAAAAACCCTCTCCCAAAAGAGAGATGAAAACTAGATACAAAGAACTCTCATAGAATTATGTGAAGGACAAAACCCCATGTGAGGAAAAATTCCCCCCCATAAGAGAGAAGAAGAAGAAGAGAGACTAGGAAGCCCCCCCCTAATGTGGAATCTACACCAATGATAGAAGCTCGAAGATGAATGAAGAAACTGCTCCACAAATGTCAAACCACGTTCCTCCCATTAGGAAGAAACAAAACCAAAGGTGTATCCAAAAAGTCTCCCCAACCATGAAGGGAAGATGAAGAAAAATACTCATGATGAAAGGAATCTCTAAAAAATTTGCAAGTGTCCCCATGTCGATGCTAAAGGTAACCTCCTCCAAAGGTGGTAAATTATGCCACACTGCTAAAAAAGGCACTTCAAGATCTAGTGGAGATGAATGTAGAACAATATCCAAAGACTAATATGTCTCCTCAAAAGATAAAGAGACCTCCTCCAAGTGTTGTACAAAAATATCGACGATCATGTGAACCTCTAAAGATTGATCATGTAGAGAATGTACAACAGGGTCAGAGTGATCCCTCACAACAATCAAAGAAGGATCATCTTCATCAAAGAGAAGATGAATGTCATCAACGGTGTCTCCCAAATCTACAATGTAGAACTCCACAAACAAACCTACAATGTCTGTCAAGTAGGCATCCCAACCAACTGGAGCTGGAAGACATGAAATATTATATTACACTTTATCATAAGAAGGAAAAACTGTCACACTAGCTACATCATCAGGTGCAATAGGTGGTGTGATGTCAATAGAAGGAGATGAAATGCAAAGCTCTAGAACAGGGTCACATGTGAGAATCCCAAAGTTCAAATGCCCAAAGTTCTCCTCAAAATCTGAATCATCAACATAGGAAGAATCAACCTCATCAATAGGACCAAAATGTGAAAAAGAGTACAAACGAGATGCATGATCAACCACCCTAGTCACAATGATAGCTCCACTCTCCAAGTCTTTAGTGATAACTGAATCAGGTGTAAACTCCATAGTTTTCTACTTGCCCCATGTGTGATTTGATAGATGGAAAGAAGATTATTTGTCAGGTGGGATACACACAACATATCATTGAAGGAGTTATCCCTAATGGAAATAGATCCTTTCCCAATCACATCCATGTATGTATGATTGCCCATCAAAATCTACGACATGTGGCAAGGCTCGAATGTAGAAAACATAGACTATGATGATGCCATATGATGAGAAGGCCCTGAATCTAGAAGCCATCTCCCTGAATCATGACTTGTAGTAGCAAAAAGAGCTTGTATGTTTCCTTTATATGTTCTAAAAGAGTGATCATTTCCTTTGTCTTTGGAAGAAGAAGCCAATGTAGACATTCTGGAAGGTAGGTTGAATCTATTCTTCTCAAGAAGATTCTTCAACTCATCAATATCCTTCTTATAACAATGATGTTCATCATGTCCTGACGTCTTGCAATATCCACAAAAAATATTATCCTTATATGATTTTCTCTTAGGTAATGGTGTATCACCTTGTTGTGGAGAGGAATATTGTGCTCCATCTTGTTGTGGTTTTGACTTAGGTTACTTTTGATTCTTTCCTTTTCCTTGATTACTTTTATTGCCTTGGTTAGCCACCAAAGCTTGTGACTCTAAAGATTTGAGAATCCCCATCATGGTTAACTTAGATTGCTCAAGTATCAACATCTCTGTGAATGAATCAAATGAGGGAGAAGTCTATGAGGAACCTTGAGCTTACCTATGGGTGTGAAATCTAGATACAAAGGCTACATACTCTAAAGGAAGCTTGTCCAACAAGTTATAAACTAATTGAGCATCCTTTTTGTCAATTCCACAATCCTTTAGCTTTTCTCTTAGCTCAATTTCTTTTGTGACATAAGCTTGGATTGTATCAAAATCCTTGGGATCCAAACTTGTGAGTTCACTATCAAGCTTGTAGCCCTTAATCTCATCAACTTGGCCATGCAATTTCTTAAAAATATCCCAAGCCACTTTAATTTTTGTATACTTATCAATGTGAAAAATGAGGTCTTCTGATACATACTTTCTAGGAGTTCCAAGGGCCATTAAATTTGAGCATTAGGATCAGCCTTAGGATCAGGTGGTGTTGTTATAGTTTCCTTTACATAATGAATGAGTTCTTTTTCCATTATTTTACTCCATGCCTTAATCTTCCATGATGCATAATTATGAGGAGTTAAAAGTGGAAATTTAGGAGAACCCATGGCACCAAAATGAAAAATCACAAGATAGAGAGAGGCACAATCACACAAGACACCCCCCCAAAATACTCAATCAAGAAACTCCCGCAAGAAAAAGTGATTTGGAACTTTATACGTAGTGCGTGTACAACTTCTCAAAATGAGATATAAGAGACTTCAACAAATACTGCTAGTGATCTAAACTGAGATCCAAGCAAAATGCAAGTACCAAATAGGCCAAAAATGACCAAATACTAAAAGTACAATTTCTACTCAAAATCACTACAAACAAATTGCATATTATGAAAGTAGACAAAAAATATGCACTTTCAAAAAAAATGGCACCTAAAAAGAAGGTCGTATGAAACCTTGTATCTGAAAAATAGAAAACTTCTACTCCACTATACAAATCATGAAATTGTACCCAAAAATAAAAAAACTTTCTCGAAAAAACAAGTCTAGATAAGTGAGATATCGCTATTTAAAAATTGCTTGGAAAATTTTAATTTCTCAAAAAATTTTGCTGCAGCTTCAAACTTCAAATGTCTCGAGATTTGGCCTCTGAAGTCTGATTTGGATGAAACAAAAGGACAAAATGACTTTCTTTGACCTCCTAAATCCAATGGTGACCTCAGATTTGACTTATCAAACTTCAATAATAGCATGCAATAGAAAACTCCAAAATACACAACCCCAAATAGCATCAAATTTCTCTCAATTAGCAAACCAATGACACTCTAATGGCTCTGATACCATGTGAGATTTTTCCTAGATCTAGAGGCAATGGAAAGCACAAATAAGAGAGAACAAAATAGATGATAGGAATAAACTGTATTCTATCGAGATAAAAATACTGATCAACTGGATCATCAATCATTACATATAATAAATATGAGCCTGCTTATATAGGCAAGGCTATATGGATATGTGAGGACACAAACATGACATGTGGCTCGATAAGGAACAAGGGTAGGTAGGAAATAGTTGTGGGTAGGTAGGAGAAATAATATAATATTCCACACGAGGTGGATCACCCACTAATTGTGGAGTCTAACAACAAGATCAACACCATAAAAGGTGGAAATTCTCCTACACACACTATCCCAATGTGACACAAACACCCAAGTGTCTCATACCCAAACTACTATTAAATGCATGTACTAAGTAAACTTAAGTAAGGTGTAATAATATCCAAGATGAATAATTATTTATACCAACAGAAAGCTTAATTTGTATGCTTTTGGGATTGTATGACCTTCTGGTGTAATGAATATAATACCTACTCCTGATCCATGTTGTGTTCTATTATTGATGTCTTCTCTTGGACTAATATGCAGGTGACGTATTTTAAGATATGGATCAAACCATAGAATGTCTGTATATGACTAGGTAAAATTGATTTACCATTTTTTGGAGGATTCAAAATATTTCTGCCTTGCTAGTTTTGATAGAGAAGTTGTTGTATGTAGATCAATTGTGTCAATGGTAACTGCCTCTACTGGTTTTATCAGTATAAATGACTTCTCTTGATAAAATTTAGGTAAGGTGTCAAATCTACCATCTTTTCCTGCCTCAAGGAGGTTTTCACCATTAGATGCATCCTTTATTTTTACTTTTTCTCAGTCCAATGTTCCCAATAAATGGTTTTCAACATTAGACCTGATATTGTTTTCTTGATTTTCATTTTTGCAACTAGGAGATTTAACACCCACTTGATATGAAGGTACATTAGTGAAATCCCTAGTGAAAGTTGTTACAGGTTTGATTTCATTAAGATATAAGGATATGACCTGGTCATTCGGTAAGGCATTCATGGAAATATGTCCTTCATTTTCCCAGTCCATAGGTTCAAGAGGGATTAAGGATAAATTATCTTCAGGTAAAATTATGTCAAAGATATTAGGGGTCATGATAGAGATGTCAAATCTTTCGATATGTATTTCCATGTCTAGAATGGTACTCTCGTTAGAATGACCTCGCATAAGAAACTCCTGATCATCATCGATTAAGTCCATGTAAACCAAATGTGATTTTGACTCAAGTATGCTAGTTCCTAATGTTTGTCTTGCATACATGTGAGCTAGATTGACTTATACATCTTCTTCTTCCCTTTCAATTCCAAGTTGCTCTAGTTTGTTTTTCCATGATAGAAAATATTCTTTGGTCTGTTGATCTCTTAGCTATATTTGTTTTTCCATGTTTGACAAAATTGATGCAAATGATTGTTCCTTGGATTGTGTGCTTGAAGCTACTACCTCTTTTTTATGTGAAACAATGACCTCTTGAGCTGATTTCAGATTATTACAACACTGCAATGGATTTGAGTCTTTTGATATTGTTATTTACTATCCATTGTATGGAAATTTTAGGCATTGATGACATGTTGATGTAATAGCTTGTATGTCCTCAATCCATGGTCTCTCCAATAGTATATTGTATGGTAGGTCCAAGTCTAGAACTTGGCATGCTGTGTCTTTTTGTAAAGGTCCCACTCTAAGGGGCAATACCACAATTCCTTTAGAGTAATGTTCTTCTTCACCAGAGGCTTTGATTTTTATCTGTTTTGGGGGATCAATTGTATCTTCTGAATAACCTAGAGCACGAACAAGACTCAAAGAGCATATGTTCAATCCAACTCCCCCATCTATCAGGACTCGTTTAACAAGTGTTATATGAATGAGGACTTGAATTTGCAAGGGGGCATTATGGGGACACTGCAATGAATTAATTCTTTCATATGAATGAGATGGGATTTGAATATAATCCTCTGAAATAGGTTTGATGGCAATTATGGATATCCCTTGGGGAACTTCATCTTTGGATATATTCTTTGGTGATGATGCTATGGAATATTCTTGTAAGCTTTTAGGAGGTGTAGGAATAGATTCCTTTGGAGAGTTAATTTGTTTATGGAGGGATGAGCCATTGCTAGACACAGGTGTACAATTTTGATCTTCTTTAGCCAAATCCTTTAGGGATATCTTTAAGAGTTGCAATAAAAGAGTCACCTTTCTTTTGAGATGTATTTGAATTCTTGTGAGGCTTTAACATAGTTGGATTTTGATTTTGGACTTGTTTGATTTCCTTGATATGTTGACTTGTTATTTGTATTTTGCTTTGGTATGTCATGTTGATATGCTTCTTGGCTATTTAAAATGTTTATGTTTCCATTTCAGGGGTTTGATTGTCTAAAAGTTGTTTTGATAAGTGATCAACAGTCAATGTCAAGGCAATAGAGTGATATGAAACTAAAAGAGGATTCAAGTTTTAAAACTTTACAAGTTTTTTAATCTTTGGTTTAGGAGTGCAATGATGACTATTTGATAAGAACCAAGTCTAGTAGGAATGATATATCCTACGATGTGGGATGAGATTATACTGACCAAACATTTTAGTTTCATGATAAAGGATGATTGATCTTGATGAGAAACTACATTTAAGGGATTAGTTTATCAAATAGGGTAATAATGCACTTTGAGATGTTTAGATCTTGAACTTGTTGAGGGTGAACACTTGAAAATCTTGAGGTGTTTATGTTCTAAAGTCTGATTTTGACGGATGATAACTTGAACAAGAAAACCAAGAAGACAATTTAAGCATAGAATAATAGATAATGGGTGTTTATGATTACAGTAAATTGATCAAGAAAAAATCATAGACCTGAAAAAGTCATGCAAAGTAGTAGCTCTAGGCTAATAAAAATAGAGACTCGTATGACAAATTATAGCCCCAAAGGACAAAAGATACAAGACCAGATGAAAAATCAGAAATTTCATTTGAAAAAGCAAAGACTAGTATGACGAAACTTTATGAACCATACGATAACACAGATTCCTTGTACAAAAGATAACAGAGCAGACATAAAAAAATGTTTGTTTGGTCGAATTTTGATCACTAAAGTTTGATGTTTTGCTTATATTTTCTAGTTTTAGATGTCTGATTTTTCAATTTAGGGATGAATACACAACAAACACGTGATATGATAAGTGACTCCAAGCATGCTAAACCCTAAGGAAGTTTATTGAGGATAGAAAAAGTTTTCTTGTAAGCCTAGGTACACACCCAATAGCTAATCAGTATATGGCCACTGAGTCTCATGCAATAGATTCTCAACACCGTATTATCTGACTCTAAATGCAAATGGGGGCACAATATGGAAAGTGTCTTGGGAGAGTTACTATCTCTCTTGCACAAAGATTATCACCCTTTCGGAGGTCAATCGGGTAGCTTCTAAGGGATCCGTTCGGTGTGTCAGGGTATAATACTCAATTAAGAGGTCTCCCAGCCTTGAAAACCAAGGTTTGATATACCCGAAGGCATAATGGAGAGTTATTCCTGAGCACTGTCATTGACTTGATTTTCATCAAGTCACATTTATTTTATAGTGGGTTGGATTACTATGCTTTAGTCATTCCCACTTAGGTCATTCGCCTTACATCGGTCATAATGGCTTTAAGAGTTTTTAGCTCCTCGGGAGGGCAGACCTGCTAAAGAAATGCACTAATAAAAACAAATGATGAGTCTAGCTTTCTGATCACCTAAGAAAGGTGAGAGCATACTTGCCTATCATCAGAAACACAAAATACATGATTGTTCATTCCTTTACCAAAATCAAATGTTCCTAGAAATATTAAAGATGACATAGAGTTTAGTTGAATTATTTTAGGCAACTTGCAAAATAGATCCATTAGTATTCATGATGTGTTTTTATGCAATGGTTCTTTGACAAGCGCAATCTTCAACAAATCGTCCTGCAAAATCTAGTTAGGCTTCCAAAAAAATCTCGCAAACAGCCTAGGGTTAGAATTAGTAATAATCAATTAAAGCATGAAACCCTTAAAATGCAGTCAATTTAAAAAATCATACGACACACTTTACCAACTCGTATAAGTCGGGACAAGAGATCGTATGACTCAGAATGAGAAATCGTATGAGTCAGAATGAGAGATAGTACGGCATTAAAATTTTGCCAAAGGACTGTACGAGTTAGGATCTCTTGTCCTTCTAGCTCACAAAGTATGTTGTACTAGGCAGAAAAGGGACTCGTACGACATTTTGATTCAGACCTGGCAGAGATGAATGTTGATGAAGCTTAAGAGGCCAAATATGATAATTTCGGCCCCACGGTGGGCGCCAAAATGTTGTGCCTGTGAAGTGTGTACCTATGTACATGTAGTTGTAACACAAAACACTCAATAAATCATTATAAGAAATGGTTACAAAATTAATCAATAAAAGATAAAACCATAGCTAATCAATCTATTGCCTCCTAGTAAATACAAGTATGAATTTTGCTCTCAGATTTGGTTATGCAAATTCCAAGGACTTGACTACACTTAAATGAAGGATTTAAATGATGAAGATGCATGAGCTAGTAATGATAGCATGATTAAGCTACATTATTTTATGATTATTCTAGAAAATAAGATAGAATGAAGATGTCATTAAGCTAAAATTGAACATGATAACATTGCTAAAATGATAAACTAGAAGCTAGATGCCTACAGTAACAATGCTTGAATGCAAATGAGATGAATAAATTAGGGGGTCCTTTGAATTCCAAAATGGAGTCTATTTATAGGATTTCCCAAGGCTAGGGGTGAGGTGATAGGATTCAATGGTCAAGATTAAGTCTGAAGATATCAATGGTTAAATTGGAGGTGATTGGCAAAGAGGTTGGATTAAAGGGGACGATTGGAGGTTGCTAGGAGAAGGGGTTGGATTAAAGGGGACAATGTCACCTCCATGGTGACAAGTGTCAAGAGGCTTCTAGAAGAGGTTGGATGAAAGGGGACAATGTCATCTCCATGGTGACAAGTGTCAAGAAGCTTCTAGAAGAGGTTAGATGAAATTGAACACTTAGTGACAAGTGTCACAAAGCTTTTCTCATGAGAGGGAAAAGTGTCCAAGGAAAGGGGACATGGTGGTTAGGATGTGCAAGCTAGAATGGGGTTAGGAAAACCCAAGGTTAGATGGAATGGGTTAGGTTTAGGTGGTTAGAAGTTAGGAGAATTTGAATTTAAAAATTCAAATAATAGGAAAAGGCTAATTAAATTCAACAACTCATGAATTTGATGTGTTTTAATTAATTAAATGATTTTAGAAGAAATGAATTTGATGGGGGGAATTAATTAATTTGAATTAATTAATCAAAGGGGATTATTGAAATGAACTTATTAAATAAATCCTTAGATTTATAAATAGGTAGATGAATGTGGAGAATTTAATCAAATTGCTAATGAATTTAATTAAATTAGGAAGGGGGATTAATTAAATAATTTCTTATTCAATTAATTATCTTCAGACCATTTTTAAGGTGTATACAAGAGAAAGGACAAGGAGCCAAGCCAGGGTCCTTACCTTTTCCTTCGTCTCTGCCATTGAATCTTGCAAATGAAGCACTTACCAGAGTAAACATGGCCTCTCATGAAATCTGCAGAGCATCACCAACTATGGCATCTCAGAATGACTTGCAAATAAGTTCTTCCTTGATGGATTTTGAAGAGGGCAAATGGGTTGCGTCCGAGCAATTTAATTGCACCTCCATCGAGCATTAAATGCAACTACCTCCACTCACACCTACAATAATTGCAAATGCCACACACAGAGCGCCATGTTTAAAAGGTTAGAAAAAAAGAAGGGAGAGTGGGGGCAAGAAGATTACCACCATGGAGAGGTCTTACCACCTTCTCCAAATGCAGGAATGAGAAATGCAATACCAGGTGCACCAATGGGTCTATGTCAAACCCTGGAATAGTTTTTATTCATTGGGGTTTGGTTGTAGTAAATAATTCTTAACCAAAAGTAAGTCTAATCACCTATACTTCTGTTAAATGAATAATATTGAGAGAGGATAAGCTGAAGAAGAGAGGTTTCCAAGGTCCCCATTACCATCGATTCTCCAAACAATGTGAGGAACCAAAAGACCTCCTATATTTTAAAATTTGAGTTTTTCAAAGAAATGGTAGAAATAGTTGATGAATAGGTTAAAATGGATAATCCCACTTCTACTAACCATATTATCCTTCTTCAACAAGTGGCCAATTCTATACAAAATAGCTTTTTTGAAGATTTTAAAAATAATGTCCTCCCTAGAAGTTGAAGGGATATTTGGAAAGAAAGGAATATAAGAATGTTATAAGATAAGGAAATATCAACTGATAAATTGATATGAAAACTAGTAGTGTCCATTAGTGAGAAGGTGAACAATATAGTGCAAAATTGAAGCATCAAAGAAAGTATATTCTCATTATGAGTAAAACAATTAAGAAAATATGGGTAAGACTATCTATCCACCCATTTATGGGAATATTTGGTTTGATTTATGCTCTAACTTTATAGAAATTATGAAATGATGTCCACCTCATTAGGTTTTAATTAGATTCAACTTTTATAGGGTATCTAGAGGATATTGAGGCCCATTAGGGGCAGTTTGTGTTTTTAGAGACCATGGATCAAGGATCATGGTGGTTGAAGTCATAAAATTGGAATGATAGTTTATAATAAAGTGAAAGAATATGTGGCCTATATTGGGATAGTTTTATGTATATAAAGAAGGTTTCAATGACTTCACCTAGAAGGGTACTGCACGATTGGTCACTAACAAAAGTTTGCACTAGCATACATTGAATTGGATAATAAAAATGCTCCCACTATGGATTTGGCATCGACTATCCAAAATTGAATGATTTTAGTGTCACACACATCTTGTAAGAGGGAAACAAGGAAGTAGATGGGTTATCAAAGGTTGCAATGGGAATGATAACAAACATCACTTAGGTGTCCAAGGGGTTGAGCTTAATTGGTTAAAACACTGGGTTCTCACTGTGGAGACCCAAATTCAATTCCCAATAGGGACATCTAAAATGAATTCTAAGTTGTGACTCTTGGCCTTCCATAAAAATGGGAAAGGTCAAGGGTCAATCTAATCAAACATAATAATAATAATTCAAAATACTACAGCTTTGGCCAATTACCAATAAAAAAAAAACATCTCTTAGGTGATTTTCGCTAACTACAAGCCTTGCCACAATGAGAGAGGTCTCGTTGATTAGCTATAAAACAAGTAGAAATATTTCGATAAATTATAGTATAACCTTATCTAAATTAATTTTTATTTTAAATACATTATTAAATAATTATTAATTAAGTTTAATTATGATTTATAATGTCAGGTTTAAAATTAAAATAACTATTTATAAGTTTAGAGTATAATTATTATCTATATTTTAACTCTAACCCTAATTCTTATTCATTATTATAATTGTAAAATCAATATTTTTATAGTGTTAGAATTAGGATTTTATTGAAAGGTGGGGTTAGAGTATGTAAGGGTTAAGAATATAATTATGATTATTGTAGGGTTTAGGCTAAATGTTAAGAATAAGGTTAGTGTCAAAATTAGGAATAGGATTATATCTAGGGTTATAGTTTAAATTTTAAATAGGTGAAAAAGTTGGTTAAGGGGAAAGTCCATTTAAAGCTTATAATTAAGGTTAAAATTATAATTAGGAGTAGAATTATCTTATAATCAATGTCAAAATTAGGATTATATTTATGGTGAGCCCTAGTGTTTGAGATAGAACTATGGTTAGGGTTCAAATTACTTGGATAGGTTTATAGTGAGGTTTACAACTAGGACTAGAGTTAAAAAATCTAGATTTATAAATATATACATTCATCTAAAAATATATAAAGTTACATATATATTTTTTATATTATTGTAAAATGGGTAAGTGCACCAAGATGGTGAATAGAAAAGTGGCCACATGTCAAAAAAAAATAAAAAATTCATAACTAGTGCGGGTTCTAAAAATTCAAAAATGTGCTAGGCTTGGTAACACCAAGCCTAGAGAAAAACAATTTAAAAAACCAAAAGTTCCTCAAAACCCATATGGGTTTTAAGGAACATTCTTTTTTTTAATAAAAAATTAAAAGTTTCTCAAAACCTGGACGGGTTTTGAGAAACATTATTTTTGGGTGTAGGCCACGGGTTTTGGCCATTTTCAATACCAAAACCCGTTGAACAACAAGGAAAAGCAAAAAAAAACATAGAACCTGCACGGGATTGCAACTATTTTGCATTTTCCCAACATTGAGAGCAATTTTCAACAATGGAACCTCATTGAACAGGTAAGATTTGATTTGTTTGATTATTTTTGTTTGCATTTTAATGAAAGTAGGGTTTTTTAATTGATTTAAGTTTTGTTTTTATTAATTTGATGTCAGATTCTTCAAGCAATCCCCAAAAATGAAATAGACAATGAAGACCTCCTCCTACAAAAGTAACACAAGAAAACCCTCAAAATCCTCAAAATGTTGCTCCTCAACAACCACTGCCACCACAAAACCCTCCACTTCCTCCATTAGATCATGTAGATTTCACACAAGGGGATCTCATCAATCGCCTTACACAAAATAGTGTACAAATTTCTATATTGGTGAATAGGTTGAGGTCCTCTATGCTTGAGAACCACTCAACCCTCGCCAGAACACTATAAACAATGGCTAATAGTGCAAATGACATATCTAGGGAGATTACAAAATGGGGTTTATGGAGGGATAGATGTCAAACATTTTATGCGGATGGGTTGTCATATGCTCAAGTGAAGAAAAATGGCATAGGTAAAGCTTACATATGTGTTCTTTTCACCAATCCTGTTACCAGTAACAACCTAGAACTAAATACGACTCGGTTTCCTATACATTGGTGTGTTCATGCTAGGTTGAAAGAAGCTTTTTGGGATAGGTGGTATATGGTCTTTTACCAACCACCTTGTAATAATTGGGAGGTGCCTCTATATTTTTTGAGAACGTTGTATTGTGAGTTTATCCTCGGTGAGAATCTGAATTACTTTGACATCTGACAATTTTTGGGTAGAGAGAGAGGCTCTGTGTAGGATAGACTTGGGGCACATAGGATGGTAGAGCCACATCATAGGAGGTCTAGAGATCCTAAACTAATGGTTCATGTCACTATCCCTATTTCCTTGAAGGAATCTATGGAATTACAGACTCTTCAAGTAGCTGGATCATTGACTGATGTCATTGTTTAGCATGGCACACAGTTGGTCGAAGAAGAGGATGTACCAGGACCTATGGCACCTCCTTCATCAGCGACACCTCCTGCATTAGAAACACCTCCTTCCTCAGTGGCACCTCCTACATCAACAACACCTCATGCATCATTTGGCACGAGCAAGCCCATTCAACATATGCACCCCACCTGCCAAGGTGTATGTTCTGGTGTAGACACTGACGCAGATGAGGATGGTTTGAGATCTCATTCGTGTATGTGTTGTTGTAGTAGAAGTCATGCTTCCACTACATAGGATGTGGCCCTCACTGACAAATCGATCAATATGTTGTACCCTCTCTATCAGACACATGTGCGTTTAATTTTATTTATGACATGTTATCAATTAAGTGACTAAATCTTAAAAAAAGAAATGAATTTTTATTTTTAAAAAAATTTAAAGTGACATATAAATAAAATGCATTGCAGGGTGCAACAGGTGGTGGAAGTACACCACATACTTTTCAGTTGACTCCATGGTCACGAGTAGTTTTGCCACCAGAGGTAAAGATTTGTAAGTTTGTTAAAAATGAAATAATTGATATCTGACAAGAAATGTCAGTATTCAGAATTTAATGTTATTAATCTTACACTTATCTCATTGATGCAAAGATAAAGATCAAGGGAGCCTTCCAGCAAGGATCAATAGCAAGTTCAACTCCACATTGAGTACAAAAGTTGTAGTTGTAGTTTTCCTTGTCATTTTCCATCATTCGAGGTTTTACACAAGCACAAACTCCCCTTTTCTTAGGTCCAAATATTCTTTCACAAAATAATCCATCTCTTATTGGTTCATAAGTTCTATAATCTAAAGTGTGTTCTATATGAGGAAGTGGTATCTCTTTACAGTCCACTCCAGCATCTAATAGTTGATTAATAGGTAAAGAAACATATATTTTGTGTCCTATCCAAGATAGAGAGCCAAGTCCTAGTAACCCTGCTAAATGGTGGTTCAACATGGATTCTACATCTTGGAACCAAGTCAATTTTGGAGCAGCTTTGTGATAATGGAACCAACCAGCAAAAAGAATTAACGCTGCAAAGATCAATGCACCAAATGCGGTGCAGTAAAGTTACAATTCACTAGTTGTTCCGGTTACCCCCTACTATTCGGCAAGGGGGCATGTTACGTTTAGAATCTGGCCCTACCCCCACCTGGAAGAGAAAGGCTTAGGCAAATTTACAATGCAGCTTATGTTGCCTCCTTGAAAGAGAGATGTCTTGGGAAGGGACCCTCCCCTTCTATATTAATTGTAGGGCAAAGAAACCTGATCTCCATTGATCACCTATTTCCATATCCCTGGGTCATATGATGGGCAAACCTACCTAGATGACCACTATTACAAGGAGCTTTGGGACCATCATGCAGAGTTTGGATCCCCCACTATTATAAAGGGCTCGTGGAGGTTGGGAGAACTAGCTATTATTTCTCATTCAACCGGTGGCTTGATAGGGGTGGGAACGGAAAGGAGTTCAAGGCCTCACTCGGGATAGTTAAACTTCAGTCGGAGGGATAGCTAATACAAACATTAGGTAGTCCATCCATTGACAAGGGGGTGAAAGGTCCTCGTCCTATTGCGGCAGGTGGCGGCTATTCTAGTTGGCAATGGGAGAGGCCCCCTCAGATATTGATATTGGCCCAACCATATATATATCATATAAGTATAGCTGCCCATGAAGACCAGTGAATAGAGTAGTAGCGACGGTGGGGCAAATTGGTTGTTGGGCAGTCAAAATAGTGACCAGTGTGCCTAAGTCCATTTCATTAATAGGAACTCCTTTGGTAGAGTTATTACGTGGGAGTTCTAGTGTGGGTCAATCTACCTTGACCCGTTTTTATAGTTTACACACTTTCATATTACCCCTTCTTACTGTTGTATTTATGTTAATGCACTTTCTAATGATCCACAAGCAAGGTATTTCAGTGCCTTTATAAAAAGGAAATATACATTTTGAATCTTGTCCCTTTGCGGATTGAAAGACTATGGACTTGAATGATGGTCTCTACCACTCGCTCGATCGATCAAATGGTATCAGGTGAAAATTTTTTGGAAGCAATCCCAAAGTGCTTCAAAAGGTTTCCTTGATGTAGGTCTGTCATGCTTGGACATAGATTCTCCAAATGGAATCTCTCTCACCCTAAAAATAGAATAATATGAGCGGCATTCTTGTTAATAAGATAATATGGTTTCAATCCCTTGCACATATGTATATATATATATGCATATATTATTTATGGAGTACCTATATAGTATTATGTTAGTTTTAGTCATAACAGTTGGAACCATGGTTATGATCTACAGCGATAATTATATGTCTCATAATAAAACATATGTGAGGTTTTTTTCTTACCTTAATTTTTTTAATGCTTCTATGCTCAAGCTAGTTATTAGCCCTAATTTATTACAAATATTTATATTTCACCCCTAACCACAACTCATCCACTGATTTTTCAACATTAGTCGGTTCGGACCTCTACTTAGCTTCACCTAAGCTTCATCCTGGTCATGGATAGATCACCCAGGTTCGGGTCCATAAGCAGTGACAATTCAATTGCCCTATGAAGACTCGCTCTGTTACGTATAGAATCTGCCCTTATAAATTATAGGCACCATCCCCTAGATTGGATGCAGGTTCTTACTCCCAGTTGGATAAGTCGGAGAATCAGATCGAAAGTGGATTCAGGGCATGCGGAAGGGGCGGCTGATCCCTGTGCATGAATTATAGTGCCGTTGGGGGTAATAGGCGCAGAGGATATAGTAGTGCAGGTAAGGGCTAACCAATCTGCATGCAGAATAACCTGTTGATTGGGTATCCCCCGGTTAGGTTGCAGCAGTATATTCGGCCATTTATGGCTGCCATTGGGAGGGAGGCAAGAGCTGGTTGGGCATTCAGAACTATACTTCCATCAGCAGCTTCAGCTTTGGCAGTTCCTCCGATCCCTAACAAGCAGCCATCGCATTCGGGTAGTGCGTGCGGATAAGGGTTAATCGTCGTTAGCTGAAGACAGACAGTTGCCAGTTAGAATAGTAGCGGAAGCTAACGCTTTCTAAGCTAGCGGATGTGTCACCTATCCCCCGTTCCTTAACAAATATCGGCTGTGAGATTCTCGATCGATCTATCTCCTCCTATACCCCCACATGAACGAGCAAACCGTTAAGGAAAGCGAATGAATGACTATTGCGGGCGGAGGTTGATCTCCTATATATATATATATATAATAAGGATTAATCTGAAGGGCTAGCAGTCGCGCGAGTCTACTTCTATAGACGAGACACCCTTAGGCTTAAACACTCAGTATGGCTAGATCGGGCCAAAATGAATGCGAGATTTCTTAGCGTTTCTCCGGGCACGGCGGGAAAGCGGTGGGTATGAAGACAATCTCTCTTGCCGGGTTGCCCTTAAAATAGTAGGGCCTGGAGTCCATCGTTCGTTCCCGGGAGAATTAGTCGGCTGTGCGCTAATCGACACATCACCTCCTCCTCTCCAGGTTTGGTCGAGCTCTATCATTCTTCAGCAGCTTATCAAACCAAGCTTCCGCAATTTCAGGGTCTCCCTGTTGAATGGCCTGTTCTCCTCGGTCGGGATAGATCAACTTCTAAAAGTTTTCTTCCCTTAGAACCTTACTTGAGATTTTCCTACCTCATACGGCTCAATTAACTATTCTTTAGTCCTTTACCCAAACTTCCAAAATAGAAGAAATACATTCAAGTTAACCGAAAGAATAGAATGGGTCAATGACATGACTTCACTTTTGATAAATGATCAGATTTTATCCTTTCTCCCACCCTAAAAAAGATGAAAGTTTTGTAAACAGATCACCTTCTCCCTCTCCCCCTAGGCCAGTTCCTCCTCTACTTGAGCGAAGCCCCTACCTTCTATCTGGGGCCCCATTCTCGCCTTTCGGGCACTAGCCCCCAGTTATATACCCTCCCTACAAGGGGAGGCTTCAGGGAGGTAGATTATATTTGTGGGAGGCAGGGGCAGGTGGGGGGAGCAAACTTATGCCGGGAGGTATAGTCTTCCTTGCCTCAGGGCAATCCCGAAGCGCAAGTGGGTGCCCCTAATTTCTGAAATGAGAAAGGTAGGGCGATAGGGAGACCGATAGGGAGAAGGAGAGCCTACACTCGAGCCCCTACTATCTATAGGTCGAAGAGGAGAGGAGAACCTCCATGATGGGAAAGGGGCCCCCCAGCCATAGGGCCAAATCTTTGATCTCTCGACTAATCTCCCCTTCAGTCAAGCCCTTTGGAGTAGTCAAATAAATAAATAATATATCGACTCACTGATGGGATATGGTAGCCCTAGACTGACCCCTGTGGGAAGAGCTTTCGAGCGAGTCTATCCTATATCCACATGCCAAAGAAAACTATACTAGCAACTGGGGGCCACCACCGTCTGTGAGGAGGACTCAAGGTACTTAGAATGGGATGGAATGGATCGATCGAATAGGCTGCATAACTATTGCTTCCCACCTACCCCGCTTCCTTCAATCAGACTGTCAGATAGAGGTCACGCCCTACCTATCCAGCCAGTTCATGCTCACCTCTTTGTCTCTAGATTGCCTCAATTCATTAAAGAATTCTTTTCTCATTGGCTAGCTACTTACTTATAAATAGGGAGGGGCAATAGTCCTCAAGATCATGGAGTTGACCAATTGACTCTACCCCTTCCATCGGTATCGCCACCAATATCTTTTTGTTAATTATATGTATCATTAATTGGTATTTTATAAGGCTTATGAGTGGCTGAGATGTCCCAACTTGATGATATCAGGCTTTCGGCCATTGACTTTGGCCAAGATAGCTATGCAGTATCATTTACATTTATATATTTTTAACTTAAGTGATATATTAAATACATGTTCTTTTCCCTTATGTTAATTTTTTTCCATTAGTTTACCCCACCTGCCTCGAGGACATTTCATGTGAGAAAGCCATCCTCTAGCACTCCAAGGTAGAAAAAGATATCCTTTCAGACACCCACACGATAGAAGGTAATTCAATAAAATTTATATTCATTTGTTGAAATGTATTATGATTAAACATGTATATGTAGATATTGATAAATGCACTTAATTTATTTTTTCTTTATACAGAAACATATGGGGTTTACGTAATTAATAAATGCACCTAATATCGATGAGATTCAGGAGAGGGAAGAGGTGATATCTTCATATTCACTTTGGATTGCATTCTTTCTTTTTTTAAATAACCAAATCCTTTTATGTCTATATCATATATTATCATTTTTCATACAAGAAATGGTAATAGTTGCATTAGATTCGACTAGGCCTCCTAAGGCTACAGGAGAACTATATGAGACTTCAGTATGCATTTGTTCTACATATGTTAAATTTTTTTTTAATCTAGTTTGTCAACAACTTTGGGTTATTAACTTGTATGATTGTCTTTAACCTATTACACGCCCCTTCCAAACTTCCTACTATTATTCTACCATTCCACTTCAGTAGAAGTCCTACACATATATTATGGGATCCAACACGACCAAGGGAAAGGTATGTCTATCTTAGATAAACTCCTTTTCACTAAGTGCACAATGGAGTTGAAACCATCTAGTTAACTCCTTTGGATCACTTACCATGGATATAGGAAATGGTCGTAACTGATTCATCTATGACTTTGCCTACTATGACCACAACACATCCATTTGAGGCTCCGATATGCTTTAATTTTTTAGTCTATTCATTTTTAGTTATTATGTGTTATTTTCCATATATGTTATTAATATGTATTAATATTGTTTTACCAGTTATAGCCTCCTTTAGGACAGCCCACAGATCCTTAGCCTCACCCAATTGTAGAAGACAGAGATGAGGTAATCAACATTTCAACTTCAAACAATTTAGAGTTCAGTATTTAGTTATTTTGATGTTATAGTGAGAAAATATATTAGATTTGACATTTGAATTGTCCTTGTGCAGCCCCCTACAAAGCCATGTGTTTCTTTGAAGAGGCTCAATTTTGATGATCTGCCACAGTCATAGATACCGATAGAGACATATAGTTATAGTTGTGGTCATTGAATGACCAATTTTTTTATATATTCGACATTTGTATATGTATATATCGACTTTGACAGACATGGCACAGGCCACATTTTTGTAACTATTATTGATTTGGCATCTATCCCATTTTTTGATATGTACACGATTGTTGTTCATATTAATATATATGAAACTTGATATTCAATCCAATTTGTTCATTGATATGTATGAAACTTCATATTCTTGAAACTTAGTTATTTGCTATTGAAATGTGATCAAATTTGTTCATTGTGTATATGTCTTGAAATGTGATCCAATTTATTAATTACTTGTAACTTATATGGCATATACTTTTAAACTATCTATTACTCACATTGTGTATACCCAAGTACTGACACCGATAATGCTAATATTGTGTATTTTGATTGAGTAAATTTGCTTTGAGTCCTTCGTGCATGAAGAGATTGGAGTGAAGTTATTATTTCATAAACTCATGCTTATGGAATGAATTTCATCATTTTAAGAAGCAATTAAGACAAGATTTGAGTGCACAAAGTATATTTGAAATTTATGTAAGGATGAGTCGGCTTAGGTAAGGTTCTCATTTAATTTTATTCCATAAAATTCGGCCGTAGGGTAAGAGACACACCTATTCATCCAAATCGCCTATAAAAGAAGAGTTGAAGCACTTATGGATGATCCATGTGAACCTATGGGGTCATTTTTATTCTTCTTAAAAAATCCACTCTTGGTTTCGGACAACTCGATTCTGTTTTCTTGTGGTGAGATTTTTTTTGTCGCATAAAAAATCGTCAAAAACCAACAGTGAGAGGTGGCAAAATAGTGCATCTTTCATTCTGCTTGTCATGGGAATGAACCATCAATGTGAGCATGTCTGGGTGGCTAGGTTTACAATAGGTGTTCCCTTGTCTCGCTCCCCAAGATGTTTGATCATTTTTGAGCCACCTCGTAGCAACGTTTTCCTGTAAGCGCTCAAAGTGAAGAAATGGGTCAAACTTTGACATAGCATAACTTGGAGACCGTAGCACTTATGGACAATCTGTTTGAACCTATGGGGTCATGTTGTCACTTTCTAAAAAATCCTCTCTCAGGTGGTAACTCGATTCCATTTTTTTGTGGTGATATTTTTTCTACCGCATCAAAAACCGTAAAAAACCATCAGTGAGAAGAGGTAAAATAGTGCATCTTTCATTCTGCTTGTCATGGGAATGAAACATCAGCACAAGCACATCTGGGTGGCTAGTTTTACACTAGGTGTACCCTTGTCTCTCTCCCCAAGACATCCAATTGTTCTAAGCCACCTCCTAGCGACGTTTTCCCTTGAGCGCTCAAAGTGGAAAAAAGGTCAAACTTTGACGTCACGTAACTTAGAGATCGTCACACTTATGGATAATATATTTGAACATATGGGTCATTTTTTTTCTACCTAAAATCCTCTCTTTATTTTGGGCAACTTGATTCTGTTTTCTTGTTATGAGATTTTTTCTGTTGCATAAAAAACTGTCAGTGAGAGGTGGCAAAATAGTGCATCTTTCATTCTGCTTGTCATGGGAATGAACCATCAGCGTGAGAGCATCTAGGTGGCCTGTTTTATGCTAGGTGTGCCCCTATTTCTCTCCCCAGGATGTTTGATCATTCTGAGCCACCTCATAGCGACGTTTTCCCTTGAGCGCTCAACGTGGAAAAAATAGTCAAATTTTGACATCGCGTAACTCAGATACCATGGCACTTATGGATGATCCATTTGAACCTATGGGGTCCTTTTCTCACTTCTTAAAAAATACTCTCTTGGTTTCGGGCAACTAAGTTCCATTTTCTTGTGGTGAGCTTTTTTCTATTGCATCAAAAACCGCCAATGAGAGGTGGCAAAATAATGCATCTTTTTTTTTTCTCGTCATGGGAACAAACCATCAACATGAGCACATCTGGGTGGTCAGGTTTATAGTAGGTGTGTCATTTTCTCACTCCCCAAGATATCCAATCATTTTGAGCCACCTCATAGTGATGTTTTCCCTTGAGCGCTCAAAGTGAAAAAAATGATCAAACTTTGACGTCGCGTAACTCAGAGATCATGGCACTTATGGATGATCTTCTTGAGCCTATGGGGTCATTTTGTTGCAACCTAAAAATTCCTCTCTCGATTTTGGGGAACTCGATTCCATTTTCTTCTGGTGATATTTTTCTATCACATCAAAAACCGTCAGTGAGAGGTGGCAAAATAGTGTATCCTTCATTCTTCTTGTCGTGGGAATGAACTATAAGTGCGAGTGCATCTAGGTGGCTAGTTTTATGATAGGTGTGCCCTTGTCTATCTCCCCAAGATGTTTGATCATTCCGAGCCACCTTGTAGTGACGTTTTCACTTAAGCGCTCAAATTGGAAAAAATGGTCAAATTTTGATGTCACGTAACTAGAAGACCATGGCACTTATGGATGATCTGTTTGAACCTATGGGATCATTTTGTCACTATCTAAAACATCCTCTCTCATTCTTGGTAAAATCAATTATGTTTTCTTGTGGTGAGACTTTTCTGTCACATCAAAAACCGTCAGTGAGAGGTGGCAAAATAGTGCATCTTTCGTTCTGCTTGTCGTGGGAAATGAACCATCAATGTGAGCACATCTAGGTGGTAGGTTTTATGCTAGGTGTTCCCTTGTCTCACTCCCCAAGACTTACGATCATTTTGAGCCACCTTGTAGTGATGTTTTCCCTTGAGCACTCAAAGTGGAAAAAATGGTTAAAATTTGACGTCACGTAACTCAAAGACCATGGCATTTATGGACTATCCATTTCAACATATAGGGTCATTTTGTCGCTGCCTAACAAAGCCTCCCTTGGTTTCAGACTATTCCTACTAGCCCTTCAAATTGGGTAATTCAACAATAACTCAAAACTTTCCCAAAACACTTGGAAAAAAAATTGCATATTCAAATACCCATTTGGACATTATTTAACATGTTAGAATCAGACTTAGTTATTTATATTCAAATAGTAAAAAAATTATAATCAAATGGTATAAATTTGGGCTCTCAAAATTTGCAAATCATCCCCATGGACACTTTCATATATAAAATTTGGCATCTAATATAAACAGTCAAGCTCATTAATGTTTATATTTACAAAATTTTGCATTTAAATATGCAAATTACAACTCGTTGTTTTTTAATACAAAAATTAGCATCTAGATATGCACATTACAACTTATTGTTATTTTTTAATACATAATTTAGCATCTAGATATGCACATTACAACTCATTGATATTTTTTATATACAAAATTTGGCATCTACATATGCCCATTACAGCTCATATGCATGTAGAGCACATCCAAAAAAGTGAAGTTGCAACATTTCACAAAAGATATATATAAAATTGTCAAAATTATTCTACCATATTGTAGAATTATTCTTCTAGATGGCCCAAAATCAATCAAGTGAACCTTCTAGATCATCTCTAACCCTTAGTGTCTTAGGTATTGCCTCATGGTTTGATTCATGAACTTTCCACAAATCCTTGTTAAGAGGTCTACCATGATATTTAATCAAATGAATATTTGTTGCAACGAGAAGGTTTGAGTAATGAAGAATATGTCTATGTGTCTCAAAGTCCTCAAACAAACAGGCATTAGAATTTTTGATAGGGTACCTACATTTTATAGAAGGATAAGTTAATGCCAAAATTAATACAATGACTGCTAAATAAATGAGTTTAATAGGTTTCAATACAACTCGACACAACAATGGTACCTTCTAAGCCATGTCCCTGTAACAACAATGGATCCTATTGGGTACTCAATATCCTCTCCATCAGCCACTGTAGAAGTCAATTTCTTTTTGGCCTCAATACAATGACACAAAAAGTAATATGTTCCTTCTTTGTTGTTCTCATCCGCAATAAGTGCACATACATGACCTGGATTTAATAGAAGGATATAAGTTAATACCAAAATCAGCATAAGTTAATACTAATAAATTAAGCTTAAAATTGTAGCAAGTTGCAACCCTTTACCTCGTTCAACTATGTCTAATACATGGTCAAAATCCATTGATTCTTCAATCTAGTTCATTTTTAGTGCTCTAGGAAGTTGATATGTATCTAGGGTTTGCAAAGGTCTACATGACCATTGGTCAATCCACTCTTTTGATTCACATTCATCCCACACAAAATGCATACACGAAGAGAAAAAGCATGCTATCTATCTAGTATAAATAACTAGTGATGTTGCATTTGAACTTTTAAATAAATGAATGTCACTTGATCTAGTAACTATACAACAATCTAGATAGTTTTCAATGTTAGCACTTATTAACCAAACATATCTAGAAACCATAGACTTACCTACATTACCTAGTCCCATCGTAGAGTTACACCATTGCACAATTGTATTTGCATCTATTAACATTGCACCACCTTTGTACTTCAATTCCTCTCTGGTAAGAGCTCTTTTCAGACATGCTCCCACACCATCATACTCTCCCTTTCCATGCCCTGCTTCAATGAAATTCGAAAAATGTTGCACACCAAATGTCACATGCATCCTAGTCAACCAGTAGAACATCCTTGCATTCTTGAATTATGTGGTGCAATTGTCCGACCATATTAAGTGTTGGTTGTATCTTATATCTCTTTCCCTTAAACTATCATACAAGACTGTAAAGCACCCTTGCACAAACACTAAGGAATGAGTATGATCATCACTAATATAGAAGTGATATTCTCTTATAACCTTTCTATCCTCCTTGATGCTATCATGTGCATGCATGAATGCTATGTGTATAAAAATTGTACTTCATTTTGCAGCTTTAGTGTATAATTCTCAAAAAAAAAAAATGATAAAGACAATAATGCTGAGGGGGAAAGTTTCCTTACACAACTTTAATTGCTCATCTAACCACCTAACTCTATGTGTGTGACCTATGTACTCATACACTAGTTTCTCTTGAAACATCTTCATAAAATCAGCTACGCATATATCCCTTTTCACAAACTCACACCTCTTTAATTCTTTTCCATCTTTAACACCATATGTGATTGACTTATATTTTCCAATAGAAACTAGTTCCTTACCAGTTTCATGGGTGCTATCCTGATGTAGGCATCTATGCAATTGTTGCAAACCACCACATGTTGGACAAAAAATTCTCAAACAAATCATCTTATAGTAAATGCACCCGTCATCTCGTCTACATAGTACACTTGAAATAAATTCTCTCAGTGACTTAGGAGGTTCTTATAGACCACATTCCTGCAAAACATCGTTAGTGTGCAATGTAAAATAGATATAGCAATAAATATCATAATGCATGAAAAATTCAACATGGACCCTATAACAACATGTAGTACATGCATGATTAATCTTAACATAAAATGGTTTTGTCATCTCAAAAAATCTTTGACTAATTTTAATCTAAGGAAAGATTTGAAGAAATCTTTCATAAAATTGTGTTCGAGTGGTATCTAAATAGTGTTTTGGATGTGGCTCGCGATTACTAATTCCAATTCACCTTCTAACAAAATCTCTTTGGTTGGGTGAAACCCTTGTGTTGTCATTCCAATATTTCTCAATTAACATTCTTAGTGCATCAACGATAACCTTGTCCTTGCATGGGATTCTACTCGAGAATGCCCAAAGAGAATTATTGTTAGGATCCTCAATTTTCTCTCACCTCTCTAAGGCATAGAGTAATGTGGTTCTACTTATCCTTAGTGACTTGCTTGTTTTGCTTATTAAACAAGACTTTTTCATTTCCTTTCCCATTATGGTTGATGTGAGAAGACGACGAGTAACATTAGCATCTTTAGTGCATCATTTCAAACCAATGGCTTGGTATGCATCAAAAATATTTCTCACAATGATTCTTTCACTATTATTTTCGGATGTTCTTAACCCCAAAATTTTCATTGTCTCTCTAAATTTCAGATTTTTAATCATTTAAACAACTAATTGGCATATTCCACTTTTATTTAAGTTTTCAAAATAGTTATTCCAAATTCTTCTAACCATTCTTCTACAAGTTCTTTCAGATATTTTATCATGCATTGGCTTCACAATATTTTCATCAATATCTATTGAGAACTTTGGTTTTCTATGAATAATTCTAAGAGGTGTTAAGATTGGTGCATGCTCTTCATTTTCATTAGGTATATTATCTACATTGATCACATCAAATTCAAATGGTATATCTTCTTCAATTTCATTAACATGTGCATTCACTGAATCATTTTTAAATGGTGTATATTCATTGCATTCATTAGGTGTCATTTTTTTAGTAACTTTTGATATACTTGGCCAAATTCATAATAAATTACATATTATTGTTCTACACTAGATTCTGTACACTTTTTTTAAAACAAAGTTTGTATTTTTTTCTTATTTTGATGCAAGTTATGCCCAAAGTAGGAATAGGTACCAAATTTTCAGGATGCGGTCACAACAAAAAATCATTAAAAAAGATACTCAATGAAAAATTACAAATAAACACAAAACTTCTACATCTCACTCTTACCTATTATCCTACCAAATAGTTTTACAAAATACTAAATCCAACTATAGATTTTGTGTAGTGCACAAAAACAACTATGTTATATTTTTCTGAAAAAAATCAGGAACATTTTTCCATGCGTGAAAGGTTTGACCCTCTTAATATTATCCAATTTTTAAAAAAATTGGTAGTTTAGAAACTAGATTCAGAGTACTACAATTCTTATTCTTTTCTAAACTCCTATTTTTGATTTCATGAACTTCAAATATCTCTTTGAAGTTTAGGTTTACCTATTTTAGAAAAAAAAAAAAAAGTGGCCTCTTATACCCCTTTTTGTTCACAATCTTGGTGCACTTACCCAAATAATGTATTATATTATTAAAAATATATTAAATCTTTTTATATACATTATTTACTTGTGTAATATTAATGTTAAAGTATCTTCATTGTCATGTTTCATCTATCAACTATACAATAATACTTTTATTACACCTTTATGGGTTTTTAATAAATGATCTACAATTGTGTATTATCTCAAACTATTTTCTTACCTACACCTAAATTGATATGTGATAACTATCAAGTAAACAAAAAAGTTACCACTATGTGGCACTTGTTTATCAATGTAAGAATAAAGTAGAACATGCAATTTATACTATGACAATGCGAATTAAGTTGCGTTCACATGATATAGTATGATAACTAGAATTAAATTATGTTCAAATGTAAGAATTGAGATTTGTATTCATCCAATATAGAACGTTGGAAATAGAAGTAAGATTATTTATCGATCAATAAACTAATTTAATTGAACTTATGTTTGTATTCATCCAATATAGAATGTGGAGAAATAGAAGTAAGATTATTTATCAATCAATATACTAATTTAATTTAGACTTCTTTCATACACACTTATTTTAATTAGATAACAATTTATAATTGGACATACATAGTAAAAAAAACGATAATGCACTCCAGTGAAATCACAACATACATTTCAATGATGAAATGTGACTCACATCATGTGTGTGAAGTCTTTAATAAAAGAAGTGTCTGACACTAGTTTAATCACTTAGGACAAAATAACTCTAGACTTAATTTTAACATACATTCACACAAAAAATTACATCATTTCAATTAAATTAAAATAAAATAAATACAATAATTGTAATCAAATTTTATATAATACAACATTATTATTGATTTAAAAGAAAATTCCTATCTAGAAAAAAACAAATTTAATAATTAAAAACTCATTTACTTATTGATATCTACCATAACAACCTGTCATGCACCCACCCTTATAACTACTAATTTATTTTTAAACTACTAATTGATTTTTTAATATAAAACAAATTAAAAGATTTCCATAAAACAAAACACTAGTTGATAATTTCATAGATAGGGGAGAGGACCCGGTAGTTTTGCACCCTAACTTCACACTTCTCAAAATCTTAAGTGGAAATTTCAAGTCACTCTGAATTTTCATAGCAGCTTACTTGGTAAGTTCCCTCCTTATAACTAAGGTTTTAGGGCCACATCATCAAATATGATGCCACATCAACATGCTTCTTGCCAAGGTGTTCAAAACAACCCCCAAAAAAAGTGAGACAAATAGGTGTGCAAACGGGCCATAATACTTGTGCAATTGATGTGGCATCACATGATTGGTTACTTTTCACAACAAATGATATTTCATTTAACTATTGATGTTATGTTCTATCACTAGAATTAGAACTTATTCAACTACTAAGTCCTTTCCCCAATATAATAAATTATTATTTAATAATTTAAGAAGGAAGACATGGCATGACTACTTCACCAATGGTACCTATGTAGGGTTTCAAACTAAACAAAGGACGCCACTGGGAGACGAGTGGACGGCTGGCAGAGCTGAGGTGATTCCCATTGTATTTCTTTCTCTACATTGGGACTCTATTGTAAATCCCATGCTTATCTTAATTGAAAAACCCTAGTGTATCCCGACTTTGTAGGCCTCTCCATGTTTCTTTATAAAGGCCGCCATTTCATTGTTTAGTTATCTCAAAGAGTTCTTCTCTCTATGTGTGCAACTTCTGTTTTGAGGTTGTCTGTAGAATTGATTTGGTTTTCGTATAGCTGATACAAACTCATGGCATCCAGCAATATTGTTATTATAAAGAGGAGCATCCATTCAATAAGCTCTTCTTCGTCGTGCAGTGGGCGAGAATGGGTGCCACAGAGCAGTTGATTAGCAGAAATGTGAATCAGAAAAAAATAAAGGTGAATCTGATAAAACTTTTTTTATTTTTTAAAAAAAATTTTATCACATTTTTGTGAACCAACTAGCTGCCACGGAGCGGTTGGTTCACAGAGGAAAAAAGTGGTTTACCTGGTTAGAGTTTCTCATTCCTTTCATTTCAACTCTCTCCAAGTATTATGATACTACAGAATCTGATGAGATTGTTTTGAAAGTGAAGTTCCATTGCTTTGTGTTTGTGAAAATTTAGTATTATATCGAGGATCGTACTAATTGGGTTTCTCAATCCAAGCTTAAAGTAGAGGAGTAAGATGGAGACACACGGCTGCAAGATTGAAGGCCAAGTTCATACTAGGAGACTATGAATTGGAACTGTTCAAGAAGTTGCAGAACCTTAAACAAAGAAACATGACTGTGAAGGAATATACTGAGGAATTATACAAGGTGATGATTAGATCTGGATATAGAGAGATGGACAGAGAAAAGGTGGCGAGGTACATCAATGGACTTGCTTTTAACATTCAAAATGAGATGAGTATGTTGCAGGCTTCCACAGTTTAATAAGCTTACTAGTATGCTTTGAAGGATGAGGAGAAGGTGAGAAGAAGACAACCGAATAAGGGAAAGGACACATTCAAAATGAGTGATAGTATGAAGAAACCAGTTGAAGAAGAGGAGCCAAAACGTAAATGGAGTAAAGAACCGGAACAAAAGACATCAAGGAAAGGTAGATTGATGTGTTTACTGATCAAGTTCGTCCCATGAGAGGGCAACTGTTATTTGCAGAGGGTAACATTACAAGGAATCAATAAACTATCATGTACCACCATTGTACCTTGGGTTCCTTCGAATCCTTAAGAGTTATGCTTCGTTTTGTCATCTTGCATTTATTTCAAATCTGAAGATGTTAGATATGATTTCTTATATCTAGTAGTCCACATCTGGCAGACATTTTCATTGAGTTTTTATAAAAAAATTCTAACGTCTTATATTAAATTATGTAAAATTTATTGTTTATCAAAAAGTTTGAAGTGAATTGCAATCTCGGATCTCATTATCTATTTTTTTCTATAAAAGTCTACATAAAGCTTGAGAATTTATAATAATTTTTTTTTTTCATATCATTTATTTAGATGTCTTATATCACATTCATTCCCTCCAGTAATAGTATTTTCAATTTAGAAAATATAGTTGAACATAGGTGTTTCTTGGTGATCATAAAGTCATTGGTTGACGAAAAGTAAAATTCATTTTTAGAAAGCACATGTTTCAACTCTTGTACATAAAACCATAATTTATGAATTAATATTGAGAAGGTCAGACTATACTCGATCCATAATCATTAGACTGCTATTGTAGTAGCCATGGAAAGTTGCTTGAACATAATCTATGAATTAATGTCAAGAAGGCCAAACTATTCTCAATCCAATATAATTAGACTACTACAATAGCTTAAAACTGAGGAGGATATGAGATCCTCCAAGTTGGGCGGACCCAAACAATGCACACAAAGGCTATTGTCTCATTTCCCAAATAGTTGGGAACACACCCATAGGAATAAATTCAAAAACACAGAAGGAGACATGCAATATTTCTTGCTTTGTATTGAATGTGCTGGAGATTACAAAATACAAAAGAAACTATAAACACTAACTACAGATTACAAATCCTACAGGCAGCGATCATGAGATACTCTATTCTGCACCAAACGGAGCTTCTTTAAGCTCTCTACAAGACTCACTTGGAGCTACACACAGTCATGGGAAATCAGGAGCGATCTCCGCTCAACTGATAAGCTAAACACTGACATCTTCAGGCTATTGTTGTAACTTCTATTCTCTGCACTCACTCTAGAGGTGCACTTCTTCTTTCCTATTCTCTATTTTTGTCTCTTTGCTATCTATTCAAAATTCCCTCTTAGAATTTCAAATTCAAAATTACCTACCCAATTAATTCCCTACAATCTGTTGTTCACATTAGGAGGTATTGGGATGGAGATCCCAACCAAAATTTCTCCAATTTATCTTGATTTAGCTTTCTCCTAATAGGTAGGTGGGGAGTTATGTTGGGGGTAGACCTCCAGGCTTAGGGAAAACATAAATTCCAACACCCCCTTTGTCCTGAGCTAACAAAATTCAAATTGACTATGCCCAGATTTCTCCTTAGGCGCTTGAAGTTGTCTTTTCCCAAAGGGTTGGTTAAAATGTCTACTAGCTGCTAGTTAGACTTACAAAACTCTAATTTTAATTCAGTATTATCAACTAAACTTCTAATGAAGTGATAATTGATTTCAATGTGCTTTCTTCTTCCATGAAACACATGATTTCTGCTCAATGCAATTGATGAAACATTGTCACAAAAGATCACTGTTCCATCCTCTTCTTCTTCCTTCAAATATGCTAAGATTATTCTTAGCCAAATAGCTTGACATGTTGTTGCATTCACTTCTATATACTCAGCCTCATCTATTGATTGGGAAATAACGGGTTTCTTCTTAGAAGCCCATGAGATTACACCTAAACCAATATGAAACACATACCTAGATGTGCTCTTCTTATCATCTACACTTCCTGCTCAATCACTATCTATGTAACTAATCAGCCTAAAATCACTTACAACATTATACATAATGCCATATCCTTTGGTGTCATTCACATGCCTTAGGATTCTCTTACCCACTTGCCAATGAGTGTCCTTCAGATTCTCCATAAATCTGGAAATTGGACTCACTGCATGCATTATATCAGGCCTAGTTATTGTCAAATACATTAAACTTCTAACCAAACTCTTGTACCTAGTCGGAAAAACATTGTTGTTACAATCTTCCTTGCACAACTTAAGACCTATGGCTATCGGTTTTGGTGTAGGCTTGCTAACATACATTCTCAATCTCTTCAAGATATCATTAGAATATCTTTCTTGAGAGATAAATATATCATCATGCATTTAATTTACTTCTATGCCTAGAAAATATCTCAAGAGACCTAAATTTGTCATCTCAAACTCTCTTTTCATGTCCTCTTTAAAATTCACAATGAGGAAATCATCATCCCTAGTCAAAACTAAATCATCAACATACAAGACAACAATGAAAATCTTACCATTATTTTCCTTGATGTAAAGAGTGGGTCCACCATCATGTTTCCCAAAGACATTGGCCATAAAGAGACTTATTCAGCCTATATAACTTGCCTTCATGACCCAGAACTTCATAACCAAGTGGCTGATCCACATAAACTTCTTCTTTTAGCATTACATTAAGGAAGGAAGACTTCAAATTCATTTGAAATACCTTCCATTTGTGATGGGTTGCAATAGCTATGACTACCCACACGGTCTCTATTCTTGCAATGGGGCCATATGTCTCATCATAATCTTTCCAAAACTATTGTTTGTGTCCCTTGAAAACCAATCTTTCCCTATGACACTCTATCCTACCTTCGACATTGCTCTTGGTCTTGTAGACCCATTTAACCCCAATGACTTGCTTGTTGGGAGGAAAATTAGTTAACTCCCACTTGTCATTTCTCTCTATTGCATCTATTTCCTCATCCATGGCCTCACACCATTTCTCCTCCTTAATAGCATCCTCAAAATAAATTAGATCACTATGAGAAAATAATATAAAGTTCACATTTTCATCAAATCCATCATCATACCTTTCATCTTGGTAGATCTTCCTTAGACTCTTGGTCTTCTTTGGCATTAGGGAGGCAAGAGTGGGGTTTGAACTCTCAATAATATTGTATCTCTACTATGCAAACTCTACTATGTACCATCGGGAGCATTCAGGAGCCAATTCTCGGGGTACCTCTAGTTGCTTGCCTTTCAGCCTGTTTCTATCAAGAACCATCTGGAGTTATCAGGAGCTATCAGGAGTTGTCCAAAACTATTGAGCAGTCACCATATTCTGAGAATTTTGTGACAGTCGGCTTGACTACCTATCCGCATTAGGAGCTATCATGGTATGTAGGGAGTTGTCAGGAGCCAACACAACATCTTCTTGATCTTCATACTCATCATCATCATTAATGGGCACATTTTTTGAGGTGGATGAAGAGGTATCCACTGAGCCACCCCATGACTCATTCTCCGAGAATTCAACATCTCTACTTATGATGATATTCTTGGTGATGGGATTTTACAACCTATATGCCTTGGACTCAACACTATAGTCTGTGAAAATGCACTTCACACCCTTGTCATCCAATTTTTGCCTCTTCTCCTTTAGCACATTAGAATATGCCACACACCCAAACACTCTAAGATGCTCAACCATCTACTTGCACCTAGACCACACCTCTTGTAGAATCTTATCATGAACCACCTTGGTTGGACTTCTATTTATCAAATATACTGTTCTTCCTACAACCTTACCCCAATATTCATTTGGCAATCCCTTTGCCTTAAGAATGCTTCTTTCCATCTCAACAATAGTCCTATTATTTCTCTTGGCCATGTCATTTTGCTGTGGAGTATAAGCGGTTGTTAGCTCCTTCTTTATGCCATTTTGCTTGCAAAAATTCACAAAAGCACTAGAGGTATACTCTCCTCCATGATTTGACCTTAGGAATTTTGTGTATTGTCCACTCTCCTTTCCAACTTAGTCTTTGAATGATAAAAACTTATCAAAAGATTCATATTTATGCTTCAAAAAGTAAACCCATGTCCTATGGTTGAAATCATCAATAAAGGTCATATAAATATTGGTTTCTATCAAAAGATATTGTTTGCTTAGGGCCAACCAAATCAATATACACTAGCTCCAATGGTTCTCTTGCCCTTCTTGAGTTTCCTTTTCTAAAGCAAAGCCTATGCTTCTTACCCAAAATTCAAGCCTCAAACTTTCTACTAGGCTCTTCTATACATAGCAAACCATCTACCATTCTTTTCTTGGACTAAAACTCAAACCAACATAATCCAAGTGTCTCTTCCTGAGATGCCATAGCTTGGAAGGGTCTTCAATTTTGATCTTGAGGGCCTTTAACCATTGCACTATTGTACATGCTTTCTTGGGAGGTGCGACACTAGATTGAGAAGAGAAACATGTCTTTATTCTCAAAAGAAACATTTTGTTCTTTGTCATTTGTACTGCTGCAACTACTTTGTTACTGCCATCTTTGTAAAAAATGACACACTCACCCTTCTCCATCAACAACTTGTATCCATTTTGGATCAGTTGTGCAACACTCATGAGATTATGTTTAATGTCTGGAGACAAATAAACATTTTCAATCTCTTTCCTCTCACCTTTCTTGGTGTGGGTCATAATAGATCCTCTTCCTTCAATTGGAACTATTTCATTGTTCACCAATCATGATCTTCGATTTGAAATTCTTCTCAATAAATGAGAACAAACTTTCATTACCACTTATGTGGTTACTGCAACCGATGTCCAAATATCATACTTTAGGGATGCCTTCTTCACCAATGTTGGACATGATAAAGGTTGTGGATTGAATACTTTCACCCACATTCACATTAGCCACATTAGCACTTTGCTTTGACTGATTCCCTTGCTTTTTCTAGCAATCTCTGGCATAATGCCCAAACTTGTGGTAATTAAAACAATCCACACTGATCTTGTCATACTTCTGATTTGAGTTTTTGTTCTTCTTTCTTTTCTTGGAGTTATCTTGAGGGCTTCTCACACCCTCTTGGTTGTTTTCTTGTCCTGAGCTTTCTCCATTGCCACGACCTCTATCTCTTGAACTCCTACCATTTCTTCGTCTCCCCCTGCCCCATGCATTGACTTGAGCTTTGAAAGATTTCTCTTGGGAAGATATAGTAGACCTATTTACGCGATACTCATGGGTTTGAAGAGAACCCATCAACTCATCAATTGTCACAACAGACAAATCCTTTGCCTCTTCAATGGAAATCGCTATTGCATCAAACTTTGATGGAAAACTTTAGAGGCTTTTCTCCACAATCATCTTCTCCTGCATGGTTTCTCCATTTGTCCTTATCTAGTTCAATAAACCAAACACTCTTGTATGAAATTCTAAAATGGACTCAGCATCCTTCATTTGAGGAGTCTCAAAATCTCTTCTAAGCATCTAGAGCTTCACCAATATAATTTTAATAGTCCCCTTACAATTTGTTTGTAGGATTTCCCATGCTTCCTTAGCATAGTTAGTTGTTTCTATTCTATGAAATATGGCCTTTGTTAAGGTTGCTTCTATCAAACTCAATGACTTAACATATTTTCTTCTTGTTTCCCTCAACCGATTCTTCTGATTGTTTGTGAGGGTAGCATCTTCAACTAGGTCAGTTGTATCCATAAACCCAATTGCACAAAGTTCCCACAAAATCATTTGCAACCATGATGGTATTCATATTCTTGGCCCAAACATCATAATGTTGTCCATTAAAGGATAGAGGTTACTACCAGCTCTTTCCTTCATCTCTAGCCATGTCTCCTACACACAAAACTCAAACACCCAGAAAAATAAAAATGCCCAAACACAAGGATTTAGGGTTCTATAGCTCTATGTCTCTGATACCATGAGGAGGATATGAGATCCTTCAAGCTGGGTGGACCCAAACAATGCACATAGAGACTGCTGCCTCAGTTCCCAAAAGACTAGGAACACACCCACAAGAATAAATTCAAACACACAGAAGTAGACATGCAATCTTTCTTTCTATTAAATGAATTGGAGATTAAAAAATACAAAATAGACTTTAAACACTAACTAAAAATTACAAATCTTGCAGGCAGCGATCAGGAGCTACTCTATTCTACACAAAATGGAGGTTCTCTTAGTTCACTACAATGCTCACTTGGGGCTACACACAATCAAGGGCAATTGGGAGTGATCTTTGCTCAACTACTAAGATATACACTAGCACCTATAGGCTATTTTTCTCTCTTTTTGTCTCTTTGCTATCCATTCAAAATTTCCTCTCAGAATTTCAAATTCAAAATTATCTACCAAATTAATTCCCTGTAGTCTCCTGTTGTTCACATCAAGGGCTGTTGGGATGGAGATCCCAACCAAATCTTCTCTAGGATGTCTTGCTTCAGCTTTCTCCTGACATGTAGGTAGGGAGTTACATGGGGGGTAGACCCCATAGGCTCAGAGAAAATATAAACTCCAACAAAAACTAGATCTGAATATGTAGAATACCAAATATAGTTAATTGTACATTTTAAAGAATTCATTGATGTTTGATCTTGAACAACAAACTAGTGAGGATGGATAGTTAACTAGAATACAAATTGATTAGTATTGTTAAACTAAAGGATGAATGATACACATATAGTTTATAAGTAATTTAATTTTGAATTATTCTAATATTCTTAAGGAATAATTTAATTTTGATGAATTCCTAACATATCTCTACATAGTACAAACTTTATTAACTTTATCTCATTATAATCACCATGGGATTTTACATCTTACCCCTAACCAACGCAATTTGTAGTGGTTTTGGCTTACCACATACCATCACACTAATTAGTTTCTATCAATTAACTCTACACAAATGATTTTGGATAACCACAAACCTAACATATAAGTGATTGTTTTGCTAACCATGAACCATCATAATAAGAAGACCAAATTTGAATGGACAAACTATAGTAAAATTCAAGAAATAGGATCTCTATTGGAGACAGAGGAGAGATTTCCAAGAGATTGGCAAAAGAATAAAAGCAACTATGATGATGGAATAGAAGACTAAAATCTGCATGTATGAGAATATTTTATTCACTTGCTAAAAGTGAAATGAGTATGGAGGAATCTGATTGATCTAAAAAATCTCTACCCTAAAATTCTCACTTATGTATAATGTGGGGGATAATTTTATTCAGAAAATCACTAGACCAACATGGGAGGAGGTGCACATTTTCTTTTTCATGCCCTTACTATACCTCCTCACATGTGGGAATAGAGATTTTCTTGAAGAAAAATTTCTCCCACATCTTATACAAGTGAGAGTTTTAGTGCACCTAGATCTTTTCTCAAATAATGTCTACCCCACACTTTATACAAGTGAGAGTTCTAGGGTGGAGAGTTGTGGCCAATTTAGATTTTTCCATAGCCATTTACCTTTAGTAAGTGAATCAAAATTTCTTTCTAATATATCTTTTCCATGTTCAGAGTCTTTTATGCCAACATCACAATATTTTTTTCTCCATTTCTGTATATAGATAAGGATCTTTATAATTTTAAAATCATATAGTATTTGACTCTTTTTTTGAATCATCAATACTTGTACAACTTGACTCTTCTTCTAGCAATGATGTAGAAAAAAATAAATTTCCTAGTGAACACCTACTTGTATTTCTTTCTTTTTCTATTGTAAGGACATGCTTTCACTTCATCTTGATAAATTCCATAATAGTGATGTGAATTAATCATTTTTCTTTTAAATCTTAATAGCTTATTCTCTTATTGTGCAACCCTATCAATTTTGCGGTTTGGAGTGTAAACTTGTTAGTGCATAGGATAACTTTTGTTTGCTCTATGAGTGCACCTTTAACTACAGTCATCCTCACTATGATTTATGGTGCTGCATTCTCTTCTTTCTTGAAGTTAACCAAGGAGTGTGAGTTCAAACTCTCTATCTCAAGTGCAAGTTCTCTCTTTGCCTCCTCTGTTCAACTCTAGGATTTTCTATATGATTCTTATTAATGCATGTAGATTATAAATCATTAACATATATTTAATTTCATTCTCAGCTACTCTTTTTCTTTCACAAAGTTTTTTTCCTCTTTCACGCTAGATCTATAATCGATTTGTAGGCTTAGTTAAATTTTTTTACAGGTATCAAAGCTTGAGGACTTGAGCTGGTTTAGAATGGAATTATCATTGCTTTGGTGGGTATTCATTAGTGTTTTTGTATAAAACATGAACTAAAACAAAGTTTCAAAAGAGGGTAATTTATGTTTAAAATGAGAATTAGATATCATCCTTTTGTCATGATTTTGGAAGAAGGAAACTATAATTGTTGGCATGATGGAATCCTAAAGAATTGTCAATGGAATGATCTATTGCCATATTTGTATCGGCTTATTCTGAAACTAGGTACATGTTAGTAGAAATTTGCATGGAAAAGTAGAAATGATAATGTCCTAGGATTAATTGGTTTGTGTTGGAGACCACACATCATAGACTTTATCACACATTGAGTGTCCTTGCACTCTTTGGGCCTCTTTATGGGAAAGGTATGGAGATCCGACTAAACCTCCATTCCAAGATGATCCAACTATAGACATGATTCTCTCCCTTGATAATGATGTCAAGGGCACAATGAAAAGTATAAAAGAGAGACAAAAGAATGACAAGAACAAACTGTATTCTCATCAATATACAAATGATCAACTGGATTCATCAATACAATGAATATAGGCCTTCTTATATAGGCAAGGCCATATGGATGTATGAGCACACAATCATGACATGTGGATCAATGAGAAACAAGGGTAGGTAAAAAATACTAGGGGTAGGTAGGAGAAATAATATAATATTCCACAAGAGGTGGATGACCCACCGAATGTGGAGTGTAACAGAAAAATAAGACCACAAAAGGTGGAATTTCTCCTACAAGCTCTATCCCTATGTGCACACTTCCCTAAGTGTCTCAAATCCAAACTACGAAGAGATGCATTATCCTAAGTTAACTTAAGTAAAGTGTAATAATATCCATAATGAATATTTATTTACACCAACACCCCCACTTAAGTGCAACTTAGGGGAATGAAGACTCAAGTCAACAATGCAACATGGGTCCCGGCTACTAGGCCATGATAGGTACCTATGTACAATATGCAAATGCATGCAAAACAATGCAATGCAATCTCTCACAAACGGAAAAAGGGAGAAAACCCAGTGGGAAAAAACTCCCCCCCAAAAGAGAGAAGAATGTACAAAAGACTCTCAAAGAAGAAGGACAAAACCTCAAAGAGGAAAAAGTCCCCCCAATAAGAGAGAAAGGAGAAGTTAGCTGACCCCCCCTAGTGACACATCCTACACCCCTAAGAGAGCTCACAACTGCTGGAACTCACTCTCGATGAAAGGTTTGGTGAATATGTCTGCAACCTACTCTGCTATAGGACAATACTGCAAATCAATGACTTGCTCCTAAATCAGCTCTCGGATATAGTGCATATGAATCTCGATGTGTTTGGTCTGCTGGTGTTGGACCGGGTTCTTTGAGATTGCAATATCACTCTGATTGTCGCAATGTAGAACTATTGGTCATGGAGTGGTGAGCCCAAACTCTATGAGAATATACTGAAGCCAAATGGTCATAGTCACTGCATTAACAGCTCCTCAATACTCAGCCTCAATCAAAGAGAGAGCAATAGCATGTTGCTTCTTGCTCTGCCAACAAATGGGGCCTGAACAAAGGTGAAAATTGTAACCTGAATTAGACTTACGATCATCAAGATTGCCAGCCCCATCGGAGTCTATGTAACCAACCAAGCGAAGTCCTATGCCTACTGCATAGTGAATCCCATAGTGATGTGTACCTCGGATGTAATGAAGGATGTGTTTGGTAGCTTTCCAATGAAGCTCATGTGGTTCCTGCATGAAGAGGGAAACCATGCCAACTACAAATGAAATATTAGGGCATGTATGAGTCAAGTAGATGAGAATTACCACAAGATGATGATATAATGTGGTATCAACTGGTGGAGAAGAACACTAAGCCTCAAGCTTGACTCTTGAAAGAAAGGCAATTAGTGCAGGCTTACAATCAACCATATGAAAGCTTGCAAGTAGATCAAATGCTTGCCACAAATGCTTGCCCTTTTCCCTTAGACTAAGAGGAAGAGGAAGGAGATGAATCCTTCTTTGTGTAGACGGATGGCAATTTGATGTTGTTTTTCTTGAGAAGATTTGTCAACTCATCATGACCATACTTCTTACAATATGCACAAGTTGGTTTATCCTTCTTAGGTGGTGTCCTCTTCCTAGAAGAGGATGAAAAATTGCCTTGTGATGGAGAGTATGCTTATCCTTTTTCCTATTGTGGCTTTGACGTAGAGTGCTTCTTCTTCTTCTTGGAATCTTTGCCTTAACATCCTTGATTCCCTTGATTAGCCACCAAAGCCTTGGACTTTGAAGACTTGAGAAGCCCCATGTTCAACAACTTAGATTGTTCTAATATCAACATTTCTGTGAAAGCATCAAATGAAGGCATAACATAGGAACTCCCTACTGTCAAACGATGAGTTTGGAAGCTAGACACAAATGTTGCATATTTTAGTGCAAGCTTGTCCAACAAGTTGATTATCAACTGAGCATCTTTTTTGTCAATTTCGCAATCCTTAAGCTTTACTCTTAGCTCATTTTCTTTGGTGACATAATCTTGGATTGTATCAAAACTCTTGGGATCCAAGTTGGTGAGCTCATTGTCAATCTTATAACCTTTGATTTCATCAACTTGACCATACAATTTCTGCAACATATCCCAAGCATGTTTGATTGTAGTACACTTCTCAATATGAAAGATGAGGTCATCTGATACATACTTGCGCAAAGTTCCAAGAGCTACGCAATTCTTAGTGAGCCATTCTAACTGAGCATTAGGATCAACCTTAGGATCAGGTGGTGTTGCTATTGTTCCATCTATGCAATGCATGACAACTTTTTCCATTAATTTGCTCCATACTTTAATTTCCCATGATGCATAATTGTGTGGAGTTAAAGGTGGAAATTTATGAGGACTCATTGCAACAAAAATGAAAGAGCACAAGAAAAGAGAGGCACAATCACACAAGACACCCCCCCAAATTCACTCAATCAAAGAACCCCCCAAAAGTGATGATTTGGCAGTTTATACGTAGTACGTGTACAATGGGCCACTTGCAAAAAATGGCAAAGTGGACTTCTGATTTCAATTTTACAACTTCCTCAATAAGGCCAAAAGAGACTCAAACTAACAGTGCAAGAGATCTAAACTAAGATCTAAGCATTTTACAAGTACCAAATAGGCCAAATAAGACCAATATCCTAGAGTACAATTTCCACTTAAACTATCTAAAATCTGATCATAAATTATGAAATCAAACAAAAAGACATGCACTTTAAAATAAATGACACCTGAAAAGGAGGTTGCATGAGCTCAAATGAGGCCTTTGAAGTTACAGAATTGAGGATTAGATAGGTATAGCTAAGAGAATCCAAAAATTATGAAAACTTATGCACCAAAATTAGAAAATAACCACACCACTATGAAGAGCACAAAAATTTAGCCCAAATCAAAAAAACTTGCACCCGAAAAGGAGAAAAATTGAGCAATTTATGAGCCTCCAAAGTTGGCCCCGAAAACCAAACTACTCAATGGAGGGGTCAATTTTTTTTTCAAAGAATTTGCTGACTAGGTGCTGACCAGGCATTCAGTGGGTGCCACTGACTGGGCGCTCACTGTGTGCTATTGACTGGGTAGAAGGTATGGATCCCAAAAACAATTTTCAAAATATCTATATATATATTTTTTCAAAAAAAAAAATTCAACAAGAAAAAATTTTCAAATTTTTTTTTTCTTTTTTCGGAAAATAAATCCGAAAATTTCATACCGTACCAACCGAATTGGGAAAAAAATTTCCTCCACACCCAAAAATTGATTTTCACTAAAAATGGTCGAGTTTATACTTGATTTTTATGGAAATGGCTTCCCAAACACAATGGTAAGGTCACAAATGCTCCAAGATGCCTCCAAAAAATGCTTTTTCCTTAGATCCGAAAATAGAAGCCTTCCAAAATGTCTCCAAAAACCAATCAATGAAGCCCCAATGGCTCTGATACCATGTGATATTTTCCCAAGATCAAGGGCACAATGAAGAGTATAAAAGAGAGACAAAAGAATGACAAGAACAAATTGTATTCTCATCAATATACAAATGATCAACTGGATTCACCAATACAATGAATATAGGCCTGCTTATATAGGCAAGGCCATATGGATGTATGAGAACACAATCATGACATGTTGCTCAATGAGAAACAAGGGTAGGTAAGAAATACTAAGGGTAGGTAGGAGAAATAATATAATATTCCACAAGAGGTGGAAGACCCACCAAATGTGGAGTGTAACAACAAAATAAGACCACAAAAGGTGTAATTTCTCCTACAAGCTCTATCCCTATGTGCACACTTCCCTAAGTGTCTCAAATCCAAACTACGAAGAGATGCATTATCCTAAGTTAACTTAAGTAAAGTGTAATCATATCCATAATGAATATTTATTTACGCAAACAATGATACTGGAAAGGAAATTTGTTATTAGAAGAATCTTGATTGTCTTGATAACATAGACACATCTCCGCCCACTTCTCCTCTTTTTACACCTCTAGTATTGATATCTATGTAGTCACCTCCACTCAAAGTTTGATAGAGATCTTGTCTTCTTTGAATGATACATCAGATTCTCTTCAACATGTTCATTCTTTTCCTCTTGATGAGCAGGATATAATTCTACTAGACATTGCTTTCTTGTTTGTACAGTCCCACATTGCCGATTTGGAGGACACCATTGAGGATATTAATATCCTCTTTTTTGATAGCTCTTATGGAGTTGATTCATCTTCTACTGATGTTATGGGCTTATCTCTAGACCGTCATGTTCTCTATTTTCCCATATTTTCTTCTATCATGGCAATGCAAAATTCTCATTGGTCTAGCTATCACCATGCATCCATGGTCACTATACTTGAATCTTCTTTGGTACCTAATTTATCTTATCATTTTTCACACTTTGGAATTTTCTTAGAGACATTTCAACATTATTTGGAGGGATCATCAGTGTCTTTGAAATATGATCTACATTGGGTTTTAGAAACATAATACATCTTGAGATTTCTTTCTACATATTCTTTTTAGGATTTGGGAGAGTTTAATTGTAAATTTTTTGTTTTGTTTCTTCATAAGGAGAGTAATATTGTTAGATGATTGTGTACCACCTTTTATATCTATTTTAGAGCATCTACCATTGTCTACATATTGTGAGGGGATACTTGTTCCTTCCATGGCACCTAGCCTTTCATTTTCACTTTCTACAAGACCATCTTGGGGTGAAGGATATTGCAACTTAGTGTAAGTTTTGAGGGGGGGTTTTGTTCCCATTGGGTTTTCCCTCTTCCTCTTTCCTTCATTAGGCGTGTCTCCTTATTTAGACTTAAGGGGAGGTGTTAGTGCATAGTATAACTTTCATTTTCTCCATGAGCATAAATTTAACTATAGTTGTCCTCTTAGTGATTTATGGTGTTAAATTCTGTTCTTTCTTTAAGTTAACCAAAGAGTGTGGATTCAAACTCTTCATCTTGAGTGCAATTATATCTCTATCTCATCCATTCTGCATGATTCTTGTTCATGTGTCGGTTCATTATTTGTATAAATCATGGATTTAGTAGATTGTAATGATTTAAAAAGATTTAATTTTATTCTCAACTGTTTTGTTGTTTGTTCTATTTTTTTGCAAAGTTTTGTTTCTAATTTCATGCTAGATATATAATCAATTTGTAGACAGCTACAAAATTTCACAAAACCCAACAAATAGACACCATAATCAAACACATGGATATATGTATATATATAAGAGAATACTAAATGAGGCTACAAGGGACCACAATTAATGCTAGGTATTTGTAGCCAATCATTTTGATGTTCCCCCAAATTAAAGAATATATTGAATAAAACTAGAATGATAGACAAAGGAAAATGCAGCCTACATTGGGCTTCAAATTACTATCTGTGGAGGGCATAAAAAGGTGTGGCTTGAAAGTGATTCACTAAATATTATCAATTTCTTGATCAAAAATATGCCTCCTAGTTGGACTATCAAGCATTTAATTATAGATTGCTTTGTAATTATTTCCAAGCTAGAAGATATTCGCATAACCCATGTTTTTTGGGAAGGAAATATGTTTGTAGATTATGTGGTCAATCTAGTAGTGGTTTATGATAAAATTAAGTGTTGGCTAGTAGGGGAAATATTCCCAATACACTTGGGTGAGTTGACATGAAGAGATGCGGAAAATATTTCTCACTCCCAATAGGTGAATAATAATGATGATTCCAAGCCAAATAAGTGAGTTAATTCTTTGTAATAAGTCGAATTAAAAAAAGATTGAGATTTTAGAGTCTTCTTAGAGGCCTGGTTTTGTGTTGCCTAGTTCAAGCTTGGGATTAAAATTGTGAACCTCCAAATTGGCAAGGACAATTTGAGTATTGCGGGTAGACAAAAATACAATGGAGATGTCTTCATGTCAAAAATAGGAATAAAATAAGGAGTTATGGACTGAAATATTAGATGGTGGTCTTGCTCCTTACCTCATGAAATTGCATGCTCAAGATCTCAGGATGATAGATGAGTTTGTGAAGGGGTGGAGTAATGGAATTCTTAGTGCTTTCAAAGCTGAGTTCAGAAATGATGAGGCCTTCATAGCTGAAATTACTAGTCTTCAAATGGGAGGTAAAAAGTTTTATAGAGAGCAAAATGCATTAGAAGAAACTTTGTCTATGTTCTTCGACAAAAAGAGTGAAAGGGAAAGGGTGAGAAAAATGGCAAACAGGGGATACACCAAAAAGGATCTCTTGAGTCTCTTGGGGGGATCCATCACTCTAGATGGCCACTATGCTAGTATTTTTTCCTATCACTTAAACTATTTTAAATCATTTTGGGCATGATAGGAAAATTTATTTGCCTTTTATTTACTCTATTCCTTGGAGCGTAGTGTATCAAATCATGCCAAAAATAGTGAAAACCCTATTCTACTTGAGGGATCGATTCTCCTTATCATGGAATATTCCAAAGTGCATGAGGTCAAACCCTTCCCTATCCAAAATATTGATAACAACCCTATTTCCTTGGATAGCTCTATTTATAAAGTGGTGTCGGACACTAAAATTGATGAGAAAGAGTTGGGTGAAATGGTCATGGACTGGTCGGACCTTCAGGTATTCGATGACCTAGATTATTTCCCCATAGAGGATGAGGGATCCCCTCAGAAGGCTACCCCTAGCACCAATAGTAGTAGAAAAATTAAACCATTCCCTAGACCGGCTGCTAAAAAAGTTTAAAACCCCTCCTTCCAATTTCTAGGAGCTGGGGCCTAATAGTTCTAAAAATTAAAAAAAGTGGGAAAAGTGGTGGAGAGAAGAGGTAAAGTGGAAGACGAGATCAAATTAGATATTCCCCTCAATGTGGACTAGGTGGACCCAGGAGATAACAAAATTATGGAGGTGAAAATTGATGTGCTCCTAGATAATTCAACCAATTGTGAGGAGAAGTGTTTCCATTGGGTTATCAGTGAAATCATATTTTTAAAATAGGGTATCAAATATATAAGCAATAATTTCATAGAGAATCCGATGCCAAACAAAACCAATAAGCTCCTAAAGATGACTCAAAAGCTAACTGATGATGTGAGGGTTATGAAAACAGAAGAAGGGGATGGACATTTTGAAGAGAAAGCATAGGGGTTTGGTGGAAATTAGTAAAGAGGCCATGAATAACAATGTGAAGGGTCACAAAAAGGTGAATGATAAAATTTCTACTCAGAAAGAACAACCGCTCAACCTTATTTTTTTTATGTGGGTTTTGAGGCCCTGTAAAACCCGTTTTATCTTAATCAAAAGCTAGATTGATAGATAGATAGACATTCAATTCTTAGGCAGTTAGACTACCAAAAACAATTCAAAAAATTTGGAATTTCTTATGATAAGGTGTTTGATAAGAGTTTCTCTTTTTTTTTTTTTCAAATTTCTTCAATATTATGATGGTACAAAATCTGATGAGATTGTTTTGAATGTGAATTTTTTAAAAAAAATTTGAGGATCATGATGATTTGGTTTTTTGATCTAAACTATAGGTAGAGAGGTAGTTAGGAAAAGGATCAAGGAGAAGGTAAAAGAATAATGTTTATAAAAAATCAAAACCTCATTTTGTTGAGTTTGAGTATATGCTTTTTTTCGTTGTTATAGTCTACCTTTTATTAAAGGAGTATGCAATAAAAGGGTAGAACAAAATGGCAGATGTACAAAAACACTAGCTCGAAAAAATGAAAGCCCAAAGGGAAATATTCATAAATTATTAAAACTCCATTTTATTTAGTTTTATTTGTATCCATTTTCTAATTGTTTTTTTTTATCGATAATTGGCTGAAGCTGATAAGATGTACATAACCTACCCCCTTTTAGATTTGAACTTGTGACCTATCTTTCAAGAATAGAAGTTGTCCACCACTAGGCCAACTCAAGTTGTACAACCATTTTCTAATTGTTAGGTTTTCATTTCATTACATAAATATCCAATAAAAGGGCAAAACCAATTCATGCACTTTCTAGTCAACTTCATCCTATGTGAAGGCAAATATAATTTCTAAGTGTAAAACTTCCACACTAGGTGGACACAAGTTTGTGCACTTACTCCAACATTATGAGGAATCAAAGCAACTATAATATATTGCCATTGTAACTTGGGTTCCTCTGAATATTCTTTATTTTGTCTCCTTTGATTGTGCTTACTTCACAACTTCAAATTTTAGATATGGTTTATTGAAAACTTCAAGCGGATTGTAGATTCTAATCTCATTTGATTAAATCAAAAATTGATTAGAATATAAAGATTTGCATAAATATTTTAAATTTATAATAATAACTGAGTTTAATGTTACTATAGTTTATATCAATTATTTAGCATGTGTTATATCACATGAATCTTTCCATGCAATAGATTTTTAATATATAGAACATATTTAAATATTGTTGTTTCTTTGCAATCAAAAGGTCACGATTGAGGAAAAGTGAATTCATTTTAAGTATTGAGTGAGAAAATTTAAATTTATGAGAAAAGTATATTTTAAAACTCTTTCAAGAATCATTTTGATGTGATAGTGGCAAAGAATTGGGAGTTGATGGATATCCTTTCTAAATTTTTTTTCCTACCAATTAGGTTCAAGAATAGTATGAAATGGTCACCCCTGACCTAGGATGGTTGAAGTTCAATTTTGATGGGTCCTCAGAGGGGAGGATAGGTTGGATAGGAGGGGGTGGTGTGATAAAATATTTAGAGATTAAAATGGATGTGGTATATGTAGCAAATCTAAGTACTCAAACCTCTAACATGGTTGAGATGGTGGAGGTCTTTATTAGCATTTTCATTACAAAGAATAAATACAGAAGTTTAATCATAGAAGGGTACTCAAATAATGTAATCATAATATTACAAGGTGCAACCATATCTAGGTGGTAGCCCAGGTGAGTATCATTTAAAATTGTTTTCATGTCACCTTCACTCTTGACCACATTGTCTTTCAACATATTTTTAGAGAAGGTACAATAAGACTGCTAATAGGCCTGCCAACTTAGGCCCCTCCTCTAAGGGCATTAAAGTTTGCATGTATCCACATGATTTTTTTGATGAAATACATGTCATGTTAAATGAGAACAACTAAATCTATGGAGCCTAATGATTTGAAAGTAACTTTTTTATTTGATTTCCTCTCCATAGTGTACTTATATCATATTTCAAGGTGGACCAATGTTATTAATGGTAAGCAAACTAATTCTTTTATTTCTTCATAAAGGGATTTTTTTATTCTGATTTGTGTGGAACGATGTTGGCTCCTAGCTTTGGTTTTTCTATAGTTAGGATGGTACGAGACTTAATCCAAATTAATTGAGATACTTGCAAAAAAATTAAAGAAAATTACACTCAGAGAAAGTGATAGAAGGTTATTTATCCAATTATGTTGAGGGTATCAAGGGATTTGATCCTTTTATTTGTAATCAATTTGCCCAGTTCGAGAAAGATGTTGAGTTTAGGTGGGGAAAGTGAAATTTACTATGTTGGTGGTGATGGGGCCTCCTATAGAGGGCAAGAATTTATAGAAGAAGCCTACAGGAAATTATGAATATTATTAAATATTTTTGGCCCCAAGTGAGAATGTGGCCTACCACAAAGGTAGTTTAAAGATCGACAACTTGCCTAAGTCTTGGAAGGATGTTACAGTGCTTCTAATGAAGTTCTTTACTGTAGACAAGCATTTCAAGTGGTTTCATTCTCAACTATTCTCAATGTTCAATCACCTTTGGCCTGGGGTAAGGATGTATTTACCCTTTTGGATTTTTACCTCTATTTCCAATTTTGTAGAGGTTGCTAAGTCTAAGGGTTCCTTTACTTGCACCAAGATCTCATCCTACATCCCTATAAATTTTATTTAAGTTTAACCCCTCTGCCTGGGGTTTTGGTCTAGGTCTCTTTGTTGATCTTTTATTCAAATAATATATGATTATGATTTATCTCAAACCCCATAAAGTTCCTACCTAGGTTAATACCTTTCATAATACTAAATCCAAGACTCATCTAGGTCCCCTAGTTGGTGAATGCTCTACTCAGAAAATTGCCATTGTTGAATAGGAATCAAAGGATATAGCCTCTTCTCGATCTATTGGGTTGTATTGGACCTTGAAAAACATTATGAGTAAAGAGGCTAATCCTATGTCCCCTTATTCCCCCCATGGTTCTCCTAAATCCTCTGCCCAAAGTGTTTTGTTTATGGAGGTATTTCTCATCTTTGCAACAAAGGTGACTAAAATTTGTTATGGGTTTAACAAGAAAGAAAATTGTATCATCTATTTTTTGAGACAATTTGAGGTATCAAAAACAAAAATCAATAGGCTTGAAACTATTTAAGAGGCAGAGACTAGAGCCTCTAGTTCGGCAGATGACGAGAAAGAGTAGAGGGATTGGATGGCAGTGGGGAAGTTTCCTATGATGATTGAAAAATAGGAAGCGATAGATAAATTAGTTAGAGAGCTCATAGAGAACTTTGGTCAAACAAAGAATTTGAAAGACTTAATTGATATGGTGGAGGTACTCCAAGAAAACCAAGATAAAATGAGGAGGATTATGGATAGTATGTTTGACCAACATATAGAGATTACAAATAATAACTCTACTACTCTCTTGGACATTAAAGATGAAATCAACAGGAGGTGGGTGATGAAAAGAATACACTTGGAGTCCTCAACAATGATAGGGTTGGAAGCATTTGTTTTAAGGGTGAAAGCCATGTAGGACTCCCTGGTTGTTTCCTCTAAGAAAGATTCCTCTAAAAAGATCTTTGTATAGGAAAAAAGAAAAGATATCTGTTTGGATAGGAAGCTATGGTTCTGTCCTAGCCAGTAGGCCACTGGTTCATGCTTTTAGTGGAAGAGTCTTTCTTTTTATTTCTTTGTTGTGTGTAGTTCATGGTTCTAGTTTATGAGTTTGTTTATGTTAGTGGTTTTTGTTCATGGGTTCTCACTACTCATGAATCCTTGGTTTTTTTTCCTTATTATTATTTTATATCCTACTTATTATGTTAAAAAGCTAGTAGGATTAAAATATTCCTTAATAAAATTGGGAATTCTATTAAATTGACTAAAGATGTTTTAGAGATTAACTATAGTGTTTGTATTAATGCAATGACCAATGACTTGTTCCTTATTGTCTTTGTGACTAAAGAGAACCTCATAAAAGTTATCGCTCATTTCCCATGGCCTTATATAAGTGGTTCAAGAACATTATTTCCATTTGTAAAGGGAATCCTAGATTTGATCATTTTTCTAATCCTTGCCTTAGATGTTTTTCCTAATAAAAAAATTGAATAATGTAAAGGATAGGGTGTAATAATGGAAATATATTCACAAAAAAAAAGAATTAAGAGAGAATTCTTTTAGTATCCTCGAAGATATTTAGGAAAATAAGGTAGTTGAAAGTAATGACCTATAATTATATTCCATAGAGGGGAACATCAAATTTGAGTGGTTAAATATGGAGGAAAACCATTAAAAATAAAAATTAAGAATCAAATGGTTGACTAGAACAAGATTACAATTTGAAGTTTCTTCACCAATATACTATGAATTGTAGGAAAAAGAAACCTTATTATAAATATTTCCTATAAAATTGGACAAATTCTTATAAACGAAGAGGACATAGCTCAATCTGTAGTTTCCTTTTTCAAAGAAACTCTATATGACTCAAACCATGACTTCTCTAGTCTTAAAAAACTTCTTGAGGTTATTCCAAAGGTTATGATAATAATATTAGAGAGCTATGAAAACTTATTTCTTTGGAGGAAGTTGGAAATTTTTTCTCCCTTTTGCCACCTTCAAAGCTCTAGCGACAAGGAGAATTCCCCTACATTTTTGACAACTTTTAGAATATCATTTATGATGATCTACTTAGAACTATGACAAACTTATATAGATCTAGTATATGTCTTAATAAATTAAATTGTAATTATATAGTATTTATTCATAAAAAGGATCAATCCTCTTCTTTATAAGAGTATAGATCTATTTGTCTCTAGAACAATACTTATAAGATCTACTCAAAGGTTTTAGTTACCAAAATAAAACATGTCTTGAATTGTCTCATCTTCCCTAAATAAAATTGGTTTTCTAAAGATCATTGAATTCTAGATTCTTCTATAAAAACTCGTGAAATTATATACTTTATAAATTACAACAAAAGACTAGTTATGGTCTTGAATCTTGATATATCTGAATCATATGATAGGTTTTCTTGTCCTATCTTTATTGAAATGGTTAGAAGCCTTGATTCAAAGGTCATATCATCAACCTAATCAAAGCCTATTTTTATATGGTTAAATAATCCATCTTGGTTAATGGTATTCTAACAGGTTATTTCTCCCATGAAAGAGGCATAAGACAAGGTAACCCTTTGTCATCATACCTATTCATTATTGTTTCTAAGGTCTTGGGTGTAAAATTTCAAAGAACCTTAATTTTAAGGTGCTCAAAAGTGAAAAATTAACTTCATGATTATTACCCTCTACTTGCAATAATTTGATTATGATAGTATCCTTTTTGGTGCCCCCATCTCAAAAGGTAGGCATTGGAATGTAAGAAAATTAAGTAGCGGAACAACTTCCTACAATAATCTTGAGAGGAGGGTGATGCAGAAACTTAATAGCTCATTACAACAATTACAAAAATTTAATAGAAATGACCATAAGTAACATTCATACCACAACACAGTGATTTACATGGGGAAACCACTTTTGAGGGAAAAATCCCACACTCCAAAAGCATCTCAATATATTATTCAACAATCAATTATAGATTCCAATATACTTGTAAAAAAACATCTTCACATGAGTACCACTAATAAAAGATTCAGAGGTAACACAATAGCTATAAGACTCCTACACACAACCTCTATCTCATGCACCTCATATATAGGAGATACAATACAAGAAACTGTCAAATGGTATTAGAAAAGAATGGGCTAAAACCACCCAATAAAGTAGAGCCAATCTAATCACTATTATAGATGCCCTATGACATGTCAAAACATACATCACAATGTGTCCCTCTCTTTTATAGCTCATTTATTTGTCTAATGTATTTTATATTTCCTATTTTAGAAGTCCAAACTTCTCGAGGCCATAACTTGTGAACTGTGTGTCTGATTGATGAATCATTTGAAGTGTCAAAAATCTCACAGAGAGTTATATCACCTTGTTAATATTTATGCCATTTATTCCCAACTTTTAGGGTGTTTTGGAGGGTCTAAAGTCCTCATAATTAATTTTAAACCTTTCATCATATCCCTCCAAAATGAAAACTTCAATATCTTCAAATATATCTGTGATCTTGCAACAAAATTTTATCGATATGCTTATCTATCGAAAAGAAAGCTTTGGGGATAATTTCACACCATTTTGTGCTCAAATGAAAACTTACTATAAATATTAACCTCATATAAATGCAAGGTGGAGACACCATTTTCCCAACATTCTCCCACTTGTCAAACACCTTGAAAGAGAAAAAGAGAATATCTACATAATAAATCAATTGCTAGAGGCTATTAGGCCCATAGACTCAGAACACCATCTGAAATTTTTTGTTCTCATAGCCTTAGTTAAAGAATTTGCAGCATTCATCAATTTTTTTACCTTGACCAACTTCACCCTACCATATTTGACCATATCTCTAATAAAATAATACTCAAATTCAATGTATTTGGTTAGGACATGAAATGTTAGGTTCTTAACTAGGCAAACCACACTTTGACTATCATAATAAACTATCATTGTACCTTGCTTTATTCCAATATCTCAATATACTTTTTTAAGACAAATGGCTTATTTACAATCATGAGTAGCTACCATATACTTTGCTTCTGTAGCGGACAAAGAAAACATAGCCTATTGCTTACTCATCCAACTAATTACACCACCAAATGAAGTAAACACATAAGAAATGGTTGATCTTCTGCTATCAATATCACATGCCCAATCTTAATCCACATAAACATGAAGATAAAAGGAAATCATATTTCCAACCAAATTACTATATGATAACACAAAGAATACTATGAGGTACCCTTCAAATATTTGAAGACTCTTTTGATTATATCCCAATGAATGCTTCTAGGGCTAGACATATATCTGGAAACAACTCCCATTGCTTGGGCAATGTTTGGTATAGTACAAACCCTAGCATACATCAAACTTCTACCTACACTTTGTTAAGGCACTCTAATCATGTCTTCCATCTGTGATGGGGATGTAGGACAATTTGCAACAAATAATTTCATTTCAACTATAAAAGAAACACACAATTCTCTATAATCCTACATGTTGAACCTCTATAACACTGAATTCACATACTTACTCTAGCCTAGCCATAACTTTATATTCACTACATCTCTTCTAATTTCCATCCCAATAATGTGCTTTATTGAACCAAGATCTTTCATTTCAAATTTAGCAACAAGCTGAGACTTTAGTTATGACATCATACACTTCCCTTTACCAATGAATAATATATCATCAACATACAATGCAAAGTATAGGAAATGATCACCATCGAATTTATAATAAAAAGAGTGATATGATTTAGAATGGTCAAATCCCAAACTCAACACATATGTATCAAATTTTTTGTACCACATCCTAGGACTCTGTTTGAGGCCATACAAATATTTCTTTAATATATACACCAAATTATGTTTACCTCTCACCACATAGTGCTCTGGTTGTGTCATATAAATATCCTCCTCCAAATCACCATGAAGGAAAGAAGATTTCACATCCATTTGCTCAACTTATAAATCATAAGTAGCAACAATAGAAAGCAAAAATCTAATGGATGCCATTTTTCCAACAAAAGAAAATATCTCACCATAGTCAACACCCTCAACCTAAGAGTAGCCTTTTACAACTAGCCTTGCTTTATACTTCTCATTTCTTCCATCTAAACCAATATATTTATTGAACACCCACTTGCAACCAATAGGATTCCATCCTTTGGGCAATGGTACAAGATCCCATGTATTTTTTTTTTCAAAGCTACCATTTCTTCTTCCATATCAATCTTCTAGGATTCTGCATCATTCATACCCAATGCCTCTTCTATAGATCTAGGTTCATTCACATTAGTATTCAAAGAAAAAACACATCTCCAATAATCAGGTGAATACCTTTTAGGTGGTTGTCTATGTCTTATATAACTTCGAACAAGCTGAGTTGTAGGTTCTTCCTCCTCTTCTAAAGATTTAGAGCTAGATGAGCTCTCCTCAACTTCTTGCCTATCTAAGGGTCTTGATTCAACTATTTTAGGCATAGAAAGAAATTTAATCACATCTTCCTGTTTAGTCTAATTTGGCTGCAATGTAACAAAATGAGACTTAATTTCTCTCAAAATAACACTCCTATTATGTATTACCTTCTATGCAATAGGGTTCCAAATATTGTATCATTTCACACCATAATTGTATCTAATGAAGGTACATTTTAGTGCCTTGTTCTCCAACTTTGTTCTTTTCTCCTTTGGAACATGTGCATATGCCTTACAACCCAAAACTATAAGATGTCTCAATTAAGGCTTATCAACCGACTATGCTTCCATAGGCATTTTATCAACAAGAGCTTATTTAGGAGACCTGTTAACTAGGTACCAAGCAATTTTAATAGCTTTAGCCTAAACTTTTTGTTCTAGACCAACACCACTTAGCATACTCCTGGCCTTCTCCATCAGTGTCTTGTTCATTCTTTTTGCAACTCCATTCTATTGTGGAGAATACAAAGTTGTCCTTTGTCTATTAATTTCAGAGTTTGTACATAATCTATCAAAATCATTAGAGAAAAATTCATTGCCATTATCAATCCTCAAAGATTTAATTTTCTTTCCAGTCTCCAACTCATCCATTGCTCTAAATTCTTTAAATTGATTAAAAAATTCATATTTTCTCTTTAAAAAATATACCCATATCCTACTAAAATCATCAATACATAAAACATAATATGTGGATTTTCTAGTCGAAAGAACATCTATAGGACCAAATACATTAGACTAAATAAGATCCAAAAAACCACAAGATTTATGAGAACTCAAGTAAAATTGAACACATTTTTGTTTTCCATAAATGCAATGCTCACAAAAATCAAGTCAAGATTACAATCATTCAAACCTTCAACAAGGTTTTTATTTTTAAAGGTTCTTAGACCCTTTTCTCCAATGTGGCCTAGTCTCTGGTGCCATAAAATAGTCTTCTTTGAAGGTAACTTTTCTTCTGAAGAAAGAACACCCTTGGGTACCCAAAAGTCATGTCCATCCATTGAAGGTTTGTTGGTTAATAGATTTTATTCCCTTCAAAATATAACAATATGACTCCTAGCCCTGGATTAGAGAACAAACTATTAACAATAGACAGAGAATTTGTGTTTTGTTTTGTAACTTTCCTCTAAATTTTAGAGGTACAACTCCCTCTTATGATATAAATTTTGGTGTTCTTGGGTGTGCTTTTAACCAAAAAGTGGGAAATGCAAAACTTTTAACCAAAAAATTATAAAGGAGAGGTAATTAACCACAAAGATAAAGAATTTATTTTCTAGATGATTATCAACCAACCATTTTCATACAATACTCATGCAAAGATGAACATTATACAACAATGAAAAAATAGGGAGAAACAAGTCTTTAAAAAACTCATCATATTAAAACTTGAACATAAAGTATCCACATAAGAATAATGCAAAACTTATCTACTATAGCACAAAGTCTAACAATATTAGATAAACTGTTGAGAAGTTTCCATATTTAGAGATAAACAACATAACCTATTTGTCTTCTAGAAAACAACACAAAGTCTATTTTTATAAATCCCCCCCCCCCCCCTTCTTCTTCTTCATCAGACACTAGGTTCTAACTAGTAATTTGCTTGTCAATCATCTCAACCTTTGTCTCCTCTTCTATAAGTACCTAGAGAACTACTGAAAATTAATCCTCATCTTCTATGAGTTCCCGGGAGAGGTCAAGAATTTCAAAGAGGATATCATCTTGCATATGCTTGACGTCTAGCTATATCAAGGGACCCTTTCCTTTAAGAACCATTTTCTTTGTTGTCTCAAAAATTAATCTCTAGGATTTCTTCTAGCAGTTATTTCTTCTTGCAAACGTTATTCATGAATTTTAGCTTGCTCAGTAATTTTTCTTAATAAGGTAATAGTCTTTCTATATCCGGCAAAATCAGTTTGTTGTTTCTACGCAAGAGCATGTAGCCCTTGGATGAAATTTCATTGCTTGTTTTCTGACTAATTCAAATTTTGACTATCTTCTTGACTCAAAAGAAAGATGGTGGGCTAAATCACATTTTGAGCATGTTACTGCTAACTAGGATAAAAAGGAAATTACAATTAGCAGTAGCATGCTCATAAGTTGATTTAGCCCACCATCTAGATAATTTGGATTATCTTGGATTATCAAATGGTAATAAAAATTTGATTACCATCTTCCTGACTTCTTTTGAACATGTAAAGAAAGATAATGTCTCTAGATGGTGGGTTGAATAAAATTTCGAGCATGCTATTGCTAATTGTGATTTTTTAACATTGCATTCTATAAGAATAGGGTCAAATTGGATAACAATGGCTTCTTCCTTTTTTGCACAAAATAAGATCATCACTTGGAATGCTAATGCAATGAGGAAGAAACTCATCAACCTGCAAACTGTTAGCTTTTCTAATTTCATCTCCATACATATATGATTTATCAAAATCATAGGTAACAAGAAGCTGAAAAGAAGACATGTGACACTGCATGACATCTTTTTAGGAAAAAGAATACATCTCTTTTTGAAAATTTTCAGGATCTTCATCAAGAAATTAAAAAGATGAATATTCAGGTTGCATGTCTACCATTGTGTGAGGATTTTATCATTTCACTTCTTCTACACTAACTAGATTTCCTAAATCTTCCTCAACATTTTTATATGTTGAATTAAAATCATCCATTTTTGAATCATTGAAAACAAAAACTTTCATGTCTGGATTATTATTGAAAAAAAATTTTCAACTTCTTCAATTTTTTTTTACCTTTTGACGCACTTCATTAATATCAAAGGAAAAATTTTCACATTCAAGAGAAAAAGAAAGTGTAGATATGATGTCATTCATACCTTTTTCCATGTTATAGGGATCAGTGTGTATGCATCTATTTAAACTTCAGCAATATGACCTTTTTCATTTAAAACTTCACACTTGAAGTCATCATATGAGCCCCTTAGGAACCAATTTACGATAAAGGCAACATTGTGTCTATCTTGCAATGAATATTCTTCTTTAGGAGATAAATTACTGGGCTTAGCCAATGTTGACACATAGTCTTTTTTACCAAGAATAGATAAGTTATAAGAACCTTTGTCTTGATGTTTTGGTTTTTCCTTAAGCAACCTTAACCTTTCTACTATTGCTTACATAACTTATGAATCTCTTGTTAAGCCCTCTGAGAAAATAGTATCTATGGCACAAATGTCTTAACAATAGTGTAGATTTGTAATCTTTAGATGGATGTAATCTTTTCTTTTCATCCTAAGATATACTTTCTTTAAAATAATTCCAAAAAGAATGGAGTACCTTGTCATCTTAGGGTAATATATTTCTTCAATTGTAGGTATAGGCCATCTGAATTGATTTCTTGCATTTGTCTAGTGATGAACCATATTTCTAGGATTCTAAATTAAACAAGATCACCAACCTCCATTCTTGGAAAACCACCAATAGATATTCAAAACAAGAAGGCTCTAATCTTTCTACTTCCCTAGCAGAGTCACCAAAAATCTATTGGTTAATAGTTTATTCCTTAATCTGGGGCTAGGAGTCATGTTGTTATATTTTAAAGTGAACAAAATTTGTTAACCAACAAGGTGACACCCTCAAATCTTCTGACAAAGTATCCACAAATTGACTTTTTACACAAGTGCTATTACACTCAATATTGTATGCCTCTAGCTTATACAAAGTGTCAAATCTGACACCTCTAGCAATCACCATAGCACCCTTAAACATTTTACATCTTGCTTTGGAAAAGACAACCTGCACACCCACATCTATTAGTTTTCTCATAGATAATAAATTTCATTTTCATCTAGGGATATGCAACACACTGGCAATCCCTTTTATTATACCATCAGGAAATGTGATCCTAACTTTACCATGACTGACAATATCTAATTGAGAATCATCACCCAAGTACACCTTACCTCTATTAAGTTTTTCATATTTAGAATACCAATATATATTGGAACTCATATGAAAAGATGCACCTAGGTCAATTAACCATGCATCATTACCTACATGGGTAGCCAAAGATGCAATGAATACATCACCATCTTCCTTCTTGGACTTAGAATCAGAATTGTACTTCTTTTTCTTCTTCTTTTCTTCTTCACAGTCCTTACAGAAGTGTCCCGGTTTACCACAATTCTAGTAGATGACTTTGGATTTCTAAGAGATTTTGATCTCCCTTTGGACTTGGATTTATTACGCTTCTCATTCTTCTTTCCTTTTTCCTAAGGTCTTCCATGAATAGTTAGGGCTTCCTTAGAATTTATGGATACTTTCCTCTACATGTCTTCACCAAGTAGGGAACCCACCAAATCGTTAAACTTCAAAACAATAGAAGTACTACTAATAGCCATAACAAGAGAATTCTATGAATCAAGAAAAGATCTAAGTAAGATCTAGAATTTATCATCCTCAACTATCTTAACACCAATAGATGCTAATTCATCCACAAACATATTAAATTATTCTAGGTGGTTTGTAACTTGTCCCCTCTCTTCCATTCTTAATAAGGATTTTCTTAATACAATTTATTCCTCAATAAAATATGATTTAATAAGGATTTTCTTGATACATTTCACCAAGCTTAGTTCATATCTTCTGTTCAAAGTTGTCCTCATGGACATTGATAAAAAAAGAGTCTACCAAGCATAGTCTGATTAGAGCTTTAAATTTTCATTTTATAACATCATACTGAGTACCCATAGTAGGATCTTTAGGTCTTGAGACATCTACGTCAACAACATCCCATAAATCTTGATCTATTAGAAAATCTTCCATCTTCAACTTCCACGTCTCAAAATTTCTTCCATTAAATTTCTCCACCTCTATTCTCCCTGACAAAATTGACATCTAAAAATTCTTGCAACAAGATCAAAAGTGTCATCTACACAATCTTGCATTCAAATCTAGATTACTTCAAAAACCCCAACAACCCACAACTAAAACAAAAGGTGAACTGACTCTAATACCACTTGTAAGGAAGTTAGGTAGTGGAACAACTTCCTACACTAAGCTTGAGAGGAGGGTGATGTAGAAACTTTTACATATTGTTACAACATTTACAAAAATTTAATAGAAATAACCATAAATAACATTCATACAACAACACGGTGATTTATGTGGGCAAAACCCTTTCGGGAGAAAAACCCCACACTCAAAAAATAACTCAACATTTTATTCAATAATCAATTACAAATTAAAATAAACTTGTAGAGAAATATCTTCAAAGGAGTACCACTAATCAGAGATTCAAATGTAACTCAATAGCCATAAGACTCTTACACACAACCTCTATCTCACACAACTCATATATAGAAGATACAATACAAGAAACTATCAAATGATATTATAAAACTATGGACTAAAACCACCAAATAAACTAGATCTGACCTTATCTCCATTCTAGATTCCCTATGACATGTCAAAAAAAACATCAACACATGTCCCTCATTTTTATAGCTCATTTATGTGTCTTATGCATATTGTATCTCCTATTTCAAGAGTCCAAACTTCCAAAGGCCATAACTTGTGAACCATATGTTTGATTGACAAATTGTTTGAAGCACTAAAAGGTTCGTGCGATTCTCTATCACCTTGTAAAATACTATGCCATTTATTCACATTTTTCAGGGTGTTTCAGAGGATCTAAAGTCCTCAAAATTAAGTGTATACCTTTCATCACACCCCTCCAAAATGGAAACTTTAATATCTTCAAATATAGCTATGATCTTGTGAAGGAACTTTATAGGTATGCTTATCTAACCAACTAGAAGATCTGGAGAGAATTTTACACCATTACGTTCTCAAATAAAAACTTAATATAAATAGTAACCTTATGTAAATGCAAGGTGTAGACACCATTTTCTGAATATGGAAGACAACTCTTAATAATTATGCTAAAGCCTTTGGGTAGTATATAGACTGCAACAAAAGTAATTTGTATTTATTTAACATTAAGAACTATCACATATAAAAAAAATTAGTACCTTAGAATGCCACTTTGTTGATTTACTTGATACCTATATTCACCTACTTGTAATCAATAGAGGTCCTCCTAATTAGTTTTGGATAAGCATAGTTGAAATATTTCATACAAAATATAGTCATGTGGAGAATAAAACTTCTCAGTCAAATAGGTAAATTGGTTATTGTCAAAGCCTCTATTTAGAATATACATGTTTACTATCATTCCCTATTCAAGATTTCAGCTTACATCTCTAATATGATTAAAAAAAAAATATAGAAATATTATTTAAAAAAAAACTAAAGAACATTATACGATGGCTCCTACTAACTAAGAGACTATGTGCCTCCATAGAAAACTCAAAGATATGGGAATAAGGAAACTTAAATCTTTTAATAAAGCCTTTCTTGTCAAACTAGGATGGAAGAAATTTGAGCAAAATAAAGAGTGGGCCCGAACATAATAAAAGATAAATATATGAAAAATTATGATCATAGATGCCTCCACTCCAATGAACATCTCCCCAAAGGATCTACCAAGTGGAACAATATTTTTAAAACTAGAAACATTCTAAGAAAAGGAATCCAATAGAGTGTTAAAGATGGAAAAAGAAATGATTTATGGAATGAATCCTATAGGGAAGGTCCTCCTTTATTATATAATAAAAAATTTAACCATCGTAAAGAAATTCTTACTAGAATTAATGATAAGTCTAATCATGGTTATATTAATTGGGAGGAAGGAAGACCCCATTGGAGAAAAAAATGGGAGTAAATAAGGAGAAATTTTGAGGAAAGAAAAGATAGATATCAAATTCTATACAATTCTACTCAACCACTTTAGGAATATGTCAGATACATTACCTCTTGTTCATCTTGGAAGAAAGACGATTGAATTTGGACCCGTATATCTTTAGGATGCTTCTCTGTGAGATCTACTTATGTATTACAAAAGAAAAATTATCAATTTCATAATTTTATTTGGAACTTGATCTGGAGTACTTGTTTGATCCCTAAGATCAATTGCTTATGGTAGACAAGACTTGACAAAAAGATCCTAACTATAGATAATCTATATAAAAGGGGTTTCCAATTCATAAATTATAGATGTAGTTTATGTTATAAAGCTAAATAATACATTGATCATCTAATAAAATATATTTTTACTATTAAATAAAAGTCTGGTATAATATTCTTCAATCCATCCCTTTCAATGGACTTTTCGAAATTTTGTGAAAGACTTCAAGATTAACTTGTATCATATCACTCCATTATCCCATAACATCATATAGGATTTATGGAGACAAATTCCACCTTTTCTTGATTAGGGCCTCTAGAAAGCCATTATAGACCCCATAGCTACCTTATAAAAAGTCTTGATTTAGGAGCATAGATAATAATAAGATTTGATTTAATAGAGTTTTTGAAATCCTTAAAAACAACAACCAAAATATCCTTGTACCTAGAATCTTTGACATCATTAACTTTGGTTAGGTTCTACAAAGTAAAAATTCCACTCAAAATCACTCTCCACTGAGCTGACAACAAATTAAGCCCCTTAACCAGGGCAACCAAGGGAAATCTTGGGTGTGTTGGGAGTGGGGGAGTGTTAAGAGATCAGTATGGAAACTTTGTTTCGGTGATGGAATTCCCATTCGACTCTTGGTCCAATCACATAGCTGAAGCCATATGAGCATTCCAGGTCATTGATCTTGCTATAAAATTGAACACCAAAAGTATATAGATAGAGGGGGACTCAAAAAATATTATTGAATGCATTCTATTAAATCCCCCACCCCCTCATGGACCATTAAAAATTGGATTGATGTAGCGAAATCCTTGCTTTCCAAATTTAAAAATGTTAAAATCTCACATGCATTTAGCAAAGCAAATGCAGTGGCCAGTTATTTTGCCAACAAAGGAGTAAATCGCACTGGCTGGTGGACATGGCACTCCTACATTGATCTAGAAGTGAATTTTAAAGCATTATTAGGGTATGATGTCATGCATGGAAAATTTTTCATTTAAAATAATGATTAAGTGGATGAGAGAAGGGTACTATTTCATTCACTACAGTGACGATGCCTTAATTACTTTTAGAAGTCTGAAGGAGTGGCATGTTTTGTGGGTACCTTGGTTCCGTTATAGGATTTCTACTAAGTTTATCTTTTCTACTATTGCAAATAGTGAAGTCTGTGAAAAAATGGGGGGTAGCAAGAAGAGGGTGGAGCCTAAAAAATGTGGAAAGCACTAGAATAACCAGAAGGTATGCTGATAAATTGATAGAGGTGGGTTGAAACCTTTCTTGCAGAAACTTCATGGCACTAAGCCTAACATTGTAAATTATTTTGTCAAAATTTGGAGGGAGGAAGGTATCATTCTCTCTGGAAGAAAAGTGATAATTAACGAGGGTCTTATTGAGGAAGTCACTATCCTTTCAACAAAGGGGATGGAGTTATTTTTTCATAGAAAGATCTCTGATGAAGCGGTTATCAATTTTTTGAAAATCGATGAGGAAAGGGAAGCATTGGTTAAAGTTTTGAACAACTATTTTGAGGTTGGTACCATTAAGAAACTCTGGAGGGAGGTACTAAGGGTGGTAATGGAATACATTACTGTGGATCATAGATTCACTAGAGTCTATGACTACCATTTTGTTCTTCTCAACCACTTCCAGTACAAGGTCATGTTTTCTTTCCCCTACTATTTGTTGTGCTCTCTAAAATATTATATTCGGGAACATCATAAAAGCCCTAGGAATTTCATTGTCCTATATGTTGGTCTCATTCAACTCTTTCATGATAACTTTGCTAATATGCTTGCCTCGTCTAATCCCATTTCCACCCTAGACTCAAAAGAGTATGATACTAAAACTAGTGTGTCTGAATTTAATTTTGATGGGGATTCTGATTGGGACGAGGAATACTCCCCCCTTTAAGAAGGTGCTTAAAAATTCCCCTTTGAGAAGGCCTTCAGGTATACAAGATCTCTCTGTGAAAACCCAATCCAAAGCTAAAAATAAAGTGAAGGCCCCTCCTAAGTATAAGTTGGTTTCTTACTCTCAGGACTCATCAGAAGACTCCTTTAATGCCTCTAATCCATCTGAAGGATCCCACTCTTATCACCCTGCCACTAACAGAAAGAATAGGCTTAGATTCCTAAGAGACCTCAAACCTGAAGAGAATTACTTTAAACTGAACAGGGAATTTGCAGATGATATCTTGGCAATTGTCAGAAATGGTGCAGTGGTCCTCTTTAATGTTTTTAAATGGGTCTTTCATGCAATTAAAGACATTAACCTAAATAATAGGGCAGTGTCTAGCAAACTAGATGAGCTGATAGAAAAAGGGTAGCCTCAGAATGTTGAAGGGGTAGTTTGGAATGAAGAAGTGAAGCTATCGATGGCAGAGTACCCACAAAGAACCATGGAACTTATGGAAAAAATGAAAAAACAAAATGAGAAAAAGAGCATACAACTTGAAGGGGAAATCATTAAAATTGGGCAAACAATGAATGTCATTATGAAGCAGAGCCATAAGATTGTGAAGAGCTTTGTGACCACTATGAATATGCTGGTGGATAAGTTGGAAAAGTCGTAGCAGGATTCCTTGATCGTGGACCTCGATGCTGACAGAGGGAAAGGCCAGAAAAAGGAATCTCGTCCCTCCAAGAGAACCAGAGCCAATTTGAAGAGAAAGGTAGAGTCCTCCAATAAGGAGTTCCAAAACCTGAAGAAGGCGACCCAAGAGATAAACATTATGGAAACGCAGATAGCTGACATTTTAAAAATTTTAGGTTAATGTTCCTCAGGTTTTAGCTTTTGTTGTTTTTTTATTTGGCATGCTGTATTTTTGTTCGTTCGACAACTTTTCTGTTTTGGTGAACTTTGGCTTTTTATTTTATTTTAGCCTGTAACTCTATGGTTTTAGGTCCTTGTAAAACCAGTTTTTCCCTAATCAAAAGAAAATTAAGCCCCTAAGAATTTTTTTATCTGTCTACGCAAAAATGCTATCTGTCATCTTAATTTACTAAATGAGAATTATGTCTAATTTTTGGTCTATAATACAAGTATTGATAAGGTGTTTTTAACAAGGACTATTATGTTCTTTAATGGAGAATCAATAGGGCTTTGTTGATAGAATAGGAGTTGAAAACCTTACCAAACTTTTATTTGTTCTAATTTTTTAGCCCTAAAAGATTTCCTATTATTTTTTTCCTATGGTAACCTCATGAGACAACTCATGAGCTCTTGTGTCTCTCTGTGAGGATTTTCTTTGTTTGTTCTTACCTCCTACATTTTCTTTTCTCTTCTTTTTTATTTTCCATTCAATTTAGCATATTATTCTTCATTTCTATTACCCTTTTTGAAAGGATAAATTCTTAGTGTTAGTGCCAAATCGAAGAAGAGATAATAAATCTTCTGAATCCTTACTACCTTAAGATTTAAGAAGCTTTTAATGCTAGACACTTTGTGTTTTAGAGGGGATGATAAAAATGGATCTGGTTTTACCTAGTTCTATTTCTCCATCCTCCAAAGACTAAGTAATAATGTTTTTAGCTTCAAATGTATGAGTTATATTGATACAATATCAACATTTGGTACAACTTATTCTACATATGGTTATACAGCTTCCATTTCATTTTGAAGAATATTTAAATCTAATTATATAGGTATTTTTTCCCTCTTGGTTTCCTTTATCTTCTTATTTTGCATTTTTTGTTGAACAATAATATTGTCCAAAGTTTTGATTATACTAGCTCAATTATTCTTAAAACAATCCCTTTTCTCTAAGATGATAAGGTGTGAAACTATTTCATTACAGAGCCAAGATTTTTCTCAAGTCCTTCCTTGAAATAGAGGAGTTTTAATTCTCTAAAATCTCATCCTCCTTTTTGTTAGGGTTTGAGGACTTTATTCCTTCTTAAAATTTTATATTTTGCTAAGAATTTTCTCAACTCTTTCCTTCCTTGAAATAGAGGAGTTCTATTTCTCTAAAATCTCATCTTCTTTTTTGTTAGGGTTTGAGGAATTTATTCCTTCATGACTTTCTATATTTTGAATTTTTTTACAAAAATCACTTTGGTGGTCGTATCTATGAAATAATTTTAAGTAAGCCATAGCATTCTCATATTCAATAGGTTGATTGCATGTCTCAAAATGTGATTTTAGGTTGATAGAGGAGGTCAACACAAATTTAACTGCAACAATAACATAAATTCTTACAAAAACCAAATGATATTTATCCACTACTAGCATGTGACCGAAAGTATTTTCAATATCATGAAAACTTGATAATTACAAAGAACAAGGGGCAAGCTTGAGAGGTGAATCCAAATTTTAGATACAAATTTTAGATCAATAGAAGTATCAAAGCTTGTTTTTCACTTTCTTTTAGTTTCCAAATTTAACTTTTGCATTTCCTAACTTGATTTGCATTTGGTCTATAGGCTCGAAATTTACGAACAAGAGAAACCTCTCAACCTGTCATTGCACAACATTCAACAAATCATCTCTAGAACCTACACTTGTGAGCCATCATTCAACTTGGACTCCTTGAGGACTGCTTTACATGAAACTAAATTTTTCATTAGAGAATATTTGAAGCCAACTAGCTTCTCAACATAAAACACAATGTATTTTTCACAAAAAATGGAAACAAGGAAATAAGGCAAGGAAACTACACCCTTGTCCATATTTGACTTCCCTTCGAGGCCATGACAACAAACCCTTAAAGCTATATTAGAAAGTTCAAAAATGTAGAGTGGGCATTCATACACTGTTGTTTGAACATACATCTAAACAATAATAATAAAATATTTACTTCTATGTTACTTTGCATTGTAATTGACTCACTTATTTTCCATTTTCAAAGAGAGGTCCATCTATATTTCTCTTACTAAGTAATAGATTCAATTTTGTGTTATACAATTTATTCTCTTGGTTATATGATTGAAACCCCAACAAATATATTAAAGAAATTCAATATTACAAATTAATGAAAATGTTGTAGAGAAAAAAATTGTTATAGTAAGATTTCATTAGCTTGTAACAAATTAGTAGATGCTACTTAAGAAAGATTATAGGAATACTCATTTCATAAATTTTATTTCTCCAATTTAATAATTTTAAAAATATATTTTTATGTGCTAAATTTTAGAAATATGTATAAAAATAAATAAAATAGAATGAAAATAACGTATACATCATTTTTAATTTAATTTTTGGATTGTATACATGGATAGCCGTCAGGTTTCCATGCCGTTTTGGATTTTATATTGCCATGAGGGTAGAGTGGTTGGGACAAAATAACTAGATGAAACATTGCAAGGCAGCCTAGGTTAGGTTTCGTTGGTGGATGGGTACTCAAATCATTGTCGTTCTAGGCAGAAATCAGATATGGAGTGCATGCTCCCATCGTCGTCTAGACTGACATCTATAATATGCTGGCAGAGCATTTCTCATGCCTTGTCTCTCCCGCTGCCTTGCATGCCAACAGCCGTGGCGCATTGTGACTCTGGAATCAATGTGTGAGTCAGCCATACTCAGATCTGCCCACCTCGTTACACTCTTGCCCCTGCCTTCGGCTCAACAAGGTGATAGCAGGCTGGACACTCTTGGTAGAGCGGCATCCGATTCAGAATTTAGCACATCTTCGATCTCTAGTGACGATCTAGAGCAGCCAGAGACTTTCTAAATCATAACATGTAAGCTCCCTTATGTTCCTATGGTTGAATGAAAATAAGTGATTCTATAGTAATAATGCCCATGGATTTTCTTATCTAGGAGTGTACGGATATATATAAAAGATTGACTATCAGTTTGCTATTTATGGGGTTTGCTGTTGTTTAGATTTATGCTTGTAACTATGAATTCCTTTTAATTGTGTAAGGCATTTTGTCATAATACTAGATTATTTAGCGCTATTGTCATATTGATTGACCATTATGGCTGTGAATATCTATATATGCAGTGTTACTGGTGTATTGTATTGTTCACCAACTCTGGCAATGTGTTAGCATATCCAATATCTCTAGCACTTTTATTGACAATTAGGCCTATGATTTTTCTTAGGGTTTTTGGCAGGCTGTTTTTCTCTTTTGGTATGGAGTGATTTGTCTAGGTTTTGTTAGGGCACAATAGCTGACAATGTTCAAATACAGTCATCAATTGTTTAGCTAATATTTTAGCTAAAAACTTATCAATCTATACGATCAAATATCTAAACAAGTTGTATTTTATAAGAAAATATAGAGCACCAGCACCGTTATTATGTTGAGAATTAGAATCAGAAACCAGTGGTTTCAAAACTGGAGCTATAGTTCTCTCTTTATTTATTTCTGTAATTGCTCATGATAATTCGATGTATTATATTTTTATTGCAACAGTAAACACCTTCTACGACATACAATACTGTTGTTTGATTGATCATAAAGAACAATGATGTATAACAAAAAAGAGTCTTGTATGCTGTAGAAGGCATTCGCTGTTGAGTGTCAGGAGAAGAAAGTGACAAAATAAGAATACATGGAATTATCATGGGTGATTGTAAAAATAAATAAAGAGAGAAATCTTGTTCTAATTTTTGCACAGATATAAATAAAGAGAGATATTAGCTAAACAATAGATGGTTAAATTCAAACATTAGAGAACTACTATGTCTCAGAAAAGCTTAAACAAGTAAATTCATATCAAAATGAAACAATAGCATGTCAAAAACCATTATAAAAATAACCTAGATAACTGTTCACATATCTTCAAAATTTTGAAGAGAGTTTTTTCTCAAAACTGATGAGACTAATATGCAATGCATGGATCCTCTATTATTTTGTTTAACTTATTGTTGAATGCTCATTTACTATTATCGTTTCAGTTTCGCAGGATATACCTCCCATATTTGTGATATTTAAGATACATTGAAGGCTCATGTAAAGCTGTAAAGCTGTCTTCATGTAAAGCTGTCTCCATTCAAGTGTTGGGGAGAAACACCTAAACCAATCGACATAGAAAATATGAAAATATGATGTGCTACTGCAAAAAACAATTTTTATTAACTTCAATAAAATGGCTTATATTCTCTATCTTTTAAATAGGTCTTTGGAAGGACGAAATTGTTTCCAGAATAATCTTTGACAACTTTAGAATTTCTAGACTAATCCAATTTCATAGATATTTCTACATGATGCACTCATTGCTGGTTGGTGTAAGAAACTTCTAGATGGTTGGTGGGAAGTTCTTCTTTATTGAGTGGGATTAATTAGTGTTCTCCAACACTCCCCCTGAATTTCTACCTTGAATGCTTCAACATTCACAATTCTCAAATTTGCAAACTCAATCAATAACTCCATTTACAATCCATTTTCATGCAACTTTTTATACATTCACTCTTTCTCTTTTTTCCAACATGTCTTTTCACAATGATTCCTCAAAACAAGAATACTACAAAAATGTATATCCCAACACTTGTCTTTTGTATGTCCTTTCAGATTACAATGTCATCACTATGTCAACACTGCATAATTTGCATTCCTTGAATTGATTTTCTTTTAGTGGGAATATCTATATCATTCTCTCTTCTACCTATGTTATACCCAGTGCCTTGATACTTTGGCCTCATTCCTTGTTCATGCTTTCATAATCCTTTGTTAATTTTAGCACTTTCGGATTGACTAAGACTCAGAAAATCAGAATTTACTTGCTAATTAGATTCATTTAAATTTAGAGATTTATAGTTTCAGATTTAACACAACAAGGAAAATAAAGAAATGGAGACAAAACACAATTACTCGGGGAAAACCTCCTAGGAGGAAAAACCCAGCCAGAAAAGATCCTCAGATCTGATTATGGATTATAGTTATGCAAACAATACAACACTTATCTCATGTGCTTTTGTAGGTTCAGATTTTGCTGTCACTGAAGGTATGGTAGATCATGGTGGCTGCCTTCAACATTTACTTGATGGATGCTGAGGTTGTCTTAACCTAAATTACAGACTTTAAGAAGTTTATTGATTCCTTGTGATGGATTTTGCATCTCCTTCTAATGGCAGAGGTATGTTGTTGTTGTTGTCATGATTTCGCACCTTCTTCTATCTAGGTTGTTGTAGCTATCATGTATTTCGCACCACTTTAGCCCTACAGATTGCTTTAAGTGCAGATCTCTTATGACTTCTTGGAGTTCGCTTTAGGCATATAGATTTTGCATGAAGAAGTAGATCAGATTGATTGATTTACAAATGAATCTTGACCTCTTATTTATATGGAGCAAACTCCTCAACTAGGTCAGCCTTTTTAAATAATTAACCTTTTAATTATTTCCTTTATTTACCTTTTAATAGGGTCGGCCCTATTGGATAGTGCATTGAGTGTTTGTTTGTTATAGCATGGGGGATAGGGCCACGTTAGGGGGAAAATGGGCCAGCCGGATTCCAATGTTGCCTACGGCAATTTGAATCCGCCCTTTCCCTAATTAATATCAACACTCCCTCTTAATTAGGGAGAAGAACATAACTATAATCTTCCATCTTGCATACACAAGCAAGGAATGGATTTACATAATACAATCTTCCAGCTTGCACACAAGCATAGACTGGATCCACCTTACATTGCCCGTAGAGGGTGGAGAGGATCCTTTCAACCATCTTACATTGCCTGCAGAGGATGGTCAATCAATTACACTAATACCATCGTACATTGCCTACAGAGGATGGTTTAACAATTACACTTCTCCCTGAGAAGTTTTACAGTACCATCTTACATTGCTTGCAGAGGATGGTTTAACATTTACAATACCATCTTACATTGCCCGCAGAGGATGGTTAATAATTACACTTCTCCCTAATAAGTTTCCAATACCACCTTACATTGCCCACAGATGGTGGTTAACATTTACAATACCATCTTACAATGCCTGCAGTGGATGGTTAATAATTATACTTCTCCCTAAGAAGTTTACAATACCACCTTACATTGCCCGCAGAGGGTGGTTTAATACAATACAAAGTATCATAGAGATTGAGACTCCCTCTCAATTAGGGTTTCATTTTCCACAATACCAAGTCTATCCCTAAAGTACACAAACTTCACTTTGGATAGAGGCTTGGTAAAAATATCTGCAACCTACTCATCAGTGTTGACATACTTCAGCTGAATAGCACCTCTTTGCACCACATCTCGAATGAAGTGATAATGGGTTTTCACATGTTTTGACATGTCATGAAATACTGGATTGATAGACATTTTAATACAACTCTGGTTATCATAGTGAATAACTGTAGGATCCCATGGCTGACCAAATAGCCAAGCAAGAAGCTTAGGAAGCCACACTGCTTCTCTGGAGGCTACACTTGCTGCTATATACTCAGCTTCAGCAGTACTCAATGCCACTGAAGATTGTTTCCTACAAGCCTAGGAGATTACTGTGGATCCCAAGCTAAAATAGATACAAGAGCTGCTTTTCCTATCTTTGATGCTTCCAACCCAGTCTGCATTTGAATAACCTTCCAAGGTTATTGGAGTGTTAAGTGGATACTTCAGCCCAAAACCAATTGTGCCTCACAAGTATCTTAGGATATGCTTGGCAGCAACAAGATGAACATGTTTGGGCATGCTCATGAACTGGCTGAGAGCATTTATAGCAAAACATATGTCTGGTCTAGTGTTAACTAGATACATCAGTGATCCAATCAACTGCCGATACTCAGATGGATCTGCAAATTTAGAGTTAGCTGCAGAAACACTTAACTTCTTTAAGTTAGATTCCATAGGGTTAGACATGGGTTTATAGTCCATCATTCTAAATATTTTCAAAATGTCAATAGTATACTTTCCTTGACTTAGAAAAATTTTGTTAGATCTTAGCCATACTTCTAGACCTAGAAAATAATGCATTAGACCTAAGTCTTTCATTTCAAATTCTAAAGCTAATTCTTTCTCGCATCTAATAATAAGTTCATCTTTACCAGTAAGGAATAAGTCATCCACATAAAGAACTAGAATTAGCATTTCATCATTGGCTACCTTAAAGTATATGTTAGAGTCAGCATCATTTTTTCAAAAACCTAGACTTAGCAAGTATTTATCAGTTCTTTCATACCAAGCATGAGGAGCTTGTTTAAGACCATACAGGGATTTCTTTAACCTACACACATGAGTTAATCTATCCTGAATCTCATAATCCTCAGGTTGCTCAATATAGACTTCTTCCTCAATGACACCATTGAGGAAGGTAGTCTTAAGATCCATCTGATGTAGTTTCCAACCCCTAGTAGTAGCAATGGCTATTATAGTTCTAATAGAGGCATATCTAGCAACAGGAGCAAATGTTTCTTCATAGTCTATGCCTTCCTTTTGAGAAAAACCATAAGCTACAAATCTAGCTTTATATTTTTCAATACTACCATTAGCATTATGTTTAATTTTAAATAACCATTTAGAGGAAACAAGAGATTTACCTTTGGGTCTGGGCACAATGTCCCACACATCATTCTTAATGATTGACTAATATTCTTCATCCATAGCAAGTTTCCAGGCATGATAAATTAAAGCTTCTTCAACATTGCAAGGTTTAGTTTCAATAAGATTGTAAATCAAATCAACATAGTTGGAGAATACCTAAGGTCTCTTAGTTTGATGAAAGGTGCCACTGGGAGCAGCAAATCTTTCAGCTTCTTGAATGGTGTTCCTTATCCAAAGTGGCCTCTTTTTGGTAACAACAATGTCACTAGGAATATCAGTGGGATTCATGGGTTTTGGTGGATCATCATGATCATCTTGAGGTGGAGGTTCTACTTGCTCCCTCTGAATCTCAGGGTTAGAATCAACATTTATATCTTGATTGTCATTAGTTTCATCAATAACACAAGAACCTTTTGATTTCTTAAAAGCAATATCTTCTTCAAATGTAACATCCCTACTTACCTCAACATACCTTTGACCTGGAATGTATATTATGAATGCTTTGGAGGACTCACTGTAACCGACAAGAATGCCTTTCTTTCTGGAGGGTTCCAGTTTGGTTCATTTTTCTTTGGGAACATGAACATAAACAGGACTTCCAAAGATTCTGAGGTGACTGATATCTGGTTTGGATCTTATGAAGGCTTCTTTAGGGGTCATGTTCTTTAGAACATGGTGAGGGCATCTTTTCTGGATATATATAGCTGTTCTGGAGGCCTTTGCCCATAGGGAGGTCTGCAAGTCTTGATCGTGAATCATAGCCTTTGCAGCCTCCACAATAGTCCTATTCTTCCTTTCGGCAACACCATTTTGTTGAGGATTATATGGAACACAAAACTCCCTCTTAATTCCTAACTCAACACAAAAATCATAAAAGCTACCGGAGGTGTACTCACTTCCATTGTCAAATCTTAAACATTTAATTCTTTTACCAGAGGAGTTTTCAGTTAATGCTTTGAACTCTTTGAATTTACTTAGGACTTCATCGGATTCTTTAGATTTCAAGAAGTGTATCCAAGTTTTCCTAGATAAATTATCTATGAAGATCACATAATAAAGAAATCCACTAGGAGAAGCTATAGACATAGGACCACATAAATCAGAGTGAACAAGTTCTAGTTTGTCTTTAGCTCTATTTTAACTTTTATGAAATGGACTTTTGACATTTTAACCTATAGCACAACCTTTACAAGTGTTATCATGGATTTGACTGAGTTTAGGCATACGTTTGACTAAATTTTCAAGGGATGGAAGAGCTTGATAATGCAAGTGTCCAAGCCTTCTATGCCATAACTCACAGGATTTAGGAACCTCATTAATGAGTGCTTGAATAGGGTTAGTAGAGAGTTTATAAAGACTATCATATCTATGACCAATTATGCGAGCAGATTTAAAACTAGATTTCTTAGGCCATGCAAGAACTTTTCCATCAGAAAATGCAATTTGATAACCTTTATCTTCTAGAGCAGAAATGGAAATTAGGTTTCTTTTAATTCCAGGAACAAACAAGATATCACTGAGTTGCAAGGAAATTTCAGAAACTAATTTTAGAGAGGTAGAGCTAGAACCTCTTACCGAATAATGAGCGTCATCACCAATTACTACATGAAGGCTGGTGTCCTTTTCTACTAAGTCTGAAAGGTGATCATAGAAGCCTGTGATGTGTCTGGAGGCACCATTGTCAATCAACCAAGTATTGCTATCTGAAGGAACATTGCTAGACAGAGCAGAGATGAATAAAAAATCATCATTTTGTTCTGATACTTCATTTAGGTTGGCTTCACTTAGGTTAGGGTTATGCTAACATTCTTTAGCATAGTGACCAAATTTGTCACATCTAAAGCAATGGACACGCGAGATATCTCTTGGTTTCTTCCAAGGGTGTTGGGAACTAAATGGTCTGAATTCCCTATTTCTTTTAGGATAAGGTTTCTTCCAATTTCCCCCTTTCTTGCATTGTGTTGCAAGCATGTGATGATCATCTATATGGGGACTTTTGGTTTGACATCTTGTGATGAGGTGAGACTCTTCTTGGATATAGTCATTTTTAAGGTGATCAAGGGTGGGTAACTTAGACCTACCACTTATGGTTTGGATAAATGACTCCCATGAGTGAGGTAGACCATTTAGGGCAATCATGACAAGGTCTTTATCTTCCATGTTATGGCCAATTAAACCTAGCTGATTCTTTAGTTCTGAAATTCTCATAAAGCTGGAAATAATAGAATCTTCTTTTTCCATTTTGATATTAAGTAGTTGTTGTCTTAAACTAATTGCCCTACTAATATTGTTAATTTCATATGTACCTTGTAAATGGCTGAACATTTCCCTTGCAGTTGTAAATGAGGCAATAGAGGTGACTAGGTGGTCTTTGACTGAATCAATGAGAATCTTCCTAGCCTTGACAACATCCTTTTTGAATTGTTTTAGCTTGGCTGCATCCATAAGTTCAGTTAGCTCTTTTGCTTCTATGGATTGGAGAAGCTATAGCTCTCATACCATGTTAATTTTAGCACTTTTAGATTGACTAAGACTCAGAAAATCAGAATTTACTTGCTAATTAGATTCATTTAAATTTAGAGATTTATAGTTTCAGATTTAACATAGCAAGGACAATAAAGAAATGGAGACAAAACACAATCACTTAGGGAAAACCTCCTAAGAGGAAAAACCCAGCTAGAAAAGATCCTCAGATCTGATTATGGATTATAGTTATGCAAGTTACAATACACTACTTATCTCATGTGGTTTTGTAGGTTCAGATTTTGCTGTCACTGAAGGTATGGTAGATCATGGTGGCTGCCTTCAACATTTACTTGATGGATGCTGAGGTTGTCTTAACCTAAATTGTAGACTTTAAGAAGTTCACTAATTCCTTGTGATAGATTTCGCATCTCCTTCTAATGGCAGAGGTATGTTGTTGTTGCTATCATGATTTCACACCTTCTTCTATGTAGATTGTTATAGCTATCATGTATTTCATACCACTTTAACCCTGCAGATTGCTTTGAGTGCAGATCTCTTATGAATTCTTGGAGTTCGCTTTAGGCATATAGATTTCGCATGAAGAAGTAGATTAGATTGATTGATTTACAAATGAATCTTGACCTCTTATTTATATGGAGTGAACTCCTCAACTAGGTCGGCCTTTTTAAATAATTAACCTTTTAATTATTTCCTCTATCTGCCTTTTAATAGGGTCGGTCCTATTGGATAGTGCGCTGAGTGTTTGTTTGTTATAGCATGGGGGATAGGGCCACGTTAGGGGGAAAAGGTGCTAGGCGGATTCCAATGTTACCTACGGCAATTTGAATCCATCCTTTCCCTAATTAATATCAACATCCTTGACCTTTATAACCCATTTTTCATGATTATAAAACCAACATTCTTTTCATTATCATTTTTATAAAGATTTGTAGATTTATTAACATCTTCATCCCAAACAATTAAATAAAAAATACACTTAGGAAATGACAAATGTAGATCTCCTAAATTACATGAAACATCACATACCAATTGCTCTGACTTCAAACATTCATTGCCTTTTGCAAGTGATTGTTTTAACTCTTCATTTTCATCTTAAGTTTGTACAATTCTTTCCAAAGATCACAATTTTTATCTAGAAGTTTACATTTTTCTGCTTGCCTCTCTTTTATAATTACTCTCATATTTAATTTACTTATCTTCACTTCTATTAATTCCCTTTTAAAAAATCTATCTCAGAAGTTAAATTCTTAATCTTTTTTGTCATCTTCTTATCCATATTTTCCATTGAAACAAACAATTAAACTCACCTTATTCACTTGATTGCAATTCCATTATTCAATAGCTTGGTGTGCCTCCTCTTCCTTGATATCTTTTTACTATGATAGCCAATCCTCAACAACCAATGTTATACCCTTTTATTTTAGAATGACTTCAATTACCTGATCATGATGGTGTAAATGTTATTGCAATTTCCAATTTAATGAACAAGTTATATGCAAGATGGTATATTTTCAGTTTTTGGTATTATGACTATGACAATAATATTATTGTCTTTCTTTTGCTGCAGGTATAAAGGATGAACATGTATCAATTTCAATGTCATCCCCTTTCTTTTGAATGATGTATATATAGGAAGGTAGTCACGATCAAGTGGCACCTTGATCGGACATGTCTTTTAGACATGTCCAACCAAGATGTCACTTGGTCGGGACTGTCAACCGATCGACTCGGTGTTTATGATAACTAATCGATGCCATTATAAATGATAATAGATTGATATAAACACACCTGATAATGAATCAGTATCAAAGCGAACAAGCCCGATTACTAATAGCATTACATATCATATCGAGTTAATACTCTGATAGTATATTAATGCCGATTCATAAATGAATCGACATTAATATGCTATCGGGTTACTAGCCCGATAGCATTTAGATCGATGCTTAACTATGTTAAGCAGGTCATCGATCTAATCCATATTTATCCAATATCAATATCATAATCAAGATTAATGTTACAGTTTGATAAACATATTCAGTTCAGAAAGCATAAGTCAGATAATCTAATAGCATAGGTGAGTAAATCAAAACAGAATAGAGGAGATTAACAGGTTAGGAAAGTCTTATCTTGCAGAAGCTACTAATGCATTAATAGATAGTACTCCTTCTCCAATCGATTATTTGCTAATCATTCAACTCTCTTTGACAACGGTTTTTCAAACAAAAACTTTAATAATAGCTCACCTTATTTGCTTGATTAATGCTACAGTGATTTAGATCACTTTTTGTGTGCTACAGCTACAGCTATGTCTTATGATTTCAAACCTTAACTTCTTTTAAGCTATAGCTACTTATGTCTGATGGTTTCAACCCTTTCTCATATTTCAGCTATCTTCTTTATTAGCTGCAACTAAAAAAAAACTAACCTTTGTGCTCTAGAACTTTTTATTATTAGACAACTTACTTCACAAATTTCTATGGTTTCTCCCGCTTAACACTAATTTTCTTGGTTTCTGCTACATCAATTTAGATCACTTTTTGTGTGCTACAGCTACAGCTATGTCTTATGGTTTCAAACCTTAACTTCTTTTAAGCTATAGCTACTTATGTCTGATGGTTTCAACCATTTCTCAAATTTCAGCTGTCTCCTTTATTAGCTGCAACTAAAAAAAACTAACCTTTGTGCTCTAGAATTTTTTATTATTAGACAACTTCACAAATTTCTATGGTGTCTCCCGCTTAACACTAATTTGCTTGATTTCTGCTACAGTGATTTAGATCACTTTTTGTGTGCTATAGCTACAACTATGTCTTATGGTTTCAAACTTTAAGTTCTTTTAAGCTATAGCTACTTATGTCTGATGGTTTCAACCATTTCTCAAATTTTAGTATCTTCTTTATTAGCTGCAACTAAAAAAAAACTAACCTTTGTGCTCTGGAATTTTTTATTATTAGACAACTTACTTCACAAATTTCTATGGTGTCTCCCGCTTAACACTAATTTGCTTGATTTCTGCTATAGCGATTTAGATCACTTTTTGTGTGCTACAGCTACAGCTATGTCTTATGGTTTCAAACCTTAACTTCTTTTAAGCTATAGCTATTTATGTCTGATGGTTTCAACCCTTTCTCAAATTTCAGCTCTCTCCTTTATTAGCTACAACTAAAAATAACTAACCTTTGTGCTCTAGAATATTTTATTATTAGACAACTTCACAAATTTCTATGGTGTCTCCCACTTAACACTAATTTTCTTGATTTCTGCTACAATGATTTAGATCACTTTTTGTGTGCTACAGCTACAGCTATGTCTTGTGGTTTCAAACCTTAACTTCTTTTAAGCTATAGCTACTTATGTCTGATGGTTTCAGCCCTTTCTCAAATTTCAGCTACCTCCTTTATTATCTGCAACTAAAAAAAACTAACCTTTGTGCTCTAGAATTTTTTATTATTGGACAACTTCACAAATTTCTATGGTGTCTCCAGCTTAACACTAATTTGCTTGATTTCTGCTACAGCAATTTAGATCACTTTTTGTGTGCTACAACTACAGCTATGTCTTATGGTTTCAAACCTTAACTTCTTTTAGGCTATAGCTACTTATGTTTGATTGTTTCAACCCTTTCTCAAATTTCAGCTATCTCCTTTATTAGCTGCAACTAAAAAAAACTAACCTTTGTGCTCAAGAATTTTTTATTATTAGACAACTTACTTCACAAATTTCTATGATGTCTCCTGCTTAACACTAACACTTTTCAGAATGCTACAACCTCCTCTAAGAAACAAAGCATTGTAGCTTCTTGATATGAATACGCATCTATTCTGCAAATTACTATCTTTGCTTTACCTTGACAAGCTTACTTGGAGTAGCAAACACTCTACTGTTCCTATCCTTTAGAATTTACATTGGTCTCTAATTAGAACTGAAAAATAGTGATGCTGCTTGTGGTTACCTTGTACGTGGTGGTGGGGAGAATCAACAATTGTATTTTAATACCTATGGCTTTGAATACTTCAATAATTTTTAGCAAACCCTTCGACAGTTTCCACAACTACAGTTCTCCTCCTGGCTATTCTCCTTAGCTGCATACAAACAAAATTCAGCAATCTCCTTCAATCTTTTTCCCTTGGCAGCAATACTCTTAAATCTCCTCTAGTAGCATCCCTTGACTCTGGATTTGTAATGGCAGTGAATTCATGCTTCAACAATTTGTTAACACACCAGCCCCTAAACCCTTTAAAACTTTCTACAACTTCTCTTAGTTGTAAACTTTTCTCTCTCAACCAGCTAACACTTTTGCATATCTTCCAAGCTCTGATACTACCCTGTGAGTGGTGCAAGCATTAATTTCCCCCACTCAGTCAAATTGAGCTTTTAAAGCAAAAACTTCCCACCAATTAGCCTTTAATGCATCATCTAGAAATGTCTATGAAATTAGATTAGTCTAGAAAATTAAGTCAGTGAAAGATTGTTCTCGAAACAACTTGATCCTTTCAAAGACCTCTATAAAACAAGTCGAATGTATGCCATTTCATTGAAGGTAATAAAAATTGTTTTTCCTGTGGTAGCACCTCATATTTTTTGTGTTTGAATGGTTTAAATATTTCTCCATCCACCCCAATAGAGTGGTCTCAGAGCTGGATGGATCATGTTTCCTGGGAATAGCTGGTCGCTGGTGTGTAAGAAATCTGATCATAGAGCCAAGCAAAATTGAGATCGGGGTCTATTGAAAGAAGAAATCACTTGAAGTCAGTCTACAGTAGAAGGTGCCTGCCACAAATGTATCATTTCAGTTTTAATAAAGGTCTAGATTTGCAGTTGATGCATCGTTAGAAATATCAAAATATTGAAAATTTGCGAAGTGTGGAAATCCTGCTAAAAGAATGAGTAAGTCGTCATAGCTCTTATTGCCATTTATAGTCAAACAAAGGAAATCATGGTGCACGTGATAGATAGCAAGACAGAGAATCATAGATTGCTACCTAATATGCGACCAGCCTTAAATCACACATACTAAGAAATATAGTAAGCCTAGAGAATTTCAGTCAACTCTGAGTGTTTAACACTTCAAATCGCTTGAAGTCATTGTTTGCAGTAGAAGGTGCCTGCCACAATGGTATGATCTTAGTTTTGATAAAGATGTCCGAATTTGCAGTTGATGATTAGAAATATCAAAACATTGAAGATTTGCAACTGTGGAAATCCTGCTAAAAGAATGAGGAAGCCGTCATAGCTCCTATCGACATTTATTGTTAAAAAAAAGAAGAAGAAGAAATCACAGCACAGGGGATAGATAGCACTCCTAGATGGAGAATCACAGATTCCTACCTAATATACTACCATCCTTAAACCACACATACTAAAAAAACATATTAAACGTAGAGAATGTCAGTCAAAAGCCTAGAAATCAAAGCTTAGTGTGTGAGATTTAAGCCAACATACCGATCACCAAACAAAGAAACAAGTGGCTGCAGTGAAGGGACCAAGAAAGTGAATAATTGCAGTAATAGATCAAGGAGGATCATTGTATTCAGGTCACTTGTCCATGAGAGAGACAAAATGATTGTCGGAAAAGAAGAGTCATTCCAAAGAGGGTTTGGAGATATTTTTGAAGCTGCAAAATCAAGGAATCAACAAAATTAAACAACTACATTAATCTTTGTTGTTAAAGAGGTCAGTTAATATTTTTAAAAAAATGATTTGTACAAAATCTGTGAAGTGTATGTAAGAGTTTGCACAAGTAAAAAAAAATTTTAGTTGTCTTGAAGTTGACAAGTCACTGTGAAAAGAAATGTTCAAAAGGAGTAACCTCACACTTCATCTGGAACAAATGAAAGGATCAAATTTGTTTATCTACAACCTAAGCTGGAGATCAAAAGAGGCTGCAGCCAAGAGAGCTCTTAATAGAGTTTCTCCTCTGCAACTAGACTTTCTCCTCTACAACCATAGTTGTTTTCATCAAGGTAAAGGTGTACATCACTTCCTAACTTCTAATTGCTTCTTATTTACTGAAAAGAACAATAGTATGCAACAAACTAACTTCCTTTCAATTTATTGTGAAACCTAACTTCTAATTGCTTCTTATATACTGAAAAGAACAATAGTATGCAACAAACTAACTTCCTTTCAATTTAGTGTTAAATGACAAACTAACTTCCTCTCAATTTACTCAGAAATGACTCTGAGTGTTAAACTTTCTACATTGTAGAATACAGATCTAGCTAGAAAAGAGAAAACAAAACTTGTAGGAGAAAATAGAACAAAGAATAGAGAAAAAGAAACTCTATTAATTCATTGCATAAATACTAAGCATGCTTTTATACAATAAGAAGCACTACATGAACATAGGATTACGGTGGAGTCAAAGGCAATCATTGGCAGTGAAAGAGGCATAACATGAATAGTTAACTAGTTGTTTGCATTGATTGCTTAGTTAGGCTTATATAATATAGTGCACGACTGCCTTATTTACGGTGGAACTATTGCTTCCCATAAATTATGGACATGAGACAAGTGCATGCGCTAATAGTGAGGTGACTTGATAAGATTGGCAATTTTCCCTTTCATTTCCTTGCTTGCTAGGCCTTTACCATTGTATTGTCTTACATATATATATATATATATATGGAAATAAATTAATTAAAGTCCTACAATATTGATGGTTAAAAGGAAAACTATAAATTTTTAAAATAAAAGTCTGATGTCCCTAATCCATAATTATTTTCAGCACTCACCTTTTAGTAGCTACTTCAAATTTTAGTTCTTATTATTATTATGATACATTTTTCTTATGTTTATGTCTATGCTTCTCTTTCCTCTTTTCTCATTATTCAGATGATAGTTGGCATGTTACATATAGAATCGAGAATCAACTTCTACAAATCGTCACCCATATCTCACATATTCAATCCATGAAGTAGGGCAGTAGGGTGGGAGGCATGCCATTATTTCTAGCAACTAGAATTATTCTCTATTCTGCCTAGGGCTTCCCTTCCATTCCGTAGATCCTACAAAGGATGAAAGAGAGACAAAGGTTTGATGCTCAAAGTTGTGCGTGGGGGAGACTCTTTGATTGCTAGTTGAAACCTATCCCTCTCCACTAGTCAAGGTACTGGTCTCCTGCGGGGGCATACTCCTATCTCTTTCTTTTGAATCCAAGGTAGGGCATCTAGGTAGGGAATACATCTAAAAGGAGAGGAGCATCTAGGCATGAAAATACTCCTCTATCCGGATTGGCAAGGCTAGGCCCCTATACTATCTTGATTTGGTAGATGGAGCTCACTAAAAGGTAGGGATCAAAGTTTAGGGATTAGCTAGGAGTTAAAAGCAGCATTGCTCGAAATAAGCTAAGTGTAATTTTAGTAAACTAGAGAAATCTATGTAGAAGACATAGAGAAATGTCATTTTCAAGGCTCTTATCTTACTTTGTTTTAGTTATTTTATTGTTTGAATTAAAATCTAATTGAATTCAAACCAAGGCCAGGTAGGGGGTATGGTAGGCCATGGAGTCCCCGATGATACTCTTCTAGAGATCCTTCATTGGTTGTAAAGAGACCCCATATAAATTAAGGCTTTCAGAAATTAGTGCATTTTCAAACTCCGCATTCATATCGTATGCATTCAAACACACAGGGAAAAAAGAATCAGACCTTTCAAAAGCATTCCTAGCTAGGTTCTAATGCTCAGGCCATAAGCTCTCGAAAACACTTAAGCTTGGACTCCTAGGCCAAGAAAGAGGCAACATGCCCAAATAATATCCCAATCTCAGTTAGGGTTCAGAAATTCTTTGCATCCAACGAACCTCTGGTCCACAATCATGATGGTCGCCAAAACAAGCAAGCTTACCCTTTAGCTGCACCTACCCTACCTTTCAGGAGCTCCAATGTATCAGGTTCTAAATAACCATCTTTTCATCAATCAACTCCTAACTTTGTATGTAAGGATCAGAAATGGAGCAAGAAATCCATGGGTAGCAAAAATTTTGTTGTACCTTTCGAATCCATGAACCCCATGATTGCCCGAGTCAAAGAAAATGTCTTTTTTGCACAATGGTGTGGTATAGGAGGGAATAGAAAATACATGATCTCATGGTGGATGTCCTCATTTCTAGGTTTGATCACAACCAGACAGCTATGGCATGATTTCTTTCTTCTAGATTGTGTTGACTCGTCCCTAAAGAAAGTAATCACGGAAAGTTATCCTGTGTTCTTCCAAGGGTCATCATTGAAATTTATAAATTGGAAACTAGGCTTTGACCTAACAAAACATAGATTTGAGAAATCCCCTATTTGGTTGTCTTTAGTGGGCCTCCCATCTGAGTTTTGGAGCTGGGAGGCTTTGCTGAAAATAGGTGATGCTTTAGGATCCCTAGTGGGTATTAAGGAGGAATTTCCAAAAGGTTTTAAAGGAGATGTAGCAAATATCTATGTGGAGATTGACCTTAAAATAGGCTTCTATAGTGACCTAGAAATTATTTCAGAAATTGGAAGATGGAAACAGAAAGTGAGAAGGTTGGGAAAGGAAATCCCTGGCAAATAGATCCTTCAAAACCAAATAATCAAAAATAGATCAATGGCAGCCTCAATAGGTGCTATCCACCTCACACACCAGCCTGAAGAGTGAACTACTTTAGAGCAAGAAGGTCAGAAGTTGGTTAGGGTTCAAGATAATCTATTGGCTCCAACTGCAGTGGTTGCAGATGAGGTAGGCAAGAATGTTAGTCAACAGTTTCAAGATAGAGGCCATGTTTCCTCTCTGGTGCCTTCAGCTCCTCTAGACCCACAGATGCTTCACACTCCTAGACCAAATCACCTCCCTAAAGAGACTCAAGGTGAGTTGATGCATTGCATTATAGGTATGGTTTCCCCAACTTCTCTTCCTTCTCCTTTTAGTTGTCCTCCCCTCATTCTCTCCCTGATTGTTAAGATGCAGTCTCCAAAAGTAGTTAGAAGTCTGTTTGGTAAAAAAAAAACTCCTTCCCTAACCATAGGAGCTTTTAACATCTTTTTTGAGCCTCCTATTAAGGTCCCAAACTAGAAAAATAGTTTAAGGCGAAATAAGCATAAAGGTTCCCTTCAGTAAATTAAACCTAACAAAAAACTAATGCAAATTTCTAAAATCCTGCAGGAAGAGGAGGTCATTGAAAATGATCTTAAAGCTGATTTGGAAGAGGACCACGAGACTCTTCTATCTAATGGTGAGATTTACTCTCCCTCAGACTTACCCTCTCTAGAATAGTTTCTTAATCTATCGACCGATAGTCCAAACCCATTGATGTTATCCGTGACTTTACCTCCTCAAGATCTGGGCTTCTCTTTAGACCAGAATGCTAAGAAACATCTTTGGGATCTAATATTTCAGGATGAAGATCCAGACACAATTTTAGATACCCCCCAGCAGCCTTGTACTCTCAGGTCAAGGGGAAAAGGAAACTAGGTCTGCATCGAAATCAAGAGGGATTGGTAAAACCAGACTTTGGCTCTTCTCCTCCTAAGAAGGGTCGCAAATCTCTTATTGAAGCCATACCTTTAGATGGTGCTGCAGAGAACCAATCAAAACTTCAAGATCTTTGGAAAGTAGGGAAGGGGAATCCCCTTCCTGAACAACAATAAAAATCTTATCGTGGAATGTTAGGGGCCTCAATGTCCCTAACAATCAAAGAGTGATCAAAAGGAGGATTCTTTTGTTCAGTGCAGATATTATTTTTTTGTAATAAACTAAACTAGATAGTATGCAAGCAGTTGCATTTGGAAGTGGAATTAGCTCCCTATTTCATATGTCCTCAGAAGTGACAATGGATTCAGAAGGGGCTTCAAGAGGCTTAATGATAATTTGGAAGCCTTCCCAACTTAAAGTTGACAATATTGCTTCAAATAGAAACTGGATCCTAGCTAAAGTTTTTCATCTTTAGTATAGTACAACCTTCTTTGTTATAAACACTTATTGCCTAGTTTCCCCTCTCAAAAAATGACTCCTATGGTCTTCCTTAGACAAAGTCTTGTCTTCATTAACTAAGGAACAACTCTTTATAGGAGGAGACTTCGATGCTATTAGAAGAGCTTCTGATAAAAGGGAAGGCTTAATCCGCTTAGGTGGATCTCAATAAGACTTCAATGACTGGATTGATAGGAATGGTCTGATGGAAATAGACTCAGGTGACTTATTCACTTGGATAAATAGAAGGAAAGGATTTAGCAACATAGTGGAAAAAATATATAGATTCTTTTGGCAAGGAGATCTGAGGGGCTTTCCATTCTCCCCCTCCTATTCTATTATTCCCTACTCAGGATCAGATCATTATCACATATTGCTCTCCTTTCTTGGCAACAAGGAAAGATACAAAGCCCCATTCAGGTTTGAGAACATGTGGATGAAGGACCCAAACTTTCTCACTCTGATAGAAAACTGGTGGAAGGAAGCATCGGTTGAAGGCTCAAAACTCTTTTGGTTTACTTCTAAGTTGAAAATTGTTAAGCAGAAATTGCTTCAATGGAACTCCTAGCACTTCAAAAATATCTTCTCAACAAAAAGATCAATAGAAGAAAGAATGCCAACACTAAATGATAAGATCATCCTAGAAGAAATGGACCACGAATCCTTCCAACCAAAAAAGATGCTCCTATTGGAATATGAGGATATTTTATCTAAAGAAGAAATATTCTGGAAACAGAAATCTAAAGAGAATTGGCTTAGAATGGGAGACAAAAATACCAAGTTCTTTCACAATGTAACAAAGATTAGAAGGGGTAAGAATTGGATATCAAAACTAGAGTCTAAGGATAACCAAACCACAAAGGACCCTAATGAGATTAAGAAGAAAATTACCACTTTCTTCATTAATCTTTTAAATAATCTAGATGGATCTCAATTGTCAGAGAAAAGAAAGATGTTGGAAGTGATCCCCAAAGATTATCATAGATGAGCAAAATCAAAATCCTAATGAGAGAATAAAGATCGATGAAGTATTTCAAGCCCTTAATCAACTGCCCTTGGGTAAAGCTCCTAGCCTAGATGGTTTCCTTGTAGACTTCTTTAAGAAGTGTTGGCATATTTTAGGTCAAGCTCTTGTGGAAGCTCTCGAATGCTCAAGAAGATCAGGAAGAATTCTTAAGGAAGTAAACAACACGTAAACCTGGGAGATTTCAGACCTATTTCTCTTTGCAATATAGTTTATAAAATCCTTTCAAAAGTCATTGATGGTCACGCCCACAAAAGGATATGAAAATCACAGTAAAAACTTTCTTGGGATTTGTGCATTCCAACAAGTGACCAATATCTCTCTCTATAGACATTCATTTACTTGTCAAACTAGGGGATGTATACTTTAAATGGTGTAGCAAAATATATGCACTAGGAACTTATTTTGGTCAAATCTTAGCAGAAATACATACTGAAAAGAAATCCTACCTATGCTACAGGAACGTAATGCAAAGCTCTTTAACTCAACTATGATTTGATTACGATAGAAACCATAATAACTACAACTGAAACACAAACTATGAACTGGCCTTATGCTATAGGAACAGACACAGTGATGGATTCCTTATGCTGCAGGAGCAATGTAAAGCTGAGTTTGTATAAAAAATTTAAAGATGAAAGCAAACTGAAGCTTAACAGGAAAGAACAACTAACTAGCTAGCTATAGATACCTACTAAGTGGGCCCCCTTAGCAAGCATCTCCAAATTACACAGATGCTAAACTCAAAACTTCATTGAACTTTATTCATAAAAACAGAATGATATACATTGTTTTGTTGATATGGAAACTAACAACAAACTCTACTTCTAGTTAAACAGATTCTGTCTTTCATTATCATATTGATTCTTACATAACATCTACTATTCTTATTCTATCCTTTTCTTACTCTTCTCTCGCGCAGGAGGAGAAGCTTTATTTAAAAACAAGAGAGCAACTAACTAACTAACCCCATCAAAGAAAGACATGGAAGTAAAACATATCCTCGAATCAAGGAACAAACTTCATAAATGAATTTATGCATTCAACCCGATCCAGAGAGAATCTACCGCTCCACTCTTTGTCATTAAAATTCTTTCCCATGATTTCGGTCAAAGAGTCTTCACTGGAGCTTCCTCGAAGTCGTGTAGGAAATGGACTTTACTGCAAGGCCGAGATTGGCTGCACTTGACTTGATCGTTCTTCAACAACCTATGAAACAAAAGGTAACAGGAAACAGAAAAGGCGTATGGCACATACACGATATCTATTCATTAATCACACATTTTAGATTTACTTCATCATTCAAAAACTGTATACGATATACCAGTCATTTTAGGGCGTCGATAGGGCAATAAATGCAATCAAGTCAACACAAAAAGCTATAGGAATATAAAAGTATCTTGCTATAGGATATCCCAAAAAGGTTTCACAAAGTCTGAACATCCATGAAATAACAAAAGTAAATGCATTTAAAATTTTATCATAACATCCAAATTATGAGCATATTTTAAGCTCATCAGTCATGACCAATAGAATGAATCCCTTCATGGAATCTATTATATCAGAAGAACAAAGAGGGTTTGTAGCAGGCCGCTGAATTCTTGGTGGAGCTATAATAACACAAGAAGCAATCCACACTCTCTAAAGAACAAAAGGACCAGGTATGATGATTAAAGTAGATATATCAAAAGCTTCTGATAGTGTATATTGGTGCTTCCTTTGCAAGGTTATGCAAGCTTTTGGCTTTGAAAAACATTGGATTGATTGGGTATTTGAATGCATTTCCACTCCGAAATTTTCAATCTTGGTAAATGGGAAACCAGAAGGTTTTTTCTCCTCTTCAAGGGGAATCAAACAAGGAGATCCTATCTCTCTTTTTCTCTACATTATAATGGGGGAGGTATTGGGAAGGACAATTAAAAGAAGCCATATGAACAATTTTTTAGAGGAAATCAAAGTAACTAGAAATTTTGCAATCACACACCAGTAGTTTGCAGATGATAATCTCCTTTTGGGGGCAGAAAAAATCAAAGAAGCAACCCATGTAAAACAAATTCTAGATACCTTCGGGAAAGCTTCAGGCTAAATAAGAAACAAGGATAAGTTAAAGGTCTATTTCTTCTCTACCTCTAAACTCTTGTTGTCTAAAATACTTAGAATTCAGGATTGTAGTGAAGGATCCCTTCTTTGTATCCATTTGGGTATCCCAATAGAACAAGGCATGAGGAATACTAAATCGTGGGATCCTCTTAAGCTAAAAGTTGAACATACCTCAAATTCTTGGAAAGGGAAATGGTTGTCTTGGGCGGGCATACTAGTGATGATTCAAGCAGTGTTCTCAGCTCTGCCCATTTATCTATTATCCACCCTATCCCTCTCAGCAAGTACCAATGCTTTTTTAATTAAGAAGATGAGAATTTTTTTTGGCAAAATACTGCAAAGAAACATAAAATTGCTTTAATTGCATGTGAAAAAATAATCAATCCAAAGATCCTAATGGGTTTAGGCATTAAGGATCTCAAATTGCAAAACAAAGCTTTAGGGACCAAACTAGTATGGAAGTTCATTAAGAATCCCAACATCATATGGGCTAGAATGCTAGCAACCAAGTATTTACCTAATCAAGATCGGCTCAATATTCTAAGAGTAGACACATTCCCCAATGGATTGAGAACCTAAAATTTAATAATCTCTTGCAGAAATCTGATTTCAAAACAAATCACATGGGACATCTGAAATGGATTATCAAGCCTTTTTTGGTAGGATTCTTGGGGAGGCTACCCATCTATTGCGAGTTCCCTTAACATGCCTATAACAGAGAACTGGCTTAAGCATCATTGTGGTGTCAGAGTGAGAGATTATCTGATTGAGGATGGCTCACCCAATTCTCAAAGCTAGAGGTGGAAATTATTGGAAGTAATTCCAACCTCAAGGGATGAAATAGATCAACTATTAGAGCTCTTAAAAGCAAGAAATATCAATCCAAGAAGAGGGAATGATTCTTTAATATGGTCATCTTCTAAAACAAAGCACTACAATCCTAAAGATGGTTATAGAGTGCTAGTTAGAAACACTGTTTGGGATCAATTGGATATTCCAAAGAAGTTGTTTTGGAGCTCTCAAGTCATTCCTAAGGCAAGGATCTTTGCATGGCTAGCCTATCAAAGGAAGATCTTAACTGCAGAAAAGTTCACAAAAATGGGGTATGCAGGACCTTCTAGGTGCATCATGTGTAAATATCAGTCAGAGACAGTGGACCATCTACTACTCAACTACCCCTTTACATCTAAATGTTGGCGATGGCTTTGTGCAAAACTTGGGCTGATCACAGCCCTACCAGATGACATTAAATCCCTTTTTGAAAGTTGCCCTTTTCCAGGTAAGGAGAGAACCTTGAGCATAGTTATGGAAGTATCCTCATTATGTGTAGTCTAGGAAATTTGGAAGGAGAGGAACCGTAGGTTATGTGATGACAAATCCAGAAGGTTAGAAACAATCCTAAATTCAATTGCAAGACAACCTTATCTTTGGAACTATCTAAAGATTTCTCCTCATGGGATGAAAGCGTCATGAAAAAATGGCATGGAATCAGGATTTCTCCCTCCTTTGGGAAAAAAGAAAACATGAGGAAGGCTACTACCTGGTCCCCACCAAATCCTGGCTGGCTAAAACTAAATTTTGATGGTGCTTCTAGAGGAAATCTGGGTCCTTTAGGCATTGGATATGTAATAAAAGATCACATAGGGGCAATTCTAGGGAAAATGGAAAAGCCAATCACTCCGGACACAAACAAAACAACAGAATTCAAAGCATTGCAATTTGTATTGATAGATTTCCTAAAGCATGGCTTAAAAAATATTTTAGTGGAGGGTGATTAAGAGATAGCAATAAATGCAATCAAGAGGAGAAAAAATCCAAATTGGAGATTGCAGGGAATCTTAAACAATATAATTTCAAGCCTGGATAGAATTGAAAACTATGAAGCAAAGCACATATATAGAGAAGCAAATTCAAAGGCAGATGCTCTTTCGAAAATTGTTGCTCAAGGAACCTACATTTATAGGTGGGATTAGGGAAATCTGCCTACTACCCTAGCAGACCATTTCACTTCATAGGTAAAGGCCCTAAAGGATACCAAGTTCAAATGCAAGAGACTCTCAAGAAAGTGAGAAATCTAGTTAAAAACATTTCCTTAACAGGGAAAACATTAAATTTTAACTTTGGCAGTCAAATGAAATGGCTACCTCAATTTCAAATTCAAAACTTAACTCTTTTGGGTCAAATAAGGGTTTAAGGTTTTTTAATTTTAACCTTTTCCTATGTTGTGAAAAAATCCTTTCATTCTATTCTTGCATTACCTTTTTCCACTTAAGGAAGGGTTGGTCTATCATGAGAAGTGTCCCCCCCATTAGATTTTTCCCTAGGTGATCCCTTAAATTTTCCAAATTTTACGCCTCACCTATGTCTTGTTCTAATGTTTGTCACACTCCTTAATAATTGTGCAACTCATTTTTAATCCTACAGTTGTCATTGTTTCGCTAGGCAAAGATGCTAGCAGGTTAATGTTCATGAAATGGCGAAAAGGCTAGGCAGGCCCAACTAGATGATTGACCGTCTGATTAAAGGACTACATCTTGTTTTGAATCCAATGGCTCACATTTCTTTGCTAGCCCAAAGTGCACATGATCTACCCTTTATGAAGTAGCGAAAGACTTGATGGGTCCTAGAGGCGAGCGACTCATTTGGTTAAAGGATGATTGGCTCAGTAAAGATCAACAACTTGCATTTATTCATGGCTGAAAGATACCCATTGTTTACCTTTCATGAAGTTGCGAAAGGGTGGAGGGTTCGGGTGAGGTGGTATATGACAAAGGTAATGGACAAGCAAGTTGTCGAGATCCAATGGTTCTCATTGCTTTGCGAAGATAAGTGGCCTGAGGTTTAAGCTCTGCGAAATAGAAAAAGGGTCAATGGGCCCAAAGGATAGGCGGGTCATAAGTTTTAAAGTCCAATTAAGTAGGATTTAATCAGATGGTTGTCTTGGATTCGCAGCCTCAAGTCAAGCAGAGATTAATGTTTGTGAAATAGAGAAATGATGTGGCAATCACATGATGGTTGACATGGCAAGATAGATGCATTGTTCCATGGAAAGAATTAGTGACTTGTCACATACACGTGGCTCTAAAGGGTAGTTGAGGGCCCGCCTTGGTTCAACTGAAAGTTATGTTGAGAATCGTGAAGGAAAACACATGGCGGCTTCAGAATGGAACCCGATGGAACCTCCTGAGCAAATAGCTGACTACCACATGGCGTTTGTTAACTGGTGATGCAATAAAGCAAGTGGTCTTTGAGTTAAAGGGCCCACTTTAAAAGGTTTGAGCATGTTAAATAGTGTACGTCTCAAGATTGATCTAACAGCTATCATTGTTTCACAGCCCGAAGATGCTTGCAGCTTAGCCTTTGCGAATTGGCGAAAACTGTTAGCCGTTACGGTTGAGCGCAGTTAGTTAGGAAGACTAACAGTCATTGTAAGAAGTAAAGACTAAGCAAGTCGATGATGATCTAATGGCTGGTGTTGTTTCATGAGGTAAAAGTGTGCATGGTTTAGTGTTCGTGAAATGGCGAAAAGAAGGTAGGGCCCATCACTAACACAGAAAGACCAACAAGAGTAAAAGTAGTGCAAGTGTCCAAGATCCAACGATCATCATTTCCTTGTGAGAGAAAAGTTCTAGGGATTTAAACTTTGTGAAATGGCAAAACAATGAAACAGAGAGGTACTCAGAAGGTTTGTTATCCATTGGAGCCCATTTTTTGAATTCAATTTGTGAATTCAATTCTAAGGTGATGGTTGAAGCATGTAGGATTAATTTCCCAATTCGATGCTGGTTTGCCATATTAGGGTCCACATCAACTTGAATGTTGGCATCTTTTCAATGAGTCTGTTGTAGGGGAATTGGTGCAGAGTGGTTTTCTTCAAGTGAATAGTAGGTTTTTTGTGCTTTTTCTTGCTAATTGTAGTCTAAAAATTGGTGTTGCTCTGTGAATTGTTTCATTAGAGTTTTGTGCAAATCTCATTTGGCATAGTTGCATTAACAAGATGGCACCAAGAAGGGAATTAATAGGAAAGGTTAACTACCAGGATAGGAATATTTGTGATGGTTTTCTGGAATAGATAACTATGTCTACCAATGTTAGGGCCAAGGCTAAATAATTGGTACCAAAGAACCCTTGTTTAAGAATTAGGGATGGCCTTTATGACAAAGGTAATTGGTTAAGGGATCCATAAATAGGGATGTTAGGTTTAGGATTGTTCAAAGTAGGTTTCGGTCAGAGACATTCTCTTGCCCCTTTAAATAGTATCTGGGAATTGGATGTGGGGAAGCTTGTAGTCCATGGGGTATGCATGGATGTAGATTTGTTGACCCTAATTGCACAAAGCTATGACCCTATAGCTAGATGCATCAGAAGAGTGAAGGGATCAGCCCTAATTGAAATTAACGATGATGAATTCAGAAGTGTGTTTAAGCTCAGTGAAGCTTCAAATTTGTTAGAGCCTATTGATTTTGAATCACTGGCCCAGGTTTATAATGAACAAAGGGATCACCTTAGGAGTGGCCCATTGAAAGAGTTCTTTGTTAAGATAGGGGGGTTAACTGTTGTAGCCCCTAACACCATGGAACCCTTCTCCCTGAATCTGTTTACTCTAAGAGCTAAGGGTATGTATTGGGCACTTTGTCAGATTTTTGGAGAAGATGTTGAGAAAAAACATGCCAACCCATTACATGTTGATGATTGCACAAATTCTAAACCCCACTCTGGTAATAACATTTGATTATGCTCCCTATCTCACTGATGCAATTCATGTAGGGCTGGTAGGGATAAAGAATGGTAAGGTCGTTAGACCATTTGGATGGTATTCTCTTCTAATGCACATGTTTTTGTTCAAGGGTGTTGATTATTTTGCAAAAGAAATGGATTTAGTTAAGGTGAATGATAAGGAAGAGATGCCTGTTTAACTTTGGAGTACTGTTTTATCTTGGGATAGAGAGGATGCTAGCTATCTAAATTTTGGTAGATGCTTTGCATCTAAGATTAGGATTATTTTGTGCACAAAAAACCCTAGGATTCCAAAGGCTCTCTTGGAATTCCTCAAGCCCAAGGAGTTTGCAGAGGGTATCAAGATTGTTCATAATTTGGGAGATATGTATTTGTATCCTATTTCTACAGTTTTTAGAGTATATGTTTTCAAAGGCACTCCATTTTTATTGCCTTATCAAGTCCCACTGAAGATAGGAATTGCTTAAGTCTTAAGGCAATTTGGAGGTGTACAAGAGGCAAAGCTGACAAATAGAGGTAAAGGGACTATTTTTCCAACTATTACCATGGCACATCATTTTGTGATCACTAAAGGTGGCTAGAAGTATTTTGAAGAATTATTTAAACCTTATAGGTTGTCAACTGCAGTTTCAAGATTTGCAGATCCTAACGATTTTTTTAATGGCAATTTTAGGAAGAGAGCAGTTTGTAAAGGTAGGCCTCACCAATTTTGGTTCCTTGAAGATCTAATTAGGAATGAATTCAATCTGGATGAGCAAGAATTGAGGAAAGAGAAGTGGGTTGCATATAAAAGGGATCTTGATTTCATTCATCAATTTGATAGTAGTTACGATCCTCTTTCTATTTTTAGTCCCTTTGAGGAGAAAATAAAATTATTGATTATTTACTTTGAAGACCTCATGCAAAATTTGAAAGAAAAAAGGGAGGCTATAATGAGAAATGATCCTGACAGGGCTAAATTGGTTCTAGCTAAACCTACCTCTGCCAAGGCTATCCCACTTGGTGATTATGTAATTCATAAGAAATCAAAATACAATGTGATGATGCAAGTAATAGGTGAGCCTTCCACTTCAAGAGGGAAAAGAGAAATTGAAGATGTTATTGAAATCCAAGACTCCCCTAAAAGGCAAAGAGTGGGGAAGGAAGTACAAACTAGTGAACCTCTATATTCTCCATCTCAATCCCCTATCCACATAAGAGATGAGTAGGTAGTGGCCGAACAGTTGTTATAGTTAGGGAGTCTCAAGGAGATTGCCTAAACATATGAGGAAACACAAGAGGAGATGCCAGAAGAGCCACCTAGTGCTGAGATGAATTTGACTAAAGGTGAGTTCAGAGGTAAAGAGCTGGACCCAACTATCAAGTAAGCTAGTGAGGAGTTTTTGGTTGATAGTAACTTTGTTACAATAGGGGCCTTCATGCAACTTGTATGGAAGCAATACATGGAACAATTTAAAGTAAGAGGTGAAAAAAGAGATGATTGAAGAATTTAAGAACATTACTCTTGAAAAAGGAAGAGATAAGGTATCAAAATATGGTGTTTTAATCCTCCCTAAGTGGGATATAGCTGATGCTCTGGTAATTGAAGTAGTCAAGAAGGAAACTAAACCCATGGAAGGAGTGACCTTCAGTAGGGATAATGCTGCTTTAGTCATGTGGTCACTATAGAATGATGAAAATAAAAGAAGGAAAGATGTATTAGATTCTAGTCTCCTAGGAGGAATGATTATAAAAAGAGTCCAAGATATAGGGGTGGTGGAAGTTGCAATCACAGTCTTAGAAACTACAAAGTTTAGTGTAGCAGTGGTAGAAAAAGAGGCAAAAGAAAAGGCTAATATCCAATTAAAATTGGAAACAATCTTTAAAGCTTACAATGAGGCCAAAGAAGGAATAGCCAATAGAGATAGTATTATTGATAGACTTCAGGGCCAGTTGGCAGGTCAGCACCATCCAGGTGAATCCTCTACTCTTATGATAGCCTCTTCTACAACAAGACCTCCACCTATGAGCCCTATCATAGAATATCCCCCTTCTCCTATGCCTTCTAGTTTCCAATCAGTTCAAACTGTTCAACATGAGTAGGAAAAGTTGAAACAGGCTCAAGCCCTGTTTGCAAGAAAATATGAGGAAAAGGTAAAAGCCACAATTTTGAAGTTTGTTGATTCAGTTAGGCCCTCTATCGTTCACATTTCTATGAAGAGGATTTTGAATATTTTTACTAAATTAAGAGAGGATGAAACCATCTTGGAACCAATTATTAATAAGTGGATGCCTAGAGGTAAGGAGTTAGAGCTCATGTGTTCATCCCATGCAAATGACAATCTCAGGTCCACTAGTGAATTCATAAAAGAAATGAATATACTCTCAGAAGAAAGGGCAGGTGTAAAAAGAAAAGCTCAACTATATAGAAAGGAATATTCTAATCACAAGTATGAATTGTTTCTAGGGGGTTTTGCTAGTCCTACTCAGTTAAAAGAGGAGAAGGCATGGCTAGAAGAGCTAGATCACAAATTTTCCCAAAGGTTTAATGAAATCATTAACACCAATGACACATCTTTATTTGTCAAGACAATTGAGGAGATTGAAAAGGTGAAATCACATTATAGTTTCATGGAAACATAAATCAGGCAATTAAGGGTCATGTGGAAAAGGCTAGAAGGAATGAAGAAAAAAATTGTTAGCTTCTCTTGGCCAAGTGATGATGCATTCTAGGAGTGGAAGGACAAGTATGCTGGACAAAAAGAAGATATTCCAAAATAGTTAGAAGATGTTGCAGTGGAGAAATCGACTGAAGAGGCCATTGATATTGAAAAAGACTTGTAACTGTTTCTTGGAGAACATTGTGGTTGGTAACAAACTTTTCTTAGGAAATGTCCAAAGCTTGTATGCATCCATGATATTATAAATGGATACCAGGACTATTAGAAAAGGGATCACAAGAATTTTGTAAAGAAACTCTGGCAAAATATATTTAGGGTTTTTTTCTGGTTTTAAGCAGATTACTCTGAGTAATGTAAGACTTTTCAAGAATGAATATGAATATACAGATCAAAGTTTCAGGCCTAAAATTTCTTTGTCTTCTGGTGTGCATTCTTTAGTTTGCTAGTTTCATTTGGATAATTTAGGGTTGTTCGAATGAGCATGGATTGTAAGGCAATCTTATAGATGTTATTTCTAGCTTTTCTCTTCTAGAGAGGGATTAAATGTGCATGAAATATTTCTATCAGCAAGTATATTGTTTGTAGCTATGAATATGATGAATTGTTTTCGTTATATGGGAGAGGACCCATGTATATGTTAAGCATATATGGGGTTTCATGAAAGCCGAAATGATGAGATGTATGAGAATGTTTAGTTTTGAAAATTATTGCTTGATTTAGGTGACTCTATGGCCAGGATAAGGCACTGGTGCTTGTTGCGGGTTTCTTTCTATTTCTTCTTGAAGATCAATACTAAAAATGTATGCAAGTTTTTATTCTAACATTTTAGTTTATGTTGAGGTGATGAAATCCACTAGTTTTTGAAATTGGTTTACTGTGGATCTCATTTTAAAGTGTGAAAATATTCACAGAAGGCATACCCACTTGAACTTTGGATAAGTTCAAAGTGTAGAAGGTCTCAAAACCTTGTTATATGTTACTCTTGAATTCTATTCCCTGATCTTTTCATATATCTTCTCAATTATAGGAAGAATAAAAGGGAAATCAAAATTTGATACTAACAACCTACATTGCGAATCATGTCGATAGAGCCTCCTTTTGGATTCATAATGAGCGTTTATCCTAGGCCCACCTCCTGTTTTGGTGCAGATACTCCAATTTCTCTCTTGGCCTCGATGCATCATCTCATTCAAAAAAACAATAGACCCAAGGCTCAAGCGCCTTCTCCTTAACTCAGATTTCCCTGTCATATTGGCAGTCAAGATGATCTTGGGTAGTGGGCATCTGAACAGAGATGAGTATCCATGAGACAACACTAGCATTTCCTCCGGGTTTGTTGCCTCATTGCTAGATTTAAAACTTCCAAAGAAGGCAGTTTGGAGCCTTCCAAAGAAGCTATTCCTCGAAGAGGTTACCCAAGAGCTCCAAGAAATCCTAAACAAGGCAATCCATGATTTTGGGGCTCCCTGTCTAGGTGACAGAATCCTATTTAATGCTCATGGTGAACTAATTAACTAGTATCCTTTCTTGCTTGACTTGAAAGTAAAGGATCTGGATAGGCACAGGGTATTTGCTGGAGTTGGCCTTAGTTACCTTAAATGGTGGTTTTTGAGGCAAAATTCAGAAGACCAGGGCAAAGAGGATGACCTAATTCAATTTCCTAGACTCAATGACACTATGCCTATGAAAGTTGAAGGTGAGAATACTCAGGCGGAGCACGCATGCAGGGGTAGAGCTAGCAGGGGCCATTATGGATCTAGACATGGTCGTGGCAGGGACCGACCTCTGAGCAAAGGCCATGGGAGAGTGAGGAACACAACCCTTCAATCTGATGCAAACAATGAAACTGCAAGCTAGGTTCCTCACTGAGTTCTGTATAATTTTTTTTTTCTATTTTAGACTCTCGAGCAAGTAGCTTTGGCTTTAATAAGTATAATCTCTATTAATAGGGTAGTAAAGCATCTGCCATTTAGACTCTTATAGTTTTTAAAAAAATCTTAAGACTTCATATGTTATACTCAGAAGGACAATATATGTTTACTATGGTCTACTTGCCTCGTTGCTTTGCTTCTTGATTTCTCAAAAGGTGCACAGATGCTTCCAACATGAATTTTGTTAATTATATACTAGCTATGTCAGCTCTGTAAATTTTTACATAATTAATATAAATCTGGCCCTACCTTTACTAATAAAAAAAAATCTAATCGAATCCTAACTCAAAACCCTAATTATGCCAAAAATAAGTTATAACACCACATGTGTAAGCTAAAACACAAAATAAAATCTTATTTAAAGAATTTTAAAACACAACGCAAATCTATGATTAGGAGACAATACAATTATATACACTTTAATCATTTTATCCCATGAACTATTCATCTTTACAGTAAATAGGAAATGGCCTTTTCATTATAGTCTAAACTTTTATAAGGACACATTGAGATGAGGCCAAACTATTCAAAAGAATGAATTCAAATATGAGATTTGTTTCCAAATTTGGGAGCATCCTATGACTGTAATTTACGGTTAAATTAAATAGTAAGTATACTCCTTCCTAATTTGATTATGAAAATGTTGTGATGATGATTGTAAAGATGAAAAATAGAAAGCAAATTAATGATAATGATTATTGGTGGCATTGGATTGAAATAAAAACCATTCAAATCATATATCTTAAAAAAAAATAGTTGTCTCCTATTGAAGGTAGCCTTCTTCAAGAAAGAAGAAAACACATGGATATTTATAGTAGTGAATGTGATTAATTCATTAAATAAAAGCAACTAGTATGACTTGAACACATTCTTTAGAACAATATTAGAAGTTAGTATTATTATTATTATTATTATTATTATTGCCCCTATTAATATTTGTTTTCTCAAAAGTGAAAATAATTGCAAAACACTTGCATTGCAATAAAAGTGAAGGTATGTAAATATTTTTTCAATCACTCATTTGTAAAAGAGGAAAAACAGAGAAATATTCACAAATTAAATAAAAGGGAGATAATAATAAAATTAGAAAACATGAATAGAATTTTTATTTGTTTTCCTTAGAGAGTGATGCTATTTCAATGGTCCATGATAGTGAGAGATTTCTCTTCTAGATTTAATTGCATAATTTCTAATATCAGTGTTTCAAATTGGATTCTTTGATTTTGCCTTATTTCAATTAGTTTGACTTACTCCATAGCTTTTGTTTCTTCTCCTTTAAGGATAGACTTATTGTAATGTCCCCACTTGGGATTTCCCTTAATTTAAACCTGAAACATCCATTCTAACCTAAAATTAGAATAGTAATATATTAATAAATATAATTTTATCAGAATTTGATATATTTTACTACAAAATTATGAGATTAATTCGAATAATGGAACTTATCTTGATCATCTTTCCAGATTTCGATAATTGAGGATATGTTATGACTGATAGAGTCAATGATACCAGCACCTTCATTGATATGAATATGCAATTTGTGTCTCTGACTGATTTTGTAATGGCAACTGTACTGTCATGGTTTGTCTTATAGTTCTTTGTCAGTATGCTATGTATATACTGTCATACCTGACACCAGTCCACGTATTCATATGATCTGGTTTACTGACTCTATGCATGTAGAAGCGCCCAACTGGGCAATGATGGTGGTGTTCTTTTGGCTTTCTATCCATAAGTATATATAACCAATTTATGTCAAAATATGAATGAACAACTCATATCATCCCCATGCATACCACCAAGAACAAAGATGTTACTGCGTGTAACTTAATAATAGTTCTGATCTTATCAATCCATCGTGACGTTATTGGATGCTTTGATTCCTTTCCTTTATATCTCTCAATGTGAGGGAGAGGTCACACCTCTTCATCATGTATACCCTTTGGCAAGAGACATGCCCTTTCACCATTATCAGCCTTTGAAAGAGTGCAACTCTTCATTATTTATGCCCTTTGAAAGGGACACAACTCTCATAATCAGATCTGCACTTATTATTTAGATCACTTCTACACTTCTCCTTTTCAAATTATTCCCCCTCTCAAATGAGGTTCTCTTCTCCCTTTTATATCTCATTGTTGAGGGAGTCACAACTTTTTCTTTCATGTCTTTGACTTTTCATTAACTTAGTTAATTTTTAGTTAATCATATTTAATTATATTGTTTTATATTTTAATTTTATTATTATCATTTATTATTAAATTTTATTTCAATGTGGGGACATTATAGTCTCCCCCGCTCAAGATTGCTCTTCCACAAGCAATGATCATGGAGTGTCGAAACTGATTCTTAATATGAGATGGCTTTGGAAATGCACATGGAGCAGACATGATGAAAATACATCAGATATGAAATAGACATAAGAGGATACACATAAAACACAAAGCAAACATATGCAAACACAAAGTATACACATGGAAACATATATTGTTAGGTTCTTGACACTCACTAAGAGTATCCCTTGCATTCACTAAGAATGTACTTAACACTCACTAAGAATGCTCCTATAACTTGCTAAGAGTGCACCAAATATTCACTAAGAATGTTCCTAGCACTCACTAAGAGTTTCCCCGACATTCACTAAGAGTACCCCCGACATTCACTAAGAATGCCTTGTTTCCTTGTTGGATGTTTCTCCACCACAGTCTTCTTCTATCATATGTATGGTCCTCTTTTGTATTGATTATAATGCATAATCAATTTATCCTTACCCCAGAGTTTGGTAAGATCATGCTCTGATACCACTTGTAATGTCCCCACTTGGGATTTCCCTTAAATTAAACCTGAAACATCCATTCTAACCTAAAATTAGAATAGTAATATATTAATAAATATAATTTTATCAGAATTTGTTATATTTTACTACAAAATTCTGAGATTAATTCAAATAATGGAACTTATCTTGATCAACTTTCTAGATTTTGACAATTGAGGATATGAAATGACTGATAGAGTCAATGATACCAACACCTTCATTGATATGAGTAAGCAATTTGTGTCTATGACTGATTTTGTAATGGCAACTGTATTGTCGTGGTTTGTGTTATAGTTATTTGTCACTATGCTATGCATATATTGTCATCCCTAACACTAGTCCACGTATTCATATGATCTGGTTTATTGATTTTGTGCATGTAGAACTGCCCAACTAGGCAATGATGGTGGTGTTCTTTCAAATTTCTATCCGTAAGTATATATAACCAGTTTATGTCAAAATGTGAATGAACAACTCAGCTCATCCCCATGCATACCACCAAGAACAAAGATGTTACTGCTTGTAACTTAATAAGAGTTCTGATCTTATCAATCCATGGTGATCTTATTGGATGTTTTGATTCATTTCCTTTATATCTCTCAATGTGAGGGAGAGGTCACACCTCTTCATCATGTATACCCTTTGGCAAGAGACATGCCCTTTCACCATTAGCACCCTTTGAGAGAGTGCAACTCTTCATTATTTCTGCCCTTTGAAAAGGACACAACTCTCATAATCAGATTTGCACTTATTATTTAGATTAGATCTACACTTCTCATTTTCAAATTATTCCTCGTCTCAAATGAGATTCTCTTCTCCCTTTTATATCTCATTGTTGAGTGAGTCACAAAATTTCCTTTCATGTCTTTTGAGTTTTCATGAACTTAATTCATTTTTAATTAATCATATTTAATTATCTTTACTTATATTATTATTTATTTTAATTTAATTTTAAATATTTTAATTTTATTATTATCATTTATTATTAAATTTAATTTCCAAGCGGGGACATTACACTTCTCAACTGAATTTTTTTCTTTAGTAGCACTGATCAATTAAAAAGTGCCCTAGAAAAATTAGATGCTATGAGCTTTCCCAACCCTCTATCAGCCAAGGAGACTATGTTTCAAGAAATCTTGGGAGAATCATCAATTGCACAATGATGTTGGCTAGCTAGCACTTTAGTCATCAATAATAAACATAATGCCCTTCTTTGATGTCATAGGTGGTACAACAATTAAAACATTACATTATCAACTTGATCTTTCTTGGAAACCACCACCTCTTCCGGAAAGCAAAACCACCTTTTCCGATTCAACCTTGCCAGCAACCTAATACTTTTATGTAACTTTTGGACAACATTTGAAGTAGTTTGGAAACCATATTATCAAACCCCATTTTCATCCATATTTAGAGCTTTTTATTCCTTCAAGAAAAACATTAAATTCTTTGAAGTGCTTTCCAGTTTTTGCATAATGCTTAACTATTGCAATACTTGAAGAAAATGAATACCAAGCTATTGTCAATTAAATACCATGGATTCATGGTGAGCAAAGGTTGTACATGTGTATGATGTTGGTGTAAATAATTATTCATCTTGGATATTATTACACTTTACTTAAGTTTACTTAGGAAATACATTTCATTTTAGTTTGGGTATGAGACACTTGGGTGTTTGTGCCACACTGGGATAGTGTGTATAGAAGAATTTTCACCTTTTGTGGTTTTATCTTGTTGTTACATTCTACGTTCGGTGGGTGATCCACCTCATGTAGAATATTATATTGTTTCTCCTACCTACCCAACCCTATTTCCTACCTACCCTTGTTTCTTATTGAGCCACATGTCATGTTTATGTGCTCACATATCCATATAGCCTTGCCTATATAAATAGGCTTATATTCATTGTATGTAACTTTTGATCATCTAGTTAATTAGTATTTTCATCTTGATAGAATACAGTTTATTCTTATCATCTATTTTGTTCTCTCTTATTTGTGCTTTCCATTGCCTCTAGATCTTGGCAAAATCTCACATGGTATCAGAGTCATTAGAGTGTCATTGGTTTGTCAATTGAGAAAAATTTTATGCTATTTGGTGTTTACATTTTGGATTTTTCTATTGGAATTTATTATTGAAGCTTGATGGGTCAAATTTGAGGTCACCATTGGATTGAGGAGGTCCAAGAGAGTCAATTTTACCTTTTGTTTCATCTAAATTAGACTTCAAAAGCCAAATCTAAAGGCATTTGAACTTTCAAGCTGTGACGAAATTTTTTCCAGAAATTATAATTTTGCACACAATGTTCAAATAGTAATATCTCACTCATCCAGACTCCTTTTTTTGAGCAATTTTTTTTTTTTTTTGGTAGAATTTCATGATTTGTACAATGGTGCTAGATTTTTCTAATTTTTGGAAATCTTGAAATCCTGATTTTTACAACTTTGGAGGCTTCGTTTGGGCTTAGATGGTCTCATTTTCAGGTGCCATTTTTTTTGGAAGTACATAATTTTTTGTCTACTTTCATAATCTACCATTTGTTTGTAGTGATTTTGAGTAGAAAATTTACTTTCAGTATTTGGTCATTTTTGGCCTATTTGGTACTTGCATTTTTCTTGGATCTCAGTTTAGATTTTTTTGGCCTATTTGGTACTTGCATTTTCCTTCGATCTCAGTTTAGATCAATAGCAATATTTGTTGAAGTCTCTTATATCTCATTTTGAGAACTTGTAAATTGAAATCAGAAGTCCACTTTTCCTTGTTTTGCAAGTGGTCCATTGTATATGCACTAAGTATAAAGTGTCAAATCCCCATTTTGGGGGTGTTTCTTGATTGAGTATTTTGCGGGGGTGTCTTGTGTGATTGTGCCTCTCTCTATCTTGCATTTTTTTCATTTTGGTGCTATGGGTTCTCCTAAATTTTCACTTTTAACTCTTCATAATTATGCATCCTGGAAGATTAAGGCATGGAGCAAACTAATGGAAAAAGGACTCATTCATTATGTAACTAGAACTATTATAGCACCACCTAATCCTAACGCTACTCCCAATTCTCAACTTGAATGGATCACTAAAAATGCTATGGCAATTGGAACTCTTAGAAAGTATGTATTGGATGACCTCATTTTTCACATTGAAAAGTGTACAACAATTAAAGAGGCTTGGGATATTTTTTAGAAATTGTATGGTCCAAGTTAATAGGATTAAGGGCTACAAGATTGATAGTCAACTCACAACTCTAGATCCCAAGGATTTTGATACAATCCGGGATTATGTCACAAAAGCAAATGAGCTAAGAGAAAAGCTAAAGGATTGTGATATTGACAAAAGAGATGCTCAATTGGTTTATAACTTGTTGGACAAGGTTCCTTCAGAGTATGCAGCCTTTGTATCTAGCTTTCACACCCATAGGTTAGCTCAAGGTTCCTCTTACACTTCTCCCTCATTTGATTCATTCACGGAGATGTTGATACTTGAGCAATCTAAGTTGACCATGATGGGGATTCTCAAATCTTCAAAGTCACAAGCTTTGGTGGCTAATAAAGGGAATCAAAGCAATCAAGAAAAAGGAAAGAATCAAAACCAACCTAAGTCACAACCACAACAAGGTGATTCACCATTCTCACCTAAGAGGAAACCATATAAGGATGATATTTTTTGTGGATATTGCAAGAAGTCAAGACATGATGAACATCATTGTTATAAGAAGGATATTGATGAGTTGAAGAATCTTCCTAAGAAGAATAAAATCAACCTACCTTCGAGAATGTCTACATCAGCTTCTTCTTCTAAGGATAAGGATAAAGGAAATGATCACTCTTTTGGGATAGATAAAGGAAGGGACAAGGGTATGTGCAGGATCATGGTGTGCCAAAACAGGCCCTTAAGTGGCAATGAAATTTTAGAAAATCAGAGTTATGCAACTTGACATGAAAATTTGAATGAGTTGTGAACATTATTTTTAAAATATGTAAGAAGAGAATATATAGAAAATTGAATTTAGTTTCTAAGCTACTAGTTGCTTTTTGGAAAAAAAAAGTCCTATTTGATGAAAATTTCAAATTTCAATGCAGTGGTACTAAAATTTTAGGAAACTAATAAGAAGTAGACGTATGTCTGACCACCCTAATCACAATAAAATCATTATATTTTTTTATAATATTTATAATATAAGTATTAGACTCATGTCCGGATGTGACACATATTTGTTTTTAATTTTTTATAAAGTAAATAATTATTTATGAATTTTTTACTACAGATTTTCAGAAATTTAGAAACTCCTACGTCTGACCACCTTAACTTGGTCAAAACCTTATGAAATTTAATTTTTTTAAAATTTTTTCCTATAGTAGATGAAGCATAAGATGTGATGCATGTTTTGAATTCAAAAAATGTTATACTATTTGAAAGTTATGAGTGTTTTTCAATCAGTATATCAATCAGGACTATTGTCAGAATTCAATTAGAAAATAAATAATAATTCTTTATTAAAGTTGAAATAAGACAAGCCTTATATTCTTGGAAAGCTGGGAATGTCCTTAAAAAACCCTTTTCATTTTATCAATTTTGGCTACAAGAAAAGTCGTCAGCCACTAGTATAAATTCTTGAAAATCAAGGAATACTGAAAAACATGTTTTTTCAATTGACTTTTCGGGTTTTTCACTTCCAAGCCAAATACCAAAGCATTCTTGAGACAAAGTTTGAAATTTGAAAATTTGACTACAAAAATCGGATATTCGATTTTAATATATAAATTTGTGGTCCCCAAAAATTTTCCATTGTCGCCTTTTATTTACTGAATTGCAGAGAGAGAGAGAGGGAGAAAGAGAGAGGAGGACATGGAGAGAGAGAGAGAGAGAGAGAGAGAGAGAGAGAGAGAGAGAGAGAGAGAGAGAGAGAGAGAGAGAGAGAGAGAGAGAGAGAGAGAAAGAGAGATTAGGGGAGAGAGAGAGACAAAGATAGAGAGAGAGGGGGAAGGGAGAGAGATGGAGAGAGAGGGAGGGAGGGAGGGAGGGAAGGTAGAGAGAGATAAAGAGATTAGCAAAGAGGGAGAGAGAGAGAGAGATTAGTGGAGAGATTAGGGGAGAGAGATGGGGAGGGAAAAGGGAGAGAGAGAGATAGAGAGAGATTAGGGGAGAGATAGATAGATAGAGAGATTAGGGGAGAGGGATAGAGAGATTAGGGGAGACAGAGAAGGAGAGGGAGACGTAGAGGGAGAGAGAGATTAGGGGAGAGAGATAGAGAGAGCTTAGGGGAGAGGGGAGAGAGAGAGATTAAGACATCATAGGACATCATGAACCCTTATGACATTAAGACATGATAAACCCTTATGAGATTAGGGGAGAGAGAGAGATTAAGACATCATGAACCCTTATGACCTCTTAGGACGCCATATGAACCCTAATGACACCATATTGGGTCGCTTTGGGTAAAATTGTGTCCTAAGCGGTCATATTGTGTCCTAAGGGGTCTTATGGTGTACCAAGACACCATATGACCCCTATGGACACCATTGACCCCTAATGAGACCATAGGACCCCTTAAGACACAAAATCATGTCGTTAGGGGTCATATTGTGTCTTACAACTCCTTAGGACATAATATGACCCCTAACGACACAATTTGGTGTCTTAAGGGGTCCTATGGTGTCCCAAGACACCATATGACCCCTAACGATACCTAGGACTCCTTAAGACACCAAATAATGTTGTTAGGGGTCATATGGTGTCCTAAGGGGTCGTAGGACATAGTATGACCCCTAACAACATGATTTGGTGTCTTAAGGGATCCTATGGTGTCGTTAGGGGTCATATGGTGTCCATAGGTGTCATATGATGTCCTCGGACACCATAGGACCCCTTAGGACACAATATGACCCCTTATGACACAATACTACCCAAAGTGACCCAATATGGTGTCATTAGGGGTCATATGGTGTCCTAAGAGGTCATAAGGGTTCATGGGACACCATATGACCCCTTAGGACACCACATGACCCCTAACGACATGATTTGGTGTCTTAAGGGGTCCTATGTTGTCCATGGGGGTCATATGGTGTCTTGAGACACCATACAACCTGTTATGACACCATTATGGACACCATAGGACCCTTAATGACACCATAGGACCCCTTAAGACACCAAATCATGTCATTAGGGGTCGTATGGTGTCCTAAGGGGTCTTAGGCCACAATATGACCCCTTAGGACACAAGGTGACTCAAAGCGACCCAATATGGTGTCATTAGGGGTCATATGGTGTCCTAAGAGGTCATAAGGGTTCATGGGACACCATATGACCCCTAACGACATGATTTGGTGTCTTAAGGGGTCCTATGGTGTCCTAAGACACCATATGACACCTATGGACACCATATGACCCCTAACAACACCATAGGACCCCTTAAGACACCAAATCATGTCATTAGGGGTCATATGATATCTCTCTCTCCTCCTCTGTCTCTCTATCTCTCTCTCTCTCCCTCCCTCTCTCCTCCTCTCTCCCTCTCTCTCTCCTCCTCTCTCTCTCCTCCTCTCTCTCTATGTCTCTCTCTCCTCTGATATTCGATTTTATCAAATATCGAATTTCTGCCATGTGGCAATTTACTAAATAAATGGCAGCAATGAGAAACTTTTTGGTGACCAAAAATTTTTGTACTAAAATCAGATATCCAATTTTAGTACAAAAAACCAGGAAAAAAAGGGTTTGTGGGCCATTTTGTAGATTCCAATGGCCCATAGTCTACATATACTATTTTCTGTCAAGGATCACAGGTTTTTAGATAGCTAGAGACAAATTTGTGCTTTTGAGAGAATCTTAAAATGAAAACTTACATTATCAATCATGAAGGAGCATGTGTGGAGGGAAATGGGGAGTAGTAGTCATCGGAAGTCTAAACACAAAAGAAAACTTTCAAATGACCAAATTGAAGTGTATAGAGAAAGAGATAGAGAATGTCATAGGAGGAGAAGACAAGGTATGTTAAATACTACTAATGTTACTTCAACTGAAGAGGAAATTGAATTTGAAAATTTGCCACAAGTTATTGAAAATGAAAATGTAGATTTTGAAAGTGAAAATATTGAAAATTTTGAAAATGTTGAAAGTGATAATGAAAATGCTCAACATGTGGAAAATTTTCACAAGGAGGTGAAAACATGGAAAACTTTAACATTGAAGGTGGAATTGCTCAACCAAGTGAACCATATGGAACACCTAATTGCTTTAGAAATGAAGACCCTCTCATGGATGAAAGACAAATTACAAATCCAAGACCTTCAAGAACCCCAAAATGGTTATTTGAAATCGATGGGAACATTATTACGAATCTTGAAGGTAGGAGGTCAACAAGAACCATTTGGTTGTGGGCTATACAACTTTTCAACCAAAATTTTAGCAATAAGACATTGACTGAGCAATGCCAACTCTTTGTTCAATTGCTAAAGATGATAAAGATGAGACCATTGCTAAACAAATTGAAGATCTGTATGAACAAGAAGATGGAGAGAAATTCTATTATTGCAAAAAATCTATATTTGGAGTTCTTTTGAGGTAGGGCATGGGAAGGGAGAGCATGATGGAGTAGGTGCATGTTTGAAGAGAGCTCTAGTTAAGGAGAAATTGAGGATTTCAGGTGCAAATTTCTTTGATGCACATTCTATTATTGATTGGTGTAGTTCAACATTGTCACATGGAGGTACTCTTGATTCAGTAGTGAGCGGATTCTTTTGGTTGGCTGAGGAGGGAACAGTGGGAGATAGATTGGATTGTTAAACAATTAAAGATTATTCAAAGATGCATTCATTTCTTAGCTTAGGTGCAAGTACATGGACCATTTGGACATGAGCATTGGCTTGTTTTTGTTAGAATTATGTTTAGTGTGATTGGGATCAGTGCGAGTCAAGTGAATGGGTTGATACGTGGGTTCCCCACTATCTAACTCCTTTATCTCAAACAATATCCTTATCAAATGATGACATGGAAAGTTCACTTGAGTATGATCATCTATCAAATCTTGTACAACCAAGACATGTTTTTGTAGTTGTTGCACTGCAAGGGAATGAAGAGAGATCAAAATATTGGTTGGCATGATGTGTATAGTGAAAACAAAAGCTAACACAACTAGTAATAGATGATGATGGGTTCACATATCTTACAAGTTTAGTTGTTGTTGTGGGAACTTGGTTGCGAACATACATGATTAGAAAGAATGGCATACTTGCATTTGAAGACTATGAGAGACACAAAACCATTATAATGTATTCACGCCTTATTATAGCTACAAATGTCAAGTTGTTGAAGCATCAAGCAAAACTGAAGACCAAAGAGCTATTGACAGTGACTACTACTAATCGTGAAGCAATACTGGATACTCTTAAACAAAGAGATGACCCTTCAAGCACACTTGAGTAGTAGGTCTTTAATAGTGCCTTATTTTTCTTATCATGCATTTCATTTCAAAAAATGATCATTAAACCTTAATGATCAAGTTTGTTATGTGTATATTAAAGATGTCTTGAAAATGCAGGTTTATTGATGAACGTTTTCTTTTGGCAACATGGTTTTTGCATGCACATAGCGGGTACATGATATAATTGGAAGGGACGTATTTTTGCAACATGACTTATTATCATGCATTTGATGAGTTTTACAATTTTTGATGATATAATTATCATAAAACCTTTATGCTCATCTAGGTTTTTATTGATGATATACAATAGTACATCACATTATGATTTTTGATGATATACAGGTTCATGCTAGATCATTCGCCATTGACAAGACCCTCTCTTGGTGATGGTACATATTATTTTGTGCATAAACATTAAGTCAAGTGAATGTATTGGTATTTAGAAATGACCATATCTACCATCATCTTCAGCCATGTAGAGAAATGCAGTGCAAAGGGATTTAATCAACATGCATCTTTCTTCAAAGTTACGCTTGTATACTTTGCAGAGAAACTAGTAGTTTCAAAATTATACAATCTTGTGCATCTTAAAAATGTTTGAAATTATCTATTTATAATTTGCCAAACTAATTTGTAATAAGTGTTATAATTTGTTTCTTGTAGCATATTCATTCCGCATAAAAAAGGTTACTTATTTTGGTCTTCATTTATATGTAGGCATTGCTATACATAAGCTTTTCTCTTAGGACATGAGGATGTTTGATGCAGATTAAGTGGGATGTTGTATTTGTATATGGATGTAAATTGATGTAACATTGTTATGATGATATACAATGTCCATGAGCAAATTGGTTTAGTTATATTGATGATAATGTCCATGTATCTGTACATGAGTACATTGGTGTAGTTGTATTGATAATGAAAAAAAATCATGTTTACATATCCCTTCATGGATGTCACATGCAAGTGTAATGGTAATTATGTGTATACAATACATGGAAATATTGATGATCATTATGTGTCCATAGTGTAATGCTTGTTTATATATAATTTTAGCGCTCAAGGGACGACGTTGGTACGGTATGACCTCAAGCATTGGATAGAATGGGGGGGGAAAATAGGAGCATGCATAGGGTAATAATGCCTAACTGGACATGTTGGAGCTGATAGTTCATCATCGCGATGATCAGAACAAGAAATCGACCACGCGACAACATTTGATTGAGTGAGATTGATGATTTTTTTGCTAACCAAAAAATTGCTACCCTAATAAAACCGTAGGGAAACCTGAAAAACTGAGATAGGCTTTTGTAGGGACCCCTCTCATGGCCCCATAGGTTGAAATAGATCATTCATAGGTGCTATGGATTTTGAGTTAGGGCCTATCAATGTTTGAAAATTTTGAGCACTTAGGGCACTCAAGGGACGACGTCAGTAGGGTATGACCACAAGCATTGGATCGAGTGGGGGGGAAAATAGGAGAATGTGTAGGGTAATAATGCCTAACTAGACATGTTGGAGCTGACGGTTTGTCATCACGATGAGAAGAACAAGAAATCAGCCACGCAACAACATTCGATTGAGTGAGACTGATGATTTTTTTGCCAACAGAAAAATTGCCACGCTAATACAACCGTAGGGAAACTTGAAAAACCAAGATAGGATTTTGTAGGGACCCCTCTCATGGCCTTGTAGGTTCAAATAGATTGTTCATAGGTGCCATGGATTTCAAGTTAGGGCCCATCAAACTTTGACAATTTTGAGCACTTAGGGCGCTCATGGGACGACGTCGGTAGGGTATGACCCCGAGCGTTGGATCAAGTGGGGGGGAAAATAGGAGCATGCATAGGGTATTAATGGCTAACTAGACATGTTGGAGCTAACAGTTTGTCATCGTGATGAGAAGAACGAGAAATCAGCCACGCGACAACATTTGATTGGGTGAGATTGACAATTTTTTCGCCAACCGATAAATTGCTGCCCTAATAAAACCATAGGGAAACTTGAAAAAATGAGATAGGATTTTGTAGGGACCCCTCTCATGTCCCCATAGGTTCAAATGGATCATTCATAGGTGCCACAAATTCTGAGTTAGGGCCCATCAATGTTTGACAATTTTGAGCACTTAGGGCGCTCAAGGGATGACGTCGATAGGGTATGACCCCGAGTGTTGGATCAAGTGGGGGGGAAAAATAGGAGAATGCGTAGGGTAATATTTTCTAATTGGACATGTCAGAGATGAGGGTTCATCATTGCAATGAGAAGAATGAGAAATCGGCCACGCGACAACATTCGATTGAGTGAGACTGATGATTTTTTCGCCAACCAAAAAATTGCTGCCCTAATAAAACTATAGGGAAAATTGAAAAACTAAGAAAGGATTTTGTAGGGATCCCTCTCATGGCCCCGTAGACTCAAATGGATCATTTGCAAGTGCCATGGATTCTGAGTTAGGGCCCGTCAATGTTTGACAATTTTGAGCACTTAGGGTACTCAAGGGATGACATCGGTAGGGTATGACCCCGAGTGTTGGATCGAGTGGGGGTGAAAAATAGGAGCATGCATAGGGTAATAATACCTAACTGGACATATCAGAGCCAATGGTTTGTGATCATGATGAGCAAATGAGAAATTAGCCACACGACAACATTCGATTGGGTGAGATTGATGATTTTTTTGCCAACCAAAAAATTGCTGCCCTAATAAAACCCCGAGCATTCGACTGAGGTGGGAGGAAAAATAGGACCATGCATAGGGTAATAGTGAATTGTATCAAGCATTGTCCATTAAATGAATTATATTGTATTGTTCATTAAATGAATTGTATTGTTCATGGATTGTATTGTTCATTGAATGAATTGTATTGTATTGTTGATTAAATGAATTGTATTGTTCATTATAAAACAACACTTACGATGAAATGAAATGAATTGTATTGTTCATTAAATAGCCATTATTAACCATTGTTAATTATTGGAATGAAGATTAAATATTTCCATGATAACACCACACATAGATGAGCAACAATTTATATGATCAAATATCAACTTCTATATATATAAAAATGTGAAATGATTACAAATGTATGTCCATACACAAATATGGCATAAACGCCAACTAAAACAAAATGTATGTCTAAATACATGAATGTATGTCCATATACAAAATATACATGCCAACTAGACATGTAAGCATCCCAGAACTATTATAACATCCTAAGCTATTGATGGATCATCAAAATCGATCCTCTTCACCACACTGCTCGGCTCTGAAGGATCTTGCACAAGAAAATCAAACCACGATTAATATTAGTTATATTATATAATTCACATTTGAAAAGTTAACATAAAAATGAACTATAATGGAACTATTCATGTTTACCTCATCTCCACGTTTTCTTTTCAGCTTTGTAGGACTCTTGATGTATGTCTTTGGTAGAGGAGGTATGTCTTTGGTAGAGGAGGTATGTTTTGAATATTTTCATACACAACCTACATATGTTCATAAACATGACATTGATACAAGTTAGCATATAATTGTCACTGATAATAACAAATTATATCTACTAATCAAAAAATAAAATAATTACACATCTACTCGAGGCATCTCTGTATATATACATAACAAGTATATGAAACTATCAATCTATGTCTAGACATGTATAATCACTATAAGTTATTTAAACTATTCATTCAATCATATTTGTATTCAATTACCTTTCCCTTGTCTCCAAATACACTACTAGATCCTAAATCACACTGTCCCGCACTCGTGCTGCTTGTGCCCTACAAGAGTAAAATATGATATACATGCAAGCTACTACATAATCTAATTAATACCAATATAAATGATGAGCATGTATGTACAATAAAATACAAACAACTAGGTGCAATAATATATGTACCATCAAGCTATCAAGGCCAAATGAAATGGCTGACAAGGTGCCCTCCTGAATCTGTCTCAACTCATCCTCGGTCATAAACTGTTAAATAGACCATGTAAATAAAAATCAGTACTTAATATTATCTAATTTATAAATATTTAATTAAAATATAACATGAACTGTGAAAATAAAAATCTTACCACTACATCATCAATGTATGATGATGGTGCCTCCTCGCCTCTAGCATGTGAGGACTCCCCAGGGTATCCTCTAGTTTGTGTAATAACATCTGGTGCATCATGCATCTCATGCACCCCATAATCTACATTGTCCACAGGAGGATCAATGAGCTATCCAATTGGACCCAAGCATACGTCCCCACACATGACACAACTATGAGGCACACATATGTGTGGAGTCAAGGATGACATGTCAACAACATCGAATGCACCGCTACCATCAAGAGTAGGCTGAGCTACTGACACAACCTGAGAAACAAAAAGGCTACTCAAAGAGTGAATAGCCGATATGGTCCATGAAGCTACCTCACAAATGATATTAGGATGCTGCACTGCAGCTGGGGGATCAACAGGAGGAGGGGGGACATATGGGCCCTGGATTACTATGACTATCCTAGGTCTATTTTGGAGCATACCTAAACCTACACCCTGGAAAGGTTGGATGTCAAAGTAGTTCACATGTTTGTTTAAAATAAACTCAGCATACAATTTCTTTATGAAATAGAAGGGGATATCAAGATTGTTGTTGGGCGGTTTGTTGAAAACCATCCACCAATGATCCTAAAAGTTTTTCACAATCCCATCATTTGTGCACCATTTAATAGAAAGTTTTATTTTTTTGGGATCTACGAGCTGACCAGTACAGGGATTGACAAACAATGAGGCGATTTCAGCTTTGGATATCTCGAGATCCTTGATATCCTTATACGACAAGCCATCTGCATATTTTTCCCTCATAGAATCTCACCACAAAAGGGTGGCATTGTGCTCCTCAATCATGGTTTCCATACTTTTTATGATCGACATGAGAGGATCAAACATTGGGTTTAGATGAGGGATCCTACGATATACTTCTACAACCCCCCTCAATTCATTCAAATTATGTGCAATCCAATCTTGAATTGAGGGGGGTTTGGCAAATGAGGGTTTGGTTGTTGCAGTTGTGGTTAGTCAGGGTTTTCATTGTTATCCCCCATTTTTAACCTAATTGAATGTAAACAATTAAATTTAGTTAACAAATTTAAACAATTAGGTATTTGATTTAAAAAAACCTAGTTTTCATATGAAAAAACCATATTTTCAATGAAAAATCAAATAAACATTAACAAAAAATACAAAAAATGAATGAAAATGATTGAAAACGATAAAATTCTTACCTTTCAATCTATTTTTTAGCAAATTTTTGCCAAAACACCGAATATCAGGTGCACCGGATATCGTATTTTTATACTTAAATTATTTTTAAATAACATATATATTATAATAATATATTATTAAATTATATAATACGTATTGTATTATATTATATATATTATAATATATAATATAATATAATATTATATTATATTATATTATATATAATATAATATAATATAATATAATATTGTATTATACAATACATATTATATAATATATTATTATATTATAATATAATATAATATAATATTATATTATATTATATATAATTATATATAATATAATATTGTATTATATAATACATATTCTATAACATGTAACATATAATATATTTTTTAAATTAAAATTACAAATAAAAATCGAATATCTGATTTGCATAGGTAATTAATTACCAGGCCAAGGTGTACTGACTATTGGCAAATGCACACTCCAATGAGACATTGTAGGTGATTGAAGGTTTTGTCATTGATTGCAACCTTACAATCCTATGTCACTAGCAAGGCAATCCACCGGCACTAGCAAAATCAGATTCTACACCGGCACACAGACCACTGGCACCAGTAGTGAAAGGAAGCATACCGACATAGAAGTTGACAAGAATTTTGGTTGTAATTTATTTTGTTTATTATTAAATGACTCATATATATAATAGATCATTGTAGAACAAAGAAGTAAGTATAGAGGAAGGTAATTAAGTGAAATAAGGCAGACCTATTATGTGAATTATAGGTTAAGGGTTTATGTAAGAAGCAGAGCTATAAACCGATACTGGATCTGGCATAGTAGATCTTTGGAAAATTGTAAAATGACTCATATATATAAGAGATCATTGTAGAACAAAGAAGTAAGTATAGAGGAAGGTAATTAAATGAAATAAGGCAGACCTATTATGCAAATTATAGGTTAAGGGTTTATGTAAGAAGCAGAGCTATAAACTGGTACTTGATCTAGCATAGTAGATGCTATTTTGAAGTAGTACAAGACATTGAATTTATATTATCCATTTTGTAAGTCAGTGAGACATCCCATTTTGTAATTGAGCACTGAGCTCTAGGCACTTGGCCTTCCTGCATGTGCAGGCCCCTCTTGTAGCAGTAATATTCTCTTATTGGTTAGTAAGTGAATATTGTGGGTCACAAATCCCACTGAGATTTTTCCCACAATGGGTTTCCTTTTTAAACTACTGTGTTATGGTGTGTTTTTCATGTGGTTGTTATTATCTTTGTTCATTGCATTATTTCTTGTTTACCAGTATAGAGCATTAATACGCTTTACATGTTTTAACTCAAGAAAATATACAAAGTAGTTAGATACTGATTCACACCCCCCCCCCATCTTAGTATCTGTGGGAATCCTAACAATTGGAATCAGAGCCTAGTCCTCTATTTTTAGAAGCCTAACAGCTTGAGTTAGATCCTAACACTGGTAGAGATGGAAAACCTGATGAAGCAACTAGAAGGAGCTCTCTTAGACTATGATGTAGAAAAATTGAAAAATATCAAACTTGAAGATGATCTAAAGGCTGCTCAGGATATTATTCAAGCACTTCAAGAAAATCTTACTATTTCAAGAAACAAGAGAAGAGAACTTTGTGAAAAGATGCAAAATGAGAATGATGAAAAGGAAACTCTTAGTGATCTGATGAATAAGATGAAAGAAGAAAACATGACAACAAAGAATGAGATGTAGGATATGACTATGAGATTTTGTAAAGAAATTGAAGATATAAAGAAGAATGAAGAAGATTTGACTAGAAGACTGAATGATGCTTCAAATGAACACACAAGACTTAGTTATTAAAATGATATGTTGAAGATAGATCTAATGCATGCACAAAATGACTCAAATGAACTCATGAGACAAAAAGGTATCTTGGAAGGAGAACTGGTTGCTGCAAATCAACATAAAAAAAAATTCAAGAAAAGCTCAGAAGAACTTGGTGACTTGTTGAAGAATTAGAAACCTAATGGTGACACTAATGGTCTTGGCTTTGAAACTGGTGAAAGCTCTGATACTACAAACACACAGGATCATAGCAAATCGGTAAGACAACCTGCTGCTTATAAATTCAATGGAAAATGCTTTAACTGTAATAAGTATGGTCATAGAGAAAATCAATGTAGATCTAGAAATTATCAGAATACCAATACACCCACCGGTCAATGTTCAAAATGCAACAAAGTTGGTCATAATTCTCAAAATTGCAGAATGAATGTGAAATGTTATATTTGTGGAGGATTTGGACACTTATCTAATCAATGCAGAACACAAACCGACATAGGTTATGGAAAGGCTATTCAGAAAAATAATGTGACTTGTTATGCATGTAACAAAATTGGGCTTATTGCTAAATTTTGTAGAAGCAAGTCCTCACTAGTAAACAACAAAGATCCTAGTTTGAAAGGAAAAGAAAAGGTTGAAGAAGTTAAGAATGAATTTTCAAAATAATGGATCAGGAAATTGAAACTGAATATTGATAGGAATACTCCTCCACCAATAGAACAAAGTGGCACTCCACTGATATGAGACTCTTCATCAAATTGAAGAAAATTCCCTTGAGGGTTTGGCAATCAAATGAGAAACATGCTATTATTCCCTCAGTTTATGGTAAGAAGTTAATATTACTTCTATACCAGCATATATGTTAAGTGATTACTTAACCAGTAAGCATTAAATGTGGTAGTTGGTAGATTGACATTATAAATTAGTGTTTTTGGCTCCATTTTAATTCACCGATCTTTCAAACATTCAAAGAGTGCAAAAATTTTGAGCTAAGGCATTTCGAGCAAAGAAGCAAAGCAATTCATCAATCAATCTTTCCATAGGCAGAAAAAGGTATTTATAATCATGGGATCCTCTTCTATACCTGAATTCATAGAAAACCCTACTATAGCGGAAGTAATCAAGCATCCTAGGCCCTTTTTTAGTTAGTTCTAGAAATAGCTAAGAAGGATGACAATATTGCTGCATTTTCTCAAATCCCCAAAGGAGTAGTATTTGCAGAAGACTCTAGGATGTATATTCATTGCCATATAGAAGAATTAGGAGATAAAGAAATTAAGAACATGTACAAGACTGTTATTTGTGATGATTCTAATAATGTGAAACCTGGACACAAAATAATTGAAACCCTAGGATTCACATAAATTCTCTACATTCCAGATTTTCCCAAGGAAGTTATTAGGATAGTATTGACCAGGGTACATGGTGCATTCTTTTGGCTAGATTTTGTTCACAAAATTACTAAGGAAGCTATAAAAGTTGTAATAGGGTTACCCTCCACCGGTAACAGACCTAGCAAGACAAAGAAGGTCTCAAATGACCTAGTAATGAACCTAACAAGTCCAACATCCAACAAAAGGTCTTTAAGGGTGAATGATGTAACTAACATAAATGTGAGATTCATTAGCATGATTCTTGGCTACAAAACAACACATGCAAACAGACTAAATTTAGTTTCCAGCTTATGCATAAAGAGTGCTCATGACATGATTAAGGATAATGTGAAAATTGATGTCTGTGAATGGTTGAAGGATGAATTGATTGACAATATGGGAAAGATCGAGAAGGATACAAAAGGGACATTTAGATTTGGCAACTTACTTGTTTGCTTAATGCTACATATAACCAAACAGGTGCCTAGTATATGTAATAAGAACCTTGGATTTGACATATCGGTAGGCAAACAGTTATCTCACTTATTGAACAACATGGGTGAAAACAAAGAGAAGAATATTAAATAGTACTTTCAAGCATTAAAGGCCAGAATGAATGCTAGAGTCAGATTGTCACAAGAAATTGTAAATAAATATAAGGATGACATATGTTTTGTGATTAAGAAGGACAAGATCTGGATGGAAGCAGTTATCCAAAGAACAATTTGGGTTGCTTAAATGGGTTATGAAACCGATGACAACATAATTGAAACATATGCAAAAGCCCTTCTAGAAGCACCCAAGGAACCTAAGGAAGAGGTATTTGGTGGTGTTGAAACCATTGAAAATCAAATTCAATCCAAGAAGAGAGTGAAGAAAGTAGAAGAAACAGTGAGGAGAGGTTCAAGGCAGGCTAAGGCTATCAAAGAAGATGTACTTAAACAAACTAGTATCACTGAAGATGAGTTACAAGCACAACAACCAATAACTCACCTTTCCAGTAGCAACTTCTTTAGAAAGTGACATGCTAGCTGCATTTAAAAGATTTGTAAGGAAAAGGGAACCTTCACTGGTATCCACACCTTCGCCTAGAAGAACCAGAAAAAAACAACAAGCAGTAAAGCCCCCGGCTAAGAAGACAAATCCAAAGAAGAAAAAGTTAACACCAAAGAAAAGGAATTAGAAAAATATTGCTTTGATTGACAAACTGTTGGATGAAATAATAGAGGAAGGAAAAACTTAAGAACATCAACCAACTATCTGATACATTATCAGTTGATGACAAGGAGAAAGTTGAAAACAATGTAATTCTACACTTGGATATCTATAAGAAATTTTTGATGCAAATTGTAGATGAAGTACCGATAGAACTATTTAAGAGACTTGAAGCTAGAAGGCAAGCTGTTATAGAGCTTGACAAGAAAATAAAGATTGAGAAACTACTTGTTGTTTATCTTGTTAACACACCAAACGAGATAGATGATATGATCTTAGAGGCTAACCAAACAGTATTCTCAACTGCACACTAACATGTAGCACTTATGGTTGGTAGTGTAAATGAGGTGCAGAGGAAACTGCTAACACATGGGATATATTCCTTATTGAGAAGGAAAAATAGGAAGAATATATAGAAACCCCAAACCAATCAAGGTATATCAGAAAGATAAGGATAAGTGTAAAGGAAAGGTTGGTGGACCTCTAAGCATCAAAATAACAGATAATTTATCCCCACCGCCTCTGGATACTCCACTGATAACAACAACTGAAGATCAACTGGCTGCTGAGAGTATGGATATATCACAAGAGGATACACATCCTAATTTTTAGGTATTATATATAGTAGATGTTGATACTTAGAAAGTCAACATTGTGGTAGATAAGGACACAACCGGTAAGACAGATATGGCTAGTGAGCCACCAGTAATAGATAACATAGAAGGTAAACTAACAGATGGGGACATAGAACAACAGGCAGAACAACAAACAAAGCAACAAGCAGAGCAACAGGCTCTAGCATAGGAACAGGTTAATACAGAATCCATGCCACTGACAACTGCTAAGCAAACAAACCATTACTTAAGGAAATGGAAACATAGACTGACCTACCAGAGGTCACCACAAGCAAGGATATTGCTCCCACTGGTGGAATTCAAAGTGTTGGCTCTTCAACTACAGGATTCAAGACAACAAATGTAATTGAAGTTCTTTTAGACTCTATAAAGAAAATAACAGATTGTAGTTGACATGCATATAAGGCTATAGATGACACAATTCCAACTTTGAAGATGTTAGCTCCAAAATGTAATGTAGATAATAAGGATTCTTTGAGTCAACTTGACACTTTGTCTAAGTATATTACTGACAACATAGTGATAGTTGAACAAATAAAGGAGGACGCATTCAAAGAGAGGTTAGAAAAGGAAAAACAAAAATTCTTTGAGGAACAAATAAAGAAGTGTACAAGGTAGTTTGACACACTTCTATTGGAATTGTGTAGCACATTAAAGGAATTCAAAACTTTGTACATAGATACTTGTAAGACTAACTTTTTTACAGTTGATATAGACAAGAAGATGAGCAAGATACAGGAGGAAATAAATCAACTAGCTGACAATTTCATTAATTCACCTGATTCATTATTAGTTTTTTAGCAAAAGATAACAGGTTTTGAGGAAGAATTACTAAAGCTAGAAAGAGAAAAGGAGAGAATAAAAAGTAAGGCTAAGGATATGAAATTAATACTAAGTTCAAAATTGGACTACCTAGCATCCTTAAGGAAACAAATATCTAATGCATTGGTACAAGGATAGAAAACACTGGCAGAACAAATGCAACACCTCATTGCTAGAGTTCAAAGAACAGAGGCAGCAATAAAAGATAGTAAAAAGTTTCTTGAAAGCCTAAATTTGGTTTTTACTGATCTTTTTCAAATTGTAACCAACCGGTTACAAGGTTGAAATAGGAAACTATACTCTATTGACACTTTGACAACCTTTGTCATTGATTCCAAAGGGGGAGTAGTGGTATGAGAAAAATCCAATAACTTAGGGATCATCTGCTCAAGGAGAGCACATATTTTTGGTAACAATTTTTGGACTTCAATTGTTGGATACACTTCTGAATTTTCCTCATAAGTGTTTCCATCAATGCCAAAGGGGGAGATTGTGGCCAAATGCACACTCCAATGAGACATTGTAGGTGATTGAAGGTTTTGTCATTGATGGCAACCTTACAATCCTATGTCACCAGCAAGCCAATCCACTAGAACTAGCAAAATCAGATTCTACACTGCCACACAGACCACTAGCACTGACAGTGAAAGGAAGCATACCGACATAGAAGCCGACAAGAATTTTGGTTGTAATTTATTTTGTTTATTATTAAATCATTGTAAGACGGCTTCACAAATTGTAAAATGACTCATATATATAAGAGATCATTGTAGAACAAAGAAGTAAGTATAGAGGAAGGTAATTAAGCAAAATAAGGTAGACCTATTATCCGAATTATAGGTTAAAGGTTTATGTAAGAAGCAGAGCTATAAACTAGTACTGGATCTGACATAGTAGGTGCTATTTTGAAGCAGTACAAGACATTGGATTTATGTAATCTAGTTTGTAAGTCAGTGAGACTTCCCAGTAAGTGAATATTGTGGGTCACAAATCCCACCAAGGTTTTTCCCACACCGGGTTTCCTCGTTAAACTATTGTGTTATGGTGTGTTTTTCATTTGATTGTTGTTATCTTTGTTCATTGCATTATTTCTTGTTTATCGGTATATAGTATTAATATGCTTTACATGTTTTAAGTCAAGAAAATATACAAACCAGTTAGATACTGATTCACCCCCCCCTCTCAGTATCTGTGGGAATCCTAACACTGACACCTAGGCCAAGAAAAAAGTCAACACAGATTTTCACATTTTTAGGCGAGTGAGGAAGGCTATTTTTTCACATCACCACTTTTTGGCCCCCCTTGATCCTGCACTAACCCACAATCTCTTTGTGCTACTACAAGTCATGATTCAGGGGCTTCTCATCATATGGCATCTTTGTAGTCTATGTTTTCTACATTTGAGCCTTGCCACATGCCACAAATTATAATGGGAAATCATACATACATGGATGTGTCTGGGAAAGGATTTATTGCCATTGGGAATAACTCCTTTAATGATATGTTGTGTGTACCCCACTTGACAAAAAATCTTGTTTCCATCTATCAAATCACACATGGGGCAACTAGGAAAACTATGGAGTTGACACCTGATTTAGTTATTGTAGACACTCAGAATTGTCATGTTTAATTAAATAAATATTTTATTTATTTAATTATCTAAGCCTAATTCTTCTATTAATTAAATAAATTTTTATTTATTTAATTAATTCATTTATCCTCTTCTAGCCTTATTTCTCATTTAAATAAATACATTTATTTATTTAAATTATCCCTTTCCTAAATTAAATAAATATTTTATTTATTTAATTGTCCTACTTCTTCTATTAATTAAATAAATCTTTATTTATTTAATTAATTCATTATCTTTTTCTACACATGACACATGTCATTCATCTCTTAATTCATACACTACCTACCTCTTTCATTATTTTGGAATTTCTTTTACCTACCCTCTAATCCTAGCCGACGACTCTTTTTACACCTCTCAATCTTAACCCTCCATTTCTTATTGTGTCTTCTATTTAAGGAGATGCTTTCTTCATTGTCAAACCCTAATCACTCATGCTAAAGACTTGGCTACACTACGATCCTACTTGCAACCACATTCCGTTCTTTGTTGAGCTCTTGTGCACACAAAAATCTGAGAGCAAATATATCAAGCAAGATCAATGGAGATAGGAAGAATGGAGATCAAAACCCTATTGGACATGTGATGGTATAATCTTAGTGATTTTGAGTTATTTTGCATTGTCTTAGGTTATCTTCATATGTTATGGTGGATCTTTCTTCATTGTTAGGCTAGGGTTTAGTGGTTGAATCCATTTTAGTCTTTCAATATTGTTGTTATTTGTTATCCATTTTCACCATATACATTTTGGCACGCCCGGTGGGACTCTTGTCCCTTTGCATTTAACATTTTGTTGCAGATTTCGCATTTTTGAAGTTGCAGATCGGACGATTTCGACAATATTTTAGTTTTTTTCCGCGTCTGTGAGTGTTCGGATCGCATTTTTGTGTTTCAGAGGCGTCTGTGATAGCGGGAGTCACGTCTGCGTGTCTGTTATTTTTTATTTTTGCAGGTTTCCGACAGGTGCGTCTGTAATTCCGAATCGCGTCTGTGCCTGATCTTTCCGCGTCTGCATTCAAAAGTCGCATCTGTGTTCTGTGACCGCATCTGTGTCTCACAAAACCGCATCTGTGTTGGGACGACGCGTCTGTGTCTGGTATAAAGGCGTCTGTATTTTCTGTTTTGCAAATTTTTCAAGTTTTTTTTATTCGGGTTTTCGGATTTTGTACTTAGGGTTTCAGATCTGGTTTATTTTCAGCTAACCCTTGCAGATCTAGCTAACCTGGTTTTGTGCAGCTTTCTTTGGAGGCTAAATATGTTTTGGTTGAAGGCCCCTTTTCACAAAGTCTTTTTGGGTTTTTTAAAAAATTTACCTAACTTGTGTGCTTGCAGGAAGGGGTTATCATTTGAAACAACCCAAACTACTAACAATTTTGTTGCAGGGCCTTAGCTAGGGTTTTGTAGTTTTTATTGTGTGCCTTGTTTTCATAGCTTAGCAAACACTTCAATTGGTGCACTAAAATTGAATCATTGTCTTTTGTGTCTTGAGCAATAGGCTCTTTTTGTTTATTCTTTAGAGGGCCTGTCTTCCCGTGTGGTCATTAGGACTACTAGTGAGAAGAGAACGAACCAAGTGGTAGCGAGGAAAACCCACCTCATCCAAACCACTATAATCAAATGTATTCATGGTGAAAACTATGAATAACGTGTGCTGATTAGTTCATACCGACACTATGTCTCCCCATAAACCCGTTTGATCAAATTTATTTGATCATTTGTAGGGCGTAACCCCTACCGGCTGGGAGCCTTCTGTATTTACAGAGCTGAAAGTGCTGCATGTATGGCCACATGAGCGGATGCCCTTACTAGCACCTCTTTGTTTTAGATGCCCAAATCCTTCTAGTTGTTGAGGCAGGAGGTCGGACCTCTGGTAGCGGCCCACACACATACAGTTCTTAGTAGAGATACAAAGTTCGCCATGGGGAGTTTTCATGGGGACTGATGCTTGGCTGACCCGAGAAGTGAGTGCCGAGGGTGGAGCCAGTGAGGTCAAGCATCTAAGTATCCGCTCTCTAAATAGCGTAGCCTCGGGGGTAAAACCCCATGTGGGATCAACAACTATTGTCTTGGCCAGCCCTAAGATTTGTGCTTGTCTTATGCTAAACACTCAAACATTCAAGACAAAACAGCAAAACATTGTGTCTTTTGTGTCTTCAAGTGTATGCAAAACAATTTTACATCAAACAACACACTTTTTGGAATCTAAACAGTCTGCAAACATTGAGTCATCAACATTGTGTCCTCTTGTCATGAAAAATAGTCGAACAATCAGATTTGGTCATAGCAAAACAAATTCACAGATAGGAAAAATTGCACCAAGGTTACAGAAACACGTCTGTGTTTGTTAGAACCGCGTCTGTGTCGGATAAACGCATCTGTGAAGTACAGAATAGCGTCTGTATTTTTAACAGCGTCTGCATAAAACAGAGTAGTGTCTGTGTCTTTAAACCACGTTTGTGAAGCATACAGAGGCGTCTGTGTCAGGATTTAAAAATTTTGAACAGTCAAACAAACAGAGAAAATCAGTTTCGGCATACTTGAGCTTCCTAGGTTGTCTCTTCAGATTTCATCTAGCAGTCAACCTATCCTAAGGTTTCACACAGTCCATCATTGCTTCATACCTCATTTTAAATTCATACTTGTCTAAACTTGAGTCAAAAAGGTCACTTGCTTGTCCTCACTATACTTTGTCAACACAACACATACTACTACACTTTGCTAAGTGGTCCCTCATCAAGGTTTCTTACCTTTGGGTCTCATTTGGTCTTACTTAGAGTCAAGGTCAGCTTACCTCATCAAGAGAAACTATCCTCTCTTTGGAAGTCACACCTACTCTACTACTTACATACTTGGTCTTACACTTTGGACATTGCAAGTACACCTCAAGATTCATTTACACTCCATACAACTCTTGGTCTTCCATACTCTTTTCATATTTTTCATCTAGTCTCTCACATATTGGTCTAACACCTAGTTCATGGTTGAAACCCGCCTTCAAAGATCTAGGAGAATAGCCAAAGAAGCTCAAGAATCCGTAAACATGAGTTCTTATGAGTATGACAATGATGTATTCTACAATCCTGAGCACACTACATTACCAGACATGAATGTTTATAGACACAATCCAAATGTGGAAAGCGCAAACACTATAAACAACGCTATACACAATGACACCGTGGACAATTCTTCAATACTATCAGCAGACATACAAGAATCTATGATGGATCCTCAATTCAATAGATTGGTTGAAGAGATAATGAGGAGAGATCGTCAATACTTCCTAAACATGATGGCACAAAGTGGAGCCAAAATACCGCATGATTTTGACTTATCTCAACTTATGGAAAGTAGACCTTCACAACAAACTCAACCTAACATGGATCAAAGGAGACCAAATAGTGGAGGACCAAATAATATGCTGCTAGAGTCACCATCAGTTTTGCTTCAAAAACCAGCGATCCCACATACACAAGCTCAAATATATGATACTTACACTCAAAGACCATCATGGAGGCCCTATGCTCAAACACATGCTCAAGATATGGGTCAATTAAGACAAATGGATACACAAGGACATCCTCAAAATTTTGACACAAGGAGACCTCATGTCAAAATTGGGGGCAACACAATGGAAAATGAAAGGCCTATTGAATACGGTTTATACACACAAAACAGATATGGGGTCCCCCAACAAGAAGTTATGCCAAGTGCTCCATATATGTCGCAACAATATAGACCTCCATATGGACATGTCTACGATCAGTATCATCCATATATGCAGCAAGTTCCTCCTCAAATGGGTGTCACAAACATGGGATATGCTACAAGAAATCAATCTCCTCCCAAGAACAATTTGGAGCAACAAATTAGAGATCTACAAAAGAAAGTGGAAGACATGGGCACATCAAAACCTACATACACTATGAGAGATATATGCCCTTATCCCTTCGATAAGAGCATTCCAATGCCGCCATTTCCTCCACATTTTGTAACACCAAAATTCGACAAATATAGAGGGAGAGGAGACCCCAAGGCACATATAAGACAATTCTTCACAGCTTGCATTGAGGTAGCGGCAGAAGAAACATACTTGATGAGGTTGTTCACACAAAGCTTAGGTGACCAAGCTATGGAATGGTTTTCTCAATTACCTCCTAGTATTAAGTCATGGGGCGACTTAGCAGAGGCATTCATTCAACATTTCTCTTACAACATTGAAACAGATGTCTCAGTTACTACCTTGTGCAATACGAAACAAAAGGAAGGAGAATCTTTCGCAACATTCTTACAGAGATGGAGAAACCTAGCTAGCAGATGCTCTTGTGAGATCCCACAAAAACAAATGGTGGAGATGTTCACACAAAATGTTAACAAGGCTATTGGCTATGATCTCAGAAAAGCCTGTTTGTCTACATTCAAGGATGTCATTGAAAAGGGCCTAGCAACAGAAAAGGTCTTAATTGAACAAGGAGTTATCAAACTATTCAAAGAAAACAAAGAGGACTTCAAAGGAAAGGACAAACCAAAATTTTGGAACAAGAACAAGAACACAGTTAATGATGGTGTTGTTGATGCTAATACAGTGAGACCAAAGTTCGTCTTTTCTGGATCCAGTTCTACCAACAATCAAGTGAACAATCAAACGGCTGCTAAACCACGAAGGAAGTACACTCCATTGGGAGAACCACTTGAATCAGTATTCAAAAAGCTGGTAGCAAACAAAGTGATCACGGTCCTAGATTTTCCTCCATATGAACCAAAGGTAAAACTGAATTGGTGGAATGATGATGAGTTTTGCGAATTTCATAAGAGCAAGGGTCACAAGACAAGTAATTGCGATCGACTAAAAAACATTGTACAAGATCTCATTGATAGAGGAGATATTGAGATTGAGGGACATTCATCTAACCAAGAGCATGAGGTGTTTAAGGAACCATTCCCAAAACATGACAAGGGAAAAGGCAAAGTCACAGATGATCAAGCCAATTACACTAGAGCATCTTACAATTATGATTCCACTATTAATCACATCTCAATGGACAATCATATTTCTACCATCACTATCAAAAATAAAAATCCTGAGAATCTTCCTCAGCGACCTAAAATTGTCCTAAAGGGTGTGGGATCTTCGTCCGCATCTACCTCTGAATGTCATGTTACAACCCGTCGAGGTAAGATCACATTGCCAGGTGCCTCTACTAAGAATACCAATTCTTCATCTACCAAGCCTGAGTACGACCTTGTAGAACAACTAGGGAAAACACCCGCACTCATATCTATTCTTGAGCTCCTACGTATATCTCCTGCACATAAAGCTGTCCTTGATAAAACCTTGAGAGATACTGCTGTCCCTACTGATCTGAACGTGGACCAGTTTCAAGCCATGGTGGGATACCTATCCGTTCCACACTCCCTCACATTTACAAAAGCCGATGACGCCTCCATAAGTCAGCCTCATAATGCACCCCTACATATTGAAGCCTTCATACATAAACACCGAATAAAACGAGTCCTGATAGATGGAGGAGCAGGTCTTAATATTTGTACATTGAGGACCATCAAACAATTGGGATATTCTAACAAAGCTGTGAATTCTACAAACCAAATCACTATTAAGGCTTATGATGATGAAGAGCATTCGTCCAAGGGCACGGTCATATTACCACTAAGAATAGGGCCAGTCACAAAGGACGTGGTTTGCCAAGTCTGGGATCTAGACCTCACGTATAACATATTGCTAGGACGTCCGTGGATTCATGAAATGAGGGCAGTCCCATCAACATATCATCAATGCATTAAGTTCCCTCATAATGGAGTCGAGGGAACGGTCAATGGTGATCCAAATCCATTCATATATTGCAATAACTTGAGATCACATACTGAGACTATCATTCCCAGCAATCGTGAGGCTACTCCTTCTTCAGCATATATTGATCCTGAGTCACTAAAACCTTCGACATCCAAGCAAGGTGAACTTAGAGCTAAGTTTCAAGACAAAGGCATGGGAGAATACACTCTGAATCAAACAATGTTCTTACGACAAGTCATGAACTCCCCAAAGGAATATGGGAGACCACATCCTAACAAACAAATCTCCATTATGCTACTCAAATGGGATCCTACCATCTTTCAAAAATGGGGTGAACTAGAGGAAGAAAATTTATATAAAATGCTCTATAAAGACGCTGAAGCGGAAACACATGACCATATTATTATACCCTGTGATAACTATGGCAAAGGTTTCAAAATTATGCAAAGATTCGGGTATGATGGAAAAAGTCCTCTTGGACTACGCAAAGAAGGTGTCATGGAGCCCTTACAACCTGAGATAACTACAAGAAGGGAACGCTCAAAAGGGCTTGGTTTTATAAATCCCAGACTACACAATAAAGGAACAAAACAGGTATGGCGAGTCAAAGTGGCCGAAGTTCAACAAGAGGATGATTATTCCACAGACTCCAACGAGTGGGAATGGGGTTCAGACAAATCCTCCAGCGACTATGAGCTCAAAGAGACATTTAGAGAGCCAGATGAACCTACAAAGGAGGAGGAATTTTACAAGAAATTCAGAGTTGGTCAAGAACCAACCCATAAGGATCCCGCACAAGCTTCGTTTCAAGGCCCTAGGTCAAGATCACATAGGATGAGGACACCTGTCCCTGAGGGTGCTACTAGTGATGATAATTTGGACTCACTCACGATCGAAACTGACGAGGAGAGTGCCATTGACGACCTCGACGACTACCTTGACATACCTGAATATAACCACATCTTCACTATTAGCCTTGCGAACTCTGAAAACACTAAAGACCTTCCCCTTGTCCACCCCCAACTCATTGACTGGGATCATGAGGGACCAGCACAGTTTGATACATTTCAAAACGACGAAGCTATTGTCGATTATCTTGGCATTCACAATGATCTTCCTCCTGGAGACCATAAAGCGGGATACGCCATAGAGCTTAATAACATGGCATACTTTGGTGAGGGTGTCGGGCCTTCTAGTCGCAAAAATATAAAAATAAAAACAAAACAAGGGTCTTATGGCGAAAACCACACTGTGGCGCTATCTGACTCGACAAAAGTAAAAAGAAAGGACATATCTGAGGGTGAAAACCTCTCTGAGGTGCCCGAGGATGGAAGGCTCGACATTCTCCCAGCATCATACGAGGAAAAATCATCCATGTTGGTAGAGGAGACTATAAAGACAAACATTGGCACAACAGAGGTTCCACATAACATATTTTTGGCTCAATCATTGACAGAGGCCAAGAGAGCAAAATTCATAAGCTTCTTTAAGGAATGACAAGTCAACTTCGCATGGTCTTATGCTGATATGCCTGGGCTAGACCCCGATTTAGTAATGCATCATTTAATAGTTAAACCGGGGGCAAAACTAGTAAAGCAGAAGTTGAGGAAAATGCACCCACAAGTGGCATTATTAGTCAAGGCAGAGCTGGAAAAATTACTGGATGTCGGATTCATACGCCCAATTGATTATCTCGAATGGATTTCCAACTTAGTACCTGTTAGCAAACCAGATCGCAGCATCCGAATATGTACAGACTTCAGAGCTATCAACAAGGCTTGTCCAAAAGACGATTTCCCATTACCAAACGTTGACTTAATTGTTGATCTCACAGCAGGCCATGAGATGTTATCTTTAATGGATGGATTTTCTGGATATAATCAAATCAGGATAGCACCCAAAGATCAACATAAAACATCATTCACTTGTCCATGGGGAACATTTTGCTGGAATGTCATGCCCTTTGGGCTGAAAAATGTAGGTGCCACGTATCAACGAGCCATGACTACTATCTTCCATGATCTCATGCACATAACCGTGGAAGACTATGTTGATGATCTTTTGGGCAAATCAATAGACAGAGATACACACTTGGACATTCTTTCAGTTGTCTTTGATCGGCTGGAAAAATACAAAGTAAGACTAAATCCAAAGAAATGTGTCTTTGGAGTAACCTCCGGGAAGCTCCTAGGATTCATTGTGTCTAAAAGAGGAATAGAAGCTGATCCAGCAAAGGTCAAGGCCATCTTGGACATGCCGCCACCCAAGAATATCAGTCAACTTCGGTCTTTACAAGGGAGACTCCAGTCCATACGAAAATTCATAGCACAACTTGCAGATAAGTCCAATCCTTTCCAGCACCTACTACACAAAAACATCAAGTTCAAATGGGACGAGAACTGTCAACAGGCTTTTCAGGCACTCAAAGACTATCTTTTGAACCCGCCAGTATTGATGCCACCAATTCCAGATCAACCATTGCTACTTTACATATCAGCTACTCCGACAGCACTGGGGGCACTCCTAGCACAGCAAATACCTGACGGCAAGGAAAAAGCAATCTACTATATCAGTCGCACATTGGTGGGATATGAGCTGAACTACACACCAATTGAGCGTGCCTGTCTCACTGTGGTCTTTGCTTCACAGAAGTTACGACATTATATGCTCACTCACAAGACTAAGTTGATTGCCAGAATTGATCCACTAAAATATCTTCTCAACAAAGCTACACTTATTGGGCGGCTAGCCAAGTGGGTAATGATCTTGAGTGAATTCGACATTGAATACGTGGACAGAAAAGCTATAAAAGGACAAGCAATTGTAGATCAACTGGCAGATGCTCCCATGATAGATGATGTTCCTCTACAGTCAGAATTTCCAGATGAGTCCATTCTAACGATATCACCTGCGAAGCCATGGCAACTATACTTTGATGGCTCATACACACAGCATGGGGCAGGAGCGGGTATACTCTTTATAACTCCTCAAGGCGATTCTATACCAAAGTCATACCGCTTATCATTTCCTTGCACCAACAATATAGCGGAATACGAGGCATTAACAACTGGGCTAAGAATTGCAGTTCAGTGGAAGATCCAAGAACTTCATGTTTTTGGAGATTCTCAATTGGTCATCCGACAAGCAACTGATGATTATCAAACAAAAGACTAAAAGCTAATGCCTTACAAACAACTGGTAGATGATCTGAAACAAAACTTTGCAAAGATAGAGTTTGAGCAGATACCAAGAGAACAGAATCGTGCTGCAGATGCCATGGCTACAATTGCTTCACTCATTGATCTACCGCAAAATGAGACCTGCTATGAGTTCCTGGTAGACAACCTCCTGATTCCCTCATACGAGATTACTCCTACTGAAATGATATGTGTTGTTGGTCCTGAATCCCAGTTATATGGTTCCATATTCACATACCTTCACGACAATATCTTACCTCCTGATCTATCGAATAACCAACGCCGCACTTTCATTCGTCAATCCTCTCGATACGTTATCCTAGCTGATATCCTATACCGACGAGGTCTAGATGGCACCCTCCTTAGATGTTTAGAGAGTGACGAAGCTCAGATTGCATTACGAGAAGTGCACGAAGGGATATGTGGTCCGCATACTAGTGGTCCTACCTTGGCCAAGAAACTCATCAGGACTGGATACTACTGGCCTACTATGGAAAAAGATGCATATCAGTTTGTCAAGAAGTGTAAGCAGTGTCAAATTCATGGAGACCTCATACATGCACCAGCACAGGAACTACAACCACTTGCATCTCCTTGGCCCTTTTGTCAGTGGGGACTTGATCTCATAGGCAAAATTCATCCTCCTTCTTCCAATGGACATAAATTCATTATCACAGCCACAGAGTATTTCACAAAGTGGATTGAAGCCGTTCCTCTCACACAAGTTACTGGGAAACAAATTGCTACCTTCATCCTAAACTACATCATTTGCCGATACGGGATTCCTACTTCCATTATCACTAATAACGGGCGTCCTTTCAAGAACCAGGATGTTCGTGAACTCTGTGAGCGCTTCCATATCTCCCATCATTTTTCCACACCATACTACCCCCAAGTTAATGGCCAAGCTGAGGCATCTAACAAAATAATTCTTAAAATCCTTAAAAAGATAGTCGATGACGCTGGCCGTAACTGGCATGTCCAACTCAATCCTGCACTTTGGGCCTATCGCACAAGTGTCCGCACACCTACAGGAGCTACACCTTACTCACTTGTCTACAGCTCTGAAGCTATCCTGCCTATTGAGGTCGAGTTACCTTCTTTACGGGTCTCCTTGAGAAACATAATCAACGATGAAGACTACAGGGTCTCTCGCTTACAAGAACTAGAACTGCTGGAGGAACGACGACACACTGCTTTTAATCACCTCAAGGCTTACCAACAAAGAATGAGTCACCGTTACAATCATAAGGTCAAGCCCCGCACATTTGAGGTAGGTGACTTAGTCCTCAGAGAGAACCCCAAGAATCAACAAGACAGAGACAAGAAGGGCAAGTTTGAACCTAATTGGCTTGGTCCTTACATCATCACAGCAGTATATGGATCTGGGGCATATCAGCTCTCAACTACAGAAGGTGAACCCTTGGAGGATCCTATCAACAGCATGCACCTTCGCAGGTTCTACACATAGCTTTTCAGAGCATCTTAATTCAAAAATACAAAAAAATCGAAAAATGGCAAAAAAATACAAAAAAATTATAAAACAAAAAATCGTTACTTGGTGAAAACCTGGCAAACAGGCGCCTTGTGACAACAAAAAAATTGAAAAATCAAAAGAGTAAAGAGAAATAATTTCATCCAATGGTGAAAACCACTTCGGTGGCGCCCTGGGCAAGTACCATGGTGAAAACTGGGTCACCAGCGCCATGCGTAGAGACTTTGCTCCTCTCTCCTTCAGGATTCTCTTTCATCCTTCACTTTGCACACACTCACGACCAATTCATTCACAATAAACTTACCTGTTCCCATCATGGCTTGTTATTGATCTGCCTCAGATTAGTTAGCCATCCATAACCCTCCCTTTTCACTCCCTTTCCATCCATAATAAATCAGATCCTATCTGTGACTACAGCCAATTCCTACGTCTAGTAATGGGTGTGGAACTGAGAACATCACATGTTTCGAGGAGTACAGTTTCTTCCAGCTTTCTTCAGTCTATCCGCGTACAATCCGCAATAAAGCAACATCTGCATCGCCAGTCCACAATAAAGTTCCATCTTCTCCACAATAAAGTATCAGTTTCATGGATTCAGTTAGTTTCAAATGAGACATAGCAGCAACAATGAGCTTCAACAAAATCAAATCTTTCAACAGACTCAGACAACATATGGTTCAGTGCTATCTATCCTTTTTGTGAAAGTGAACATTGTGACCACAATCGAATAAGACTTAAACAAGTGACAAGAGACACTAAACTTGAGGACTACAATGGATGTTGGTGTCGAGTCTTGGTTTTCTTTTGATTTTATATTTTTGGTGACATGTCTTTTAGCTTTTCCAGGATGTCTTTGACTAGAGATTCTATCTCCAGGATGTCTTTGACTAGAAAGGCGAGGATGGGGTATCGTCACCTATTTGCATTTGCTGTCTGTGGATTGTCTTTTAGTAATGCTATGACTTGTCCAAGGATATGAGGACACTGTGAGTCTAGTATGAACTGGGGCATTCCTTGTTTGTGACTGTCTTATCTCCATGCAAACAGGTACAATGACTTTCTGGGCCGAACAAATGCCTCGATTGTCGTAACCTATTTTGCCATAATAAAGCTCAATGATGATAACGCACAAGAAGCTCTTTCACGTTCATATCTTCTGTCTTCCATCCCCCTTTCTTGATTGACTTCCATTGTCCTTCTCGAGTCTGTGTAGCCCGCTATCACATGACTGAGTATAATGACACACCAAAAACATTTGCATTTCATATAGTTACACCTGCATCACCACATATAAGCATTTCATACATACATATAGATATCACAATTGCATCACATCCTGCATACAACACATGTTAGCACATCTCACATTTTCATTATGTAAATAATCATTTGCATTATCATATTCATTTGCATTACATACATTCACATTTGCATCATCTTCATCACATATACAACATAAAAGAACAAAAATATATTGCATTGCATCATATAAGCATCCATATCATAAAACATGTATCACATAAGAACATTTCATCACATAAGATACACATGCATATAGCTGCCGCAAAAATGAATCATATCTCATATATAATCAAAATGTGTCATGATACAATGATGTCAAAAGAATCATATGGCTACAAAGAATCACCCGCAGGTGTCTACAATACAAAAATCATACATATACTGATACAATGGGAGCCCATTATAGCTATAAGGAACTCCCTCCCTCGGAGCCGCCTGGCCTCGATGGAGTCTGAGTTGTAGATGGTCCCGCCCCAGGATCCCCCTGTCTCTCTGGTGGTGGTGGAGGCCCCATGACCCCACCGCTGGACGCCTGCCTCCTGTGACTCCCTCCCGTAGCCGTCGCTGTGCGCGACGATCTATGGAAGCTCCTAGCCCGCTGCATAGTACAGATCCCTCCAGTACCCGATCTCCTCTCCGACTCGCAAGACATACGCGTAGCCTGCCCCTGCATCCTCTGCTGCCCGTCTCCCTGCCCTCAGAGCTGTCTCGGCCTCAGTATATCTCTGAATGGCCTGATCCCTCTCTTGCTCTGTGTCCCTGAGCCTGATCCAGAGGTGGTCTCTCTCCCGCACCAAATCCTCGATCTCATCTGCCTGGCCCTGGCAGATCTCCCATAGCTCTAACAGCTCATCCTCCTCGGGATCTCCGCCCTCTGCCTCTACCTGTGGCTCCTCCCCTGCAGGTACCTATCCCTGTGCCTCTGCCGGCACCTGTCCCTGTGCCTGTCTAGGTACCTATGGCTGTACCTGTCTCTGTCCCTCTGCCTGCACCTGTCTCGGTCCCTGTCTAGGACCCTATGCTGCTGGTACTTGTAGGGGCAATCCACCCCGTCCTCTCACCACTGGAGCTGCTCTCTCCTGTCCTCCCTCTCTCCGAGGTGCCACCTGCCTCTCCCCCACTACTCCGCTCCGCCTCCGCCGGCCCCTACCTCCATCCCCTCCTCCATCATCATCATCTCCTCCACCCTCTCCCTCCAGTGGCTCTGTTGGATCTGTCAACCTGGGAAATGGATGCTCTGCCCAATACGCAGAGTACTCTGCGTCCATCCCTGCATCATCTACCTCCGGCCACATGTCCCATGGCATCGGCATCATCTCCGCTCACTGTGTCACCGCCTGATCATATGATAGCAGTGGGCCAAACTACACCTGATCTCTGACTGTGCGGGCATACATGCCTGAGCCTCGTGGCATCCGCTGGATCTGCCCAAACTGCCTGCACACCCTATCAACACGCTGCCTCTCTAGAATATAGGGCGTCCGCCCCATCAGATACCTGCTCCTGAAAACATAGGGTAGCTCTAACGCATCATCCTCCCACTCCTCGCACCCCAGGTACGGCCTCCAGATAACCATGTCTATATCATCAATGACTCGCCTCCAATACTCCAATCTACCAATCCGAGGCTGGGAAGTGATCATGTCATACAAGTGCACGAAGCTCCGTCCCTGTCCTCTGCCTCTGAAATGAATGGGTCGTGTGATGGGAAGGTGCTCATAGGCCCACACCTGCAAGAGAGTCACACCGCAGCCCAAACCCACTGATCCGTGGTACACAAACTGATGCAGCTCATAATATAAATGCACCAGGACACATGACCCCCATGCATACCTGGTGTGCTCTACCATCAGTGCCTCCAATGCCCCTCCCCAGCCCACTGCCAATCCTCGTGTGGCCCTGTCTGGACACAAATAACCACTGATCGCTCCTCCAATCACTGCCGGCAATGCTAAACCTGTGGCAGTCATGGTGTCCCAGGCTACATGACCTGCTCGCATCTCCAACCCGGGATCCTGGAAAACCCATCTCAATGCCTCCCTGTCACCGTCACGGTCATAGGGAATCAACTCTTCATCAATAGGGACATGCAAAATCCTGTAGACATCCTCTAATGTAACTGTCATCTCACCCATCGGTAGGTGAAACGTGCACGTCTCCGAGTGCCATCTCTCAGCTAATGCAGTCAGCAACCCCATGTTTTCCCGAAACTCAGGCACATAGAGCACATGTGTAAGACCCATCTCCTCAATAGATATCCTATCCTGAATCGACAACTCTGGTCGCAACCTCTACGTAGACAGGAATCTCTCCCGTGACTCCAACATCGGCAAATACTCCTGCAGTCATACAATCAATTTTGTCAGTTATCGTGGCATTCACTGTTTATCACAAAATGCTACTAGCTACCTAAATGCATCTGGTTATCTACCCTAGTGACACTCACTGTTCATCACAAAGTGTTGCTATCTACTCTAGTAGTGCTCCCTGTTCATCACAAAGTACTACGTGTGTGACAATCCCTGTTCATCACAAAGTGTCACTCACATTCGCACTCCCTGTTTATCACAAAGTGCTGCCTATCTTGGTGCTCCCTGTTCATCACAAAGTGCCTTGATCTACCCTAATCTTCCTAGAGGACCTGCTTGAGTGTATCCTCTCAGCAGCTTATCCAATCGACAGCGTATGTTCATCACAGAACTGCCGGTTTGACCTAAAAGACTAAAATCATGCATTTTGACACACAAACGCACTTTTACCACATAAACGCGCTTTTCAACTCTAAATGCGCTTATAGACTGCATAAACGCGCTTCTGAAACACATACGCATTTCCTGAACACAAACATGCCTATGACATGCACAAACGCGACCAGGGAACATAGACGTCCCTACATGACATAAACGCTCCTATAAAGCACAGACGCTACTACATTGCACAAACGCGTCCGCATTTAGCACAAACGCGGTTCAAGGCACAGATGCGCCTAGACCCGACACAGACGCGCTTGTTGGACATAGACGCGCCTGGCACTGACACAGACGTGGTTGCGCGTTTTTTGCATATTTCAACTACCCTATTCCTAGCGCATTTATTGCTCCTAAACATGCATTTATGACAAAACTCAAAATGCGTGAAAGTACGAGGAGGTTTTCGGGTACTTACCGGCTCTCTTGCATCGGCTGGTCACTGAAATCGGCGAACCCGGTCGAATCTATGAATGAATGCCATCGCTGCTGACTGCTGCTGCTCTTTTCTCGCTCTGCACTGTGATCTTCTAAGGGTGTGGATGACAATGAGGATGTCTTTTGCCCGTGGTCTATCTTATAGCCTACCCTAGCCCTCGCCCTCATTTCCCGAGTCAGTATTCTTCCTCTCGTGACTTTGTCACTTTATCTAATCAACCCATTCTATCCCATCTTTCTTATCAAGAGATTGTCTGCAATCTTTTCAGACATTTTCATCCAATCTCTCGAGGGGGCATATCATTCCCATCCTGGGGCAACTCTGTATCAGTTCATTTTATCTTCTTTGAAACAACGCGACAAGCCGCATTGTCTCAAAGAGGGGCAAAATGTAGACACTCAGAATTGTCATGTTTAATTAAATAAATATTTTATTTATTTAATTATCTAAGCCTAATTCTTCTATTAATTAAATAAATTTTTATTTATTTAATTAATTCATTTATCCTCTTCTAGCCTTATTTCTCATTTAAATAAATACATTTATTTATTTATATTATCCCTTTCCTAAATTAAATAAATATTTTATTTATTTAATTGTCCTACTTCTTCTATTAATTAAATAAATCTTTATTTATTTAATTAATTCATTATCTTTTTCTACACATGACACATGTCATTCATCTCTTAATTCATACACTACCTACCTCTTTCATTATTTTGGTATTTCTTTTACCTACCCTCTAATCCTAGCCGACCTCTCTTTTTACACCTCTCAATCTTAACCCTCCATTTCTTATTGTGTCTTCTATTTAAGGAGATGCTTTCTTCATTGTCAAACCCTAATCACTCATGCTAAAGACTTGGCTACACTACGATCCTACTTGCAACCACATTCCATTCTTTGTTGAGCTCTTGTGCACACAAAAATCTGAGAGCAAATATATCAAGCAAGATCAATGGAGATAGGAAGAATGGAGATCAAAACCCTATTGGACATGTGATGGTATAATCTTAGTGATTTTGAGTTATTTTGCATTGTCTTAGGTTATCTTCATATGTTATGGTGGATCTTTCTTCATTGTTAGGCTAGGGTTTAGTGGTTGAATCCATTTTAGTCTTTCAATATTGTTGTTATTTGTTGTCCATTTTCACCATATACAGTTATCATTAGAGACTTGGAGAATGGAGCTATCATTGTGACTGGGGTGGTTGGTCATGCATTTCGGTTGTACTCTTTTTCACATTTTGGTCCTATTGATGAGGTTGATTCAGATTTTGAGGAGAACTTTGGGCACTTGAACTTGGGGATTCTCACATGTGACCTCATTATTGAGCCTTGCATTTCATCTCCTCCTATTGATATCACATCACCTATTGCACCTAATGATGCAGCTAGTGCGACAATTTTGCCTTCTTGTGATTCAATGCAACATGATATTTCATGTCTTCCAGCTTCAATTGATTGTGATTCCTACTTGACAGACATTGCAGGTTTGTTTGTGGAGTCCTACATTGCAGATTTGGGAAACATCATTGATGGCATTCATCTTCTCTTTGATGAAGATGATCTTCTTTGATTGTTGTGAGGGATCACTTTGACCCTCTTGTGCATTCTCTACATAATCAAACTTTAGAGGTTGACATGATTGTGGATACTTTTGTACAACACTTGGATGAGGTCTCTTTATCTTTTGAAGAGACATGTGAGTCTTTGGATATTGTTCTATATTTTTCTCCACTAGATCTTGGAGTGCCTTTTGCAGAAGTGTGGAGCAGTTTACCTCCTTTGGAGAGGGTAACTTTCAACATTGACATGGGGACACTTGAGCAATTTGCAAAGATTCCTTTCATCAAGAGTATTTTTCTACATCTTCCCTTCATGATTGAGGAGACTTCATGGATACACCTTTGGTTTTGTTTCTTCCTAAGGGGAGGAATGTTGTTCGACATTCATGGAGAAATTTCTTCATTCATCATTGATTTTCTATCATTGGTGTAGATTCCACATTGAGGAGGGGCTTCCTAGTCTCTCTTCTTCTTCTCTCATATGGGGGGGGGACATTTTCCTCACATGGGTTTTTGTCCTTCACATACTTCTATGAGAGTTCTTTGTATCTAGTTTTCATCTCTCTTTCCCCACTTTGTGAGAGATTTCATTGCATTGCTTTGCATGCATTTGCATTTGTACATGGGTACCTAACATGGCCTAGTAGTCGGGACCCATCTTGCATTACTTAGTTGCATTGTAGACTTAAATGCATTCCCCTAAGTTGCACTTAAGGGGGGGTGTTGATGTAAATAATTATTCATCTTAGATATTATTACACTTTACTTAAGTTTACTTAGGAAATATATCTCATATTAGTTTGGGTATGAGACACTTGGGTATTTGTGCCACATTGGGATAATGTGTGTAGGAGAATTTCTACCTTTTGTGGTCTTATCTTGTTGTTACATTCCACCTTTGGTGGGTGATCCACCTCATGTGGAATATTATATTTTTTCTCCTACCTACCCACACCTATTTCCTACCTACCCTTGTTTCTTATTGAGCCACATGTCATGTTTGTGTACTAACAAATCCATATAGCCTTGCCTATATAAGCAGTCTCAAATTCATTGTATGTAACTTTTGATGATCCAGTTGATCAATATTTTCATCTTGATAGAATACAGTTTATTCCTATCATGTATTTTTGTTCTCTCTTATTTGTTCTTTCCATTTCCTCTAGATCTTACCCATGATAGGGATGGTATTGATGGTGGCATTGAAGTCCATGGCAATGAAAAACTTCCATGTCTATGTTGTTGAGCTTTGCTCAATGAATGACTAATGCATTTCTCTTCAGTGTTCTTGTGATGATTGGAAAATAAATTCTCTTTCACTCAGTGAATTAACCTTAGAAAGCACATCAACTCCTCTGTTTTAAAATACCTATTATTAAAATGTTCAAATAAGACTACACAATGAAATCTCTGTCAGATAAGTTTAGCATAAAAGAAAATGATACAACCATATAAATGTTTGATACGAAGCTACTAAAGACAATGTAAGACATTCATATAAATAAAAAGAATGGTTGAAAAAACTATAAACTTTCATGCAAATACAATTGGCTGGTGTAAAACCAAATTCCAATATATTACTATATTAAATGTAATGAAAATTTTATGAATGACATAGTTGATATGTGCATGGAAAATACAAAAGTATAATAGAGAGTAAGAGCATAAATAGTTTGAAGAACTCCATCTCAATTAAAAAATATTGATTGTGAAGAAGTAAACTATGAAATAAGGGAGAGAGGAAAAGGATGAAAGAAAGAAAAGCAAAGAACAAATAAACACAAAGGTCAAGACAGGATGAGAAGACAACAAGAGAATACAGATAGGCATGATTATTATCTAACATAAGCATACAAATTTTATAGAGGAAAAATATTTCCTTTACCATAGACCTTTTCCCCATGTGAGAATATCATCCTTTTGAGGAGGAATGATATGTAGGGGCAAGGCTTTACATCAAAACAAAACCATTCTAGTTTGTTACATCCTCCATTGAAAAAATTAAGAAATGGGACAAATAATCAATGTTCTTCTGATTGATAAAAGGGATGTTTAGACCGTACTATTACAGTAAACAAATAAAGACTCAAGTGATGATAGAATGAGAGGAAAACAAGAGAATACAAAAGTCTTTTGAGGAAGAAAAAGAATGATAGACATGATTATTATCTAATATAAGGATTGATAAAAATGAGGTTATTACCATACTATTACATATCCACAAAAGCGACATGTAGGGTGCATGAGAAATGCACACCTAGCTAAAGAGGCAAATGATGAAATAAAGAAAAATAGTAAACAAATAAAGACAGAGGTGAAGACAAAATGAGAGGAAAACAAGAGAATAAAAAAGTCTTTGGAGGAAGAAAAAACATGATAGGCATGATTATTATCTAATATAAGCATACAAATTTTATAGAGGAAAAATATTTAGTTTAGCATACACCTTTTCCCCATGTGAGAATATCCTCCTTTTGGGGAAAGAACAAAACCACTATAATTTGTTACATCCTCCATTGAAAACATGAAGAAATAGCACAATCAATCAATGTTGTTTTGATACACGAAGAAATAGAACAATCAATCAATGTTGTTTTGATTGATTAAAAAGGAGGTCAGGACCATACTATTACATATCCATAAAATTTCCACCTAGGGTGCATGAGAAATGCACACCTAGCTAAAGAAAAAACACCAAAACACATCTAGGAATTACCAATCTCACCAAGAGCATAGACAAAAATAGCAAACAAAACCAAAACTAATCGAACCAACCATGAAAGACACAAAGAGATGGCCTATTGGACAGGTATGTTACCCACTTGCCAATCTTTACATAGATCTAAAACTTTATCAGAGAAAGATATTTTTTTGTTACTCCTTAGTAGAGTTTAGAGTACCAAAATTCAGATTATCGTTAACCATAGAGGCAAGGGGCTCCATTGAAGTACAGGAGGACATAGCATGTCTCTATCACTAAGATTTCCTACAATCAATTCTCTCTTGAATACTCTTTAGGGTGTTAGGATTAATGATAGTCCCAAAGATACTGAGAGGGGGGGCTGAATCAATATCTAACTGGTTAACAAAATATTTGACCTTATTAAGTATTTTACATTCCAAAATAGTGTACCGGTAAATAAGAATTAATGCAGTAAATAGGAATAATAAAGACAACATAGAAAACACACCATAACACAAGATGTTTAATGAGGAAAACTGGTGTGGGAAAAACCTTGGTGGGATTTGTGACCCACAATATTCACTCACTCACCAATGAATGGATATTACTTACAATGTGGTGCTTGCACATGCAGGAAGACCAACTACCTAGAGCTCACTGATCAAAATGGATTATGAGAATACAATATGATGTACTGCTAGAATTCAGCATCTGCTATGCTAGGTTCAGTACTGGTTTAATCTCATACTATAACCATACCCTTATACAAAATCTACCTTAATATTTGCTCATCACTTCTACCATATCCTTATCATACATCCTTACAAAATGATTTACAAAATTTCATACATATATGAGTCTATTACAATATGCAATGTAATCTTTACAAAAGATATTTATAATTAAATACAATAAAAAAAAGTTTGTTCCTATCGACTGGGGTGCCGGTATACATTGTTGTCGTTGTCGGTGAAGTGTCTATCGGTGTCAGTGCTTGCTGGTGGTTTACCAGATGAATGCCACAAGGTTTTCTGAAGGTATCCAGAAGGTTGCAAGGTTTCCATCAATGACAACACCTTCAATGATCATTGGAGTGCATAATGCCAACCATCTCCCCCTTTGGCATTGACGGCAACACTCATTAGAAAAATCCACAAATCTGTTCCAAAAAGTTGAGGTCTAAAAATTTACCAAAAATGTGTACTCTTCTTGAGTAGATGATCTCCTCTGATAGCCATTTTTATCTATCCACTACTCCCCCTTTGACATCAATGAAAAAGGTTGTCAAAAATTGTCAAATGAGTGTTGAATTTCACCTTGAAGTTTGTAACTGATTGGTTACAATCTGAAATATGTCAGCCAAAACCAAGTTTAAAATTTGTATGAATCTATTATAGTCCTTCATGGTTTCCTCAGTTCTTTGGATTGTATTGGTGAGATGATGCATATGCTCCTCCGGTGACTTTTCTCCTTGAATTAATGCCTCAGAGATAAGGTTGTCTAATTTAGGACTAAGCTTGTGCTTAAGCTCTCTGGCATTTGCCTTGATCCTTTCTTTCTCTTTCTCTAATTTCTCCATCTTTTCCTCAAGTCTTGCTACCTCTTGCTCAATAATTGATATAGGTTCAGATGAACCAATGATATTATCAGCTATATCATCTATCTCTTTTTGTACTTTTCTTATTTTCTTTTCAATATCCCATGTTGATAGATGTGGCTTGCATATGTCCCTATACAGTTGCTTGTACTCAAAAATTGTTTTATTCAGTGCCAGTAAAAGTTTGTTAATTTTTTCTATGCACTTCTTTATTGTTTCCTCAAATAATTTTTCATTTTCCTTTTCTATTTTCTCTTTGAATGTTTCCTCATTTATTTGGTCAACTATTAAAATATTTCTAGCAATGAATTTAGATAGTGTGTCTAATTGACTTAAAGAATCCTTTACATTGTCTACATTGCATTTTGGTGCAATCATCTTAAGAATAGGAATAGTGTCATCAATTTCCTTATAGGCCAATGCATTACAATCCGTTATCTTCTTTATTGAGTTCAGAAGTACCTCTGTCAGATTTGTAGGTCTGAATTCACTCAGTGAAGTACCTGATGTCTTGCTAACTGCTTTTACTATCTCAGTGCTTGTAGTACTAGCAACTAATTTTCTTGAATCAACCTCTAGTGGATCAGTTTGAGTTTGCATTTCAACTAGCAATGGTTTGGGCTTCTCAGTGATTACCGTTTGTATTGTCTCAATGTGTACCTGTGTATCTGTCAATTTCTCTGTTGGTTTCTCTATATTATCTACTATTGGTATCTCTATCTCTATTACTTTTATTGTGACAGCATCTACACTACCATTATTTGTTTCACTATCCAAAGGTTTCTCTATATGCACTTTTTGCTCTGTTTGCTCTGCTTGTATTCCAACCTCAATATTTTCTGTCAGTTGCTCTGCAATGTTTTCCTTGTTAACCATATTATTTTTCACCTCAGTTCTATCCTTGTCCACTACAATTTTCACTTCTTGAGTATCAATGTTCATGGTGAATAACATTTTTGACTTAGGGTTAATGTCCTCATGTGGTGTGTCAATATTTTCAGTAGCCAGTATGTCATCAATCTACACCAGTTGGAGTAACCAAAGGTGGTGGTAGGTTGTCAATTACTTTTATGTTTGGTGATCCACCAACTTTACCTTTTCCTTTGTCTCTAACCTTTTGATAAACCTTGAAAGTTTTCTTAGGTCTGTTCAACTCTTCCTATTTTTCCTTCTCTACAAAAAAGATATCCCACTTGTTTGTTGTTTCCTCTACAATTTCATTGACTCTTCCAGCCATTAGGCTTACATGCTAATGACCACTTGCAAAAACTAATCTATTAGCTTCACTAATTAGTTCATTAATCTCCTCTACAGAGTTAGCCAGATGTACTGCTAGAATTTTTCAATCTTGAGTTTCTTATCTAGATCCATAACTGTAATCCTCTTTGCATCTAACCTTTTGTACAATTCATTAGGCAAATCATCTATAACTTCTATTAACACTTTCTTGTAAATATCAAGATGAAGAATAATGTTGTTCTAAATAGTTTCCTTCTTAGAATTAGAGAATGTTTTATACAGTTTGATCGCATTTGATAAATTGTCATCATTAGTGATTTCACTCAATAAGTTATCTAGAGGTGGTATAACCTATTTTTGTTTCTTCTTTGGTGTCAACTTCTTTGTCGGTGGTCTTACTACCTATTTCTTCTGCCTTGTTTTCTTTGGTGAAGGAGAGGGTATTGGTGAGATTTTTCTCTTCCTATCAACTCTCTTAAACTCAATAGGTATTTCAATTTTAGATGATGTACCAATTGGTGAGATATGTGCCTCTGGTTGCAATCCGTCAAGGTCACTTTCCTTTATTCTAGTTATGTTCATCATGTTTTCTTTTATTTCCTTTACTTTATTTGTTGCACTTCTTATGTACTTTTCTCTTTTCTTTCTTTGTTTCAATGTCTGTATACCACTTTCAATTGTTTCTGCATTACCAAAAACCTTTTATGTGGGTTCTCTAGGTGCTTCTAATAGGGCTTTAGCATAAGTTTCAATAATATTTACATATGTTTTATACCCCATTTCATTTACCCATACAGTTCTAGGAAGAATTGCTTCCATCCATATTTCATCCTTTTTAATCACAAAACATGTTTCTTTATTGTACTTGTCTACTACACTCTGTGGTAGTCTCTCCCTGGTTTTATTTTTGCTTAGAAGGTTTTAAAATACTCAGTTATTTTGTTTTCTTTATTAGTGCCCATGGTGGTGAAAATTTCTAGCAATTGTTTGCCTACCTATATATCATATCCAAAATCTTTCTTTCCAGTACAGAGAACTTCTTTTGTGAAATATAACATAAGAGACACCAAAAGATTGCCAAAACAAAATGTTCCTTTCTTATCTCCTTTTATCTTTTACAGGTCGTCTATTAATCCATCCTTTAGCCAATCATGTACATCTATTTTTGCATCATCATTCACCATATCATAAGCACTTTTAATGCAAAGACTAGAAATTGAGTTAAGTCGGTTTGCATGTGTGGTCTTGTAGCCTAAGATCATGCTTATGAATCTGACATTTACATCCTTGATGTCATTTACTCTCAGGGATCTGCTATCATATATTTCTCCTATTAAGTTCATGACTATATTATTAGATACCTTCTTAGTCTTATCGGGCCTGCTACTGGTGGAGGGTAAACCTGTCACTGCCCTAATTGCTTCCTTAGTGATTTTGCAAACTAAATCTAGCCAAAGGAATTCTCCATGAACCCTGCTAAGGACAATTCTTACTACCTCCTTAGGAAATTCAGAGATGTCCAAGATTTCCACAAAACCATAAGTTTCAATTACCTTGTGTTCAGGTTTGACATTTCCATTTTCATCACAGATAACAGTTTTAAACATCTTCAACACTTCCTTAGAACCCAATTCCTCAGTATTGTAGTTAATATAAATTATAGGGTCTTCAGCATAAGCAACACCTTTAGGAATTTTTGAAAATACGCCTATGGAATCATCTTTCTTAGCTATTTTGGGGATAATATTTGAAATGGGCCTAGGGCATTTCACAACTACCACAATAGTAGGTTTTGAAATAAATTCCGAACTAGAGGAGGATGCCACTAAAAAATACCTTAAGCTACTTGATAATGGTTGAGTGCTTGAAAGAAATCACTTCACTTCTTCGCCTTGAATGCCTTTTCTTGGATTTCATGCTCTTTGAAACTTGGAATGCTTGGTGAATTGAAAAAGAGGGAAAACCGATGATTTATAATGTCTTTTCTTTCAACAACCACATTAAATGCTTGTCAGTTAAGTGAAACTTAACACATCTGTCGGTAGAGAAGAAATCTATCTTCTCACCATTAGCCAAGGGTAAACTGCATGATATTCAACTTGTTGCAATACCCCTAAAGGGTTAGTTTTTAGTTGGATGAAGAATCTCCTACTAGTGGAGTAATACTTTGTTCTACCGATGAAGGAATAGTCTCATCAACATTCTGATCTCCATTTCTAATGCACTATTTTGAAAATTCTTTCTTTACTTCATCTACCTTCTCTTTTCCTTTCAAACTAGGTCCAATATTTTTTGTCGGTGAAATCTTACTTCTACAAAATTTTGCAATGTGTCCAATCTTGTTACAAGCATAACAAGTCACATTATTCTTCTGAATAGCCTTTCCATATCCTATGTTGGTTTTTGTTTTGCATTGATTAGATAAGTGCCCAAATCTTCCACAAACATAACATCTTACATTCATCCTGTAGTTTTCTAAATTGTGACCGATTTTATTGCATTTGGAACATTGACCGGTGGGTGCATTAATATTATAATTGTTTCTAGACCTACACTAATTTTCTCTATGACCATACTGGTTACAATTAAATAATTTCCCATTAAATTTGTAAGCATTAGGTTGTCTTACGTACCGGTTTACTGTGATCATAATTGTTTGCAATACTGTAACTTGCTCCAACTTCAAATCCAAGTCCATTAGTATCTCCATTAGGTTTAGTTTTATCATGTTGCATGTGAATCAATTCTGTCTTCAACATATCATTTTCATGATTGAGTCTTAGATTTTGATTTCCACCATCATTGAGTCTCCTAGTCAAGTCATTTTCATTCTTCTTTTTGTCTTCAATGTCTTTACTAAATCTCATAGTCATATCTTGCATTTAATTCCTCATAGTATTGTTTTCTTGCCTCAATTTGTTCACAAGATCATTAAAAGTTTCATTTTCATCATCATCACTCTGCATCTTCTCATGAAGTTCTTTTCTTTTATTTCTAGCAATAGTAATATTCTCCTGAAGTCCTTAAATGAATTCTTGTGAAGTTCTTAGATCATCTTCAAGTTTGATATTCTTCAACTTCTCTACATCATAGTCCGCAAGAGCTCCTTCTAATTGCTTTCTTAAGTTCTCTATCTGTACCGTTGTCAGAATCTTCCTCAAGCTATTAGACTTTTGAAAATATAGGACCAAGCTCTGATACCAATTGTTAGGATTAATGATAGTCCCAAAGATACTGAGAGCGGGGGTGAATCAGTATCTAACTAGTTAACAAAATATTTGAGCTTATTAAGTATTTTGCATTCCAAAACAATGTACCGGTAATTAAGAATTAATACAATAAATAGGAATAATAAAGACAACATAGAAAACACACCATAACACAAGATGTTTAACGAGGAAACCCAGTGTGGGAAAAACCTCAATGGGATTTGTGACCCACAATATTCACTCACTGGCCAATGAATGGATATTACTTACAATGTGGTTCCTGCACATGCAGGAAGGCCAACTACCTAGAGCTCACTACTCAATCTACAAAATGGAAGTCTCACTAACTTACAAAATGGATTATGAGAATCTAGTATGATGTACTTCTACAATTCAGCATCTACTATCCTAGGTTCAGTACTATTTTAAGCTCATACTATAATCATAACCTGATACAAAATATGCCTTAATATCCGCTCATCACTTCTACCATATCCTTATCTTACATCCTTACAAAATGATTTACAAGATGTCATACATATATGAGTTTGTTACAATATTCCATGTCGGCTTTACAAAAGATATTTATAATAAAATACAATAAAAAAATGTTTGTTCCTATCGGTTGGGGTGCCAGTATACATTGTTGTCGCTATCGGTGAAGTGTCTGTCAGTGTCGGTGCCTGCTGATGGTTTACTGGATGAATTCCACAAGGTTGCAAGGTTGCCATCAATGACAACACCTTCGGTTCTCATTAAAGTGCATAATGCCAACATGGGGATGCTAAATTGTTCAAAACCATCTCCTAGCTTCTCTTGAACATCTCCTTGATTTTACCCTTAACAATCTCTTGGATTTCCTTTAGCTCCATAACAAGCTTGTTGTGATTTCTTTGAGACACCTTCTCACTCAAATCTTTTAGCATCCCCTCAACTTTATCACAATTCTCTAAATTACTAGTCATATTACTCATAGCTTCACAAAGTTGTTCATCTTTCTTCTCCATAACCCATTTGTATGCTCTAGCACTAGCCTCATCCATAGCCTCAAGTCTATTAATCTTCTTGATAGCCACATTGAACTATGATAAAAGCCATTTGATCACTAGAACTTGTCACTCAACATTCTCCTCTGGCTTTAATAGCTTCTATTCCAAGTTAAGAGAGCAAGCCTTGGTGTTAGGAATCTCCTAATTAGGAGGAAAGTGATCAACATTCTTAGATCATGTTGAATATATTGTAGCTTTAGTCAAATTATACTAAAGTGGTGAAATAAGACACAAATTAATAGCTATGTCTAAGATAAAATTGAGATATAGATGAATTAATATATCAAATGACTCCAAGAAAATCTATGGGTGGGATGGGTCTGCATGACCTTTCAAAAAGGAATAAGGCCTTTGGGGGAAATCTAGTTTGGAATATGTATGAAAAACTACATGCTTTTTGGTGTCAAATTATACAAGCAAAGTATTTAGATACTCCTACCCCTTCATGTATATTTACTATCCTTGATCATCCATCAGGGTCTGTAGTTTGGAACTTCATGATGGGCTCTAATATTGTGATTACTAGATACTTATTGTGGCAAGTACATAGTGGCAAAGAAGTAAAATTTTGGCATGATTCATGGAGTGGTCTCCCCCCTCTTAATCTTGAGGAGGCACTAGTAGATGTGATCCCTATATTTACTACGCATTGGGGTTCTCACCTTTATGATTACATATATGATCTTGAGAAGCCTTCGAATCATGTGATTTGGAAGAAGCCAACTCTACTCCGAATCTTCCCGGGTCATAAGGTAAAATTTTCTCTGATTCTCAAGAATTGTATTATCTTTATCTCTAATGGTTTGGACAAACTGATATGGTTCCCTATGAAGAATGGAAAGTACTCTATTAAGGAAGGGTATAAGTCAATTCATCAAATGTCTATTCAATCCTCTTCACAAAGAGCCTACAATTTTTATTGGAACAACAATGTTCTTCCCAAGGTAGGGATGTTTGCTTGGATTGCTCTCGATAAGAGAATACTCACCAGTGAGAGACTTGTTAAATTGAATATTGCACATCCATTTGCTTGTGTACTTTTTGGTGAACACAGTGAAACGTTAGATCATCTCTTCCTCCAATGTGATTTTGCTCACTATTGTTGGATGTTTGTGCTTGATAAGCTTTCCTTTAGCACTGTTCTTCCAGATAATGTATGGGATTTGTTCCAGTCCTAGCTAGCCTTATACTTATCCTCTCTTTTTGCATGTATTTGGAAAGTGATCTCATCCATACTCGTATGGTCACTTTGGTGGGAAAGAAATAAGTGTATTTTTAGAAAGCAAACATCTCCTCTTTTTTATGTTTTCAATTATATTGAAAAATCAGTATCAGAACTGGTTAACTCTTATGTTTCAAATCAGTTCAATTCAAATAGAGAATTTACTTCTTGGGATGGTCCAGTTATTAATTGCTAGAAGCGCATCTCTAGTCCTGTATCACCTTGTCTTCCGAGAGTGAGAACTAGTAAAATTGATAGAAATAAAGTGAAATGGTGTCCTCCAGATTCAATGCATTTCAAATTAAATTTTGATGGCTCCTCTAAAGGGAACCTAGGTGATGCATGGATAGGAGTATGCATAAGGGATCACACAAGATGTGTTTTTACTTTGAAATCTACTTTTATGCCACCAGGTACTAACAAATTTATAGAGGCATATGCTTTACTTGAAGGTATTCTACTTGTAAAAAACTAAACATCTCTTATATTCACATTGAAGGCGATTCAACTATTATTATCAAAGCTTGCATAAAGAGAAATATTGATAATTGGCAGATAAGATATTTACTTGAACAAGCATGGATACTAATTGATACATTTACAAACTTCACCATTTCACATGTGTATAGAGAAGGGAACCAGGTTGGAGATCATTTGGCAAATATGGGAAGTTCCAAGGAGGAACTTAATATGATGTGTCCGAATTGTGATTTCAATTCTTAAGGGGAAAGTTTTGGAGGATATGGGTACATGATAATATTACATATAGCTATGCAGTGGTCTTTTTCATAATGATCTAAATTGGTATGTGTGGTATTATAAGTGTACGGTCCTGTGGTTTTGTTGTATTTGTATATTGTGAAGGGATATCAATTTGAGAAGCATACTGGATTGTAAGTTGGATAAATGCACAAGTAAGATAGATTTTGGACTGTTATGGAAATGTGTACAGCTCTCATGAATATTTGGTTCAGACTGCATCTTGTTGAATATATTCCAGAAAGCATTCGATACTAGGGGATGTTTTATGGCACTTGGTATTTTGGACACTAGAAGATATTGTATTTTTTGGTATATTTGAGATTTAAATCTCATGACCTTTCTATGTATTGTAGAGCAAGGATCAGATTTTTTCTTATTGGTTCTTTTCTCTAGGAGCTCTTTGAATCAGCTTTATATAATAAAATATATCAAGTGGCATTGCCACCTTTAAAAAAATAAAAGATAAAAAAAATTAAGCATTTTAGGGAATTCAATGATCATTGATATCTAGGTTACATACTCTTATTAAATACAATCTAATTGTTTATAATTTTTTATTAAACTGAAAAACATTTGATGCAAACCTACACACGATTCACAAATTCATACTAGCAATACTATGTCCTAACTATTCCAAATCAAGATAGTAGCAATGAAAATAATTTATTGTTAAATTAATTTCCACTATCATTATTAATTTCCTACATAGAATTATTTGTTTTCTCACTATCAACTATCTTGTCTATCATTTCAAGTACATGGATTTTCAATATCCACAGATCATCTCATTCACCAATTCACTACAGACAGGACAAATTTTGAAGACAGTTGGACTGCAAACATACTTATTTTGATATTCATAAGATGTGTTAAATGCAAAATTAAATGCAATTTCAAGATCTTTTTTTCCTCTTAGATGGACATATAAGTAGAAAAATGAAACTATTTTTTGTAAGAATATTATGTTGCAATAACATAGACATTTTTATGTATGAATGCTTGAGAAAAATAGTGGTAGAAAAAAGGTATAGCCCTATTCATCTAATGAGTGAGTAGCAAATTCTCTCATGGAGTTAAACATTGTGTTTCTATTGGAATGCTTATGAATATATAATATTTTGAATGATTTTTTATTTTCTCTATGTTATTGTCCTGTTTGTTATTTATTCTTCTCCTCTACTTCTCTATCCATCAGTGGTATTAGAGATGAAGTTTACTAAGTGAAGTTTTCAAAAAATTTATTCTTACAGTTCGAAGGGTTATTTACAGTCAACCATGACAACTCTAAGAGTAAGATCAACAAATATACTGATTGGTTGGTTTAATGGAAAAAATAAAACTATTGGGAAATCCTAAATGATGTCATTGTTTTGTTCTCAAGATTTATGGGAATTTGTAGAGAATTGTCACCCAAAAGCAATAGATGCAGTGGCATACAATGCTCTAAATTAGGATGAGAAGGATTTTGTCAAAGAAAATAGAAAGAAGGACTTGAAAGACCTCTTTTATGTCTTTCAAGGAGTTACATGAAGGAATCAAATAGAATAGGCTCATATTTAATTCAAATCATTGGCCTAGTAAATCAAATTAGATATCAAGGTGAAACTCATGAAGAGAAAAGAGTGGCTGAAATGATTTTAAAAAGTTTGCCTACAAGATTTGAATATATTATGATGGCCATATAAGAGACCAAAAATCTCTCACAATTTTCATTCATGAGCTACATGCATTTTCTGGAGGCGGAGGAAGATCAAATTTTAGAAGTACAGGAAGAAATTCATATAGAGCTGGAAAGCATTCCATCAAGCTCAAGTGGAAACTCAAGTGGAAGAGGCGACCATCAAACACTAGCTACAAATTAGTCTCAAGCCCAAAGTTATGATAAATCTTTAGTTGAATATTTTTATTGAAATAAATTTGGGCATTACTTAAGTAGAAATAAACAAATATGATTTAGACAACAAAGTGCAAATTTTACTAAGGAAAACCAAAATCAAGACATCATGTTTATAGCTTTTAATGTTGCACAAAAAAGTGAAAAAGATGTATAGTTTTTAGACTCAAGTTGCAACAATTGTATGACAAGGAATTTAGAAATGGTGAAATCAGATGTCACATTGGTAAATGACTATAAATTTTCATTTATGGGTAAAGGAAGTGTCAACATTCTAACAAAAATGAGGGAGAAAAGGTCTATTTTAAATATCTATTTTATTCTTGGGTTAAAATATAACTTAATGAGTATATGCCAACTGATTCAAAAGGGGTATAGAATATTTTTCAAGAACAAATAATGCACAATTTTAGAGAAGTTTTAGAGAAATCGGCTTATAGCCAAGGCCCAAATGAGTAGTAATATAATGTTTCCCTTAAGAATAAAACTAGATTTAAAGGTAGAATTAGCTTGAGCACACCCTTCAAAAAAGTCACAAGGGAATCAAGAGAAAACTATAGTAGTCCTCCAAGTAACATTTCAAGTAGAAACTATAGCTTACATTGGGCTCCAACTTGCTATTTGGTGAGGGCTTAAAAAGGTATGGTTAGAAAGTGATTCTCTAAATATTATTAATTGCCTAATTAAAAAGATGACTCCCAGCTGGACTATAAAACATTTAATCCAAGAGTGCCTCGATATGATTGCCAATCTAGATGAAATGCGAATAACTCATGTCTTTAGGGGAGGTAATATACTTGCATATTACGTGGCAAATAATGTTGTGGTTTATGATGAAATCAAATTGTGGATGGCTAGGGAATCCTTCCCAATTCACCTATGTAAACTGACATGGAGCGATGTAGAAAATATTGCCCAATAGCCAAATATTAATGATGTAATTATTTCACATGAGTAAAGTTATTTCTAGTAATAAGTGGAATTGACTTTGTAGATTGTTCTTGATCATTTGGATTTGTATCTACTGGTTTTGGTTTGGATCTATTTTTGTAAATAGGAAAATTTGCAGGGATACTCATTTTATGGGGGGAGGTAAGGACAAAATGGATTCGTCATCATGCAAGAAGTGGGAACAGAACAAGGAGCTATGGACTAAAATTTTTGATGATGGTCTTGATCCATATCTTAGAAAACTACATGGCTAGGATCCCAAGTCAATGACAAAGTTTGTAAAGGGATGGCATAAAGGCTTTCTCTGTGCTTATGTTGTCGAATTTAGGATTGATGATCCTTTCATAGTGGAGGTTATGATCTTGAAGATGGAAGGAAAAAAAATTTGTAGAGAGAGGAAGGCCTTGGAGGAAGCTCTGTCAATGTTCTTTGATAAATAGAGAGAAAGAGACAAAGTGGGGAAAATGGCCAATGGGGGTTACAATATCAAAGATCTCGAGGCTCTGGGCAGATATGGAAGAGATTATAATGAGGTGCATCACTTTGGATGGTTTTTATTCTAGAATTTTGCCTATCACTTCACCATTTTAAATCATTTTAGGCATGATATGAAAATTTCTCTACCTTTTTATTTACTTTCTTCGCTTGAGCATAACTTTGCTAATCATGCCAAAAACAATGAGAACCTTGTTTTATATGAGGGATTAATTGTGCTTATTATGAAATACACCAAAGTGCATGAGGCTAATCCTTCGACTAATGTGAATAACCCTAAATTTTTGGTTAGTCATGACGTCCATGTGGTTTATGACACCGAGTTTGTTGAGAAGGAGGTGGGTTAAATTTCCATGGACTGGTGTGATCTCCATGTGTATGATGACTCAGACTACCAACCTTTGGAGGATGAGGGCCCTCCTCAAAAAGATACTCTCAGTACAAATAGTAGCAGAAAAAGAAAAACCCCTCGTTGACATGTAGCTAAAAAGTTGAAAACCCCTCCTAAACCCCAAGAGCTAGGTCCTCAAAGCTCAAAAAAATAGAAAATGGGGGAAGGGGTGGAGTCAAAGGGTAAATGGGATGATGAAATCAAATTATATATCCCCCTTAATGTGGACTTGGGAGAAAATATAAAAGAAGAAACAAATTTTGAAGTGGTCATGGCTAATTCTACCAATAACCAACAAAAATGTTTTGCTAGGTGAATAGTGAAATTGCTCTTCTAAAACAGGGCATTAATGACATAATCAACACCTTTATAGAGAACCCTATGGTGAAAAAAACTAACAAGCTCCTAAGAATGACTCAAAAATTAATCAAATATGTGAGGATGATGAAGACCTAGCATGAGTCAAGATTTTCTCATCTGAAAAAAAGTATGGACGAATTAAAGGGAAACCTCAAGATACTGGTGAAAATTAAAAGAGAGGCCATGAATAATAGTGTAGAAGGTCTCGAAATGGTTAATGAGAAAATTGTTATTTAGAGAGCCCAACCACTGATACAAGTAAGAAGAGTTTGGAGACAAACTCGTAGGATGTGGAGATGCAGGTTTCAACTAGAAATTAAGGATGCAAATTGGTTATGGCATATAATATTTTGACATTTTAACATTGGAAACTTAAACATGTTACATAATATTTTATGTTTGGAAGATGCAAGAAGGATTCTTTATCTTTCCTAGAGCCCCAAAATTATAGACTATGTAGAGGCACTTGCCAAATATGGGATTAGAGTTTGGAATATTATATCTTTCACCCAACTTTATTCCCCACATAAAAAAAATGATCTTCTCAATATAACTTTTGATAATTGTCATATGTTCTTGGAATATATGGAAGTAAGGTGGTGTGCATCCAAATGAAGGAATTTCAATGTGATGATTTCCTATGCACTAAAAGTAGCAATGTAAGTGAACAAGGGTTGGACATTGGGCTTTGGTTGTAGTAAATAATTCTTACCAAAAGTAGGTATAATCACCTATCCTTCTCTTAAATGAATAATAGAGGATAAGCTAAAGAAGAGAGGTTTCCAATGTCCCCATTACCATCGATTCTACAAACAATGTGAGGAACCAAAAGACCTCCTATATTTTCAAATTTGAGTTTTCCAAAGAAATGGTAGAAATGGTTGATGAATAGGTTAAAATGGAGAATCCCACTTCTGCCAACCATATTATCCTTCTTCAATAAGTGGCCAGTTCTATACAAAATAATAATTTTAAAGATTATTTTGTATTGATTATAGAGAGTAAACTCTAATACAATAGAGATATTAAAGTTTTACTAGTAGGTCATGATATTCCTGGACATGCAAGTGAATGTACATAATAAGTCAAAAAGACCTCCCTGTACATGATAACACAAAATGCATCTTTACACAATATACAGGTCTATCTAATGATTGAGTCGTGAACAAAGACTGCCTATTTAAAAAACTAAAGAGGTAAATATACGAATTTTCCATCGAAGGAGGTAAATACAAAAAAAATTGTCCATGACATATGTCTAAACTAAATCTAGGTGATCCATCTTGAAGGACCTTCCATCCAAACTAGCCTACGACTATCCAACATTCTTGCAGACTGGATCATTTGTTGTTGAACCAAGTGGCCATTACCTCTAATTTCTTCCATTAGAGCATCTAAGGTGTTGACAAATGGTCTTCTTTTAGCATTTATTTTTTCTAGGTGTAGCCATGAGAGAGTTCGAAGATGAAAACTATAGTGTGTCCATTTGTAAGAAATCTATGGAATTTCTCTTTATTCAACCTGAAAACCATGGTAACTTGCGAGCAAAAAGAGTGGAGAGTGAGACTTCGAAAAGACTCAGTAAGGGCCCTTTCTTTCCCTTGAAACTTTTCTAGATTCCTAAATTTCTATAAATGCCATAGGATATCACTAGATAGCAAATTCCAGAATAGGTTAGTGTCTTTCCTAATTCCTTTAATGCACCTAGTAACAACATCAAGTATGCAACTAAGTAATGGAAGAGCAAAACCAAACATAAGCCATATTTCCTTAGCAATAATACAATCAAAAAAGATGTGCCTACTAGATTCCTTGACTTTACATATAGAGCATAGATTCTCTTTAGTATAATCAGATCTAGCAAGTAGCTTATCAAGAAGTAGTAGCCATCTAAAGGTTTTTTTCCTAGGAGCCAGCGGAGAACTCTAGAGCGCCTTAAGAATATTGTTCCATTGAGGATGTGATAGGTCAAAATACCAAATGGTATTGAGGTGATTAAAAGAATATTGTCATTAGAAGATAGGGTTTTATAAATAGAGATAGGTTTCAAATTACTAAGTAGGCTACCATCAGTCCAAGCAAAGGAGAGAAATCAGTTTTCATTTACATTACAAGTTTTAGGAGGCTATAAGAGATTATAAGCATTGCACATAATGTTATAAGTCCTTTTATTAGATATAGGAAGCTTATATTTCATGGAGAGATCTTCCCATGAGATGAGATTGTCATTAACTATAATGTTTTTAAGACAATAAATACCTTTTCTAGCCCATTTTTTGGCTGAGCACCCTTGAGTGAGGGTGAGACACTTACCATTGTGGGTTAAGTTCCACCAAATTGACCTTTCCCCAAAGACTTGGTTATCTCAGCTGATCCAAATATTGCCAATACTAAATCTAATGGCTTCCCATACTTTCCAGATAGTTTTAAAGATAGAAAAGCCTATGGTAGAGACTAAATAGATCCAACTAATAGATCACTAATAGGGAGGAATTTCCATGACTTAGCCTTCTTGGGGAAACTCATTCTAATATTATTGCGAATGAGAAATTTCCATGGTTCATTTCCTTCTAGTGTATGAAAAATTCGTTTGGCAACCAGTGCAATCCCTTGCACTTTCAGATCCATAAGACCGAGACCTCCAATAGATTTATCCATATAGCACTAGTCCCACTTGATAGAGTGAGTTTTCTTGTGGCCTCTACTATCCAACCACAAAAAATCTTGAATGGTTTTCTGTAGCACATTGATTTGGTAATTATTAAACATCCATACAGACACAGTAGATACTATAGTAGGACAAAACCTTTTGGCACAATTGCATTCTTCCTACTAGTGAGTGATAGGGCTTGTTCCATTTGGTAAGTTTGCACTCAATCTTTCCCTTGATGTGCACCCACATATCCTTAAGTCAAGGAGAGATAGAAAAAGAGATCCCCAAATATTTGACAATTGTGTTTGGTCCTCGCCATTGATACCCATAGGTGGAGAGCTAGTCTGGAGGACTCTCAGTCCATCCAAGAATGGTAGAATTGGAATGTGAGATCTTAGCCCCTAAGGCATCACAAAATAGAGAGAGATTTTAGGATAAAGCATTCAAGTTGTCCTTGGATAATTCAAAAAAAAGAGCAGTGTCATCTGCAAATTCAATGTTAAGCAGCACAGATTCATCCAGAAGGGAGATTCCTCTAACCTTAGGGGAGAGAGAGTTGTCCCTAACCAAGTAGAACAGAGTGTCAGAGGCTATCACAAAGAGGGTAGGGGCTAGAGGGCACCCCTGCCAAATAGATCTACTAAGATCAAAGGGGCATGATATCAAACCATTCACTTCCAACTTGGTATGAACATCCCTAACAAGGACTTGAACATACTGACAAAAGATCTCAGGAAACCCAAAGGCTTTGAGCATAGTGGAGTTAAAATCCCATTCAATACTATCGTAAGCCTTTTCAAAGTCCAACAAGAACATGGCCACATTTTGATCCAAAATTCTAGGCCATTCCATTGCCTCCCAGTTGGTAATAAGATTTTCCAAGATGTATCTCCCCTTAATGGATCCGGTTTGACTTGAACAAATAAATTTAGGTAAGATATTTTCGAGCATAATAGCAAGCATCTTAGCAAGTATCTTATAAGAGACATTAAGTAGTGTAATAGGGTGCCATTTTTTTATTAGAGCCTTGTCCCCTTCTTTGGGAATAACCTTGATAAGTCCTCTATTGATGTCAATTCCCAAAGACCCTATCCTAGTGGCTTCATTATGGACCTCAAGTAGATCATCAAAAATCTAGGTGATATTAGCCTTATAGATTTCAATGGTAAGCTCATCTGGACCTAGACCTTTGTCATTGTGAAGAGAGTTAATGGCTCTTATGATTTATTTAGTTGAGAAGGGTTTACTAAGAGGTATAACTTCATCAGGAGATACAATCTTGGGAATAAGTGTCCCACATTTGTCCCTAGCAATCCTGGATGCAGGATAGTCCTCTAAGGAGAACAACAACTTGTAGAAGTTAAGGAATTCACTCATGATTTCCTCATCAATAGATATTTCCTTTCCATCCACCCAAACATTGTCAATCATTTCCTTACATTTTTTTTTTTTTCAAAAGGTTAAGAAGAACTTAGATCCTTTATCCCCTTGAGATAGCCAAAGCATCCTAGCTCTATTTTGGGCTCCCAATGCTCTATCATGTTGATATTTTTTGAGTTCATCTCTAGCCACCACCACCAGGTGGGTAAGTTGAGAGTTGCTAGGATCATTTTGAATGTCTTGCTCTACTTTATATGATTTAGAGGACAGGATAAGCTCAACCTTCCTAGCATCCTTGGCAATCTTCTTGCCAATGGTGCTAAGAATCTTCTTCCATCTATTAACTGAGGTATTCCACTTGTGAATATAGGAAACATCTTTTGAGTTCCACTTATTAAATAACCTCACTATATGGATAGCAGCTAAATCATCATGGTCTTTAAGAAGCTTTCTATTAAGAATGAATTTGCCACCAGTCTTGTTAAAGGGTCTGCTTGAGTTCCTAGTGACAATCTCTACAAAACTAGGGTGATGGTCAGAAAGCGAGGAGGGTCTAATAGCCACCGAAAAATCTTGGTGATCCAAGATAAAGGAGAACATCTTTGTTGGTGTAAAAGCTATCTAGTCTGGAATATATTCTGCTACCAGCTTTCTAATAGTTGAACCATCTAAACCAAATGCCCTTATATACTTGTTTTAAACCTTCCAATGGATCAAAAAGTCTCTTAATGTTTTTTAGTCTATCCCAATGAATCTTTTCCCCTCCTTTCAATTCAATACTGGATCCTCCTAATTTGTCCTCCTTATGCTGAACCATATTGAAATCTCCCCCCAAGATCCATGGAATATCACGAAGAAAAGAAATCCACTGCCAGAGGTCATATCTATCCCTATAGTCATTGGGGACATAGATGGTGCACAACCCAAAACAAGAATCACCATGTTGGAAAGTTACCCAAACAACTCTATTGCAAGGGGAGACTCCTGAGAAAACGATAGCATTTCACCAATTAGGGTTAACATGTATGGCAGCTTCCCCTTTTCCTTTCTCATGCTTAGTGAAAAACTTGAGGGAGTCCCTCCAAATAAAGTTTAGATTGACCTCCAATGCAAAGTTAACTGCTTTAGTCTCCTGAAGCAGGACAAAATCCAACTCCTTGTGGTGATTGAGCAATCTTCTCACCACATATTTCCTATCTAGGGACTCTAGTCCTCGGATATTCAAAGATAGGCATTTCATGGAGAATAAGAAGTTACTTATCATTCTTGTCAACCTTAAAGCTGCTAAAGCAGTTAGGGAAACTAGCCTTCCGATTAGGTTTTTTATGCAGGGAGGAGAGCTTGTTTTGAGAACCTAATGGCCTCCCTCTTTTCCTTATGGTCAATGCTTCGGCCTCATATATTTAGATTGTCAATATCCTTCATCTCCTCACCATTAATAGATGACAAGTTGGATCTCAACTCAGTCTCCACCTCAGACTCATGAATGTCCCATATGGGCAAAAAGCTTTAGGATTATCAATCGTTGGAGCAGCCGAGATAATCTCATAGAGGACATTATCATCATCAATAAAGGACTTCAATTTTAAAGGGGCAGAGGTCGGGGAGACAATGAGAGTAGAAGGGGAACAACCTGCATACCCTAGGGGATCAACAATGCCATTCTGCACTAAGGCTAGATTGGATGGGTTATCCAAGGCTTGGAATTGAATAGAAGCAAGAACAAATTGAGGATCGCAGAGGGTAGGGGGGTTGCAATCCTACTCCTATTATCACCAACTCCATGATCAATCCCTTCAAAATTCCTAACAATTGACTTGACATAGAGTCCTTGCCAGAGTCTCAGGTGGGGGTCTACATCCACCAACTTCTATACCTGCCTCGGCAGTATATGCTTTCTGATGCCCTCTAGCCATAATTTTTTCAAAAGCCAATTGTTGGGAATTCTTCTTGGACCTCTTGTTTTTCCTAGAAACCACCTGGAAGACATATTCTTCGAGTCCATCCATTTGGGAGATGGCAATAGAAACTACCAAGTGGTGGGGAGTTCTGCATTAAAGGAGCTAAAGTTGGAATTATTTTTACAATTAGGAGGGTTGATAGGTTGAACCTTCAGGAGACAAGGCACTACATTATTAATGGCCTTACTAAGAGAGTCCAGTTTATCTTGGACAGTCGGCGACTCTGCAATCTTGGAGGATGATTTAGGGGAGGTAAGATTGTCTTTAGTAATGATGATTCCAGGGGGTTACCATTTAATTTAGTTCTAGCTGAGAGAATAGGGAAATATCATCTTATATGACCTTCTCGTCTAGATAGGAAGCACGAGTTCAACGTACCAAGGGTTTCCAAAATGGAAGTGAAGGATTTATCTTGTAGTTTGATTTCAAGAAATCTAGGGATATCAATACCCAGATTGATAGAAATCAAGACTCTGACATCCAAGTGGGGGACAAGATTCAAAGAATGATCAATCCTAACCATTTTTCCAATAGATTGAATAATTTAGGGAATGAAATTCCAAAAAATGGGAGGTAAATTTTTAATTAGAAGCCAGCGAGGAAAAGAGATAACCAAAATTTCCTCATTAATCACATCAAAGGACCACTTGAAGGTCCTAAAGGTGGTTTGCCCAATGGCCTAGAACTGTTTATGGAGAACCTCTCCCTATGATTTATTGTCTTTAAAAAAAATAATAAATAGACCCTTTTGAATCATTATACGGAATGAAAAATGGAACCCTGGCTTTCTAACCCACACATTTTTTATCTAGTCATCAAGCAATTTCATAACTAGACACTTATCGATATTAGTAACAACAAAGAAAATGGCAATGTCTTGGAGCCTTTTATTTTCTAGTTCAAGGGCTTCATTCCTAGAGTCATTAGGAGAGATAGACATGTCGTGCCTATGAAGTGTATACCTATGTACTTGTAGCTGCAACACAAAACACACAATAAATTATTATAAGCAATGGTTAGAAGATTAATCAATGAAATATAAAATCATAGCTAATAGATCTATTGCCTCCTAGTAAATGCGAGTATGAGTTTTTCTCTCAGATCTAGTTATGCAAATCTAGTGACTTGACTACACTTAAATGGAGGATTTAAATGAGGAAGATGCATGATTATTCTAGAAGATAAGATAAAATGAAGATGTAATTAAGCTAAAATTGAACATGATAACATTGTTAAAATGATAAAATAGAAGCTAGATGCCTATAGTAACAATGCTTGAATATAAATGAGATGAATCAATCAGGAGGTCCTTTGAACTCCAAAATGGGGTCTATTTATAGGATTTCCTAAGGCTAGGGGTGAGGTGGCAGGAATCAATGGTCAAGATTAAGTCTGAAGATATCAATGGTTAAATTGGAGGTGATTGGAAAAGAGGTTGGATTAAAGGGGACAATTGGAGGTTGGTAGGAGAAGGGGTTGGATTAAATGGGAAAATTTCATCTCCATGGTGACAAGTGTCAAGAGGCTTCTAGAAGAGGTTGGATGAAAGGAGACAATCTCATCTCCATGATGACAAGTGTCAAGAAGCTTCTAGAAGAGGTTAGATGAAAGGGAACACTTAGTGGAAAGTGTCACAAAGCTTTGCTCATGAAAGGGAAAAGTGTCCAAGGAAAGGGGACATGGCAGTTAGGATGTGCAAGTTAGGATGGGGTTAGGCAAACCCGGGGTTAGATGGAATGGGTTAGGTGGTTAGAAGTTAGGAGAATTTGAATTTAAAAATTCAAATAATAGAAAAAGGCTAATTGATTTCAACAACTCATGAATTTGATGGGGGGAATTAATTAATTAAAGGGGATTATTGAAATGAACTTATTAAATAAATCCTTAGATTTATTAATAGGTAGATTAGTGGGGAGAATTTAATCAAATTGCTAATGAATTCAATTAAATTAGGAAGGGAGGTTAATTAAATAATTTCCTTTTAATGCTAATATTGGTTCGATAGGATGCCCTAGCTCTTGATTGATAGATTGTGGTATGATGATGCCCCCTTGGGAGATTAATTGAGATTTGCGAGATTGATGTCTCGATTAGAATTGATTTGATTTCTACAATGTTGATTGATGAAAATGCACGTTCTTTGATCTTGATGATACAATTCTGATTGATTGATAAAGCTTGATTTGATATGATAAGATTGATTGAGATTTAGTCTAATTTAGAAAGGATACATCTTGTATAAGACAAAGCTGATCAAAGCGTTTGATTTTAGGAAGGATTCATCCTGTATAAGACTTGATTAGTACATCTAGTTTCAGGAAGGATAAATTGTGTATAAGACTAGATCTGAATGTCTAGTTTCAGGAAGGATACATCCTATATAAGGCATAATCAGATAGATCAGATGTAATCAATTGACAAAATTGATTGGATTGATTAGATAAATAACTGATAGCTTGTTGATATCCAGTGTAGGATGATTTAGATTTTCTGATGTTGATGGTAGTTCTGTTGAGGGGACTACATAAGATTTGGGTTGGGTTGACAATATCTGAAGAGATATGAGTCATCATTCTGATTGTCTATACACTTGTGATGATGCTTCGCTAATTCCTATGATTTATTTAGCCTTGGATAAGTTGAGCTTGTAGGATCCCTTGCAAGAATGAAATGCAAGCTAAATGCAAATACAAATGCAATGAAATGCAAACTATGATCAGACTGGTCACTGGATTATTTCTTTTTTTGTCATCATTGAGCTTTCTGAAATGTGGGGAGTGAGTGCAAACATCGATGGTATAATCAAACCATGATGACCTAAGAACTATTTTCCTAGATTTTGATATAGCAAGTTAACACAAGGATCTAAGTATAATTGAACCAAGATGACCTAAGTGTTGTTTGTGTAAAACAAGCAATATTAATTATTTTAATATGCAAATTAGAAATTTGTTCATTGATACTCCATAGCTCATGTCTTGACACAAATTTGCACATATTAATGATTAATTATTAGACATAGACAAGAAAAATGTCATGTTTCTTCCTTGTTCCTATAGTCAAAGACATCCTAGAGTCACTCAAATATTGTGATAGCAAAAATCAATTATAGAAAAGTTGAACAATCATGTTAAAATCATTATCCAAAAGATATCATCCATTGAAAAGTGTGTGAATGTGCTTATATTGACTTTGTGATAGTTTGATGGTTGATAATTTGATCTTGCATTCAACATTGGATGTGTTAATTATTTGGTCTACCTGTTTGATTAAATTCAAATTGATTAAGAATTTGCCCCCAACTAGGTGTAGAGTTTTGCCCCAAGACTCAAAACAAAGCGTTATGATATACTCAATGATCCAAACCATGGTGAGAGAGCAACTGTGGTGCCTGTGTATGTACAAAGTCTTATGATGGATATGGATAGCGCTGATGGAGGATGAATGCAAGCGGAAAGATGCATGAACTAATAGATGGAAGAGCTAGCTAATAGATAGTGCCAGGTTTTCACCATTTGTTTTATTGCACTTTTTCTCTTTTTTCTTTTTCTTTTTTTTTCAGTGTTTTTGACTTTTTTTCTACTTTTCCACTATTTTTGGATTTTTTATTTTTCAGACATAAAACTTCTTCAGATGCATGCTATTGATAGGTTCCTCGAGCTGATATTCTCCTCCCCCAAATAATACTGTGAGCATAAACAAACCTAACCAATTCGGTTCAAATTTTTCTTTCTTTTCTCGCTTTGCCTGATTTCTCGGATTTTCCTTTAGTACTAGTTCTCCCACTTGAAAAATTTGTGGTTCGACCCTATGGTTATAGCTCCGACACATTCTTTGTTGATATACCTTTAGATGATCAAAGGAGTTTTGTCTTCATTCAAGGATCAGTTCTAACTCTTGTAGTCTAGATACTTGTTGTTCATCATTTGAGATAAGTCCTTTTAGTGATACACATAGAGAGGGTATCTATACTTGGATTGAAAATATGGCTTTTGATTCATATACAAGAGAAAAAGATGTGGCACCCGTCGGCGTGCGGATACTAGTACGATAGGCCTACAGAGAAGGGTTTAGTTGAATATGGAAATCTCTTATAGTATCATGCAGATACTGGTACAAATGCAAATGCATGCAAACCAATGCAATGAAATCTCTCACAAAGCAGGGAAAGAGAGAAAAACCCAATGGGGAAAAAACCTCCCCTAAAAGAGAGATGAAAACTAGATACAAAGAAATCTCATAGAAGTATGTGAAGGACAAAACCCCATGTGAGGAAAAAGTGCCCCCCATATGAGAGAAGAAGAAGAAGAGAGACTAGGAAGCCCCCCCCAATGTGGAATCTGCACCAATGATAGAAGCTCAAAGATGAATGAAGAAACTGCTCAACGAACATCAAACCATGTTCCTCCCCTTAGGAAGAAACAAAACCAAAGGTGTATCCAAAAATTCTCCCCAACCATGAAGGGAAGATGAAGAAAAAATACTTATAATGAAAGGAATCTCTGAAAACTGTGCAAGTGTCCCCATGTCGATGCTAAAAGTAACCTCCTCCAAAGGTGGTAAACTATGCCACACTGTTGAAAAAGACACTCCAAGATCTAGTGGAGATGAATGTAGAACAATATCCAAAGACTCATATGTCTCCTCAAAAGATAAAGAGACCTCCTTGAGATGTTGTACAAAAGTATCCATGATCATCTGAACCTCTAAAGATTGATCATGTAGAGAATGTACAAGACAGTCAGAGTGATCCCTCTCAACAATTGAAGAAGGATCATCTTCATCAAAGAGAAGATGAATGTCATCAATGGTGTCTCCCAAATCTACAATGTAGGACTCCACAAACAAACATGCAATGTTTGTCAAGTAGGCATCCCAATCAACTGAAGCTAGAAGACATGAAATATCCTGCTGCATTGAATCATAAGAAGGCAAAACTATCGCACTAGCTGCATCATCAAGTGCAATAGGTGGTGTGATATCAATAGAAGGAGATCAAATGAAAAGCTCTAGAATGGGCTCACATGCGAGAATCCCCAAGTTCAAATGCCCAAAGTTCTCCTCAAAATCTAAATCATCAACATAGGAAGAATCAATCTCATCAATAGGACCAAAATGTGAAAAAGAGTACAACCAAGATGCATGATCAACCACCCCAGTCGCAATGATAGCTCCACTCTCCAAGTCTTTAATGATAACTAAATCAGGTGTAAACTCCAGAGGTTTTCTACTTGTCCCATGTGTGATTTGATAGACAGAAAGAAGATTATTTGTCAAGTGGGGTACACAACACATCATTGAAGGAGTTATCCCCAATGGAAATAGATCGTTTCCCAATCACATCCATGTATGTATGATTTCCCATCAAAATTTGCAACATGTGGCAAGGCTCAAATGTAGAAACATAGACTACGAAGATGCCATATGATGAGAAGCCCTTGAATCATGACTTATAGTAGCAAAAATAGCTTGTCCTTTAACTTTATCTGTTCCAAAAGAGTGATCATTTCCTTTATCCTTGGAAGAAGCAAATGTAGACATTCTAGAAGGTAGGTTGATTCTATTCTTCTCAAGACGATTCTTCAACTCATCAATATCCTTCTTATAACAATGATGTTCATCATGTCTTGACGTCTTGCAATATCCACAAAAAAGATTATCCTTATATAATTTTCTCTTAGGTGAGAATGGTGTATCACCTTGTTGTGGAGAGGAAGATTGTGCTCAATCCTCTTGTGGTTTTGACTTAGGTTGCTTTTGATTCTTTCCTTTTCCTTGATTACTTTGATTCCCTTTGTTAGCCACCAAAGCTTGTGACTTTGAATATTTGAGAATCCCCATCATGGTCAACTTAGTTTGCTCAAGTATCAACATATTTGTGAATGAATCAAATGAGGGAGAAGTGTATGAGGAACCTTGAGCTAACCTATGGGTGTGAAAGCTAAATACGAAGGCTGCATACTCTGAAGGAAGCTTTTCCAACAAGTTATAAACCAATTGAGCATCCTTTTTGTCAATTCCACAATCCTTTAGCTTTTCTCTCAGCTCAATTTCTTTTGTGACATAATCTTGGATTGTATCAAAATCCTTGAGATCCAAAGTTGTGAGTTCACTATCAAGCTTGTAGCCCTTAATCTCATCAACTTGGCCATACAATTTCTTAAGAATATCCCAAGCCTCTTTAATCTTGTACATTTATCAATGTGAAAAATGAGGTCATCTAATACATACTTTCTAAGAGTTCCAAATGCCATATCATTCTTAGTAAGTCATTCAATTTGAGCATTAGGATCAGTGTTAGGATCAGGTGGTGTTGTTATAGTTTCCCTTACATAATGAATGAGTCCCTTTTCCATTATGTTACTCCATGCCTTAATCTTCCATGATGCATAATTATGAGGAGTTAAAAGTGGAAATTTAGGAGAACGCATAGCACCAAAATGAAAAATCATAAGATAGAGAGAGGCACAATCACACAAGACACCCCCCCACAATATTCAATCAAGAAAACCCCCCCCCGAAAAAAAGGTGATTTGGCACTTTATACTTAGTGCATATACAACTTCTCAAAATGAGATATAAGAGACTTCAACAAATACTGCTAGTGATCTAAACTGAGATCCAAGCAAAATACAAGTACCAAATAGGCAAAAAATGACCAAATACTAAAAGTACTATTTCTACTCAAAATCACTACAAAAAAATTGCATATTATGAAAGTAGATGGAAAAATATGCACTTTCAAAAAAAATGGCACCTAAAAAGAAGGTCGTATGACCCTAAACGAAGCCTCCAAAGTTGTAAAAATTAGGATTTCATGATTTTTGGAAACCTTATATCTGAAAAGTGGAAAAATTATGCTCCACTGTACAGATCATGAAATTGTACCCCAAAACAAAACAACTTGCGTGAAAAAAGTAGTCCAAATGAGTGAGATATTGCTATTTGAAAATTGCCTGGAAAATTATAATTTCTCAAAAAATTTCGCTGCAGCTTCAAACTTCAAATGTCTCTAGATTTGGCCTCTGAAATCTGATTTGGATGAAACAAAAGGAAAAACTAACTTTCTTGGACCTCCTCAATACAATGGTGAGCTCAGATTTCACCCATCAAACGTCAATAATAGCGTGCAACAGAAAACTCCAAAATACACAAGCCTAAATAACATCAAATTTCTCTCAATTAGCAAACTAGTGACACTCTAATGGCTCTGATACCATGTGAGATTTTCCCAAGATGTAGAGGCAATGAAAAGCACAAATAAGAGAGAACAAAATAGATGATAAGAATAAGCTGTATTCTATCAAGATAAAAATACTAATCAACTGGATCATCAATCTTTACATACAATGAATATGAGCCTGCTTATATAGGCAAGGCTATATGGATATGTGAGTGCAAAAACATGACATGTGGCTTAATAAGAACCAAGGGTAAGTAGGAAATAGGTGTGGGTAGGTAGGAGAAATAATATAATATTCCACATGAGGTGGATCACCCACTGAATGTGGAGTGTAACAACAAGATCAACACCATAAAAGGTGAAAATTCTCCTACACACACTATCCCAATGTGGCACAAACACCCAAGTGTCTCATACCCAAACTACTATTAAATGCATGTACTAAGTAAACTTAATTAAGGTGTAATAATATCCAAGATGAATAATTATTTACACCAATAGAAAGCTTAATTTGTATGCTTTTGGGACTGTATGACCTTGTGGTGTAATGAATATAATACCTACTCCTGATCCATGTTGTGTTCTATTATTGATGTCTACTCATGGACTAATATTCAGGTGATGTATTGTAAGATATGGATCAAACCCTATAATGTCTCTATATGACCAAGTAAAATTGATTTACGATTTTTTGGAGGATTCAAAATATTTCTTCCTTGCTAATTTTGATAGAGAAGTTGCTGGATGTAGATCAATTATGTCAATGGTAACTGCCTCTGCTAGTTTTATTAGTTTAAATGACTTCTCTTGATAAAATTTAGGTAAGGTGTCAAATCTCCCATCTTTCGCCGCCTCAAGGAGGTTTTCACCATTAGATGCATCCTTTATGTTTAGTTTTTCAATTTTAGACCTGATATTGTTTTCTTGATTTTCATTTTTGCAACTAGGAGATTTAACACCCACTTGACATGAAGATATGTTAGCGGAATCCCTAGTGAAAGTTGTTACAGGTTTGATTTCATTAAGATATAAGGATATGGTCTGGTCATTTGGTAAGGCATAATGGCAGTATGTCCTTCATTTTCCAAATCCATAGGTTCAGGAGGGATTAAGGATAAATTATTTTCAGGTTGAATTATGTCAAAGATATTAGGGGAAATGATAGAGATGTCAAAGCTTTCGATATGTATTTCCATGTCTAGAATGGTACTCTCATCAGAATGACCTCACATAAGAAACTCCTAATCATCCTCGAATAAGTCCATGTCAACTGAATGTGATTTTGATTCAAGTAGGCTAGTTCCTAATGTTTGTCTTGCATACATGTGAACTACATCGACTTCTACATATTCTTCTTCCCTTTCAATTTCAAGTTGCTCTAGTTTGTTTTGTCATGATAGAAAATATTATTAGGTCCCTTGATCTCTTAGCTATATTTGTTTTTTCATGTTTGACAAAATTGATGCAAATGATTGTTCCTTGGATTGTGTGCTTGAAGTCACTACCTCTTTGTTATGTCAAACAATGACCTCTTGAGCTGGTTTTAGATTACTACAAAACTGCAATTGATTTGAGTCTTGTGATGTTGTGATTTCCTATCCATTGTATGGAAATTTTAAGCATTGATCACATGTTGATGTAATAGCTTGTATGTCCTCAATCCATGGTCTCCCCAAGAGTATATTGTATGGTAGGTCCAAGTCTAGAACTTGGCATGCTGTGTCTTTTTGTAAAGCTCCCACTCTGAGGGGTAATACCACAATTCCTTTAGAATAATGTTCTTGTTCACTAGAGGCTTTGATTTTTATCTTTTTTCGAGGATCAATTGTATCTTTTGAATAACCTAGAGCATGTACAAGACTCAAAGAGAATATGTTCAAGAAAACTCCCCCATCTATCGAGACATGTTTAACAAGTGTTCTATGAATGAGGACTTCAATTTGCAAGGGGGCATTATGGGGATGCTGCAGTGAATTAATTCTTCAATATGAAGAAAATGGGCTTTGAATATAATCCTTTGAAATAGGTTTGATGGCAGGTATGGATATCCCTTCGGGAACTTCATCTTTGGATATATTCTTTGGTGATGATGCTATGGAAGATTCTTGCAAGCTTTCAGGAGGTGTAGGAATAGATGCCTCTGGAGAGTCAATTTGTTAATGGGGGGATGAGCCATTGCCAAACATAGGTGTACAATTTTGATCTTCTTTAGCCAAATCCTTTAGGGAATTTTTAAGAGTTGCATAAAAGAGCCACCTTTCTTTTGAGATGTATTTAAATTCTTGTGAGGGTTTAACATAGTTGGATTTTGATTTTGGACTTGTTTGATTTCTCTGATATGTTGACTTGTTATTTGTATTTTGCTTTGGTATGTCATGTTGATATGCTTTTCAGCTATTTCAAATGTTTATGTTTCCATTTCAGGGGTTTGATTATCTAAGAGTTGTATTGATAAGTGATCAACAGTCAATGTCAAGGCAATAGAGTGATATGAAACTAAAAGAGGATTCAAGTGTTTAAAACTTTACAAGTTTTTCGATCCTTGGTTTAGGAATGCAATGATGATGATTTGATAAGAGCCAAGTCCAATAGGAATGATATATCCTACGATGTGGGATGAGATTATCCTGACCAAATGTTTTAGTTTCATGATAAAGGATGATTGATCTTGATGAGAAACTATGCTTGAGTCACCATTTTATCAAATAGGGTGATAATGCACTTTGAGATGTTTAGATCTTGAATGTGTTGAGGGTGAGCACTTTAAAATGTTGAGGTGTTTATGTTCTAAAGTCTGATTTCAAAGGATGATAACTTGAACAAGAAAACCAAGAAGACAATTTAAGAACATAATAACATATAACGGGTGTTTATGATTACTGCAAACTGATCAAGAAAAAATGATAGACCTCAAAAAGTCATGCAAAGTAGCAACTCTGAACTAATAAAAATAGAGACTCGTATGACAAATTATAGCCCCAAATGACAAAAGATACAAGACCAGACGACAAATCAGAAATTTCTTTTGAAAAAGCAGAGACTAGTATGACAAAACTTTATGAACCATACGATAAGACAGATTCCCCATATGAAAAATCACCTAACTCATACGACAAAGAATGTGACTCGTATGAAAGATAACAGAGCAGAGATAAAAAAATGTTTGTTTGGTCAAATTTTGATCACTGAAGTTTGATGTTTTGCTTATGTTTTCCAGTTTTAGATGTCTGATTTTTTAATTTACGGATGAATACACAACAAACATGCAATATGATAAGTGACTCCAAGCATGCTAAACCCTAAGGAAGTTGCCTGAGGAGAGAAAAAAATTTCTTGTAAGCCTAGGTACACACCCAATATCTGATTAGAATATGACCGCCGAGTCTCATGCAATGGATTCTCAACACCATATTATCTGACTCCAAATGCTAATGGGGGTACGATATGGGAAGTGTCTTGGGAGAGTTACTATCTCTCTTTCACAAATATTATCACCCTTTCAGAGGTGAATCAAGTAGCTTCTAATTTAACTGGAACTTGTAAGGGATCCGTTCAGCGCATTAGGGTATAATACTCAATTAAGAGGTCTCCCAGCCTTGAAAGCCAAGGTTTGATATACCCAAGGGTATGATGGAGAGCTATTCTTGAGCATTGTCATTGACTTGATTTTCATTAAATCACATTTATTTTATAGTGGGTTGGATTACTAGGTGTTAGCCATTCCCACTTATGTCGTTCTCCTCACATCAACCGTAATGGCTTTAAGAGTTTTTAGCTCTTCAAGAGGGAAGACCTTCTAAATAAATGCACTAATAAAAACAAATGATGAGTCTAGCTTTCTAATCACCTAAGAAAGGTGAGAGCATACTTGCCTATCATCAGAAACACAAAATACATGATTTTTCATTCCTTTACCAAAATCAAGAGTTCGTAGAAATATTAAAGAAGACATAGACTTTAGTTGAATTATTTTAGGCAACTTGCAAAATAGATCCATTAGTAGTCATGATGTGTTTTTATGCATTGGTTCTTTGACAAGCATAATATTCAACAAATCATTCTGCAAACACTAGTTAGGCTTCCAAAAAACATCTCACAAAAACCCAGGGTTAGCATTAGTAATAATCAATTAAAGCATGAAACCCTTAAAATGTAGTCAATTTAAAAATCATAGAAGCAGAGTGTCATATGACACACTTTACCAACTCATACAAGTCAGGATGAGAGATTGTACGAGTCAGAATGAGAAATCATACGAGTTAGAATGACAGATAGTACGACATTAAAATTTTACCAAAGGATCATACGAGTTAGGATCTCTTGTCCTTCTAGCTCACAAAGTATGTCGTACTAGGCCAGAAAGGGACTCGTACGACATTCTGATTCAGACCCGGCAGAGATGAATGTTGATGAAGCTTAAGAGGCCAAAAATGATAATTTCGGCCCCATGGTGGGCACCAAAATGTCATGCCTGTGAAGTGTGTACCTATGTACATATAGTTTCAACACAAAACATTCAATAAATCATTATAAGCAATGGTTACAAAATTAATCAACGAAAGATAAAACCATAGCTAATCGATCTATTGCCTCCTAGTAAATACGAGTATGAATTTTGCTCTTAGATTTGGTTATGAAAATTCCAGTGACTTGAATACACTTAAATGGAGGATTTAAATGATGAAGATGCATGAGCTAGTAATGATAGCATGGTTAAGCTACATGATTTTATGATTATGCTAGAAAATAAGCTAGAATGAAGATGTAATTAAGCTAAAATTGAACATGATAACATTGCTAAAATGATAAACTAGAAGCTAGATGCCTATAGTAACAATGCTTGAATGCAAATGAGATGAATCAATTACGGGGTTCCTTTGAATTCCAAAATGTGGTCTATTTATAGGATTTCCCAAGGCTAGGGGTGAGGTGACAAGAATCAATGGTCAAGATTAAGTCTGAAGATATCAATGGTTAAACTGGAGGTGATTGACAAAGAGGTTGGATTAAAGGAGACTATTGGAGGTTGCTAGGAGAAGGTGTTGGATTAAAGGGGACAATGTCACCTCCATGGTGACAAGTTTCAAGAGGCTTCTAGAAGAGGTTGGATGAAAGGGGACAATGTCATCTTCATGGTGACAAGTTTCAAGAAGCTTCTAGAAGAGGTTAGATGAAAGGGAACACTTAGTGACAAGTGTCACAAAGCTTTTCTCATGAGAGAGAAAAGTGTCCAAGGAAAGTGGACATGGTGGTTAGGATGTGCAAGCTAGGATGGGGTTAGGCAAACCTAGAGTTAGATGGAATGGGTTAGGTTTAGGTAGTTAGAAGTTAGGAGAATTTGAATTTAAAAATTCAAATAATAGGAAAAGGCTAGTTAATTTCAACAACTCATGAATTTGATGTGTTCTAATAAATTAAATGATTTTAGAAGAAATGAATTTGATGGGGGGAATTAATTTATTTGAATTAATTAATCAAAAGGGATTATTGAAATGAACTTATTAAATAAATCCTTAGATTTATTAATAGCTAGATGAATGGGGAGAATTTAATCAAATTGCTAATGAATTCAATTAAATTAGGAAAGGGGATTAATTAAATAATTGCTTAATCAATTAATTATCTTTAGACCATTTTTTAGGTGTATACAAGAGAAAGTACAAGGAGCCAAGCCAGGGTCCTTACCTTGTCCTTCGTCTCTGCCATTGAATCTTGCAGATGAAGCACTTACCAGAGTAAACATGGCCTCTCGTAAAATATACAGAACATCACCAATGATGGCATCTTAGAAGGGCTTCCAAATAAGTTCTTCCTCCATGGATTTTGAAGAGGGCAAATGGGTCACATCTGGCCAATTTAATTCCACCTCCATCGAGCATTAAATGCAACTACCTCCACTCGCACCTACAATAATTGCAAATGCCACATGCAAAGCGCCATGGAAAAAAAATTATAAAAAAACAAGGGAGAGTGGGGGGAAGAAGATTACCACTGTGGAGGAGGTCTTGCCACCTTCTCCACATGCAGGAGTGAGAAACGCAATACTAGGTGCACCAATGGGTCCATGTCAAACCCTGGAAAAGTTGTTATTCATTGGGCTTTGGTTGTAGTAAATAATTCTTACCAAAAGTAGGTATAATCACCTATACTTCTATTAAATTAATAATATTGATAGAGGATAAGCTGAAGAAGAGAGGTTTCCAAGGCCCCCATTACCATCAATTCTACAAACAATGTGAGGAACAAAAAGACCTCCTATATTTAAAATTTGATTTTCTCAAAGAAATGGTAGAAATCGTTTATGAATAGGTTAAAATGGATAATCCCACTTCTACCAACCATATTATCCTTCTTCAACAAGTGGCCAATTCTATACAAAATAGCATTTTTTAAGATTTTAAAAATAATGTCCTCCTTAGAAGTTGAAGGGATATTTGGAAAGCAAGGAATATAAGAATGTTAGAAGATAAGGAAATATCAACTAATAAATTGATATGAAAACTAGTAGTGTCCAGTAGTGAGAAGGTGAACAATATAGTGCAAACTCGAAGCATCAAAAAAAGTATATTCTCATTATGAGTAAAACAATTAAGAAAATATGGGTAAGACTATCTATCCACCCATTTATGGGAATATTTGGTTTGGTCTATGATCTAACTTTAGAGAAAATATGAAATGATGTCCACCTCATTAGGTTTTAATTAGATTCAACTTTAATAGGGCATCTAGAGGATATTGAGGCCCATTAGGGGTAGTTTGTGCTTTTAGAGACCATGGATCAAGGATCATGGTGGTTGAAGTCATAAAATTTGAATGATAGTTTATAATAAAGTGAAAGAATTTGTGGCCTATATTAGGATAATTTTATGTATATAGAGAAGGTTTCAATGACTTCACCTAGAAGGGTATTGCACAATTGGTCACTAACAAAATTTTGCACTAGGATACATTGAATTGGATAACAAAAATGCTCGTACTACAGATTTGGCATCGACTATCCAAAATAGGATGATTTTAGTGTCACACACATCTTGTAAGAGGGAAACAAGGAAGTAGATGGGTTATCAAAGGTTGCAATGGGAATGATAAAAAACATCTCTTAGGTGTCCAATGGGTTGAGCTTAATTGGTTAAAACACTGGGTTGTCAGTATGGAGACCCAAGTTCAATTCCCAATAGGGACATCTACAATGAATTCTAAGCTGTGACTCTTGGCCTTCCATAAAAATGGGGAAGGTCAAGGGTCAATCTAATCAAACATAATAATAATAATAATAATTCAAAATATTGCTGCTTCGGCCAATTAACGATTAAAAAAAACAAAAAACAAACATCTCTTAGGTGAGTTTCAGTAACTACAAGCCTTGCCACAATGAGATAGGTCTCGTTGATTAGCTATAAAACAAATAGAAATATTTCGATAAATTATAGTATAACCTTATCTAAATTAATTTTTATTTTAAATAAATTATTAAATAATTATTAATTAAGGTTAATTATGATTTATAATGTCAGGTTTAAAATTAAAATAACTATTTATAAGTTTAGAGTATAATTATTATCTATATTTTAACTCCAACCCTAATTCTTATTCATTATTATAATTGTAAAATAAATATTTTTATTGAGAGGTGGGGTTAGAGTATGTAAGGGTTAAGATTATAATTATGATTATGGTTAGGTTTAGACTAAAAGTTAAGAATAAGGTTAGTGTCAAAATTAGGAATAGGATTATATCTAGGGTTATAGTTAAAATTTTAAATAGGTCAAAAAGTTGGTTAAGGGGAAAGTCCATTTATAGGTTATAATTAAGGTTAAAATTATAATTAAGAGTTGAATTATCTTATAATCAATGTCAAAATTAAGGTTATATTTATGGTGAGCCCTAGTGTTTGAGATAGAACTATGTTTAGGGTTCAAATTAATTGGATATGTTTATAATGAGGTTTACAACTAGGACTAGAGTTAGAAAATCTAGATTTATAAATATATACAATCATCTAAAAATATATAAAGTTACATATATATTATTTATATTATTGTAAAATGGGTAAGTGCACCAAGATGGTGAACAGAAAAGTGCCCACATGCAAAAAAAAATCCAAACTTTTCATAACCTATGCGGGTTCTCAAAATTCAAAAATGTGCTAGGCTTGGTAACACCAAGGCTAGAGAATAACAATATAAAAAACCAAAAGTTCCTCAAAACCCGTATTTTAATAAAAAATTAAAAGTTTCTTAAAACCTGTACGGGTTTTGAGAAACATTATTTTTGGGTGTAGGCCACAGGTTTTGGCCATTTTCAATGCCAAAACCCATGGAACAACAACAAGGAAAAGCAAAAAAACACATAGAACCCACACGGGTTTGCAACTATTTTGGATTTTCCCAACATTCAGAGCAATTTTCAATGATGGAACCTCATTGAATAGGTAAGATTTGATTTGTTTGATTATTTTTTATTGCATTTTAATTAAAGTAGGGCTTTTTAATTGATTTAAGTTTTGTTTTTATTAATTTGATGTCATGTTCTTCAAGCAATCCCCAAAAATGAAATAGACAACAAAGACCTCCTCCTACACAAGCAACACAAGAAAACCTTGTAAACATTGCACAAGAGAAACAAGAAAACCCTCAAAATCCTCAAAATGTTGCTCCTCAACAACCACCGCCACCCCAAAACCCTCCATGTCCTCCATTAGATCATGTAGATTTCACACAAGAGGATCTCATCAATTGCCTTACACAAAATAGTGCACAAATTTATATATTGGTGAATAGGTTGAGATCCTCTACGCTTGAGAACACTTCAACCCTTGCCAGAACACTAGAAACAATGGCTAATAGTGCAAATGAGGTATCTAGGGAGGTTACAAAATGGGGTTCATGGAGGGATAGATGTCAAACATTTTATGCGGATGGGTTGTCATATGATCAATTGAAGAAAAAGGGAATAGGTAAAGCTAACATATATGCTGTTTTCACCAATCTTGTTACCAATAACAACCTAGTACTAAATTATGACTCGGTTCCTTATACATTGGTGTGTTCATGCTAGGTTGAAAGAAGCTTTTTGGGATAGGTGGTATACGGTCTTTGACCAACCACCTTGTAATAATTGGGAGGTGCCTCTATATTTTTTTAGAACGTTGTATTATGAGTTTATCCTTAGCGAGATGCCGAATTACTTTGACATCCAACAATTTTAGGGTAGAGGGAGAGGCTCTGCGTAAGATAGACTTGGGGCACATAGGATGGTAGAGCCATAGCATAGGAGGTGTATAGATACTAAACTAATGGTTCATGTCACTGTCCCTATATCCTTGAAGGAGTCTATGGAATTACAAACTCTTCAAGCAGCTAGATCATTGATTGATGTCATTGTTCAGCATGGCACACAATTGGTCAGAGAAGAGGATGTACCAGCACCTATGGCACCTCCTTCATTAGCGACACCTCCTTCATCAACAACACCTCCTTCATCAGTGACACCTCCTTCATCAATAGCACCTCTTTCTTCAGCAGCACCTCCTTCATCAGCAACACCTCATGCATCATCTGGCATGAGCTAGCCCATTCAGCATATGCACCCCACCTGCCAGGGTTTATGTTCTGGTGTAGACACTAACGTGGATGAGGATAGTTTGACATCTCATTCATGTACATGTTGTGGGAGTAGATGTCATGCTTCCACTGCATAGGATGTTGCCCTCATTGACAAATTGATCAATACGTTGTACACTCTCTATCAGACACAAGTGCGTTTAATTTTGTTTATGACATGTTATCAATTAAGTGACTAAATCTTATAAAAAGAAATGAATTTTTATTTTAAGAAAAATTTAAAGTGACATATAAATAAAATGCATTGTAGGGTGCAGCAGGTGGTGGGAGTACACCACATACTTTTCAGTCGACTCAATGGTCACGAGTAGTTTCGCCACCAGAGGTAAAGATTTGTAAATTTGTTAAAAATATAATAATTGATATCCGACAAGAAGTGTCACTGTTTAGAATTTAATGTTATTAATCTTACACTTGTCTCATTGTTGCAGAGATAAAGATCAAGGGAGCCTTCCAACGAGGATCAATAGCAAGTTCAACTCCACATTGAGTACAAAAATTGTAGTTGTAGTTTTCCTTGTCATTTTCCATCATTCGAGGTTTTACACAAGTGCAAACTCCCCTTCTCTTAGGTCCAAATATTTTTTCACAAAATAATCCATCTCTTATTGGTTCATAAGTTCTATAATCTAAAGTGTGTTCTGTATGAGGAAGTGGTATCTCTTTAGGGTCCACTCCAGCATCTAAGAGTTGATTAATAGGTAAAGAAACATGTATTTGGTGTCCTGCCCAAGATAGAGAGCCAAGTCCTAGTAACCCTGCTAAATGGTGGTTCAACATGGATTCTACATCTTGGAACCAAGTCAAGTTTGGAGCAGCTTTGTGATAGTGGAACCAACCAGAAAAAAGCATTCACGCTGCAAAGATCAATGCACCAAATGTAGTGCAGTAAAGTTGCAATTCACTAGTTATTCCGATTACTCCCTACTATTCAGCAAGGGGGCATGTTACGTATAGAATTCGGCCCTACCCCCGTTTGGAAGAGAAAGGCTTAGGAAAATTTACAATGTAGCTTACATTGCCTCCTTGAAAGAGAGATGTCCTAGGGAGGGACCCCCCCCTTCTATATTAATTGTAGGGCAAAGAAATCTGATCTTCATTGATTGCCTATTTCCATATCCCTAGGTCATATGATGGGCAAACCGACCCAGATGCCCACTATTATAAGGAGCTTTGGGACCATCATGCAGAGTTTGAATCCCCCACTATTATAAAGGGCTCGTGGAGGCTGGGATGACTAGATATTTTTTCTCGTTCAACTAGTGGCTTGATAGGGGTGGGAACAGAAAGGAGTTCAAGGCCTCACTAGGGATAGTTAAACTTCACTCAGAGGGATAGCTAATACAAACATTAGGTAGTCCATCCATTGACAAGGGGGTGAAAGGTCCTCATCCTATCGTGGTAGGTGGCAGCTATTCTAGTTGGCAATGGGAGAGGCCCCCTCAGATATTGATATTGGGCCAACCATATATATATCATATATATATAGCTGCCCATGAAGACCAGTGAATAGAGTAGTAGTAGTTGTGGGGCAAATTGGTTGTTGGGCAGTCAAAATAGTGACCAATGTGCTTGAGGCCATTCCGTTAATAGGAACTCGTTTGGTAGAGTTATTACGTGGGAGTGCTAGTGTTGGTCAATCTACCTTGACCCGTTTTTATAGTTTACACACTTTCATATTACCCCTTCTTACTGCTGTATTTATGTTAATGCACTTTCTAATCATCCTCAAGAAAGGTATTGTGGGTCCTTTATAAAAAGGAAATATACATTTTGAACCCTGTCCCTCTGTGGATTAAAAGACTACGGACTTGAATGATGGTCTCTACGACTTGCCCGATCGATCAAATGGTATCAGGTGAAAATTTTTGGAAGCAATACCAAAGTGCTTCAAAAGGTTTCTTTGATGTAGGTTTGTCATGCTTAGACATAGATTCTCCAAATGGAGTCTCTCTCACCCTAAAAATAGAATAATATGAGCGACATTCTTGTTAATAAGATACTATAGGTTCAATCCCTTGCATATATATATATGCATATATTATTTATGGAGTACCTATATAGTATCATGTTTGTTTTAGTCACAACAGTTAGAACCATGGTTATGATCTACAGCGATAATTATATGTCTCATGATAAAACATATGTGAGGTTTTTTGCTTACCTTAAATTTTTTAATGCTTCTATGCTGGGGCTAGTTATTAGCTCTAATTTATTACAAATATATATATTTCACCTCTAACCACAACTCATCCACTAATTTTTCAACATCAGTCAGTTGGGACCTCTACTTAGCTTCACCTAAGCTTCATCCTGGTCATGGATAGATCACCCAGTTTCAAGTCCATAAGCAGTGTCAATTCAATTGCCCTATGAAGACTCGCTCTGTTACGTATAGATTCTGCACTTATAAATTATAGGCACCATCCCCTAGATTGGATGGAGTTTCTTACTCCCAGTTGGATAAGTCAGAGAATCAGATCGAAAGCGAATTCAGGGCATGCGAAAGGGGCCGCTGATCCCTGTGCATGAATTATAGTGTCGTTGGGGGTAATGGGTGCATAGGATATAGTAGTGTAGGTAAGGGCTAACCAGTCTGCGTGAAGAATAACCTGTTGATTGGGAATCCCCCGGTTAGGTTGCAGTAGTATGTTCGACCATTTATGCCTGCCATTGGGAGGGAGGCAAGTGCTGGTTGGGCATTCAGAACTAAACTTCCATCAGTAGCTTCAGCTTTGGCAGTTCCTCCGATCCCTAACGAGCAGCCATCTTATTCGGGTAGTGTGTGCGGATAAGGGTGAATCATCGTTAGCTGAAGACAGACAGTTGCCCTTTAGAATAGTAGCGGAAGCTAATGCTTTATAAGCGAGCGAAGGTGTCACCTATCCCCCGTTCATTACCAAATATCGACTGTGAGATTCTCGATCGATCTATCTCCTCCTATACCCCCACATGAACAAGCAAATCGTTAAGGAAAGCGAAAGAATGACTATTGCGTGCAGAGGTCGATCTCCTATATATATATATATATATATAAAAGAAGGATTAACCCGAAGGGCTAGTAGTCGCGTGAGTCTACTTCTATAGATGAGACACCCTTAGGCTTACACACTCAGTATGGCTAGATCAGGCCAAAATGAATCTGATATTTCTCAGCGTTTCTCCGGGCAGGGCGGGAAAGCGGTGGGTATGAAAACAATCTCTCTTGCCAGGTTGCCCTTAAAATAGTAGGGCCTGGAGTCCATCGTTCGTTCCTGTGAGAATTAGTCTGCTGTGCGCTAATCAACACGTCACCTCCTCTCCGGGTTTGGTCGAGCTCTATCATTCTTCAGCAGCTTGATCAAACCAAGCTTCCGCAATTTCAGGATCTCCCTGTTGAATGGCCTGTTCTCCTCGGTCGGGATAGATCAACTTCTAAAAGTTTTCTTCCCTTAGAACCGTACTTCAGAGTTTCCTACCTCATACGGCTCAATTAACTATTCTTTAGTCCTTTACCCAAACTTCCAAAATAGAAGAAATACGTTCAGGTTAACCGAAAGAACAGAATGGGTCAATGACATGAGTTTCAAACTTCACTTTCGATAAATGATCAGGTTTTCTCCTTTCTCCCACCCTAAAAAAGATGAAAGTTTTGTAAAAAGATCACCTTCTCCCTCTCCCCCCGAGCCAGTTCCTCCTCTACTCGAGCGAAGCCCCTACCTTCTATCTGGGCCCCATTCTCGCCCTTCGAGCACTAGGCCTCCAGTGATATACCCTCCCTATAGGGGGGCTTCAAGGAGGTAGATTATATTTGTGGGAGGCAGGGGGGGTGGGGGGAAAAAACTTATGTGGGGAGGTATATTCTTCCTTACCTCAGGTCAGTCCCGAAGGGCAGGTGGGGGCCCCTGATTTCTGAAATGAGAAAGGTAGGGTGATAGGGACACCGATAGGGAGAGGGAGAACCTACACTCGAACCCCTACTATCTATAGGCCGAAGAGGAGAGGAGAATCTCCATGATGGGGAAAGGGCCCCCCCGCCCCTAGGGCCAAATCTTCAATCTCTCAGCTAATCTCCCCTTCAGTCAGGTCCTTTTGGAGCAGTCGAATAAATAAAGATGTATCGATTTGCTGATGGGATATGGCAACCCTAGACCGACCCCTGTGGAAAGAGCTCTCGAGCGAGTCTATCCTATATCCACATGCCATAGAAAACTATAATAGCAATTGACGGCCACCCCCGTCTGTAAGGAGGACTCAAGGTACTTAGAATGGGACAAAATGGATCGATCGAATAGGCTATATAACTATTGCTTTCCACCCACCCCACTTCCTTCAGTCAGACTATTAGATAGAGGCTGCGCCCCACCTATCCAGCTAGTTCATGCTCACCTCTTTGTCTCTAGATTGCCTCAATTCATTAGAGAATTCTTTTCTCATTGGCCAGCTACTTACTTATAAATAGGGAGGGGCAATAGTCCTCAAGATCATGGAGTTGACCAATTGACTCTACCCTTTCCATCGGTATCGCCACCAATATATTTTGTTAATTATATGTTTCATTACTTCGTATTTTATAGGGCTTATGGGTGGCTGAGATGTCCCAACTTGAGGATATCATGCTTCCATCCATTAAGTTTGGCCAAGATAGCTATGTGGTACCATTTACATTTATATATTTTTAACTTAAGTGATATATCAAATACATGTTCTTTTCCCTTATGTTAATTTTTTTCCATTAGTTTACCCAACCTGCCTTGAGGGCATCTCATGTGAAAAAGCCATCCTCTAGCACTCTGAGGTAGAAAAAGATATCCTCTCAGACACCCAAACGATATAAGGTAATTCAATAAAATTTAAATTCATTTGTTGAAATGTATTATGATTAAACATGTATATGTAGATATTGATAAATGAACTTAATTAATTTTTTATTTATATAGAAACATATGGGGTTTACAGAATTAATGAATGCACCTAATGTCAATGAGGTTCAACAGAGAGAAGAGGTGATATCTTCATATTCAGTTTGGATTGCATTCTTTCTTTTTCAAAATAACCAAATCCTTTTATGTCTATATCATATGTTATCATTTTTCATACAGGAAATGGTAATAGTTGCATCAAATTTGACTAGGTCTCCTAAGGCTACAAGAGAACTATACGAGGCTTTAGTATGCATTTGTTCTACATATGTTAAAATATTTTTTTTATCTAGTTTGTCAACAACTTTGGGTTATTAACTTGTATGATTGTCTTTAACCTATTACAAGCCCCTTCCAAACTTCCTACTATTATTCTACCATTCCATTTCAGTAGAATTCCTACACGTATATTATGGGATCCAACACGACCAAGGGAAAAGGTATGTCTATCTTAGATAAACTCCTTTTCACTAAGTGCACAATGGAGTTGAAACCATCTAGTTAACTCCTTTGGATCACTTAGCATTGTTATAGTGAATGGCCGTAACTAATTCATCTATGAGTTTGCCTCCTACGACCACAACACATACATCTGAGGCTCTGGTATGCTTTAGTTTTTAGTCTATTCATTTTTAGTTATTATGTGTTATTTGACATATATGTTATTAATATGTATTAATATTGTTTTACTAGTTACAACCTCCTTCAAGACATCCCATAGATCCTTAGCCTCACCCAATTACAAAAGATAGAGATGAGGTAATCAACATTTCAACTTCAAACAATTTAGAGTTCAGTATTTAGTTATTTTGATGTTATATTGAGAAAATATATTAGATTCGACATTTGAATTGTCCTTTTGCAGCCACCTATAGAGCCATGTATTGCTTTGAAGAGGCTCAATTTTGATGATCTTCCATAGTAATAGATACCGATAGAGACATATAGTTATAGTTGTGGTCATTGAAGGACCAAATTTTTTATATATTCAACATTTGTATATGTATATATCGACTTTGATAGACATGGCACATGCCACGTTTTTGTAACTATTATTGATTTGGCATCTATGCTATTTTTTGATATGTACATGATTGTTCTTCATTTTGATATATATGAAAATTGATATTCAATCCAATTTGTTCATTGATATATATGAAACATGATATTATTGAAACTTAGTTATTTGCTATTGAAATGTGATCCAATTTGTTCATTACTTGTAACTCATATGGTATATACTTTTAAACTATCTATTACTCATATTGTGTATACCCAAGTCCTAACACTGATAATGCTGATATTGTGTATTTTGATTGAGTGAATTTACTTTGAGTCCTTCGTGCATGAAGAGATTGGAGTGAAGTTATTATTTCATTAACTCATACTTATGGAGTGAATTTCATCATTTCAAGAACCAATTAAGACATGATTTGAGTGCACAAAGAAGATTTGAAATTTATCTAAGGATGAGTCATCTTAGGTAAGGTTCTCATTTAATTTTATTCCATAAAAGTCGGCCAGAGGGTAAGAGACACACCTATTCATCCAAATCACCTATAAAAGAAGAGTTGAAGCAATTAGGGACAATCTGTGTGAACCTATGGGGTCATTTTGTTGCTTCCTAAAAATTCCACTCTCGGTTTCGGACAACTCGATTCCATTTTCTTGTGGTGATTTTTTTTTGTCGCATCAAAAACCATCAAAAACCAATAGTGAGAGGTGGCAAAATAGTGCATCTTTCATTTGTCTCGTCGTGGGAATGAACCATCAATGTGAGAACATCCGGGTGGTCGGGTTTACAATAGGTGTTCCCTTGTCTTGCTCTCCAAGATATCCGATCATTTTCGAGCCACCTCATAGCGAAGTTTTCCCTTAAGCGCTCAAAGTGGAAAAATGGGTCAAACTTTGATGTCACATAACTCGGAGACCATGGCACTTATGAAAAATATGTTTGAACCTATGGGGTTGTGTTGTCACTTTCTAAAAAATCCGTTCTCAGTTTTAGGTAATTCGATTCTATTTTTTTGTGGTGATATTTTTTATGCCGCATCAAAAATTGTTAGTGAGAAGTGGCAAAATAGTGCATCTTTCGTTCTTCTTGTTATGGGAATGAACCATCAGCACGAGTGCATTTAGGTGACCAGTTTTACACTAGGTGTGCCCTCGTCTCACTCCCTAAGACATTCAATTGTTCTGAGCCACCTCGTAGCAACGTTTTCCCTTGAGAGCTTAAAGTGGAAAAAATGGTCAAACTTTGACGTCACGTAACTCAAAGACTGTCGCACTTATGGATAATATATTTGAATCTATGGGGTCATTTTTTTTCTACCTAAAAAATCCTCTCTTGATTTTGGGCAACTTGATTTTGTTTTCTTGTGGTGAGATTTTTTCTATCGCATCAAAAACCGTTAGTGAGAGGTGGCAAAATAGTGCATCTTTCATTCTGCTTGTCATGGGAATGAACCATCAGTGTGAGAGAATTTGGGTGGCCAGTTTTGATGCTAGGTGTGCCCTTGTTTCTCTCCCCAAGACGTTCTATCTTTCCGAGCCACCTCGTAGCGACGTTTTCCCTTGAGCGCTCAAAGTGGAAAAAATAGTCAAACTTTGACATCGCGTAACTTGAATACTGTGGCACTTATGGATGATCTGTTTGAACATATGGGGTCATTTTCTCACTTCTTAAAAAATACTCTCTTGGTTTTTGGCAACTCAATTCCATTTTCTTGTGGTGAGCTTTTTTTTGTTGCATCAAAAACTGTCAGCGAGAGGTGGCTAAATAATGCATCTTTTTTTGTTTTCATCGTGGGAACGAACCATCAATGCAAGTGCATCCAGGTGGTTGGGTTTACACTAGGTTTGCCCTTTTCTCACTCTCCAAGATATCTGATCATTCTGAGCAACCTCATAGTGACGTTTTCCCTTGAGCGCTCAAAGTGGAAAAAACAATCAAACTTTGACGTCACGTAACTCAAAGACCATGGCACTTATGGATGAGCCATTTGAACCTATGGGTTTGTGTTGCTGCAGCCTAAAAGTTCCTCTCTCAGTTTCGGCAAAATAAATTCCATTTTCTTGTGGTGATAATTTTTTTGTCACATCAAACTGTTAGTGAAAGGTGGCAAAATAGTGTATCTTTCATTCTGCTTATTGTGGGAACGAACCATAAGTGTGAGTGCATCTAGGTGGCTGGTTTTATGATAGGTGTGCCCTTTTCTCTCTCCCCAAGATGTTTGATCATTCTGAGCCACCTTGTAGTGATATTTTCACTTGAGTGCTCAAATTGGAAAGAACAGTCAAAGTTTGACTTCGTGTAACTCAAAGACTGTGGCAGTTATGGACAATCCATTTGAACCTATTGGGTCATGATGTCACTGTCTAAAACATCCTCTCTCATTTTTGGGCAAAGAGATTATGTTTTCTTGTGGTGAGATTTAAAATGTCACATCAAAAACCATCAATGTGAGGTGGCAAAATAGTGCATCTTTCATTTTGCTTGTCATGGGACAAACCGTCAGTGCGAGTGCATTTGGGTGGTGGGTTTTACGCTAGGTGTTCCCTTGTCTCACTCCCCAAGACGTCCAATCATTTTGAGCCACCTCGTAGTGATGTTTTCCCTTGAGCACTCAAAGTGGAAAAAATGGTCAAAGTTTGATGTCGTGTAACTCAGAGACCATGGCATTTATGGACTATCTGTTTGAACATATGGGGTCATTTTGTCACTTCGTAAAAAGGCCTCTGTTAGTTTTGGACTATTCCTACTAGCCCTTCAAATTGAGTAATTCAACAATAACTCAAAATTTTTGATGGTTGCACCCATAAAAGGATATGAAAATCACAGTAAAACATTTCCTGGGAATTGGGCATTCCAACAGGTGACCAATATCTCTCTCTATAGACATTCATTTACTTGTCAAACCAGGGGACGTATACTTTAAATGGCACAGCAAAATATATGCACTAGGAACTTATTTTGGTCAAATCTTAGTGGAAATACATACTGAAAAGAAATCCTACCTATGCTACAAGAAGGTAATGCAAAGCTCTTTAACTCAACTATGATTTGATTATGACAGAAACCATAATAACTACAACTGAAACACAAACTATGAACTGGCCTTATGCTGTAGGAACAGACACAGTGATGGATTTCTTGTGCTGCAGGAGCAATGTAAAGCTGAGTTTATATAAAAACTTTAAAGATGAAAGCAAATTGAAGCTTAATAGGAAAGAACAACTAACTAACTAGCTACAGATACCTACTAAGTGGGCCCCCTTAGCAAGCATCTTCTGATTACACAGATGCTAAACTCAGAACTTCATTGAACTTTATTCATAAAAATAGAATGATATACATTGTTTTGTTGATATGGAAACTAACAACAAACTCTGCTTCTGGTTAAACAGATTCTGTCTTTCATTATCATATTGATTCTTACATGACATCTACTATTCTTATTCTATCATTTTCTTACTTCTCTCTCGTGCAGGAGGAGAAGCTTTATTTAAAAACAGGAGAGAAACTAACTAACTAACTCCATCAAAGAAAGACATGGAAGTAAAACATATCCTCGAATTAAGGAACAAACTTCATAAATGAATTTATGTGTTCAACCCAATCCAAAGAGAATCTAGCGCTCCACTCTTTGTCATTAAAATTATTTCCCACAATTTCTGTCAAAGAGTCTTCACCGGAGCTTCCTCGAAGTCGTGCAGGAAATGGACTTTACTGCAAGGCCAAGATTGGCTGTGCTTGACTCGATCGTTCTTCAACAACTTGCGAAACAAAAGGTAATAGGCAACAGAAAAGGCGTATGGCACATACACGATATCTATTCATTAATCACACATTTTAGATTTACTTCATCATTCAAAAACTGTATACGATATACCAGTCATTTTAGGGGGTTGACGAGGCAATAAATGCAATCAAGTCAACACAAAAAGCTACAGGAATATAAAAGTATCTTGCTACAGGATATCCCAAAAAGGTTTCACAAAGTCTGAACATCCATGAAATAACAAAAGTAAAGGCATTTAAAAGTTTATCATAACATCCAAATTATGAGCATATTTTAAGCTCGTCACTGCCCCCTACTTGGCCCAATGCTGGTCCTCCAGCATTAACTTTCTTGGTGGTTTCTCTGAAGTTGGTGGTTGCTACATGACTCTGAAACAGATTTTTAAACTTGTAATAAAATCCTCTGAAATCCCGACATTTTTCATACCTTTGGTCTTCTAATTCATTGTTAAGATTTGTAGCCTAATGAGAATAAAGTTGCCACATTAACATAGGGGGTCTAAATGTCAGTGGCAACCACAGTTCAAATCTTGTTTGAAGTCCCAATTGAATATATCTGCTGGTTCGTTTGAGAGCTGCTGTGAAATTTAAGGGACCATGCGGTTCTTACTTTCTTAACCCAACTATTAACCTCTCCCATCTTTTCTCATTTCTGGTGAATGCCAATTTCCAAAATGAATATTGTTGTGCCTGGAATTCATCATATACTTGTTTTCTGATATCAAATATTTTCTCTCTTGCTGAAACATTATTAATACCATATGTCAAAGTAAACCAATCTTTCAACATTGCATAAGGGTTTGAACTGTGAGATCGTAATGGAACAGGCTCTGTTTTCTTAGCTTCCTCATATGTTTCCCACTGCCTGCCATAATTCACCTCATTTGCTACCCATGACATAAATGCTCTCAAATGAATATCACCAATATATAGAAGAGGATTCCATTCTATTTCAAATGGTATTAAAAAGCCATGCAAATAGAATTCACAGAGAGAATTCCTTAACCAGTTAGGGGCTACCTAGTATGCTTCATAGAATTCTTTGGTAGTATGAATTATAGGATCTTGGTTTCTGGAAATTCTCATCAATTGGAACCATAAAAACTATTTTTTAATGCACATAGCATAAACTCTAGGTGGAGGTCTACATTCCATAATCTGACCAGTTACTTTCAGCATTTCGTCCATTTTTGCTTTCAACTCAGCAATTTCCTGCTTCTGACTTTCAATTTTCTTTTTCAATTTTTTTTTTTCTATTTCCCATAGACTTTACTACATGACAGTCTGGGCTATGTATCAGAAAGTTAGGGTTTGCAATGTAACTATTTCCTAATTAGCTTTAACATATTCCCGAAACCCCATTTAAAACGTTCTCTTATACACAACAATGGCTTTACAAGCTGCAGGATGAGATACAATTTCACTAGGCACATTCAATTGTTCAGTCTGTTCTTGCTCTTCTGCAAGATAAATTCTTCTTGTTCCTGTGGTGGAGAAGTTTGTGCTTCCTCTGAAAATTGCATAGCAGCAGTAGCCAAATCGTCAAGATTTGGTAACCCTTGCTCATTATGCCCTATTTCTTTTGTCTCAACTTGTTCCTCTTCAGGAACGAACGAACTATGGGCAACATTTTCGGATACATTCTGAGAAACATTAAATTCGGACTCAACAGACCCTTCTAAAATTACAATCACCTCTGGTTGCAGTGAAGCAGGGGAGGTCTTAGATTGTTTTCTTGCGGAAACCCTTCTTGGCACTGATGCGGCTGCAGGAGGTGTTCTGGTAGCTTTCCTCTTCCTTATTTGTTTAGAGGGCTTTGCCCTACCAGAGGATGACGGTGAACTAGAAATAGCAATAGGCGTTGCTGTAGGAGAAACAGCTGCAGGGGAAGGTGCTGCAAGAGAAGGGCATTGCCTTTTTTGAGAACGAGGGTCAGATTTTGGGGACCCTTCTGCCTTTGTTTTTCCCTTCTCACTCCTAGTGGCAGACCTAGTTTGTACTCTAGCAGAGGATTTAGATGCGAAAGCTGCAGGACCAGGTGCTACAGGAGTAGATGACCCTTGCCCTATTTTACTGGTAGAAGCACTTTCTTTCTTCTTTTTCTGAGACCGTGGGGTAAGTATCCTAGGGGGTTGTGGAATTTGCAAACTCTTTTGGGTAACAAATTGTTGCCAGGAGAGAGATGAGACATCCTTTAAAGAGCACTCAATCAGTAATTTAATAAGGCCATGATGAGTGATAGAATTATCTTTCCCCTGTTGAGTTCCGTGGGCATTGTGTTCTAAAAATTTTAACAAGAAATTCAAAACATTTATAACTAACCCATGCCTCATATGGCTCAATAATTTAAAATGATGAGAATGCAGATAGGAAAAATGGCCTTCACAGGTCAAATACCTGATTATGTAAGTAGCATACTCTAAATAAGGAGGAGGCAATGATATGCACTTGTATCCCTGCTTGGAGACTTCCAGAGGTCCATCAGTAGGCATTGAAAACTCAGCCCTTGCAGCTGCACCGTCTGAAGAAAAGTTTTCTCTAATGGCTGGAAGCCCAGTTACTTCTGCAATTCTGTTTTCGGTTGCAACAACCGTTAGACCCCATATGGTGGCTTCTCCTTTAGAAAGGGTTCTCAGAAATTCTGCAGCAGCCTCCTCATCAAAATCATTTAAGCTCAAGAAATAATTTAACCATCCATAGAGGCTGAATGCATGGACTGTTTGTGGATTTTCCAATAACGTTTCATGAGCTATAGGCTCATGTCGCACCAACTGACCACCCATGTTTGTAGTTTTCCTTTAGCTGAACTCGATTCCTTGCTGAAGATTCAAATTCTCTGCTTCCCTTTCTATTCTGATTTTTTTTTCTCTTTTGTGCCGTCATATTTCTTTCTTTCTTTTCCAAAAATGAACTTTTTTGAACAAGCAGTCTTAATCGTGATTATGCAATAAAGAAAGACATGCGATCATAGTTGAAAAGTACCAGAAAAGTATTAAAGAAAGATTATTTTGTAGTTATGGCAGTGGCGAAAAGACAGGTTTTAAAAGATGGATTACCCCACCCCCTACTTAAAGTATGACATGTGTCCTCACATGTCGTAAAGAACAGGTAGAAGTTCAGGTAATAATGACCGGTACATGCATAGCAGTAAATGAATAGAATGAAATAAATCAAATATGCGATAAGAAAAGATATGGTGTACCTTTGATAATTGCATGTACATGTGAAGAAATATGACGACATTTGCATGGATTGACAAGTGGGAAAGATATCTTAATTAAGTCTGATGCGGATGGATGACGTGGATGGGTGAAATGGGTGGATGAAGTTAAAGAAGTGAAATGGGGCCGATAAATGAGAATGGAGAAAAGGGGTTTCCTTTTGTAAAAAGAAAACCTTTATTATTGGCATACTTTTTGAAAATTATGGTAACGCTGTAGGAGAAAGGCAAAAGCCTTCGGCTACAAGAAGAGTAGCGGGAGGAACCTGAATGAACTGTTGCATGAATTCTTCCTTGGAAACTGGTTTGTGATATAACCGGAGTCGGTGGCCATTCACTAGCAATTTGAAGCAGACTGGGTCTATTGTTACCAGCTGTACAACTCCATTGTCGAACACATTTTCAACTTTATAGGGGCCAAGCTAGTGTGTTGTGAGCTTACCTTGGTTTTCTTGATATCTGGAATCATATAACAGAGCCCAATCTCTAGTAGAAAATTTTCTGGTTTTGATGTGCTGATCATGCCATTTCTTCATTTGCTGTTGGATTGCTTCTGTATGCTGCAGGGAAGCTTTTCTCATTTCAGCCAAAGTATTTAGCTACAGGAGATGGTCCTTTTGTGCTTCAGATATGTCTATATTGAGTTCAAGAGCTGTCCTCAAAGTTTTATGTTCAAATTCTATGGGTCACATGGCTGTTTTCCCATAAAGCAACTCAAAAGGTGTAAACCCAGTTGTTGTTTTCCACGTAGTTCTGTAAGCCCAAACTGCTTCAAGAAGTCTATTGCTCCAATCTTTTCTATGTATCTATACTATCTTTGTGAGGATCGCCTTAATTTCTCTATTTGTTACCTCTGCCTAACCATTGGCTTGAGGGTGATAAGGGCTGGATTTCCTATGTTTGATTTTATAGTCATTCATTAGTGTAGTGATCAGATTAGACGTAAACTGAGCTCCTTGGTCAGTTACAAGCTCTCTAGGAACCCCAAATCTTGTGAAAATTTATTCATACAAAAACTCAGCAACTTTGTTATCTCGAGCATGAGTCATAGTTGTTACCTCGACCCATTTTGTTACATAGTCTGTGCAAACTAGAATGTATGACTTTCCATTTGATGGTGGATCAATTGTCCCTACAAAATCCATCCCCCATTTATCAAAAGGGGTGACTATTATCTGTGGATATAGTGGCATTTCATCAGATTTAGTTGGTCTTCCCATACACTGGCATTTATCACATTTTCTTGTATAGGCCACAACATCCTTATGTAATGTTGGTCAGTAGTACCCTGTTGTAAGACTTTTCATTGATGTTCTTTTTGCTACAAAATGTCCTCCACATGGTTCATCATGGCAAGCATGCAATATGTCATAAGTTTCATCTTCTCTTACACATCTTCGCATTACCTGATCAGGTCCAGTATAAAACAAACTATTTGCAATCCAGGAAAAGTTAAAACTTTTCTCTATTAACAATTTCTTTTCTTTTGGAGAAAAGTAGTCTAGTATTCTATTTGCTGCTAGATAATTGGCAATGTCTGCATACCTGGGTATATGTGCAGCGAAGGAAAACAAGTGTTTATCTAGAAACCTGTCATCAATGATTTCATGTTCAACAGGTGCAGCTGATTGGAGTCTTGATAAAAAGTCAGCTACAACATTAGCTCTCCCTGGTTTGTCAATTATGGAAATGTCAAATTCTTGTAACAACAGGAGCCAACGTACCAACCTACCAGAAATGGCAGGTTTGTTCATCAGATATTTGATTGCTGCATGGTTAGTATGGACAAATATCTGATAACCTATGACATAATGTCTAAATTTATTCAAAGCATATACTACTACAAGCAACTCCTTTTCTGTGACAGTATAGTTGAGCTCAGGACCTTGAAGGTTCTTGCTGATAAAGTAAATAGCATGTTCAACTGAATTTTCTTTTTGATTCAGAACTGCTCCTATGCCAAAGTCAGAAGCATCAGCATGTATGTGAAAAGGAAAATTCCATTTTGGACCTTGAAGAATAGAGACTTTAGTAAGCAAGTCCTTTAATTGTAGGAAGGATTTTTCACAGGCATCTGTCCACTCAAATTGGGAATCCTTTGTTAACAAAGCTTAAAGTGGACTGGCAATTTTACTGAAGTCTTTTATAAACCTTCTATAATACCCTGCATGACCAAGAAAACTTCTGACATCTTTCTATTTTGCAGGAGTTTGTAAATTCTAAATTACTTCAATTTTAGCAGGGTCAACCTGAATTCCATTTTTTGAAACATGATGACCTAGAACAATAACTTCTTCCATCATTAGCAAACACTTCTCACTGGTTAGAAACAAATTTTGCTCTCTACATCTTTTCAATACTTTTTCTAAATTTACCAGTGCTTCTTCAAATGTGACTCCATATGCAGTGAAATCATCCATGTAAATCTCCATACATTCATGAGATATATCAGCAAAGATACTAATTACTGCTCTTTGAAATGTTGCTGGCACATTGCATAGGCCAAAAGGCAAGACTGAATAAGCAAATGTTCCCCATGAACAGGTAAAAGTGGTCTTATCTTGATCTTTAGGGGCTATTTTTGTCTGATTTTACCCACTGTAACCATCCAAAAAGGAAAAATATCTTTTGCCAGACAGTGAGTCTAGTACTTGATCTACACAAGGTAGTGGAAAGTGATCTTTTTTAGTGGCACTGTTCAATTCTCTATAATCTACACATACTCTCCATTTTCCAACTTTCTTGGGAACAATGACTAAGGGAGAAACCCACTGACTGTCAGAGATTGGATAAATGAAACTAGCATCAAGCAACTTTTGAAGCTCACTTTTAACTATTTCCCTAAGTGCTGGATTTACTCTTCTTTGAGGTTGTCTAATTGGTGAACAATCTTCTTTGATATATATCCTATGAGTACAAACTCGAGGAGTATCTATTCCTTGCATGTCCCCATATTCCCATGCAAAAGCTTTATGCTGTTCTTGTAGCATTTTTAATAGATCAGCCTGTTGAGATTGTGACAGCTTGTTATTGATATTCAAACAATGACCTTGAGACAATTCTATCCACTCCGTGAGATTACTCATAGAGTCTACAGGTAATGTTTGTATCTCTTGTGGAAGAAAATTATGAAAAATCACTGGAAGTTTAGGCAGTGAACTTTCAGAATCTGGTTACTGCAGGAAACATTGTAAATGAGTATCATTTGGAACAGATGAACCACCTTTATCAGAGTTGTTTTGTAGAATTTGAAATAGTAAGGCATCTTCACTCTAAAGTTGTGAGAATGGGTCATTTTGAATCATCATTAATTGAGCCAAAGAATTGGCTTCTTCAATTTCCTCCCCCACATCTGGCCAAACAGGTTGGGACAAATCTGGCTGAAGTCTAGCAGGAGGATATAGAGCCAATTTCTTTGTGGACTGCCCATCAGAAATGGTCATATCTCCAGAATGGCATCCTATAAAAGCATCAGCAGTTGCTAACCATGGTCTACCAAGAATAACTAGATACCCTCCTAAAGTTGCCTTAACTGATAATATTGTGAAATCAGCAGGATACTCCCAAGATTCAAGAATGACAATTACATCTTCTACTATCCCATCTGGTTTAATTGTGGAGCTGTCTGCAAGCTGCAGGACTGTGGGTGTAGACCTAATGTTTGAAATATTCAGGGAGTCCATAGTATGCTTTGTCATGACATTAATGGCAGCACTTAAATCAATTAAAATATTTTTTACAACTTGGTCATTTACATTTATCTACACTACAGGACTTCCAGGGTCAATATACTTTGGAATAACTACATTTCCCAACATTATATCAACCAATTTCCCTAAGACATGAATTGTTTGAGGGTCCTTTTTCTTTCATCCAAGCTTCTTTAAACAGGCTTCTTTAATAGCTTTTCCAAAAATAGGAATATCTTTAATAGCCTGAAATAAAGGAATTTGAATCTGCACATTTTTGAGCTGATCTATAATATCAAAAGTGGGTTGTTCCATGGGTTTATATGCAGTACTTTGCAACCTCTGAGGAAAAGGTGGGTTATCTTGATTTTGCAGAATAGGCTCTTTAGGAACAGTATCTGTTATGGGCATGTACTCAGTAGGAACAATAGGTGTAGTAGGTTCTTCATGGGGAGGATCTGATATTTCAATAATCCGAGGCAGTTTTGGAGCAGGTAAAGTAGTTCCAGACATCAAATGGATGTCATTAATGTTTAAGGCATAAGCTTGATATTGGTTGGCTTCGACAAGATATGCAGACTGCTGAGGCTTATTATTGGGATTGGGCATTGGTTGGGCAGGCATAGGCATTTGTTTTGGAGGTCTAGGATTTGTGGCAGTTACTGCAGGAGGCGGCATAAGGGCTTGTGGTTGCAGTTGTGGAAGCTGCAGGAATCTAGAGGATTGGTTTTACCATTGTTGAGGGTCTCGCCATTGAGAATTTTGCTACCAATTTCTTGAAGGTGGGGTCCATTGCCCCTATGGCTACTGCCATCCTCCTTGAGGGGATTGCCATTGCTGGTTCTGATAATTAGGCCAATTTGGTTGAGGTGGATTCCAGGATGGTGGTGGTCCATATGCATGTTGCCATTGGTTATTATATCCAGAATAAGAATTATCAAAAGTTAAAGGGTCTTGAGGCATACCTTGTCTTTGGGCCCATGATCTCCTTTGTGCAACAAAGAACACGTGATCATCATCTCCTTCTACTGGCTTAAAGTCAGTAGGTAGTTGTTTAGCTTCCAATTAGCCACCATCTTGCATTTGCAGTCATGCTTCTTTTGTCTGCAGTATGGACAGAACTCGGTCAAAACTACGTCAGCCTCCTCATGTTTCTTTCGAGCTTGCATAGTGTCCAATTGTGTAGCTATATTATTAATGATGTCTTGCTTGAAGTCAGATAGAAAATTTGTTATCTCTATTCGGGAAAATCCACCAAAAGAAGACTTCCCTATTGTAGCATGATGACCTCTACCTTTCTTAACTATTGCTCGAGAGTAGTTAAGACATATTTTCTTTATATCATCCCAAGGCACCTGGGTTATATCACCTCCTTCTATCAAGTCTAGGGCATCTATACAAGAATCACTAATTCCCTTTAGAAATAGTAGTTTCTGAGAGTCCTCATTGAGAGTATGGTTTGAGTTCCTCTGTAGTGCAAACAAGAATGTGGAAATGTAATCTTCCAGACTTTCATCGTCCTTCTGCTGAATTCAAAATATATCATCACCCTTGCTGGTGCTCTTACAATATTCCTTATACTTTTCAAGGAATTTTGTCTGCATGACCTCCCAACTATCAACTACACCTCTTCCCAGACTCATGAACCATATGAGAACTCCTTCCTTCAAGGTGGAAGGGAATAACTTCAATTTATGAGCGTCTGTGTTGTAGTCATAATTGCGACAAAGGACATCAAATTCAAACAGAAAGGTTTCTGGGTCCTCTATGACCAGGCCATAAAACTTTTGAAGCAAAGAAAAGGGAATATTTTTAAGATTGTTAGTATCTCCTTGGGGAACAATAGGAAACTCAAATGTAGCAGGTGGATTATTTGGTGGATTATTTGCCATGTTTGGTTGCTGAAATAACAGAGCGAATGGATTTTCCTCAGGTTCATTGTCAGCTGGGTCAAATTGTAGTTTAATAAATAGATTTTCAGGGAGAAACCTTCCCAGGGCGTCTCTTCTTCTTCTATGCATGCAATATAATGAATAGTGGCTTGAAGAATCTAGAAAATTTTACTAACAAGCTAAACTAATGCCAAAAATGACTTTTGATAAACTCCTAGCTAGACGCCATCCCCGGTAATGGCACCAAAAATGATGGTCGCACCCACAAAAGGATATGAAAATCATAGTAAAACCTTTCCTGGGAATTGGGCATTCCAACAGGTGACCAATATCTCTCTCTGTAGACGTTCATTTACTTGTCAAACTAGGGGATGTATATTTTAAATGGCGCAGCAAAATATATGCACTAGGAACTTATTTTGGTCAAATCTTAGTGGAAATACATACTGAAAAGAAATCCTACCTAGGCTACAGGAAGGTAATGCAAAGCTCTTTAACTCAACTATGATTTGATTATGACAGAAACCATAATAACTACAAGTAAAACACAAACTATGAACTGGCCTTATGCTGCAGGAACAGACACAGTGATGGATTCCTTGTGCTGCAGGAGAAATGTAAAGTTGAGTTTGTATAAAAACTTTAAAGATGAAAGCAAACTGAAGCTTAACAAGAAAGAACAACTAACTAACTAGCTACAGATACCTACTAAGTGGGCCCCCTTAGCAAGCATCTCCTATTACATAGATGCTAAAGTCAGAACTTCATTGAACTTTATTCATAAAAACAAAATGATATACATTGTTTTGTTGATATGGAAACTAACAACAAACTCTGCTTCTGGTTAAATAGATTCTGTCTTTCATTATCATTTTGATTCTTACATGACATCTGCTATTCTTATTCTATCCTTTTCTTACTCCTCTCTCATTCAGGAGGAGAACCTTTATTTAAAAACAGGAGAGCAACTAACTAACTAACCCCATCAAAGAAAGACGTGGAAGTAAAACATATCCTTGAATCAAGGAACAAACTTCATAAATGAATTTATGCATTCTACCCGATCCAGAGAGAATCTAGCACTCCACTCTTTGTCATTAAAATTATTTCCCATGGTTTTGGTCAAAGAGTCTTCACCAGAGCTTCCTCGAAGTCGTGCAGGAAATGGACTTTACTGGAAGGCCGAGATTGGCTGTGCTTGACTCGATCGTTCTTCAACAACCTGCGAAACAAAAGGTAATAGGCAACAGAAAAGGTGTATGGCACATACATGATATCTATTCATTAATCACACATTTTAGATTTACTTCATCATTCAAAAACTATATACGATATACCAGTCATTTTAGGGGGTCAATGGGGCAATAAATGCAATCAAGTCAACACAAAAAGCTGTAGGAATATAAAAGTATCTTGCTGCAGGATATCCCAAAAAGGTTTCACAAAGTTTGAACATCTATGAAATAACAAAAGTAAAGGCATTTAAAATTTTATCATAACATCCAAATTATGAGCATATTTTAAGCTCATCAACTTTCACAAAACACTTGGGAAAAAAATTGCATATTCAAATACCCATTCGCAAGTTATTTAACATGTCAAAATCAGACTCAATTACTTATATTCAAATAGTAAAAAAATTGTAATCAAATGGTACAAATTTGGGCTCTCAGAATTTTCAAATCATCCCCATGGACACTTTCATATATAAAATTTGGTAGTTAATATAAACGGTGAAGCTCATTAATATTTATATTTAAAAAATTTTGCATTTAAATATGCGAGTTACAACTTCTTGTTGTTTTCTAATACAAAAATTAGCATCTGGATATGCACATTACAACTCATTGTTGTTTATTTATACAAAATTTAGCATCTAGATATGCACATTACAACTCATTGATGTTTTTATATACAAAATTTGGTATCTACATATGCACATTATAGCTCATATGAATGTAGAGCACATTCATAAAAGTGAAGTTACAACACTTCACAAAAGATATATATAAAATTGTCAAAATTATTCTACCATATTGTAGAATTATTCTTCTAGATGGCCCAAAATCAATCAAGTGAACCTTTTGGATCATCTCTAACCCTTAGTGTCTCAGATATTGCCTCATGGTCTGATTCACAAACTTTCCACAAATCCTTTTTAAGAGGTCTACCATGATATTTAATCAAATGAATATTTGTTGCAACAAGAAGGTTTGAGTAATGAAGAATATGTCTATGTGTCTCAAAGTCCTCAAACAACCAGGCATTAGAACTTTTGATAGGGTACCCGCATTTTATAGAAGGATAAGTTAATGCCAAAATCAACACAATGACTGCTAAATAAATGAGTTTAATAGGTCTCAATACAACTCGACACAAAAATAGTACCTTCTAAGCCATGTCCCTATCACAACAATGGATCCTATTGGGTACTCAATACCCTCTCCATCAACCATTGTAGAAGTCAATTTCTTTTTGGCCTCAATACAATGACACAAAAAGTAATACATTCCTTCTTTGTTGTTCTCATCCACAATAAGTGCATATATGTGACTTGTATTTAATAGAAGGATATAAGTTAATACCAAAATCAACAAAAGTTAATACTAATAAATTAAGCTTAAAATTGTAGCAAATTGCAACCCTTTACCTCATTCAATTATGTTTGATACATCGTCAAAATCCACTAATTCTTCAATCTAGTTTATTTTTAGTGCTCTCAGAAGTTGATATGTATCTAGGGTTTACAAAGGTCTACAAGACCATTGGTCAACCCACTCTTTTGATTCACATTCATCCCACACAAAATGCATACACGAAGAGAAAAAGCATGCAATCTATCTAGTATAAATAGCTAGTGATGTTGCATTTGAACTTCTAAATGAATGAATGTCACTTGATCCAGTAACTATACAACAATCTAGATAGTTTTCAATGTTAGCACTTATTAACCAAAAATATCTAGAAACCATAGACTTAACTACATTACTTGGTCCCATCGTAGAGTTACACCATTGCACAATTGTATTTTCATCTATTAACATTGCACCACCTTCATACTTCAATTCCTCTCTAGTAAGAGCTCTTTTCACACATGCTCCCGCACCATCATGCTCTCCCTTTCCATTCCTTGCCTCAATGAAATTCCAAAAATGTTGCACACCAAATGTCACATGCATCCTAGTCAACCAGTAGAACATCCTTACATTCTTGAATTAAGTGGTGCAATTATCCGACCATATTAAGTTTTGGTTGTATCTTACATCTCTTTCCCTTAAACTATCATAGAAGACTGTAAAGCATCCTTGCCTAAACTCTGAGGAATGAGCACGATCATTGCTGATATAGAAGTGATATTCTCTTATAACCTTTCTACTCTCCACGATGATATCATGTGTATGCATGAATTATATGTGTACAAAAATTGTAACTTGTGTAGAGTGGTAATACATCGATTATACTTCATTTTGCAGCTTTAGTGTATAATTCTAAGAAAAATCAATGATAGAGACAATAGTGTTGAGGGGGAAACTGTCCTTACACAACTTTTATTCCTCATCTAACCAACTAACTCTATGTGTGTGACCTATGTACTCATATACTAGTTTCTCTTGAAAAATCTTCATAAAATTAGCTACGCATATATCCCTTTTCACAGACTCACACCTCTTTAATTCTAATCCATCTTTAACACCATATGTGATTGACTTATATTTTCCAATAGAAACTAGTTCCTTACCAATTTTATGTGTGCTATCTAGATGTAGGCATCTATGAAACTGTTGCAAATCACCACATGTAGGACAAAAAACTCTCAACCACATCATCTTATAGTAAATGCACCCGTCATCTCGTCTACATAGTACACTTGAAATAAATTCTCTCAGTGACTTAGGAGGTTCTTCTAGACCACATTCCTGCAAAACATTGTTAGTGTGCAAAGTACAACATATATAGCAATAAATATCATAATGCATGGAAAAGTCAACATGGACCCTACAACAACATGTAGGACATGCATGATTAATCTTAACATAAAATGGTTTCGTCATCTCAAAAAATATTTGACTAATTTTAATCTAAGGAAAGATTTGAAGAAATCTTTCATAAAATTGTGTTTGAGTGGTATCTAAATAGTGTTTTGGATGTGGCTCACGATTACTAATTCCAATTCTCCTTTTAACAACATCTCTTTGGTTGGGTGAAACCCTTGTGTTGTCATTCCAATATTTCTCAATTAACGTACTTAGTGCATCAACGACAACCTTGTCCTTGCATGGGATTCTACTTGAGAATGCCCAAAGAGAATTATTGCTAGGATCCTTAATTTTCTCTCGCCTCTCTAAGGCATAGTGTAATGTGGTTCTACTTATCCTTAATGACTTTCTTGTTTTTCTTATTAAACAAGACTTTTTCATTTCCTTTCCCATTATGGTTGACGTGAGAACACGACGAGTAACATTAGCATCTTTAGTGCGTGATTTCAAACCAATGGCCTGGTATGCATCAAAAATATTTCTCACAATGGTTCTTTCACTATTATTTTCGGATGTTTTGAACCCCAAAATTTTCATTGTCTCTCTAAATTTCAGATGTTTAATCATTTAAACAACTAATTAGCATCTTCCACTTTGATTTAAGTTTTAAAAATAGTTATTCCAAATTCTTCTAGCTGTTCTTCTACAAGTTCTTTCGGATATTTTATCATGCATTGGATTCACAATATTTTCATCAATATCTATTAGGAACTTTGGTTTTCTATGAATTATTCTAAGAGGTGTTAATATTGGTGCATGCTCTTCATTTTCATTAGGTGCATTATTTGCATTGATCACATCAAATTCAAATGGTATATCTTCTTCAATTTCATTAACATGTGCATTCACTGAATCATTTTTAAATGGTGTATGTTCATTGCATTCATTATGTGCATTCATCATATGTATTTGAATTGGTGTATGTTGATCATTTTGATTTGGTGCATTCATCATATCAATTTTAATTGTTGAATGTTCATCACTTTGATTAGGTGCATTAGATGACGTACCTTCATCTAATCTCCTCATATGCTCCCTTTGTCTTTCCTTTGCTGCCTCTCTTTGTTCATTTGTTCATCTCTTGTTCTTTCCCATTGTCCTACACATAACATCATGATGACAATCCACAATAAAATAGCAAAAAAACAACAAATGATCATCATTTTGTTATAATCTTAAGTAACAATAATAAAATAACTTAAAAAAGAAAAAATACAAGACAAATCAATCATGATCAAGGCAAAAAAGCAACAAATGATCATGATTTTGTTATAATATAAAGTAAAAATGATCAAATAACTTAAAAAACAATCCAATACACGAGACAAATCAATCATTCCAAAGAAAAAGTGACAAAAGAATATGAAAACCTAACTATTACTGTCCCAAAAAATCATGTGCAAAACCAGTGGGGCCTTAAAACAACTTGCAATGCTGGTTTTTAGGCCATTGGGACTAAAATATATTAATATTTTCCCATAACCCATACGGATTATTGAAAGCTTTTATGTAAACATTCACAATTTTTCATAACTTGTATGAGTTATGTAGAACTAGAAGTTTTTGCCTTAGTTCTACATAATGCGTATGAGCTATGTAGAACTAGGAAAAGGAGAGGGGGAGAGGGAGAGGGAGAGAGAGGAAGATTGGGGAAAGGAGAGGGGGAGAGGTACAGGGAGGGAGATTGGGAAAAGGAGAGGGGGACTATGTAAGAGAGAGAGAGAGAGAGAGAGAGAGAGAGAGAGAGAGAGAGAGAATAGGGGATCAGAAGAGAGGGAGATTGGGAAAAGGAGAGGGAGTGAGAGAGAGAGAGGGGGGGGTAAGAGAGAGAATAGGGGATAGGAAGAGAGGAAGATTTGGAAAAGGAGAGGAAGAGATTGAGAGGGAGAGTGAGGGAGATTGGGAAAAGGAGGGAGAGAGGGAGAGAGAGAGAGAGAGAGGGGGGGTAGGGGGATGGATGGAGAGGGAGAGAGAGGGAGATTAGGAGAGTGGGAGGGAGAGAGGGAGGGAGAGGGAGATTGGGAAAAGGAGAGAGAGAGAGAGAGAGAGAGAGAGAGAGAGAGAGAGAGAGAGATTGGGAAATGGAGAGGGAAGAGGGAGAGAGAGGGAGATCAAAAAAATGAGAGAGAGAGAGAGAGAGAGAGTAGGATAGGAAGAGAGAGTAAGAGGAGGAGAGGGTGAGAGAATAAAAAAAGAGAGAAGTGTGATGGGGAGAGAGATGAGATAGAACTCAAGAAAGATAATTAGGGCTCAGAATAGACAAAGAAAATGATGGGGGAAGGAAGATGAGAGAGAGGAAAAGAAGAGATGCATGCATGTATACAAACATATATACGTCTATCTATATAAATATATGTATATATAACTATACATATGCATATATACATACATAAACACATATTATATAGGTATGTCAAAAAAATGTGTAGTAAATGCTAACTTTACAAGCATACATTATTATGTCTTCATAACCCATACGGGTTTTGTGAAACAAAAAAAATGTTTTTAGTTTTACATAACCTGTACGGGTTTTGTGAAGCAAAAAAAAATGTTTCTAGTTTTACATAACCCGTACGAGTTTTGTAAAACACAAAATAATGGTTTTAGTTCTACATAACCCATATAGGTTATTTAGAACTACGAATAGTGTTTTTTGTTTTTCAAAACCCATGCAAGTTTTGGCTTGGTAAGAGGGTTGAAAAACAACCCTAAGGCTTGCAAGCCCATTTCCCCCCTTTTTGGTCCCTTTACATGTTTTTCATCCTCCAACATGATTTATCGACTTCATCATCATCACGTTTACAAATAATCAAGTGGGTATCTCTAAACTTACCACCATAATCTCACACATATTCTTAGTTTTCTAACTATATAATTTTTTCTATTTTTTGACAACATTAGCATAGTAAACTTTAATTTTCTTTATCAATGCCTTTACAGTGCTCACAGACATATGTCTGCCATTTTTTTAGTAACTTTTGATATACTTGACCAAATTCAAAATAAATTGCATATTGTTGTTCTACACTAGATTTTATACACTTTTTTTTTTAAAAGTTTGTATTTTTTATTATTTTGATGCAAGTTATGCCCAACGCATGAACAAGTACCAAATTTTTAGGATGCGGTCACAATAAAAAATTTACTCAACGGAAAATTACAAATAAATACAAAACTTCTATATCTCACTCTTACCTATCATCCTATCAAAGTGTTTTGCAAAATACTAAATCCAACTATATATTTTGTGTAGCACGTGAAAAACAACTATGTTATATTTCTCTGAAAAAAAATCAGGAATATTTTTTCGTGCATGAAAGGTTTGACACTCTTAGTCTTATCCAATTTTTAAAAAATTTAGTAGTTTAGAAACTAGATTCAGAGTACTACAATTCTTATTCTTTTCTAAACTCCTATTTTTGATTATATGAACTTCAAATATCTCTTTGAAGTTTAGGTTTATCTGTTTTCATAAGAAAAGAAAAAAGTGGCCACTTATACCCCTTTTTTGTTCACAATCTTGGTGCACTTACCCAAATAATGTATTATATTATTAAAAATATATTAATATTTTTTTATATAAATTATTTACTTGTGTAATATTAATGTTAAAGTGTCTTCATTATCATGTTTCATCTATCAACTATACAATAATACTTTTATTACACCATTATGGCATTTTAATAAATGACCTACAATTGTGTATTATCTCAAACCATTATGTTACCTACACTGACACTAGTTTAATCACTTAGGACAATGTTGAGACATGGACTAGCTAGGACTAGAACCTAGGACCTTCCATAAGCTGTTGGAGTGCTCCACCACTGAGTTACTTGCTCCTCTTGGACCAGTCCATCATCGGTACGGGTGTGGCTTATTTCCAACACCAACACCCCCCCTTAAGCCGCACCTCTCGTGTGCTTGGGGCTACTAGCCTGGACCTAGCTCTGATACCATGTTGAGACATGGACCAGCTAGGACTCGAACCTAGGACCTTCCATATGTTGTTGGAGTTCTCTACCACTGAGCTACTGGCCCCTCTTGGACCAATCCATTGTCGGTCTGGGTGTGGCTTATTTCCAACACCAATGGACAAAATAACTCTAGACTTAATTTTAACATACATTCACACAAAAATTACATCATTTCAATTAAATTAAAATAAAATAAATACAATAATCATAATCCAATTTTATATAATACAACATTATTATTGATTTAAAAGAAAATTCCTATCTAGAAAAAAACAAATTTAATAATTAAAACTCATTTACTTATTGATATCTGCCATAACAACCTATCATGCACCCACCCTTATAACTACTAATTTATTTTTTAATATAAAACCAATTTACAGATTTCCATAAAACAAAACACTAGTTGATAATTTCATAGATAGGGGAGAGGACCTGGTAGTTTTGCACCCTAAGTTCACACTTCTCAAAATCCTAAGTGGAAATTTCAAATCACTCCTAATTTTTATAGCATCTTAGTTGGCAAGTCCCCTTCTTATAACTAAGGTTTTAGGGCCACATCATCAAATATGATGCCACATCAGCATTCTTCTTGCCAAGGTGTTCAAAACAACCCCAAAAAAAGTGAGACCAATAGATGTGCAAATGGCCCCTAATACTTGTGCAGCTGATGTGGCATCACATGATTGGTTACTTTTCACAACAAATGATATTTCATTCAATTATTGATGTTATGTTCTATCACAAGAATTAGAACTTATTCAACTATGAAGTCCTTTCCCCTATATGATAAATTATTATTTAATAATTTGAAAAGGAAGACATGGCATTACTACTTCACCAATGGTACCTATGTAGGGTTTCAAACTAAACAAAGGACGCCGCTAGGAGACGAGTGGACGGTTGGCAGAGGTGAGGTGATTCCCATTGTATTTCTTTCTCTACATTGGGACTCTACTGTAAACCCATGCTTATATTAACTGAAAAACCCTACTGTATCCCGACTTTGTAGGCATCTCCATGTTTTCTTTATAAAGACACCATTTAATTGTTTAGTTATCTCAAAGAGTTCTTCTCTCTATGTGTGCAACTTCTGTTTTGAGGTTGTGTGTAGAATTGATTTGGTTTTCGTATAGCCGATAAAAACTCATGGCATCCAACAATATTGTTATTATAAAGAGGAGCATCCATTCAATAAGCTCTTCTTCATCGTATAGTGGGCGAGAATGGGTGCCACGGAGCAGTTGGTTAGCAGAAATGTGAATCAGAAAAAAAAATTAAAAAATGGTAAATCTGATAAAACTTTATTTTTTATTTTTTATTTATTTATTTTTTTTATCACATTTTTGTGAACCAACTAGCTGCCACGAAGCGGTTGGTGCACAGAGGGAAAAAGTGGTTTACCTGGTCAGAGTTTCTCATTCCTTTCATTTCAACTCTCTCCCAGTATTATGATACTACAGAATCTGATGAGATTGTGCTGAAAGTGAAATTTCATTGCTTTGTTTCTGTAAAAATTCAGTATTATATCGAGGACCGTACTAATTGGGTTTTTCAATCCAAGCTTAAAGTAGAGGAGTAAGATGGAGACACATGGTTGCAAGATTGAAGGCCAAGTTCATACTAGGAGACTATGAATTGTAACTATTCAAGAAGTTGCAGAACCTTAAACAGAGAAACATGACTGTGAAGGAATATACTAAGGAATTATACAAGGTGATGATTAGATATGGATATAGAGAGATGGACAGAGAAAAGGTGGCGAGGTACATCAATGGACTTGCTTTTAACATTCAAGATGAGATGAGTATGTTGTAGGTTTCCACAATTGAAGAAGCTTACTAGTATGCTTTGAAGGATGAGGAGAAGGTGAGAAGAAGACGACCGAATAAGGGAAAGGAGAAATTAAAGATGAGTGATAGTATGAATAAACCAGTTGAAGAAGAGGAGCCAAAACCTAAGTGCAGTAAAGAGCCTAAACAAAAGACACCAAGGAAAGGTAGATTGATGTGTTTACTGATCAAGTTCATCCCATGAGAGGGCAACTATTATTTGCAGAGGGTAACATTACAAGGAATCAAATAAACTATCATGTACTGCCATTGTACCTTGGGTTCCTTCGAAATCTTAAGATGTTAGATATGGTTTCTTATATCTAGTAGTCCACATCTGACAAACATTTTCATTGAGTTTTTATAAAAAAATTCTAATGTCTTATATTAAATTATGTATATTTTATTGTTTATCAAAAAGTTTGAAGTGAATTGCAATCTTGGATCTCATTATCTATTTTTTCTATAAAAGTCTACATAAATCTTGAGAATTTATAATAAAAAGTTTATTTTTTCCATATCATTTATTTAGATGTCTTATATCACATTCATCCCCTCCAGTAATAGTATTTTCAATTTAGAAAATATAGTTGAACATAGGTGTTTCTTAGCGATCATAAAGTCATTGGTTGACGAAAAGTGAAATTCAATTTTAGAAAGCATGTGTTTCAACTCTTGTACATAAAACCATAATTTATGAATTAATATTGAGAAGGTCATACTATACTCAATCCATAATGATTAGACTACTATTGTAGTAGCCATGGAAAGTTGCTTGAACATAATCTATGAATTAATGTCAAGGCGGCCAAACTATTCTCAATCCAATATAATTATACTACTACGATAGCTTAAAAATGAGGAGGATACAATATCCTTCAAGTTGGGTGGACCCAAACAATGCACACAAAGACTATTGTCTTAGTTCCCAAACAGTTGGGAACACACCCATAGGAATAAATTCAAAAACATAGAAGGAGACATGCAAGATTTCTTGCTCCCTATTGAATGCAATGGAGATTACAAAATACAAAAGAAACTATAAACACTAACTACAGATTACAAATCCTATAGCTAGCGATCATGAGCTTCTCTATTCTACACCAACTGGAGCTTCTCTAAGCTCACTGCAATGCTCACTTGGAGCTACACACAGTCAGGGGCAATCAAGAGCGATCTCTGCTCAACTGATAAGCTACACACTGATATCTTTAGGCCATTGTTGTAACTTCTATTCTCTGCACTCACTATAGAGGTGCACTTCTTCTTCCCTATTCTTTGTTTTTGTCTCTTTGCTATCCTTTCAAAATTCCCTCTTATAATTTCAAATTCAAAATTACCTACCCAATTAATTATGTACAATCTTTTGTTCACATCAGGAGGTATTGGGATAGAGATCCCAACCAAATCTTCTCCAAGTTGTCTTGATTTAGCTCTCTTCTGATAGGTAGGTGGTGAGTTACATGGGGGGCAGACCTCCAGGCTTAGGGAAAACATAAATTCCAACACCCCCTTTTGTCCTAAGCTAACAAAATTCAAATTGACTATGCCCAGATTTCTCCTTAGGCGCTTGAAGTTGTCTTTTCCCAAAGGGTTGGTGAAAATGTCTACTAGCTACTAGTTAGACCTACAAGACTCTAATTTTATTTCAGTATTATCAACTAAACTTCTAATGAAGTGATAATTGATTTTGAATGTTCATTCTTCTTCCATGAAACACAAGATTTCTGCTCGATGCAATTGCTGAAACATTGTCACAAAAGATCATTGTTCCATCCTTTTGTTCTTCCTTCAAATCTGCTAAGATTCTTCTTAGCCAAATAGCTTGACATGTTGTTGTATTTGCTGCTATATACTCTACCTCATCTATTGATTGGGAAATAATAGGTTGCTTATTAGAAGCCCTTGAGATTACACCCGAACCAATATGAAACACATATACTTGGATGTGCTCTTCCTATCATGTACACTTCCTACTCAATCACTATTTGTGTAACTAATCAGCCTAAAATCACTTACAACATTATACAAAATGCCATATCCCTTGGTGCCATTCACATACCTCAGGATTCCCTTACCCACTTGCCAATGAGTGTCCTTCAGATTCTCTATAAATTTGAAAATCAAACTCACTGCATGCATTATATCAGGCCTAGTTATTGTCAAATACATTAAACTTCTAAATAAACTCTTGTACTTGGTCGGATAAACATTGTTGTTACAATCTTCCTTGTGTAGCTTAAGACCTATGGCTATCAGTGTTGGTGTAGGCTTGCTACCATACATTCTAAATTTCTTAAAGATCTCATTAGAATATCTTTCTTGAGAGATAAATATATCATCATGCATTTAATTTACTTCTATGCATATAAAATATCTCAAGAGACCTAAATTTGTCATCTCAAACTCTCTTTTCATGTCCTCTTTAAAATTCACAATGAGGAAATAATCATCCCCAGTGAAAACTAAATCATCAACATACAAGACAACAATGAGAATCTTACCATTATTTGCCTTGATGTAAAGAGTGGGTTTGCCATCGCTTTTTACAAAGCCATTTCTCATAAAGAGACTTATTCAACCTATATAACTTGCCTTCATGACCCAGAACTTCATAACCAAGTGGTTGATCCACATTAACTTCTTCTTTTAGAATTACATTAAGGAAGGAAGACTTCACATACATTTGAAATACCTTTCATTTGTGGTGGGCTGAAATAGCTATGGCTCCCCACATGGTCTCTATTCTTGCAACGGAGCCATATGTCTCATCATAATCTCTCCCAAACTATTGTTTGTACCCCTTGATAACCAATCTTTCCTTGTGACACTCTATCCTTCCTTCGACATTGCTCTTGGTCTTGTAGACCCATTTAACCCCAATGACTTCCTTGTTGGGAAGAAAATAAGTTAGCTCCCACTTGTCATTCCTCTCTATTGCATCTATTTCCTCATCCATGGTCTCACACCATTTCTCCTTCTTAATACCATCCTCAAAATAAATTATATCACTATGAGAAAATAATATAAAGTTCACATTTTCATCAAATCCATCATCATACCTTTCATCTTGGTAGACCTTCCTTAGAATCTTGGTCTTCTTTGGCATTAGGGAGGCAAGAATGGGGTTTGAACTCTCAATAACACTATTGCTCTACTATGAAAACTCTAATATGTACCGTCGAGAGCATTCAAGAACCAATTATGTGGCTACCTCTAGTTGCTTGCATTTCTACCTATTTCTGTCAAGAGCCATTTGGAGCTATCGAGAGCTATCAGGAGTTGTCCGAAACTATCAAGCGATCACCGAATTCTAAGAATTTTATGACAGTCAACTTGACTACCTATCTGTATCAGGAGCTATCATGATATGTAGGGAGTTGTCAGGAGCCAACACAACATCTTCTTGATCTTCATAGTCATCATCATCATTGATGGGCACATTTTTTCAGGTGGATGAAGAGGTATCCACCGAGCCATGGCATGACTTATTCTCCAAGAATTCAACATCTCTACTTATGATGACATTCTTGGTGATGGGGTTTTACAACCTATATGCCTTGGACTCAACACTATAGTATGTGAAAATGCACTTCACACCCTTGTCATCTAATTTTTGCCTCTTCTCCTTTAGCACATGAGAATATGCCACACACCCAAACACTCTAAGGTGCTCAACCATCTACTTGCACCTAGACCACGCCTCTTGTAGAATCTTGTCACAAACCACCTTGGTTGGACTTCTATTTATCAAATATAATGTTGTTGCTACAACCTTATCCCAATATTCATTTGGCATCCCTTTTCCTTAAGAATGCTTCTTTCCATCTCAACAATAGTCCTATTATTTCTCTCAGCCATGTCATTTTGTTGCAGAGTGTAAGTGGTTGTTAGATCCTTCTTTATGCCATTTTGCTTGCAAAAATTCACAAAATCACTAGAGGTATACTCTCCTCCATGATTTGACCTTAGGAATTTTGTTTACTATCCACTCTCCTTTCCAACTTAGTCTTTGAACAATAAAAACTTATCAAAAGATTTAGATTTATGCTTCAAAAAATAAACCCATGTCCTATGGTTGAAATCATCAATAAAGGTCATAAAATATTGGTTTCTACTAGAAGATATTGTTTGCATAGGGCCAACCAAATCAATATGCACTAGATCTAATGGTTCTCTTGCCCTTCTTGAGTTGCCTTTTTTAAAGGAAAGCCTATGTTTCTTACCCAAAATGCAAGCCTCAAACCTTCTACTAGGATCTTCTATACATGGAAAACCATCTACCATTCTTTTTCTTGGATAGTAAACTCAAACCAACATAATCAAAGTGTCCCTTCCTGAAATGCCACATCTTTGAAGGGTATTCAATTCTGATCTTGAGGGCCTTTCACCATTGCACAATTGTACACACTTTCTTGGGAGGTGCAACACTAGATTGAGAAGAGAACCTTGTCATTATTATCATAAGAAACATCTAGTTCTTTGTCATTTGTACTACTACAACTACTTTGTTACTCTCATCTTTGTAAAAAATGACACACTCACCCTTCTCCATCAACAACTTGTATCCATTTTGGATCAGCTATCCAACACTCATGAGATTATGTATAATGTTTACAGAAAAATAAACATTCTCAATCTCTTTCCTCTCACCTTTCTTGGTGTGGGTCATAATAGATCCTCTTCCTTCAACTGGAACTACTTCATTGTTCCCCATTTTGATCTTAGATTTGACATTCTTGTCAACAAATGAGAACAAACTTTCATTACCACTCATGTGATTACTGCAACTACTGTCCAAATATCATACTTTAGGGATGCCTTCTTCACCAATGTTGCACATGATGAAGGTTGTGGATTGAATATTTTCACCCACATTCACATCAGCCACATTAGCACTTTGCTTTGACTGATTCCCTTGCTTTTTCCGACAATCTCTGGCATAATGCCGAAACTTGTGGCAATTAAAACAATCCGCATTGATCTTGTCATACTTCTGATTTGAGTTGTTATTCTTCTTGCTTTTCTTGGAGTTATCTTGAGAGCTTCTCACACTCTCTTGGTTGTTTTCTCATCCTCAGCTTTCTCCATTGCCACAGCATCTACCTTTTGTAGTCAGGGGTGTTTCCCTTGTTTTTGTTTTTCTTTGGCTTCTTTTTCTATTTTAGTGTGCTACTAATTCGACCTTATTTTTTTTATTTGGGTTTTGGGGCCCTGTAAAACCCATTTTATCTTAATCAAAAGCTAGTTTGATAGATAGATAGACATTCAATTCTTAGGTGGTTAGACTACAAAAACAATTCAAAAATTTTGGAATTTGTTATGATGAGGAGTTTGATAAGAGTTTCTCTTTATTTTGTTTTCAAATTTCTCCAATATTATGATGGTACAAAATCTGATGAGATTGTTTTGAATGTGAATTTAAAAAAATAAAATTGAGGATCATGATGATTGGGTTTTTTGATCTAAACTAGAAGTAGAGAGGTAGTTAGGAAAATGATCAAGGAGAAGGTAAAAGAATAATGTTTATAAAAAAACAAAACCTCATTTTGTTGACTTTGAGTATATGCTTTTTTTCGTTGTTATAGTCTACCTTTCATTAAAGGAGTATGCAATAAAAGGGTAAAACTTAATGGCAGATGTACAAAAACACTAGCTCAAAACAATAAAAGCCCAAAGGGAAATATTTGTAAATTATTAAAACTTCATTTTATTTAGTTTTATTTGTATCCATTTTCTAATTGTGTTTTTTTTATCGATAATGGGTCGAAGCCGATAAGATGTACATACCCTACCCTATTTTAGATTTGAACTTGTGACCTCTCTTTCAAGAGCAAAAGTTGTCCACCACTAGGCCAACTCAGGTTGTACAACCATTTTCTAATTGTTAGGTTTTCATTTCATTACATAAATATCCAATAAAATGGAAAAACCAATTCATGCACTTTCTAGTCAAGTTCATCCGATGTGAAGGCAAATATAATTTTTAAGTGTAAAACTTCCACACTAAGTGGACACAAGTTTGTGCACTTACTCCAACATTATGAGGAATTAAAGGAACTATAATGTATTGCCATTGTACCTTGGGTTCCTCTAAATATTCTTAATTTTGTCTCCTTTGATTGTGCTTACTTCAGAACTTCAAATTTTAGATATGGTTTATTGAAAACTTCAAGCAGATTGTAGATTCTGATCTGATTTGATTAAATCAAAAATTGATTAGAATATAAAGATTTGCATAAATGTTTTAAATTTATAATAATAAATGAGTTTAATGTTACTGTAGTTTATATCACTTATTTAGCATGTCTTATATCACATGAATCTTTCCATGCAATAGATTTTTAGTATATAGAACATATTTAAATATAGTTGTTTCTTTGCAGTCAAAAGGTCACGGTTAAGGAAAAGTGAACTCATTTTAAGTATTGAATGAGAAAATTTAAATTTATGAGAAAATTATATTTTAAAACTCTTTCAAGAATCATTTTGATGTGATAGTGGCAAAGAATTGGGAGTTGATGGATATCCTTTCTAATTTTTTGTTCCTACTAATTGGGTTGAAGAATAGTATGAAATGGTCACCCGTGACCTAGGATGGTTGAAGTTCAATTTTGATGGGTCCTCAGAGGGGAGCATAGGTTGGGTGGGAGGGGGTGGTGTGATCAAATATTTAGAGATAAAAATGGAGGTGGTATATGTGGAAAATCTGAGTACTCAAACCTCTAACATGGTTGAGATGGTGGTGGTCTTTATTAGCATTTTCATTACAAAGAATAAATGTAGAAGGTTAATCATAGAAGGGTACTAAAATAATGTAATCATAATATTACAAGGTGCAACCATATCTAGGTGGTAAGGGGTGAATATCATTTAAAATTGTTTTCATGTCACCTTCACTCTTGACCACATTGTCTTCCAACATATTTTTAGAGAAGGTGCAATAAGACTGCTAATAGGCTTGCCAACTTAGGCCCCTTCTCTAAGGGCATTAAAGTTTGGATGCATCCACATGATTTTTTTGATGAAATACATGTCACGTTAAATGAGAACAACTAAATCTATGGAGCCTAATGATTTGAAAGTAACCTTTTTATTCGATTTCCTCTCCACAGTGTACTTATATCATATCTCGAGGTGGACCAATGTTATTAATGGTAAGCAAACTAGTTCTTTTATTTCTTCATAAAGGGATTTTTTTATCCTGATTTGTGTGGAATGATGTTGAATCCTAGCTTTGGTTTTTCTATAGTTAGGATGGTAGGAGACTTAATCCAAACTGATTGAGATACTTGTGAAAAAATTAAAGAAAATTACACTCGGAGAAAGTGATAGAAGGTTATTTATCCAATTATGTTAATGGTATCAAGGGATTTGATCCATTGATTTCTAATCAATTTTCCTAGTCCTAGAGAAATGTTGTTTTTCAGGTGGGGAAAGTGAAATTTACTATATTGGTGGAGACTATTGTTGTGGTGATGGGGCTTCCTATAGAGGGCAAGAATTTATATAAGAAGCCTAAAGGAAATTATGAATATTTTAAAATATTTTTGGCCCTAGGTGAGAACGTGCCCTACCACAAAGGTGGTTTAAAGATAGACAACTTGCCTAGGTCTTGGAAGGATGTGACAGTGCTTCTAATGAAGTTCTTCACTCTAGACAGGCATTTCAAGTGGTTTCATTCTCAATTATTCTCAATATTCAATCACCTTTGGCATGGGGTAAGGATGTATTTACTCTTTTTGATTTTTACCTCTATTTCCAATTTTGTAGAGGTTTCTAAGTCTAAGGTTTCCTTCACTTGCACCAAGGTCTCATACTACATCTCTATAAATTTTATTTAAGTCTAACCCCTGCTAGTGGCCCTAATATTAACCCCTCTACCTCAAGTTTTGGTTTGGGTCTCTATGTTGATCTTTTACTCAAACAATCTATGATTATGATTTATCTCAAACCCCATAAGGTTCCTGTGTAGGGGAAAAAGTGAGACTAGGTTAACATGCCCTAATCCTACCTTTTGACACACATTACGGAATACGAAAGAGCCTAGAGCTATCGCACAATTGGCTACTTCTTTTTGTGAAAGAGAGAGCCACGGGATATCTATTAGGATTTCTATTCCCTTGTTGAAATTGTAAGATCAAGTAATGCAAGTTCAAACCCTAATCCCAAAATACAAGTATGAACTAATAACAAGATTGCAGAATTGAGATTAAACAATGAACAGCTATAAATACAAGGATGAAATAAGAATGCAGATGTGTACCTGGAGTCAAAATCAAACTGAAATGTTCGGGACGGGAGTACGGGCGCCACTGTCCTTAAAACTGCACCGGAAACTGTTGTTCTACACTCTGAAACACTGTCGGAAAGCTGTCTGAAAACTGTCTGTCTGGAGGACCAAGGCACCTAGCTCCTCTGTCCCAGGGACCAGGGTGCCCAGCACCCCTGTCCTGGCAGGACCAAGGTGCCCAGCGCCCCTATCCCAGTCTTCTGCTCTGCAATTTGATGCAGAGTGCTGTTTCGACCTGTTCTCTCCGGATCTGTATCCTGCGGCATCGTCCGAGTCCCGAACCTGCACTGATATCTGAAAAAGGGTGTATGGGCGGCTATATAGGTTTTGCTTTCGTCAAACCCCCACTTCAATGATTTCCACCTCCATGAATAGCCAAGTTTTTTTGTAAAATGTATTGTGTGTGCAGACTTAGTGTGTGTGCAAGGTCCTAAAAATGCAAGAAAGCAAACTAGAGCAACCTAGAAAGTAGACCCTAATTGCTTGTAAATGACAATGTAAATGCTCTAAATCAAGATGCAAAGTGATCTAAAGCATGAATAAATGATATATTGAAGCTTATGCAAAGACATGAAAACAACATGAAATCATACCCAACCCTCAAGGGAGGAGTACAAGCCAATCTTCAGTCGGTAATCTCTTATTGTTCTTCAATGTCTTCCAAGCCCTAAGTGGATGAATGAATTTGATAGATGCTTGATAGAAGGATGTTGAATGTTGTTGAAGTCTTCAAAGATCTGCTCTTTCACTGCATATGAGGTTCCTGAAAACAAGAATCGGATCCTTTCAAATGAAGAAAGAGAGCTCTTATGTAGGAAACCCTAGATCATAAATTCGTCTTTTGGCCGACCTAGAGATTGAATATCCCACCAATTTCTTAGCGTTAAGCTTTATTTTATGATTGGATCGTCCTCCCAAAATTTTGGGAAAAATGTCCGGGACCATGTGCACTCCGGGCGCCATGGTCCCAACAACTTTTCACCAAATTTTCAGGGCCGTCGGATATGATGATTTTAGAGAGAATCCCGAAGTTACAGGTGATTTTGAGATGTTTTGACCCCAAAACCAAGCCCCCAAGTTCGAAATAGGACTTAATTAGGGTTTTTGATTAAGTGATGTATTGGAGGAATAAAATGCAAAGGGCACGCTTTAGCGAAAGGGCCCAACTTTATGATGCAAAGGACGATGAAATAGGACCTTAGACCTAATTAGTTTGATTAATTAAGTGCTAAAGGAGAAATGCAATGCAAAATGTAAAATGCACTAAGGCGGGTGCTAAACTAGGTGTGAAATTGTACCACTCTAGCAAGTGCGTACAATTTACGATGCTACATTTAGCCCCCACTTTAGCGGTCATATGAGTACTACATGCATATGCAAGCTAAAGTACAGAAAAGTAAACATCATTTGAAAAAGGATATATCCATAAGTTGTCAGACGAAGCCCCCAGCGGTATCTGCAGTACATAGTTAGGAACCGCACCCTACAAAACACACGTTAGATCACAAAATCACCTAATGCTTACTAAGGAAAGTGATGAAATCTATGAGTAGCTCTATGCCCCCCCTGTTTTGACTTGCTTATTAGGGAGGTGAAACAGGGTAGCATGTTTACTTGTGACAAATTGTGTAAGAGAGTATTGATGAGGGGTGTTCACTAAATAGGCTTTATTAGAGCACTTTTTGGAACATCCCAAGAGTAGGGGAAGGAAAATATGATTCCAACACAACAAACAGCTCAAAAATTGCATCTCCCAAACCCAAGTTATGATAAAATGAATGACAGAGGAGAATTAGGGTTTCAAAAGTAAAGATAAACAAATGAAAGTATATACCTTGAAAGTGACACTTGCATTTGTCACTTTGTTGATTTTAGAATACTATTCATTGCAGCGGAGCCCACATAGCCATCATCATGCCTTCACGATGACCGGAGCATCCCACGAGGATTGAGATCCTGCGCCAAGCTGTGATCGACGACGAGCCACTGGACGAGGTAAGTTGACTGAACATTTGACTTTTGATTTTTTTTGCATTTTGACTTTTCTGTGATCGTATGTGGGCCTTGAATACTGACCCGGGGCCCACCCAGGGTGCCATGGTCCCTATGGAGCGCCCTAGTCCCCCCAGGGTGCCATGGTCCCTGACCGGGGTGCCATGGTCCCTGACAGGGGCGCCATGGTCCCTTCAGGGCACCATGGTCCCAATTAGGGCGCCATGATCCCTGACAGGGTGCCATGGTCCCAATCAGGGTGCCATGGTCCCTGACAGGGCGCCATGGTCCCAATCAGGGCTTGGCGAGGGGTTTCAGGGTTGGCATATGATGTTCGACAGTTTGCATGAGCGATTTTGCTGATCGAGTACTGATTACGGTTATGTTTTTATGTTGTAGGGTCTCCTATACATGAGAGAGCATACAGTGGGACATATTCTTCACAGTTTGCGAGATCAGATTCTGCGGCTGACTCAGGCAGAGAGAGACACATTGTCGATTGTGGGATTGTGGTATGTGATCCTTATGCCAGCCATTCGGTTCCATCCTGCGATACTGATGGCATTGATGGAGCGATGGGATCCTGACACATGCACTTTTCACCTTCCAGTAGGGGAGCTGACGGTTACACTCGAGGATGTGTACCGTATACTTTGTCTTCCTATCAGAGGAGTGACTGTTACATACGTGACTGATCGGTCAGTGGAGGATCATCAGAGAGAGCAGGTGTATTGCATAGGGAGAGTCATGCCGAGTGAGATGAGAGGTCACATTATGGTCAGCTGGCTCTTACATCCTACAGGGGAGGTACCTCTTCTGAGACGCCTTATGATCGCCATCATAGCACTAGCTGTCTGCCCTAATGGGCGAGGGACACATATGCATGGGGGTCTCACATGGTGTATCAAAGCGATGGAGAGACAAAGGAGAGTGTATGCTTGGGGTCAGAGTATGCTTGCACATCTCTATCATGACCTTAAGGAGTACGTATTTGGACAGGGTTGCAGTTTGATGACATGCACACTTCTGCAGGTGTGGATTTTAGAGCACTTCACATGCACCAGGCCTGTCGGCTTTCTGCTGAGTACGGTGAGCAAGCGTCCTAGGGTGTTTGCTTATCCACTTACCAGCAAGTGGAGATTTGGGGATTTGTTATATTGGAGAGTGATTTTTGATAGATTGATAGCCGAGGTGATAGTGTGGAGACCTTACCTGCGGATGCACAGATGGGATGGGATGGAGAGATAGTTAGCATGCCTACAGAGGAACCACCTACTGTGGGGATGATATTCACATATCATAGTCCCATTCTACTTCGACCAAGTACGGAGGCAGTTTGGGCTAGAGCAATGTGTTCTAGCCGATGTGCCCATCTATACTCGACACTCACGGGTCCTTCCCAAACCTAGAGCAGTAGCGAGATCGATGATAGATGACATTGAGACTACAGATATAGAGGGATCTGATCAGGATGTAGTCACTGATTACTCTGTAGAGCCTAGAGCACGGTGCAGGTACGTCTCATGGTTTATGAGATCATATCCAGGTCCTATATTTCCACCAGATCATCTGATAGGCCATCTAGGCCCATGGAGACATGGAGACTGAGACGAGGACCAGGGATCCAGGTCAGAGGACCCAGAGGAGGGAGAGGGTCATGAGGAGGCAGGAGATCCTGATCCACCTACAGGCGATCAGCCCAGCGCCGAGGAGGAGGAGGAGGATATAGATAGAGATGAGGACAAGGATGAGGATAGGGATGATGAGGAGGAGTCGGATGCAGCTCCCCACCATTCAGGAGACGATACCATAGCTCTGGATCCACCTCTTATTCCCCAACAGGGGGAACATGAGGTGATACGGAGACCTGTTCCTAGTACCGTCCAGCCTACACCTGTCATGCACAGATTAGTCGAGCAAGGGGAGCCTAGTAGATCCTAGTCACAGATACTACCGTATCATGATCCCTACTGGCATGAGGGAGACCCAGGTATAGTAGGTTTATATATTAATTGATTAATGTTTTGATGATATAGAATGGTACTAACAAAAAATCTGTTCTACTACCACAGCTAATGTGCAGGAATGGCGTTCCCTGATTCAGTAGGCAGTGACAGACATTTCCATGATAGCACAGATCCCCAGTTCCTCACAGATTGCTTATAGGCCTCAGGGGAATGCGGGTCGGCATGAGGACTTGTTTTCCCCATTTTGAGTGTAGGTAGACATATGGAGGGAAAGAGAGAGAGTCCTATCAAAGGACCTTCAGCGGGCACGACGAGATCTAGTAGCAGCTCAGGCTGAGGCTACCACCTATCGCGTGATCCTTATGGATAGGGATTGTAGGAGTTCCTCTCGGAGTCACTCACGGTCTGTATCGCGCTACACACCCATGGGTCCGCCTTCACGGCCAGATCAGGAGGGAGCGTCCAGTCAACACTCTCCAGCCACTAGCCCTAGGGATAGGAGATGATTTTATGATGTAGGAGAGGTCACATTTTGGATGTATAGTGACCTATATTTGTATACGATCCACACATATATATATGTATATATACATGCTTCTCTTTTGCCTCAAATGTGTTATCTTTAATGCTTAAAACAATGTATATTTTGTTTTGATTAAATCTAATACATTTGGTAAATGTACATATATGTTCAAAATTTAATTTCCATGTGATTGATTTCTCAATGCTCCATGATTAAATTGATACATGTGTGACTTAATTAAAATATTTAATCAAGTACTACATTGATGATAAGGAAGAAATATGCATTAAGTCTAAGAATCATATAACTAATGTGATTTAATTTTGAACTTAAACACAACATGATAGGATTCTACTTAACACATAAAGACACTGTATAATATGCTAGCATAATGGAAATGTAAATCTTTTACAATTTACATAAATGAATTCAAGACAAACTATAAAGTAAAGAGACGCGCTTGTCAGGAACGAAGCAATATAGATTAGACATCATAACATTTAATTCTATTTCTCTTTAATTAAGAGATACTAACATATTATCCAATGTTGAAGAATTGAAAAGGAGATAGAGGAGGAATGAAGAATTAAGCATAATATCTACGCAAGTGCATAGCATTGATAGGTTCTTTAAGAGGCGTACTGTCTACATCCGCTATTTTGTAAGCACCTGATCCATAATCCTCAATAACGATATATGGTCCAAGCCAATTAGGACTAAATTTTCCCTTTTCTGCAGGTAAGGCATTCACATTGTGCTGATTCTCATAAAGGACTAAGTCACCTACTGAGAAGGAACATTGAATAACCTTATCATTATAGCTTCATTGTAGAGTTTTGTGATATGCTTGAATATGCTCAAGAGCGTTTATACGCTGTTCATCAAGCATCTCAAGATGTTGAAGTCGTTGTTCTCTATAAGAGTCATCATCTACTATACCTTTGAGAGAAACCCTAAGTGATGGAATCTCTAACTCTAAATGCATAATAGCGTCAGCACCATAAACAAGATTATAAGGAGTAGTTCCTGTAGCAATTCGTACACTCATTCGGTAGGCCCAAAGAGCATAGATTAGCTAGTTACTCCAATCCTTACCATGCTTATTCACGGTTTTGCGAAGAATTTGTTCAATTATTTTATTGGATGACTCGGCTTGACCATTTGACTGAGGATAATATGGTGTAGAAAATCGATGTTTGATATGATACTTCTCGAGGAATTTCTTCATGTCCTTGTTCTTAAACGATGTCCCATTATCTGAGATAATAGTGGAAGGTATCCCGAATCGAGAAATGATGTTTTCTAGAAGAAATTGACAAATCACTTCAGCAGTGGTAGAGCGAAGGGGAATAGCTTCTACCCACTTCCTAAAGTAATCTGTTGCAGTTATAATGAAGGTGTGTCCTTGAGATGAAGGAAGAGAGATTTTACCAATAAGATCCAAACCCCATGCAGAGAAAGGCCAAGAAGCTACTTGAGAACGAAGTTCTTGAGCAGGAGCATGAATCAGATTATTGTGTTGTTGACATTGATGACATTTCTTTACAAATGAAAAAGAATCCTTCTGCATAGTTTTCCAATAGTATCCCATATGAAGCAATCTATGGACCAAGGATTTGCCCCCAAAATGCCTCCCACAGGCACCTGAATGTGCCTCTTCAAGAGCAACAGGGATTTGTGACTTGTTAAGACAACGAAGGAGAAGACCATCATAACCCCTTCGGTAAAGGACATTAGAAAGAATGATATATCTAGCAGATAGTTTGCGGATTCTAGCCCTAGTGTTCCTATTAGCCAAATCAGGAAAGGTACCATCGGTCAAATATCTTACAATATGCGAGAACCATTCATCTGAATCTACAAAGTCACAACATGTCACCAAGCTAGAATCGTCTACAATAGCTGGAGAAATAAGGTTGTGAATAACAAATTTAAGATCAACCACAGGGTCCTCTAAAGATACAAGAGAAGCCACACATGCCATTGCATCCGCATGTCGATTATCTTTTCGAGGAACCGGTTCCATGGTATAAGAATCAAATTTTTGTAATAAAGAGATGGCAAGGTCTTTATATTGTGATAATTTGTCTTGTTTTGCTTGATATATTCCTGTTACTTGTCTTATAATCAATTGTGAATCTCCATAGATATGTATGTGTTTTATGTTTAGAGCCAAGGCTACTTTTATTCCTGCTATAAGAGCCTCATACTCAGCAATGTTATTGGTACACAGGAAATTTAGACGACACCTGCCCCCAATCCCGTACGACACTTAGAGCCATCAAAGTATAACTCCCAAGTTTCATCTTTCTCTATAGAAAGAATAAAGTCATCGGGAAAAGACTTAGAGTTAGGAAAGGAGAAAGGTGAAGGGGCCTCAACTAAGTGATCGGTCAATGCTTGTCCTTTAATTGCTCTTTGTGAGACAAATTTAAGGTCAAATTCAGTTAACATCATAACCCACTTAGCTAGGCGTCATAATAAATCAGTTTTAGAGAAAAGATGCTTCAAAGGATCAAACTTTACCATGACGTGGACTTCTGAATTTAAAAGATAATGTCTCAATTTCTGAGTCGCAAACACCAAGGCCAAGCATTGTCTTTTTATCGCAGAATATCGGGTCTCATAATCGAGTAAGGTACGACTTATGTAATAAACCAGACATTCCTTACCATCTTTATCATGTTGTGCCAACAATGCTACGAGAGCATGAGAGGAAGCAGCTATATACAGAAGGAAAGGTTTAGAAGGTTCGGCCGGTTGAAGAATAGGAGGACTAGCCAAATACACTTTTAAATCTTCAAATGCTTGCTGACAATCCTCATTCCATTGAAAAGTGATATCCTTTTTAAGAAGTTGAGAAAAAGGAAAGGTACAATCCACAAGCTGAGACACGAACCTATGAATGGCTTGAATCTTTCCTTGTAAGCTTTTAAGTTGAGACACATTTCTAGGAGGTGGCATGTTGACAATAGCATCTATTTTCTTAGTGTCCACCTCAATCCCACGATGTGATATTTACGAATTCTTTGAAAGATTTGACGAAGGATTTTAACATGATCCATGTGAAGAAAGGATTTGGCTAAAATATCATCAACATAATCCTCTAAAATCTTATGCATATAATCATGAAAGATAAGGTTCATCGCTCGTTGATAAGTTGCACCGGCATTTTTAAGTCCAAAAGGCATCATTATCCAACAAAACCTACCCCAAGGAGTGGTGAAAGCAGTTTTGAATTGATCGTGAGGGTTAATGAAAATTTGATTGTATCCTGAAAAACCATCCATGAAGGATAACAAGGCATGTCCTGCCGTAAAATCAACTATCATGTCAATGTTTGGAAGAGGGAAATCATCTTTTAAAGAAGCTTTATTTAGATCTCGAAAGTCGGTACACATTCTTATTTTGTTGTCTGGTTTAGCCACAGTGACAATATTTGAAATCCATTGGGAATAATCAATAGGGTGGATAAATCCACCCTCCAATAATTTTTCAATCTCAGCCTTAACAAGCAGAGCCACCTTGGGATTCATTTTTCGAATCTTTTTCTTCACGAGCTTAGCATCAGGAGCTAAGACAATATTATGAGTAACAATCTTAGGATCTATACCAGGCATGTCAGAGTATGTCCAAGCAAAGATCTCGGGGAATTCGTGCAATAAATCTTCATATTTTTTTTGTTCCTCTTCATCCAAACATTTCCCAATTTTAATAACTTTCTCTTTATTGCAAGGGTCCATCTTAACATCAGTGGTTTCACTTATGAGAAGATTACTTTGTTGAGGAGTATCCTTTAACTGAGGAAATTCTTTCACAATCTCGTCATTATCAATCTCTTTTCCAAAATAGGCTTCAGTGTTCAAACAATAAGGGAGTTCCCTATTGTGATGATAACGAGGAAGAGTGTCAGAGGCTCCCAAGAACTTAGCTAAAGCATCGTCAGTAGGGAAGATATCCAAAGCACAGTCACCCGAAGGATCCCCATCAATGTACTCAGGATGCTATATTGATAGAGATGTAGAGATAGCATTAACACTAATGCATGGTCTTTTAGAAGCTTTAGTACGTTTGTAGGGATTATAGCCAAGTCCAAAGGCATAATTGTGAAAATTAGTCTCTAGAGGAACTCTTATCCCTTGTTCATGAGCACCACAACCTTTTCCATGATACCCATGCTTAGCAAAAATGCGAAAACCACGACCATAACGATCAGCCATTTCAGGAAGAGAAGGTGGTTTTTCATAAGACAAGGAATCAAACTCTTCATAATTAGAGGTGTGAGGAGAAGAAGTTTGAGAAGCGGCCACAAAATTATTACTCATAGATTCAGGTAAGGTTGATTGATTTTTAGCTTCTTCCTTCTTTTCAACTTTAAGCTCTCTAGAAGGAACCTTATATTCACCTACAAAAGTGGGATTGAAATCAAGGGATCCCCAATCATCTTCTTCGAGGATCTTCTCAGGATCAAAATCCTTCTTATGTGTAGTTTCAAATCGAGAAGAATCTTCTTCAGGAGCTCGAGACTCATCAAAAGAATTTTGATCATCGGAGAGCGAGGATTCATCGATAGGTTTCTTGTTTAGAGAGTCATCACTAGACGAGGATGGCTTAGAAGAATCTCCTTTGGAATTAGATGTTTGTAGACAAGCTTGAAAATTAGTATCACCTATCAAAGTATATGTCTTATTGTTATAAACAAATTTAACTTGTCTATGTAATGTAGAGGGGACAACCTGCATGCTGTGAATCCAAGGCCTCCCTAATAACAAGTTATATGTTAAAGTTCCCGACATAACATGGATAGGACTAGGCAAAGTAACAGGTCCTACTGTGAGAGGTAAGGTGATGATACCCAATGAAGTCTTAGCCACATTGTCAAAGCCACGAATAGGACGAGAGTTAGGCTCAATAAGAGACGTATCCACATTCATCTTATGCAATAGATTAATGCTACATACATTAAGGCCAGAGCCATTATCTACTAGTGTTCATCTTATAGCAGTATCTTTCATGATAACCACAATCATCAAGGGATCATATTGTTGTTGAATTTCACTATTAGGAAACTCATCTTGGGTAAACACAATTTGAGCTTTAGGATTCATCACAGAGTTAACCAAAGATGCTATATTACTAGATGTATTCGGTGGAGGCACATTCAAATCTTTCAAGGCATCTTGTAACATTCCATGATGAGCAGAAGAAGTTTGAATCAAATCCCAAAGGGATATCTTAGCAAGGGTAGCTTTAAGTTGTTCTATGAGATCATATTCCTTACCCATAACTTGCGAAATACGAGGAGCTTGTGGAAGAATTGGTTGAGGATTAGGAAGAGAGACTGGAATAACAGGAGGAGGATTAGGTTGCCTATTATTTCTGGTGTGATAAGTGTGGGCAACTGCATGATAACTCTCTCTAGTTATTTGCTTGGCATAACTATAAGGACTTATAGGTTTTCTTCCTTGCATAGTGATAATTGGTTTATTCGGAGTACGAAAGGAATCATGATCATACCCTCCTTGGACAGTAAGGAGAGGTGCCTTAGGAACTTAAAAGGTGGGAGAAGGATAAGCGCCTTGGACTTCAAAAAGAGGCTTGTTATGTTCATTCAAGTTTATCATGTTCACCAATTTAGAAGTCTTAATCTTGTTTAAAGATTTCGATAAAGCCACAAAGTCATCAAGAGCATCATCCAACAAAGCATGATCATATCAGTTAAAAGGCTTATCTTTGGATTCAAAAGGAGACATCTCCTCATAGAGGGGATTATTGAAAACAACCATGTTACTAGATTCAGGGGAAGAGTTGATAGGAATGTATCCTTGAGAGGAATCATTCGACTTATCTTTCCCATCACACCTAAATTGCATAGTAATAAGGTTTATGAGTTTTTGGTAAAATGAAGGTTTAGCATCCTTAGGGTTTAAAAACTCATCTAAAGCTTCATCTAATTCATCTTGGCTATACTCATAATAATCATCGAAAGCATGAACATCTTGCAAATAAAATCTGACATTTTGAAAAGATTGCATAAAATTTAAACACATTATGCAAAGAAACACACTCTTCTTTTTTTTTTCTTTTTAATGAAAATGAAATGAAAACACACTAAATCTAGATCTAGATCTAACAAATGCAATGCAAGAGGAAGCAATGATAGTGTCACATTGGGTTCACCAAAATGTGTAGGGGAAAAAGCGAGACTAGGTTAACATGCCCTAATCCTACCTTTTGACACACATTACAGAATACGAAAGAGCCTAGAGATATTGCACAATTGGTTACTTCTTTTTGTGAAAGAGAGAGCCACGGGATATCTATTAGGATTTCTATTCCCTTGTTGAAATTGTAAGATCAAGTAATGCAAGTTCAAACCCTAATCCCAAAATGCAAGTATGAACTAATAACAAGATTGCAGAATTGAGATTAAACAATGAACAGCTGTAAATACAAGGATGAAATAAGAATGCAGATGTGTACCCAGTGTCAAAATCAGACTGAAATGTTCAAGACGGGAGTGCGGGCGCCACTGTCCTGAAAACTGCACCGGAAACTGTCGTTCTGCACTCTGAAACACTGTCAGAAAGCTAGTAGGACCAGGTTGCCCAGTGCCCCTGTCCCAGTCTTCTGCTCTGCAATTTGATGCAGAGTGCTGTTTCAACCTGTTCTCTCTGGATCTGTATCCTACGGCATCGTCCGAGTCCCGAACCTGCACTGATATCTGAAAAAGGGTGTATGGGCGGCTATATAGGGTTTTGCCTTAGTCAAACCCCCGCTTCAGTGATTTCCACATCCATGAATAGCCAAGTTGTTTTGTAAAATGTATTGTGTGTGCAGACCTAGTGTGTGTGCAAGGTCCTAAAAATGCAAGAAAGCAAACTAGAGCAACCTAGAAAGTAAACCCTAATTTCTTGTAAATGACAATGTAAATGCTCTAAATCAAGATGCAAAGTGATCTAAAGCATGAATAAATGATATATTGAAGCTTATGCAAAGACATGAAAACAACATGAAATCATACCCAACCCTCAAGGGAGGAGTACAAGCCAATCTTCAGTCGGTAATCTCGTATTGTTCTTCAATGTCTTCCAAGCCCTAAGTGGATGAATGAATTTGATAGATGCTTGATAGAAGGATGTTGAATGTTGTTGAAGTCTTCAAAGATCTGCTCTTTCGCTGCATATGAGGTTCCTGAAAACAAGAATCGGATCCTTTCAAATGAAGAAAGAGGGCTCTTATGTAGGAAACCCTAGATCATAAATTCATCTTTTGGCTGATCTAGAGATTGAATATCCCACCAATTTCTTGGGGTTAAGCTTTATTTTATGATTGGATCGTGCTCCCAAAATTTTGGGAAAAATGTCCGGGACCATGTGCACTCCGGGGGCCACGGTCTCGACAACTTTTCACCAAATTTTCAGGGCCATCAAATATGATGATTTTAGAGAGAATCCCAAAGTTACAGGTGATTTCAACATGTTTTGACCCCGAAACCAAGCCCCCAAGTTTGAAATAGGACTTAATTAGGGTTTTTGATTGAGTGATGTATTGGAGGAATAAAATGCAAAGGGCATGCTTTAGCGAAAGGGCCCAACTTTATGATGCAAAGGATGATGAAATAGGACCTTAGACCTAATTAATTTGATTAATTAAGTGCTAAAGGAGAAATGCAATGCAAAATGTAAAATGCACTAAGGCGGGTGCTAAACTAGGTGTGAAATTGTACCACTCTAGCAAGTGCATACAATTTACGACGCTACAGTTCCTACCTAGGTTAATACCTTTCATAATGCTAAATCCAAGACTCATCTAGGTCCCCTAGTTGGTGAATGCTCTACTTAGAAAATTGTCATTGTTCAATAGGAATCAAAGGATATAACCTCTTCTTGATCTATTGGGTTTTATTGGAACTTGAATAACATTATGAGTAAATAGGCCAATCCTATGTCCCCACAATCCCCCCATGGTTCTCCTAAATCCTCTCCCCAAAGTGTTTTGTTTATGGAGGTATTTCTCATCTTTGCAACAAAGGTGAATGAAATTTGTGATGGGTTTAAGAATAAAGAAAATTCTATCATCTATTTTTTGAGATAATTTGAGGTATCAAAAAAAAAAATCAATAGGCTTGAAACTATTTAAGAGGCAGAGGCTAGAAACTCTAGTTGGGTGGATGACGAGAATGACTATAGGGATTGGATGGTGGTGGGGAAGTTTCCTATGATGATTTAAAATTAGGAAGTGATAGATAACTTAGTTAGAGAGATCATAGAAAACTTTGGTCAAACAAATAATTTGAAATACTTATTTGATATGGTGGAGGTACTCCAAGAAAGCCAAGATAAAATGAGGAGGATTATGGATAGTATATTTGACCAACATACAAAGATTACAAATAATAACTCTACTACTCTCTTGGACATTAAAGATGAAATCGAGAGGAGGCAATCCATGAAAAGAATACACTTGGAGTCCTCAACAATGATAGGGTTGGAAGCATTTGTTTTAAGGGTGAAAGTCATGTAGGACTCCCTAGTTGTTTTCTCTTAGAAAGATTCCTCTAAAAAGATCTTTGTACAAGAAAAAGGAAAATGCATTTGTTTGGATAGGAAGCTATAGTTCTCTCCTAGCTAGTAGGCCTGGTTCATGCTTTCAGTGGAAGAGTGTTTCTTTTTATTTCTTTATTGTGTGTAGTTCGTGGTTCTAGTTTATGAGTTTGTTTGTGTTAGTGGTTTTTGTTCATGGGTTCTCACTACTCATGAATCCTTGGTTTTTTTTCCTTATTAATATTTTATATCCTACTTATTATGTTGAAAAGCTAGTAGGATTAAAATATTCCTTAATAAAATTGGGAGTTCTATTGAAGACAAGCCTCAAGATTTCTAAATAGGATGAGAACTTGGAAGTTTACTTAGTGAACAATATGTTGAACGAGCATTGTTATGGTAGCTTTGGATATTTTCCTTGTTAGTAAATTTATATCTTATAGAAAATATGGATAAATTTATTAATGTAGTGTTTATATTAGTGCAATGACCAATGGCGTGTTCCTTATTATCTTTGTGACTAAAGAAAATCTCATAAAAGTTATCACTAGTTTCTCATGGCCTTATATAAGTGGTTCAAGAACATTATTTCCCTTTGTAAAGGGAATCCTAGATTTGATCATTTTTCTAATCCTGGTCTTAGATGTTTTGTGTAATAAAAAAATTGAATAATGTAAAGGATAGGTTGTAATAATGGAAATATATTCACAAAAAAAAAAGAGAATTTTTTTAGTATCCTCAAAGATATTTAGGAAAATAATGTAGTTGAAAGTAATGACCTATAATTACATTCCATAGAGGGGAACATTACAATTTGAGGTTTCTTAACCAATATACTATGAATCATAGGAAAAAGAAACCTTATTATAAATATTTCCTATAAAAATGGACAAATTCTTATAAACGAAGAGGACATAGCTCAGTCCGTAGTTTCCTTTTTGAAATAAACTCTGTTTGACTCAAACCTTGACTTCTCTAGTCTTAAAAAACTTCTTGAGGTTATTCCAAAGGCTATGATAATAATTGTATCGTCGTAAATTATACGCACTTGCTAGGGTGGTACAATTTCACACCTAGTTTACCACCCGCCTTGGTGCATTTTGCATTTTGCATTGTATTTCCCCTTTAGCACTTAATTAATTAAATTAATTAGGTCTAAGGTTCTATTTTATCATCTCCCATATCATAAAGTTGGGCCCTTTTCATTAAAGTGTGCCCCTTTCATTTTATTCCTCCGATACATCATTTAATCAAAAACCCTAATTGGGTCCTATTTCAAACTTGGGGGCTTGATTTTTGAGGTCAAAACATCTTGAAATCACCTGTAACTTTGGGATTCTCTCTAAAATCATCATATTTGACAGCGCTGAAAATTTGGTGAAAAGTTGTCGGGACCATGGTGCCCGGAGAGGACCGTGGCGCCCAGAGTGCACATGGTCCCGGACATTTTTCCCAAAATTTTAGGAGTGCGATCCAATCATAAAATAAAGCTTAACCCTAAGAAATTAGCAGGAGATTCAATCTCTAGGTCGGCCAAAAGTTGAAATTAAGACCTAGGGTTTCATATATAAGAGCTCTCTTTCTTCATTTGAAAGGATCCAATTTTGGGTTTTCAGGGACCTTCTATACAGCGAAAGAGCACATCTTTCAAGACTTCAACAAAATTCAACATCCATCTATCAAGCATTTATCAATTTCATTCATCCATTTAGGGCTTTTAAGACATTGAAGAGCAATAGGGGATTACCGACTGAAGATTGGCTTGTACCCCTCCCTTGGGGTTGGGTATGATTTCATGTTGTTTTCATGTCTTTGCATAAGCTTCAATATATCACTTATTCATGCTTTAGATCACTTTGCATCTTGATTTAGAGCATTTACATTATCATTTACAAGCAATTAGGGTTTACTTTCTAGGTTGCTCTAGTTTGCTTACTTGCATTTTAGGATCTTGCACACACACAATACTTTTACAATACAACTTGGCTATTCATGGAGGTGGAAATCACTGAAGCGGGGGTTTGACTAAGGCAAAACCCTATATAGCTGCCCACCACACCTTTTTAGATACAAGTGCAGGTTTCGAAATTCGGACGACGCCGCAAGTTGCAGATCCGGAAGAAGCAGACCAAGATAGAACTTCACACCAAATTTCAGAGCAAAAGACCAGGACAGGGGCGTGGGGTTCCCTAGTCCTGCAAGGACAGGGGTGCTGGGCACCCTGTTCCCTCTGTCAGATAGCAGTTTTCAGCATTTTTGACAGCTTTCTAGGTTGCAAAACAACAGTTTCCGGAGCAGTTTCAGGGGCAGAATTAGGACAGTGGCGCCCACGCCCCCGTCCTGAACATTTTCAGTTAGATTTTGACTCTGGGTACGCATTTACATTCTTGTCTTATTCTTGTGTTTATAGCTTTCCATAGTTTAAGTTCAATTCTGCAATCTTGTTATTAGTTCATACTTGCACTTTGGGTTGGGAATTGAACTTGCATCATTTTATCTTTCAATTGCAACAAAGGAATAGAAATCCTAATAGGTATCTCGTGGCTCTCTCTTCCACAAAAAGAAGTAGCCAATTGTGTGACACCTCTAGGCTCTTTCGTATTCCACAAGTGTGTGGTTGAAAGTGAGATTAGGGCATGTTTGCTTAGTTTCACTTTTTCCCCCACACATTTTTGGTGAACCCAACGTGAATTCCAATCTTCTCTAATTCTGATTTATGTTTTCAAATTTGAGTGTTTATCCTATTTCAAATTCAAATTTGTATTTACAAGTTTTACTTTCTTGCAAGATTCAAAAATTTAGAGGAAATTTTTGCTAAAACCCTAATTTTTCAATTCAAAGTTGAACTTGTGGATAGCTTAATTGGATCAATAATTTCAAATCTGATTGAGGAACTCATTTGAATCATAAATTTTATTTTCTAAATCTACATTCTAAGTGCTTGCATTGGTTAAAATTAAACATTTCCTTCTATTTTGCATGTGTTATCATTTGAAAGAGGAAAATTGTTGTCATGATGCATTCATCTCATAGATGTGATAATGGGTTAGCTTCCCTTGTTTCAATTTTTCCTTCTCCTAAAGAACCTCCCCCCATCTATAACAACATTTTTTTGTGACTAAAAGAGTTGCTACCAATCCCTTTAAGACTCTCCCATGCTCTAAGGATGAAGACTTTAAGAGTGATCTTGACAATTATCCTAAAATGTTCCCTTCCTATTTAGCTATCCTAGAGGAAGAGAATGATATCATAAACACATTTCTTAATGTTACTTCACCTTCCCTACATGATGCCTCTCTAAGTGAAAAGGTATTGATGGACATTGACTTATTTTCTCCTAAAGTTGGTCCTTCCAATGGGGGCATGTTAGTGCAACAAGAGGTTATGAACACTTCTTTCAAAGATCTCCTTCCTAAGCATGAATCTTTGGAGAAATATGTTCATGTTCCTCCTAAAAAACACTATCTTCATGAGGATCCTTTTGTGCAAGAAGATGACATTATCCCTACATTTCCTAGTGATGGCATTTCCTTTTCTAACAAAATTCCCACTAGAAATGATGAATTAATGATAAATGCTTACCCTTCTCCTAAAGTTTGTCTTACACATAAGCATCCCTTAGGGAAAGAAGATGAAATAATAAGCAATTTCCTTAATTCTCTCTCCCCTAAAGATCATATTGAACATATTTTGAGGAAAGAGGATTAGTTTAACACATCTATTGATCCTCTCCCTCATAAGGATGAGGAATTAATAAACAATGTTATCTCCTCTCCTGAAATTGACAATACTTCAAACATTCCTTTCAACAACCTCACTATTTGGGATGAACCATTAGAAGAAGGTGTAGATTATTCTCTCTCCCTTGATAGTTTCTCACCTTCCTTGAATCTCAATTATTCTCCCTCTAAAAATAAAGCATCTCCCTCTCCTCAACTTGGTCCTACTCATAAGGATACCCTAGTTCAAAGCAAGATTGTTAACATCTCTTTCAAAGATCTCCCTCTCAAAAGTGAGATTTTAGAGAGTAATGTTAATCCTTCTCCTAGAGAGTTTATTCCCCATGTAGAACCTTTGATGATAGAGGATGATATGACCTTTCCTAGTATTACTTTTCCTACTAGAACATCAATGTCTACCCCTTGTCTCTCTCCTAAAATTGATAAGATTTTAGTGCAAGAGAAGACTATCAATAATTCTTCCAACATTTTTGTTCATTCCTCTAAACCATCCTCAATCAATTTGATACATACACCTCACAAACCTCTCTTCACTGTCCAAGGTGCTTGTCCTTCTCAAAATTCTCAACCTTTAAATAAGCCTATCTTAGTGGTTCAAGGTGGTTATGCTAATGATTCTTTTTGCACTCCTAAGAAACCTATTATTACTGTGCAAGGAGGTTATTCTACTAAGAGCCCTTATGAGTATGCTAAGCAACTGACTAGCGAGAGTTATCATGTGGTTGCTCATACCTATAACACAAGAAACAATAGGCAACCTAATCCTCCTCTAGTTAGCCCAACTTTACTTCCTCCTTCTCAACCAATTCTTCTGCAAGCTCCGCGTATTTCACAAGTTCTCAGTAAGGAATATGATCTCATAGAACAACTTAAAGCTACCCCTGCTAAGATATCCCTTTGGGATTTGATCCAAACTTCTTCCGCTCATCATGGAATGTTACAAGATGCCTTGAAAGATTTGAATGTTCCTCCACCTAATACATCTAGTAATATAGTGTCTTTGGTTAACTCTGTGATGAATCCTAAAGCTCAAATTGTGTTTACTCAAGATGAATTGCCTACTAGTGAAATTCAACATCAATATGATCCCTCGATGATTGTGGTTATCATAAATGACATTGCTATAAGATGAACATTGGTAGATAATGGCTCTGGCCTTAATGTGTGTAGCATTAATCTATTGCATAAGATGAATGTGGATACATCCCTTATTGAGCCTGACTCTCATCCCATTCGAGGCTTTGATAATGTGGCTAAGTCTTCATTAGGTATTATCACCTTACCCATCATAGTGGGACCTATTACTTTGCCTACTCCTATCCATGTTATGTCGGGAAATCTAACATACAACTTGTTATTAGGGAGACCTTGGATTCATAGTATGCAAGCTATCCCCTCTACATTGCATAGACAAGTTAAATTTATTTATAACAATAAGACATATACCTTGATAGGTGATACTAATTTTCAAGCTTGTTTGCAAACATCTACTTCTAAAGGGAGTTCTTCTAAACCTTCCTCTTCTAGTGATGACTCTTTAAACAAGATACCTATGGATGAATCATCACCCTCTGATAACCAAAATTCTTTGGATGAGTCTGAAGATCTTGAAGAAGATTCTTCTCAACTTGAATCTACACATGAAAAGGCTTTTGATCTTGAGAAGGTTCTCGTAGAAGATGATTGGGGATCTCTTGACTTTAATCCCACCTTTGTAGGTGAGTATAGGGTTCCTCCTAGAGAGCTTAAAGTTAAAAAGAAGGAAGAAACTAGAGATCAATCAGTCTTACCTAAACCTATGAGCAATAATTTTGTGGCTACTTCTCAAACTTCTTCTCCTCACATCTCTAATTCTAAAGAATTTCATTCTTTGTCTTATGAAAAATCACCTTCTGTTTCTGAAATGGCTAATCTTTATGGTCGTGGTTTTCACATCTTGGCTAAGAGTGGCTATAGTGGAAATGGTTGTGGCACAAATGAACAAGGAATTAAAGTTCCTTTAGAACATAACATGCATGAATATTCATTTGGACTTGGATATAATCTTTCTAAGCCCACGAAAGCATCTAAAAGACCATCTCTCAATGTGAATGCTATATTTAGTAGTGATGATGATCTCACTTCAACTAAATCATCTTCTACTTCTATCAACTCCCATTCCCCTCATAAGGAAATCTTGGCGATGAACAAATATCTTTATGACTCCCCTCAAATTTCTAAATCTACTTATGAATCTTTATCTCCTATTCATTACAAAGTCCTTTCCTCTAGGGATAAGGCTCTAATAAATTACACTCATCCCTCTTCTAAGATTCCTTGTGACTTTTCTTCTTCAATTTTTATCATTTTATACATGTTTTTGATCTCACTTATAGTTTAGCATTTAGCATGTCATATTCAAATACCTCATTCAATCTATCATGTCTTTAAATAACATTAATGGCTATTATGTTGCTCATCATTATGTGACATTGGTAGCTCATTTACTGGGGGCTCATTGTCATTCATGATGGTACAATTTCAAGTGCAATCATATTTTTTGAAGCAACATAATAGCCTAATTTTTCTATGTTATCTCTTGTTCCTATGGGGACAAGAGTGATTTCATACATCTCTTCTTTTTATGGTTAAAATTCCCCTTTGGGGTAATAGTGTGGAAATATTGATCATCTTTTCTTTAGAATCCTCTTTTCCTAGATATGGGAGAAGATGTGTATTCTCTTTCTTATCCTACCCACTTCTTGTGAGGAGCATTTTTACATACACTAATGTCTTGCTTGCATGAACTCATGTCAGTATGTAGTACATTTTTCTTATGTCTAAATCTCTCCCTAGAAGATTCGGTAAGTCCTTCTCATTTGGAGGCAATGATCTTTTCTTATTTTTATCTAAGGATCCACTTTTTCCTATTTCATGGATGGTGTGAACTTCATTACTTGATGTTATTCCTTGTATGCATTTGTTGTTGTTTGTTCAAGGAATCTCTCTTACAAGAGGTGTAATTCCTTGACTACAACCTCTTTTGCACTTGGTAAAATATATCCATAATGAATTCACTCTCCCAATTGGGTTAAAAAGAGCGTCATCCTTCATTAAGAATCACTTTCACCTCGCAAAAGAAGGAAGTATTGCATTCTTATTCTCTTCTTTGTCTTATTCTAGAAGATGTTATATTTGTCTAAGAGAATTCCTCTTGGGGATAGGTGTCTTTTGTACAAAGATCTCTTCTCCTCTAAGGATCTCCTTAACACATACTACAAGATATCCCTTTTCAACTATCTTATCCTTGCTTAAAGAGTGCAAAACTCTCTTGCCTGGATCTATGACATTGTTGCACTTTTGGGGTATCTTCTTTTGTGATGAAGGTAGGTATCCTTGTTCTACTTTGCTTATGACATAAACATTACACTTTTTTGAGCAATGGGTCATTCTCGGAACCAGAGCATAGACTCTTAGAGCGAGATGTCTCCATTTTTCTTTTATGCAAGCTAATTATTCTTGGAACCAGAGCACAAACTCTTAGAGAGAGATGTCATGCTTTTGTACTATACATATACAAGTTGTAGCATACTCGGGCATAGACTCCTATGAGGTGCTTCTAACCTCCCTTACACACACATGCACAAGGTTGAGTGGAACTAGCGACATAAGGCTAGACTTTCTCACTCTCCTCCCTTACATGGATCACCTAGACAGACTCTAGGGGCTAGTTGTCCATGTCCTTTTCCCATGGATCACCTAGACAAGATCTAGGGGCGAGAAGTCCATGTTTTCTCTCTCACTATTCTTTTCATGGATCACCAATGTGTGTATTCATGCTTTTTTCCTTTCTTCTCTTCTCTTTGCATTTTGTTTCCATTTACATCCTTCATCTTGTGTTAGAGAACTCCCAAATCCTCACACTCTTTGTTTTGTTGGAATTGAGATTTAGTCCTCTTTCTTACCAAATGATTCTCCATTAGTTTTTGATCTCATATCAAATCTTCTTGTGAGCATTTGTCATCAATATTCTTTAACAATTCGAAGTGGTAAACATGATACCCTATTTCAACTCACTAAAATTAGCAAGCTGAAACAGGGGGGGGCATATAGCTACCCTTGAATTTTCATCACCTTCCTTAGTAAGCATTAGGTGATTTTGTGATCTAACATGTGGTTTTGTAGGTTGTGGTTCCTAACTGAGTACTGCAGATACTGCTAGGGGCTTCATTTGACAGACTTATGGATATATCCTTTTTCAAATAATGTTTACTTTTCTGTACTTTAGCTTGCATATGCATGTAGTTTTCATATGACTGCTAAAGTGGGGGCTAAATGTAGCGTCGTAAATTGTACACACTTGCTAGGGTGGTACAATTTCACACCTAGTTTACCACCTGCCTTGGCACATTTTGCATTTTGCATTGTATTTCCCCTTTAGCACTTAATTAATTAAATTAATTAGGTCTAAGGTTCTATTTTATCATCTCCCATATCATAAAGTTGGGCCCTTTTCATTAAAGTGTGCCCCTTTCATTTTATTCCTCCGATACATCATTTAATCAAAAACCCTAATTAGGTCCTATTTCAAACTTGGGGGCTTGATTTCGAGGGTCAAAACATCTCGAAATCACCTGTAACTTCAGGATTCTCTCTAAAATCATCATATCAGACAACCATGAAAATTTGGTGAAAAGTTGTCAGGACCATGGTGCCCGGAGAGGACCATGGCACCCAGAGTGCACATGGTCTTGGACATTTTTCCCAAAATTTTAGAAGCGTGATCCAATCATAAAATAAAGCTTAACCCCAAGAAATTGGCAAGAGATTCAATCTCTAGGTCAGCCAAAAGTTGAAATTAAGACCTAGGGTTTCATATATAAGAGCTCTCTTTCTTCATTTGAAAGGATCCGATTTTGGGTTTTCAGGGACCTTCTATACAGCGAAAGAGAAGATCTTTCAAGACTTCAACAACATTCAACATCCATCTATCAAGCATTTATCAATTTCATTCATCCATTTAGGGCTTTTAGACATTGAAGAGCAATAGGGGATTACCGACTGAAGATTGGCTTGTACCCCTCCCTTGGGGTTGGGTATGATTTCATGTTGTTTTCATGTCTTTGCATAAGCTTCAATATATCACTTATTCATGCTTTAGATCACTTTGGATCTTGATTTAGAGCATTTACATTATCATTTACAAGCAATTAGGGTTTACTTTCTAGGTTGCTCTAGTTTGCTTACTTGCATTTTAGGATCTTGCACACACACAAGGTCTGCACACACAATACTTTTACAATACAACTTGGCTATTTGTGGAGGTTGAAATCACCGAAGCGGGGGTTTGACTAAGGCAAAACCCTATATAGCTGCCCACCACACCTTTTTAGATACAAGTGCAGATTTTGGGATTCAGATGACGCCGTAAGTTGCAGATTTGACGGGAGCAAACTGAGACAGAATTTCACACCAAATTTTAGAGCAAAAGACTAGGATTGGGGCGTGGGGTGCCTTGGTCCTGCCAGGACAGGGGTACTGGGCAGCCTGGTCCCTGGGACAGGTGCGCTGGGCACCCTGGTCCCTCGGTCAGACAGCAGTTTCAGCATTTCCGATAGCTTTTCAGGTTGCAAAACAGTAGTTTCCGGAGCAGTTTCAGGGGCAGAATCAGGACAGTGGCGCCCGCGCCCCCATCCTGAACATTTTCACTCAGATTTTAACCTCAGGTATGCATTTGCATTCTTGTCTTGTCCTTGTGTTTATAGCTTTCCATTGTTTAAGTTCAATTCTGTAATCTCGTTATTAGTTCATACTTGCACTTTGGGGTTAGGGATTGAAATTGCATCATTTTATATTTCAATTACAACAAAGGAATAGAAATCCTAATAGCTAGCCTATGGTTCTCTCTTCCACAAAAGGGAGTAGCCAATTGTGTGATACCTCTAGGCTCTTTTGTATTCCACAAGTGTGTGATTGAAAGTGAGATTAGGGCATGTTTGGTTAGTATCATTTTTTCCCCCACATAATAATATTAGAGAGCTATGAAAACCTATTTCTTTGGAGGAAGTTGGAAATTTTTTCTCACTTTTGCAACCTTCAAAGCTCTAGGGACAAAGAGATTTCCCTTACATTTTTGACAACTTTTGGAATATCATTTATGATGATCTACTTAGAACTATGACAAACTTATATAGATCTAGTATATGTTTTGATAAATCAAATTATACTTATATAGTATTTATTCATAAAAAGGATCAATCCTCTTCTTTATAAGAGTATAGATCTATTTGTCTCTAGAACAATACTTAAAAGATCTACTCAAAGGTTTTTGTTAACAAAATAAAACATGTCTTTAATTGTCTGATCTTCCCTAAATATAATTGGTTTGTTAAAGATCATCGAATACTAGATGCTTCTATAAAAACTCATGAAATTATATACTTAATAAATTACAACAAAAGACTAGGTATAGTCTTGAATCTTGATATATCTGAATCATATGACAGGTTTTCTTGTTCTATCTTTATTAAAATGCTCCAGAAGTCTTTATTCAAAGGTCATATCCTCAACCTAATAAAAGATTATTTTAATATGGTTAAATAATCCATCTTGATTAATGGTATTCTAAGAGGTTATTTCTCCCATGAAAAAGGCATAAGACAAGGTGACCCTTTGTCATCATACCTATACATTATTGTTTCTAAGGTCTTGGGTGTAAACTTTCAAAGAAACCTTAATTTTAAGGTGCTCAAAAGTGAAAAATTAACTTCATGCTTATTACCCTCTACTTGCAATAATTTGATTATGATAGTATCCTTTTTGGTGCCTCCATCTCAAAAGGTAGGCATTGGAATGTAAGAAAATTAAGTAGCTGAACAACTTCCTACAATAATCTTGAGAGCAGGGTGATGCAGAAATCATTAATAGCTCATTACAACAAGCTTATCAACAAATGTCTCTTCTATTAAGAAGACCCCCTGGCCAAGAAGCTTATCCAAGAGATGTTTTCTATTTTAATTCTCATTTATTAGAAAGAGTAGCTAAATTAAATTCTCAGTTAGGTGGAGGGAGTTTGACTGCTTTACCAATAGTGGAGACTCAAGCTAGAGATGTCTCATCTTATATTCCAACTAACGTAATTTCCATTACTAATGGGCAAATCTTCTTATTAGTTGATCAGGAGGGTCCAACTGAACCATAATCCATTGAAGAAACAAAAGCACCAATTACAAAAATATAATAGAAATAACAATAAATAACATTCATACAACAACACAATGATTTACATGGGGAAACCACTTTCGAAGGAAAAACCCCAAACTCCAAAAGCATCTCAATATATTATTCAACAATCAATTATAGATTACAATATACTTTCAAAGCAAGATCTTTGTAGGAGTACCACTAATCAAAGATTCAGAGCTAACACAATAGCTATAAGACTCGTACATACAACCTCTATCTCATGCACCTCATATATAGGAGATACAATACAAGAAACTATCAAATGATATTAGAAAAGAATAGGCTAAAGCCACCCAATAAAGTAGAGCAAAACATACATTAACACGTGTCCCTCCCTTTTATAGCTCATTTATCTGTCTAATATATTTTATATTTCCTATTTTAGAAGTCCAAACTTTTGGAGGCCATAACTTGTGAACCATGTGTCCGATTGATGAATCGTTTGAAGTGTCGAAAAGCTCATGAAGTGTTATATCACCTTGCTAATATTTATGCCATTTATTCCCAACTTTTAGGGTGTTTTGGAGGTTCTAAACTCCTCAAAATTAAGTTTAAACCTTTCATCACACCCCTCCAAAATGAAAACTTCAATATCTTCAAATATATTTGTGATCTTGGAACGAAATTTTATCAATATGCTTATCTATCAAACAAAACTATTTGGGGAGAATTTCACACCATTTTGTGTTCAAATGAAAACTTACTATAAATATTAACCTCATATAAATGCAAGGTGGAGGCACCATTTTCCCAACATTCTCCCACTTGTCAAACACCTTGAAAGAGAAAAAGAGAGTATCTACATAATAAATCAATTGCTAGAGGCTATTAGGCCCATAGACTCAGAACACCATCTGAAAGTTTTTATGCTCATAACCTTACTTAAATAATTTGCAACATTCATCAATTTTTTTACCTTGACCAACTTCACCCTACCATATTTGACCATATATCTGATAAAATAATACTCAAGATCAATGCATTTGGCTAGGGCATGAAATGTTAGGTTCTTAACTAGGCAAACCACACTCTGACTATACTCTTTTAAGACAAATAGCTTATGTACAAGTATGAGTAGCTAGCATATACTTTGCTTCTGTAGTGGACAAAGAAAACATAGCCTATTTCTTACTCATCCAACTAATTGCACCACCAAATTAAGTAAACACATAAGAAATGGTTGATCTTCTGCTATCAATATCACATGCCCAGTCTTATTCTACATAAACATGAAGATAAAGGGAAATCATATTTCCAACCAAATTACTATATGATAACTCAAAGAATAATCTAAGGAACCCTTCAAGTTTTGAAGACTCTTTTGACTGTATCCCAATGAATGCTACCAGGGCTAGACATATATATGGAAACAACTCCCATTGCTTGGGCAATGTCTGGTCTAGTAGAAACCATAGCACACATCAAACATCTACCTGCACTTTGTTAAGGCACTCTAATCATGTCTTCCATCTCTGATGGGGATGTAGGACAATCGGCAACAAATAATTTCATTCCAACTATAAAATAAACACACAATTATCTACAATCCTACATGTTGCACCTCTGTAACACTGATTTCACATACTTACTCTAGCCTAGCCATAACTTTATATTCACTATGTCTCTTCTAATTTGCATCCCAAGAATTTTCTTTGTTGAACCAAGATCTTTCCTTTCAAATTTAGCAACAAGCTGAGACTTTGGTTATGAAATCATACACTTCCCTTTACAAATGAATGATATATCATCAACATACAATGCAAGTATAGGAAATGATCACCATCAAATTTATAATAAAAAGAGTGGTATGATTTAGAATGGTCAAATCCCAAACTCAACACATATTTATCAAATTTTTGGCACCACATCCTTGGACTCTATTTAAGGCCATATAGATATTTCTTTAATATATAGACCAAATTACATTTACCTTTCACCTCATAGTGCTCTGGTTGTGTGATATAAATATCCTCCTCCAAATCATCATGAAGGAAAGCAGATTTCACATCCATTTGATCAACTTCTAAATTATAAGTAGCAACAATAGAAAGAAAAAATCTAATGGATGTCATTTTTCCAACAAAAGAAAATATCCCACCATAGTCAACACCCTCAACCTGAGAGTAGCCTTTTGCAACCAGCCTTGCTTTATACTTCTCATTGCTTCCATCTGAACCAATATTTTTCTTGAACACCCATTTGCAACCAATAGGGTTCCTTCCTTCAGGCAATGGTACAAGATCCCATGTATTGTTTTTCTTCAAAGCTACCATTTCTTCTTCCATATAAATCTTCCAGGATTTTGCATCATTCATAACCAATGTCTCTTCTATAGATCTAGGTTCATTCACATTAGTATTCAAAGAAAAAACACATCTCAAATAATCGGGTGAATACCTTTTAGGTGGTTGTCTATGACTTATAGACCTTCGAACAAGCTAAGTTGGACGATCTTCCTCCTCTTCTAAATATTTAGAGCTAGATGAGCTCTCCTCAACTTCTTGCCTATCTAGGGGTCTCGATTCAACTATTTTAGGCATAGAAAGAAATTAATCACATCTTCATGTTTAGTCTAATTTGGCTGCAATGTAACAAAATGAGACTTAATTTCTCTCAAAATAACACTCCTATTATGTATTACCTTCTATGAAATAAGGTCCCAAACATTGTATCATTTGACACCATAATTATATCCAATGAAGGTACATTTCATAGCCCTGTTCTCCAACTTTGTTCACTTCTCCTTTGGAACATGTGCACATACCTTACAACCCAAAACTCCAAGATGTCTCAATTAAGTTTTATGAATAAACTATACTTCCATAAGAATTTTATCAACAAGAGCTGATGTAGGAGACCTATTAACTAGGTACCAAGCAGTTTTAATAGCTTCATCCTAAACTTTTTGTTCTGGACCAACACCACTTAGAATACTTCTAGCCATCTCCATCAATGTCTTGTTCATTCTTTTTGCAACTCCATTCAATTGTGGTGAATACGAATTTGTCCTTTGTCTATTAATGTTAGATTTTACATAATCTATGAAAATAATTAGAGCTAAATTCATTGTCATTATCAATCCTCAAAGATTTAATTTTCTTTCGAGTCTACACCTCATCCATTGCTTTAAATTCTTTAAATTGACTAAAAAATTCATATTTTCTCTTTAAAAAATGTATCCATATCCTACTAAAATCATCAATACATAGAACATAATATGTGGATTTTCTAATCAAAAGAACATCTATAGGACCAAATACATCAGACTGAATAAGATCCAAACACCAGAAGATTTATGAGAACTCAAGTAAAATTGAACACATTTCTATTTTCCATAAATGCAATGCCCACAAAAATCAATTCAAGGTTACAATCATTCAAACCTTCAACAAGGTTTTTATTTTTCAAGGTTCTTAGACTCTTTTCTCCAATGTGGCCTAGTCTCTGGTGCCATAACATAGTCTTCTTTGTAGGTAACTTTTCTTCAAAAGAAAGAATGTCCTTTGGTATGAAAAAGTCATGTCCATCCATTGAAGGTGTGTTGGTTAATAGATTCTATTCCCTTAAAAATATAACAATATGACTCCTAGCCCTAGTTTAGAGAACAAACTATTAACAATAGTTAGAGAATTTGTGTTTTGTTTTGCAACTTTCTTCTAAATTTGAGAGGTACAACTCCCTCTTATGATATAAATTTTGGTTTTCTTGGGTGTGCTTTTAACCAAAAAGTGGGAAACGTAAAACTTTTAACCAAAAAGTTATAAAGGAGAGGTAATTAACCACAAAGATAAAGGTTTTTTTTTCTAGATGATTATCAACCAACCATTTCCATACAATACTCATGCAAAGATGAACATTATACAACAATGAACAAATAGCAAGAAACAAGTCTTTAAAAAACTCATCATATTAAAACTTGAACATAAAATATCCACATAAGAATAATGCAAAACTTATCTACTATAGCACAAAGTCTATTCTAAATCCCCCCCTCCACACACTTTTTCTACTTCTTGTTTCCTTATATATCTAAACCCCTTTTCAGTTTTCAAGAAACGGTTTCGTCGAGAGTAATGGTCTTGAAAATGACCATTTTAAATATGATTATAGATAAAACCAAAAAATACTAAAATTAACACTAAAACCTATATCATAAATAGCTACCAAATTCACACTTCTTCTTCATCAGGCACTAGGTTCTGACTGACAATTTGGTTGTCATTCATCTCAGCCTTTGTCTCCTCTTCTATAAGTACCGAGAGAACTGCTGAAAATTAATCCTCATCTTCTATGAGTTCCTAAGAGAGGTCGGTAATTTCAAAGAGGATATCATCTTGCATATGCTCGACGTCTAGCTATATCAAGGGACCCTTTCCTTTAAGAACCATTTTCTTTGTTGTCTCAAAAATTAATCACTGGGATTTCTTCTAGTAGTTATTTCTTCTTGAAAAAATTATTCATGAATTGTAGCTTACTCAGTAATTTTTCTTAATAAGGTAATAGTCTTTCTATATCTGGCAAAATCAGTTTGTTGTTTCCATGCAAGAGCATGTACCCCTTGGATGAAATTTCGTTGCTTGTTTTCTGACTAATTCAAATTTTGATTATCTTCTTGACTCAAAAGAAAGATGGTGGGCTAAATCACATTTTGAGCATGTTACTGCTAACTAAACTAAAAAAGAAATTACAATTAGCAATAGCATGCTCATAAGTTGATTCAGCCCACCATCTAGATAATTTAGAATATCTTGGATAATCAAATGGTAATAAAAATTTGATTACCATCTTCCTGACTTCTTTTGTACATGTAAAGAAAGATAATGTCTCTAGATGGTGGGTTGAATAAAATTTCGAGCATGCTATTGCTAATTGTGATTTTTTAACATTGCATTCTATAAGAATAGGGTCAAATTAGATAACAGTGGCTTCTTCCTATTTAGCACAAAATAAAATCATCACTTGGAATGCTAATGCAATGAGGAAGAAACTCACCAACCTTCAAACTGTCAGCCTTTCTAATTTCATCTCCATACATATATGATTTATCAGCATCAAAGGTAACAAGAAGATGAAAAGAAGACATGTGAAACTGTATGACATCCTTTTAGCAAAAATGATTCATCTCTTTTTGAAACTTTTTAGGATCTCCATCAAGAAATTAAAAAGATGAGTATTCAGGTTGCATGTCTACCACTATGTGAGGATTTTATTGTTCCACTTCTTCTACACTAACTAGATTTCCTAAATTTTCCTCAACTATTTTATATGTTGAATTTTAATCATCCATTGTTGAATCATTGAAAACAAAAACTTCCATGCCTGGATTATGATTCAAAAATATTTTTTCAACTTCTTCAATTTTTTTTTACCTTTTGACTCACTTCATTAATATCAAAGGTAAAATTTTCACATTCAAGAGAAAAGAAAGTGTAGATATGATGTCATTCATACCTTTTTCCATGCTATAGGGATCGTTGTGTATGCATCTATTTAAACTTCAACAATATGACCATTTTCATTTAAAACTCCACACTTGGAGTCATCATACGAGCCCCTCAAGAACTAATTTAGGATAAAGGCAACATTGTGTCTATCTTGGAATGAATCTTCTTCTTTAGGAGATAAATTACTGGGCTTAGCCAATGTGCACACATAGTCTTGTTTACGAAGAATAGATAATTTATAAGAACCTTTTTCTTAATGTTTTCATTTTTCCTTAAGAAACCTTAACATTTCTCTTGTTAAGGCCTTTGAGAAAATAGTATCTATGGTACAAATGTCTTAACAATAGCGTAGATTTGTAATCTTTAGATGGATGTAATCTTTTCTTTTCATCCTAAGATATACTTTCTTTAAAATAATTCCAAAAAGAATGGAGTACCTTGTCATCTTAGGATAATATTTCTTCAATTGTAGGTATAGGCCGTCTGAATTGATTTCTTGCATTTGTCTAGTGATGAACCATATTTTTTGGATTTTAAATTAAACAAGATCGCCAACCTCCATTCTTGGAAAACCACAAATAGTTATTCAAAACAAGAAGGCTCTGATCTTTCTACTTCCCTAGCAGAGTCACCAAAAATCTATTGGTTAATAGTTTGTTCGCTAATCTAGGGCTAGGAGTCATCTTGTTATATTTTAAAGAAAAAAAAATTTGTTAACCAACAAGGTGACACCCTCAAATATTCTAACAAAGTATCCACAAATTTACTTTTTACACAAGTCCTATTACACTCAACATTGTATGCCTCTAGCTTATACAAAGAGTCAAATCTGACACCTCTAGCAATCACCATAGCACACTTACATATTTTACATCTTGCTTTAGAAAAGACAACTTGCACACCTGTATCTATTAGTTTTCGCATAGATAATAAATTTCATTTTCATCCAGGGATATGCAACACACTGCCAGTCCCTTTTATTATACCATCAAGAAACATGATCCTAACTTTACCATGACTAACAATATCTTAATGAGAATCATCACCCAATTACACCTTACCTCCATTAAATTTTTCATATTTAGAATACCAATATATATTGGAAGTCATATGAAAAGATTCACCTGGGTCAATTAACCATGCATCATTACCTACATGGGTAGCCAAAGGCACAATGAATACATCACCATCTTCCTTCTTGGACTTAGAATCAAAATTTTACTTCTTTTTCTTCTTATTTTCTTGTTTGTAGTCCTTACAGATGTGTCCTAGTTTACCACAATTCTAGTAGATAATTTGGAATTTCTAGAAGATTTTGATCTCCCTTTGGACTTGGATTTATTGCGCTTCTCATTCTTCTTGCCTTTTTCCTTAGGTGTTCCACTAATAGCTAGGTCTTCCTTAGAATTTAATGGATACTTTCCTCTACATCTCTTCACCAAGTAGGGAACCCACCGAATATTTAAACTTCAAAACAATAGAAGTACTATTGATAGCCATAATAAGAGAAATCTATGAATTAGGCAAAGATCTAAGTAAGATCTAGAATATCTCATCCTCGACTATCTTAACACCAATAGATGCTAATTCAGCCACCAACATATTAAATTATTCTAGGTGGTTTGTAACTCATCCACTCTCTTCCATTCTTAAGGGATACAATTTATTCCTCAATAAAATATGATTTAATAAGGATTTTTCTTGATACATTTCATCAAGCGTAGTTCATATCTTCTGTTCAAAGTTTTCCTCATCGGCATTGATCAAAATAGAGTCTACCAAGCATAGTCTGATTAGAGCTTTAAATTTTCATTTTATAACATCATACTGAGTACCCATAGTAGGATCTTTAGGTCTTGAGACATCTTCATCAACAACATCCCAAAAATCTTGATCTATTAGAAAATCTTCCATCTTTAGCTTCCACATCTCAAAATTTCTTCCATTAAATTTCTCCACCTCTATTCTCCCTAACAAACTTGACATCTAAAAATTCTTGCAACAAGATCAAAAAGTGTCATCTACACAATCTTGCACTCAAATCTAGATTACTTCAAAAACCCCAACAACCCAGAACTGAAACAAAAGGTGAAGTGGCTCTAATACCACTTGTAAGGAAGTTATGTAGTGGAAGAACTTCCTACACTAAGCTTGAGAGGAGGGTGATGTAGAAACTTTTACATATTGTTACAAAATTTACAAAAATTTAATAGAAATAACCATAAATAACATTCATACAACAACACAGTGATTTATGTGGGCAAAACCCTTCCGGGAGAAAAACCCCACATTCAAAAAATAGCTGAACATATTATTCAACAATCAATTACAAATTAAAATATACTTGTAGAGAAATATCTTCAAAGGAGTACCACTAATCAAAGATTCAGAGGTAACTCAATAGCTATAAGACTCTTACACACAACCTATATCTCATGCACCTTATATATAGAAGATACAATACAAGAAACTATCTAATGATATTATAAAACTATAGACTAAAACCACCAAATAAACTAGATCTGACCTTATCTCCATTCTAGATTCCCTATGACATGTCAAAAAGAACATCAACACATGTCCCTCATTTTTATAGCTCATATATGTGTCTTATGCATATTGTATCTCCTATTTCAAGAGTCCAAACTTCCAAAGGCCATAACTTGTGAACTATATGTTTGATTGACAAATTGTTTGATGCACTAAAACGTTTATGCAATTCTCTATCAGCTCATAAAATACTATGCCATTATTGCACACTTTTCAAGGTGTTTCAAAGGATCTAAAATCCTCAAAATTAAGTTTAAACCTTTCATCACTCCCCTCCAAAATGGAAACTTTAATAACCTTAAATATAGTTGTGATCTAGTGAGGAAATTTTACAGGTATGCTTATCTAACCAACTAGAAGATTTGGGGAGAATTTTGCACCATTATGTGCTAAAATGAAAACTTACTATAAATAGTAACCTTATCTAAATGCAAGGTGTAGACACCATTTTATGAATATGGAAGACAACTCTTAATAATTACCCTAAAGCCTTTGGGTAGTATATAGACTACAACAAAAGTAATTTTTGTTTTTTTTAACATTAAGAACTATCACATATAAAAAAACTAGTACCTTAGAATGCCATTGTGTTGATTTACTTGATACCTATATTCACCTACCTCTAATCAATAGAGGCCCTCCTAATTAGTTTTGGATAAGCATAGTTGAAATATTTCATTCATAATATAGTTGTGTGGAGAATAAAACTTCCCATTCAAGTAGGTAAATTGATTATTGTCAAAGCCTCTATTTAGAATATACATGTTTACTATCATTCGCTATTCAAGATTTCAGCTTCCAGCTCTAATATGATTAAAAACATTTAGAGAAATATTATTTTAAAAAAAACTAAAGAACATTATACGATGGCTCCTACTAACTAAGAGACTATGTGCCTCTCCAGAAGACTCAAAGATATGGGAATAAGGAAACTTCAATATTTTAATAAAGTCTTTCTTGTCAAATCGGGATGGAAGAAATTTGAGGAAAATAAAGAGTGGGCCCGTACATAATAATAGTTAAATATATGAAACATCTCCCCAAAGGATCTACCAAGTGGAACAATATTTTTAAAACTGGAAACATTCTAAGAAAAGGAATCCAATGGAGTGTTAAAGATGGAAAAAGGAATGATTTATGGAATGAATCCTATAGGGAAGGTCCTCCTTTATTATATAATAAAAAATTTAACCATCTTAAAGAAATTCTTAGTAGAATTAATGAAAAGTCTAATCATGGTTATATTAATTGGGAGGAAGCAAGACCCCATTGGAGAGAAAAATGGGAGTAAATAAGGACAAATTTTGAGGAAAGAAAAGATAGATATCAAATTCTATACCATTCTACTCAACCGCTTTAGGAATATATCATATACATTACCCCTTGTTCATCTTTGAAGAAAGACGATTGAATTTGGACCCGTATATCTTTAGGATGCTTCTCTTTGAGATCTACTTATGTATTACAAAAGAAAAATTATCAATTTCATAACTTCATTTGGAACTTGAACTAGAACACTCGTTTGATCCCTAAGATCAATTGCTTATGGTAAACTAGAGCTGACAAAAATATCCTAGCTATAGATAATCTATATAAAAGGGGTTTCCAATTCATAAATTATAGATGTAGTTTATGTTATAAAGCTAAATAATACATTGATCATCTAATAATATATTTTCACTATTAAATAAAAGTCTGGCCTAATATTCTTCAATCCATCACTTTTCAATGGATTTTTCCAAATTTTGTGAAAGACTTCAAGATTAACTTCTATCATATCCCTTCATTATCCCATAACATCATATAGGATTTATGGAGACAAATTCCACCTATTCTTGATTGGGGCCTCTAGAAAGCCATTATAGACTCCCATAGCTACCTTATAGAAAGTATTGATTTAGGAGCATAGATATTAATAAGATTTCATTTAATAGAGTTTTCAAAATCCTCAAAAACAACAACCAAAATATCCTTGTACCTAGAATATTTGATGTCATTAACTTTGGTTAGGTTCTACAAAGTAAAAATTCCACTCAAAATCACTCTCCACTGAGCTGACAACAAATTAAGCCCCTTAACCAGGGTGACCAAGGGCAATCCTGGGCCTGTTGGGAGTGGGGGAGTGTTAAGAGATCAGTATGGAAACTTTTTTTCGATGATGGAATTCCCCTTCAGCTCCCAATCCAACCACATAGCTGAAGCCATAGGAGCATTCCAAGTCATTGATCTTGCTAGAAAATTGAACATCAAAAGTATATAGATATAGGGGGACTCAAAAAATATTATCGAACGTCTTCTAGGAAATCCCCCCCCCTCATGGACCATTAAAAGTTAAATTGATGAAGCAAAATCCCTTCTTTCCAAATTTAAAAATGTTAAAATCTCACATCTATTTAGCAAGGCAAATGTAGCGGCCAATTATTTTGCCAACAAAGGAGTAAAATGCACTAGCCTGTGGACGTGGCACTCCTACAATGATCTAGAAGTGAATGTTAAAGCATTATTAGGCTATGATGTCATGCATGGAAAATTTTTCATTTAAAACAATGATTAAGTGGACAAGAGAAGGGTACTATTTCATTCACTATAGTGACGGTGTCTTAATTACTTTTACAAGTTCGAAGGAGTGGCACGTTTTGTGGGTACCTTGGTTCTGTTGTAGGATTTCTACTAAGTTTATCTTCTTTGCTATTGCAAACAAAGAAGTCTGTGAAAAAATGAGGGTTAGCAAGAAGAGGGTGGAGCCTAAAAGATGTGAAAAGCACCAGAATAACTAGAAGGTATGTTGATAAATTGATAGAGGTGGGTTGAAACCTTTCCTGCAGAAACTTCATGGCACTAACCCTAACATTGTGAAGTATTTTGTCAAAAATTGGAAGGAGGAAGGTATCATTCTCTCTGGAAGAAAAGTGATAATTAATGAGCATCTTATTGAGGAAGTCACTAGCCTTTCCACAAAGGGGATGAAGTTATTTCTTCATAGAAAGATCTCTGATGAAGCAATTATCAAATTTTTGAAAATCGATGAGGAAAGGGAAGCATCGGTTAAAGTTTTGAACAACTATTTTGAGGTCGGTACCATTAAGAAACTATGGAGGGAGGTACTAAGGGTGGTAATGGAATACATTACTGTGGATGGTAGGTTCACTAGAGTCTACGGCTACCATTTTGTTCTTCTCAACCACTTCTAGTACAAGGTTAGGGTTTCTTTCCCCTACTATTTGTTGTGCTCTCTAAAATATTATATTCTGGAACATCATAAAAGCCCTACGAATTTCATTGTCCTACATATTGATCTTATTTAGCTCTTTCATGAGCACTTTGCTAATATGCTTGCCCCATCTAATCTGATTTCCACCCTGGACTCGAAATGGTATGATACTAAAACTAGTGTGTCTGAGGATAATTTTGATTGGGATTCTGATTGGGAAGAGGAATACTCCCCCCTTTAAGGAGGCTCTTAAAAGGTCCCCTTTAAGAAGGGCTTCAAGTAAACAAGATCTCTCTACGAAAACCCAATCCAAAGCTAAAAATAAAGTGATGGCCCCTCCTAAGTATAAATTGGTTTCTTACTCTCAAGGCTCATCAAAAGACTCCTTTGATGTCTCTAATCCATCTGAAGGATCCCACTCTTATTACCCTACCACTGACAGAGAGAATAGGCCTAGATTCCTTAGAGACTTCAAACCTGAAGAGAATTACTTTAAACCAGACAAGGAATTTCTAGATGATATCTTGGCAACTGCCAGAAATGGTGTAGTGGTCCTCTTTAGGGTTTTTAGATGGGTCTTTAATGCAATTAAAGACATTAACTTAAATAATATGGTATTGTCTAGCAAACTAGATGAGTTGATAGAAAAAGGGTAGCCTCAAAATGTTGAAGGGGTAGTTTGGACTGAAGAAGAGAAGCTATTGATGACAGAGTGTCCACAAAGAACCATGGGACTTATGGAAAAGATGAAAAAGAAAATGAGAAAAGGACAATGCAACTTGAAGGGGAAATTAGTAAAATTAGGGAAACAATGAATGTCATTATGAAGTAGAGCCATAAGATTGTGAAGAACTATGTGACTGCTATGAATATGTTGGTGGATAAGTTGGACAAGTCCTAGCAGGGTTCCTTGATCATGGACCTCAATGCTGATAGAGGAAAAGGCCAGAAAAATGAATCTCATCCCTCCAAGAGAACCAGAGCCAATTTGAAGAGAAAGGTAGACACCTCCAATAAGGAGTTCCAGGACTTGAAGAAGGCAACCCAAGAGATCAACATTGTGGAAACTCAAATAGCTGAGATTTTAAAATATTTAGGGTAATGTTCCTTAGGTTTTAGCTTCTGTTGTTTTTTTATTTGGCATGCTGTATTTTTATTTGTTCTACAACTTTTTTGTTTTGGTGAACTTTGGCTGTTTATTTTATTTTATCCTATAACTCTATGGTTTTGGGTCCTTGTAAAACACCTTTTTCCCTAATCAAAAGAAAATTAAACCCCTAAGAATTTTTTTATCTGTCTATGCAAAAATGCTATCTGTCATGTTAATTTACTAAATGAGAATTATGTCTAATTTTTGATCTACAATACAAGTATTGATAAGGTCTTTTTTACAAGGACTATTAAGTTCTTTAATGGGGAATCAATAGGGCTTTATTGATAGAATAGGAGTTGATCACCTTAAAAAACTTTTATTTTTTCTAATTTTTTAACCCTAAAAGGTTTCCTATTTTTGTTTTCCTATGGTAACCTCACGAGCCAACTCATGAGCTCTTGTGTTTCTTTGTGAGGATTTTCTTTGTTTGTTCTCACCTCATACATTTTCTTTTCTCTTCTTTTTTATTGTCGATTCAATTTAGCATATTATTCTTCATTTCTATTCAACTTTTTGAAAGGAGAAATTCTAGTGTTAGTGCCATATCAAAGAAGAGATAATAAATCTTCAAAATCCTTACTACCTTAAGATTTAACAAGCTTTTAATGCTAGAAACTTTTGTTTTAGAGGGGATAATAAAAGTCGATCTAGTTTTACCTAGTTCTATTTCTCCATCCTCCAAAGACTAAGTAATAATGTTTTTATCTTCTTCAAATGTATGAGTTATATTGATACAATATCAACATTTGGTACAACTTCTTCTACACATTGTTATATAGCTTCCATTTCATTTTGAAGAATATTTAAATCTAATTATATAGGTATTTTTTCCCTCCTGGTTTCCTTTATCTTCTTATTTTGCATTTTTTGTTGAACAATAATATTGTCCACAACTTTAATTATATTAGCTCTATTATTCTTAAAGAAATCCCTTTTCTCTAAGATTATAAGGTGTGAAACTATTTCATTATCCTCAACAGAGCCAAGAATTAAGTCCTTCCTTGAAATAGAGGAGTTTTAAATCTCTAAAATCTCATCTTCCTTTTTGTTAGGATTTGAGGACTTTATTCTTTCTAGAAATTTTATATTTTTCTAAGAATTTTCTCAACTCCTTCCTTCCTTGAAATAGAAAAGTTCTATTTCTATAAAATCTCATCTTCTTTTTTGTTAGGGTTTGAGGAATTTATTCCTTCACGACTTTTTATATTTTGAATTTTTCTACAACAATCACTTTGGTGGTCGTATCTACGAAATAATTTTTAAGTAAGCCATAGCGTTCTCATATTCAATAGGTTGATTGCATCTCTCAAAATGAGATTTTAAGGTTCATAGAGGAGGTCAACACAAATTTAACTGCAACATTAACATAAATTCTCACAAAAACCAAATGATATTTATCCACTTCTAACATGTGACCCAAATTATTTGCAATATCATGAAAACTTGATAATTACAAAGCACAAGAGGCAAGCTTGATAGGTGAATCCAAAGTTTAGTTACAAATTTTAGATCAATAGAAGTATCAAAGCTTGTTTTTCACTTTCTTTTAGTTTCCAAATTTAACTTTGGCATTTCCTAACTTGATCTACATTTGGTCTATAGGCTAGAAATTTACCAAGAAGGGAAACATCTGAACCCGTCATTGCACAACGTGCAACAAATCATCTAGAACCTACACTTGTGAGCAACTAAATTTTTCACTAGAGAATATTTTAAGCCAACTAGCTTCTCAACATAAAACACAATGTATTTTTCACAAAAAGAAGGAAACAAGGAAATAAGGCAGGGAAACTACACCCTTGTCCTGATCTGACTTCCCTTCGCTTTACAAAATAAAAAAATATTGACTCCCAAGGATGACCTTGAAGTAGCAACATTTAGCACCACTATCAAGGCCATGACAACAAACCCTTAGAACTATATTAGGAAATTCAAAAATGTAGAGTGGGCATTCATACTCTGTTGTTTGAACATACATCTAAACAACACGAATAAAATATTTACTTTTACGTTACTTTTGCTTTGTAATTAACTCACTTATTTTCCATTTTTAAAGAGAGGTCCATCTATATTTCTCTTACTAAGTAATGGATTAAATTTTAACACATGAACCATTTAAGACTAATTTTACAACTTTGAAAATTTTATGTAATTTTGTGTTATACAATTTATTCTCTTGGTTATATGATTGAAACCCCAACAAATATATTAAAGAAATTGAATATTACAAATTAATGAAAATGTTCTAGAGAAAAAATTTGTTATAGTAAGATTTCATTAGCTTGTAACAAATTAGTAGATGCTACTTAAGAAAGATTATAGGAATACTCATTTCATAAATTTTATTTCTTCCATTTAATAATTTTAAAAATATATTTTTAGGTACAAAATTTTAGAAATATGTATAAAAAAATAAAATAGAATGAAAATAAGGTATACATAATTTATAATTTAATTTTTAGATTGTATAGATGGATAGCCGTCAGGTTTCCATGCCGTTTTGGATTTTATATTGCCATGAGGGTAGAATGGTTGGGACAAAATAACTAGATGAAACATTGCAAGGCAGCCTAGGTTAGGTTTCGTTGGTGGATGGGTACTCAAATCATTGTCGTTCTAGGCAGAAATCAGATATGGAGTGCATGCTCCCATCGTCGTCTAGACTGACATTTATAATATGCTGGCAGAGCATTTCTCATGCCGTGTCTCTCCCGCTGCCTTGCATGCCAACAGCCGTGGCGCATTGTGACTCTGGAATCAATGTGTGAGTCAGCCATACTCAGTTCTGCCCACCTCGTTACACTCTTGCCCCTGCCTTCGGCAAAACAAGGTGATAGCAGGCTGGACACTCTTGGTAGAGCGGCATCCTATTCAGAATTTAGCACAACTTCGATCTCTAGTGACGATCTAGAGCAGACAGAGATTTTGTAAATCATTATATGTAAGCTCCCTTATGTTTCTATGGTTGAATGAAAATAAGCTATTCTATAGTAATAATGCCCATGGATTTTCTTACCTAGAAGTGTACGGATATATTTACAAGATTGACTATCAGTTTGCTATTTATGCGTGTAACTATGAATTCCTTTTAATTGTGTAAAGCATTTTGTCAAAATAGTAGATTATTTAGCGCTATAGTCATATTGATTGACCATTATGGCTGTGAATATATATATATGCAGTGTTACTGGTGTATTGTATTGTTCAACAACTCTGGCAATGTGTTAGCATATCCAATATCTCTAGCACTTTTATTGACCATTAGGCCTATGATTTTTCTTAGGGTTTTTGGCAGGCTGTTTTTCTCTTTTGGTATGGAGTGATTTGTCTAGGTTTTGTTAGGGCACAATAGTTGACAATGTTCAAATACAGTCATCAATTGTTTATCTAATATTTTAGCTAAAAACTTATCAATCTTTACTTTCAAATATCTAAACAAGTTGTATTTTATAAGAAAATATAGAGCACCAGCACCGTTATTATGTTGAGGATTAGAATCAGAAACCAGTGGTTTCAAAACTGGAGCTATAGTTCTCTCTTTATTTATTTCTGTAATTGCCCATGATAATTCGATGTATTATATTTTTATTGATCATAAAGAACAATGATGTATCACAAAAAAGAGTCTTGTATGCTGTAGAAGGCATTCGCTGTTGAGTGTCGGAGAAGAAAGTGACAAAATAAGAATACATGGAATTATCATGGGTGATTGTAAAAATAAATAAAGAGAGAAATTTTGTTCTTATTTTTGCACAGATATAAATAAAGAGATTTTTTTTTTGATTCACAATATGATAATGGTGTTGGTGGTATGTATTTTTTTGTCAAATATTTCTAATTCTGATATTTCTTTGTATAGATTGATTAGTTATTTATTGAAATATTAGCTAAACAATAGGTGGGTAAATTCAAACATTAGAGAACTACTATGTCTCACAAAAGCTTAAACAAGTAAATTCATATCAAAATGAAACAATAGCATGTCAAAAAACATTATAAAAATAACCTAGATAACTGTTCACATATCTTCAAAATTTTGAAGAGAGTTTTTTTCTCAAAACTGATGAGACTAATATGCAATGCTAGATCCTCTATTATTTTGTTTAACTTATTGTTGAATACTCATTTACTATTATAGTTTCTGTTTCGTAGGATATACCTCCCATATTTGTGATATTTAAGATACATTGAAGGCTCATGTAAAGCTGTAAAGCTGTCTCCATTCAAGTGTTGGGGAGAAACACCTAAACCAATCGACATAGAAAATATGAAAATATGATGTTCTACTGCAAAACCCAATTTTTATTAACTTCAATGAAATGGCTTACATTCTCTATCTTTTAAATAGATATTTGGAAGGACGACGTTGTTTCCAGAACAATCTTTGACTAACTTTAGAATTTCTAGACTAATCCAATTTCATAGATATTTCTACATGATTCATTCATTGCTGGTTGGTGGGAGAAACTTCTAGATGGTTGGTGGGAAGTTCTGCTTTATTGAGTGGGATTAATTTGTGCTCTCCAACACTTCCCCTGAATTTCTACCTTGAATGCTTCAACATTCACAAATCTCAAATTTGCAAACTAAATCAATAACTCCATTCACAATCCATTTTCATGCAACATTTTATACATTCATTCTTTCTTTTTTTTCCAACATGTCTTTTCACAATGATTCTTCAAAACATGAATACTACAAAAATGTATTTCCCAACACTTGTCTTTTGTATGTCCTTCCAGATTACAATGTGATCACTATGTCAACATTGCATAATTTCCATTCCTTGAATTGGTTTTCTTTTAGTTGCAATATCTATATCATTCTCTCTGTTACCTATGTTATACCCAGTGCCTTGATACTTTGTCCTCATTCCTTGTTCATGCTTTCATAATCATTGACCTTTATAACTAACTAACTTCCTTTCAATTTATTGTGAAATGACAAACTAACTTCCTCTCAATTTATTGTGAAATGACTCTGAGTGCTAAACTTTCTACATTGTAGAATACAAATCTAGCTAGAGAAGAGAAAACAAAACTTGGAGTAGAAAACAGAACAAAGAATAGAGAAAAAGAAACCCTATTAATTCATTACATGATTGCCTTATTTGTGATGGAACTATGGCTTCCCATAAATTACAGACATGAGACAAGTGCATGCGCTAACAGTGAGGTGACTTGATAAGATTGGCAATTTTCCCTTTCATTTCCTTGCTTGCCAGGCCTTTACCATCGTATTGTCTTACATATACATATATGGAAATAAATTAATTAAAGTCCTACAATATTGATGGTTAAAAGGAAAACTATGAATTTTTAAAATAACCCTTTTAGTAGCTACTTCAAATTTTAGTTCTCATTATTATTACGATACATTTTTCTTATGTTTATGTCTATGCTTCTCTTTCCTCTTTTCTCATTGTTCAGATGATAGTTGGCATGTTATGTATAGAATCGAGAATCAAATTCTATAAATCATCGCCCATATCCCACATATTCAATCCACAAAGCAGGTTAGTAGGGTCGGAGGCATGCCATTAATTCTAGCAACTAGAATTATTCTCTGTTCTACCTAGAGCTTCCCTTCCATTCCGAAGATCCCGCAAAGAATGAAAGAGAGACAAAGGTTTGATGCTCAAAGTTGTGCCTAGGGGAGACTCTTTGATTGCTAGTTGAAACCTATCCCTCTCCACTAGTCAAGGTACTAGTCTCCTCCAATGGCATACTCCTATCTCTTGCTTTTGAATCCAAGGTAGGCATCTAGGTAGCAAATACATTTGAAAGGAGAGGAGCATTTGGGCATGAAAATACTCCTCTATCTAGATTGGCAAGGCTAGGCCCCTATACTATCTTGATTTGGCAGATGGAGTTCATTCAAAGGTACGGAACAAAGTTTAGGTATTAGTTGGGAGTTAAAAGAAGCATTGCTTGAACTAAGCTAAGTCCAATTTTAGTAAACTAGAGAAATCTATGTAGAAGACGTAGAGAAATGTCATTTTCAAGTTTCTTATCTTACTTTGTTTTAGTTATTTTATTGTTTGAATTAAAGTCTAATCAAATCTGAACCAAGGCTAGGTAGGGGGTATGGTAGGCCATGGAGTCCCCGATGATACTCTTCCAGAGATCCTTCGTGGGTTGTAAAGAGACCCCATAGAAATCAAGGCTTTCAGAAATCGGTGTGTTTTCAAACTCCGCATTCATATCATATGCCCTTGAATGCACAGGGAAAGAAGAATCAGACCTTTCAAAGGCATTCCTAGCTAGGTTCTAATGCTCAGGCCGTAAGCTCTTGAAAATAATTAAGCTTGGACTCCTAGGCCAAGAAAGAGGCAACATGCCCAAATAATATCACAATCTTAGTTAGGGTTCAGAAATGCTTTCCATCCAATGAACCTTTGGTTGACAAAACAAGAAAGCTTACCCTTTAGCTGCACCTACCTTGCCTTTCAGGAGCACCAACGTATCGGGTTTTAAAAAACCATCATTACATCGATTGACTCCTAACTTTGTATGCAAGGATCAGAAATGTAGTGGGAAATCCATGGGTAGTAAAAATTTTGTTCTACCTTCCAAATCCATGAACCCCACGATTGCCTAAGTCAAATAAAATGCCCTTTTTGCACAATGGTGTGGTATAGGTGAGAATAGAAAAGACATAATCTCTTGGTGGATGTCCTGATTTCTAGGTTTGATCACAATCAGACAGTTGTAGAATGATTTCTTTCTTCTAGATTGTGTTGACTCGTCCCTAAAGAGAGCAATCACGGAAGGTTATCCTTTGTTCTTCCAAGGGTCATCATTGAAATTTATAAATTGGAAACCAGGCTTTGACCCAACGAAACATAGATTTGAGAAATCCCCTATTTGGTTGTCTTTAGTGGGCCTCCCATTTGAGTTTTGGAGTCGGAAGGCTTTGCTAAAAATAGGAGATGCTTTATGATCCCTAGGGGGTATTAAGGAGGAATTTCTGAAAGGTCTTAAAGGAGATGTACCAAATATCGATGTGGAGATTGACTTTAAAAAAGCCTTCTATAGTGACCTAGAAATTATTTCAGAAATTGGCAGATGGAAATAGAAAGTGAGAAGGATGGGAAAGGAAATCCCTGGCAAACGTATCCTTCAAAACCAAATAATCAAAAATAGCTCAATGGTAGCATCAATGGGTGCTATCCACCTCACATACCAGCCTGAAGAGAGAACTACTTCAGAGCAAGAAGGTCAGAAGTTGTTAAGGGTTCAGGATAATCTATTGGCTCCAACTACAATGGTTGCAGATGAGGTAGGCAAGAATGTTAGTCAGCAGTTTCAAGATAGAGACCATGTTCCCTCTCTAGTGCCTTCAGCTCCTCTAGACCCACAGATGCTTCACACTCCTAGACCAAATGACCTCCCTAAAGAGACTCAAGGTGAGTTGATGCATTGCAGTATAGGTATGGTTTCCCCAACTTCTCTTCCTTCTCCTTTTAGTTGTCCTCCCCTCATTCTCTCCCTGATTGTTAAGATGCAGTCTCCAAAAGCAGTTAGAATTTTGTTTGGTAAAAAAAACTCCTTCCCTAACCATAGGAGCTTTAAACATTTTTTCCTAGCCTCCTATTAAGGTCCCAAAATAGAAAAATAGTTTAACGCAAAAAAAGCATAAAGGTTCCCTTTAGCAAATTAAACCTAACGAAAAACCCATGCAAATTTCTAAAATCCTACCAAAAGAGGAGGTCATTGAAAATGATCTTAAAGCTGATTTGGACAAGGACCATGAGCCTCTTCTATCTGATGGTGATATTTAATCTCCCTCGAAATTACCCTCTCCAGAATAGTTTCTTAATCTATCGACTGATAGTCTAAACCCATTTATGTTATCCCTGACTTTAGCTCCTCAAGATCTGGGCTTCTCTTTAGACTAGAATGCTAAGAAACTTCTTTGGGATCTAATAGTTCAGGATGAAGATCCAAACACAATTTTAGATACCCCCCAGTAGTCTTGTTCTCTCAGATCAAGGAAACTAGGCCTGCATCAAAATCAAGAGGGATTGGTAAAACCAGACTTTGGCTCATCCCCTCCTAAGAAGGGTCACAAATCTCTTATTGAAGCTAGATTTTTAGATGGTGCTACGGAGAACCAATCAAAACTTCAAGATCTTTGGAAAGTAGGGAAGGGGAATCCCCTTCCTGAACAACAATGAAAATCTTATCATGGAATGTTAGAGTCCTCAATGTCCCTAACAATCAAAGGGTGATGAAAAGGAGGATTCTTTTGTTCAGTGCAGTTATTATTTTTCTGCAATAAACTAAACTAGATAGTATGCAAGCAGTCACATTTGGAAGTGGAATTAGCTCCCTATTTCATACGTCGTCACAAGTGATAGTGGATTTAGAAGGGGCTTTAGGAGGCTTAATGATAATTTGGAAGCCTTCCCAACTTAAAGTCGACAGTATTGCTTCAAATAGAAACTAGATCCTAGCTAAAGTTTTTCATCTTCAGTATAATACAACCTTCTTTGTTATAAACACTTATGGCCTTGTTTCCCCTCTCAAAAAATGACTCTTACGATCTTCCTTAGATGAAGTCTTGTCTTCATTAACTAAGGAACAACTCTTTATAGGAGGAGACTTCAATGCTATTAGAAGAGCTTCTAATAAAAGGGAAGGATTAATCTTCTTACGTGGATCTCAATAAGACTTCAATGACTAGATTGATAGGAATGGTCTGATGGAAATAGACTCAGGTGACTTATTCACTTGGATAAATAGAAGGAAAGGATTTAGCAACATAGTGGAAAAAATAGATAGATTCGTTTGGCAAGGAGATCTGAGGGGCTTTCCATTCTCCCCCTCCTATTCTGTTATTCCCTACTCAGGATCAGATCATTATCCCATATTGCTCTCCTTTCTTGGCAACAAGGAAAGTTACAGAGCCCCATTCAGGTTTGAGAACATGTGGACGAAGGACCCAAACTTTCTCACTTTGATAGAAAACTGGTGGAAGGAAGCATTGGTTGAAGGCTCAAAACTATTTTGGTTTATTGCTAAGTTGAAAATTGTTAAGCAGAAATTGCTTCAATGGAACTCCTAGCACTTCAAAAATATCTTCTCAACAAAAAGATCAAGAGAAGAAAGAATGACAACACTAAATGATAAGATCATCCTAGAAGAAATGGACCACGAATCCTTCCAACAAAAAAATATGCTCCTATTGGAATATGAGGATATTTTATCTAAACAAGATATATTTTGGAAATAAAAATCTAGAGAGAATTGGCTTAGAATGGGAGACAAAAATGCCAAGTTCTTTCACAATGTAACAAAGATTAGAAGGTGTAAGATTTGGATATCAAAACTGGAGTCTAAGGATAACCAAACCAAAAAGGACCCTGATGAGATTAAGAAGGAAATTACCACTTTCTTCTTTAATCTTTTAAATAATCTAGATGGATCTCAATTGTCTGAGAAAAGAAAGATGTTGGAACTGATCCCCAAAGATTATCACAGATGAGCAGAATCAAAATATTAATGAGAGAATAAAGCTTGATGAAGTATTTCAAGCCCTTAATCAACTACCCTCGGATAAAGCTCCTAGCCCGGATGGTTTCCTTGCAGACTTCTTTAAGAAGTGTTAGCATATTTTAGGACAAGATCTTGTGGAAGCTTTGGAATGCTCAAGAAGATTAGGAAGAATTCTTAAGGAAGTAAACAACACATTTATTGCCCTCATCCCAAAGGAGGGAAATGCATTAAACTTAGGAGATTTCAGACCTATTTCTCTTTGCAATATAGTTTATAAAATCCTTTCAAAAGTCATGACCAATAGAATAAAGCCCCTCATGGAATCTATTATATCAGAAGAACAAAGAGGGTTTGTAGTAGGCCGCTCAATTCTTGATGGAGCTATAATAGGACAAGATGCTATCCACACTTTCCAAAGCACAAAAAGACCAGGTATGATGATTAAAGTAGATATATCAAAAGCTTATGATAGTGTAGATGGGTGCTTCCTTTGCAAGGTTATGCAAGCTTTTGGCTTTGCAAAACATTGGATTGACTGGGTATTTGAATGCATTTCCACTCCAAAATTTTCAATCTTGGTAAATGGGAAACCAGAAGGTTTTTTCTCCTCTTCAAGGGGAATCAAACAAGGAAATCCTATCTCTCCTTTTCTCTACATTATAATGGGGGAGGTATTGGGAAGGAAAATTAAAAGAAGCCATATGAACAATTTTTTAGAGGGAATCAAAGTAACTAGAAACTTTGCAGTCACACACCAGCAGTTTACAGAAGATAATCTCCTTTTGGGGGTAGAAAAATTCAAAGAAGTAAACCATGTAAACCAGATTCTAGATACCTTCAGGAAAGCTTCAGGCCAAATAAGAAACAAGGATAAGTTGAAGGTCTATTTCTTCTCTACCTCTAAACTCTTGTCGTCTAAAATACTTAGAATTTTAGATTGTAGTGAAGGATCCATTCCTTGTATCCATTTGGGTATCCCAATAGAACAAGGCATGAGGAATACTAAATCATGGGATCCTCTTAAGCTAAAAGTAGAACATACCTCAAATTCATGGAAAGGGAAATGGCTGTCTTGGGTGGGCATACTAGTGATGATTCAAGTAGTGATCTCGGCTGCCCATTTATCTATTATCCATCTTATCCCTCTCAGCAAGTGCCAATGCTTTTTTACTTAAGAAGATGAGAATTTTTTTTTGGAAAAATATTGTGGAGAAACATAAAATTTCTTTAATTGCATGTGAAAAAATAATCAAGCCTAACATCCTAGGGGGTTTAGGCATTAAGAATCTCAAATTGTAAAAATAAGCTTTAGGGGCCAAACTAGTATGGAAGTTCATTAAGAATCCCAACATCACATGGGCTAGAATGCTAGCAACCAATTATTTAGTTGATCAAGATCCGCTCAATCTTCTAAGAGCAGACATATTCCCCAAGAGATCGAGAACCTGGAATTTTATAATCTCTTACAGAAATATGATTTCAAAACAAATCACATGGGACATCTGAAATGGATTATCAAGCCTTTTTTGGGAGGATTCTTGGGGAGGCTACCCATCTATTGTGATTTCCCTTAACATAAATATAATAGAGAACTAGATTAAGCATCATTGGGGTGTTAGAGCTAGAGATTATGTGATTGAAGATGGCTCACCCAATTCTCAAAGCTAGAGGTGGAAATCATTGGAAGTAATTCCAACCTCGGGGGATGAACTAGATCAACTATCAGACCTCTTAAAAGCAAGAAATATCAATCTGAGAAGAGGGAATGATTCTTTAATATGGGAATCTTCTAAAACAAGGCACTATAATCCTAAAGATGGTTATAGAGTGCTAGTTAGAAACAGTGTTTAGGATCAACTAGATATTCCAAAGAAGTTGTTTTGGAGCTCTAAAGTCATTCCTAAGGAAGGGATGTTTGCATGGCTAGCCTATCAAAGGAAGATCTTAACTGCAAAAAAGTTCACAAAAATGGGGTATGTAGGACCTTCTAGGTGCATCATGTGTAAAGCTCAGTTAGAGACAGTGGACCATCTACTAATCAACTACCCCTTTGCGTCTAAATGCTGGCAATGGTTTTGTGCTAAACTTCGATTGATCACAGCCCTGCCAAATGACATTAAATCCAGTTTTCAAAGTTGGCCTTTTCCAAGTAAGGAGAGAACCTTGAGCATAATTATGGAAGTATCCCCATCATGTGTAGTCTGCGAAATTTGGAAGGAGAGGAACCGCAGGTTATTTGATGACAAATCCAGAAGGTTAGAAACAATCCTAAATTCAATTGAGTCGGTTATAGTGGAAACAGTCAATTGTAGGACAACCTTATCTTTGGAACTATCTAAAAATTTCTCCTCATGGGATGAAAGCATCAAGAAAAAATGGCATGGAATCAGGATTCCTCCCTCCTTTGGGAAAAAAGACAACATGAGGAAGGCTGCTACCTAGTCCCCACCAAACCCTAGCTAGCTAGAACTAAATTTTGATGGTGCTTCTAGAGGCAATCTAGGTCCTTTAGCCATAGGATATGTAATCAAAGATCACACAGGGGCAATTCTAGGGAAAATGGCAAAGATGATCACTCTGGATACAAAAAAAATAATACAATTCAAAGCATTGCAATTTGGATTGATAAATTTCCTAAAGCATGGCTTAAAAAACATTTTAGTGGAGGGTGATTCAGAGATAGCAATAAATGAAATCAAGAGGAAAAAAACTCCAAATTGGAGATTGCAAGGAATCTTAAACAATATAATTGCAAACCTAGATAGAATTGAAAACTATGAAGCAAATCACATATATAGAGAGAAGCAAACGCAGAGGCAGATGCTCTTTCAAAAATTGTTGCTCAAGGAACCTACATTTACGGGTGGGATCAGGGAAATCTGCCTACTGCCCTAGCAGACCATTTCACTTAACAGGTAAAGGCCCTAAAGGATACCAAGTTCAAATGCAAGAGACACTCTCAGGAAAGTGTGAAAGCTAGTTAAAAATCTTTCATTAATAGGGCAAACATTAAATTTTAACTTTGGTGGTCAAGTGAAATGGATACCTCAATTTCAAATTCAAAACTTAACTATTTTGGGTAGAGTGGGCCCATATTCAGTGATGTCATCCAAATCACAGATATGAGCTAAGCCTTGCCTGAATCATTTTACAAGACCTAGCTAGCAAACTATCAAATCCAATTATGGTTCATGTGGCCCAAATAGGAGATTTGACATGTTGAGGACAAACATCCCTTTCCACCTTACCTAGCAAATTAAATGCAAATCTGTCCCTCGTCATTTGGTGTAAAAGAGTGTGCCCACCTATTTCTCTTTATTGCCTTCTACATGTTGATATCAATCTCTTGCAAGTTAATCTTAGAGCTCTGGTTTTCATTTCCTTTCTTGTTTGCTAGCCGACATTGTGAATCATGTTGACAGAGCCTCCTTTTGGATTCATAATGACTGTTTATCCTAGATCCACCTCCTATTTTGGTGCAGATACTCCAATTTCTCTCTTGGCCTCAACACACCAAGTCTCATTCAGAAAATTAACAGACCTGAGGCTCAAGTACCTTCTCCTTTACTCAGATTTCTTTGTCATATTGGTAGTCAAGATGATTTGGGGTAGTGGGAATTTGAACAGAGATGAGTATCCATGAGCCAACACTAGCATTTTCTGCAGGTTTGTTGCCTCATTGTTTGATTTAAAACTTGCAAAGCAGGCAGTTTGGAGCCTTACGAAGAACTATTCCCCGAAGAGGTTATCCAAGAGCTCCAAGAAATCCTAAACAAGGAAATCCATGATTCTAAGGCTCCTTGGCTAGGTGACACAATCCTATTTAATGCTCATGGTGAACTAATTAACTACTATCCTTTCTTGCTTGACTTGAAAGGAAAGGATCTGGATAGGCACATGGTATTTGCTGGAGTTGGCCTTGGTTACCTTAAATGGCAGTTTTTGGGGGAAAATTCAAAAGACCGGGCCAGAGAGGATGACCTAATTCAATTTCCTAGAGTCAATGACATTCTACCTATGAAAGCAGAAGATGAGAATCCTCGGGTGGAGCAAGCATGCAGGGGCAGAGTTAGAAGGGGTCATTGCGGGTCTAGACATGGTCCTGGCAGTGATTGCCCTTTGAGCAAAGTTCATGGGAGAGCGAGGAATATGACCCTTCAATCTGATGCAAACAATGAAACTACAAGATAGGTTCCTAATTGAGTTCTGTATAATTTCTTTTACTATTTTAGACTCTTGAGCAAGTAGTTTCAGCTTTAATAAGTATAATCTCTGCATCTGCCATTCAGACTCTTATAATTTTTTTTAAAATCTTAAGACTTCATATGTTATACTCAGAAGGACACTATATGTTTACTATGGTCTACTTGCTTGGTTGCTTTCCTTCTTGACTTCTCAAAAGGCACATAGATGCTTCTAGCATGAATTTTGTTAATTATCTACTAGCTATGTCAGCTCTATAATTTTTTGCATAATTAATATAAATTTGGCCTTACCTTTACTGATAAAAAGAAAATCTAATTGAATCCTAACTCAAAACCCTATTATGCAAAAAATAAGTTATAACACCACATGCGTAAGCTAAAACACAAAACAAAAACTTATTTAAAGAATTTTAAAACACAACGCAAATCTATGATTAGGAGACAATACAATTATATACATTGTAATCATTTTATCCCACAAACTATTCATCTTTACGGTAAATAGGAAATGACCTTTTCCATTATAGTCTAAACTTTTATTAGGACACATTGAGATGGGGCCAAACTATTCAAAAGAATGTAGTCAAATATGAGATTTGTTTCCAAATTAATGACACTGAAATGTAGTGATGATGATAGTAAAGATAAAAAATAGCAAGCAAATTAATGATAATGATTATTGGTGGCATTAGATTGAAATAAAAATCATTCAAATCATATATCTTAAAAAAGATACTTGTCTCCTATTGAAGGTAACCTTCTTCAAGAAAGCAGAAAACACATGGATATTTACAGTAGTGAATGTGATTAATTCATTAAAGAAAAGCAACTAGTATGACTTGAACACATTCTTTAGAACAACATTAGAAGTTACTATTATTATTATTATTATTATTATTATTATTATTGCCCCTATTAATATTTGTTTTCTCAAAAGTGAAAATAATGGAAAAACACTTGCATTGCAATGAAAGTGAAGGTATTTAAATATTTTTTCAATCGCTCATTTTTAAAAGAGGAAAAAAAGAGAAATATTCACAAATTAAATAAAAGGAAGATAATAATAAAATTAGAAAACATGAATAGAATTTTTATTTGTTTTCCTTAGAGAGTGATGCTATTTCAATGGTCCATGATAGTGAGAGATTTCTCTTCTAGATTTAATTGTATAATTTCTAATATTAGCATTTCAAATTGGATTCTTTGATTTTTCCTTATTTCAATTAGTCTAACTTACTCCATAGCTTTTGTTTCTTCTCCTTTAAGGATGGACTTATTGTAATGTACCCACTTGGGATTTCCCTTAATTTAAACCTGAAACATCTATTCTAACCTCAAATTAGAATAGTAATATACTAATAAATATAATTTTATTAGAATTTGATATATCTTACTACAAAATTATGAGATTAATTTGAATAATGGAACTTATCTTTATCATCTTTCCGGATTTTGACAATTGAGCATATGTTATGACTAATAGAGTCAATGATACTAGCACCTTCATTGATATGAATATGCAATTTGTATCTCTGACTGATTTTGTAATGGCAACTATACTGTCATGGTTTGTCTTATAGTTCTTTGTCACTATGCTATTGTAAAGTGGAAAATTGCGATCGAACCCTAAGTGTTCCCCCCACCACTCCAAGGAGAGAGAAAGGGGGTCACTAGGGTTGACGGTTTTTACTTAGGGGAGACTTTACATTCAAAAGAGGGGTTGAAACCCACAAGATCCAATCCCACACAATGCAAGATTGGATTCTAAATGAGTTTGAAGGGTTAAGACAGTAAGGCTACCCTCTTTTGTAAAGAATGTAGATAGAAGGATTAAGCAAGGAATGCATGAAAAGTGAGAAAGATTCACTTATAAATGGAGATAGGAATATAGGATGAACCTGGGGACCTAGAATTAGCAGTAAAATTTTGAGATGATGCTATTCCGCAAATTTGAGCGAAAGTTGATGGGACGATGGCGCCCAGCATGCACACGGTCCTCCGAAAAATCCGTGAAACGAAGCGGGATCTGTTCGTCTCTGCATAAGGATTCCAGATCTTCAATTTCAGCTGCGTACCTACAACCTATACATAGAAAAGAGAGGACGATTGGGGGGTTAGGGATTAGGGGTTTGCCCTTAGGTCAAACCCCAATTTTGGAATTAACCAAGAAATGAGAAATGCTATAAATGTAAATGATTGTAATGTAATAAAGTACCAATACCTTGTTGTAAGAATGTTTGTATTCTTACATGCAAAGGTGTAAATGTTGTTGTATGTTGTATGTTGTATGTTGTATGTGATCTCCTCTTCAATGGTTGAATCCTTGTCTTGAATGCAACACTTAGCCTTGAATGGAGACTTAGAATGATCAATTGCTTGAAGGAATGCTTGAATGCTTGAATGTTGAATATAGCTTAAGCCTCTTTTCCATCTACTAAAATGGGAGAGGAAATGTAGTTTATATACTTGTCAATTAGGGTTGATAGACTGATTTTTCTGACCTTAGGCCGACATAGGAAGATTGTTTTCCAATTTGCAAACATAAAGACCCGAAGCCTCATAAGAGACTGGGCCCAAAATAGGGGCAGGGACCAGGGCACTGGGCGCCATGGTCCCACCTCCAGGGACAACAGGGTGCAAGGAGGATCAGGCCAGGGTGCTGAAAAATGTAGTTTTTGATGTCGTGGACAAGTTTCAGAGTCTTCATTCAGGTTCAGTGTTGCATCGCCATTGTGAAGACCCAAATGCAGTCAAAATTGCATGTGTCACAATTTTAGGACGCTACATTAGCCCCCACTTTAGCGGGAGTATAAGCATACACTTATACTTCTGGTAAAGTACAAGGAAACAACATTGAAAAACTTTCACCACATCAAGAAGGCAAGATATACCAAGCCCCCAGTGGACTAAGGATCTTACGACTTCGATTGAAAAAGTAAAAGGGAAGATATCGAGGGAGAACCATGACTATCAGTAGTAAGGTTCCCTCACTATGAGTCATGCAAGAAAGATATCAAAAATTTTCAAGGCAAAGCTAAATTTGTCAAGAAATTTTCAAGTATCTTGAAGAGATATGAATGGGGTGTATGCCCCCCTATGTTAAAGCGATCGCACACGCCTCATTGGGGGTGATTGCTTTAAGGTAGTGATACACATAAGAAATAAGAAGGGAAAGGAGCACGTTATCACAAAGATTTAGCCCCCAAGTGTGAGATAAGCCCAAGGATAATAGACACAAAACACAAAGCACAAGGTGACTTCGCTTTCCTTGGGGTCAGTATGCTGTATGATAATTCATGTATATCATATGTATGTATGCATAATTGTTCTTCATTCCCCAATCAAGGAAGGTCACCTAGAAGAAGGGAACACATGTGTCTTTTGAGTCAACATGAGAGAGACCAAAAGAAATCTCAATGCTTTGCATCATCCTCAAGTAGACAACACTAAGGACAACAAATAGAAGAATGAGAATAACACATAGAAGAAGTAACAAAAGAGAGGAGGAGAGAATCTGCTATGCTAATGAAACTAGTCTAGCACATCATCTACCCCCCAATCTTGCTGATCAATGTTTCGGGAAGGTAGGGAACACGCTAGAGGAGGAACATTCAACATAGTAGATGGAGCTATCACAAGATCCAAACAAGGGCTATGTTCATGTTCCAAGCCACGTTGTTCTTGTCTAGGAGCTAGGATAAGTGCTTTAGAAAATTCGTTAGATAAATGGTTATCAACATCAACATATTCATATTCACTATCAGAAGCAAGAGAAGTAACATTTTCATCTATATCATTATCAAGATTTATAAAAATGGGATCTTTAACTTGCACAGGATCAAAACCATCATGCATCTTATGTTTAGGAGATTTTGGAGAAAATGGAATAATGTTTGTTGAAGGTGTTTTTGGGGATTGCAAAGTTTGAGAAGCAGCTGCCTGAGCTCTAAGATGACGCTTTCATCGGCGTTCATGTGCAGAATGATTTCATCTAGTCTTAGTAGGAAGTGGAGAAGATTGAGGAGGAGGAATGTTCTCATCCTTATCACTTGGGTGTTTAGGTTGTGGTCTCTTAGGTTGAATAATAGGAGAAGAGGAAGGTCTCTTCTCTCCATAAGAGGAAGGAGGAGGAACTACTCCATATAAAGGAAGAATATTTGGTTTAGGAAGGAGACCAAGTCTATCATGACGAGGAGGTATAGGTCTACCTTTAGAAAGTTTATTAGTCATAGACATAGTCACATCCATAGGGATGGGTTGGGAATGTTCTTGAGGAAAGACATTAGTTTTATCTTTCAAAGGAAGAACTTCCTTCTCAAGAATGATAGGAATATAAAGTTTGGGTGTTCTAGGTTCACTTAGAGATAGGATCATATCTATTTTCCACTTTTGATAAGATTTGAAAAGATGATCACTTCGCGGAGGAAGAGATTGGAATTGTTTAGGCCAAAAATAATCAATAGGAACGCTAGAAGTTCTTTCAACTGGTTTAAAGAGACTATGATTGACAGTAACAACTTCACCATTAAAGGGAAATTTCAAACATTTATGAATAGGAGAAGCAATAGATTTCATGGAAGATAGCCAAGGATAGCCAAGCTTCACACGAAATTGTTCGGAAGAAGGAATAATAGCAAAGTACACATCAAGGGATTTGTTATGGACCTCAATAGGTAATGTAATAGAACCAATTGTAGGAGAAGAAAATGCATCAAATAATTTCACAATCACATCTATTTTGTCATAGATCACTTGATTCAATTGCAAAGAAAAAAGAAATTCCTCAGTAATAACATTAACCATGCAAGAAGGGTCAATAAGCACTCCATGACAAGGTGTATTCTTGACTTTTGCAACTATATATAAAGGACCATCAGGTGCCCTGATAGTTTCACTAGAATCAAATGTGATGGAAGGTTCTTTAGGGTTTTCTTGCTGCTCTACAAAGTTAATCACATTCAGAGTCATAGACACAAGACCATCAGATGAGAAAGAGGAATCATTAGTCTCAATCACATTAGAGGTATGAGAAGGTAATGGATCAGTAAAAATCTGAAGATTTTGGTTAGGAGGAGCTACAGATGTATTTCCTTTATCATTCACTCTTGAAATAGAGATAGTATTATTATCAATCAAATCTTGAATTTTACAGTTTAAAGCAAAACATTTTTCAGTATCATGCCCAGGTTGACGATGAAATTGACAAAAAGATTTGTTATCAAAATAGGGTGAATTAATCTTTGTAGGATCGATTTTCTTTATAGGAGGGAGAGTAAGCACATTTTGTTCCAATAACTTATTCATAATACTATGCAATGATTCATTCAAAGGAGTAAACTTTCTTTCTTTCTTGAAAAACTTAGAAATAGGAGGCACACCTGATGCTGCATTCACATTGTTGTTGATGATGTTTTCATTGAATTTAATGGACTCTCTGTTCGGTTTAAACTTCCCAAATGGTTGTTGACTACTATCACCCTTATCACTCAGAGCCATAGGATTTGCTTGTTCCATTTGACTCATAGTCAGTTGATAATTGTGAAGAGTTGCACACAACTGTTGGAAAGAAGTAAACTCAGAAAACATAAGTTTTTCTCTAATATCTTTTTGTAAATTAGAAATAAATATTCTTTGAATATCATTGTCAGGCACTGGAAAAGAAATTTGAGCATACAAATGCTTATATCTACCAATGAAATCAGTCACTTTTTCTTTAACACCTTGTTTACAATGCATTAAATCAATCAAAGTAACTTTAGGACTTATATTGTTTTAAAATTGTTGAATAAAAGCATTTGCAAGTTGTTCGAAAGAAGTAATAGAATAAGAAGGCAACGAGCAATACCATTGTAGGGCTTTATCTCTTAATGTCCTAGTAAATAGTTTTGCAAGCAACCTTTGGTCATAAGCAAAATCGGTACATATTGTTTGAAAAGTCTTCACATGTGTTAGAGGATCACCTTTACCATTATAAAGCTCCAAATGCGGGATTTCAACATGTTTAGAAGGAATAGCTCGAACAATGTCAAGAGAAAGTGGGCTCGCAACATCAAATGTGGGCACACTAAACTTAGATTGATTCATAGAGGCGATTTGTTGCTGTAAAGAAGAGACAGTTTGTGCAAGATTATTAATGGTCACTTCAGTTGAAGAGTTCATATTAGATGTATTAGATTGAGATGGAGGTATTATGTTATTGAAAGAAGCTATTGATTGAGAGTAAGGTGGCGGGACACTATGATAGTTAGTCATAGGAGATGATTGGAAAGGAGGAACACTACAAGGAGGAATGGAATGGTTAAATGAATTGCCCCCTTGCATCATGTTCATTTATGGAGATGTAATAGGAACACTCATTGAAGGAATGAATGAAGAAGTTGGATTAAATGAAGGAAGAGGGTTAATTGAAGAGGAAGGATTGCCCCCATGACTTGTGATCATAGGGGGAATGTCTTGTATAGAAGTAGTCATTATGTTTGATGTAAAGGTAGGTATGCTAGCAATAGAAGTTGTCAAAGGGATAGAATGATTGATTTGAGTAGGAGGTTGTGTATAACCCAAAGTTTCAGCACAACTCTTCATAGGCATCACATTCGAATCCACGATGTGTGCAATACCACACAAAATATCAATTCCATTCTTATCACTTTGAACCATACGTGATAGAACCTCAATTAATGAAAGAGCTTGACTATCAGGATACTCTTGAGACATCCATTGCTGAAAATCATCAAATTGGTTATCCAATTTCGAAATTTGTTCTTCAGAAACCTCATGGAGAGCTTCTTCATCATTAGGAGGATTGGAGGAATTACCCGTGTCCTTGTTAAAAAGGCCATTCAAATTAGGTTCCATCTCCTCAGTAATTAAACCTTGGAAAGACTTAATTCTAAGGCTTCGTCTAACGAGAATAGTGTAAGTAGGGCTTATTGTTGTAAAACTCATGCACTAGAGAGGGAGAGAAGATTTTGAATTTAGAGGTAGCAAATTTTAGTAAAATCAGCCAATCTCCTAGATTTAAGGTGTTAAATGCAATTAGGACAATCTCCCAAAATTTCAGAAAAAATGTCCGGGACCGTGGCGAACGGAGTGCACACGGTCCTCGCAACTTTTTTCGAAATTTTCAGGGATGAAAGTTATGATGATTTTAAAGCTAATCTGAAAAAATTGAGTGATTTTACGATCTGTAGATAGGCCAAATTAAAGTTGCAATCTCAAAATTGAACCCTACCCAGATTGTTGAAAAATGCAAACTTTGAATTTTGAAACAGAGAGGGAAACTAAAATTTTGAATTTTATGATTTTAGAGGAAATACCAAAAGAAATGCAAGTTTTGAAATTTAAAAGTTGACTCAATTTCACGCAAAATTCAATTTCAAAAGTGGAAATCAAAGTTGGTGCAATTAAACACTTAATTTCAAGAGTAACAAATTGCAAGAATTTGAATAAAGCACGGAAATTTCGAATGAATGCCAACACACTTTTCAGATTTAGGATAGTAAGAAGGACAATTTTGACATGAATTTCAATTTCAACAATTTTTGAATGATTAGAAGCCTTAATCCAAGAAATCACAAGACCAACTTTGACTTTAATTTTGAAAGTGTTAGAATTGATGAAATCAGCCAAAATTCAGGATTTTTAGCAGAAAAATATAGTAAGATCTAGCTCCCGAAATTTCGAAAAAAATGTCAGGGATGATGGCGCCCGGGGTGCACATGGTCCTCGCAACTTTTTTCCAAATTTTCAGGGATGAAAGATATTATGATTTCATTGCGGAATCCAAAGTTACAGCTAATTTGGAGATGTTTTGATCAGTGAAATTATCAGTCAAAGGTTGAATCAAGAGGGTTTTAAAAATTAGGGTTTTGACACTTAACCACTTAATTTTCAGAATTAAAGCACAAATGTGAATTGACAATTTGTAATAGAAGGGTAGATCTGAAACAAGCATTAATAATTAAACACTTCACAAGCTCAATTACTAAAAAGAAAATTTAGGGTTTTTATGCAATTAACCTCTAAAATTTGCAAAAGATCAAACATGGAAATGTAATTAAGGAATCCAATTTTTAGATCTAACCATGAATAATTAGAAAGGATGTTGACGTCAGGTTCACCAAAATGTAAAGCAAAAAATTGCGATCGAACCCCAAGTGTTCCCCCCACCACTCCAAGGAGAGAGAAAGGGGGTCACTAGGGTTGACGGTTTTCACTTAGGGGAGACTTTACATTCAAAAGAGGGGTTGAAACCCACAAGATCCAATCCCACAAAATGCAAGATTGGATTCTAAATGAGTTTCAAGGGTTAAGACAGCAAGGCTACCCTCTTTTGTAAAGAATGTAGATAGAAGGATTAAGCTAGGAATGCATGAAAAGTGAGAAAGATTCACTTATAAACGGAGATAGGAATATAGGATGAAGCTACGGACCTGGAATTAGCAGTAAAATGTTGAGATGATGTTGTTTTGCAAATTTGAGCGAAAGTTAACAGGACGATGGGCTCGGCATGCACACGATCCTCCGAAAAATCCGCGAAACGAAGGGGGATCTGTTTGTCTCTGCACAAGGATTCTAGATCTTCAATTTTAGCCACATACCTGCAACCTACACACAAAAAAGAGAGGATGATTGGGGGGTTAGGGATTAGGGGTTTGCCCTTAGGTCAAACGCCAGTTTTGAAATTAACCAAGAAATGAGAAATGCTGTAAATGTAAATGATTGTAATGTAATAAAGTACCAATACCTTGTTGTAAGAATGTTTGTATTCTTACATGCGAAGGTGTAAATGTTGTTGTATGTTGTATGTTGTATGTGATCTCCTCTTCAATGGTTGAATCCTTGTCTTGAATGCAATACTTAGCCTTGAATGGAGACTTAGAATGATCAATTGCTTGAAGGAATACTTGAATGCTTTAATGTTGAATATAGCTTCCACCTCTTTTCCATCTACCAAAATGGGAGAGGAAATGTTGTTTATATACTTGTCAATTAGGGTTGATTGACTGATTTTTCTGACCTTAGGCCGACCTAGGAAGATTATTTTCCAATTTGCAAACATAAAGACCCAAAGCCTCATAAGAGATTGGGCCCAAATTAGGGCCAGGGACCAGGGTGATGGGTGCCATGGTCCCACCTCCAAGGACAACAGGGTGCAAGGAGGATCAGGCCAGGGTGCTGAAAAATGCAGTTTTTGATGTCATGGACAAGTTTCGGGGTCTTCATTCAGGTTCAGTGTTGCGTCGCCATCGTGAAGACCCAAATGCGATCGAAATTGCAAGTGTCACAATTTTAGGACGCTACAGCTATGTACATACTATCATCCCTAACACCTGTCCACGTATTCATATGATCTGGTTTACTGACTCTGTGCATGTGGAACTGCCTAACTAGGCAATGATGGTGGTGTTCTATCAGCTTTCTATCTATAAGTATAGATAAACAATTTATGCCAAAATGTGAATGAACAAATCAGCTCATCCACATGCATACCACCAAGAACAAATATGTTACTGCTTGCAACTTAATAATAGTTTCAATCTTATCAATCCATGGTGATCTTATTGGATGCTTTGATTCCTTTCCTTTATATCTCTCAATGTGAGGGAGAGGTCACACCTCTTCATCATGTATACCCTTTGGCAAGAGACATGCCCTTTCACCATTAGCACCCTTTGAACGAGTGCAACTCTTTATTATTTATGCCCTTTGAAAGGGACACAACTCTCATAATTAGATCTGCACTTATTATTTAGATCAGATCTGCACTTCTCATTTTCAAATTATTCCCCCTCTCAAAATGAGGTTCTCTTCTCCTTATATCTCATTGTTGAGGGAGTCACAAATTTTCCTTTCATTTCTTTTGACTTTTCATGAAAATTCATTTTTAATTAATCATATTTAATTACATTTAATTATATTATTTTATATTTTGATTTAATTTTAAATATTTTAATTTTAATATTATCATTTATTATTAAATTTTATTTCAAAGTGGGGACATTACACTTCTCAACTCAATTTGTTTCTTTAGTAGCACTGATCAATTAAAATGTGCCCTAGAAAAATCAGATGCTCCGAGCTTTCCCAAACCTCTATCAGCCAAGGAAACTATGTTTCAAGAAATCTTGGGAGAATCATCAACTACATGATGATGTTGGCCAGCTAGCACTTCAATCATCAATAATAGACATAATCCCCTTCTTTGATGTCGCAAGCGGTACAACAATGAAAACATTACATTATCAACTTCATCTTTCTTGGACACCACTACCTCTTCTGGAAAGAAAAACCACCCTTTCTGATTCAACCTTGCCAGCAACCTAATACTTTTATGTAACTTTTGGACAACATTTGAAGTAGTTTGGAAACCATATTGTCAAACCCCATTTTCATCCATATTTAGAGCTTTTTATTCCTTCAAGAAAAACATTAAATTCTTTGAAGTGCTTTCCAATTTTTGCATGATGCTTAACTATTGCAGTACTTGAAGAAAATGAATACCAAGCTATTGTCAATTAAATACCGTGGATTCATGGCAAGCAAAGGTTGTACATGTGTATGATGTTGGTGTAAATAATTATTCATCTTGAATATTATTACAGTTTACTTAAGTTTACTTAGGAAATACATTTCATTTTAGTTTGGGTATGAGACACTTGGGTGTTTGTGCCACATTGGGATAGTGCCTATAGAAGAATTTTCACCTTTTGTGGTCTTATCTTGTTGTTACATTCTATGTTTGGTGGGTGATCCACCTCATGTAGAATATTATATTGTTTCTCCTACCTACCCAACCCTATTTCCTACCTACCCTTGTTTCTTATTGAGCCACATGTCATGTTTATGTGCTCACATATCCATATAGCCTTGCCTATATAAATAGGCTTGTATTCATTGTATGTAACTTTTGATGATCCAGTTAATCAGTATTTTCATCTTGATAGAATACAGTTTATTCCTATTATCTATTTTTTTCTCTTATTTGTGCTTTCCATTGCCTCTAGATCTTGGCAAAATCTCACATGGTATCAGAGTCATTAGAGTGTTATTGGTTTGTCAATTGAGAGAAATTTGATGCTATTTGGGGTTTTCATTTTGGAGTTTTCTATTGCAGTTTATTATTGAAGCTTGATGGGTCAAATCTAAGGTCACCATTTGATTGAGGAGGTCCAAGAGAGTCAATTTTGCCTTTTGTTTCATCCAAATCAGACTTCGAAAGCCAAATCTAGAGGCATTTGAAGTTTGAAGCTATGACGAAAATTTTCCAGAAATTATAATTTTGCACACAATGTTCAAATAGTGATATCTCACTCATCCGGACTCCTTTTTTTGAGAAATTTTTTTTGGGGGGTAGAATTTCGTGATCTGTAGTGTGGTGCTAGATTTTTTTGATTTTCGGATACAGGTGTTTTGAAAATCATGAAATCTTGATTTTTGCAACTTTGGAGACTTCGTTTGGGCTCAGATGGACTCCTTTTCAGATGCCTTTTTTTTTTAAGTACATAATTTTTTGTCTACTTTCATAATCTACCATTTGTTTGCAGTGATTTTGAGTAGAAAATTTACTTTCAGTATTTGGTCATTTTTGGCCTATTTGGTAATTGTATTTTTCTTGGATCTCTGTTTAGATCACTAGCAATATTTGTTGAAGTCTCTTATATCTCATTTTGAGAAGTTGTAAATTGAAATCAGAAGTCCACCTTTCCTTGTTTTTCAAGTGGTCCATTGTATATGCACTAAGTATAAAGTGTCAAATGACCATTTTGGGGGGTTCTTGATTCAGTATTTTGTGAGGGTGTCTTGTGTGATTGTGCCTCTCTCTATCTTTTGTTTTTTTATTTTGGTGCTATGGGTTCTCCTAAATATTCACTTTTAACTCCTCATAATTATGCATCATGGAAGATTAAGGCATGGAGCAAACTAATGGAAAAAGAACTCATTCATTATGTAATTGGAACTATTATAGCACCACCTAATCCTAAGGTTGATCCTAATGCTCAACTTGAATGGATCACTAAAAATGCTATGGTAATTGGAACTCTTAGAAAGTATGTATCAGATGACCTCATTTTTCACATTGAAAAGTGTACAACAATTAAAGAGGCTTGGGATATTTTTCAGAAATTTTATGGTCAAGTTGATTAGATTAAGGGCTACAAGATTGATAGTGAACTCACAACTTTGGATCCCAAGGATTTTGATACAATCCAGGATTATGTCACAAAAGCAAATGAGCTAAGAGAAAAGCTAAAGGATTGTGGAATTGACAAAAAGGATACTCAATTGGTTTATAACTTGTTGGACAAGGTTCCTTTAGAGTATGCAGCCTTTGTATCTAGTTTTCACACCCATAGGTTAGCTCAAGGTTCCTCTTACACTTCTCCCTCATTTGATTCATTCACAGAGATGTTGATACTTTAGCAATCTAAGTTGACCACGATGGCGATTCTCTAATCTTCAAAGTCACAAGCTTTGGTGACTAATAAAGGGAATCAAAGCAATCAAGGAAAAGGAAAGAATCAAAAGCAACCTATGTCAAAAACACAACAAGATCCAACACAATCTTCCTCTCCACAACAAGGTGATTCACCATTCTCACCTAAGAGGAAATCATATAAGGACTGTAATCTTTTTGTGGATATTGCAAGAAGTCAGGATATGATGAACATCATTGTTAGTAGAAGGATATTGATGAGTTGAAGAATCTTCCCAAGAAGAATAAAATCAACCTACCTTCAAGAATGTCTACATCGGCTTCTTCTTCCATGGTTAATGATAAAGGAAATTATCACTCTTTTGGGATAGATAAAGGAAAGGGACAATCTCTTTGTGCTACTACAAGTCACGATTCAGGGGCTTCTCATCATATGGCATCTTTGCAATCTATTTTTTCTACATTTGAGCCTTGCCACATGACAAAAATTTTGATGGGCAATCATACATACATGGATGTGATTGGGAAAGGATCTATTGCCCTTGGGGATAACTCCTTCAATGATATGTTCTATGTACCCCACTTGACAAACAATCTTCTTTCCATCTATCAAATCACACATGGGGCAACTAGGAAAATTGTGGAGTTCACAACTGATTTAGTTATCATTAGATACTTGGAGAATGGAGCTATCATTTTGACTGGGGTGGTTGGTCATGCATCTCAGTTGTACTCTTTTTCACATTTTGGTCCTATTGATGAGGTTGACTCTTCCTGTGTTCATGATTCAGATTTTGAGAAGAACTTTGGCCACTTGAACTTGGGGATTCTCACATGTGACCTCATTCTTGAGCCTTGCATTTCATCTCCTCCTATTGATATCACATCATCTATTGCACCTAATGATGTAGCTATTGTGACAATTTTGCCTTCTTGTGATTCAGTGCAGTAGGATATTTCATGTCTTCCAACTTCAATTGATTGTGATGCCTAATTGACAGACATTATAGGTTTGCTTGTGGAGTCCTACATTGTAGATTTTGGAGACATCATTGATGACATTCATCTTCTCTTTGATGAAGATGATCCTTCTTCTATTGTTGCAAGGGATCACTCTGACCCTCTTGTGCATTCTCTACATGATCAATCTTTAGAGGTTGACATGATTGTGGATACTTTTGTACAACACTTGGAGGAGGTCTCTTTATCTTTTGAGGAGACATGTGAGTCTTTGGATAATGTTCTCTATTTTTCTCCACTATATCTTGGAGTGCCTTTTTCAGAAGTGTGGAGTAATTTACCACCTTTAGAGGGGGTAACTTTCAGCATCGTCATGGTGACACTTGAGTAGTTTTGAAAGATTCCTTTCATCATGAGTATTTTTCTACATCTTCCCTTCATTATTGGGGAGACTTCATGGATACACCTTTGGTTTTTTTTCTTCCTAAGGGGAGGAATGTTGTTCGACGTTCATGGAGAAATTTATTCATTCATCATCAAGCTTCTATCATTGGTGCAAATTCCACATTAAGGAGGGGCTTCCTAGTCTCTCTTCTTCTTCTCTCATATGGGGGGGACATTTTCCTCACATGGGTTTTTAACCTTCACATACTTCTATGAGAGTTCTTTGTATCTAGTTTTCATCTCTCTTGCCCCGCTTTGTGAGAGATTTGATTGCATTGGTTTGCATGCATTTGCATTTGTACATGAGTACCTAGCATGGCCTAGTAGTCAGGACCCATCTTGCATTGCTTAGTTGCATTGTAGACTTAAGTTCATTCCCTTAAGTTGCACTTAACGGGGGGTGTTGGTGTAAATAATTATTCATCTTGGATATTATTACACTTTACTTAAGTTTACTTAGGAAATTTATTTCATATTAGTTTGGATATGAGACACTTGGGTGTTTGTGCCACATTGGGATAATGTGTGTAGGGGAATTTCCACCTTTTCTGGTCTTATCTTTTTGTTACATTCCACCTTCGGTGGGTGATCCACCTCATGTGGAATATTATATTGTTTCTCCTACCTACCCACACCTATTTCCTACCTACCCTTGTTTTTTATTGAGGCACATGTAATGTTTGTGTACTAACATATCCATATAGCCTTGCCTATATAAGCGGTCTCATATTCATTTTATGTAACTTTTGATGATCTAGTTGATCAGTATTTTCATCTTGATAGAATACAGTTTATTCCTATCATCTATTTTGTTCTCTCTTATTTGTGCTTTCCATTGCCTCTAGATCTTACCCATGATAGGGATGGTATTGATGGCAGCATTGAAGTCCATGGAAATGAAAAACTTCCACATCTATGCTATTGAGCTTTGCTCAATGAATGACTAATGCATTTCTCTTCAGTGGTCTTGTGATGATAGGAAAATAAATTCTCTTTCACTCAGTGAATTAACCTTAGAAAGGACATCAGCTCCTATGTTATAAAATACCTATTATTAAAATGTTCAAATAAGAAAAACTACACAATGAAATAACATTATGAGTAAAGACGCTAATCCTATGTACCCCCAATCCCCCCATGGTTCTCCTAAATCCTCTCCACAAAGTATTTTATTTATGGAGGTATTTCTCATCTTTGCAACAAAGGTGAATGAAATTTGTGATGGGTTTAACAAGAAAGAAAATTCTATCATCTATTTTTCGAGATAGTTTGAGGTATCAAAAAAAAAAAATTCAATAGGCTTGAAACTATTTAAGAGGTAGAGGCTAGAGCATCTAGTTGGTTGGATGACGAGAAATTGTAGAGGGATTGAATGGTGGTGGGGAATTTTCCTACGATGATCTAAAAATAGGAAGTGATAGATAACTTAGTTAGAGAGATCATAAAGAACTTTGGTCAAACAAAGAATTTGAAAGACTTATTTGATATGGTGGAGGTACTCCAAGAAAACCAAGATAAAATGAGGAGGACTATGGATAGTATGTTTGACCAACATATAGAGATTACAAATAATAACTCTACTACTCTCTTGGACATTAAAGATGAAATCAAGAGGAGGTGGGCCATGAAAAGAATACACTTGGAGTCCTCAACAATGATAGGGTTGGAAGCATTTGTTTTAAGGGTGAAAACCATGTAGGACTCCCTGGTCGTTTCCTCTAAGAAAGATTCTTCTAAAAAGATCTTTGTATAGGAAAGAGGAAAAGATATCTGTTTGGATAGGAAACTATGGTTCTCTCCCAGCCAGTAGACCATTGGTTCATGCTTTCAATGGAAGAGTGTTTCTTTTTATTTCTTTGTCATGTGTAGTTTGTGGTTCTAGTTTATGAGTTTGTTTGTGTTAGTGATTTTTGTTCATGGGTTCTCACTACTTATGAATCCTTGGTTTTTTTTCCTTATTATTATTTTATATCCTACTTATTATGTTGAAAAGCTAGTAGGATTAAAATATTCCTTAATAAAATTGGGAGTTCTACTGAAGACAAGCCTCAAGATTTCTAAATAGTATGAGAACTTGGAAGTTTATTTAGTGAACAATGTGTTGAATGAGCATCGTTATGGTAGGTTTGGATATTTTCCTTGTTAGTAAATCTATATCTTATAGAAAATGTGGATAAATTTATAAAATTGACTAAAGATGTTTTGAAGATTAAATGTAGTGTTTGTTTTAGTGCAATGACCAATGGCTTGTTCCTTATTATCTTTGTGACTAAAGAGAACCTCGTAAAAGTTATCACTAGTTTCCCATGGCCTTGTATAAGTGGCTCAAGAAAATTATTTCCCTTTGTAAAGGGAATCCTAGATTTGATCATTTTTCTAATCTTGGCATTAGATATATTTCCTAATAAAAAAAGTGAATAATGTAAAGGATAGGGTGTAATAATGGAAATATATTCACAAAAAAAAAAAGAGAGAGAGAGAGAGACTTTTTTTAGTATCCTCAAAGATATTTAGGAAAATAATGTAGTTTAAATTAATGACCTATAATTACATTCCATAGAGGGGAACATCAAATTTGAATGGCTAAGAATTTTAATATGGAGGAAAACCACTAGAAATAAAAATTAAGAATCAAATGGTTGACTCAAACAAGATTACAATTTGAAGTTTCTTCACCAATATACTATGAATCATAGGAAAAAGAAACCTTATTCTATATATTTCCTATAAAAATGGACAAATTCTTATAAATGAAGAGGACATAGCTTAGTCTATAGTTTCCTTTTTCAAAGAAACTTTATTTGACTCAAACCTTGACTTCTCTAGTCTTAAAAAACTTCTTGATGTTATTCCAAAGGTTATGATAATAATATTAGAGAGCTATGAAAACCTATTTCTTTGGAGGAAGTTGGAAATTTTTTCTCCCTTTTGCCACCTTCAATTCTCTAGGGACAAAGAGATTTCCTCTACATTTTTGACAACTTTTAGAATATTATTTATGATGATCTACTTAGAACTATGACAAACTTATATAGATCTAGCATATGTCTTAATAAATTAAGTTATACTTATATAGTATTTATTCATAAAAAGGATCAATCCTCTTCTTTATAAGAGTACAGATCTATTTGTCTCTAGAACAATACTTAAAATATCTACTCAAAGGTTTTAGTTAACAAAATAAAACATTTTTTGAATTGTCTCATCTTCCCTAAATAGAATTGGTTTGTTAAAAATCATCAAATCCTAGATGCTTATATAAAAACTCATGAAATTATATACTTTATAAATTACAACAAAAGAGTAGGTATTGTCTTGAATCTTGATATATCTGAATCATATGACAGGTTTTCTTGTCCCATCTTTATTGAAATGCTTTAGAAGTCTTGATTCAAAGGTCATATCCTCAACCTAATCAAAGCCTTTTTTATATGGTTAAATAATCCATCTTGATTAATGGTATTCTAAGAGGTTACTTCTCCCATGAAAGAGGCATAAGACAAGGTGACCCTTTATCATCATGCCTATTCATTATTGTTTCTAAGGTCTTGGGTGTAAAATTTCAAAGAAACCTTAATTTTAAGGTGCTCAAAAGTGAAAAATTAACTTCATGCTTAATACCCTCTACTTGCAATAATTTGATTATGATATTATCTTTTTTGGTGCCTCCATCTCGAAAGGTAGGCATTAGAATGTAAGAAAATTAAGTAGTGGAACAACTTCCTACAATAATCTTGAGAGGAGGGTGATGCAAAAAATTTAATAGTTCATTACAACAATTACAAAAATTTAATAGAAATAACCATAAATAACATTCATACCAAAACACAGTGATTTACATGGGGAAACCACTTTCGAAGGAAAAACCCCAAACTCCAAAAGCATCTCAATATATTATTCAACAATCAATTATAGATTATAATATAGTTGCAAAGAAATATCTTTGAAAGAGTACCACTAATCAAAGAGTCAAAGGTAACACAATAGCTATAAGACTCCTACACACAACCTCTATCTCATGCACCTCATATATAGGAGATACAATACAAGAAACTGTCAAATGGTATTAGAAAAGAATTGGCTAAAACCACCCAATAAAGTAGAGCCAATCTTATCCCTATTATAGATGTCCTATGATGTGTCAAAAAATATATCAACACGTGTCCCTCCCTTTTATAGCTCATTTATCTATCTGATGTATTTTATATTTCCTATTTTAGAAGTCCAAACTTTTGGAGGCCATAACTTGTGAACCGTGTGTCCGATTGATGAATCATTTGAAGTGTTGAAAAAGTTCATAGAGTGTTATATCATCTTGTTAATATTTATGCCATTTATTCCCAACTTTTAGGGCATTTTGGAGGTTCTAAAGTCCTCAAAATTAAGTTTAAACCTTTCATCACACCCCTCCAAAATGAAAACTTCAATATCTTCAAATATATTTGTGATCTTGCAATGAAATTTTATCAATCTACTTATTTATATTATCCTCATATAAATGGAAGGTGGAGACATCATTTTCCCAACATTGTCCCACTTGTCAAACACCTTGAAAGAGAAAAAGAGAGTATCTACATAATAAATCAATTACCAGAGGCTATTAGGCCCATAGACTCAGAACACCATCTGAAAGATTTTATGCTCATAGCCTTAGTTAAAGAATCTGCAACATTCATCAAATTTTTTACCTTGACCAACTTCACGCTACCATATTTGACCATATCTTTGACAAAATAACACTCAACATCAATGTATTTGGTCAGGGCATGAAATGTTAGGTTCTTAACTAGGGAAACCACACCCTGACTGTCACAATAAACTATCATTGCACCTTGTTTTATTCCAATATCTGAATATACTCTTTTAATCCAAATGGCTTATTTACAAGCATGAGTAGCTACCATATAATTTTCTTCTGTAGTCAACAAAGAAAACATAGCCTATTGCTTACTCATCCAACTAATTGCACCACCAAATGAAGTAAACACATAAGAAGTGGTTGATCTTCTGCTATCAATATCACATGCCCATTCTTAATCCACATAAACATGAAGATAAAGGGAAATCATATTTCCAACCAAATTACTATATGATAACACAAAGAATACTCTGAGGTACCCTTCAAATATTTGAAGACTCTTTTGACTGTATCCCAATGAATGCTACCAGGGCTAGACATATATATGGAAACAACTCCCATTGCTTGGGCAATGTCTGGTCTAGTACAAACCATAGCATACATCAAACGTCTACCTGCACTTTGTTAAGGCACTCTAATCATGTCTTCCATCTCCAATGGGGATGTAGGACAATCTGCAACAAATAATTTCATTCCAACTATAAAAGAGACACACAATTCTCTACAATCCTACATAGTGAATCTCTGTAACACTGAATTCACATAGTTACTCTAGCCTAGCCATAACTTTATATTCACTACATCTCTTCTAATTTCCATCCCAAGAATGTGCTTTGTTGAACCAAGATCTTTCATTTCAAATTTAGCAACAAGCTGAGACTTTTGTTATGAAATCATACACTTCCCTTTACCAATGAATAATATATCATCAACATACAATGCAAAGTATAGGAATTGATCACCATCAAATTTATAATAAAAAGAGTGGTTTGATTTAGAATGGTCAAATCCCAAACTCAACACATGTATCAAATGTTTGGTACCACATCCTAGGACTTTGTTTGAGGCCATACAAATATTTCTTTAATATACAAACCAAATTACATTTACCTTTCACCACATAGTGCTCTAGTTGTGTCATATAAATATCCTCCTCCAAATCATCATGAAGGAAAGTAGATTTCACATCCATTTTCTCAACTTCTAAATAATAACTAGCAACAATAGAAAGCAAAAATCTAATGGACGTCATTTTTCCAACAGAAGAAAATATCTCACCATAGTCAACACCCTCAACCTGAGAGTAGCCTTTTGCAACTAGCCTTGCTTTATACTTCTCATTGCTTCCATCTGAACCAATATTTTTCTTGAACACCCATTTGCAACCAATAGGGTTCCATCTGTCGAGTAATGGTACAAGATCCCATGTATTGTTTTTTTTTCAAAGCTACTATTTCTTCTTCCATATCAATCTTCCAAGATTCTGCATCATTCATACCTAATGCCTCTTCTATAGATCTAGGTTCATTAGCATTAGTATTCAAAGAAAAACACATCTCCAATAATCAGGTGAATACATTTTAGGTGGTTGTCTATGTCTTATAGACCTTCGAACAAGCTGAGTTGGAGGTTCTTCCTCCTCTTCTAAAAATTTAGAGCTAGCTGAGCTCTCCTAAACTTCTTGCCTATCTAGGGGTCTTGATTCAACTATTTTAGGCATAGAAAGAAATTTAATCACATCTTCCTGTTTAGTCTAATTTGGTTGTAATGTAACAAAATGAGACTTAATTTCTCTCAAAATAACACTCCTATTATGTATTACCTTCTATGCAATAGGGTCCCAAATATTGTATCATTTCACACCATAATTGTATCCAATGAAGGTACATTGTGCATCCTTGTTCTCCAACTCTGTCCACTTCTCCTTTGGAACATGTGCATATGCCTTACAACCCAAAACTCTAAGATTTCTCAATTAAGGATTATGAACCAACTATGATTCCATAGGCATTTTATGAACAAGAGCTGATGTAGGACACCTATGAACTAGGTACCAAGCAGTTTTAACAGCTTTAGCCTAGACTTTTTGTTCTAGGCCAACACAACTTAGCATACTCCTGGCCATCTCCATTAGTGTCTTGTTCATTCTTTTTGCAACTGCATTCTATTGTGGAGAATACAAAGTTGTCCTTTGTCTATTAATGCCAGAGTTTACATAATCTATCAAAATCATTAGAGAAAAATTCATCGCCATTATCAATCCTCAAAGATTTAATTTTCTTTCCAATTTGCAACTCGTCCATTGCTTGAAATTATTTATATTGACTAAAAAATTCATATTTTCTCTTAAAAAATATACTGATATCCTATTGAAATCATCAATACATAAAACATAATATGTGGATTTTCTAATCGAAAGAACATCTATAGGATCAAATACATTAGACTGAATAAGATCCAAAACACCACAAGATTTATGAGAACTCAAGTAAAATTGAACACATTTCTATTTTCCATAAATGCAATGCTCACAAAAATCAAGTCAAGATTACAATCATTCAAACCTTTAACAAGGTTTTTATTTTTCAAGGTTCTTAGACCCTTTTCTCTAATGTGGTCTAGTCTCTAGTGCCATAACATAGTCTTCTTTGTAGGTAACTTTTCTTCAGAACAAAGAACGCCCTTGGGTACCCAAAATTCATGTCCATTCATTGAAGGTGTGTTGGTTAATAATTTTATTCCCTTCAAAATATAACAATATGACTCCTAGCCCTTGATTAGAGAACAAACTATTAACAATAGTCAGAGAATTTGTGTTTTGTTTTGCAACTTTCCTCTAAATTTTAGAGGTACAACTCCCTCTTATGATATAAATTTTGGTTTTCTTGGGTGTGCTTTTAACCGAAAAGTGGGAAACACAAAACTTTTAACCAAAAAGTTATAAAGGAGAGGTAATTAACCACAAAGATAAAGAATTTCTTTTCTAGATGATTATCAACCAACCATTTTCATACAATACTCATGCAAAGATGAACATTATACAACAATGAACAAATAGGGAGAAACAATTCTTTAAAAAAATCATCATATTAAAACTTGAACATAAAGTATCCACATAAGAATAATGCATAACCTATCTATTATAGCACAAGTCTAACCATATTAGATAAACTGTTGAGAAGTTTCCATATTCAGAGATAAACAACATAACCTACTTGTCTTCTAGAAACCAACACAAAGTCTATTTTTCTAAACCCCCCCCCCCACACTTTTTCTACTTCCTATTTCCTTATATATCTAAACCCCTTTTCAGTTTTCAAGAAATGGTTTTGTCGAGAGCAACGGTCTTGAAAATGACCATTTTAAATATAATTATAGATAAAACCAAAAATTACTAAAATTAACACTAAAACCTATATCATAAATAGCTACCCAATTCACACTTCTTCTTCATCAAGCACTAGGTTCTGACCTACAATTTGGTTGTCAATCATCTCAACTTTCGTCTCCTCTTCTATAAGTACCTAGTGAATCGCTGAAAATTAATCCTCATCTTCTATGAGTTCTCGAGAGAGGTTGGTAATTTCAAAGAGGATATCATCTTCCATATGCTCGATTCTAGCTAGATCAAGGGACCCTTTCCTTTAAGAACCATTTTCTTTATTGTCTCAAAAATTAATCACCAGGATTTCTTCTAGCAGCTATTTCTTCTTGCAGACGTTATTCATGAATTTTAGCTTTCTCAATAATTTTTCTTAATAAGGTAATTGTCTTTCTATATTCAGCAAAATCAGTTTGTTGTCTCCATGCAAGAGCATGTAGCCCTTGGATAAAATTTCATTGCTTGTTTTCTAACTAATTCAAATTTTGATTATCTTCTTTACTCAAAAGAAAGATGGTGGGCTAAATCACATTTTGAGCATGTTATTGCTAACTAGGCTAAAAAATAAATTACAATTAGTAGTAGCATGCTCATAAGTTGATTCAGCCCACCATCTAAATTATTTGGAATATCTTGGATTATCAAATGGTAATAAAAATTTGATTACCATCTTCCTGACTTCTTTTGAACATGTAAAGAAAGATAATGTCTCTATATGGTGGGTTGAATAAAATTTCGAGCATGCTATTGCTAATTAAGATTTTTTAACATTGCATTCTATAAGAATAGGGTCAAATTGGATAACAATGTCTTCTTCTTTTTTTGCACAAAATAATATAATCACTTGGAATGCTAATGCAATGAGGAAGAAACTCACCAACCTTCAAATTGTTAGCCTTTTTAATTTCACCTCTGTACAGGAAGTGGAAAAGAAGACATGTGAGACTGTATGACATCTTTTCAGGAAAAATAAGTCATCTCTTTTCGAAACTTTTCAGGATCTTCATCAAGAAATTAAAAAGATGAATATTCGGGTTGTATGTCTACCACTGTGTGAGGATTTTATTGTTCCACTTCTTCTACACTAACTAGATTTCCTAAATTTTCTTCAACTTTTTTATATTTTGAATTAAAATCATCCATTGTTGAATCACTAAAAACAAAAACTTCCATGTCTGGATTATGATTCAAAAATATTTTTTCAACTTCTTTTATTTTTTTTTACGTTTTGACTCACTTCATTAATATCAAAGGTAAAATTTTCACATTCGGGAGAAAAAGAAAGTGTAGATATGATGCCATTCATACCTTTTTCCATGTTATAGGGATCATTGTGTATGCATCTATTTAAACTTCAGCAATATGACCATTTTCATATAGAAATCCACACTTGAAATCATCATATGAGCCCCTCAAGAACAAATTCAGGATAAAGGCAAAATTGTTTCTATCTTGCAATTAATCTTCTCCTTTAGGAGATAAATTACTGGGCTTAGTCAATGTTCACACATAGTCTTGTTTACCAAGAATAGATAAGTTATAAGAACCTTTGTCTTGATTTTTTGGTTTTTCCTTAAGCAACCTTAACCTTTCTACTGTTCCTTACATAACTTATGAATCTCTTGTTAAGGCCTTTGAGAAAATAGTATCTATGGCACAAACATCTTAACAATACTGTAGATTTTTAATCTTTAGATGGATGTAATCTTTTCTTTTCAGCCTAAGATATGCTTTCTTTAAAATAATTCCAAAAATAATGGAGTACCTTGTCATCTTAGGCTAATATTTCTTCAATTGTAGGTATAGGCCGTCTGAATTGATTTCTCGCATTTGTCTAGCGATGAACCATATTTTTGGGATTTTAAATTAAATAAGATTGCCAACCTCCATTCTTGGAAAACCACCAATAGGTATTCAAAACAAGAAGGCTCTGATCTTTCTACTTCCCTAGTAGAGTCACCAAAAATCTATTGGGTAATAGTTTGTTTGCTAATCTGGGTCTAGGAGTCATCTTGTTATATTTTAAAGTGAACAAAATTTGTTAACCATCAAGGTGACACCCTCAAATCTTCTGACAAAGTGTCCAGAAATTTACATTTTACACTCAATATTGTATGCCTCTAGCTTATACAAAGTGTCAAATATGACACCTCTAGCAATCACCATAACACTGTTAAACATTTGACATCTTTCTTTAGAAAAGACAACCTGCACAACCGCATCTATTAGTTTTCTCATAGATAATAAATTTCATTTTCATCCAGGGATATGCAACACACTACCAATCCCTTTTATCATACCATTAGGAAACATGATCCTAACTTTACCATGACCGACAATATCTAAATGAGAATCATCACCCAAGTACACCTTACTTCCATTAAATTTTCAATATTTGGAATACCAATATATATTAGAAGTCATATGAAAAGATGTACCTAGGTCAATTAACCATGCATCATTACCTACATGGGTAGCCAAAGATGCAATGAATACATCACCATCTTCCTTCTTGGACTTAGAATCAGAATTGTACGTCTTTTTCTTCTTCTTTTCTTCTTTGCAGTCCCTACGGATGTGTCCTGGTTTACCACAATTCTAGTAGATGACTTGGGATTTCTAGGAGATTTTGATCTCCCTTTGGACTTGGATTTATTGTACTTCTCATTCTTCTTGCCTTTTTCCTTAGGTCTTCCACGAATAGTTAGGGCTTCATTAGAATTTATGGATGCTTTCCTCTAAATCTCTTCACCAAGTAGGGAACCCACCGAATATTTAAACATCGAAACAATATAAGTGCTACTGATGGCCATAACAAGAGAATTCTATGAATCAGGCAAAGATCTAAGTAAGATCTAGAATTTCTCGTCCTTGACTATCTTAACACCAATAGATGCTAATTCATTCACCAACATATTAAATAATTCTAGGTGGTTTGTAACTCGTCCACTCTCTTCCATTCTTAAGGGATACAATTTATTCCTCAATAAAATATGATTTAGTAATGATTTTTCTTGATACATTTCACCAATCTTAGTTCACATCTTCTGTTCAAAGTTGTCCTCATGGACATTGATCAAAATAGAGTCTACCAAAATAGTTTGATTAGAGATTTAAACTTTCATTTTATAACATCATACTAAGTACCCACAGTAGGATCTTTAGGTCTTGAGACATCTGCCTCAACAACATCCCACAAATCTTGATCTATTGGAAAATCTTCCATCTTTAGCTTCCACATCTCAAAATTTCTTCCATTAAATTTCTCCACCTCTATTCTCCATGACAAACTTGACATATAAAAATTATTGCAACAAGATCAAAAAGTGTCATATACACAATCTCACACTCAAATCTAGATTACTTAAAAAACCCCAACAACCCACAATTGAAACAAAAGGTGAACTAGCTCTACTACCACTTGTAAGAAAGTTAGATAGTGGAACAAATTCCTACACTAAGCTTGAGAGGAGGGTGACGTAGAAAATTTTACATATTGTTAAAACATTTACAAAAATTTAATAGAAATAACCATAAATAACATTCATACAACAACACAGTGATTTATCTGGGCAAAATACTTTCGAGAGAAACACCCCACACTCAAAAAATAGCTCAACATATTATTCAACAATCAATTACAAATTAAAATATACCTGCAGAGAAATATCTTCAAAGGAGTACCACTAATCAGAGAATAAGAGGTAACTCAATAGCCATAAGACTCTTACACACAACCTCTATCTCATGAACCTCGTATATAGAAGATACAATCCAAGAAACTGTCAAATGATATTATAAAACTATAGACTAAAACCACCAAATAAACTAGAGCCGATCTTATCTCCATTCTAGATTCCCTATGTATAGCATCCTAAAATTGCGACACTTGCAATTTTGATCGCATTTCGGTCTTCACAATGGCGACGCAACACGAAACCTGAATGGAGACCCCGAAACTAGCTCATGGCACCAAAAACTACATTTTTCAAGCACCCTGGCCTGATCCTCCTTGCAACCTGTTGTCTCAGGAGGTGGGACCAAAGCACCCAGCGCCCTGGTCCTTCAAGACCATGGCACCCAGCGCCTTGGTCCCTGGCCCTATTTTGGGCCCAGTCTCCTATGGGGCTTCGGGTCTTTTTGTTTGTAAATTGGAAAATACTCTTTTCTGGTCGGCCCAAGGTCAGCAAAATCAGTCTATCAACCCTAATTGGCAAGTATATAAACTACATTTTTCTCTCTCATTTGGATGGAGGGAAAAAGGCGTGAAAGCGATATTCAAACATTCAAGCACTCAAACATTCAAGCATTCAAGCATTCAAGCATTCCTTCAAGTAATTGATCATTCTAAGTCTCCATTCAAGGCTAAGTGTTGCATTCAAGACAAGGATTCAACCATTGAAGAGGAGATCACATGCTACAAGATATAACATACAACAAACAACAACATCTACACCTTGCATGTAAGAATACAAACATTCTTACAACAAGGTACTAGTACTTGTTTTACAATCATTTACATTTACAGCATTTCTCATTTCCTGGTTAATTCCAAAAATTGGGGTTTGACCTAAGGGAAAACCCCTAATCCCTAACCCCCCAATCATCTTCACTTTTATGTGTGTAGGTTGCAGGTACGCGACTGTAATTGAAGATCTGGAATCCTTGAGCAGAGACGAATAGATCCCCCTTCGTTTTGCGGATTTTTTGGAGGACCGTGTGCACGTCGGGCGCCATCTTCCGGTCAACTTTTGCTCAAATTTGCAGGACAGCGTCGTCTCGACATTTTACTGCTAATTCTAGGTCCGCAGCTTCATCCTATATCCCTATCTTAGTTTATAAGTGAATCTTTCTCACTTTCTATGCATTCCTAGCTTAATCATTCTATCTACATTCTTTACAAAAGAGGGTAGCCTTGTTGTCTTAACCCTTGAAACTCATTTAGAATCCAATCCTGCATTGTGTGGGATTGGATCTTGTGGGTTTCAACCCCTCTTTTGAATCTAAAGTCTCCCCTAAGTGAAAACTGTCAACCCTAGTAACCTCCCTTCTCTCTCCTTGGAGTTGGAAGAGGGGAGAGCAACTAGGGTTTGATTTTTCTGCTTTACATTTTGGTGAACCTGATGTGAACATCCTTTCTGATTATTCATGGTTAGATTTGAAAATTGGATTCCTTGATTACATTTCCCTGTTTGATCTTTTGCAGAATTTTAGAGGTTGATTGCATAAAAACCCTAAATTTTCTTTTTAGTAATTAAGCTTGCAAAATGTTTAATTGTTAATGCTTGTTTTAGATCTACCCTTCTATTACAAATTATCAATTCATATTTGTGCTTTACTTCTGAAAATTAAGTGGTTAAGTGTCAAAACCCTAATTTTTGAAACCCTCTTGATTCAACCTTCGTCTAACAATTTCACTGATCAAAACATCTCCAAATTAGCTGTAACTTTGGATTTCGCAACAAAATCATAATATCTTTCATCCCTGAAAATTTGAAAAAAAGTTGCGAGGATCGTGTGCACTCCAAGTGCCATCGTCCCCGACATTTTTTCCAAAATTTCGAGAGCTAGATCTTACTATATTTTTCTGCTAAAATCTAGAATTTTGGCTGATTTTATCAATTCTAACACTTTCAAAATTACAGTCAAAGTTGGTCTTGTGATTGCTTGGTTTAAGGCTTCTAATCATTCAAAAATTGTTGAAATTCAAATTTTGTGTCAAAATTGTGTTTTTACTGTCCTAAATCTGAAAAGTGTGTTGGTGTTCATTCGAAATTTCAGTACTTCATTCAAATTCTTGCAATTTGTGACTATTGAAATTAAGTGCTTAATTACAACAACTTTGATTTCCACTTTCAAAATTGAATTTTGCGTGAAATTGAGTCAAATTTTAAATTTCAAAACTTGCATTGCTTTTGGTATTCCCTGTAAAATCATAAAATTCAAAATTTCAGTTTCCCTCTCTTTTTCAAAATTCAAATTTTGCATTTTTCGACAATCTTGGTAGGGTTCAATTTTGAGATTGCAACTTTAATTTGGCCTATCTACAGATCGTAAAATCACTCAATTTTTTCAGGTTAGCTTTAAAATCATCATAACTTTCATCCCTACAAATTTTGAAAAAAGTTGCGAGGACCGTGTGCACTCCGAGCGCCACGGTCCCTGACATTTTTTTCCAAAATTTTGGGAGATTGTCGTGATTGCATTTAACAGCTTAAATCCAGAAGATTGGCTGATTTTACTGGAATTTGCTACCTCTAAATTCAAAATCTTTTCTCCCTCTCTAGTGCATGAGTTTTGCAACAATAAGCCCTACTTACACTATTCCCGTTAGACGAAGCCGTAGAATTAAGTCTTTCCGAGGTTTAATTACTGAGGAGATGGAACCTAATTTGCATAGCCTTTTTAACGAGGACATGGGTAATTCCTCTAATCCTCCTAATGATGAAGAAGCTCTCCATGAGGTTTCTGTAGAACAACTTGTGAAATTGGATAACCAATTTGACAATTTTTGACAATGGATGTCTCAAGAGTACCCTGAGAGTCAAGCTCTTCCTTTAATTGAGGGTCTAAAACATATGCTTCAAAGTGATAAGAATGGAATTGATATTTTGCGTGGTATTGCACACATTGTGGATTCGAATGTGATGCCTATAAAGAGTTGTGCCGAAACTTTAGGTTATACACAACCTCCCACTCAAGTCAATCATTCTATTCCTTTGACAACTTCTATTGCTAGCATACCTACTTTTACATCAAACATAATGACTACTTCTATACAAGACATTCCTCCTATGATCACCAGTCATGGGGGCAATCCTTCCTCTTCAATTAATCCTCTTCCTTCATTTAATCCAACTTCTTCATTCATTCCTTCAATGAGTGTCCCTATTACATCTCCACAAATGAACATGACGCAAGGGGGCAATTCATTCAACGATTCCATTCCTCCTTGTAGTGTTCCTCCTTTCCAATCCTCTCCTATGATTAACTATCATAATGTCCCGCCACCTTACTCTTTACCTTCTTTCAATAACATAACACCTCCATCTCAATCTAACACATCTAATATGAATTCTTCGACTGAAGTGACCATTAACAATCTTGCACAAACTGTCTCTTCTTTGCAGCAACAAATTGCCTCTATGAATCAATCTAAATTTGGTGTGCCCACATTTGGTGTTGCGAGCCCACTTTCTCTTGACATTTTTCAAGCTATCCCTCCTAAACATGTTGAAATCCCACATTTGGAGCTTTATAATGGTAAAGGAGATCCTCTAACACATGTTAAGACTTTTCAAACAATATGTACCGATTTTGCTTATGACCAAAGGTTGCTTGCAAAACTGTTTACTAGAACATTAAGAGATAAAGCCCTACAATGGTATTGCTCATTGCCTTCTTATTCTATTACTTCTTTTGAACAACTTGCAAATGCTTTCATTCAACAATTTCAAAACAATATAAGTCCTAAAGTTACTTTGATTGATTTAATGCATTGTAAACAAGGTGTTAAAGAAAAAGTGACTGATTTCATTGGTAGATATAAGCATTTGTATGCTCAAATGTCTTTTCCAGTGCCTGACAATGATATTCAAAGAATCTTTATTTCTAATTTACAAAAAGATATTCGAGACAAACTTCTATTTTCTGAGTTTACTTCTTTCCAACAGTTGTGTGCAACTCTTCACAATTATCAACTGACTGTGAGTCAAATAGAACAATCACATCCTATGGCTCCGAGTGATAAAGGTGATAGTAGTCAACAACGATTTGGGAGGTTTAAATGGAACAGAGATTCTATCAAATTCAATGAAAACATCATCAACAACAATGTGAATGCAGCATCAGGTGTGCCTCCTATTTCTAAGTTTTTCAAGAAAGAAAGAAAGTTTACTTCTTTGAATGAATCATTGCATAGTATTATGAACAAGCTATTGGAACAAAATGTGCTTACTCTTCCTCCTATAAGGAAAATAGATCCTGCAAAGATTACTTCACCTTATTTTGATAACAAATCTTTTTGTCAATTTCATTGTCAACCTGGGCATGATACTGAAAAATGTTTTGCTTTAAAGGGTAAAATTCAAGATTTGATTGATAATAATACTATCTCTATTTTTGGAGTGAATGATAAAGGCAACACATTTGTAGCTCCTCCTAACCAAAATCTTCAGAGTTTTACTGATCCATTACCTTCTCATACCTCTAATGCAATTGAGACTAATGATTCCTCTTTCTCATCTGATGGTCTTGTGTCTATGACTCCGAATGTGATTAACTTTGTAGAGCAGCAAGAAAACCCTAAAGAACCTTCCATCACATTTGATTCTAGTGAAACTATCAGGGCACCTGATGGTCCTTTATACATAGTTGCAAAAGTCAAGAATACACCTTGCCGTGGAGTGCTTATTGATCCTTCATGCATGGTTAATGTTATTACAGAAAAATTTCTTTTTACTTTGCAATTGAATCAAGTGATCTATGACAAAACAGATGTGATTGTGAAATTATTTGATGCATTTTCTTCTCCTGCAATTGGTTTTATTACGTTACCTATTGAAGTCCATAACAAATTCCTTGATGTGAGCTTTGCTATTATTCCATCTTCCGAACAATTTCGTGTGAAGCTTGGCTATCCTTGGCTATCTTCCATGAAAGCTATTGCTTCTCCTATTCATAAATGTTTGAAATTTCCCCATAATGGTGAAGTTGTTACTGTCAATCATAGTCTCTTTAAACTAGTTAAAAGAACTTCTAGTGTTCCTATTGATTATTTTTCGCCTAAACAATTCCAACCCCTTCCTCCGCGAAGTGATCATCTTTTCAAATCTTATCAAAAGTGGAAAACAAATATGATCTTATCTCTAAGTGAACCTAGAACACCCAAACTTGATATTCCTATCATTCTTGAGAAGGAAGTTCTTCCTTTGAAAGATAAGACTAATGTCTTTCCTCAAGAAGATTCCCAACCCATTCCTATGGATGTGACTATGTCTATGCCTAATAAACTTTCTAAAAGTAGACCTATACCTCCTCCTCATGATGGACTTGGTCTTCTTCCTAAACCAAATATTCCTCCTTTATATGGAGCAGTTCCTCCTCCTTCCTCTTATGGAGAGAAGAGACCTTCCTTTTCTCCTATTATCCAGCCTAAGAGACCACAACCTAAACACCGAAGTGATAAGGATGAGAACATGCCTCCTCCTCAATCTTCTCCACTTCCTACTAAGACTAGACGAAATTGTTCTGCACATGAATGCCGACGAAAGCATCATCTTAGAGCTCAAGCAGTTGCTTCTCAAACTTTGCAATCTCCAAAAACACCTTCAACAAGCATTATTCCATTCTCTCCAAAATCTCCTAAACATAAGATGCATGATGGTCTTGATCCTGTGCGAGTTAAAGATCCTATTTTTATAAATCTTGATGATGATATGGATGAAAATGTTACTTCTCTTGCTTCTGATAGTGAATATGAACTTGTTGATATTGATAACCATCTATCTAATGAATTTTCTAAAGCACTTATCCTAGCTCCTAGACAAGAACAACGTGGCTTGGAACATGAACATAGCCCTTGTTTGGATCTTGTGATAGCTCCATCTACTGTGTTGGATGTTCCTCCTCTAGCGTGTTCCCTGCCTTCCCGAAACATTGATCAGCAAGATTGGGGGGTAGATGACGTGCTAGACTAGTTTCATTAGCATAGCAGATTCTCTCCTCCTCTCTTTTGTTACTTCTTCTATATGTTATTCTCATTCTTCTAATTGTTGTCCTTAGTGTTGTCTACTTGAGGACGATGCAAAGCATTGAGATCTCTTTTGGTCTCTCTCATGTTGACTCAAAAGACACATGTGTTCCCTTCTTCTAGGTGACCTTCCTTGATTGGGGAATGAAGAACAATTATGCATACATACATATGATATACATGAACGATCATACAACATACTGACCCCGAGGAAAGTGAAGTCACCTTGTGCTTTGTGTTTTGTGTCTATTATCCTTGGGTTTATCTCACACTTGGGGGCTAAATCTTTGCGATAACGTGCTCCTTTCCCTTATCATTTCTTATGTGTATCACTACATTAAAGAAATCACCCCCGTTGAGGCATGTACGATCACTTTAACGTAGGGGGGCATACACCCCATCTATCCCTTCAGGATACTTGAAAATTTCTTGGTGAACTTAGCTTTGCCTTGAAAATTTTTGGTATTTCTCCTACATGACTCATAGTGAGGGAACCTTACTACTGATAGTCATGGTTCTCCCTCGTGAATCTTCCCTTTAACTTTGTCAATCAAAGTCGTAATATCCTTAGTCCACTGGGGGCTTGGTGTGTCTTGTGTCCTTGATGTGGTGAAAGTCTTTCAATGTTGTTTCCTTGTACTTTACCGAAAGTATGAGCGTACTCTTATACTCCCACTAAAGTGGGGGCTAAATGTAGCGTCCTAAAATTGCGACGCTTGCAATTTCAACCACATTTCGGTCTTCACGATGGCGACGCAACACGGAACCTGAATGGAGACCCCGAAACTTGCTCATGGCACCAAAAACTGCGTTTTTCCAGCACCCTGGCCTGATCCTCCTTGCACCCTGCTGTCTCGGGAGGTGGGACCACAGCGCCCAGTACCCTGGTCCTTCGGGACCAGGGCGCCTAGTGCCCTAGTCCCCCAGGACCATGGTGCCAAACGCCCTAGTCCCTGGCCCTATTTTGGGTCCGGTCTCCTATGGGGCTTCGGGTCTTTTTGTTTGCAAATTGGAAAATACTCTTTTCTGGTCGGCCCAAGGTCGGAAAAATTGGTCTATCAACCCTAATTGGCAAGTATATAAACTATATTTTCCTCTCTCATTTGGATGGAGGGAAAAAGGCGTGAAAGCTATATTCAAACATTCAAGCATTCAAGCATTCAAGCATTCATTCAAGTAATTGATCATTCTAAGTCTCCATTCAAGGCTAAGTGTTGCATTCAAGACAAGGATTCAACCATTGAAGAGGAGATCACATACTACAACATACAACATACAACAAACAACAACATCTACACCTTCGCATGTAAGAATACAAACATTCTTACAACAAGGTACTAGTACTTGTTTTACAATCATTTACATTTACAGCATTTCTCATTTCTTGGTTAATTCCAAAAACTAGGGTTTGACCTAAGGGCAAACCCCTAATCCCTAACCCCCCAATCGTCATCGCTTTTCTGTGTATAGGTTGCAGGTACGCGGCTGTAATTGAAGATCTGGAATCCTTGTGCACAGACAAACAGATCCCCCTTCATTTCGCGGATTTTTCGGAGGACCGTGTGCACGCCGGGCACCATCGTCCTGTCAAATTTTGCTCAAATATGCAGGACAGCGTCGTCTTGACATTTTACTACTAATTCCAGGTCCGCAGCTTCATCCTATATCCCTATCTCAGTTTATAAGTGAATCTTTCTCACTTTCTATGCATTCCTAGCTTAATCATTCTATCTACATTCTTTACAAAAGAGGGTAGCCTTGTTGTCTTAACCCTTGAAACTCATTTAGAATCCAATCCTGCATTGTGTGGGATTGGATCTTGTGGGTTTCAACCCCTCTTTTGAATGTAAAGTCTCCCCTAAGTGAAAACCGTCAACCCTAGTAACCTCCCTTCTCTCTCCTTGGAGTTGGAAGAGGGGAGAGCAACTAGGGTTCGATTTTTCTGCTTTACATTTTGGTGAACCTAATGTGAACATCCTTTCTGATTATTCATGGTTAGATTTGAAAATTGGATTCCTTGATTACATTTCCATGTTTGATCTTTTGCAGAATTTTAGAGGTTGATTGCATAAAAACCCTAAATTTTCTTTCTAGTAATTAAGCTTGCGAAATGTTTAATTGTTAATGCTTGTTTCAGATCTACCCTTCTATTACAAATTATCAATTCATATTTGTGCTTTAATTCTAAAAATTAAGTGGTTAAGTGTCAAAACCCTAATTTTTGAAACCCTCTTGATTCAACCTTTGTCCAACAATTTCACTGATCAAAACATCTCCAAATCAGCTATAACTTTGGATTTCGCAACAAAATCATAATATCTTTCATCCCTGAAAATTTGAAAAAAAGTTGCGAGGACCATGTGCACTCCAAGCGCCATCGTCCTCGACATTTTTTCCGAAATTTCGGGAGCTACATCTTACTATATTTTTCTGCTAAAATCCAGAATTTTGGCTGATTTTATCAATTCTAACACTTTCAAAATTATAGTCAAAGTTGGTCTTGTGATTGCTTGGTTTAAGGCTTCTAATCATTTAAAAATTGTTGAAATTGAAATTTTGTGTCAAAATTGTGTTCTTACTGTCCTAAATCTAAAAAGTCTGTTGGTGTTCATTCGAAATTTCAGTACTTCATTCAAATTCTTCCAATTTGTGACTTTTGAAATTAAGTGCTTAATTACAACAACTTTGATTTCCGCTTTCAAAATTGAATTTTGCGCGAAATTGAGTCAACTTTTAAATTTCAAAACTTGCATTGCTTTTGGTATTCCCTGTAAAATCATAAAATTCAAATTTTGCATTTTTTGACAATCTTGGTAGGGTTCAATTTAGAGATTGCAACTTTAATTTGGCCTATCTACAGATCGTAAAATCACTCAATTTTTTTAGGTTAGCTTTAAAATCATCATAACTTTCATCCCTGCAAATTTTGAAAAAAGTTGCGAGGACGGTGTGCACTCCGAGCGCCATGGTCCCTGACATTTTTTTCTGAAATTTCGGGAGATTGTCGTGATTGCATTTAATAGCTTAAATCTAGAAGATTGGCTGATTTTACTGAAATTTGCTACCTCTAAATTCAAAATCTTTTCTCCCTCTCTAGTGCATGAGTTGTACAACAATAAGCCCTACTTACACTATTCCTGTTAGACGAAGCCGTAGAATTAAGTCTTTCCGAGGTTTAATTACTGAGGAGATGGAACCTAATTTGCATAGCCTTTTTAACGAGGACATGCGTAATTCCTCTAATCCTCCTAATGATGAAGAAGCTCTCCATGAGGTTTCTGTAGAACAACTTGCGAAATTGGATAACCAATTTGACAATTTTCGACAATGGATGTCTCAAGAGTACCCTGAGAGTCAAGCTCTTCCTTTAATTGAGGGTCTAAAACATATGCTTCAAAGTGATAAGAATGGAATTGATATTTTGTGTGGTATTGCACACATTGTGGATTTGAATGTGATGCCTATAAAGAGTTGTGCCGAAACTTTAGGTTATACACAACCTCCCACTCAAGTCAATCATTCTATTCCTTTGACAACTTCTATTGCTAGCATACCTACTTTTACATCAAACATAATGACTACTTCTATACAAGACATTCCTCCTATGATCACCAGTCATGGGGGCAATCCTTCCTCTTCAATTAATCCTCTTCCTTCATTTAATCCAACTTCTTCATTCATTCCTTCAATGAGTGTCCCTATTACATCTCCACAAATGAACATGATGCAAGGGGGCAATTCATTCAACCATTCCATTCCTCCTTGTAGTGTTCCTCCTTTCCAATCCTCTCCTATGATTAACTATCATAATATCCCGCCACCTTACTCTTTACCTTCTTTCAATAAAATAACACCTCCATCTCAATCTAACACATCTAATATGAATTCTTCGACTGAAGTGACCATTAAATATCTTGCACAAACTGTCTCTTCTTTACAGCAACAAATTGCCTCTATGAATCAATCTAAGTTTAGTGTGCCCACATTTGATGTTGCGAGCCCACTTTCTCTTGACATTGTTCAAGCTATCCCTCCTAAACATGTTGAAATCCTGCATTCGGAGCTTTATAATGGTAAAGGAGATCCTCTAACACATGTTAAGACTTTTCAAACAATATGTACCGATTTTGCTTATGACCAAAGGTTGCTTGCAAAACTGTTTACTAGATTATTAAGAGATAAAGCCCTAGAATGGTATTGCTCGTTGCCTTCTTATTCTATTACTTCTTTCGAACAACTTGCAAATGCTTTCATTCAACAATTTCAAAACAATATAAGTCCTAAAGTTACTTTGATTGATTTAATGCATTGTAAACAAGGTGTTAAAGAAAAAGTGACTAATTTCATTGGTAGATATAAGCATTTGTATGCTCAAATTTCTTTTCCAGTGCCTGACAATGATATTCAAAGAATCTTTATTTCTAATTTACAAAAAGATATTCGAGACAAACTTCTATTTTCTGAGTTTACTTCTTTCCAACAGTTGTGTGCAACTCTTCACAATTATCAACTGACTATGAGTCAAATGGAAAAATCACATCCTATGGCTCCGAGTGATAAGGGTGATAGTAGTCAACAACCATTTGGGAAGTTTAAAATGAACAGAGATTCTATCAAATTCAATGAAAAAATCATCAACAACAATGTGAATGCAGCATCAGGTGTAGCTCCTATTTCTAAGTTTTTCAAGAAAGAAAGAAAGTTTACTCCTTTGAATGAATCATTGCATAGTATTATGAACAAGCTATTGGAACAAAATGTGCTTACTCTTCCTCCTATAAGGCAAATAGATCCTGAAAAGATTACTTCACCTTATTTTGATAACAAATCTTTTTGTCAATTTCATCATCAACCTAGGCATGATACTGAAAAATGTTTTGCTTTAAAGGGTAAAATTCAAGATTTGATTGATAATAATATTATCTCTATTTCTAGAGTGAATGATAAAGGCAACACATCTGTAGCTCCTCCTAACCAAAATCTTTAGATTTTTACTGATCCATTACCTTCTCATACCTCTAATGCAATTGAGACTAATGATTCCTCTTTCTCATCTGATGGTCTTGTGTCTATGACTCCAAATGTGATTAACTTTGTAGAGCAGCAAGAAAACCCTAAAGAACCTTCCATCACATTTGATTCTAGTGAAACTATCAGGGCACCTGATGGTCCTTTATACATAGTTACAAAAGTCAAGAATACACCTTTCCGTGGAGTGCTTATTGATCCTTCATGCATGGTTAATGTTATTACTAAAGAATTTCTTTTTACTTTGCAATTGAATCAAGTGATCTACGACAAAACAGATGTGATTGTGAAATTATTTGATGCATTTTCTTCTCTTGCAATTGGTTCTATTACATTACCTATTGAAGTCCATAACAAATCCCTTGATATGAGCTTTGCTATTATTCCATCTTCTGAACAATTTCGTGTGAAGCTTGGCTATCCTTGGCTATCTTCCATGAAAGCTATTGCTTCTCCTATTCATAAATGTTTGAAATTTCCCCATAATGGTGAAGTTGTTACTGTCAATCATAGTCTCTTTAAACCAACTGAAACAACTGCTAGTGTTCCTATTGATTATTTTTGGCCTAAACAATTCCAATCCCTTCCTCCGCGAAGTGATCATCTTTTCAAATCTTATCAGAAGTGGAAAACAGATATGATCTTATCTCTAAGTGAACCTAGAACAGCCAAACTTGATATTCCTATCATTCTTGAGAAGGAAGTTCTTCCTTTGAAAGATAAGGCTAATGTCTTTCCTCAAGAAGATTCCCAACCCATTCCTATGGATGTGACTATGTCTATGCCTAATAAACTTTCTAAAAGTAGACCTATACCTCCTCCTCATGATGGACTTGGTCTTCTTCCTAAACCAAATATTCCTCCTTTATATGGAGCAGTTCCTCCTCCTTCCTCTTATGGAGAGAAGAGACCTTCCTTTTCTCCTATTATCCAGCCTAAGAGACCACAACCTAAACACCGAAGTGATAAGGATGAGAACATGCCTCCTCCTCAATCTTCTCCACTTCCTACTAAGACTAGACAAAATCGTTCTGCACGTGAACGCCGATGAAAGTGTCATCTTAGAGCTCAAGCAGCTACTTCTCAAACTTTGCAATCTCCAAAAACACCTTCAACATGCATTATTCCATTCTCTCCAAAATCTCCTACACATAAGATGCATGATGGTCTTGATCCTGTGCAAGTTAAAGATCCTATTTTTATAAATCTTCATGATGATATGGATGAAAATTTTATTCATGATGAAAATGTTACTTCTCTTGCTTCTGATAGTGAATATGAACTTGTTGATATTGATAACCATCTATCTAATGAATTTTCTAAATCACTTATCCTAGCACCTAGACAAGAACAACATGGCTTCGAACATGAACATAGCCCTTGTTTGGATCTTGTGATAGCTCCATCTGCTGTGTTGGATGTTCCTCCTCTAGCATGTTCCTTGCCTTCCCGAAACATTGATCAGCAAGATCGGGGGGTAGATGACGTGCTAGACTAGTTTCATTAGCATAGCAGATTCTCTCCTCCTCTCTTTTGTTACTTCTTCTATATGTTATTCTCATTCTTCTAATTGTTGTCCTTAGTGTTGTCTACTTGAGGACGATGCAAAGCATTGAGATCTCTTTTGGTCCCTCTCATGTTGACTCAAAAGACACATGTGTTCCCTTCTTCTAGGTGACCTTCCTTGATTGGGGAATGAAGAACAATTATGCATACATACATATGATATACATGAACGATCATATAGCATACTGACCCCGAGGAAAGCGAAGTCACCTTGTGTTTTGTGTTTTGTGTCTATTATCCTTGGGTTTATCTCACACTTGGGGGCTAAATCTTTGCGATAACGTGCTCCTTTCCCTTATCATTTCTTATGTGTATCACTACGTTAAAGCAATCACCCCCGTTGAGGCATGTGCGATCACTTTAACATAGAGGGGCATACACCCCGTCTATCCCTTCAGGATACTTCAAAATTTTTTGGTGAACTTAGCTTTGCCTTGAAAATTTTTGGTATTTCTCCTACATGACTCATAGTGAGGGAACCTTACTACTGACAGTCATGGTTCTCCCTCGTGAATCTTCCCTTTTACTTTGTCAATCAAATTCGTAAGATCCTTAGTCCACTGGGGGCTTGGTGTGTCTTGTGTCCTTGATGTGGTGAAAGTCTTTCAATGTTGTTTCCTTGTACTTTACCAGAAGTATGAGCGTACGCTTATTTTCCCGCTAAAGTGGGGGCTAAATGTAGCATCCTAAAATTGTGACACTTCTAATTTCAACCGCATTTCGGTCTTCACGATGGCGACGCAACACGAAACCTGAATGGAGACCTCGAAACTTGCTCATGGCACCAAAAACTGGATTTTTCTAGCACCCTGGCCTGATCCTCCTTGCACCCTGCTGTCACAAGAAGTCGGACCAGAGCACCCAGTGCCCTAGTCCTTCAGGACCAGGGCGCCCAGTGCCTTGGTCCCCCAGGACTATGGTGCCCAGCGCCCTGCTCCCTGGCCCTATTTTGGGCCCGGTCTCCTATGGGGCTTCGGGTCTTTTTGTTTGCAAATTGGAAAATACTCTTTTCTGGTCGGCCCAAGGTCGAAAAAACCAGTCTATCAACCCTAATTGGCAAGTATATAAACTACATTTTCCTCTCTCATTTGGATGGAGGGAAAAAGGTGTGAAAGCGATATTCAAACATTCAAGCATTCAAACATTCAAGCATTCAAGCATTCAAGCATTCCTTCAAGTAATTGATCATTCTAAGTCTCCATTCAAGGCTAAGTGTTGCATTCAAGACAAGGATTCAACCATTGAAGAGGAGATCAAATACTACAACATACAACATACAACAAACAACAACATCTACACCTTCGCGTGTAAGAATACAAACATTCTTACAACAAGGTACTAGTACTTGTTTTACAATCATTTACATTTACAGAATTTCTCATTTCTTGGTTAATTCCAAAACCGAGGTTTGACCTAAGGGCAAACCCCTAATCCCTAACCCCCTAATCATCTTCACTTTTTTGTGTGTAGGTTGTAGGTACGTGGTTATAATTGAAGATCTGGAATCCTTGTGCAGAGACGAACAGATCCCCCTTCATTTCGCGGATTTTTCGGAGGACCGTGTGCACGCCAGGTGCCATCATCCCGTCAAATTTCACTCAAATTTGCAGGACAGTGCCGTCTCAACATTTTACTACTAATTCCAGGTCCTCAGCTTCATCCTATATCCCTATCTCAGTTTATAAGTGAATCTTTCTCACTTTCTATGCATTCCTAGCTTAATCATTCTATCTACATTCTTTACAAAAGAGGGTAGCCTTGCTGTCTTAACCCTTGAAACTCATTTAGAATCCAATCCTGCATTGTGTGGGATTGGATCTTGTGGGTTTCAACCCCTCTTTTGAATGTAAAGTCTCCCCTAAGTGAAAACCGTCAACCCTAGTAACCTCCCTTCTCTCTCCTTGGAGTTGGAAGAGGGGAGAGCAACTAGGGTTCAATTTTTCCACTTTACACTATGACATGTCAAATACAACATCAACACATGTCCCTCATTTTTATAGCTCATTTATGTGTCTTATGCATATTGTATCTCCTATTTCAAGAGTCCAAACTTCCGAAAGCCATAACTTGTGAATTGTATGTTTGATTGACAAATTGTTTGAAGCACTAAAAAGTTCATGCAATTCTCTATCACCCTGTAAAATACTATGCCATTTATGCACAATTTCCAAGGTGTTTCAGAGGATCTAAAGCCCTCAAAATTAAGTTTAAACCTTTCATTACACCCCTCGACAATGGAAACTTTAATATATTCAAATATAGTTGTGATCTTGTGAAGAAACTTTACAGGTATGCTTATCTAACCAACTAGAAGATTTGGGGAGAATTTTGCACCATTACGTGCTCAAATAAAAACTTACTATAAATAGTAACCTTATGTAAATGCAAGTTGTAGACACCATTTTATGAATATGGAAGACAACTCTTAATAATTACCCTAAAACCTTCGGGTAGTATATAGACTAAAAACAAAAGTAATTTGTATTTATTTAACATTAAGAACTATCACATATAAAAAAAATTAGTACCTTAGAATGCCACTATGTTGATTTACTTGATACCTATATTCACCTACCTCTAATCAATATAGGCCCTCCTAATTAGTTTTGGATAATCATAGTTGAAATATTTCATACAAAATATAGTTGTGTGGAGAATAAAATTTCTCAGTCAAGTAGGTAAATTGATTATTGTCAAAGCCTCTATTTAGAATATACATGTTTACTATCATTCTCTATTCAAGATTTCAGCTTCCGTTTCTAATTTGATTAAAAAAATTTAGAGAAATATTATTTTAAAAAGAACTAAAGAACATTATACGATGGCTCCTACTAACTAAGAGACTATGTGCCTCACCAGAAAACTCAAAGATATGGGAATAAGGAAACTTCAATCTTTTGATAAAGCCTTTCTTGTCAAACTAGGATGGAAGAAATTTGAGGAAAATAAAGAGTGGGCCCGAACATAATAAAAGATAAATATATGAAAAATTATGATCATAGATGTCTCCACTAAAATGAACATCTCCCGAATGGATCTACCAAGGGGAACAATATTTTTAAAAGTAGAAACATTCTAAGAAAAGGAATCCAATGGAGTGTTAAAGATGACAAATAAAGGATTTATGGAATGAATCCTATAGGGAAGGTCCTCCCTTATTATATAATAAAGAATTTAGCCATCTTAAATAAATTATTAATAGAATTAATAGTAAGTCTAATCAGGCTTATATTAATTAGGAAGAAGCAAGACCCTATTGGAGAAAAAAATGGCAATAAATAAGGAAAAATTTTGAGGAAAGAAAAGATAGATATCTAATTCTATACAATTCTACTCAACCGCTTTAGGAATATATCATATACATTACCTCTTGTTCATCTTTGAAGAAAGATGATTGAATTTGGACCCGTATATCTTTAGGATGCTTCTCTATGAGATCTACTTATATATTACAAAAGAAAAATTATCAATTTCATAACTTTATTTCGAACTTGATCTAGAACACTCGTTTGATCCCTAAGATCAATTGCTTATGGTAGACAAAAGCTGACAAAAAGATCCGAACTATAGATAATCTATATAAAAAGGGTTTCCAATTCATTAATTATAGATGCAGTTTATGTTATAAAGCTAAATAATACATTGATCATCTAATAATATATTTTTACTATTAAATAAAAGTCTAGCCTTATATTCTTCAATCCATCCCTTTTCAATGGATTTTTCCAAATTTTGTGAAAGACTTCAAGATTAACTTGTATCATATCCCTCCATTATCCCATAACATCATATAGGATTTATGGAGACAAATTCCACCTTTTCTTGATTGGAGCCTCTAGAAAGCCATTATAGACTCCCATAGCTACCTTATAGAAAGTCTTGATTAAAGGAGCATCGATATTAATAAGATTTCATTTAATAGAGTTTTTGAAATCCTCAAAAACAACAACCAAAATATCCTTGTACCTAGAATCTTTGACGTCATTAACTTTGGTTTGGTTCTACAAAGTAAAAATTCCACTCAAAACCACTCTCCACTGAGCTAACAACAAATTAAGCCCTTTAACCAGGATGACCAAGGGCAATCCTGAGCCTATTGGGAGTGGGAGAGTGTTAAGAGATCCGTATGGAAACTTTGTTTCGGTGATGGAATTCCCCTTTAACTCTCAGTCCAATCACATAGCTGAAGCCATAGGAGCATTCCAGGTCATTGATCTTGCTATAAAATTGAACATCAAAACTATATAGATGGAGGAGGATTGCAAAAATATTATAGAATGCCTTCTAAGAAATCCCCCACAACCTCATGGACCATTAAATGTTGGATTGATGAAGCGAAATCCCTTCTTTCCAAATTTAAAAATGTTAAAATCTCACATGCATTTAGCAAAGCAAATGCAATGGCCAATTATTTTGCCAACAAAGGAGTAAATTGCACTGGTCGACAAACATGGCACTCCTCCAATGATCTAGAAGTGAATATTAAAGAGTTATTAGGCTATGATGTCATGCATGGAAAATTTTTCATTTAAAATAATGATTAAGTGGATGAGAGAAGGCTACTATTTCAATCACTACAATGACGGTGCCTTAATTACTTTTACAAGTCAGAAGGAGTGGCACGTTTTGTGGGTACCTTGGTTTTGTTGTAGGATTTCTACTAAGTTTATCTTCTCTACTATTGCAAATAGAGAATTATGTGAAAAAATGCGGGGTAGCAAGAAGAGGGTGGAGCCTAAAAGATGTGAAAAGCACCAGAATAACTTGAAGGTATGTTGATAAATTGATAGAAGTGGGTTGAAACCTTTCTTGCAGAAACTTCATGGCACTAACCCTAAAATTGTGAAGTATTTTGTCAAAAATTGGAAGGAGGAAGGTATCACCCTCTCTGGAAGCAAAGTGATAATTAACAAGGGTCTTATTAAGGAAGTCACTAGCCTTTCCACAAAGGGGATGAAAGTATTTCTTCATAGAAAGATCTCTGATGAAGCGGTTATCAAATTTTTGAAAATCGATGAGAAAAGGGAAGCATCGGTTAAAGTTTTGAACAACTATTTTGAGGTCGATACCATTAAGAAACTTTGGAGGGAGGTACTAAGGGTGGTAATGGAATACATTACTATGGATGGTAGATTCACTAGAGTCTACGACTACCATTTTGTTCTTCTCAACCACTTCTAGAACAAGGTCAAGGTTTCTTTCCCCTACTGTTTGTTATGCTCTCTAAAATATTATGTTCTAGAACATCATAAAAGACCTAGGAATTTCACTATCCTACATGTTGGTCTCATTCAGCTCTTTCATGAGCACTTTGCTAATATGCTTCCCACATCTAATCCCATTTCTACCCTGGACTCGAAAGGGTATGATACTAAAACTACTATGTCTGAGGATAATTTTGATAGGGATTCTTATTGGGAAGAGGAATACTCCCCTCTTTAAGAAGGCACTTAAAAATTCCCTTTGAGAAGGCTTTCAAGTAAACAAGATCTCTTTGTGAAAACCCCATCCAAAGATAAAAATAAAGTGAAGGCCCCTCCTAAGTATAAGTTGGTTTCTTACTCTCATGACTCATCAAAAGACTCCTTTGATGCCTCTAATACATCTGAAGGATCCCACTCTTATTACTTGGTGTAGGAACACCATTCCAAGCTCTTCCTCATTATTTATTTTGTTGGTGTTATGCTTCTTTTGAAGCCATTGTACATGTAATAAGGGCCAAGAGCTCATTTGTTCTTCACTAGGTCCTAGTTGTAGGTCCTTAGTGTTTTTGTTGTGATTTCTTGTGCAAGAGAGGTTGAGTGTGCCTTGGATGTGTATTACACCTTATTGGCATGTTGATGTCCTTAGGATAGCCCAAAATAGGCCTAGGAGTCATCAAAAGCAACAATGGCAAAGTTGCTCAAAAGATGCAAAAGTTGCATGACAACTTTTAAAAGTTGTCAAGCAACTTTTCCACCCAATAAGTAAAAGATCCTTATTGAGCATGGAGACCCCTAATTCTGGCACACTGACGGAGGAAAAGGTGGTATAAGTACTTCCAAACACTAAGTTAATGGGTGGGATGTCAGACATTGTACAAGCCAAGCCAATTGGATTGACTGTGACTGTTTTGTTGGTTACCAGTCAGTTTGCATGAAGCTACCGAGAAAGTTAATGGATTGAATTGCATGCAAAACTATGTGGAATGTCTTCTATGGAGTAAATACTTACATTGTGAGCAATTAGATTAGTTTTTTATTTGCAGGTTGAGTGTGTTTGTAAATACTTTGTAAACTGTCTATTCTCTGTCCAGTTTTGGACTGGTTTGTGCAAATGAAGTCATAACTCCATTCCCCATTGTGGAATCACCATGAAACCATGGGGAATGGAAGTGAAGACCCTATATTATAGTTCCATGCAAGAAGGACCCTTGGGAATTCAAGGAGGCCATACAAAGACCCACTCCTAGGCGAGACTGGATAGTGCCCGGCAAGGAGAGGTCAAGTTGCAGAGGTCTTGGAGAGCAAGGTTGGTTCGAGGAGAGTACACCCTTTGGAGGAGGCATAAAGGTGTGTGTGAAGAATCACTAGTGTGAAGGAGGAGCCTCCACCAATCCAAAAAAGGAGGCTAAAACTAAAAGCTTACACTATGACCTAGGCAGACCATTAAACCCTCACAAAAACCCTTAAAACCCCCAAAATTTGCCCTAGGCACTGTATAGCCACTTGGAGGCCCAAAACCCAAGAAATCCTTGAGCGCTTTCCAAATTAATGGTAGTCCATTTTGGGAGTTTGGGTATTTTGTGCATCATTCGTGAGAGGAAGCCCTAAAGGACCGGGTAGGAGGCCTAATTGGTCCTAATCCTTGCAGCCCTATTTTGTAGACAAAACACAAAATAGTGAAATCGGTAAGGGGTTCAAGGCTTGAAAAATCTTGGGGGCATATGAATGGGTGGAAAGACCATGAATTAGACCTTATATGACCTTGCTAAGACCTTGGAAGGTGTGGAACAAGCCTAGCCCTTATTAGCCATAGTAAGGGGTTTTGGGTCTCATGAGTAGGTGAGACCTTAGGAGAAGCATTGCAACTCATTGGTGGGTGGAATTGGGCAAGGTCAAGGGATTCCTCAAGAAAAGGAAGTCCTAGAGACCCTAGGGTGTGTACAGAACACCAAGTGCTCCAAGGGAAGGATCCAAGAGCATACACTAGGCTAGTCTATCCCTAACCCCATCCCATCAGATTGGTATCAGAGCAAGTTAAAGATTTGTTGGACTGTGTATGTCCCTTTTTTGATGAAGAACCATTTGTGAAGGCTATTAAGGCTTTGAACACCAAAGCTTTTGAAGGATTTCCATATTTTAGTGGAAGGATGGACATTGACACTGTCATGGAATGGATTGAGGGCATGGAAAACCACTTTGAGTGTGAGGGAGTGACAGAGGCTCAAAAGGTTAAGGTTGCCAAATCAAGATTAAGGGGAGCAGCTTTGACATGGTGGAAGTACCTACAAGAAGAGAGAGTTAGCATGGGAAAGCTACTTATTGCCAATTGGAAGGCCATGGTGAGCAAGATCAAGGAGAACTACTTACTAGAGGATTATGAAGTCCAACTTCATAAGAAGAGATAGGGTTTGAAGCAAAAAGACCTTGATGTGACCTCCTACACCGAAGAATTTCAAAAACTTTGTCTTAGATCCAAAGTCCAAGAAGATTAATCTATTAAGGTGGCTAGGTATCTAAGCGGCCTAAAGTGGAACATTCAAGAGGAGATAAGCCTATGGACTCCTACTACTATAAAAAAATGTCATCAGCTTGCTACTAAGGTAGAAGAGAGGAACAAAAGGAAAGGAGACTCCAATAACAAGGGTAGAGGTAGAGGTAGAGACCAAATGAACCACCGAGGTGGTTACCAAAGAAAGTCAAATGAGCAAAGGAACCAAGGAGAAGCCAAGTTGACTAAACATGGCAATGAAACCAATCTTAGAGGAGGCCATTCTAGAGGAAGAGGTGCATAAGGTGGTCCAAGTAGGGGTAGAGGTACCAGTAGAGGTAACTCCTACTTTGCAACTATGAAGTGTTACAATTGTGGACAATTGGGATACCCGGCATATAGATGCCCTGACAAGCCTACCTCATCAAACAGTGGGAAGAGGGTTGCTTATGCTCATGAAGACTCTTCAAGCAACAAGACACCAGATGTTGACCAAATTGAATCAAATATTGGAGAAAACCTAATGTTTAATAGGATTTTGATTAGGAAGCTAGTTAAGGAGGAACCCAAACATAGGAGAGCATTATTTAGGGTGAGATAAAAAGCTCTTGGTAAAGTGTGCAAGGTGATAGTTGATTTAGGCTCAAATGACAATATCATCTCAGAAGAGGCGGTTAGGAAGTTGAAACTCACAAGAATACCCCACACTAACCCTTACAAGGTGACTTGGTTGAACAAAGGACAGAGTGTGCTAGTCAATGAACAAACTTGGGTAGAGTTTTTTATTGGAGGATATAAGGATAAAATCCTTTGTGATGTGTTACCTATGGATGCTTGTTACTTATTGCTAGGAAGACCTTGACAATTTGATAGGAAGGTGATCTATGATGGAGAGGAGAACTCCATATCATTCAAGAAAGACAGCAAGACCTTCAAGATTCATTCTTTGATAGAGGATGAAGAGGGAACTTCAAAAACACCTAGTGTCTTATTGGCTACTGGTAAAGAGTTCCTCAGCTTGCTACATGAGGAGGAGATAGTGAAGTGTGCCATCTTTGTGAAACCAAAGGAGGAAGAAGACAAGTTGTAGGTAGAAGTACCCAAGGAGGTAAAGCAAATGTTGCAAGAGTATAAGGACATAGTGAGTGATGGAGCACTTGCAACACTCCCACCTAGAAGGTCTATAAGCCATCAAATAGACTTTGTTCCCAGTGCATCCCTTCCTAACAAAGCTGCCTATAAGCTCACACCTGATCAAAACAAGGAGGTAGCAAGGCAAGAGTAGGAGTTATTGGAACAAGGACTGATCAAGAAGAGCATCAACCCATGTGCAGTCTTGGTAGTGCTAGCATCAAAGAAGGGAGGTAAGTGGAGACTTTGCACTAACTCAAGAGCAATCAATAGGATCACCATAAGGTATAGGTTTCCTATTCCTAGAATACAGGATTTGATGGACTGTTTAGGAGGTGCTTTGTATTTCACCAAATTGGACCTTAAAAGTGGTTATCACCAGATTAGAATCAAGGAGGGTGATGAGTAGAAGAATGCTTTCAGGACCACAGAAGGATTGTATGAATGGCTTGTGATGCCATTTGGACTCACCAATGCCCCAAGAACCTTCATGAGGTTGATGAATGAGGTGTTAAAAGACTTCACAGGTAGATTTGTGGTGGTGTACCTAGATGACATTCTCATCTATAGCAAAACCAAAGAGGAGCACCTTGAGCATTTGAGGTTAGTTTTAGAGAGGTTTCATGAGGATAAGTTATCCATCAACCTAGAGAAGTGTGATTTCTTGAAGCAAGAGCTGGTCTACTTAGGATTTGTGGTGTCTAAGGGAACCTTGAAAATGGATCCAAGCAAAGTGGAGGCAATCTTGAATTGGCCTGCACCTAAAACAGGGACTGAAGTTAGGAGTTTCCATGGATTAGCTCAATTCTATAGGAAGTTTGTGAGGAACTTTAGTGGCATATGTGCACTAGTCCTTGACATCATTAAGGGAGGACTTAAAACTAGGTTTAAATGGATAGAGCATGCTGACAAAGCATTTCAATTGTTGAAGCAAGAAGTAGCCACAAAACCTATCCTTCTCCTACCTACGTTTGATAAGCTATTCACTTTGGAGTGTGATGCAAGTGGAATTGTAGTAGGTGGTGTATTGAGTCAAGAGGGAAGACCTGTCACATTTTTCAGTGAGAAGCTTAATGAAGCAAAGAAGAAGTACACAGCCTATGACCTAGAGTTGTATGCATTAGTGTAGTCACTAAAGAAATGGAGGCATTACCTACTTCTAAAGGAATTTGTGGTGTTCACAGACAACCAGGCATTGAGTTACATTAACACTCAAGAAAAGCTTAGCAATAGGCATTTGAAATGGATGGAATACCTCCAATCCTTCACCTTCACCATCAAGCATAAGAAGGGGCAACTTAAAAAGGTGGCAGATGCATTGAGCAGGAAGTTGTTGATAGTTCAAGAACTATAGTTGCATAGCATATGAATAGAAGGTTTCAAGGACCTCTATGAAGGAGATGAAGACTTCTCATCAGTTTACAAGGTTTACAAGGATTTTGAGAACTATTTCCATGGTGAATATGCAGATTACACTCTCCAAAATGGTCTCTTGTTCAAAGGTAATCAGTTGTGTGTACCAAGAGGATCCATGAGGGAGAACCTCATCCAAGAAAAACATAGTGGCAGTTTAAGTGGACACTTTGGAGTCAACAAAACCTTGGATTTGGTATAGAGGTACTACTATTGGCCAAGGTTTCCAAGGGATGTGAAAAGATATGTAGAACAGTGTGGTGTATGCCAAAGAGAAAAAGGGGGATCAAGCAATGCTGGACTGTATCAACCATTGCCGGTCCCTAATAGGCTTTGGGAATGCATAAGCATGGACTCTGTAGTAGGGCTTCCCAAGACAAAAAAAGGTATGGACACTATTTATGTGGTAGTAGATAGATTCTCCAAGACGAGCCATTTCATTCCATGTAAGACTACACATGATGCTAGCTATGTTGCACATCTCTTCTTCAAAGAGATTGTTAGGATTCATGGACTCCCTTTAAGCATTGTTTTAGATAGGGACAACAAGGTCATGGGTTATTTTTGGCAAACATTAAGGAGGAGACTGGGAACTAACTTGTCATTTAGCTCAGCTTACCATCCCCAAACAAATGGTCAAACTAAAGTCATCAATAGGGTGTTGGGAAACTTGTTAAGGTGTTTAACTAAGGAGTATGGGTAGACATGGGATCTAGTCATACCACAAGTAGAGTATGCATATAATGATAGTGTGAATAGGACCACTGGTAGAAGTCCTTTTGAGGTTGTCTATGGTAGACATCCATGAGGAGTATATGAGTTAAGAGACCTTGGTACCTTGGAAATGAAGAGTGGGCAAGCAGAGGAATTCACTCAAACCTTCAAGGAAGTCCAAGAGTAGGTTAAGAAGGCCATCCTTGAATCCACTCAAAAACTAAAAGCCAAAGTCGATGAGAAAATTGAACCCTAGGTGTTCCCCCCACTCCAAGGAGAAAGGAGGTCACTAGGATTGACGGTTTTCACTTAGGAGAGACTTTACATTCAAAAGAGGGGTTGAAACGCACAAGATCCAATCCCACACAATGCAAGATTGAATGCTGAATGAGTTTCAAGGGTTAAGACAACAAGGCTACCCTCTTTTGTAAAGAATGTAGATAGAAGGATTGAACTAGGAATGCATGTAAAGTAGGAAAGATTCACTTATAAATAGAGATAGGGATACGGGATGAAGATACGGACCTGGAATTAGTAGTAAAATGTCAAGATGACACTGTCCTAGAAATTTGAGCGAAAGTTGACGGACGATGGCACCCGGCGTGCACACGGTCCTCCAAAAAATCTGCGAAACGAAGGGGAATCTATTCATCCCTGCACAAGGATTCTAGATCTTCAATTACAGCCGCGTACTTGCAACCTACATAGAGAAAAGAGAGGATGATTGGGGGGTTAGGGATTAGGGGTTTGCCTTCAGGTCAAACCCCGATTTTGGAATTAACCAAGAAATGAGAATGTTGTAAATGTAAATGTTTGTAATGTAATCAAGTACTGATACCTTGTTGTAAGAATGTTTGTATTCTTACATGCGAAGGTGTAATGATGTTGTGTGTTGTAAATTGTATGTTGTAAGTGATCTCCTCTTCAATGGTTGAATCCTTGTCTTGAATGCAACACTTAGCCTTGAATGGAGACTTAGAATGCTCAATTGCTTCAAGGAATCCTTGAATGCTTGAATGTTTGAATGTTTGAATGTCATTTCCACCTTTTTTTCATCTACCCTTTCTAAGAGGGGAAATGTAGTTTATATACTTGTTAATTAGGGTTAGAAGACTGATTTTTCTGACCTTAGGCCGACCTAGAAACATTATTTTCTGAATTGCAAACTTAAAGACCCCCTGCGCCCCTGGGGGATCAGGGCGCTGGGCGCCATGGTCCCACCTCCCGGGATAGTGGGGTGCAAGGAAGGATCAGGCCACAGTGCAGAGATATGCAGTTTTTGATGTCATAAACAAGTTTCAGGGTCTCCATTCAGGTTTAGTGTTGCGTCGCCATCGTGAAGACCCAAATGCGGTTGAAATTGCAGGTGTCACAATTTTAGGACGCTACAAGTTCAAGGTGGGTGACTATGTGATGGTCCATTTGAGAAAAGCTAGGATGCAAAGTGGTAAGCCTACCAAACTATAAATGAAGAGGGTAGGACCTTGTAGAATTCTAGCAAAATATGGTGAGAATGCCTATAAGGTTGATCTTCCTTTAGACTTAGCCATTTCACTAGTCTTCAATGTTGCTCATTTGGTCATATACAAGGGTGAGATAGTAGGGCAGATTGAGAACCAGGCCAAGGTACTACAAGACCTGGATGTGAATGCCTTACCTCAAATGAAGCAGCCTATAGCAGAGGAGATTTTTGAGTCAAAGGTGAAGAAGTCTACTAGACACAAGGTCTACATGGAGCACTTAGTGAAATGGGCTGGTCAACCAGTATCTGAAGCTACATGGGTGGAGGAGAGCAAGTTCCAAAAGCTTGGCATAGACCCGACTCTCATCTCTTCTTCTATTTCTTAGTTGTGTGTAGAGGGGGAGTATGGTACAGGAGCACCCTTCCAAGCTCTTCCTCCTTCTTTAATTTTTTGGTGTTATGCTTCTTTTGAAGTCATTGTACATGTAATAAGGGCCCAGAGCTCATTTGTTCTTCACTAGGTCCTAGTTTTAGGTCCTTATTGTTTTTGTTGTGATTTCTTGTGCAGGAGAGGTTGAGTGTGCCTTGGATGTGTATTAGGCCTTCTTTTCAGTTTGATGTCCTTAGCATAGCCCAAACTAGGCCTAGGACTCGTGAATAGCAACAATGGAAAAGTTGCTCAAAAGATGCAAAAGTTGCATGACAACTTTTAAAACTTTTCAAGCAACTTTTTAACCCAATAGGTAAAAGACCCTTATTGAGTGTGGAGAGCCCTAATTTTGGCACACCGACAGAGGAAAAGGTGGTATAAGTACTTCCAAACACTAAGTTAATGGGTGGGATGTCAGACATTGTATGGCCCAAGCCAATTGGATTGACTATGACTATTTTGTTGGTTACCAGTCAGTTTGAATGAAGCTACCAGGCAAGTTAATGGATTGAATTGCATGCAAAACTATGTAGAATGTCATCTATGGAGTAAATACTTACATTGTGAGCAATTAGATTAGGTTTTTATTTGTAGGTTGAGTGTGTTTGTAAATACTTTGTAAACTGTCTATTCTCTGTCCAGTTTTGGATTGGTTTATGCAAATGAAGTCATAACTCCATTCCCCATTGTGGAAACACCATGAAACCATGGAGAATGGAAGTAAAGACCCTATACTATAGTTCCATGCAAGCAGGGCCCTTGAGAATGTAGGAAGGCCATACAAAGACCCACTCCTAGGCGAGACTGGATAGTGCCCGGTTAGGAGAGGTCAAGTTGCATAGGTCTTGGAGAGCAAGGTTGGTCCAAGGATAGTGCACCCTTTGGAGGAGGCAGAAAGGTGTGTGTAAAGCATCACTGGTGTGAAGGAGGAGCCTCCACCAATCCAAATAAGGAGGCTAAAACTAAAAAGTTACACTATGACCCAGGCAGACCATTAAACCCTCACAAAAACCCTTAAAAACCCCAAAATTCACCCTAGGCACTGTACGGCCACTTGAAGGCCCAAAAACCAAGAAATCCTTGAGCCCTTGCCAAATTAATGGTAGTCCATTTTGGGAGTTTGGGTAGTTTGTGCATCATTTGTGACAGGAAGCCCTAAAGGACCGAGTAGGAGGCCTAATTGGTCCTAATCCTTGTAGCCCTATTTTGTAGAGAAAACACAAAATAGTGAAATCGGTAAGGGGTTAAAGGCTTGAAACCTCTTGGGGGCATATGAATGGGTGGAAAGACCATGAATTAGACCTAATATGACCTTGCTAAGACCTTGGAAGGTGTGGAACAAGCCTAGCCCTTATTAGCCATAGTAAGGGGTTTTGGGTCTCATGAGGAGGTGAGACCTTAGGAGAAGAATTGCAACTCATTGGTGGGTGGAATTGGGAAAGGTCAGGGGATTCCTCAAGCAAAGGAAGTCCTAGAGACCCTAGGGTATGTAGAGAACACCAGGTGATCCAAGGGAAGGATCCAAGAGCATAGACTAGGCTAGTCTATCCCTAACCCCATCCCATCATTACCCTACCACTGACAAAGAAAATAGTCCAAGATTCCTTAGAGACCTCAAACCTTAAGAGCATTACTTTAAACTAGATAGGGAATTTCCAGATGATGTCTTGGCAATTGCTAGAAATGGTGTAGTGGTCCTCTTTAGGATTTTTAAATGGGTCTTTCATGCAATTAAAGACATTAACCTAAATAATAGGGTAGTGTCTAGCAAACTAGATGAGCTGATAGAAAAAGGGTAGCCTCAGAATGTTGAAGGGGCAGTTTGGACTAAAGAGGAGAAGCTATCAATGACAGAGTATCCACAAAGAACCATGGAACTTATGGAAAAGATGAAAACAAAAATGAGAAAAAGACCATGGAACTTGAATGGGAAATCATTAAAATCAGGGAAACAATGAATGTCATAATGAAGCAGAGCCATAAGATTGTGAAGAACTCTATGACCACTATGAATATGTTGGTGGATAAGCTGGACAAGTCCTAGTAGGGTTCCTTGATCATGGACCTCGATGCTGACAGAGGAAAAGGCCACAACCAGAGCCAATTTGAAGAGAAAGGTGGACTCCTCCAATAAGGAGTTCCAGTACCTGAAGAAGGCGACCCAAGAGATCAACATTGTGGAAACTCAGATAGCTAAGATTTTAAAATTTTTAGTTTAATGTTCCTCAAGTTTTAGCTTCTGTTGTTTTTTTATTTGGCATGTTGTATTTTTGTCTATTCGACAACTTTTCTATTTTGGTGAACTTTGGCTGTTTATTTTATTTTAGCCTATAACTCTATAGTTTTGGGTCTTTGTAAAACCCCTTTTTCCCTAATCAAAAGAAAATTAAGCCCCTAAGAATTTTTTTATTTTTCTACGCAAAAATGCTATCTGTCGTCTTAATTTACTAAATGAGAATTATGCTAAGTTTTGGTCTATAACACAAGTATTGATAAGGTGTTTTTTATAAGGACTATTAAGTTCTTCAATGGAGAATCAATAGGGCTTTGTTGATAGAATACGAGTTGAACACCTTACCAAACTTTTATTTCTTCTAATTTTTTAACCCTAAAAGGTCTCCTATTATTTTTTTCCTATGGAAACCTCATGAGCCAACTCATGAGAAACTCATGAGCTCTTGTGTCTCTTTGTGAGGATTTTCTTTGTTTGTTCTCACCTCCAACATTTTCTTTTCTCTTCTTTTTTATTGTCCATTCAATTTAGCATATTACTCTTCATTTCTTTTCAACTTTTTGAAAGGAGAAATTCTTAGTATTAGTGCCAAATCGAAGAAGAGATAATAAATCTTCAAAATCCTTACTACCTTAAGATTTAACAAGCTTTTAATGTTAGACACTTTGTGTTTTAGAGGGGATGATAAATGTGGATTTGGATTTACCTAGTTCTATTTCTCCATCCTCCAAAGACTAAGTAATAATGTTTTTAGCTTCTTCTAATGTATGAGTTATATTTTTACAATATCAACATTTGGTACAACTTCTTCTACACATGGTTATACAGCTTCCATTTCATTTTAAAGAATATTTGAATCTAATTATATAGGTATTTTTTCCCTCTTGGTTTCCTTTATCTTCTTATTTTGCATTTTTTGTTGAACAATAATATTGTCCACAATTTTAATTATATTAGCTCTATTATTCTTAAAACAATCCCTTTTCTCTAAGATGATAAGGTGCAAAACTATTTCATTATCTTTAATACAGTGAAGAATTTTCTCAAGTCCTTCCTTGAAATAGAGGAGTTTTAAATCTCTAAAATCTCATCTTCCTTTTTGTTAGGGTTTGAGGACTTTATTCCTTCTTGAAATTTTATATTTTGCTAAGAATTTTCTCAACTGCTCCCTTCCTTGAAACAGAGGAGTTCTAATTCTCTAAAATCTCATCTTCTTTTTTGTTAGGGTTTGAGGAATTTATTCCTTTATCACATTTTATATTTTGATTCTTTTTACAAGAATCACCTTGGTGGTGTATCTACGAAATAATTTTTAAGTAAGCCATAGCGTTCTCATATTCAATAGGTTGATTGCATTTCTCAAAATGAGATTTTAGGTTGATAGAGGAGGTCAACACAAATTTATCTACAATATTAACATAAATTCTCAAAAAAACCAAATGATATTTATCCACTACTAGTGTGTGACCCAAAGTGTTTGCAATATCATAAAAACTTGATAATTACAAAGCACAAGAGGCAAGCTTGAGAGGTGAATCCAAATTTTAGATACAAATTTTAGATCAATAGAAGTATCAAAGCTTGTTTTTCACTTTCTTTTAGTTTCCAAATTAAACTTTTGCATTTCCTCACTTGATCTACATTTGGTCCATAGACTAGAAATTTACCTACAAGGGAAACCTCTCAACCCATCATTGCACAACATTCAACAAATCATCTAGAAACTATGCTTGTGAGCCATCATTCGACTTGGACACCTTGAGGACTACTTTACATGAAACTAAATTTTTCATTAGAGAATATTTGAAGCCAACTAGCTTCTCAACATAAAACACAATGTATTTTTCACAAAAAAAGGAAACAAGGAAATAAGGTAAGGAAACTACACCCTTGTCCCATTCGACTTGGACATCTTGAGGACTACTTTACATGAAACTAAATTTTTCATTAGAGAATATTTGAAGCCAACTAGCTTCTCAACATAAAACATAATGTATTTTTCACAAAAAAAGGAAACAAGGAAATAAGGCAGGGAAACTACACCCTTGTCCTTATCTGACTTCCCTTCGCTTTACAAAATAAAAAAAATCTTGACTCCCAAGGATGACCTTGAAGTAGGAACATTTAGCACCACTATCGAGGCAATGACAACAAACCCTTAAAACTATATTAGGAAGTTCAAAAATGTAGAGTGGGCATTCATACTATGTTGTTTGAACATACATCTAAACAACACGAATAAAATATTTACTTTTATGTTACTTTTCCATTGTAATTGACTCACTTATTTTCCATTTTCAAAGAGAGGTCCATCTATATTTCTAGTAAGAGATTCAATTTTAACACATGAACCACTTAAGACTAATTTTACAAATTTGAAAATTTTATGTAATTTTGTGTTATACAATTTATTCTCTTGGTTATATGATTGAAACCCCAACAAATATATTAAAGAAATTGAATATTACAAATTAATGAAAATGTTGTAGAGAAAAAATTTGTTATAGTAAGATTTTATTAACTTATAACAAATTAGTAGATGCTACTTAAGAAAGATTATAGGAATACTCATTTCATGAATTTTATTTCTCCCATTTAATAATTTTAAAAATATATTTTTATGTACTAAATTTTAGAAATATGTATAAAAATAAATAAAATAGAATGAAAATAAAGTATACATAATTTTTAATTTAATTTTTAGATTGTATACATGGATAGCCGTCAGGTTTCCATGCCGTTTTGGATTTTATATTGCCATGAGGGTAGAGTGGTTGGAACAAAATAACTAGATGAAACATTGCAAGGCAGCCTAGGTTAGGTTTCGTTGGTGGATGGGTACTCAAATCATTGTCGTTCTAGGCAGAAATCAGATGTGGAGTGCATGCTACTATCGTCGTCTAGACTGACATCTATAATATGCTGGCAGAGCATTTCTCATGCCGTGTCTCTCCCGCTGCCTTGCGTGCCAACAGCCGTGGCACATTGTGACTCTGGAATCAATGTGTGAGTCAGCCATACTCAGATCTGCCCACCTCGTTACACTATTGCCCCTGCCTTCGGCTCAACAAGGTGATAGCAGGCTGGACACTCTTGGTAGAGCGGCATCCGAGTCAGAATTTAGCACAACTTCGATCTCCAGTGACGATCTAGAGCAGACAGAGATTTCCTAAATCATAATATGTAAGCTCCCTTATGTTCCTATGCTTGAATGAAAATAAGCGATTCTATAGTAATAATGCCCATGGATTTTCTTATCTTGAAGTGTACGGATATATTTACAAGATTGACTATCAGTTTGCTATTTATGGGGTTTGCTCTTGTTTAGATTGATGCTTGTAACTATGAATTTCTTTTAATTGTGTAAGGCATTTTGTCATAATACTAGATTATTTAGCGCTATTGTCATATTGATTGACCATTATGGCTGTCAATATCTATATAAGCAGTGTTACTGGTGTATTGTATTGTTCACCAACTCTGGCAATGTGTTAGCATATCCAATATCTCTAGCACTTTTATTGACAATTAGGCCTATGATTTTTCTTAGGGTTTTTGGCGGGCTGTTTTTCTCTTTTGGTATGGAGTGATTCGTCTAGGTTTTGTTAGGGCACAATAGTTGACAATATTCAAATACAGTCATCAATTGTTTAGCTAATAACTTATCAATACATACGATCAAATATCTAAACAAGTTGTATTTTATAAGAAAATATAGAGCACCAGCACCGTTATTATGTTGAGAATTAACATCAGAAACCAGTGGTTTCAAAACTGGAGCTATATTTCTCTCTTTATTTATTTCTGTAATTGCCCATGATAATTCGATGTATTATTTTTTTATTGCAACAGTAAACACCTTCTACAACATACAATACTGTTGTTTGATTGATCATAAAGAACAATGATGAATCACAAAAAGGAGTCTTGTATGCTGTAGAAGGCATTCGCTGTTGAGTGTCAGGAGAAGAAAGTGACAAAATAAGAATACATGGAATTATCATGGGTGATTGTAAAAATAAATCAAGAGAGAAATCTTGTTCTAATTTTTGCACAGATATAAAGAAAGAGAGAAACTTTTTTGACTCAGAACATGATAATGGTGTTGGTGGTATGTATTTTTTTTAAAATATTTCTAATTCAGATATTTCTTTGTATAGATTGATTAGTTATTTATTGAAATATTAGTTAAGCAATAGGTGGGTAAATTCAAACATTAGAGAAATACTATGTCTCAGAAAAGCTTAAACAAGTAAATTCATATCAAAATGAAACAATAGCATGTCAAAAACCATTATCAAAATAACCTAGATAACTGTTCACATATCTTCAAAATTTTGAAGAGAGTTTTTCCCTCAAAACTGATGAGACTAATATGCAATGCATGGATCCTCTATTATTTTGTTTCACTTATTGTTGAATGCTCATTTACTATTATAATTTCTGTTTCGCAGGATATACCTCCCATATTTGTGATATTTAAGATACATTGAAGGCTCATGTAAAGCTGTAAAGCTGTCTTCATGTAAAGCTGTCTCCATTCAAGTGTTGGGGAGAACACCTAAACCAATCGACATAGAAAATATGAAAATATGATGTGCTACTGCAAAACCAATTTTAATTAACTTCAATGAAATGGTTTACATTCTGTATCTTTTAAATAGATCTTTGGAAGGACGAAGTTGTTTCCAGAACAATCTTTGACTAACTTTAGAATTTCTAGACTAATCCAATTTCATAGATATTTCTACATGATGAATTCATTAGTGGTTGGTGGGAGAAACTTCTAGATGGTTGGTGGGAAGTTCTTCTTTATTGAGTGGGATTTATTAGTGTTCTCCAACACTCCCCCTTGAATGCTTCAACATTCACAATTCTCAAATTTGCAAACTCAATCAATAACTCCATTCATAATCCATTTTCATGCAACTTTTTATACATTCATTCTTTCTCTTTTTTCCAACATGTCTTTTCACAATGATTCCTCAAAACACGAATACTACAAAAATGTATATCCCAACACTTGTCTTTTGTATGTGCTTTCAGATTACAATGTCAACACTGCATAATTCGCATTCCTTGAATTGATTTTCTTTTAGTGGGAATATCTATGTCATTCTCTCGGCTACCTGTGTTATACCCAGTGCCTTGATACATTGGCCTCATTCCTTGTTCATGCTTTCATAATCCTTGGCCTTATTTTTTCATGATTATAAAACAAACATTCTTTTCATTATCATTTTTATAAAGATTTGCAGATTTATTAACATCTTCATCCCAAACAAATTCAAAAAAATTACACTTAGGAAATGACAAATGTAGATCTCCTAAATTACATGAAACAACACATACTGATTGCTTTGACTTCAAACATTCGTTGCCTTTTGCAAGTGATTCTTTTAACTCTTCATTTTCATCTTAAGTTTGTACAGTTCTTTCCAAAGATCACAATTTTTATCTAGAAGTTTACATTTTTCTGCTTGCCTCTCTTTTATAATTAGTATCATCTTTAATTTACTTATCTTCGCTTCTATTAATTCCTTTTTAAAAAATCTATCTCAGAAGTTAAATTCTTAATCTCTTTCGTCATCTTCTTATCCATATTTTCCATTGAAACAAACAATTAAACTCACCTTATTCGCTTGATTACAATTCCATTATTCAACAGTTTGGTGTGCCTCCTCTTCCTTGATATCTTTTTACTATGATAGCCAATCCTCAACAACCGATGTTATACCCTTTTCTTTGAGAATGACTTCAATTACCTGATCATGATAGTACGCCTTCTCCAATCGATTATTTGCTAATCATTCAACTCTCTTTTGACGATGGTTTTTCAAACAAAAATTTTAACAATAGCTCACCTTATTTGCTTGATTTCTGCTACAGCGATTTAGATCACTTTTTGTGTGCTACAGCTACAGCTATGTCTTATGGTTTCAAACCTTAACTTCTTTTAAGCCATAGCTACTTATGTCTGATGGTTTCAACCCTTTATCAAATTTCAGCTATCTGCTTTATTAGCTGCAACTAAAAAAACTAACCTTTGTGCTCTAGAATTTTTTATTATTAGACAACTTACTTCACAAATTTCTATGGTGTCTCCCGCTTAACACTCACACTTTTCAGAATGCTGCAACCTCCTCTAAGAAATAAAGCATTGTAACTTCTTGATATGAATACGCATCTATTCTGCAAACTACTAGCTTTGCTTCACCTTGACAAGCTTACTTGGAGCAGCAAACACTCTGCTGTTCCTATCCTTTAGAATTTACACTAGTCTCTAATTAGAACTGAAATATAGTGACGCTGCTTGTGGTTACCTTGTACGTGGTGGTGGGGAGAATCAACAACTGTATTTTAATAGCTATGGCTTTGAATACTTCAATAACTTTCAGCAAACCCTTCGACAGTTTCCACAACTACAGTTCTCTTTCTGGCTATTCTCCTTAGCTGCATACAAACAAAATTCAGCAATCTCCTTCAATCTTTTTCCCTTGGCAGCGACACTCTTAAATCTCCTCTAGTGGCGTCCCTTGACTCTGGATTTGTAATGACAGTGAATTCATGCTTCAACAATTTGCTAACACACCAGCCCCTATACCCTTTAAAACTTTCTACAACTTCTCTTAGCTGTAAAATTTTCACTCTAAACCAGCTAACGCTTTTTTATATCTTCCAAGCTCTGATACTACCCTGTGAGTGGTGTAAGCATTAATTTCCCCCACTCAGTCAAATTGAGCTTTTAAAGCAGAAACTTCCCACCAATCAGCCTTTAATGCATCATCTAGAAATGTCTGTGAAATTAGATTAGTCTAGAAAATTTCAAGTGAGTGAAAGATTGTTCTCGAAACAACTTGATCCTTTCAAAGACCTCTATAAAAGAAGTTGAATGTATGCCTTTTCATTGAAGTTAATAAAAATTGTTTTTCCTGCAGCAGCACCTCATATTTTCTGTGTTTGAATGGTTTAAGTATTTCTCCATTCACCCCAACAGAGTGGTCTCAGAGCTCGATGGATCATGTTTCCTGGGAATAGCTGGTCGCTGGTGTGTAAGAAATCTGATCACAGAGCCAAGCAAAATCGAGATCGGGGTCTATTAAAAGAAGAAATCGCTCGAAGTCAGTCTGCAGCAGAAGCTGCCCACCACAAATGTATGATTTCAGTTTTAATAAAGGTCTAGATTTGCAGTTGATGCATCGTTAGAAATATCAAAATATTGAAAATTTGCGAAGTGTGGAAATCCTGCTAAAAGAACGAGGAAGTCGTCATAGCTCTTATTGCCATTTATAGTCAAACAAAGGAAATCACGTTGCAGGTGATAGATAGCACTCCCAGACAGAGAATCATAGATTGCTACCTAATATACGACCAGCCTTAAACCACACATACTAATAAATATAGTAAGCCTAGAGAATTTCAGTCAACTCTGAGTGTTTAACACTTCAAATCGCTCGAAGTCATTGTCTGCAGCAGAAGCTGCCTGCCACAAAGGTATGATCTCAGTTTTGATAAATACATCCGAATTTGCAGTTGATGATTAGAAATATCAAAATATTGAAGATTTGCAACTGTGGAAATCCTACTAAAAGAATGAGGAAGCCGTCATAGCTCCTATCACCATTTATAGTAGAAAAAGAAAAAAGAAAAAAAAGAAAAGGAAATCACAGCACAGGTGATAGATAGTACTCCCAGATGGAGAATCATAGATTCCTACCTAATATACTACCATCCTTAAATCACACATACTAAAAAAACATATTAAACGTAGAGAATGTCAGTCAAAGGCCAAGAAATCAAAGCTTAGTGTGTGAGATTTAAGCCAACATAACGATCACCAAACAAAGAAACAAGTGGCAGCAGTGAAGGGACTGGTCAAAGGTTTAAAGTCGCCTGCAAGAAAGTGAATAATGGCAGTAATAGATCGAGGAGGATCATTGTATCCAGGTCACTTGTCCATGAGAGAGACAAAATGATTGTCTGAAAAGAAGAGTCGTTGCAAAGAGGGTTTGGAGATATTTCTGAAGCTGCAGAATCAAGGAATCGTCAAAATTAAACAACTGCATTAATCATTGTTGTTAAAGAGGTCAGACAATATTTTAATATAATGATTTGTACGAAATCTGTTAAGTGTATGTAAGAGTTTGCAAAAGTCAAAAAAAATTTAGTTGTCTTGAAGTTTACAAGTTACTGTGAAAAGAAATGTTCAAAAGGAGTAACCTCGCACTTCATCTGGAACAAATGAAAGGATCGAATTTGTTTATCTACAATCTGAGCTGGAGATCCAAAGAGGCTGCAGCCAAGAGAGCTCTTAACAGAGTTTGTCCTCTGCAACCATAGTTGTTTTCATCAAGGTAAAGGTGTACATCACTTCCTGACTTCTAATTGCTTCTTATTTACTGAAAAGAACAATAGTATGCAACAAACTAACTTCCTTTCAATTTATCGTGAAATGACAAACTAACTTCCTCTCAATTTATTGTGAAATGGCTCTGAGTGTTAAACTTTCTACATTGTAGAATAAAGAGAAAACAAAACTTGCAGGAGAAAACAGAACAGAGAACAGAGAAAAAGAAACTCTATTAATTCATTGCATAAATAACATTATGGAAAAGCATGCCTTTATACAATAAGAACCACCGCATGAACATAGGATTACGGTGGAATCAAAGGCAATCACTGGCGGTGAAAGAGGCATAGCATGAATAGCTAACTAGCTGTTTGCATTGATTGCGTAGTTAGGCTTAGATAATATAGTGCATGACTGCCCTATTTACGGTGGAACTATTGCTTCCCATAAATTACGGACATGAGACAAGTGCATGCGCTAACAGTGAGGTGACTTGATAAGATTGGCAATTTTCCCTTTCATTTCCTTGCTTGCCAGGTGTTTACCATCGTATTGTCTTACATATATATATATGGAAATAAATTAATTAAAGTCCTACAATATTGATGGTTAAAAGGAAAACTACAAATTTTTTAAATAAAAGTCTGATGTCCCTAATCCATAACTATTTTCAGCACTCACCTTTTAGTAGCTACTTCAAATTTTAGTTCTCATTAGTATTACGATACATTTTTCTTATATTTATGTCTATGCTTCTCTTTCCTCTTTGCTCATTGTTCAAGTCTAATTAGTAATTTTAGCAAACTAGAGAAATCTATGTAGAAGACGTAGACAAATGTCATTTTCAAGGTTCTTATCTTACTTTGTTTTAGTTATTTTGTTGTTTGAATTAAAATCTAGTCGAATCCTAACTCAAAACCCTAATTATGCCAAAAATAAGTTATAACACCACATGTGTAAGCTAAAACACAAAACAAAAACTTATTTAAAGAATTTTAAAACACAACGCAAATCTATGATTACGAGACAATACAATTATATACACTTTAATCATTTTATACCACGAACTATTCATCTTTACAGTAAAATAAGGACACATTGAGATGGGGCCAAACTATTCAAAAGAATGAATTCAAATATGAGATTTGTTTCCAAATTTGGGAGCATCCTATAACTATAATTTACGCTTGAATTAAACAGTAAGTATACTCCTTCCTAATTTGATTATGGAAATGTTGTGATGATGACAGTAAAGATAAAAAATAGAAAGAAAATTAATGATAATGATTACTGGTGGCGTTGGATTGAAATAAAAACCATTCAAATCATATATCTTAAAAAAAGACAGTTGTCTCCTATTGAAGGTAGCCTTCTTCAAGAAGGAAGAAAACACATGGATATTTACAGTAGTGAAGGGGATGAATTCGTTAAAGAAAAGCAACTAGTATGACTTGAACATACTCTTTAGAACAGCATTAGAAGTTATTATTATTGCCCGTATTAATATTTTGAATAGCAAAAAACTTGGATTGCAATGAAAGGGAAGGTATGTAAAAAATTTTTCAATCGCTCATTTTTAAAAGAGGAAAAACAGAGAAATATTCACAAATTAAATAAAAGGGAGATAATAATAAAATTAGAAAACATGAATAGACTTTTTATTTGTTTTCCTCAGAGAGTGATGCTATTTCAACGGTCCATGATAGTGAGAGATTGCTCTTGTAGATTTAATTGCATAATTTCTAATATCAGCGTTTCAAATTGCAGTCTTTGATTTTGCCTTATTTCAATTAGTCTGACTTACTCCGTAGCTTTTGTTTCTTCTCCTTTAAGGATGGACTTCTCAACCGAATTTGTTTCTTTAGTAGCACTTATCACTTAAAATGTGCCCCAGAAAAATCAGATGCTCTGAGCTTTCCCAACCCTCTCTCGGCCAAGGAGACTATGTTTCAAGAAATCTTGGGAGAATCATCGACTGCAGGATGATGTTGGCCAGCTAGCACTTCAGTCATCAATAATAAACATAATCCCCTTTTTTGATGTCGCAGGGGGTACAACAATTAAAACATTACATTATCAACTTCATCTTTCTTGGACACCACCACCTCTTCTGGAAAGCAAAACCACGGTTTCTGATTCAACCCTGCCAGCAACCTAATACTTTTATGTAATTTTTGGACAAAATTTGAAGTAGTTTGGAAAGCATATTGTCAAACCCCATTTTCATCCATATTTAGAGCCTTCTATTCCTTGAAGAAAAACATTAAATTCTTTGAAGTGCTTGCCAGTTTTTGCATGACGCTTAACTGTTGCAGTACTTGAAGAAAATGAATACCAAGCTATTGCCAATTAAATACCATGAATTCATGGCTAGCAAAGGTTGTACATGTGCAGGAAGATTATACCCATGATAGGGACGGTATGGATGGCGGCATTGAAGTCCATGGCAATGAAAAACTTCCACATCTATGCTATTGAGCTTTGCTGAATGAATGACTAATGCATTTCTCTTCAGTGGTCTTGTGATGCTCGGAAAAGAAATTCTCTTTCACTCAGTGAATTAACCTTAGAAAGCACATCGACTCCTCTGTTTTAAAATACCTATTATTAAAATGTTCAAATAAGAATAACTACACAATGAAATCTCTGTCAGATAAGTTCAGCATAAAGGAAAATGATACAATCATATAAATGTTTGATAGGAAGCTACTCAAGACAATGTAAGACATTCATATAAATAAAAAGAATGGTTGAAAAAACTATAAACTTTCATGCAAATACAATTGGCTGGTGTAAAACCAAATTCCACTATATTACTATTAATATATTAAATGTAATGAAACTTTTATGAACGACATAGTTGATATGCGCATGGAAAATGCAGAAGTATAATGGAGAGTAAGTTCTCAATTAAAGAATATTGATTGTGAAGAAGTAAACTATGAACTAAGGGAGAGGGGCAAAGAATGAAAGAAAGAAAAACAGAGAACAAATAAAGACAACAAGAGAATACAGATAGGCATGATTATTATCTAACATAAGCATACAAATTTTATAGAGGAAAAATATTTCCTTTACCATAGACCTTTTCCCCATGTGAGAATATCACCCTTTTGAGGAAGAAGGAAGAACGATATGTAGGGGCAAGGCTTTACATCGAAACAAAACCATTATAGTTTGTTACATCCTCCATTGAAAAAATGAAGAAATAGGACAAACAATCAATGTTCTTTTGATTGATAAAAAGGAGGTTAAGAGCATAATATTATATTTTTCCTTTACCATAGACCTTTTCCCATGTGAGAATATCATCCTTTTGAGGAAGAATGATATGTAGGGGCAAGGCTTTACATCAAAACAAAACCATTATAGTATGTTACATCCTGCATTGAAAAAATGAAGAAATAGGACAAACAATCAATGTTCTTCTGATTGATAAAAAGGAGGTTAAGACCATATTATTACATATCCACAAAAGTGGCACCTAGGGTGCATGAGAAATGCACACCTAGCTAAAGAGGAAAATGATGAAAGAAAGAAAAATAGTAACCAAATAAAGACAAAGGTGAAGACAGAATGAGAGGAAAACAAGAGAATATAATAGTCTTTTGAGGAAGAAAAAGCATGATAGGCATGATTATTATCTAATATAAGGATTGATAAAAAGGAGGTTAAGACCATACTATTACATATCCCCAAAAGTGGCACCTAGGGTGCATGAGAAATGCACACCTAGCTATAGAGGCAAATGATGAAAGAAAGAAAAATAGTAAACAAATAAAGACAATGGTGAAGATAGAATGAGAGGAAAACAAGAGAATACAAAAGTCTTTGGAGGAAGAAAAAGTATGATAGGCATGATTACTATCTAATATAAGAATACAAATTTTATAGAGGAAAAATATTTCGTTTAGCATACACCTTTTCCCCATGTGAGAATATCCCACATCCTCCTTTTGAGGAAAGAACAAAACCATTATAGTTTGTTACATCCTCCATTGAAAACATGAAGAAATAACACAATCAATCAATATTATTTTGATACACAAAGAAATAGCACAATCAATCAATGTTGTTTTGATAGACAAAGAAATAGCACAATCAATCAATGTTGTTTTGATTGATAAAAAAGGAGGTTAGGACCGTATTATTACATATCCACAAAATTTCCACCTAGGGTGCATGAGAAATGCACACCTAGCTAAAGACAAAACACCAAAACACATCAATGAATTGCCAATCTCACCAAGAGCACATTACCAATCACTAGACCAAGAGCACAGAAAAAAAAGAAAACAAAACCAAAACTAATCCAACCAACAGCAAAAGACACAAAGAGATGGTCAATTGGACATAAATGTTACCACTTGCCAATCTTTACATAGATCTAAAACTTTATCGGAGAAAGAGATTTTTTTGTTAGTCCTTAGTAGAGTTTAGAGTACCAAAATTCAGATTATCTTTAACCATAGAGGTAGGGTGCTCCATCGAAGTAGAGGGGGACATAGCATGTCTCTTTCACTAAGCTTTCCTACAGTCAATTTTCTCTCAAATAGTCTTTAGGGATGCTAAATTGTTCAAAACCATCTCCTAGCTTCTCTTGAACATCTCCTTGATTTTAACCTTAACAATCTCTTGGATTTCCTTTAGCTCCATAACAAGCTTGTTCTCATTTCTTTCAAACACCTTCTCACTAAAATCTTTCAGCATCCCCTCAACTTTATCACAATTCTCTAATTTACTAGTCATATTACTCATAGCTTCACAAATTTGTTCATCTTTATCCTCCATAACCCATTTATCTGCTCTAGCACTAGCCTCAACCATAGCCTCAAGTCTATTAATCTTCCTAATAGCCACATTGAACTGTGATAAAATCCATTTGATCACTAGAACTTGTCACTCAACATTCTCCTCTATCTTTAATAGCTTCTATTCCAATTAAGAGAGCTAGGCTTGGTGTTAGGAATCTCCTAACTAGGAGAAAAGTGGTCAACATTCTTAGATCGTGTTGAAGATATTGTAGCTTTAATCAGATTAAACTAAAGCGTCAAAATAAGACATGAATTAATATCTTTGTCTAAGATAAAATTGATATATATATGAATTAATATATCAAATGTTGGAAGTGCGATTGAATTACCATTCGATCCATGTTTGTATTGATAAACAAACTAATGGTTAGTTAGTACTTACTAACTAAATGGATTCATATGAATCAGGTTAGTTAGTAAGACACACCATTTGATGATTGAAGGGACACAACCGATCATGAATCAGTTCTAAGTCTCATATATATCCTCATTCGATGGAAGAATGCAATCATCGAAATCAATTAATGACTTGCATTCTTCTGCAGAAATAATCCTAGCGATCTGAATAGTCATTCGATATTACAGACTGATAACAATATCCAAGGTAGTTTATACTGCAGATCAAATACATATTATAAGTGTTGGGCATTCATTTTTAGTGAATTAATCATCATAATAGACATTACTGTACACTTACCTACATATTCAAAACAAAATTTGATTTAGTTAACATTCATCTATATCTCTATTAAGTTCAATTTGCATTAACATGGTATCAGAGCCAAGTTATAAACTGATCCTAAATTGAACTTGAGTAACTAAAGATCACACAATTTGAAGATGAATCAAATTCCTTCATCAAACATGGCAAGCACGATCAGATTCGAAGAACGATTAGATGGAGCAAATAACTTTTCATCATGGAAGCTAAGAATCGCTATGTTGCTAAAGGAAAACAAAGTATACCCATATGTATACGATGAAATCACTGAGGCTAAAGATGAACCAGAAAAATCTTAGTGGATAGAAAACAATGAGAAGGCCATGAGATTGATCATAGATGTTGTTCAAGATCACATTGTTCCAATCCTAGCTAGACAAGAAACTACACATCTCATGATGAAATCACTTGAATATGCATTTGAAATCAATAATACTGGCAGAACACTCACACTCAAGAGGCAAACAAACAACATAAGCATGAATAAAGATGAGACTATAAATGCCTACTTCATGAGGATAACAACTTATGTTATCAGAGCCAAGCTATAAACTGATCCTAAATTGAACTTGAGTAACTAAAGATCACACAATTTGAAGACGAATCAAATTCCTTCATCAAACATGGCAAGCATGATCAGATTGGAAGATCAATTAGATGGAGCAAATAACTTTTCATCATGGAAGCTAAGAATCACCATGTTGCTAAAGGAAAACATAGTATACCCATATGTATACGATGAAATCACTAAGCCTAAAGATGAACTGAAAAAATCTTAGTGGATAGAAAACAATGAGAAGGCCATGAGATTGATCATAGATGTTGTTCAAGATCACATTGTTCCAATCCTAGCTAGACAAGAAACTGCACATCTCATGATGAAATCACTTCAAAGTGCATTAGAAATCAATAATATCGACATAACACTTGCACTCAAGAGGCAAATAAACAACATAAGCATGAATAAAGATGAGACTATAAATGCTTACTTCATGAGGATAAAAGCACTTTGAGATCAACTATCTTTAGTTGGATGCAAAATTGAGGAAAAGGAATTAACCTACACTACCTTAAGTGGATTACCCAACTCATGGGAACCTTTTGTGCAAGGCATAAGTGCAAGACTTGAACTTCCTAACTTAGACAGACTAAGATCTGACTATCCTCTAGAAGAAATTAGACTACTCACCAAAGGTAACAAACAAAAGGGTTTAGATGAGGATGTTTATGTTCTTAACACTAATTCCAACTCTAAGAAGAAGGAAAAGAAGAAGAATTTCAAGAGGAAAAGAAAATTTAATGGAAAAGGCAAACAAAGAAAAGATGTGTCTCAAATTCAATGCTTCTGATGTGACCTATATGGACACTATGCTGCGGATTGTCTAGATCGAACAAAGAAGCATGCAACATATGCCAAGGTTGGAAAACCATACTCTCAAGAGGAATTTGAAATGTTCACATTCTACATAGCACTTTCAAATCAAGTTTCCAACATATCCTACACCTGGGTGAGTGATAGTGGATCATCCCGACCTATCACCGGATATCAAGAAAACATGAAAGATATGGTGGAAGAAACTGATGAGGAAGTTACCATTGGAGATGATTCTACACATCCAGTGAAAGGAGTGGGGCCCTGTACAATCAAGTTAGAATCATGAATAACTATTCAGTTGAAGGATGTACTATATGTACTAGAAATCAAAAGGAACCTGATATCCATTTCTGCCCTTGACGATAATGGCTATATGGTGTAGGAGCACCCTTTCAAGCTCTCCCTCCTTCTTGTTTTGTTGGTATTATGCTTCTTATGAAGCCATTGTATATAAAATAATGAGCCAAGTGCTCACAGGTCCTAGAGGAGATCTTAGGGGTCATAAGTCAAAATTTTGATGGCTTTGAAAATGGAGGTTGTGTGTGTCCTAGAGGTGTTTAGGGGTCCTTCATATCATGGTGGTATCCTTAGGTTGGCCCATTGTGGGTATAGGAGTCATGAAGAGCAACATTGGGAATGTTGCTCAAAAGTTGCATGACAACTTTTAAAAGTTGTCAAGCAACTTTTCCGCCATGTTGTCAAAATTGTTAGGTTGGTGTGGACAACCCTAAATGTGGCACACTGATTGAGTTATGGGTATTATAAGATTTTTTAAACCCTAAGTTAAAGGGATGGTTGTCAGAGATTATACAGCTCAAGCAAACTATACTAACTGTGACTATTTTTTGAGTTACCAGTCTGTTTGAATGAAGTTACCTTAGTAAACAAATGGATTGATTTGTGATCAAACCTATGTGGAATGACTTCTTTGGTTTATATATCTTCATTTTGAGTGATTAGATTAGGTTTCTTTTTACCGGTTGAGTGTGTTTGGAAATAGTTTGTGAATTGCAGTTTTACTATCCAGTTTTGGACCAGTTTGAGTAAATGAAGTCTTGACTTCATTCATTGTTGTGGAACCACCATGAAACCATGGGGAATGGATGTGGACACCCTTTACTATAATCCCAAGCAAGCAGGGCCCTTGGAAATATAAGGAGGCCAAGCAAATACCCATTCCTAGGCAAGACTAGATAGTACCTGGTTAGGAATGGCTATTGGTGTAGAGGTCTTGGAGAGCAAGGTTGTATAGTGGGAAGTGAATCCTTTGGAGGAAGGTAAAAGGAGTGAGTGAAGCATCATTGGTGTGAAGGAGGAACCTCCACCAATCCAAACAAGGAGGCTAGAATACAAAACCTTCACTATGACCTAGACAGACTCTAAAAACCCTCACAAAAACCCTTAAAAACCTTAAAATCCACCAAGGATAGAGTATGGACACTTGGAGGCCTAAAACCTAGAAAATCCTTGAGTCTTGGCCAAATGAATGGCAGTCCTTTTTGGGAGATTGGGTTGTTTGTGCATCATTTGTGAGAGGGAGCCCTAGAAGACTTGTTAGGAGGGCTAATTGGTCCTAATCCTTGTAGCCCTTTTTGAAGGCAAAAACACTAAATTGTGAAATTAGTAAGGGTTTAAAGGCTTGAAACCTCTTGAGTTCTCATGAATGGGTGGATAAATCTTGAAAAAGACCTGGTACAACCTTGCTAAGACCTTGGAAGGTGTAGAACAAGATTAGCTTTTATTAGCCATAGTAAGGGAACTTGAGTCTCATGAGTAGGTGAGACATTTAGAGCAGCATTGCAACTCATTGGTGGGTGGATTGGGCAAGGTCAGGGGATTCCTCAAGCAAAGGGAAGTCCTAGAGACCCTAGGGTGTGTAGAGAACACCAGGTGATCCAAGGAAAGGATCCAAGAGCATAGACTAGGCTAGTCTATCCCATCCCATCACATCACTATAGGGTCACCTTCATGGATGGAAAAGTTTTGGAATGGCCTAAAACATATACATTAAAGAAAGCTCAAGTTATAGGAAAGAGGCATGGATATCTTTACAAATTATGCACTAAACCTAAGCAAGCCCTTGTTCATGAAACTTCATTCTTGAGTGAAATTTGGCATAGAAGATTAGGGCATTTACATTTCCATGCTCTAAACTCTTTAGACAAGATGGTAACAGGATTACCTAAGTTAAACCTCTCACACTATGGGACTTGCAAAGGATATGCTCTAGGAAAGAACGCCAAAAGTTCTTTTCAAATAGCTCAAGGAAAACCAAAGATACTGTATATGGTGAAAATGGATAACAATAACAATATTGAAAGGCTAAATGAATCCAACCACTAAACCCTAGCCAAACAACCAACAAAGATCCACCATAACATATGAAGATTACCTAAGACAATGCAAATAACTCAAAATCACAAAGATTATACCATCACATGTCCAATAGGGTTTTGATCTCCATTCTTCCTATCTCCATTGATCTTGCTTGATATATTTGCTCTCAGATTTTTATATGCACAAGAGCTCAACAAAGAACGGAACGTGGTTGCAAGTAGGATCGTAGTGTAGCCGAGTCTTCAAGATTAGTCATTAGGGTTTGACAATGAAGGAAGCATCTCCTTAAATAGAAGACACAATATGAAATGGAGGGATAAGATTGAGAGGTGTAAAAAGAGAGGTCGGCTAGGATTAGAGGGTAGGTAGAAGAAATAATAAAATAATGAAAGAGGTAGGTAGTGTAGGAATTAAGAGATGAATGACATGTGTCATGTGTAGAAAAAGATAATGAATTAATTAAATAAATAAAGATTTATTTAATTAATAGAGGAAATAGGATAATTAAATAAATAAAAATATTTATTTAATTTAGGAAAGGATAATTTAAATAAATAAATGTATTTATTTAAATGAGAAATAAGGCTAGAAAAGGATAAATGAATTAATTAAATAAATAAAGATTTATTTAATTAATAGAAGAATTAGGCTTAGATAATTAAATAAATAAAATATTTATTTAATTAGACATGACAATTTTAGGTGTCTACATTTTGCCCCTCTTTGAGACAATGCGGCTTGTCGCGTTGTTTCAAAGAAGATAAGATGAACTGATACAGAGTTGCCCCAGAATGGGAATAATATGCCCCCTCGAGAGATTGGATGAAAATGTCTGAAAAGGTTGCAGACAATCTCTCGATAAGAAGAAAAAGGCTAGAATGGATTGACCGGATAAAGTGACAGAGTCACAGGATAAAGAAGACTGACTCGGGAAACGAGGGCGAGGCTAGGGTAGGCTATAAGATAGACTACGAGCAAAAGACATCCTCATTGTCATCTACACCTTCACGAGATCAAAGTGCAGAGTGAGAAAAGAGCAGCAGCAGTCAGCAGCGATGGCTTTCGTACACAGATTCGACCGCGTTCGCCGATTTCAGAGACCAGCAGATGCAGGAGAGCCGGTAAGTACCACCAAACCTCCTCGTATTTTGACGTATTCAATTTTTGTCATTAATGCATGGTAGATAGCAATAAATGCACTTAGGAATAGGGCACAAAAAAGTGCAAAAACGTGCAATTGCGTCTATGTCGGTGCCAAGCGCGTCTGTGTCTGCCAGGCACGTCTGTGTCGGTGCCAGGCGCGTATGCGTCTGGAACCGCGTTTGTGTCGAATGCGGCCACGTCTACGTCCTGTAGGGGCGTTTATGTTCCAAAGTCGTGTCTGTGTCATGAAGTCATGTTTGTGACAAATTTAGGCACATTTATGTCAAGAAGGCGCATTTGCATTGTGTAGGCACGCTTGTGCAGTCTATAGGCGCATTTGTGAGTTTAAAACACATTTGTGTGTGAAAATGCAAGGTTTTTGGTCTTTTAGGTCAAATCGACAGTTCTGTGATGAACATACGCTGTCGGTTGGATAAGCTGCTGAGAGGATACACTCAAACAGGTCCGCTAGGAAGACTATGATAGATCAAGGAACTTTGTGATGAACAGAGAGCACCACGATAGAGTACTTTGTGATGAACAGGGAGTACCCAAAGTATGAGCTGCACTTTGTGATGAACAGGGAGTGCAAAATGTGAGTAACACTTTGTGATGAACAGGGAATGTCACACACGTAGTACTTTGTGATGAACAGGGAGCACTACTAGGATAGATAGCAACACTTTGTGATAAACAGTGAGTGTCACTAGGATAGATAACCATATGCATTTAGATAGCAAGTAGCATTTTGTGATGAACAGTGAATGCCACGATGACTGACATGATTGATTGTTTGACTGCAGGAGTATCTGCCTATGTTAGAGTCACAGGAGAGATTCCTGTCCACACAGAGGTTGCGACTTGAGTTGTCTTTTCAGGATAGGGCTGCCATCGAGGAGATGGGCCTTAGACATGTATTATATGTGTCTGAGTTTCGGGCGAACATGGGACTGCTGACTATGTTGGCGGAGAGATGGCACTCCGAGACTTGCACATTCCACTTGCCGATGGGGGAGATGACAGTGACCCTCGAGGATGTGTACAGGATTCTACATATACCAATCGATGGAGATCTGATTCCATACGATCGAGATGGAGACAGGGAGGCTTTGAGATGGGTGTTCTAGGATCCCGTGCTAGAGATGAGAGTAGGGCATGTGGCATGGGATACCATGACTGCGACAGGGTTAGCCTTGCCAGCTGTGATTGGAGGAGTCATCAGTGGTTTCCTATGTCCAGACAGGGTGACACGGGGGTTGGCAGTGGGCTGGGGAGGAGCACTGGAGACATTGGTTACACATCACACTAGATATGCATGGGGTCCATGTGTATTGGCACACTTGTATTATGAGCTGCACCAGTTCGTCTACCATGGATCAGTGGGATTGGGCTATGGAGTGACACTTCTGTAGGTTTGGGCATATGAGCATCTGCCTATCACATGGTCGATACATTTAAGAGGCAGGGGTCATGGACAGAGTTTTGTGCATTTATATGACATGATCACTTCACAGCCTCGGATTGGCAGGTTAGAGCACTGGAGGCGAGTGATAGATGACATTGACATCATCATCTGGAGGCCGTATTTGGGGTGTGAGGAGTGGGAGGATGATGCAGTGGAGCTACCTTATACCTTCAGGAGCAGATATCTGATTGGGCGGATGCCCTACATATTAGAGAGACAACTGGTGGATAGGGTATGCAGACAGTATAGCAGGATCCAGAGGATGCCACGAGGCTCGGGTATGTATGCCCGCATAGTCAGGGATCAGGCGCAGTTTGGACCATTATTGTCATATGATCAGGCCGTCACACATCTGGTAGAGATGATGCCCCTACCTTGGGATATGTGGCCAGAGATTGAGGATGCAGGTATGGATGCAGAGTATACAGCTTACTGGGTAGAGCATCCATTCCCTCGGCTGACAGATCCAGGGGAGCTACTGGAGGGAGATGCAGGAGGAGATGATGATGATGACAGTGGGGGTGATGGAGGCAGAGGTCGACGGAGGTGGAGGGGAGTAGTTGGGGAGAGAAGGGTGGCACCTCGGAGGGAGGGTGGATAGGAGAGACAGGCCCAGGTGGTGAGGGGTCGCAGTGGATTGCCCCTGCAGGTACCAGTAGCACAGGGACAGGTGCCAGTACAGGCACAGGGACAGAGACAGGTACAGGTACCCAGGCATGCACAAAGACAGGTACTTGTTCAGGCATCGATACAGGTACAGGGGCAGGCACCTGCAGAGGGAGAGCCACAGGAAGAGGGTGGAGATCCAAAGGAGGATGAGCTGCTTGAGCTCAGGGAGATCTGCCAGGGCCAGGCAGATGAGATTCAGGATCTAGAGCGGGAGAGGGACCGACTCAGGACTAGGCTTAGGGACACTGAGCGAGAGAGGGATCAGGCTATCCAGCGCTACACTGAGGCTGAGACAGCGCTGAGGGCAGGGAGGTAGGCGGCGGAGGATGTAGGAGCAGGCTATGCATATGTGCTGCGAGCTGGAGAGGAGATCGCCTACTAGAGGGACCCGTATTATGGTGCCATGCTAGCAGATCAGCGAGCGAGGAGCTTCCATAGACCATCGTGGACAGCGATGGCTACAGGAGGGAGCCGGAGGAGACAGGCATCGAGTGGTGGGGTCATGGGTCCTCCACCACCACCAGATAGGCAGGGTGATCCTGGAGCGGGTCCTTCTAGAGCTCAAACTCCGTCGAGGCTAGGTGGCTCCGAGGGAGGGAGTTCATCATAGCCATAGAGGGCTCCCTTGTATCAGTATTTGTACTATTTTTGTATTGTAGACACCTGCGGGTGATTTTGTAGCCATATGATTTTTTTGACATCATTGTATCATGACACTGTTGGTTATATATATGAGAGATGATTCATTTGGCAACTATATGTATGTGTACTTATGTGATGAGATGTTCTTATGTGATGCTTATGATATGGATGCTTATGTGATGCAATGCAGTATATAGTTTTGTTCTTTTATATTGTATATGTGATGCATGATGCAAATGTGAATGTATGTAATGCAGATGAATATGACAATATCAATGTCAATTGTGCTAATAGGTGTTGTGTGCAGGATGTGATTTAATTGTGATATCTACATGTATGTATCAAATGCTTATATGTGGTAATGCAGGTGCAACTATATGAAATGCAAATATTTTTGGTGTGTCATTATACTCAGTCATGTGATAGCAAGCTACGTGGACTCGAGAAGGATGATGGAAGTCAATCAAGAAAGGGGGATGAAAGACAGAAGATATGAATGTGAAAGAGCTTCTTGTGTGTTATCATCATTGAGCTTTATTATGGCAAAATAGGTTATGACAATCGAGGCATATGTTCGACCCAGAAAGTCATTGTACCTATTTGCATGGAGATAAGACAGTCACAAACAAGGAATGCCCCAGTTCATACTAAACTCACAGTGTCCTCATATCCTTGGACAAGTCATAGCATTACTAAGAGACAATCCACAGACAACAAACAAAATAGGTGACGATACCCCATCCTCACCTTTCTAGTCAAAGACATCCTGGAGATAGAATCTCTAGTCAAAGACATCTTGGAAAAGCTAAAAGACATGTCACCAAAAGATAAAATCAAAAGAAAACAAGACTCTACACCAACATCCACTGTAGTCCTCAAGTTTAGTGTCTCTTGTCACTTGTATAAGTCTTATTTGATTGTCGTCACAATGTTCACTTTCACAAAAAGGATAGATTAACACAGAACCCTATGTTGTCTAAGTCTGTTGAAAGATTTGATTTGTTGAAGCCCATTGTTGCTGCTGTCTCATCTGAAACTAACTGAAACCATGAAACTGATACTTTATTGCGGAGAAGACAAAACTTTATTGCAGATCTGTGATGCAAATGTTGCATTATTGCGGATTGTGTGCAGATAGACTTGAAGGAAGCTAGAAGAAATTGTACTCCTCGAAACATGTGGTGTTCTCAGTTCCACACCCATCACTAGACGTAGGAATTGCCTTAGCCACAGATAAGATCTGACTTATTATGGATGGAAAGGGAGCGAAAAGGGGGGTTTATTATGAATGGCTAACCAATCTTGGGTAGATCAATAACAAGCCATGATGGGAATGAGTAAGTTTTATTGTGAACAAATAGGTTGTGAGTGTGTGCAAAGTGAAAGGATGAAAGAGAATCCTGAAGGAGGGAGGAGCAAAGTCTTTACACATGGCGCTGGTGACCCAGTTTTCACCATGGTACTTGCCCAGGGCGCCACCGAAGTGGTTTTCACCATTGGACGAAATTATTTCTCTTTACTTTTTTCAATTTTTCAATTTTTTTTTTGTGTCACAAGGTGCCTGTTTGCCAGGTTTTCACCAAGTAACGATTTTTTCTTTTTTTTTTAATTTTTTTGTATTTTTTGAATTTTTTGATTTTTTTTGTATTTTTGAATTAAGATATTCCAATGAGCTATGTGTAGAACTTGCAAAGGTGCATGTTGTTGATAGGATCCTCCAGAGGTTCACCTTCTGTAGTTGATAGTTGATATGCCCCAGATTCATAGGCTGCTATGATAATGTAAGGACCAAGCTAGTTTGGTTCAAACTTGCCCTTCTTCTCTCTGTCTTGCTGATTTTTTGGATTTTCTCTGAAGACTAAGTCACCTACCTCAAATGTGCGAGGCTTGACTTTGTGATTGTAGCTGCGACTCATTCATTGTTGGTAAGCCTTGAGATGATTAAAAGCAGTTTGTCTTCGTTCATCCAGCAGTTCTAGTTCTTGTAAGCGAGAGACTCTGTAATCTTCATCGTTGATGATGTTTTATAAAGAGACCCGTAAAGAAGGTAACTCGACCTCAATAGGCAAGATGGCTTCAGCGCCGTAGACAAGTGAGTAGGGTGTAGCTCCTGTAGGTGTACGGACACTTGTATGGTAGGCCCAAAGTGCAGGATTGAGTTGGATATGCCAGTTACGGCCAGCATCATTGACTATCTTTTTGAGTATTTTAAGAATTGTTTTATTAGACGCCTCAGATTGCCCATTACCTTGGGGATAATATGGTGTGGAGAAATGATGGGAAATATGGAAGCGGTCATAGAGTTCACCAAAATCCTGTTTTTGAAGGGACGCCCGTTATCAGTGATAATGGAATTGGGAATACCATATCGGCAAATGATGTAGTTCAGGATGAAGGTAGCAATTTGTTTCCTAGTGACTTGTGTGAGAGGCACGGCTTCAATCCATTTTGTAAAATACTCTATGGCTGTGATAATGAATTTATGACCATTGGAAGAAGGAGGGTGAATCTTGCCTATGAGATCGAGTCCCCACTGACAAAAGGGCCAAGGAGACGCAAGTGGTTGTAGTTCTTGTGCTGGTGCATGTATGAGGTCTCCATGAATTTGACATTGCTTACATTTCTTGACAAACTGATATGAGTCTTTTTCCATAGTGGGCCAGTAGTATCCAGTCCTGATGAGTTTCTTGGCCAAGGTAGAGCCACTAGCATGCGGACCACATATCCCTTCATGCACTTCACATAACACAATCTGAGCTTCGTCGCTTTCTAAACATCTAAGAAGAGTGCCATCTAGACCTTGTCGGTATAGGATATCGGCTAGAATGACATATCGAGAGGATTGACGTATGAAAGTGCGGTGTTGGTTATTCGATAGATCAGGAGGTAAGATATTTTCGTGAAGATATGTGAATATGGAACCATATAACTGAGATTCGGGACTAACAATGCATATCATTTCAGTAGGAGTGATCTCATATGAAGGAACCAGCAGGTTGTCTACCAGGAACTCATAGCAGGTCTCATTTTGTGGTAGATCAATTAGCGAAGCAATTGTAGCCATGGCATCTGCAACATGATTCTGTTCTCTTGGTATCTACTCAAAATCTATCTTTGTGAAGTGCTGTTTCAAATCATCTACCAGTTGTTTGTAAGGCATTAGTTTTTCATCTTTTGTTTGGTAATCATCAGTTGCTTAACGGATGACAAGTTGAGAATCCCCAAAAACATGAAGTTCTTGGATCTTCCCCTGAACTGCAATTCGTAATCCCGTTGTTAATGCCTCGTATTCCGCTATATTATTAGTGCAAGGAAATGATAAGCGGTATGATTTTGGTATAGAATCGCCTTGAGGAGTTATAAAGAGAATACCAGCTCCTACCCCATGCTGTGTGTATGAGCCGTCAAAGTATAGTTGCCATGGCTTTGCATGTGATATTGTTAAAATGGATTCATCTAGAAATTCTAAATTTAGAGGAACATCATCTATCATGGGAGCATCTACCAATTGATCCGCGATTGCTTGTCCTTTTATTGCTTTTCTGTCCACATACTCGATGTCAAATTCACTTAGGATCATTACCCACTTGGCCAAACACCCAGTAAGTGTAGCTTTGTTGAGAAGATATTTTAATGGATCAATTCTTGCAATCAACTTAGTCTTGTGAGTGAACATATAATGTCGTAATTTCTGTGAAGCAAAGACCACAGCGAGACATGCATGCTCGATTGGTGTGTAGTTTAGCTCATATCCCACCAATGTGCAACTGATATAGTATACTACTTTTTCCTTGCCGTCAGCTACTTATTGTGCTAGGAGTGCCCCCAGTGCTGTTGGAGTAGCTGATATGTATAGTAACAAAGGTTGATCTGGAATTGGTGGCATCAAAACTGGCAGATTCAAAAGATAATCTTTGAGCATCTGAAAAGCTTGTTGATAGTTCTCATTCCATTTGAACTTGATGTTTTTATGTAGCAGGTGCTGGAAAGGATTACACTTATCTGCAAGTTGTGCTATGAATCTTCGTATGGACTGGAGTCTCCCTTGTAAGGATCGAAGTTGACTGATATTTTTGGGTGGGGGCATGTCCAAGATAGCCTTGACTTTTGCTGGATCGGCTTCGATTCCTCTTTTAGACACAATGAATCCTAGGAGCTTCCTGAAGGTTACTCCAAAGACACATTTCTTTGGGTTTAATCTTACCTTGTATTTTTCCAACCGATCAAAGACGACTGAAAGTATGTCCACATGTGTATGTGTATCTATTGATTTACCCAAGAGATCATCAACATAATCTTCCATGGTTATGTGCATAAGATCATGAAAGATAGTGGTCATTGCTCTTTGATATGTAGCACCTACATTTTTCAGCCCAAAGGGCATGACATTCCAACAGAAAGTTCCCCACGGACAAGTGAATGATGTTTTATGTTGATCCTCAGGTGCAATCCTAATTTGATTATAACCAGAGAACCCATCCATTAAAGATAACATTTCGTGACCTGCTGTGAGATCAACGATCAAGTCGATATTTGGTAATGGGAAGTCATCTTTTGGACAAGCTTTGTTAATGTCTCTGAAATCTGTACATATTCTGATGCTGCGATCTGGCTTACTGACAGGTACTAAATTGGAGATCCATTCGGGATAATCAATTGGGCGTATGAATCTGACATCCAATAATTTCTCCAGCTCTACTTTGACTAGTAATGCCACTTGTGGATGCATTTTCCTTAATTTCTGTTTCACTGGCTTTGCCCCCGGTTTGACTGTCAAATGATGCATTACCAAATCCGGATCTAATCTAGGTATATCAGTGTATGACCATGCAAAGTTGATTTGTCGTTCTTTGAAGAAGCTTATGAATTTCGTCCTTTCAGACTCTGTCAATGATTGAGCTAGGAATATGTTGTGTGGAACCTCTTCCGTACCAATGTTTGTCTTGATAGTCTCTTCTACAAACATGGAAGATTTTTCCTCATATGATGCTAGGAGAATGTCAAGCCTTCCATCTTCGGGTACCTCAGAGAGGTTTTCGCCCTCAGATACGTCCTTTCTTTTTACTTTTTTGGAGTCAGATAGCGCCACAGTGTGGTTTTCACCATAAGATCCTTGTTTTGTTCTTATTTTCACATTTTTGCGACTGGAAGGTCTGACACCCTCACCAAAATAGGCCATGTTGTTGAGTTCTATGGTATATCCTGCTTTGTGGTCCCCAGGGGGAAGATCATCTCGTATACCAAGATAGTCGATAATAGCTTCGTCATTTTGAAATGTATCAAATTGTGCTAGTCCTTCATAATCCCAGTCAATGAGTTGGGGATGAACAAGGGGAAGGCCTTTAATGTTTTCAGAGTTTGCAGAGCTAAGAGTGAAGATGTGGTTATATTCAGGTATATTGAGGCAATCGTCGAAGTCATCAATGGCACTCTCCTCATCAGTTTCAATTGCAAACGAATCCAAATCGTCATCACTAGTAGCGCCTTCCGGGATAGGTGTCCTCATCCTATGTGATTTCGACCTAAGACCTTGAAATGAAGACTGCGGGGAATCCTTATGAGTTGTTTCTTGACCAACTCTAAACTTTTTGTAAAATTCCTCTTCTTCTGTGGGTTCATCTAGCTCCCTAAATGTCTCGGTGAGCTCATAGTCACTGGAGGATTTGTCTGAGCCCCATTCCCATTCATTGGAATCTGTAGAATAGTAATCTTCTTGTTGAATTTTGGCAATTTTGATTTGTGATGCCTCTCTTGTCCTTTTAGTGTGGATCTTGGAAGTCAGAAAACCAAGTCCCTTTGAGCATTCCCTTTTTACAGTTAATTCAGGCTGTAAGGGCTCCATGACACCTTCTTTGTGTAACCCAAGAGGGCTCTTTCCATCATACCCGAATTTTTGTAGAATCTTGAAGCCTTTGCCATAGTTCTCATAGGGTATATTGATCTGATCATGTGTGTTCTCTTCAATGTCTTTGTAGAGCATTTTGTATAAATTTTCCTCTTCTAGTTCGCCCCATCTTTGAAAGGTAGTAGGATCCCATTTGAGTATCATGATGGAGATTTGCTTGTTAGGATGTGGCCTTCCATATTCTTTTGGAGAACTCATAACTTGTCGTAAAAACATGGTCTGATTTAAAGTGTATTCTCCCATGCCTTTGTCTTGAAATTTGCCTTTAAGTTCACCTTGTTTTGATGTCGAAGGTTTTAATGACTCAGGGTCAATGTATGCTGAAGAAGGAGCAGCCTCACGATTACTGGGAATGATAGTCTCAGTATGTGATCTCAGGTTATTGCAATATATGAACAGATTTGGATCACTGTTGACTGTTACCTCGACTCCATTATGAGGAAACTTAATGCATTGATGAAATGTTGATGGGACTGCCCTCATTTCATGAATCCAAGGACGTCCTAGCAATATGTTGTATGTGAGATCGAGATCTAGGACTTGACAAACCACATCCTTTGTGACTGGCCGTATTCTTAGAGGTAAGGTGACTGTGCCTTTGGATGAGCGCTCTTCATCATCATATGCCTTGATGGTGATTTGATTTGTAGAATTCACAACCTTATCAGAATACCCCAATTGTTTAATGGTGTTCAATGTACAAATGTTTAGACCTGCTCCTCCATCTATCAGGACTCGCTTTATTCTATGTTTGTGTATAAAGGCTTCAACGTGTAAAGGTGCATTATGTGGCTGACTTACGGAGGTGTCATCGGCTTCTGTGAATGTGAGGGAGTGTGGAACGGAAAGGTAACCCACCATGGCTTGAAATTGATCCACGTTCAGATCAGTAGGAATGGCAGTGTCTCTCAAGATTTTGTCAAGAATAGACTTATGAGCAGGGGATATGTGTAAGAGCTCAAGGATGGAGATGAGCGCGGGTGTCTTCCCTAACTGTTCTACAAGGTCATACTCCGGCTTGGTTGATGAAGAAGCGGTATTTTTAGTAGAGGCACCTGGCAACGTAATCTTACCTCGATGGGTTGTAACATGAAATTCAGAGGTAGATTCGGACGAAGATCCAACACCTCTTAGGACAATCCTGGGTCTTTGAGGAGGATTCTCAGGATTTTTGTTCTTGATGGTAATAGTAGAGATATGATTGTCCATTGAGATGTGGTTGATAGTCGAATCATAGTTATAAGGTGCTCTAGTATAGTTGGCTTGATCATCTGTGGCTTTACCTTTTCCCTTGTCATGCTTTGGGAATGGTTCCTTAAACATCTCATGTTCTTGATTAGATGAGTGTCCCTCAATCTCAATATCACCTCTATCAATGAGATCTTGCACAATGTTCTTCAATCAATGGCAATTACCTATTTTGTGACCCTTTCTCTTATGAAATTCACAATACTCATCATCATTCCACCAATTTGGTTTGACCTTTGGTTCATATGGAGGAAAATCTAGAACTGTGATCACTTTGTTTGCCACAAGCTTTTTGAAGACTGATTCAAGTGGTTCTCCCAATGGGGTATACTTCCTTCGTGGTCTAGAAGTTGTTTGAGTATTCACTTGATTGTTTGTAGAACTCGATCCAGAAAAGATGAACTTGGGTCTCACTGTATTGGCATCAACAACACCATCATTGACTGTGTTCTTGTTTTTATTCCAAAATCTTGGCTTGTCTTTTCCTTTAAAGTCATCTTTGTTTTCCTTGAATATTTTAATGACTCCTTCTTCAATTAAGACCTTTTCTGTAGCTAAGCCCTTTTCAATAACATCCTTGAAGGTGGACAAACAAGCTTTCCTTAGATCATAGCCAATATCCTTGTTAACGTTTTGAGTGAACATTTCTACCATTTGTTTCTGTGGGATTTCGCAAGAACATCTGCTAGCTAGATTTCTCCATCTTTGTAAAAATGATGCAAAAGATTCTCCTTCCTTTTGTTTAGTATTGCATAAAGTAGTGACTGAGATATCCATCTTAATATTGTAGGAGAAATGCTGAATAAATGCCTCTGCTAAGTCGCCCCATGACTTAATACCAGGAGGTAATTGAGAAAACCATTCCATAGCTTGATCGCCTAAGCTTTGCGGGAACAACCTCATCAAATATGTTTCTTCTGCTGCTACCTCAATGCAAGCTATGAAAAATTGTCTTATGTGTGCTTTGGGGTCTCCTTTTCCTCTATACTTGTCAAATTTTGGCATCACAAAGTGTGCAGGAAATGGAGGCATTGGGATGCTCTTATCAAAGGGATAAGGACATATGTCTCTCATAGCGTATGTTGGTTTTGGTGTACTCATGTCCTCCATTTTCTTTTGTAGATCTCTGATTTGTTGCTCCAAATTGCTCTTGGGAGGAGATCGATTTCTTGTAGCATACCCCGTGTTTGAAACACCCATTTGAGGAGGAGCTTGTTGCATGTATGGATGATACTGATCGTAGACATGTCCATATGGAGGTCTATATTGATGTGGCATATAGGGAGCACTTGGCATGGCTTCATGTTGAGGAACCCCATATCTATTTTGTGCATATATACCATATTCTATAGGCATTTCATTTTCCATTGTGTTGCCCCCAAATTTGACATGAGGTTTCCTTATGTCCAAATTTGGAGGATACCTTTGAGTATCCACCTTTTTTGATTGATCCATAGCTTGAGCATGTGATTGAGCATATCTATCTGCATAAGGCTTCCATAATGGTCTTCAAAGGTAAGTATCATATGTTTGAGCTTGTGTATGTGTAATTTCTGGTTTTTGAAGCAAAGTTGAAGGTGATTCAGGTACCATATTCGGTCCTCTATTTCCCCCACTATTGGGTCTCCTTTGATCCATGTTAGAGTGAGTTTGTTGCGAGGGTCGATTTTCCATAAGTCGAGACATGTCAAAGTCATGGGGTATTTTAGCTCCACTTTGTGCCATCATGTGTAGAAAGTACTATCTATCCCTTCTCATTATCTCTTCAACCAATCTATTGAAATGAGGATTCATTATGGATTTTTCTATGTCTGCTGATTGTATTGAAAAGTTGTCCACATTGTCATTGTGTGTAGCATTGTTGTTTGTAGTGTCTGTGTTTTCCACATTTGGATTGTTTCTATAAACATCCATGTCGGGCAATGTAGTGTGCTCAGGATTGAAAAATAAATCATTTTTATACTCATAAGAACTCATGTTTGCGGATTCTTGAGCTTCTTTAGCTATTCTCCTAGATTTTTGAAGACGGGTTTCAACCATGAACTAGGTGTTGACCAAGATGTGAGAGACTAGATGAAAAATGAAAAGAGTATGGAAGACCAAGAGTTGTATGGAGTGTAAATGAATCTTGAGGTGTACTTGCAATGTCCAAAGTGTAAGACCAAGTATGTAAGTAGTAGAGTAGGTGTGACTTCCAAAGAGATGATTGTTTCTCTTGATGAGGTAAGCTGACCTTGACTCTAAGTAATACCAAATGAGACCCAAAGGTAAGAAACCTTGATGAGGGACCACTTAGCAAAGTGTAGTTGTATGTAGTGTGTTGAAAAAAAAGTATAGTGAGGACAAGCAAGTGACCTTTTGACCCAATTTTAGACAAGTATGAATGTAAAATGATATGTGAAGCAAAGATGGACTGTATGAGACCCAAGGATAGGTTGAATGCTAGATGAAACCTGAAGAGACAACCTAGGAAGCTCAAGTATTCCGAAACTGATTTCCTTTGTTTGCTGGACTGTAAAAAATTTCAGTTCTGGACACAGACGCTTCTGTATACTTCACAGACGTGATTCCCAGACACAGACACTATTCTGCCCTTCACAGACGTGCTTATATTACCTAGACGCGGTTAAAACAGACACAGACGTGTTTCTATAAACTTCGTGCAATTTTTCCAATCTGTGAGGTTGTTTTGTTGTGACCAAATCCGACTGTTTGACTGTTTTTCATGACAAGAGGACACAATGTTGATGAGGACTCAATGTTTGCAAGTGTTTAGACTCCAAAAGTGTGTTGTTTGATGTAAAATGTTTTTCATACACTTGAAGACACAAAAGACACAATGTTTTGTTGTTTGGTCTTGAATGTTTGAATGTTTAACATAAGCCAAGCACAATTCTTAGGGCTGGCCAAGACAATAGTTGTTGATCCCACATAGGGTTTTACCCCCGAGGCTACGCTATTCAGAGCGGATACTTAGATGCTTGACCTCACTAGCTCCACCCTTAACACTCACTTCTCGGGTCAGCCAAGCATCAATCCCCATGAAAAATTCCCATGGTGAACTTTGTATCTCTACTAAGAACCGTATGTGTGTGGGCCGCTACTAGAGGTCCGACCTCCTGCCTCAACAACTAGAAGGATTTGGGCTTCTAAAACAAAAAGGTGCTAGTAAGGGCATCCGCTCGTGTGGCCATACATGCAGCACTTTCAGCTCTGTAAATACAGAAGGCTCCCAGCCGGTAGGGGTTACGCCCTACAAATGATCAAATAAATTTGATCAAACGGGTTTATGGGGAGACATAGTGTCGGTATGAACTAATCAGCACACGTTATTCATAGTTTTCACCATGAATACATTTGTTTATAGTGGCTTGGAAGAAGATGGCTTTTCTTTTGCTACCACTTGGGTCGTTCTCTTCTCACTAGTAGTCCTAATTACCACATGGGAAGACAGGCCCTCTAAAGATTAAACAAAAAGAGCCTATTGCTCAAGACACAAAAGACAATGATTCAATTTTAGTGCACCAATGGAAGTGTTTGCTAATCTATGAAAACAAGGCACACATCAAAATTTCAAACCCTAGCCAAGGCCCTGCAACAAAATTGTTAGTAGTTTGGGTTGTTTCAAATGATCACCCCTTCCTGCAAGCACACAAGTTAGGTAAATTTTAGAAAACCCAAAAGACTTTGTGAAAAAGGGGCCTTCAACAAAAACGTTTATTTGCTTCCAAAACAAGCTGCACAAACTTAGTTAGCTAGATCTGAAAGGGTTAGTCCAAAAATAAACCAGATCTGAAACCCTAAGTACAAAATCCAAAAATTGAACCAAAGAAAATTTTGAAAATTTCAAAACAGTAAAACACAGACGCTGTTATACCAGACACAGACGTGGTTCTGTGATTCACAGACGCGGCCAAAACACACAGATGCCCCTTTCAGACACAAACCCGATCAGAAGAAACACAGACGCGCTTAGGAAACACAGATGCCCCTTTCAGAAACCTGCAAAATAAAATTTAGCAAAAGCACAGACGCGATTACAGATTCCGTAGACGCTCCTGAAACTCAGAGACGTGATCCGAAAGCTTGCAGACGCGGAAATACCTAAAATGTCGTCGAAAAATGTCCGATCTGCAACTTCAAAAATGCAAAATCTGCTACAAAAAGGTTAAATGCAAAGGGACAAGAGTCCCACCGAGCGTGCCAAAATGTATATGGTGAAAATGGATAACAATAACAATATTGAAAGGCTAAATGAATCCAACCACTAAACCCTAGCCTAACAACCAACAAAGATCCACCATAACATATGAAGATTACCTAAGACAATGCAAATAACTCAAAATCACAAAGATTATACCATCACATGTCCAATAGGGTTTTGATCTCCATTCTTCCTATCTCCATTGATCTTGCTTGATATATTTGCTCTCAGATTTTTATATGCACAAGAGCTCAACAAAGAATGGAATGTGGTTGCAAGTAGGATCGTAGTGTAGCCGAGTCTTCAAGATTAGTCATTAGGGTTTGACAATGAAGGAAACATCTCCTTAAATAGAAGACACAATATGAAATGGAGGGATAAGATTGAGAGGCGTAAAAAGAGAGGTCGGCTAGGATTAGAGGGTAGGTAGAAGAAATAATAAAATAATGAAAGAGGTAGGTAGTGTAGGAATTAAGAGATGAATGACATGTGTCATGTGTAGAAAAAGATAATGAATTAATTAAATAAATAAAGATTTATTTAATTAATAGAGGAAATAGGATAATTAAATAAATAAAAATATTTATTTAATTTAGGAAAGGATAATTTAAATAAATAAATGTATTTATTTAAATGAGAAATAAGGCTAGAAAAAGATAAATGAATTAATTAAATAAATAAAGATTTATTTAATTAATAGAAGAATTAGGCTTAGATAATTAAATAAATAAAATATTTATTTAATTAGACATGACAATTTTAGGTGTCTACAGATACATTGGAGCTACTCCACTCAAACTTGTGTGAACCTATGTCCAAACCCTCCATAGGTGGAGCCTTATAATATTTGATTTTTTTGGATGATTTTTCAAGGAAGAATTGGATCTATTTCTTAAAGTATAAAGAATCTGAAGAAATTCTAAATAGATTCAAAGAACTCAAATCCCTGATTAAAACCTCATCCAAGAAGAAAATCAAGACTCTAAGAATAGATAATGGCAGAGAATATACTTTAGAATTGTTTAAAGAGTTTTGTACAATCATAGGGATTAAGAGGGAGTTTACAGTACCTTATAATCCCCAACAAAATGGAGTAGTAGAGAGGAAAAATACAGCTATTGTGGAGGCTACAAAATCAATGATGTTCGATCAGAATATAGATACCTCATTCTGGGTGGAACCATATCGAACATCAGTTTATATCCAAAAAAGATGTCCACATTCTCATCTTAACAATAGAACTCCAGAGGAGGTATTTATAGGCCGGAAACCAGACATAAGTCATTTAAGGATATTTGGTTGTCCTGTATATATTCATGTTCCAAAAGAGAAGAGAACAAAATTGGAGCCTTCCGGAAAGAAAGGTATTTTTGTGGGATACAGTGAGACTACAAAGGCTTATAGAATCCACATTCCTGAATAGAGACAAATAGAGCTAAGTCAGGATGTAATATTTGAGGAGGATATTGCCTTCAAAAGGGAAAATAATTATGATGAGTTGGAAATACAAAATCCTCCCTCAAACGAGGAAACAAGTTACTTCCTTGAAGTTTAGATGGAAGCTCCTAAAGACACTTCTTATGAAAACCCACCTGAAGCTAAAATTTAGAGGGAGTATCAAGAAGAAAATCCAAATATCAACAAAAAGAAACAACCACTCTGGGCTAGAAAAATATTAGAGGAAGCAGGAAGCTTCGTGGTATCTAATGGTACATTCAGATAAAGAAAGAGGCCCCAGAAACTAACTTATGATGCACTGATGAATGAAATCCTAAACTCAGAACCTGGAAGTGTTAGTGAAGCCCTCAAAAGTCAAGCATGGGAAGATGCCATGAAGGAAGAGTACCCATCCATCTTGAAAAATGATGTTTACGACATAGTGCCCAAACCTAAAGAAAAATCAGTTGTGTCCTCCAAGTGGTTGTTCAAGATTAAACATGTTGCAGATGGCAGTATAGAAAAACACAAGGTACAATTTGTTGCTAGGGGCTTCTCATAGAAAGAAGGTACTGAATATGAAGAAACTTTTGCACCACTAGCTTGATACACCTCGGTTAGAATAGTATTAGCCATTGTAGCATCCAAAGGGTGGAAGGCTCATCAAATGGATGTTAAAAATGCCTTCCTAAATGGAATTATTGAAGAAGAGGTTTACTTGGAACAACCTGAAGGCTTTATAGTTCATGATGCCACAACTCATGTGTGCAGACTGAAGAAAGCTCTTTATGGGCTAAAAAAGGCTCCCTGAGCCTGGTATGAAAGAATTGGTAGCTATCTCATGAACTTAGAAATTTCAAAGAATGTTGTAGATCCAAATCTCTACTTTAAGGTTATTAATGGTGACTTGTTGATCGTAATACTTTATGTAGATGATCTCCTAATCATAGGTAAGGATTTTCTCATTATCCAGTGTAATAGGGATCTAGCTACAAAATTTGATATGAAGGATTTGGGACTCTTACACTACTTCCTAGGGTTGGAGGTATGGCAGAAACCTAACAGTATTTTCTTGAATCAAGGAAAATACACCATTGATATATTGAGGAGATTGGTAATGATGAACTATAGAGCGATGTCTACACCCATGGAAAAAAACTTGCACAAGTTGAAGGAAACTACATCAAAGACCAAAGTGGTGGATCCTACTCATTATAGATAGATCATTAGATCACTTATGTATTTGGTTAACACTAGACCTGACATATGCTATGCAGTTAATGGTTTAAGTCAGTTTATGTGTGAACCTCGAGAAATGCATCTTGCAGTAGCAAAACATATCATGAGATATCTACAAGGAACTATTAGATATGGCATTAAATATGAGAAAGTTTATTTTGACTTACATGGATACACATATTCAGATTGGGCTGGAAGTGTGATTGATCATAAGAGCACTTTAGGATACTGTTTCAGTCTAGGATCTACCATGATCTCTTGGAAAAGCAAGAAAAGGTCCTTTGTAGCTCAAATCTCTACCAAAGAAGAATACATAGAAGCCTCTATGGGAGCCCGATAAGCAGTGTGGATTAGGAAGTTGATTGCGGGACTATTTGGAAAGCCTCTAAAACCTACCACTCTTCTGTGTGACAATCAAAGTTGTATAAAGTTTTCTGAAAATCTAGTATTCCATGATCGATCCAAGCATATTGAAATCCACAATCACTATGTAAGAGACATGGAGGAGAGACATGCTATTCAATTAGAATATGTTACTACAAGCGATCAAACAAAAGACATTCTCACCAAGCCTCTTTCAAAAGCTAAAGTGGAGTACTTCAGGAAAAAACTTGGTATGGTTGAAATATAATTGAGACACAGTCTCAAAACTGTTTTATTTGTATTTATATACAATTTTTTAATGTGTAAACTCTTTATTGTCATATGTGTTGACTCTATGATGGTTATGGGCCTGCCCCCCTATGCACATTATGGGAAGGTGATGATCTTTCTAATAATGAACACTTGTATGCAGTATTGTGAGGTGATGACTTTGCAATACTTACTATCATGACAGATATCATGCTAACTTGATATTCATGGAAATGTCTTGATAGTAATCATCCTTTGAAAATATTGATAGATATCATGATGACTTGATATTGAGTATGTATTAATATTCCTTATGGATAAATCATCATGGATATTATGTAGACTTGATATTTAATATACTACTTGATATCACAAGTAGTGTGATATCTAAACTTGTTCATAATTAGTTAATCTTCCCTAGCTAAGAGGGAGTGTTGAAGATATTGTAGATTTAGTCAGATTAAATTGAAGTGTTGAAATAAGACACAAATTAATATCTTTTCCTAAGATAAACTTGAGATATATTTGAATTAATACATCAAATGTTGGATGTGTGATTGAATTACCATTCGATCCATGTTTGTATTGATAAAAAAACTAATGGTTAGTTAGTACTTACTAACTAAATGGATTCATATGAATTGGATTAGTTAGTAATTACTAACTAACCATTAAGACACATCATTTGATGATTGAAGGGACACAACTGATCATGAATCAGTTCTAAGCTTCATATATATCCTCATTTCATTGAAGAATGCAATCATCGATATCAACTAATGACTTGCATTCTTTTGCAAAAATAATCCCAGTGACTTGAATAGTCATTCGATATCACAGACTGATAACAATATCCAAGGTAGTTTATACTATAGATCGAATACATATTATAAGTGTTGGGCATTCACATTTAGTGAATTAATCATCATAACAGACATTATTGTATGCTTACCTGCATATTCAAAATAGAATTTGATTTAGTTAACATTCATCTATATCTTTATTAAGTTCAATTTGCATTAACAGATCAGTAAGGACTGAATCATAGGAGAACTCAAAATATTGTACACTTCCTCTTCATACAAATCTAATACCTCAATGTCCAAGGAAGTGAATTGGGAGAGGTCATCTATTTCACTTCTCGGATGGGAGTAAAGCAGATAGAAACAAGCTTATGTTTAGAAGAGGAACCAACAATGGAGTTGGGTTTTTCCATGGGGGCACAAAAGAGATTAGTAACTAAATTTGGGTCCAGTAGGGGTGTTAGAGAACCTAATAGGGACCCACTAGGAGGAGTTAAAGCAAGGTGAATGTTATAGTCTAATAATTAACCCTTGATAAAGTAGGAGGCAATTTTTAGACTTAGCTTGTGCAACAAATTGAGATAATGAAGAACAAAACTAATAAGAAAAATCCATTCATATAACATACCTTAGGTGGTTGAATATCAGGAAAATCTAGGTATGAAATATTTTGTAATGTCCATCTAGAGTGAGGAATTTCATTAGCAAAAGGGAAACATCTTTCCAAAAACTAGGTAGCTCTTCTCTATTATACCCACTTTGTAACCTAGAAACCCCTTCCCCCCTAAAAAAAATGCTTAAATTTCTCTCTATAAGAACCTTTCAAATTCTTGGAGAAAATTGTTCCATCCTATGGAAGCCCGATGATGGTAGCAATCAAATCTAGAGTGACTCTATAGGAAACATTTCCAATTTTCACCCGCTCCTTCTACCAAGCCTAGGGAAATTTCTTTGAGAGCTCTAGGTTGAAACCTTGGATGCCTTCAACTTAACTATGTTTGTTCCCATTAACAATTTGATGCCATAGTAGTTTTACTTTTTAAATTCATGACATAAATCAGGTTCAATTTGTATTAAGTCTCGTGCCATCTCAATCACAAAGATTTTTAGAGTAAAAAATAGGTGGGTAGAGTAGAAACTGAAACCGATAGGTTGAGCATGATAGCACTTATGAGAAAAGGGGGAAATGACATTTCTTCTTGAAAGAAACATCTACCACAAGAGAAAAAAATAACTAGCCAAAAGGGTAGAAAAATTAATGACAAGGGTGATCCTTGGATTATACTCCATTATCAAACTTTATGTCCTTAGATGTTATGACACAAACCAAATCCATAATATCAAAGATATTCATCAAAAGTTTTAAACTCTTGAAAATGGTCCTAATGAGGCCATCTTTTCTACAACTTTATTACCTTCCCTTCTCATATGACAAAGGTATAGGTGGCTAATCCCATATATGAGGACCATACACTTGGCCTTAAGGTCCTCACACTTCCAATCTAGAATTGCTTCATTCTTCAGTAGGATACTCTATTTCAAATCACCTTTTATTATGATTTGAATGTACCTTCTTTCATTAATAATAGAAAGGCCAAAGTAAATAGATTCCACCTTTGTAAAACTTGAATTTTACAAAAACAAATTGACCATGTAGGCTAAAATAATATTACCCTTGTGGTCACAAACAACACCACCCCCACCAACCAGATGTAGGTTTCCTTTGGATTAGTTGTTGAAGTTCAACTTCAACCAACAAGTGTTGAGGATGGTAGGGGAGGTGGGGAATTTTATAGAGTTGTTGAAGCCAATAGGTGGGGACATGAATTTAGAGAATCGGATAAGAACCATTTTTTAGCAACCAACCAGTCTAGAGTCGAGGGAGGACTAGAGTGCTTACATTTTTCAAAACAGCTCATATTTTCCTTGACATTAATCATAACAGTAATAACTAGATCCTCCCAGCTATATTTCTTGTCCCTAAAAGATCTTATTTTCTTTTCTTTGCATGGGAACCATCCAAAATGGAAAAACACCTACCACTATAGTGCTCTTTAATAAGGGGATTATTTGAAGGTGGAGACGATCCTGAAACACAATCCTTTAAGTCTCCATTCCAAATCCAATTAGCAAGGAATAGGTGCGAAATTATTTGTATCACATTCCAATAGTACATATGGTGAAACATAATGTGGTTGATACTTTCTTCTTCATTCTCACATAACAAACATCTTTTGACAAATTGAAGACAACATCTCCTAGGATTATCAATAGTGAGCATCTTACAATGGCATGTCATCCACCAGAAAATAAAATAAAAAACCCTTTGGAATCACGCTCATTCTCCAAATGATTGACCAATTAAATTGAGGGGGGGGATGGGGAAGCCAACTCAAACCTAGAATTGACCAAATTCTTTTCATCTTTAAAGGAGACCTAGATCAACCTATTCTCAACATCCATCCCAAAGAACCTAAAATTCTTAAGTATCTTGAGGAGTTCCTCTGCTACTATTTTCAAAAGAGGATCAGAGACAATTCGATTCAATTTCCATTTTGGAGAGCCAAGAATCTAGTATTCACTCATAAGAACTTCAAATATTGCTAAAATGATACCTTCAATGGATGAACAAACCAAATGTAATTTCAAAGGGATAGAGTACACCAAAGGATCTTTAGGAACCTCACCTTTTCACTATTAGCAATGTTCTATTCAATACCTTTCAAAAGGATGTATTTTGTTCATATCATATTGTTCTAAATGTGATATCCCCTCAGGAGGACCTCAAAGGACAAGAAGGTATAGTTGTATCTTCTATGAAGATCATTATAGTTGATGACATATGACCATTCAATGTCTTAGAAACAAATCTATAACCAACCTTATCCATCAGGGAGAGATTTAAAGAGTGGGAGTCTCGAATACTAATACCAGTAGATCTCTTATTATAATACACCTTAAATTCCCACTCAATAGGGGACATTCTATTTTTCTACTCAACTCTTGTCCATAGGAACCACCTTTGAATTTGATCCAATTTCTTGACCAAAGATATTCGGATGTGAAAAAGAGATACAATATAAATAGAAGAACTTCAGAGGGAAACTTTGAGAAGCTGAATCTTACCCACTGTACTTAGAAGAGCACCTTTCAGAATTCACTAAATTTCTCTAAATCCTTTCTAGAAGTTCAATCCAAACAAAATCTTGCACCTTCCTAGTAGTTAGAGGTAAACCTAAGTAAGAAGAAGGGAGGCAAGCAATCTGGCAATTCAGAATCCTTGTAATACGGAACTTAATATCATTGGGGACCTTTATGAAGAATAGAGCACTCTTGTCTAGGTTAATTTTTTGTCTTGATCGCTAGTGTAATCTAATAGAATGGAGAACCACCCTCTGGCCTTTGTCATTCAATCCTTACCAAGTAATAAAGTATTGTCCACAAATTTCTTGTGATAAATAATGAAGTGACCTGAAGAGGGCTTAATTCATTTAGGATTACCATGAAGAACATGCTTGTAAATTAGCATGAAGAACATGCTTGTGAATGTTGTAGCCAAGAACATCAATCATAAGAATAAATAGATATGGAGAGAGAGGATCATCCTTCCTAAGACAATTGAAAGAGGAGAAAAAGCCTTGGGTAGTGTCATTCTCACCGAATATGGGGGAGTTTTAAAATAGGCCCCAATTAATTTCAAATTTTTGCCTCTAAAACCAAATTTGCTTAGGACAAAGAAAGAAAATGTGACAAAACTATATCATAGGCCTTACAAATTTCCAAATTCAAAAGCATACCTTCCTTGTGATTATGCTCCATATAATGGAGATTTTCATCGACAACAAGAACCACATTAGAGATCTAACAACTTGACACAACCCTTTTTATTACCATAGATTAGCTTCCCAAGAAAAGGCTTGTTTTGATTGATAAGAATTTTAGAAAAATATTTATAAAGAGTATTACCAAGGCTTATAGGTCTAACTTTAGCCATGCGATCGGTACTTGGATTTTTGGGGGTTAATACAATGAAGATTTTGTCAATTTATCTAAGAAATCTAGTTGAAGACATAAATTTTCTCTTATCCAAGATGATGTTTTAACCCAAAATGTCCCAATATTCTTGGAAGAATAAAGGGGGGATATAGCTGATAAGGAGCCTCATGGAAAATATTTTCATGATATGGTGGTGGGTATATATTTTGGCCATAAAAAATGACATATTTATTCATTCAAGAGCTAGAAATCAGAATATAAAGATGTTTTGAAACATACCTGAGGTCAGAGTCACCAAGTGTGTGTGGATCTTTCCTCCAAAGGTTGGAATCACTTCTACTCACACCATCACAATAGTAAATGGAACTTATTTGAGTTGAGATAGCTCAAATGGTCCCACTAGGTGTGCCAAAAATTGTTGTCACAAAGATTGCACCTATGATGCTTAAGCAAAAAGCTCAGCAATCTTGTGTAACATGGAATGATCCTTAGTGGTTTGTCTAGCTTGAGGATCAATCTCTGGATGAAGAGTTGGTTCCCTAATGAATACCTTCTACAAACTAAACTCTGGAATGGAAAAGGGATAGGAAGAATTGCTTGAGGCTGAAAACCTATCCCAGGAGGTGATGCACCAAATATCTGAAAAAACCCTAATCAGTTGCTCTAATTCACAATCTATTTCAAATTAGAAGTTTTGTCTACTATAGCTCAAATTAATCATCTATTGCATCAATATTTCATATAAAAGACTTGGTCTAAATGTTTGTCTAAAGGAAAATTAGAGATTTACATAGTTTCATTGTATTAGAATCCAATGACGCAATATATGACTTGCAATAACAATGAACTTTATTGCTCTAACCTTTCTTGAATGAAACAAAATTTAAGGATTCAAAATTAATTCATAGTTTTTGCATCAAAATCACCCATTCATCATATAAAACAAGAAAAAAGAGAAGGGAAATTGATTTTCTTTATCAGTCATAAAAGGAATGCTTCTACAAACTAAAAATGATTCATAATGAGCTACAATACTTCACGCCCTGCTGAATGAAAAGGCAAAGAGTAAAATAAATCTCTCAAAGAAGATAGAAGAGAAGATTTTATAGAAAAAGGATCTCTTTCCTTGACTGAAAGATAGAACTAAAACTAAACTCTACCTCTTCATCTTTTATCTCAATTGGAACTAGTTGTCTTCACCTTTGCATGAATAATCTCTTTGCTTGAATAATCTAATTGGGGTCTAAATTGACCAAAAAGGAGAGAAAAGGGAAGTCCAAATTGCTCTAAACTAAAAGGAAACTGCAACAAACTCAATATTGACTGATTTGTAACCCATGAGGGACTCATAAGTGATGTAAACTCACTAAAAGCTAGCTCAAAGCTCCTTAATTAAAGGCTCAAATAGATGTATGAGTTGGGAACTTCACCTCCTCCTTGTTATCTTCCCTAGATCCGATTCTTCAATTGATGTAGGGTCACTCAAATTGTTCCTTGAACTGAAATCTATGATGTTTGGATTATTTGAGGATTACTCACTATGTGCTTTTGGGATTAAACCTTAACAACAAAGGGAGCTCTTCTCTTTGTATTCTTCACTACTTTGTCCTAACAATCACTTGATTGCTTCTCATTTTCAAATATTTTGTGCATCATCTCCTAGGATAAGTTTTCAATCTAAATAAATTTTTCCTATCCCTTTTCCCATCCAAAGTTTAGTTTGTAGGAGGTATACATTAGGGAACAAACTCTTCATCTAGATATTGATCCTCAAGATAGGCAGCCCACCGGCCTAAGGATCATTCCATGTTTCATTAGATTGTTGAGCTTTCAACTTAAGAATCATTGGTGCAATCTTGGTGACAACAGGTCCAAAAGAAAAGACTGCCTCCTTGACTTCCTAATCAAAGACCTTCATCTCCATGAAGGGTAGGTCCAACTCATCAATAATATTTGGAATAGCATAAATTAGTCTTTCCAAATCATGAAAAATGATAGGGCCCCATGAAGGCTGAATGTTCAAGGAATAAAAATAAGAGACCACCTCCCTATTAATATCCTTAGGCATAGAAAATAGGGTTCCATTCACTCCATACAATTCTTAGATTATATTCCTTTCTTTATGTCTATTGGTTGACTAATGGAAGAACTTATTGTTCCTTTCACCTTCCTTTATCCATTTCACTGTCAATCTCTATTTCCTATAGACTTCTTTAACAGCCAAGTTATGTAGATTAGTTAGAAGGAATTTATCTCTATTAAGTTTGTCCAAAGAGGCCCCTAGGACCTCCATCTTTGTCTAAATTAGATTGATCCAATTATTTTTTAAAAATTCTGCTAAATTTTTTTATCCAAATAAGACTTAGTCCATGGGCACAAAATTGTTTTTAAGAAGATAAAGTTTATGAAAAACTTTGAACATAACAATACCATGAATCTCAATGTCTCAGTACTGGGCTACAAGAGCCTTGATGTTAGGGAAGTATCACCACATGATATTTAAATGGAAGGGGAACATAATCTTAGTACTCAGAGAATCTCATTGCACTAAGATAGGACAATGGTCCAAGACAAAGTAGATTAGGGAGGAGAGATGGGAGTTCCCAATAATATTCCAAGAAGAAGAAACCACACACCGAGGCTATAAATCTGGAAAATTATAATCATTGTCATATGAAATGGAATATCATTAGGGACATTCATGAAGAATAAATCAGTCTTGTCCAGGTTATTTTTTTCTCTTTAAGCGCTAGTGTAATCTAATAGAATGTAGAACCACCCACTGCCCTTCTCCACTAAGGCCTCCCAAGTAAAAAAGTATCGACCACAAATAGTTGGTAAGAAATAATGAAGGGACCTGAAGAGGGCTTAATTCCTTTAGGATTGTGTTGGTTCCTAATAATGCCTTGAAAAAATAGACACATATTCCTGACTCAGTGGGCCAATTTTCTATATCACATAGCTATTAATTCACTAAAAGAGACACATTTACTTGTAAACCTAGGAATGTACAGCTTGAAATGGATCAACATTGTGTGTGCACCAAGAATTTTATGAGGTATGCTATGTTAACTTTGAAGAAAGTAATAAGAAACTAAAAGAAGATATAAAATCAAGTGCTACCTTAGTGATATGATCCTACTTTATTGCATATAAAACCTATATCTACATATGAAAATGAATAGGATGATCAAAAACATAATAATTTGTTCTACTTGGCCATAGGAACAGACATAGAATGGAGTTTTTGTGGCTGTAGGGTGGTCAACTACTAACTAAGAAAGTAAACAACACAAACAAACCTACTTAACAATACAACAGAGATAAAACATTCCCCAAGTGGGCCCCCTTGGATGAGATTTCAAGAACTAACCAAAGCTAAAAAAATATAATAGCATCATCAACATATTGAATTCATAACAACATTGATGATAGAAATAGAATCATCTTTTATTCAAACAGTAAAAATAGAGCACTCTAAGTTCTGAAAGATAAGTTGTATAACATACTCCATCAACACTCCTATACAAAGCTAATCAATGCATTTATAAGAATGTTTTACAACTAACTTATTAATCAGCTGATCCACTCCCAACAAGCTAGAAGGACAACTCTTATTTGAAATAAACACATAGAGAGATGAGTCATCTCAAGACTCAGTATTCCTCACAAATCTAGGACAATGTTCTATCTAGATCTCCCCAACTATCCAGCACTTGTTCAAAGAAAATAAGTACCTTGACCAGAACTAGGAGTCTTCATTATGGCATTAGTTACCAACTTTGAAAAGTTCAACAAATCTCTATCCAAGCATGATGTTTCTCTGTGAAACAACAATAGAAGTCTTCTTGTTGACCCGGTCTCCCTTCATTAGTTGCACACACTAAGGTTAATGTGCACAACATACATGTGCATAATACTACATTAAAACCACATTAAATCCCATCATTTATACACTGATAACATTTATAAGGTTGTCTGGTTAATAAAAAAGCTCATAAGTCAAGATCAAAAGAATTATATCTAACATAGCCATAATTTCTAAACAATGAAATAATAGTCCAAATTAAACATAAGAGTTAATATAAAAAGAACCAAAATAAGGCTCATCACTTCCCCAACCTAGCCAATGCTTGTCCAAATTACCATGGGAATGCAACTCTCACTATTTCAATTCATCTTGCAGTCCATTCCATCATTTTGCAAGATATCCAAAAAATGTTTGGGCTGAAGTATTAGCTGCATTTTCATACTCTTTATGATTTTTCTCACTTAATTTCATCATAGTATCATTGTATTTGGCTTCATAACTAATCTAGTTCCATTGGCAAAGAACATTATCTGAATGAAATGTCCCAACTCTTAATTCTAATGGAGTGGTTAGATCCATGTCTCTATATATCTTGAACTATAGTCCCCAGTTATTTTGACTTTGTATGTAGGATATAAATGCTTTAAGTTGGACATCACCAATTATATGAAAGAGAGGATTCCAATGGGTATCCATAGGAATAGAATAATTGTGTAAATATAATTCACAAAGAAGATTTTTATTAGTAGAGCTTTATGTTTCATATGCACTCAGAAATTATTTAGGAGCTAAGAGAGAAGAACACAAACCGGATAACTCTCTTGACAACTGATATGTAAGGTAAAATTCTTTTAGGTTTAGATATTATATCCTAGGTGGAGGTCTACACTAAAGAATCTGGGGAACCAATTCCATGACCTCACCCATTCTAGTTTTCAATTTTGAAATTTCTTTCTCTTTCTTGTTAATATCACTCTGCAATTTTTCTTTCTCTTTATTTTAGGCCTCTTACTCCTCTTGCATAAATTGATACATTTGTAGCAATAAGCCTAGCCATGAAAATAGTGGGGGTATATGTATACTTTCCTTATATTTTTGTTTGCTTACAGAAGCTAATTTCTTTGTAGATACTATAAGATCATCTAGGCCATTAACTCTCTCTGTTTTTTATTGGTTTCCTATTTGTAGTGGTGCATCTAGTTCAATTGATAAAGTTATTTCTACATCTTCTTCCATAGGTGGTATATTTTCTACTAGATAATTATCAGATGAAGAGAAAGGAGTTTCTGACTTGAGAGGTGGTCTGCCATACATCATGATCTCCTATTTACCAATGGAGTCATTATCTGACTCAGTTTCACTCTAAATGATAAATTATTGGGAAGCTAATTCTTCTTTATCTTAAGATTTCAGTCTTTTCCAGAAACTTCTCCTAAGAGGCCTTTCTTATTTCTCTAGTAACACTATTTTTGTTTTGGTTGCAGGTAGAGTTGTAGATGAGGGTTTCATTTTCCTTGTCCTATGGTTCCTAGGGCTACCCTTCTTAGCACAAGATACCCACTCCTCACGAATTGTATCCTACTTCCTAACCTTTTTCCCTATTTGAATATTTTTCCTTTTTGCAAGAGCTCTCTTCCATCTTTTGGTAGTAATGATGAAACTAGGGTTTGTGTTAAACTTGCTTCCTTAAGGTTCATGTCTTCTTTTTTAGAGGGAATTTGTTGACTAGGGTTTATTAAAGAAGAAGCCCCTAGTGCAAGTTTGATTGACCCTCTCATCATAGGAACAACAAGTCGAAATCCAAGCCCTAAATTTTGAAATCTTTCATTTTTGAAGAAATCATCCCAAAACAAACCAAGACACTTTTCTTGTAAACTTATTTCAGCTAACAAATGAATCAAACAATAATGGGAAATGTAATTTTCACTACCTTTTTTTGTTTCCCAAGCGATTTTCTTTAACATACGATACAAAAAGTTAGGACATTCATCTATCTACAATAGCGAAGGTGAGAGAGAAACTTGAAATGCATTGAGTAAAGTACAGACTATTGCCTTGTTGGGACTCAAAAATTCATGCCTTATTTTTGAGGTCCCATGTAAGTTTTTGCCTATCTGCACTCAGTTCTGCCTTGTTTGGACAAGCCTAAGTTGTCATGTTTGAGGGCTTGAGTTTTGAGCCAATTGATTGTCATGTAAAATCCTCTTAGAAGCTTATTGTACACCTTGTGGAGATGCCCCGATTCCATTCCCAGCCTCCTATGATCAGGTCTAATGTGTTTTTTAAATCTCCTATGGAGGGATTGAAGTTAGGTGTGCATGTTACTCATGTTTCCACTTTTCTGAGTGGCCTACTTTGATCAAGTATAACTTTCTATTGGGTGAATGTCAATGCAAAACATAGATTTTTCTGTGATTCTCTGTAATTTTTTGAAGCCCTACGCCAAGTGGCTTGACCCTATGAATCTGTTTCATCAATTTCCCAAGCCAATTCCATTTGGAAAAAGTTCAGTTCTGCGATTGAATATTATCAAATGGTTCAGTTCTACAATTGAATATTATCAAACCACAATCATGAGCCCACTTTGAATTTTTTTAATTCATGTCTAGTTGACCTGCGTTCCTAATCAATTGTACCCAATGATTCTCTATAAATTTGTCTACCATGTCCCCAGTTTGTAGCCCACCAGCTATTCATTTGACCCATTTTTGAATCCCATTCCAAATGCAACATTTTAGGATTTCCCAGTGTCAGCAATTCAGTTAATCAGAGAACTCAACTTTGAGGGTTAGTAATTTGCACATGTGACCGAATCAGGTCAAACCGTTTTGCACACACGTTCAAGGTATGTTCATCTACTAGTGTGCCAAGTGGCGGCTTGTGAAGTGGTGATTTGATCATTTTTCAAATAAGGTTTTAGAAGCTACTCAGATTGATCCAACAGGGTCAAGTTCACATAATCCTAAGTAGGGAACTTTGACCATTAATAACTTTTTACCTGGATCTCATCTTGACGATCTGTAAGTTGCTCTAGATTCTATGTTTGCAATCTATCAGTGTGCCAGATCCCAGGCCTTGGTCAGGGGTTTCAATCAGTTTTTAAGGGCAATTCTGAAGGCTACTAAGGTTCTTTTGGCCAAAGTTGCAGAGTGGTCAAAAATGAGAATCACAGGCTAAAATTTTCACATCCCGAGCATAATATCAAATCATTTTGGCGGAGTCAGTTGTTTGAAAATGAAAAATATTTTTTAGCGGGGCCCACTTTGGGGCCGACTAAAAATGACATATAAGTTGGCTATTATCGCTTAAAATATTTAAATATTTTTATTTTTAATCTTAATGATTTAAATAATATTATATTTACATAGGGGATGATATATGTTTCATTTTAAATCATTTTTTATTTAAAAGTTTATGCCCTCGGATAAATTTTAGAAGGGCAACCAAAGAAGTGAGTTATCCCTAGGGTAGAAATTTAAATGCGAGAGGAGCCCCGGGGTAATTCTCCAATTAGGGACCAAACTGCGAAAAATTGCCTTGGGGGTATTCGGAGCCCTTTTTTTGGGGGCCCTGGGGTACCTTTTTCCCTAAGCAGGTGGCCATGAAAGTTGCCCCGGGTAACTCAGGAAGGCCAAAATGAGGGCCCAGGGTAACTTAAAAGCTCGACGGAGGAAGCTCGACGGAGGAAGCGAAAAATTGCCCTGAGGTACTTTTGGGGATCATTTTGGAGCCCCGTGGTAACTCTAAGACATAAAATGAGAACAAATAAGTCAGCTTGGGAGGTATTTAGATGGCCAAAGTGAAGGTCTGGGGAAGGATTCTCGGTGAAACAATGAAAATTAAGTTGCGTTGTGGTAAAAATATATACTCCAATGACGCCCCGGGGTAACTTTTGTGTAACATGCTGAAGTAAGTAAGTTGTCTCGGGGGTCCAAAGACAAAACAAAGACACAACTAGTGGGATAAGGTAACACAAGATGCAAAACATTATTATCCCATGCTTGATGAGAGGAGATGTAAAAATTGCACAAGATAAAGAATGTGAGTCGTGACAAAAGAAAATGAGATGTGTCGGAGATGTGCCGGATGACAAAAATTAGGGCAAGTAGAGTCGACGGGAATGTGTAGGCTAAAGACATGGAGACAATGATGGTGAATAGAGCTTCTCGTTCTTTCTCTACAAGCCCTAATGCCATGAAGCGCAGAAGATTTGGTGAATGTGAGGCGCTACCAGACATGAGGAGGAGGGTTTTAGTATCGATTCTATACTCAGCTATATGTCAATTTTGAAGGCCTAGTGATCCTGCGCATCCCATAAATAATGATTGCATTTCTCTTTGGTGCAACATTTGATATAAAAGGTGGGTTCAATGTTGTGTGCTGAACATTTGTCCACCAGCGATTTGTCGAGTGTTTCTTTTGTACTGTGCAAGCAATGTAAAATGATGCTGCTAGAATGTGTTTGATACGTTGCGACACAAGGATGTAATGCAATTCTATCCGGCTATATTGGTGACTCAAGTAATAATGGAAGGTCCCTATAGTTGTGTGGGAGAGGAGATAGACTTAGGGCAAAGGACCCACAGACTAGTAAACAGTAAAGTGGAAAATTAATACGTGAGTGGATGAGGCTGAAAGGGCATAGTAATATGGATTGGGCCACTTATAAATCTTGAAGTTCCCAGGTTGTATTTTTAAAATCTAATGAGGAAGGTGTTTCCATTTGATAGATTGACTAGGGCATGTGCATAAGATGGATTCAATGAAAATGGGTATCAGAGGCTTCCATGTAATGTTGATTCGACGGTGAAAAAAGAACCTAGTTGTAGGCCTGTTTTGAGGTGACTAGAAAACTCTTCAAGCATCGATGGGAGCACTTTGACAAATGTTGCAGTTACAACAGCTTGGTGGGCATCAAATCTACAAAGTGACAATCCACAGTCAGAGGGCTATGGACGACAAGATATGGAGATCCATCATGGTATAGAGGACCACAAGTTTATGGTTGGAGAGGCATTTCTAGACATCTATGTAAAATGTGGAATCATGGGTAGTCCTTGTGAATTGTTTCGCAGGATGCCTCAAAAAGACGGGGTCTCATGGGATGCAATGATTGCAATGTACCCGAAGTCAAGTCAAGGAATGAAAATCAATTGTTATTATACAAGAATGGAATACTGTGGGCAAATGTAATAAGCATGAGACTGCAAGAGGAGATAGAATAGGGATGTCGCCTTAAAAGGAATAAAGTGTATAAAGGGCCGATATTAAGCACAGAGAAACATAAATTTGGGGAAAATGAATGGGAATATCAGAGAAAGTTCATCTTATATCTTCATTTTGCCTATTGTTTCATTTTCCTCTGCTTAATTATGTGAGGTTGTGCCCACTATGGACAGATTAATTGTGTTGCAGTCTTTGGCCCTCTGACAGTCTCGGTTCAAGTATGATAACTGTCAGTATTACTATTATGAATTGAGGAATGCAATACACAGAAACAAACACCATGCTCATTCCCAACTATGCCAATGTGCAAATCTAGTAAATTGATGCGAACTGTTTGAAAATGCCTCGGAGAAATATTGTCCCCTGTCACCATAATTGCAGAGTTGCCCATAAAGTGCAGCTTCAAGTCAGGAATGTTTTCAGCTAAAAGAGGGAGATCTTCAGAAAATAAATATGAGCAAAAAGGCAGAAAAATATTATTGGCTGAGTGTAAGGAAGAGGATGCACATGTGGAAGGGGAGAGTGAGACCTTTACCGAACAAATGGAAAATATTTTATTGTGCTAACTTTTATTTGTGCAGGTTGCACGATAGCTAACAAGTCATTTTCAAGCAAAGGATGTGTTCTTTGCTATTTCTTTGCAAAGAGTTGAAATGTGTAGCTGAGCGTCAGAGGTGTCTTCTCCAAAAGGGGAAATTTTCAACTTCCAAGCAAGGAGGATTTTTTTGCACCTGAGGCACAAGACGTTAGTTACATGTTAGAGATAAAGAGGCATCCAAATTTGGCAAGTGGTGAGGCATTGAATAGGGGTGGCTTTGCAGGTGTTCTAATGAAACAATTTTTTTGATTTTCAATGCATGCTTCCAATAGGAGTACAGTTACAAATGATGGAAATTTTGTGAGCAAAGGAAGCAACTAAGATGACAGATAACAACAAGGTGTTTCTTAGAGATTCAAGTGTCATTTTTCAGTTGTTTTTTGTAGATTGTGGACCCAATTTTGGAGAAGATAATACAAACTTTTGATGCATTCTAGGGTTGAAATTAGGTTTCTACTCTAGTTTATATATCAGATTTTCTTCTCATTGTAAAAGGTTCCAACCCTTATTTTCTGCTGTGGCAGACAATGTCTTGTAAAAAATTTTGTCCAGTGTTAATTGCAGATCACTGAAAGTGTAGCGTCATAAAATTGTGACCCTTGCAATTTTCAACTACATTTGTGGACGAATACCTAAGCCTGATTAGAGACCCAAAATATGCGCAAGACATTAGCAACTTGCATTTTCCATCATGCTGCACTGCCTCTTGTGGCTTCTTGTCCTAAATTAGGGGAGGACAAGGGTGTGACACCCCTGTCACCCCTAGGACAAGGGTATGGCACCCTTCTCCTAGCCCTATTTTGGACCACATTTTGTCCTATCTTGCATTGATCTTGTCAATTTTTAAGCGGGAAAATTTTCTCTATGCTAGCCTAAGACGGGAAAATACCTAAACTCCCCTCATTGGCAAGTTCAAAGTAAGGTGAACAAGTGAGAGGTCTCCATTACCATCATCAAGCATTCAAGAATTCAAGCATTCATTCAAACATTGACCATTTCAAGTCTCCTTTCAAGGATACGTGTTGCATTCAAGTCAAGGATTCAACCATTAAAGAGGATCTATTCCTATCAATATTCAAGACATCCTATTTCAGATATCTTTTCAAGTAAATTCATCAACATTTCAATTACATCCCCTTCTTGAGGTGTATTTTACTTCAAACATTTCCTTTCATTTACTTGCAGCATTTTACAACCACTTGGTTAATTCTAAAATGGGGTTTGACCTGAAAGAAAATCCCCAATCGCAACAACATTTTTCTCTCTTTTCTATGTGTAGGTTGGAGATGTGCGACTGTAATTGGAAGTTTAGGATTCATTTTTAGAGATGGAAAAATCCTTTAAGACACGCAGATTTTTCAGAGGAATGTATGCAACTTACACATAGTCCTTGCAACTTTTACTCAAATTTGAAGGGAAGCTTTGTCTCGACATTCTGCTACTAATTCTAGGCACACAACTTCATCCCGCATCTCTATCTCAAGATATAATCATTTCTTTGTCACTTCTACACTTAGTCTCAATTTTTAAAATTCAACTAGTCTAATATAAAAGAGGGTTAATTTACTTTCCTAATAAATTCTAAATTTACTACAATTCATTTAGTATTCAATCTATTACCATTAGGAATTAGATCTAGTGAATTCAACCCCTCTTTTAAATGTAATATGTGTGAAAATTCAATGGAATTCTTGGTGAAACTTTCATCCCTCTTGTGAGCAAAGTAAAGTTATCCACTTGATCTCCCCTCATCACTTTTCACCATATCACATTTTGGTGAAGCCGATGTCTTACATGCTTTATATTGAAAATTATTGCATATTTTTCATTTACAAGAATAATTTTCTTGCAATTTACACAACCTTAGTGATTAATTCATTCGAAACCCTAGTTATTAAAATTGAAATTGAACTTGTATTTTGCAAAAAATGTTATCTATTATCTTAGATCTTAAAATTGCATTGCTTGTCAAATTCAATCCTTTTATTGGCTTATTCAATTTTCAAATCAACATTATGAAATTAAGTGGTTAATTGTCAAAACCCTAATTTTCAAACATCAACTTGAACTTGTGTAAAAATTGGATTTAAATTTAATTTTCAGATTTGTGATTGTCTTCAGACTTGTCTTCTTGCCTAAAGTTCAAATTTTAAATTTCCCTCCTTTTCCCAAAATTCAAAATTTCAAAATTCAGTGGTTAGGTCCTAAAACCCTAATTTTCAAATTTAAATGGATTTTGTGCAAATTTCAATCAATTTCAACCAGTTTCAATTTTCTAAATATTATTTAAGGTGGCTCTATCCATTAGGTTTGACCTTTTTCAAAATTGTAATTCAATTTCTTATCTTTTTCAAAACCCTAATAGGGTCTTATTTTGACATTCATACCTTAATTTCACCTATCTCGAGATCTTAAAATCAATCAATTTTTTGGGGTTAGCTCTCAAATCATCATAGCTTTCATCCCGTAATTTTTTTGAAAAAGTTGGGAGGATCATGCATAACTTCAACACAGTCCCTGGCATTTTCTCGAAATTTTGGGAGACTATTGTTGGCATTGCGTTGTCATTGATGTCAACCAGTATAGCATGTTACCGTTATAGCCTTTCACCAGTAAGTATGGGATGTCAATCGGTATGTTACAAGATGGAGTTAACCAGTGAGTAAGATTTGGAGACCGGTATGGAATGACAACTAGTGAGTGATGTGATCGTAGTGTGTTGTTGCCAACCAATAAGCATTTTATCGGTAAGAAAGAAAAGTTGAGATAATGGAGAAAGTGTAGGAAACCGATAAGTAGTCGGATGCCAATCAACATGACTCCCACCGGATGAAGATGTTGTCACTAGATGAAGAGAAGATTGGTAGATAATAAGGTCGACAAAAGGGATGTCTTGTGGGTTATGAGTTTTGAATGAAGAGATATCTTCTCAAATAAGGAAGTCACATTGGTGCAACATCAGAAGTAGAGTGCACAATGTAATGACAACCGGTTCTCACAAGTTATTTATCAGTAGGTGAGTGGAAAGTTGAGTGCAATGGTCCATCTACTCTTGTCAGTAAGTGATAATTCTCTGAATAAGATAGAGAAGTTAAAGGTAGGTGATTGAAGGCTTATACTAGATGAGCATAGTGGAAAATGAGTAAGCCTCCAGCATGTGAAACCATAAATGTGTGTCGGATTAGCAAGAGTAAGCATGATGAGCTACTGGGATAAAAGAGGAAGAATAAGAAGTGACGAGTATGGCACTTTGATAAACCAGTTGAGATGAGTTCTGAGCTAATGAAGGAGAAGGAAAGGTTACAATTGCTGACATGGGGTTACACCAGGATACAAATGAGGATTGATGTTACCACAATTGATGCATGATAGTTAGAGATTGATGCCATGGAGTCATCAAGGATGTTATCGGTAAACAGGAATAGAGCAGTGATTAAGCAACTAGTATGGATGATTGCAAAGGATTCAGTTATTGCGGTTCTAGATATATGTTCATAGCATTGGAATGAGTCTTTTATTGAAACCACATCAAGTTAGGTGAACCAGAGAGCTCAGTTATATTTGACTAATGTGAACTCTATGAAGATGATGCCCACCGGTATGCATAAAAGAGACAAGATGAGCCTAGAAGGAACAAGGCATGATGACCTAACAACAACACATAGAACAAAAATGGCACAAAGGTTAACTGGCTAATGTATAACTAGTAAGGAAAGAAGACTAGTAGTGTAAGGTGTATACTGGTAGAGTGTTGGTGGTCGGTGACTTATCCTGAACTGACATCATGAGCAGAGGTGGATGCAAACAGAGATGACACATGGTCTCTAGGTGGCTAACATGCAATGGTGATTGGTGTGTTGGTGAGGTTGTTGTTGACTACGTCAGTGTTTAATGTAGTCGACAAAAATCATGGGTGAGTTGCAGGGGTTTGCGGTTCGATGCAGATTGAAGGTCTAAGTGATGCAATGATCAAAGCAAGACGTCAGGTTGTGACTTGATCTAGAGAAAGGGACTATGAGATCATTTAATGTGATTGACAAATGCAGGGTCAGGTATCAGTATGAAGGTTACTAAGTATAGCAAACATGTACTCGAAGGAAGACAAATGGTGTGTTGGGCGATCTGTTGCAAGTAGTCAATCCCAAGAACAAGATCTCATTGGATTTGGTACACCTCGTGGTTGGTGAATAAACCCTAGATTGTGAAGATTAAATTTTATTTTGGCGGGAAAGCCCATGTATAAATATGCAGATCAAAGACCTAATTTATTTGATGCTGCTAGATGCTATGATGCTAGATGTAGGAGAATAGAGCATGAAGAATCAATCAAAGTGCAAACTAAAGAAGATTGTAGTGACTATGTGTTGGAAGGAGAACCGATAAGAGGGGTTTAATTGGTAAGGAATAGAGTAACCGGTGAACTATTTGAGAGTTGACAGTCAAGTGAACCGGAAGTGGTTGAACCAATAAGAAGGCAACAATAGTGAGAAAAGGTGAATAGAGTTCTAGTAGTGAAAAGTAGCAGTGGGTAAGAGTTATAAGAGAACCGACAGAGAATAGAAGGAGCAAGATGGAGAAGAGTGAAACTGGTAAAGGGATATTGTGAGTAAGAGGAGATCCAACAAGCTAGATCTAGAGCAAGAGGAGAATCACTAAGTCAGAGTGAGCAGAGAATCGACAAAGAATAGAGAAGGGTTGAATCAAAAGAGAAGAGTTGAACCAGAAGAGAGATTATAGAGGTTATATAACTCATTTGTAACCAGGATATTACTATCATATTGTTTATAGTCATTATAATCACTGATTTGGTGTTGCTTGGGTTGGTGCCCTAAATTAGGGATTGGTGCTCCTTGGGTTGGTGCCTGTTGACGTGTATTTTGTACACTATCAAACACAAAATAAAATACCTAAAGGAAACTTATCCTCTCTTGAGTAAAGCCTCTGATTGCTGAAGATATCATGAAAAAGGATCAATCAGGATGACTTCAAGGTTCTTGTATGTAGGGTCTCTACATGTGGATAAGCTCTTTGTGGTATGATGTGATTTGCAGGAATCACAAGGGGACTTACATTTGATGCTTGAATGTCTGATCTGCTTTGAATATTGCTGGAACATAGGATCTTACTAGCTTTGACATGAAAAAAAAAGGAAAAAAGATGAGGGCGAGGAAAGGACCTAATCCTAACACTAAGAATGTAGGAGCAATGATTGATCTTTGATGAAATTCTAACTAGGTCTTGTTTTGACATCGCAGGACCATCTCCACAAGGCTAGTGCGATCTTCGAACGAAAGCTTTATGATGTTCAAATCATCATTGCAGGCATAGACACCATCAGGTTGATGCATATCAATGAAGAGGTGACAATTGAAGTTAAGCTTAAGCTGAATGATTCCAGTTGACTACACAAGGCAAGTTTGCAATCAACAAACTGCTAGTAGTATGGATATACGAATTCCACCATCAATCAAGCACATTTCTTCCACTCATCTAATAACATGAAATAAAATATGAGAAGTATAAAGACCATGCAAATTGTCGAATCAACCCATAAATTTCACCATTTATTCAATGAAGTTACAAGTCTTTTACAACAACATCTTGGCAACAATCTTTGCCTTCTCTCTCTACTCTACTCTAATTGCTATTCTCTCTCTATCTTCTAACTGCTTCCAACTATTCCTAATTATCTTATCTATTGACTTTACAAAATGAAATGCCAGGGCTTATATAGTGCCCACAATACAATTCGATGGCTTAGATCGATTTGAGACCAATGGCCAAGATTCGAAAATGAAAACACTAATTAGGGTTTGTTACAACCATTACATAGCATTTAATGCTTGACCAATGATAAAATGGTATTGCTTGGACACATGTCCTCTCTGGAAAATTCCACCAATGAATAGCTGGGGTAGGTACATCAAAGTTTGTGCCACCTTCCATGAGTTAGGTACATTGAATTTGGACATGCTGAGGTGGACCACACTGACTGGAGAAGTGATGACTAGGATGCCACCTCGTCTGACACTTGTAACTTGGTAAATATTCAACTTGGTGTTGTTGAGAAGCTAGCTTTAATTAATTCATCTGGAACTATCTGCTTCTTCAACAAACCCTTGCTCTAACTTCTTGTGTCCTTGATGTGCAGGATGATGATGTACCTCACCTTGTAATACTAGATTGTAGAAGGTCGCCCTTGATGACGTTAGTCCAAAGAAGGTCGTCCTTTTCGATGCTAGGCTGGAGAAGGCTGCCCTTGTCCTTGCTTGATCGTCCTTGAGGAGACCGTCCTTGATCTGGCTTGATTTTCCTTGAGGAGAACCTTCCGACTTGTAGATCCTTCGAGCTTGGGAGTCGCCATCTTGATACCTACACAACATTTCAAAATTAGTAATATATCTTGAAATCTAAAAATTAAACTTTAAAAGAAAGATTCAAGATTTTAATTAGGAAACTTCATGATAAATCTTGAGTTATCATTTCCTAATTAACCATGCAATACTTAGACTTTTCTAAAAAATGTCTAAAAAAAAAACAAACCTTGAATAAGGGTGTCAAGATGATTTTACCATACCTATTCTTGAGAATTAACTCTAAGAAATGATGTAAAAATAGATGAATTTTCCTAGGCAAAGTGTATATCAAAGCTCTCCCTTGGATACAATGCACCTCCTTTAGCTTGGAAAAGAACTCCACCTTCCTCTTCAAAAATCTGGAAATTCGCCTTCAAATACCTTCAAAACATCTGGAATTTATCCTCCAATCTAGCAAGAAATATGCCTCTCCAATAGCCTTCAAGGTGAATTTCGCCTTCCTCAAATTGCTCTTCAAGTTCGCATGAGAGATAATGCAAGAATGATTTGAATTGTGAAAAAAAAACACCTCCAATATATAGAGCGCTCACCTTCCACTTACCCATGAGGCCGACCTTGCAAGTAAAGGCAAAAAACAAATAAAATTGAAAAAGGAAGAGGCCGCCGTGATAAAATCAATAAAAATAATACCTCAAGTGCTTCATCTTTTAATTTTAATTTAATAAAAATTAATTTTAAATGCCTTTATAATTAAAATTTTGATTTTTCTAAGGCTCAAAAATTAATTTATTAAATGCCATGTGCCTTTATTAAATGCCAATTTAATTGAATTTTTTAAAAATATTTTGAAGTTTTTAATGAATTTGGCATCTAATGCGATTTGCTAAAATAAGGCAAAAAATAACGAATGTTGATAACTTCGCTTTGGTCCCTTGGAGAGCGACAGGAGCACTTTTGCCAATTGTCATTGAAATTTGTGGTCCTTGCAACTCCATTCCACCCTGAAGCATTTTAAACATCATTTCAAATTCGCACCTTGGCTTAGGTTTGTCCAAACTTGGCGAGAAGGACTAGATATTAAGTTTTTCGCCCTGGTCCCTTAGAGAGGGACAGGAGCTATTTTGCAAATCCAAGCTTATCCGTCCTTTGTTAGCCTTCCAAATTATATTCAATGGATAAATCATGTTTTCCTTGGTCTCTTCAAATCATAAAATTGTCTTGATCCTGCAAGAACAGTGCAAATTTGAAATTCAAGCTCCGGTCCTTCAGTGAGGGACGGGAGCACTTTTGCAATTACAAGCCAATTTGTCCTTTGCTAGCTTTGAAAATTATCTTCAACGGATCGATTGTGTCTTCCTCCACCCACCTCAAACACGAAACTTGCTTTCCTTTTGCCAAAAACTTGCCTTGAGGGAAAATTGCTTTGGTCCCTTGGAGAGGGACAAGAGTGCCCTTTGAAAATAGCCCTGGTCCCTAGGTGAGGGACAGGAGCGAACTTGTCATTTAGGTTGGTTTTCTCCTTTGTGGCCCACTTAAATTATATTCAACGGACAGAGCACACTCCCCTTGGCCTCTTCCAATCGCAAAATTATTTAAGTCTTGTGAGGATAATGCAAATTTGGGATTCAAGCTCCGGTCCTTCAGTGAGGGACAGGAGTGAATTTTTCTCTCTAGGCCAAATCGTTACAATTTTCATCAAAAAATGTCTTGGCTAAGGAAGATATCATCTTACTTCATGCTATGAATAAAAATTAATGTCCAAAAAGGGTCTAAAATTGTGCATATAAAGAAAAGTGCTCTGGTCCTTCAGTGAGGGACAGGAGCGAATTTGACCTTCTAGGCAAAAACTTCATCATTTCATTGTTTTTGATCAAGTCAAGATGCTCTATCATGCTCATTTCGTCCTTCACAATGCTTTTGATGTCTCAATTTAACCAAACAAGGCCAGGAATGGCTAAAATAAGTATTTTCGCCCTGGTCCCTTAGTGAGGGATAGGAGCGCTTTGCCTTGGTCCCTTGGACAAGGATAGGAGCGAAATTTGCTCTGGATCCTCAGTGAAGGACAGGAGCGAAATTTGACTTTTTGAACTCTCTATCAGGATAATTTTTATGGAATATAACATTTAAGTATAAGAAAGAAGAAACATAGAAGGAAATTTCTATGTTTCTTCTTTCTTATACTTTAAGTTATATTCCATATATACTTTCAGGATGTTTGAGAGTGGTTTCAAACCTCCAGGAGTTATATTGCAAAATCTAGTTTTTTGAGGTTTTTCAGTTTCCATACTTAGTCAAATTTCAGGATCAGGACATTCCAGACTTAGCCAAATTTCAAGATCAGGACTTTCAGACTTAGCCAAATTTTCAGGATCAGGACTTTCAGACTTAGCCAAATTTTTAGGATTAGGACTTTCAGACTAGCAGGACCTGCTATCCTATTGATCTCCCCGACAACACTCAAAATGCAAAGGCTAACTAACAAAACCCTAAAAGACCTAGAAAACAAACCCTAAAAAGAAAAAAGCAAGGGTCCCCATTTGCAATGGGGCAATGTGTGAAATGGTCACAACATCTAGTGCCACCTTGAATAAATGTTCCTGAAACATTTTAGAGATAAAGACTCAATCAATACCTAGAACCTCCGAAAAATTTGACCTCTCTCATCAAGAGATTAAAAAATGCACTCAAAGTACAAGGAGAATCTTTAACCAAATCTAGACACTTACTCTTTGATTACCCAGGTGTGTGCAAGTGTATTCATTCCTCTCGACAAGACAATTATGACCTTCAGGTTCCCTTGTGATTGGCTACGTAGTTTATCTGAACTTCAAAAGCATCCTGGATAGAGCCTCGCTGCTAGTCAGACGTCCATAGTCCCGACGAGGTTATCGTCGCAAGCTCATGAACATTGCTCCATTGCCAGCTAGGCGTCTATAGCCCTGATGGAGTTACTCGCATATTCCCTTTAGCCAATTTTGATATTTCATTTCATTTCATTTTTTTTTTATTTTTATTTTTTTGTTATTGCTTTTTCACTCTGTCAATTCCTTTGGCTCGTAAGCAGTAAAGCTTACTAGGGTTTGAGGATTGCGGTGGCGCTGAAGCCAGATTTTAGATTTTTCACCAATCACAGCTTTGCCTGAAAACCATAATGACTCAGAGTCTATTAATGTGTGAAGATATAGTAATCAACAGATGTCGGCATCAAGACATAGAAAATGATTCCCTTCCAAGTCAAATACAGGTCCTGATTAGATGATAAAGCTGAAGAGGAACAACCTCGGATTCCAAGCACTTCATGAATAGATATCTAAGAAATGAGTCTAACATAAGATCCAAGATGTTGCCAATGTGTGAGCAACAACACAAACACCTTTCTCACAAAATGGAGGCTCCCACTCAAGACACCTAAACTAAAGCACACCGACCGACAAACCAACTCAAAACAAACTAAACTAAAGCGCACACCAAAAGCAAACTATCTAAAGGAAGCAAACAACTAAACTACCTGAGCCACACTAGATCATGAGTCAAATGACTCAAGGCAAATTAAGAACAAGGCTCAAAAGACCTCTAATCTAAAAACACGAAAAGAAAACCTACTCTAAACCTATATACAAGAGTCCTAGACTCGACATGACTCAAAGAAACAAAATATATACATGACTTTACATGATTTCTCAGGTTGTGCAATAGGAGCATGGCAGACGTGATGGTTCTCAATCAGGAAAATTCATCCTTAAACATAGAAAGGCAAACTCTCACCACACATCTCTCATACTCAAGCAAGTTTTCACTCAAAATGATCAACTGGGGTAATTCATTAGGACCATGATCAATCCAAATGCAAGTTGTTTTCCCAAAATCCCCATAATCAAAATCATAATAACTTTCAAAGCTAGGATTAAGGAAAGAGACAACCTAGCATATTTCAGGCTCATACAGAACTGCATTGTCAGAAGTGAGGTCACCAGCTGCTTCAGGAGGTCGCCATTGGTGATGAACTATTCCACGAGCGTCCACAACATGTTGATCTTGATTAGGAAGTTCCTCTTGAAACAATCTCAGCCCCCCTTTGAATAGCTCAAGATTCTCTGTTTTCACTGAGATATCTTGCATAAACCAGGCATCTTCATAAAATTTTGTTAGCATATCTTCAAAAATGAGAGTCTCCTTGATGGATTGAGCCTCAAACATCTCCTCTAGTTGAGCAAATGTAATCTCAGGTGATATCTCATCTTCAAGCATAGTCTCAGGAGGTCAGAGCTGATGATGGATCATATCACTCACAATAACTTGCTTATCTAGAAAAAAATTTGGCAGTGATTCCATTTGTGTTTCCTCTACAAGATCCTTCAATGCTTCCTTAAATAGCATAATGGTGATGAAATCTTCAAGTGCCCCTTTGGATTGTTCTTCATACCTGGGCTCACTTATGATGATTTGTGATTCTTCATTCAACATCTCAACTTGATTGTCCTCTTCAATGAGGCCATTTGAAACCTCCTGCAGTTCAATCTCAAGGGTCTCCTTTTGTAGCATAAACGAGAATTCTTCAAGGAATGAGTCATCCTCTTCTTTAATTGCTTGTTCAACTGCTAGATCTTCCTTTATCACTGCTTGAGTACTCTCAACTGATTTTTCAACTTTTGTTTCATGGTATTCCTTTTCAGGTGCAAGGCATGGCAAGCTATCTATAGTAATACATTGTTCCTCAAGTGCATTGGTATCGTCAATGTACAATTGATTCTTCTCACATTCAGATGCTGGAGAAATGTCTTGTTCATAGGTCCTCCTGAATTCAACTGCGAAATGTGCACCCCAAGATTTGTTCATGATACACTCTTCCTCGGACAAAGTTGGCATTCCAAACTAGCTTCTAACTTGATTGATAGCCATTTCACATACTGAGCAAGTAAATTCAGAGTGAGGTGAGTTGTGAATTCTACACCACAATGGTAGTAATATGTTCTCTAAACGCATTTCACCATCCAAAATGAGATGACTCTCGATCATCCACATGAAGCTTAGAAGTGGATCTTTAGTCTCTGGGACACTAAAGTTTCCTTCTTCTGTTTCTGGCCTGGGGACATCCCAAAAGAAGATTTTTCCCTGTGCTGCCGATTCCATCCTTGATAAGTACTTCAAGCAATGCATCTCATCATGTTCCTCTGTCTCGTGAACTCGACACTGCCCTGGTCTTGCAAACTCGGACAATCTTTGTGGATAAAGTTGTGTATCTAACCTCCACCAAAGTTCAGGAAAATCAACTTGTTGTTCCTCGTGAAACTGTTGTTGCTCCATGAGAAATCTTTTCTTTTTTGATTTTTTGAGTTTTTGATTTTTTTGATCTTCTATTTTTCACTTTTTTTGGGTTTTCTGGAATAAGAGAGATCTTGAATATCTCAGATTCAACTTGACATTCAACTGGTTCCAGCTTGATTCCTTCTTGCGTAAGTCCAACTGACGATCTAGCGATCACCTTCCTTCTTTGTACCACTTCCTTCGAGCGTTGAAAAGGCTTTCCACTGATCTTCCTTGTATTCAAGAGTTCACATTCGCTCACCTTTCCTCTGCTTCAATTCTGTTGAGCATGGAGGAGGGTAAAAAAAGTCTTTAAGATGACTCCTGCAAACATAAATTGATAGAAACTGAAGTCTAGCTCTTTAAGCATTCATCGAGATCATGCCCTCCTTCTAGCGCCAATTCTGTTGATGTGTATTTTGTACACTATCAAACACAGAATAAAATACCTAAAGGTACCTTATCCTCTCTTGAGTAAAGCCTTTGATTGCTGAAGATATCGCGAAAAAGGATCAATCAGGATGACTTCAAGGTTCTTGTATGTAGGGTCTCTACATGTGGATAAGCTCTTTGTGGTATGATGTGATTTGCTGGAATCACAAGGGGACTTACATTTGATGATTGAATGTCTAATCTACTTTGAATATTGCTAGAACACAGGATCTTACTAGCTTTGACTTGAAAAAAAAAGGAAAAAAGATGAGGGCGAGGAAAGGATCTAATCCTAACACTAAGAATGTAGGAGCAATGATTGATCTTTGATGAAATTCTAACTAGGTCTTGTTTTGACATTGCAGGACCATCTCCACAAGGCTAGTGCGATCTTCGAAGGAAAGCTTTATGATGTTCAAATCATCACTGCAGGCATAGACACCATCAGGTTGATGCATATCAATGAAGAGGTGATAATTGAAGTTAAGCTTAAGCTGAACGATTCTAGTTGACTACACAAGGCAAGTTTGCAATCAACAAACTGCTAGTAGTATGGATATACGAATTCCACCATCAATCAAGCACATTTCTTCCACTCATCTAATAACATGAAATCAAATATGAGAAGTATAAAGACCATGCAAATTGTCAAATCGACCCAAAAATTTCATCATTTCTTCAATGAAGTTACAAGTCTTTTACAACAACATCTTGGCAACAATCTTTGCCTTCTCTCTCTACTCTACTCTAATTGCTATTCTCTCTCTATCTTCTAATTGCTTCCAACTATTCCTAATTCTCTTATCTATTGCCTTTACAAAATGAAATGCCAAGGCTTATATAGTGCCCACAATACAATTCGATGGCTTAGATCGATTTGAGATCAATGGCCAAGATTCAATAATGAAAACCCTAATTAGGGTTTGTTACTTACATAACATTTAATGCTTGACCAATGATAAAATGGTATTGCTTGGACACATGTCCTCTCTGGAAAATTTCACCAATGAATAGCTGGGGTAGGTACATCAAAGTTTGTGCCACCTTCCATGAGTTAGGTACATTGAATCTGGACATGCTGAGGTGGACCACACTGACTGGAGAAGTGATGACTAGGATGCCACCTCGTCTGACACTTGTAACTTGGTAAATATTCAACTTGGTGTTGTTGAGAAGCTAGCTCTAATTAATTCATCTGGAACTATCTGCTTCTTCAACGAACCCTTATTCTAACTTCTTGTGTCCTTGATGTGTAGGATGACGACGTACCTCGCCTTGTAATACTGGATTGGAGAAGGTCACCCTTGATGATGTTAGCCTAAAGAAGGCTGTCCTTGTTAATGCTAGGCTGTAGGAGGTTGCTCTTGTCCTTGCTTGATCGTCCTTGAGGACACTGTCCTTGCTTGATCGTCCTTGAGGACACTGTCCTTGATCTGGCTTGATTTTCCTTGAGGAGAACCTTCAGACTTGTAGATCCTTCGAGCTTGGGAGTCACCATCTTGATACCTACACAACATTTCAAAATTAGTAATATATCTTGAAATCTAAAAATTAATCTTTAAAAGTTAGATTCAAGATTTTAATTAGGAAACTTCATGATAAATCTTGAGTTATCATTTCCTAATTAACCATGCAATACTTAGACTTTTCTAAAAAATGTCTAAAAAAAAATCAAACCTTGAATAAGGGTGTCAAGATGATTTTGCCATACCTCTTCTTGAGAATTAACACTAAGAAATGATGTAAAAATAGATGAATTTTTCTAGGCAAAGTGTAGATCAAAGCTCTCGCTTGGATACAATGCACCTCCTTTAGCTTGGAAAAGAACTCCACCTTCCTCTTCAAAAATCTGGAAATTCGCCTTCAAATACCTTCAAAACATCTAGAATTTATCGTCCAATCTAGCAAGAAATACACCTCTCCAATAGCCTTCAAGGTGAATTTCGCCTTCGTCAAATTGCTCTTCAAGTTCGCGTGAGAGATAATGCAAGAATGATTTGAATTCTGAAAAAAATCACCTCCAATATATAGAGCGCTCACCTTCCACTTACCCATGAGGCCGACCTTGCAAGTAAAGGCAAAAAATAAATAAAATTAAAAAAGGAAGAGGCCTCCTTGATAAAATGAATAAAAATAATACCTCAAGCGCTTCATCTTTTAATTTTAATTTAATAAAAATTAATTTTAAATGCCTTTATAATTAAAATTTTGATTTTTCTAAGGCTCAAAAATTAATTTATTAAATGCCATATGCCTTTATTAAATGCCAATTTAATTGAAATTTTTTAAAATATTTTGAAGTTTTTAACGAATTTGGCATCTAATGCGATTTGCTAAAATAAGGGAAAAAATAACGAATGTTGATAACTTCGCTCTGGTCCCTTGGAGAGGGACAGGAGCGCTTTTGCCAATTGTCATCAAAATTTGTGGTCCTTGCAACTCCATTCCACCCCGAAGCATTTTAAACATCATTTCAAATTCGCGCCTTGGCTTAGATTTGTCCAAACTTGGCGAGAAGGACTGGATATTAAGTTTCTCACCCTGGTCCCTTAGAGAGGGACAGGAGCTATTTTGCAAATCCAAGCTTATCCGTCCTTTGTTAGCCTTCCAAATTATATTCAATGGATAAATCATGTTTTCCTTGGTCTCTTCAAATCATAAAATTGTCTTGATCCTGCAAGAATAGTGCAAATTTGAAATTCAAGCTCCGGTCCTTCAGTGAGGGACGGGAGCACTTTTGCAATTACAAGCCAATTCGTCCTTTGCTAGCTTCGAAAATTATCTTCAACGGATCGATTGTGTCTTCCTCCACCCACCTCAAACGTGAAACTTGCTTTCCTTTTGCCAAAAACTTGCCTTGAGGGAAAATTGCTTTGGTCCCTTGGAGAGGGAGAGGAGCGCCCTTTGAAAATAGCCCTGGTCCCTGGCTGAGGGACAGGAGCGAACTTGTCATTTAGGTTGGTTTTCTCCGTTGTGGCCCACTTAAATTATATTCAATGGATAGAGCACACTCCCCTTGGCCTCTTCCAATCACAAAATTATTTAAGTCTTGTGAGGATAATGCAAATTTGGGATTCAAGCTCCGGTCCTTCAGTGAGGGACAGGAGCGAATTTTGCTCTCTAGGCCAAATCGTTACAATTTTCATCAAAAAATGTCTTGGCTAAGGAAGATATCATCTTACTTCATGCTATGAATAAAAGTTAATGTCCAAAAAAGGTCTAAAATTGTGCATATAAAGAAAAGCGCTCTGGTCCTTCAGTGAGGGACAGGAGCAAATTTGACCTTCTAGGCAAAAACTTCATCATTTCCTTCTATGTTTCTTCTTTCTTATACTTTAAGTTATATTCCATATATACTTTCAGGATGTTTGAGAGTGGTTTCAGACCTCCAGGAGTTATATTGCAAAATCTAGTTTTTTGAGGTTTTTCAGTTTCCATACTTAGACAAATTTCAGGATCAGGACATTCCAGACTTAGCCAAATTTTAGGATTAGGACTTTCAGACTTAGCCAAATTTTTAGGATCAAGACTTTCAGACTTAGCCAAATTTTCAGGATCAGGACTTTCAGACTAGCAGGACCTGCTATCCTATTGATCTCCCCAACAACACTCAAAATGCAAAGGCTAACTAACAAAACCCTAAAAGAACTAGAAAAAAAACCCTAAAAAGAAAAAAGAAAGGGTCCCCATTTGCAATGGGGCGATGTGTGAAATGGTCACAACAGTGCCCTAAAGTCAAGGGTTGGTGCAGCTTTGGTTGGTGCCCTAAACTTTTTATTTAGTTTTATTTGTGAGGTTGGATTGGAGTAGTAGACTCCAACAGCATTTCTCACTAAGGTTTTCCCATAGTAGGTTTTCCTCATACATCTGGTGTTATGTGATGTGTCTTTGTGTGTGCTTGCTTTATGATCTCTTCCCTTATCTTATCGGTATATTCACTTTGTGTTATATATACTAACTGTTAAACATAGCTAGGTTTAAAAGGTGAAAAATATTGAATACCACTAGTTCACCCCCCCTCTCAGTTGCATCTTGTGTTCTACAATTGGTATCAGAGCCTAGGCTTCTGATTAGATAAGCTTTCTCCAGCTTGGGTAGATTCTAGTTTCAGAACACAATTGATAGTTTTGAGTCAACCCCTACTCTGGTGTTTGATGGTTCAAACTATTTCATTTTGAGTTGTAGAATGAAAATCTACCTATCCTCTTTAGGCTATGATGTATGGATGTTAGTTGTTAATGGTCTCTCTAGTGTAGTCAGTCCTCCCACTAGTCTTGAAGAAGAAAGAAGATATGAAAGAAATACTAAAGCAATGAAGGCTATACTTAGTGGGCTCTTGGATGATGTTTCTTCACAGGTGGACAAGTGCAAGTCTATGAAGATCTTGTGGGATAGATTAAAGAAACTATATGGAAATGGACCTAGCACTGCTGAACTAGTTTGTGAAAACAAAAAGAGAAAAGGAACACATGAGTATGCAAATGAAGATAGATCAGTTACTAGAATCAACAATGATGAAGAAGAAACCCATCTCTTCATGGCTCAAGATATAGAAGGTGAGATGCACACATCAAAAGGGAATAACATAGATCAATCCTATCAAGAAGATGTTTTTGGCAGTGATGAAGAAGATTAAGAAGAAGTTGAGGCTCAAGTTGATCTTGAAGGGGAGCTGGTAAATGCCCTAGATGAGCTGAAAATGTTGGAAATGAATTTAAGAATTACAAAACATTAGTTCATGAAGAATGCAGTCAGTTGAGAACATTTCTTGAAGATGTAAATAAAAATATTTGCATATTGACAACTCAACTTGAAGAGGCCAAAGGTATGACTGGTGAATTGAAATTAGTTTTTGATGTCAAGGAGAGTAGATGTGAAGAGTTGGAGATAGAAGTGGAGACAAAAGATAAAGATGGAGAATCTTTGGAAGGACCTTGAGAAGAGACAGGATGACCTCAAGGTGAGGATCTGGGTTTGTGGGAGCACTGATGCCTTGGAGAGAATGTTGAATAAACAAAATCGCTCCAAGGATACTGGAGGATTAGGATTTGATACTTGTGAGTGCTCCACAATCAAGGATGTCTCCTACAAAGACATTTAGTTTGTCTCCTCAAGTGGAAATAATAAAGGATAGACCTTCATTGTCAGAAATGCTCCAAGAAGGAAGATAGAACTAACTACAATTGGTGAAGACATGAGGATGAAGATTGGTGCTGGAAGGAGGAACATTGCAGATCCAAAAGGAAAAAGGAAGCTGAATGAAGGTGGCTTCATAAAAAATAAGAACATAAGAAGATAGCCTTTAAGAGCTCCTTCCAGTAGCAGACAAAGAGATGTTGCTACACACAAAACTGAGAATGGGAGAAGGCCAAGACATATGTCTATTGTAAATGAGCATCCTAGGATCAACAACAAAGGAAGAAAGAGTCAAGGAAATGGGCATGCAAGATCACCTCATGCTTGGAAGAATAAATTTGTAAGTAATAAGCCCTCCTTCTCTAGTTACTATTTTTCACGTAAATGATATGGACATGGAGTAGATAAATGTAAAATGAGGTCTAGGAACAAACAAAATGTTTATCCTAAGAATAACAATTTAGTTTGTCAAACAAGTAATGGTTTTGGCCATAGAAGTCATGAATGTAGAAAAAAGAACATTCAGTCCTATGGCAACCGGTGTAACAGTCATGCTCAATATGGAAATAGTTATAAAACATGAGATTCAAAGACTGACATGGAACAAAAGGAGAATTATTCCTGCAAGATCAAGAAATCCACCGGTTCTGGTAGTTGGCTACAATAGCATGATTAGAGGAAGAAGATCAAATCGATTCGATAGAAGGTCCTCAAATCAGCTATTTGGCATGAACACGGTCTGATACTACAACAATGTTTCCTATCATACTACACAATCTGATAGAGAAAGGACAAATTAGTAGAAGAAAATGTACACTACCCCAAAGACTACAAATGAGAAAAGGAGGGAGACCAAGTAGGTATGGAGGAAAAATGAAGAGAATAGAACCATGGGCAGGCATTGTGCATTCAATGCATAGGTGATATATCCTAAGGCATAAAGGAGATGCAGTACCTTAGGGGAAGATACATATTGATCACATTATTCACCCCCTTAGTGGAAGGGGACAGATGAAAGGACTATTTGTTGCTGATATAAGGGAGAAGATGAAATGATAGTATGTGTAGTTACCACCTTAGCTACACATTTACTTATGTGAGATGGATTGCTGCTACAAGTTTCTATGGATTGTTCAAACTACAAATTGGCATCAGAGGCATTTGAATCTAGAAGACAAAGGTTAGAGGAAGGTGTTTCGACAGAGATATTGGTCTGGTATAGTAAACCATTATGTATAGTCTATTACCAATATGGGTATTGACCGAGACTACAGATTATGCAAGTCAATGTGTTCTGAGATCATTGCAAAAACTCTAGTGGCATGGATTGAGGAAATTATGTAGAAGGTGCTCTTGGAGAAGACCCGAATGACAATGTGTTGGTCCGGTAGTCGACCTTATATGCATGCATTATTATGAGATAACCATTTGGTAGTTCACATAATGTTGATGAGTCTTGACATTGTGGTCATATAAGTTTATGTCACAAAGTTGTGATGGATACAATAGAGATGGAAGATCATCAGTGGACCACATATACTCATCTCAACTAGTACAAGGTGTAGCTAGGAGCCTCGATTTAGAACCTGACAAACAAGGAATACCTAAGATCTATGGTTCAAGGGGAGTTCACAGCTTTACATCCCTTGATTTTTATACAATATGCTAGCCAAAGAGGAAGAGTTACCTGCAAAGGGGGAGAATATTCATGTGATATTAGATTGGTATCAGTGTCAGCATCAACAATTGGTATCAACAAAATGGTGTTAGAATAACTTTTTGCATATCAAAGGGGAGAAGATGCAGTCTAGCCAGCAGGTAAGTGAAAGTCACTGCCACACTTTTCAAGCTATGGGTATTAGACTGGTATATACAATTGGTGTCAGATGGTCTTTGAGCCCTCTATCTCAAGTGTTGTTGGATAAGAGGATGCAAATTATAATGGTCAAAGGGGGGAAGAAACCTATAGAAATTTATGTCTATACCCTTTGCCATTGTTGTCAAACGGGGAGAGAAAACCAGTAGTATACTGGATACTACATGTGTTGACATGAATGCCAAAGGGGGACATTGTTGGCATTGTGTTGTCATTGATGTCAATCGGTATAGCATGTTACTAGTATAGCCTATCACTGGTAAGTATGGGATGTCAACCGATATGTTACAAGATGGAGTTAACTAGTTAGTAAGGTTTGGAGTCCGGTATGGAATGACAACCAATGAGTGATGTGTTGGCAGTGTGTTGTTGTCATCCGGTAACCATGTGACTGGTAAGAAATAAAGGTTGAGCTAATGGAGTGAGTGCAGGAAACCATTAAGCAGTTCGATGTCAATCATCAGGACTCCCACCAGATGAAGATGTTGTCACCAGATGAACAGAAGATTGGCAGATAGTAAGGTAGACAAAAGAAATGTCAACCCGGTTATGAGTTTTGATTGAAGATGCATTTTCTCAAACAATGAAGTCACATTGGTGCAACACCGGAAGCAGAGTGCACAATGTAATGAAAACTAGTTCCCACTTGTTATTTGTCAATAGGTGACAAGGATTCACTCTCACCAGGTGATCGACAAGTTGAGTGCACTAGTTCATCTAATCTCATTGATAAGTGATAATGCTCTGGGATAAGATAGAGACATTAAAGGTAGGTGATTGAAGGCTTATGTTGAATGACCATAGTGGAACATGAGTAAGCCTCCAGCATGTAAAATTGCAAATGTGCACCAGATCGACAAGAGTAAGCATGATGAGCTATCGAGATAGAAGAGGAAGAATTTGAAGTGATGATTTTTCCACTTTGGTAAACTAGTTGAGATGAGGTCTGAGCTAGTGAAGGAGAATGAAAGGTTACCATTGCTGACATGGAATTACACTAGGATGTAGATGGGGATTGGTGTTACCACAGTTGATGAATGATAGTTGGAGATTGATGGCATGGATTCATCAAAGATGTTACTAGTAAACATGAACAGAGTAGTGATCAAGCAATTGATACAGATGATTGGAGAGGATTCAGTTGTTGCGGTTCTAGATATATGTTCATAGCATTGGAATGAGTCTTTCATTGAGACCGCATCATGTTTGGTGAACCAGAGAGCTCAGTTATATTTGACTAATGTGAACTTTGTGAAAATGATGTCCACCAGTAAGTCCACCGATATGCATGCAATGGACAACCTGAGCCTAGAAGGAACTAGACATCAAGTCATATGCAAAGAAAAGGCATGATGACCTTATCGATAGAATAGAGAAGAGAAATGGCACAAAGATTTGCTGGTTAATATATAATCAGTAAGGCAGGAAGACCGGTAGTCTAAGATGTATATACTAGTAGATTGTTGTTGGTCGGTGACTAATCCTAAACCAACATCGTGAGCAGAGGTGGATGCCAAAAGAGATGACATTCAGTGAGATGAATGGTGCATTGGTGAGGTAGTTGCTGACTAAGTCAATGTTTAATGCAGTTGGCAAAAATCATGGGTGAGTTGCAGGGGTTAGGGGCCTGATGCAAATAAAATATTTAAGTGATGCAATGATCGAAGTAGGACATCAGGTTGTGACCTGATCTGAAGAAAGGGACTGCAAGATCATTTAATGTGATTGATTGATTCAGGGTTGATGATTAGTTTGCAGGTTGCTAAGTATAGAAAACATATACCGAAAGGAAGACAAATGGCATGTTGAGTGATCTATTGTAGGTAGTCAATCCCATGAACAAGATCCGATTGGATTTGGTATGCCTTGTGGTCAATGAAGAAATAATAGACATGTGAACATTGAATTATGTTTTGGCAAGAAAGCTCGTGTATAAATATGCAAATAAAATAAATAAGTTATTTGATGTTGCTAGATGTTGTGATGCCAGATGTAGGAGAATAGAGTGTGAAGACTCAGTCAAAGTTCAAACTAAAGAAGATCATAGTAATTGTGTGTTCGAAGGAGAACCGATAAGAGGGGTTTAACCAGAAAGGAACAAAGTAACCAGTGAGCTATCTCAGAGTTGACATTCAAGTGAACCAGTAGTGGTTGAACCATTAAGAAGGCAACAATAATGAGAAAAGGTGAATAAAGTACCGATGGTGAAATGTAGCAGTGGGTTAAAGTGATCAGGGAACCGACAAAGAATAGAAGCACCAAGATTGAGAAGAGTAAAACTGGTAAAGAGATAGTGTGAGTAAGAGTAATCTGACAAGGTAGAAGAAGAGAACGAGGAGAATCAGAAATACAGAGTGAATAGAGAATCAATAGAGAACAAAACATGGTTGAACCGAAAGAGAAGAGTTGAACCAAAAGAGAGATTGCAGAAGTTATAGAACTCATTTGTAACCTGGATATTACTATCATATTATTTACAGTCATTGTAATCACTGAGATGGTCCTCAGTGCGGGTGTTGGTTCTCCTTGGTTTGGTACCCTAAATTAGAGGTTGGTGCTCCCTAGACTCATTCTACTTGAATTGGTGCTCCCTGGGTTGGTGTCCTAAAGTCAAGGGTTGTTTCTCCTTCGGTTGGTTCCCTAAAATCAGGGGTTGGTGCTCCTTGGGTTGGTTCCTAAACTTTGTATTCAGTTTTATATGTGAGGCTGGATTGGAGCAGTAGACTTCAACAACATTTATCAATGAGGTTTTTCCCATATTTGGTTTTCCTCATACATATGGTGTTATGTGATGTGCCTTTGTGTTTGCTTTCTTTATAATATATTCCCTTATCTCACTGGTATATTCACTTTTTTATAGATCTGCTAACTGATACACATAGCTAGGTTTAAAAGGTTGAAAATATTCAATACCACTGATTCACCCCCCCTCTCAATGGCATCTTGTGTTCTACAACTATTATTATTGTATTCAATTACTTAAATCCAGAAAATTAGCTAATTTTGTCGAATTTTGATCACTCTAAAATCGAAAACACTTCCCAATTTCAACATCGCAACTTTCAAAGAAATATTTAAAATTAAGTGGTTGATTATAATTCACCCTAATTTTAAGATCTTAATTCTATCAATTTTAAATTTTAAATTAAGTGGTATCCCATTGGCCCTAATTTTAAATTTCAATCTCTTTTTATTAATTATAAATCTTTCTTGGAGATTGTGTCATTTCTTCTTTCCACAAAGTTCAAATTGTATAATCATCATTTTCTTGAATTTTTCATTATTCAATTTTGTAAACTTTATTCCCAAAATTTAAAATTCAAATTCAAAATTCAAATTTTCCCACTAGTGCATGAGTTTTACAACTATTAGTCCTACCTATTCTATCCCCGTTAGATGAAAAATTATAATTAAGGCTTCCCAAGGTTTAATTCTGGAAGAAATGGAGCCTAATTTGAGTGACTTCTACAATGAGGATATTGCTAATTCTTCCCATCCTAATAAAATCTCTGCCTACTCAATTGATGATGAAGAAGAAGCTTTGACTAGAACTTTTATAGATCAACTTTCAAGATTGGACAATCAATTTGACAATTTCCAACAATCAATGTCCCAAGAATATCCTAATAGTGAAGCTCTTCCGTTAATTGAAGGTCTAAAATGTATGATTCAAAGTGATAAGAATGAAACTGATATAGTGCATGGTATTTCTCATATTGTTGATTCTAATGTTATGCCTATGAAGAGTTGTGCTAAGAACTTAGGCTATTCACAACCTCCTACACAAATCAATCATTCTATTCCTTTGACCACTTCTATGACTAGTATTCCTACTTTCACTTCAAACATCATGGCTACTTCAACTCAAAATGCCATACCTACAACCATTAGTCATGGGGGAAATCTCTCTTTTCATTCAATCCTCCATCTTTATCTATGCCTTCAATGAGTATTCCTATTGTCTCTCAACCAATCAATTTGACACAAGGGGGAAATTCATTCAATAATTTTATTCCTCCTTTTAGTTTCCTACTCCCTACTCAATAATCACCTATGCGTAATTAAAATAGTATCCCTCCACCTTATTCTCAATCAATTCCTTCTTTCCATAACATCACACCAGCTTACAATCAAACATTTCTAACATAAATTCTTCAACCAAAGCAACCATTAATAACCTTGCTCAAACTATGTCTTCATTGCAACAAAAAATCGCTTCTATTAGTCAATCCAGGTTTAGTGTGCCCACATTTGTGAGCCCACTTTCTCTTGATATTGTTACAATTGTCCCTCCTAAACATGTTGAAGTCCCTCAATTGGAACTCTATAATGGAAAAGGTGATCCTTTAACACATGTCAAAATATTCCAAACTTTGTGTACTAACTTTTCTCATGATCAAAGATTGTTTGCCAAGTTGTTTACTACAACATTAAGAGATAAGGCTTTAAAATGGTATTTCTCTTTGCCTTCTTATTCTATTACTTATTTTCAGCAATTAGCAAATGCTTTTATTCAACAATTTTAATACAACATTGGTCCTAAAATTACTTTGATTGATTTAATGCATTGTAAGCAAGGTGTTACAGAAAAAATGACTGACTTAAGTGGTAGATATAAGCATTTGTGTTCTCAAATTTCTTTTCCAATGCCTGATAATTATATTCAAGGAATTTTCATTTCTAATTTGCAAAAAGACATTAGGGAAAAAATTCTCTTTTTTTAATTTACTTCCTTTCTGCAGTTGTGCACAACACTTCACAATTATCAACTGTCTATGAGTCAAATTGAGCAATCTACTCCTATGGCTCTGAGTGATAAGGGTGAGAGTTCTCAACAACTATTTGCCAATTTCAAACCAAACAAAGGATTCATCAAATTCAATGACACCATCCACAACAACAATTTGAATGGTACAATAGGGGTGCCTCCTATTTCTAATTTTTTCAAAAGAGAGAAATAATTTACTCCTTCGAATGAATATTTGTATAGCATTATGTCTCAGTTGTTATAAATAAATGATATCAAACTTCCTCCAATCAAACCATTTGATCTTTCTAAATCGACTTATCCTAAGCTTGATAATAATTCACTTTGTCTATGTCATCATCAACCTGCTCATGATACTAAAAAAAAGTTTTTCACTAAAATGTAATATTCAAGACTTGATTGATAATAATACTATATCTGTGGTAGGTATAAATGATAAAGGAAACAAATTAGTAGCTCCTTCTAATAAAAATATTAAGTTTTTCACTGATGCTTTACCCTCTCATACCTCTAACATGATTGAAACCGGACACACTTCTTTCTCTCCCTTTGATGTCACTTTCATAGCTCCAAATGTGGTTAATATGATAGAGAAACAAGAAATACCTAAGGATCCATGTATCACATTTGATCTCAATGAGACCATTAAGGAAAACCTTTTCATGATGTTCTTATTGATTCCTCTTGGATGGTTAATGTCAACACTTAATAATATCTTTATACTTTACATTTGCATCAACCAATATATGATGATACTAATGTGGTCGTAAAGTTATTTGATGGATTTTCTTGTCCTACTATTGGTTCTATCACACTTCCTATTAAGGTTCATACTAAATCTATAGATGTCAATTTTATTATCATTCCTTTATCCAAGCAATTTTATGTGAAGTTAGGATACCCTTGGCTATATTACATGAAGGATATTGCTTCTCCAATCCATAAGTGTCTGAAATTTCCCCACAATGGAGAAATCATAATGGTTAACCATATCTTATTTTGACCAACCAAAAGAAGTCCAGGTGTTCCTATTGATTACTTTTGGCCTTAACAATTTGGATCTCTTCCACCAAGTAGTGATGTTCTCTTTCAATCTTATCAAAAATGGAAGAAAGATATAATTTTATCCTTAAGCCAACCTAGAACTCCAACACTTGATATTCCCATCATTCTTGAAGATGAAGTTCTTTTGCTAACGGATAGAACTAATCTTCCTCCTAAGGAAGATTACTAACATATTCTTATGGATGAGACTATGCCATATTCCTTCTAAGGTTAGACCTATAGCTCCTCCTCATGATGGACCCCATCTCCTTCCTACACCAAAAATTCCTCCTTTATATGGTGCAATTCCACCTCCTTCCTCTTATAGAGAGAAGTGACCTGCCTCTCATCTTGTCCAACCTAAAATAACTCAACCTAACCATCCAACTCCCAAAGATGATAACATTCCTCCTCTGACAAATATACCTCAGTCTTCTCAGCCTTTCGCTAAGACTAGATGGAATCATTGTGTGACAGAACATCGACGAAAACGACGTGCTAGAGCTCGTTAAATTGTTTCTCACACTATTCAATCTCCCAAAACACCAACAGTACACATGATTCCATTTTCTCATAAGCAATATGTTTAGCCTAAATCTCCAAATAATAAGCTTAAAAAAAATGTGATAGTTTTACTTCTATTCATGTTAGAGCTCCTCTTTTAATAAATCTTGATGAAGAAATGGGTGAAAATGTTATTAATGATGGAAATACAACTCTTAATGCTTCTGATAGTGAGTATGAATATGTTGATGTTGACAAACATTTGTCTACAAAATTTTCAAAAGCTTTAATCATAGCTCCTAGAAACAAACAAAGTGACTTAGCACATGAACATAGTCCTTGTCTTGATCTTGTCATAGCTTCATCTGTTGTGCTTGATGTCGCTCCTTTGGCATGTTTCCCACCTTCTCGAAATAGTGATCTGCAAGATCAAGAGGTGGATGTAGTTCTAGACTAGCTACATTATCACCATAGATCCTCTACCTCTCTCCTTTCTTGCTCTTTTGTGACCATTCTTCTATGTGTATCCTGATTCTTCTATTTTTTGTCCCTATTGATGTCTACTTGAGGATTATGCAAAGCATTGAGATCTCTTTTGGTCTCTTTCATGTTGACTCAAAAGACATGTGATCCCTTTCTTCCAAGGTGATTTCCTTTCTTTGGGGATTGAGGACTATTCTATGCATTTATATACATGATATACATGAGTTATCATACAACATACTGACCTTGAAGAAAATGAATCCACCTTATGCTTTGTTTTTTCTGTCCATTATCCTTGGGTTTATTCCTTGATTGGGTGCTAAGTCTTTGTGATAACATGCTCCCTCTCTTGCTCTATCTTAGGTGTATCGTACCATAAAGCAATCACTCTCGATAAGACATGCACGATCACTTTAATGTGAGGGCATACACTTTTCTCATATTTTCCTTCTTGATACTTAAAGTTACTTAGTGAACTTGGTGTTGGACTATTGGCATTGACAAAACCGGTCAATCTAGAAAATTGGTATATGTGCTAAGGTTTGTCATTGATGTCCAACACTTACCGGTGAAGTGGTATAGGTAGAGTGGTGTTTATTTTTAGTAAGAAATAGTGAATGGAAACAATATTGGTATTGAATGATCAAAGGTTACTTCAGCTCAAGGAAAGATAAATTAAGTCAACCAAACTATCATTTAGGAAGATCGGTCACTTTGGTGATGGTGAAGTCACAAAAGGTGTTCAGGAAAGAAAATTTGTTTTCTCTAACCAACTGATAACTCATTGGTAAATAGGGGAAGAGACTTGGTGCTAGCACAATAAACCGACAATAAAAGGATAAGCCGGTAATATAAGAAGTGTAGTTGCATACCAGTACACTGATATGATAGAAGGAAGACAAGTGATCATTGTAAATCTTAGAGCAGTGATCGGTTATACAATTATGGTGGAAAAGGATGAGTTGGTAAGCTTGCATATATGCCAAATAATTTGTTGGTAAGGTTAACTTTCAGTTATCATGAAGTCAAGCATGATTACATGTGGATTTTTGGTTTGCATTTCTTTAGCTAAACATGACTCAAAAGTTTCTATCTTTTTGAGATGAGGTGGTAGGATTGGTTAAACACTCAATGAAATTTCTATAAGGTGTGCAGAGAAAGAATGTGAGATTTTGAAATTGAAATCTTTTGAAATCCTTGATTGATCTGATTGAGGATATGCCTGAAGGTGTCGACAGAAAATGAGTTGTTGAGCTCTTTCAGAAAGTTTTGATTGTGAAAATTGAAACAAGGAAATCTTGTTGAAGGCAATCTAAGGTGAAGAGCAAAGTGAGAGGAAGTGCTAAGAGGTGTTAGTACAATTGAGTATGTGTGTGAGGTAGGCTGACTGAGTGCAGAGCTGAAGGACGGAGAATCAGCCGAGTGCAGAGACAAAGGACAGAGAACCGACTGAGTGCAGAGCCAAAGGACAAAGAACCGGTTGAGTGCAAAGCCAAAGGATAGAGAGCCAGCTGATGGCAGAGCTGAAGGTCAGAGGATTGGGAGAGTATAGAGCCAAAGGTCAGAGGACCGACAAAGTGTAGTGTCAAGGGATAGGTGTCCAGCTGATTCAATAGCCGAAGGAATTGGTGTTGTGCAGAGAAGACACAACTAGTGTGTATTAAGTGGGATGCATATTGATGATCAAGCTATCAGTAGCTAGTTCAATAGATCATCCATCTGTTTCTTTCTAACAACTACAACTTAAATCCCTTGACTGGTTGGACTTCAATAGGTCCCTATTGTAAAATCCCTTAACCGGGTAACATCTTAACTGATGTTCTAAGTCCTCTAACCAAGATCCCTTTAATAGGGTAAAGGCAGTAACCAACCTTGATTAAAATCCCTTAACCAGGTGGCACCTAATAGTGTCTTTGTAATCTCCTAACAGGGATGACTCTCAACCAAGCGTACTCCAGAAGAGTGCAAATTTTGTGACTTCCTACTCACATGGTGGTTTTTCTCCCTATTGGGTTTCCACGAGATAACTCCTTGGTGTCACTATCAACTTTTCATGCTTGCATTTTTTAATTCAGTGATTAAGTATATTGGTGGATCTTAGATGAATGAATATTTAAGATAAAAGTTAAATTGTGAAAATTTGATTAATTGTTGATTCACCTCACCCCTCTCAGCACTGGTTGGGACTAACACCTGGCTTTGCTTTGTAATTTTTGGTATCCTTTCTTTTCATGAATCATAGTGAGGTAAACTTTACTACTTGCAGTCATGGTTCTCCCTCCTGATCTTCCCTTTTACTTTATCAATCGAAGTCATAAGATCCTTAGTCCATAGGGGGCTTTGTGTGTCTTGCCTCCTTGACATGGTGAAAATCTTTCAATTTTGTCTCCTTGTACTTTACCGATAGTATTGGCCTATGCTTATACTCCAGTTATAGTGCGAGATAAATGTAGTTACATAAAATTGTGACCCTAGCAATTTTCACCCACATTGGGGTCTTTGCATTAGTGAACGAATCCCTAAGCCTAATTGAACACTTGAAACATGCTCAATATATCAACAACTTTCATTTTCAATCATGTTGCACTGCCTCTTCTAGTTGGTTGTCCTAAATTAGGGCAAGATAGGAGCATGGTGCCCTTGTACCCCCTAGGATAGGGGTGTGGTGCCCTTGTCCTATCCCTATTTTGGGCCCCCTTTGGTCCTATCTTACATTGAGCTTGTCAATTGTTGAGTGGGAAAATTTTCTCTATGTCGGCCTAAGATGAGAAAATATCTAAACTCCCCTCATTGGCAAGTATATAAGGAGCACTTCCCCTTCTATTTCCATAAGCAAAAGTAAGGTGAACAAGCGACAGGTCCCCATTATCATCATCAACAAATTTAAACATTCATTCAAACATTGAGCATTTCAAGTCTCCTTTCAAGGCTAAGTGTTTCATTCAAGTCAAGGATTCAACCATTGAAGAGGAGTTTCCTATCAACATTCAAGACATCCTATTTCACATATCCTTTCAAGAAAATTCATCAATGTTTCCTTTCATTTACTTGCATCATTTTACAACCACTTGGTTAATTCCAAAATGGGGTTTGACCTGAAGGCAAATCCCTAATCTCAACAACATTTTTCTATGTTTTTTGTATGTAGGTTGCATGTGTGTTTCTGTAATTGTAGGTTTAGGCTTCATTTTCAGAGATGGAAAAACCCTTTTCGACTCATGTATTTTTTGGAGGACCATGTGCAACTTACGCACGGTCCCTGCAACTTTTGCTCAGATTTGTAGGGAAGCTTCATTTTGACATTCTACTACTAATTCTAGGTGCACAGCTTCATCCCACATCTCTATCTCAATATATAATCATTTCTTTGTCACTTCTACACTTAGTCTCAATTTGCTTAATTCAACTCGTCTATTATAAAAGAGGGTTAATTTACTTTCCTCATACATTCCAAATTTACTGCAATTCACTTAGTTTTCAATCTCTTACCATTAGGGATTGGATCTAGTGATTTCAACTTCTCTTTTAAATGTAATATGCGTGAAAATTGAAGGGAATCCTTGGTGAAAATTTCATCCCTCTTGTGAGGAGAGTAAAGCTCTCCACTTGATCTCCCCTCATCACTTTTCACCATATCACAAAAAACATGTTTTATGTTGTTAAATCTTATGCTTTGCAATGTGTTTCTCCATCTTATGGTGTCTGATGATTGTCTCCATTTTGAAATGTAAGCTTCCTTGAGTGAAATAATCAAAGATTATTCTTAGTCTTCAAGCACATTTTTTGTCTTGAGTTATATTGTGTGATTGCCTTCCATTCAAAGAATGTAGTAAATGCTTTCCATTAGTATGATGGGATTCTTGTGTTTTGAAATGGATTAATAAGTATGATTAGATGTTACTACTTAAATGACTATGTTATTACAAGTTAGGAGCATTCAAAGGTCTTCAAATTATATTTTATGTGACTCTCCTACCCTCTCTTTGGCACTAGTTATTGTTTTTCAAATGATGGCTCTGTTGGTTCCAAATCATATTCAAAGTTATTTCCTTTCTACATAAGGATTAGGAGTAGTGTAGAAATCTCCATTCCCTCAAAGAAGTCCATAGATGCATAGAAACTAAGGTTAAAGCCATAACCAGGAGTGAATCCATCTTTCCTTGGTGTATTTTCATTGAGATGGTATGTTCTAGCATGTAATGTCAAGAGTAGTTGAAGCTGAAAGTTATTAAGACATTTCATAGGTTCACTCACCTTGATCTTGGAGAGCCAAAAGTGTAGGAGATCTCAGTCATTGTGATTGAGTCTTGTTCATTGGCCAAATCCTTTTTTGGGTCTGATCATGAGTTAGTGGAAATTCCTCCAAGACTTGGACTTGCTGATTTGGGAACCAACAGATTGGTGACTCTACTAGGGATAAGGCCATAAATCCATTTGGAAAGAGTTGAGAAAGTGAAGAATCTAAACTTTGTTTCAGACATTAAGTTTGTTCTCAGCCGTAAGGAAGATTTGTTGCAGCTTGTAGGATGGATTTTTGAGTGTCTCTACTAGTGAAGAATTCAGAAAACTAAGTTTTGGGATAGCTCTCAGTTGCTCAAAGCTTGTTCCTCTGCAAGGAGGTTGCAACTCTATCAAAGATCCCAATGAAGAGATAATGCAAGCTCCCAACATTCAAAGTCTCATCAAAGAAGAAAGTGACTAACAACTGCATACTTCCAGGTATTCTCAAAAATCTTGCTGAGAACAAAGTTTTGAATATTGTGCACTTGAATTTTTCCCTACTTGATGTTATTATCATTGATAGAGGGAAGTTGTAATAAAAATTTTACATGCTGAAGTTATTTTTTAAGTTTTACTTTTTATGAGAAATCAGCATGTTGTTGTAGTTGTATGTGCTCTTTGAAGAGTTTATAATCACAAGCATTCGTAGGTTTCTTGTAGTTTTCTTTCAAAGGCTTGTGTGAGCACATTTGTAATGTATCCCAATATGTATCCCTACTTGGCTCCCATTGTTAATGTGTTGAGAAATCAGTCCCAACCAGGTAGTCAAAGAGATTTCATCATTCAAAGATACAAGGCCTTGAGATTTGATGACATTATGGGTTTCCCAAACCCTATCCCACCCAAAATTAGAGAAAAGTGTCCTAAGTTTGGTGGTTCAAAAGAATAATTGGCTAAGAAATATTTGCAGTTGTTCAATGAGTTAATGGAAGACTATGAGTTTGACCATGAAGATGTCTTCATGAGATTATTTGTGCATTATTTGAAAGAGGATGAAAGAGAGTGGTTCTCTAATGGGTTACCAAGTTCAATCATCACATGGGAAGAGTTTCAATCAGCATTCAGAGAGAATTTTGGTGAGAAGATCCTTGATTCCTCATTAATCCAAGATTTCATGGAGATTCACATTGAAGAAGATGAGCTTGTCTCAACTTTCAATCTCTAATTTGCTAAGACATTGAAGAGGATTTCTAAGGAGATTAGATTGTCTGATGACATTGCATTGGTAGTTACCTTGGATATTTTGATGCAAAGATGAGTTATACGATGAGAAATGAAGACCCTGAAAGTTTATATGAGACCTATCAAATTGAAAAAAATATAGATAAAGTCTCCAAGTTGAAGATGAGCATGAAGTTGAAGCTGGAAAAGAGAGTTTGTTGTGCAAGTAAACAAGATGGTTCTAAGATTAGAGGTGATTTCCATCCTATTGTCCCTTCATCTATTCCTTTCCAAGATGTTGATTAACAAGTTTTACATAGTGATGTGTATGAACCTAGAACTAATGCAATGTGTGTTGATGAAGCAAGTGTGCCTCAAGAAATGTCCATGCCTCAAGAGCCTATTCAAAGCTACACCTATGACTGGCTTGGTTATGTGTATGAACCTGAAAATGATAGTCTACATCAGTATGAGCCTATTGTTCTAAACTTGGTAATATGCCTGAATGAATATCAATTTGACCCTTGCTTTTTTTACCACCAGTATGAAGGTGTCATTGATACAATGGTGTATAATCAATCTTTGAGAAACAATTAAAAAATGGTGTTTGAAAGAAATGAGAACACGACAATGGTAAAACTTAGGGGCAGCCTTCTAATGATTTTGAGTGAAGAAGAATGCTTTGTGGCATGGATGTCAATAACACGACATTTCGATTAGCAAGTGAACTGCAAATACATAGCGCTGATTTTGTGCATGGAAATGTTGAAAACCATGATAGTTTTGATCAAAGTGCTTATGAAGATGATGGTACAACTTATTCTCGTGATGGGGATTATATGGTTTGGTATCCGAATTCTCAGGATGAAGAGTATGGATCAGATTGGGATACAGTTGCGGCATGTTAGAATAGGGCATACCTCAGTGATGTTGGTGAGTATGAGTATGACAAAGAGGAAGAAGTTAAACCTCCATGTCTTACCTATGGTTATGAAGAGGAAGATGTTGATGGTGAGTGCATTTCACAAGAGGATGACATGGTACAATAGTGTGACATGTGTGAAATCCAATAGCCATGCACACTTGAGATAGATGAAGTGACATGTAGAGACCAACAAGTGGACATGGTATACACAAGTGAGAATCCATTGTATAATGAAACCATTGATATGAGCCAGAGTGCATTTTGCAATGACATGTTTGAGACTAATTCATATGTGGTCTCAAATCCAGTTTTTGAAGAAGAGGATGCACTTTTAGATAAAGATGATGTCTTGTCAATATATAAAAGTGATCTCCATGAGGCTGAAGAAGTATGTTCATATGTCTTATGTGAGCCTAATTTTAGTGAATGAGATGTCGGTACCTCATATTGTTCTTGGATTGACTTTCCTATGTACCATGATGAGGTGGATGAACAAGAAGCACAAATCATACAAGACCATTCTACTTCAATGCCGGTTAATATAATGGAAGTTTCAGACTCTTGTGTTGAATCAGACAATCAATGTAGATTGATATAATGGAAGTTTCAGACTCTTGTGTTGAATCAAACAATGAGATCAATAGTAGCTTGGGATGGTAGTATTCTTTGGTAGACACAAGTTATGACTATGAGAGGGACGAAGCCAACAATGAATATGAAGGCATAAAATTTTTGGAACTTCAAAGTAATAGCTATGATGAACATGGAGGTGTGGTAGCAAATGAGGATTCAAAGGCTCACATAACTGAAGATGAGTGTGCTTATGAGATCCACTATGCTGATAACCATCAAAAGGATTGACACAGTGATTTTGATGAAGAAAACTTGTTGGATTTGAGTGAACTCTTTGATGAGGGCCCCTATGTACAAGAGGATTCAAAAGATGAGTTGGATCTGCTCTTGAGTTTTGAGGTGGAATCACCTAATGTCTATGACAATGAGGATGTTTGTGTGTTTTTAGCATTTAGATCAACCATCTACTTGTGTGATGAATCATGCTTCCAAGGTGTGTCATAGTGGATGCTATAACGAGAATGGATGTGTGTCACTCAAAAAGCATGGAAACCTTGTATTGATTCATGAGGAATTTTTTAAGTTGAGTGGTGAATGTGAAATTCTTAGTGGTTGGGATAATATGAGCAGCAGTAAGAAAGAGTTATCAGCTACTAATGTGAATGATTGTGTGTATGATCAGATTGTTTTCAGTGGTGTTTCCAGATTGGGCACAAAAAAATTAGAGAGGAGTGACAGTTTTGAAAGGGGTAAGTTTTGGTTCTACATTTTTGGTAGTTCAGGACCGCCTATTGGATGTTAAAGTCAAATTTTCATGCTAAATCATACAATGGTTCAGTGGCCCTATGAAGTTGGCACCCGGTCTTCTCCTCCTGAGATCAGAAATCTTTCTATGCCCACAAGGGGCATGCATCCCCGAGCTAGAGCCACTATTGGGACTCAAAAATTCATGCTTGATTTTTGAGGTCCCATGTAAGTTTTTGCCCATCTGCACTTAGTTTTGCCTTGTTTGGACAAGCCTAAGTTGCCATATTTGGGGGCTTGAAGTTTTGACCCAGTTGATTGTCATGTAAAATCCTCTTAGAGGCTCATTTTACACCTTGTGTAGGTGCTTTGATTCCATTCCCAACCTCCTATGATTAGGTCTGATGTGTTTTTGAAATCTCCTTTGGAGGGCTTGAAGCTAGGTGTGCATGTTACTCATGTTTCCACTTTTCTGAGTGGCCTACTTTGATCAAGTATAACTTTCTTTTGGGTGAATGTCAATACAAAAAATAGATTCTTATGTGATTCTATGCAATTTTTTGAAGCCCTACGCCAAGTGGCTTGACCACATGAATTCATTTCATAAATTTCCCAAGCCATTTTCATTTTTCAAAAAGTTCAATTCTATGACTGAACATTATCAAACAACAATTAGGAGTCCACTTTGAAAAATTTTAATTCATGCCCAATTGACTTGCGTTCCAAATCAATTGTACCCCATGATTCTTTAAAAATTGTCTACTATGTCCCCATTTTGTAGCCCCCTTCTATTCATTTGACCCATTTTTGAAACCCATTCCAAATGCAACTTTTTCAGGGTTTCCCAATGTCAGAATTTCAGTTAATCAGACAACCTGACTTTGAGGGTGAGATTTTGCACATGTCACCTAATCAAGTCAAACCCTCTTGCATAAATGTTCAATGTATATTCATCTACTAGTGTGCCAAGTTGTGGCTCGTGAAGTGGTGATTTGATATTTTTTCAAATCAGGTTTGAGAGGCTACTCAGGTTGATCCGGTAGGTTTAAGTTCACATAAACCTAAGCAAGGCACTTTGACCAATAATAACTTTTGACTCGTATGTTTTCTTGACGATCCATAAGTTGCTCCAGATTCTATGTTTTGTAATCTATTAGTGTGTCAGATCCTAGGCCTTAGTCAGGTATTTGAGTCAGTTTCTAAGCGTAGTTTTGGAGGCTACTCAGGTGTTTTTGGCCAAAGGTCAAAGTTGCAAAGTGGTAAAAAATGAGAATCTCGGGCATATCCAGTCAGCATATAGAGCATTTTGGCCCAGACATTTGTTTGAAAACAATTTTTTTTAGCAGGACCCACTTTTGGGCCTAACTAAAAATCACAAATAAGGTGACAATTAGCACTTAAAATATTTAAATATATATATTTTTAATCTTATTGATTAAAATAATATTATATTTACATAGCGGATGATATATGTTTCATTTTAAATCATTTTTTATTTAAAATTTTATGCCTTAGGATAAATTTTACAAGGGCAAGCAAAGAAGTGTGTTACCCAAGGGGTAAAAATTTGCATGACAGAGCAGCCTCGAGGTAATTCTCCAATTTGGAACCAAAGTGCAAAAAGTTGTCCCAAGGGTATTTGGAGCCCATTTTTTAGGGCCCCGGGGTAACTTTTTCCCTAAGAGGGTGGCCATGAAAGTTGCCCTAGGGTAACTTAGGAAGGCCAAAATGAGGGCCCGGGGTAACTTAGAAGCTCGACGGAGGAAGCAAAAATTGACTTGGGTACTTTTGGGGGTCATTTTGGAGCCCCTAGGTAACTTTGACACATAAAATGAGAACAAATAAGTCACTCCGGGGGTATTTAGAAGGCCCAAAGTGAAGGCTTGGGGGAAGCATTCTCGGTAAAACAAAAAAGATTATTTTCCCCTGGGGTGAAAATATATATTCCAATGACGCCCCAGGACAAGTTTTGTATCACATGTTGAAGTAAGTTGTCTCGGGGGTACAAAGACAAAACAAAGCCACAAATAGCGGGGTAAGATAACACAAAATTAAAAACATTATTATCTCGCGCTTGATGAGAGGAGATGAAAACATTGCATGGGATACAGATTGCGGGCCATTCCCAAAGAAAACGAGATGTGCCGGATGATAAAAATTAGGGAAAGTAGAGTCAACAGGAATGCAGAGGCTAAAGACATGGAAACAATGATGGTGAATAGAGCTTCATGTTCCTTCTCTACAAGACCTAAAGCCATCCTCAAACCGTATCTAGTCTTCCCAAAATCGAGAAGAATGTGGTAAGCCATGAAGCGCAGAAGATTTGGTGAATATAAGGCGCTGCCAGACGTGAGGAGGAGGGTTTTAGTATCGATTCTATACTCAACTATATGTCAATGTTGAAGGCCTAGTGATCCTGCACATTCCACAAAGAATGATTGAATTTCTCTTTGGTGCAACACTTGATATAAAAGGTGGGTTTAATGTTGTGTGCTGAGAATTCGTCCAACGCCGATTTTTCCAGTTTTTCTTCTGTACTATGCAAGCAATGTAAAATGATGCTGCTGGAATGTGTTTGATACAATGTGATACAAGGATGTAATGCAATTATATCAGGCTAAAATCTTGATTCAATTAACAATGGAAGGTCCATGTAGTTGTGTGGGACAGGAGATTGAGTTAGGGAAAAGGATGCACAGACTAGTAAAAAGTAAAGTGGAAAATTAATACGTGAGTGGATGAGGTTGAAAGGGCGTTGCAATATAGATTGGGCCGCTTATAAATCTTGAAGTTCCCATATTGCATTTTTATAATCTAATGAGGAAGGTGTTTCCATTTGATAGATTGACTGGAACATGTGCATAAGATGGATTCAATGAAAATGGGTATCAAAGGCTTCCATGTAATGTTGATTCGATGATGAAAAAAGAACCTAGTTGCAGGCCTGTTTTGAGGTGACTAGAAAACTCTTCATGCATTGACGGGAGCACTTTGATTAATGTTGTAGTTACAATAGCTTGGTGGGCATCAAATCTACATAGTGAGAATCCATAGTCAGAGGGGTATGGACGACAAGATATGGAGATTCATCATGGCGTAAAGGATGACAAGTTTATGGTTGGAGAGGCATTGCTAGACATCTATGTAAAATGTGGAAGCATCGGCAGTGTATGTGAATTTTTTCACAATGATATGGAGATTCTCACAAATGAGTTGCTAATTGGTTTGTAGGTTAGGAAAAGATGATTTTGTGGGCTCCCTTGTTTTTTTAATGCCCTAGTCTCCTTGTGAGTCAACATCAACACCCAAACTCCTTTGGCGAACTCTATACCGATTAGATTGTTCAAATTACTCAACCAAGGTTAGAACTCACATGAGTAAGTCCAACCATCAACATGTCTAATTCATTACACTTCACTTGCAGAGGATTAGCAGGGGTATTAGATGGTTTGTCAACTCCTACCATGTGGTTTTGAAGTTTTCCTTCCTTCATTTCCTTATCGTTTTAATGGTTCCTATAGTTTATGCCTTGTAGCCCTATGAGACCCTTTTAGCCCTCCTTTCTTATTTTTTGCTCTTTTGTTCTAAAAACTTCCAAATGACCCCCCAAAATCTTTTGTGATATGGAAACCCATTTGGACACTTCTTAAGATTTTGGAGATTAGATGGTCTAATACGTCCATACAGGTATGACCCCCAAAACAGCACCTTTGAAGGGTTTTAGGTCTGTGTGCTTTCATGAATGGGTTTTCTAAGTCTCCACACCCTATCAAACCTCCACACTCACATTGAGGTTTTGCAAGACAACCATATTCCATGGCAATCACTTGGCTGAACCAAATTTAATCAACTTTGTAAGAAATAAGACAAATAGCACTCATGTTCCCTAGTCGGGCTATGACAAAGCTTGCCTAGGGCATGCTTTCAAAATGCTGAAAAACAACTTCCAGGTATTCAAACTTTCTATATACACTATACACCTACTCCATTACTCGAATCCCAAGAGCCATAGAGAAAAGACAATGGAAATTCAAGTTGGAGCCATTTCTACGGTCTTAACCCCTTTACTCAGGTCGAGAGCAGTGAAACAAGAAAGAATTTCGATACACTAGTCAGGTCTGCACAATGAAATGACAAAATTACTTTCTAAGAACCTAAACAACATAGACTAAGCACCCATGAAGGTACAATAGACAATTTTATCCATCTAGTACAGACTGCTATAATCAATTTCACAAGTTTTTATGAAAATCTGGAAATTCCTTCAAGTTGCTTATTGAGAAATTCAATTTTAGATCTTCCAACTCTTCTACAACATTTTGAGAGGCCTTATATATACCTACTCAATCAAAACCAACCACCAATCAGACCTCTAACTACCAATTTGAGCATTTTGTCAAAATTGCTCACATTGTTGCAAAATGTTGTCAAGTAAACATGACAACTTTTACTCCACAATGCATTTTTCCAACTTTTCCATATCTTCACACTCTTGACCACCTAGGATGGTTTCCTAACATCAAATAAACATTTTCAAAAACTTTGTGAGGCCTTACAAGGAGTTTTACAAAATTGTGATATATGATGCCATCTGAGGCTTACAAAGGCACATAGGCCAAAACTGAGAAAATAAGCTAAGACTAAAGAGAATCAAACTACAAACAACCTCAAAACACACTCTTGGACTCTTCAATAGTCCTTTATTCAACCATTGAACCAATTACAATCAATCACACCAAAAATTAGAAGTTCACTAAGAAACCTCAGGTGCTCCTACACCATACTCCCCCAATGAGAAAGAAGTCAAGTGACTACTTTTGGCAACAAAGAGAGGTCAATTCCAAACTTTGGAAAGTCTTCTTCAGGTATCCAAGTGGCCTTAGATTCTGAAATATGTTGCCATTTAACTAAATGCTCCATGTAGGCGGTATACCTAGTCTCATTGAGAATTCTTGAATACAAAACCTTCTCTGCTTATATCATTGTTGGGGGTGGAAAAGTTAGGTTTAAAAGTGACTGAGAGAAATCTCAAACTCTATTGTACTCCTCTAGATTTGTGCCTTTGTACTGCACCAAGTCTGCAACATTGAAAATAGGAGACAAAGTTATGTCCTCAGGTAGATCGATTTTGTAAGCATTTTGTCCATACTTAGCCAAGATGTTACAAGATCCAATCCTTCTCATTTGAATCTTGCTAGGGAAACCTTTTTGAAGCCTTGATTTGTTCAAATGGACCATCACCAAGTCACCAACAACAAATTGCACATTCTTTCTTTTTTCATCCACTTTGTCTTTGATTCTTAGAGAGTTTTCTTGTAAAACTTGCCTAACTTGCTCATGAATCTCCTTCATGGAATGAGCCATATCAATAGCATGTGCACTCCTCTTCTCCATAATTCCAAGGTCTCTAAGAGCCGACACATCTCTTGGATGAATCCCATAAACTACTTCAAAAGGACTCTTGTTAGTTGATCTATTCACAATATCATTATAAACAAATTCAGGTTGATGGATGATATGATCCCAACTTGCCCATACGCTTTTGTCAAACATCTAAGAAGCTTCCCATGTGTCCTCTTTACCACATTTGTTTGGCCATCCGTTTGGGGATCACTATGCTAATTGGAAAACCATGAATCCTAATGAATTCTTCGATAAACAAATGAGTAATATGGTTGGCATCATGAGTCACCTTACAAGGCATAAAATGGGCCATTTTACTAAAGCTATCTACTACAACATAGATGTTATCAAATCTAGTTTTGGTCTTGGGTAAACCAACAACAAAATCCATACTTGTACACTCCCATGGCCTATTTGGGATAGGTAAAGGATGATAGACTCCAGCATTAGAAAAGGTTCCCTTTTCTCTTTGACAAACAACACATCTTTGAACATATTTTCTAATATCCCTTTACATCTATGGCCAATAATAGAACCTTTGAATAAGTTCCAAGGTTTTATTCAACCCAAAATGACCACTTAAGCAGCCATTGTGCTTCTCTTGCATCAAGTTCTCTCTCATGGACCCTCTTGGAACACCAAGTTGTCCTCCCTTAAACAAAAGACCATCTTGCAAGTAAAATCTGCATATTCACTACGAAAATGATTCCTAAACTCTTGCCAAACATTGTAGATGTTAGCAAAATCTTCATCATCTTGATATAGCGCTTTGAAACAATCAACCCCAATGCTCTTGAGATGCAGTTCTTGAACTATTATTAACCTTCTACTTAATCCATCAGCAACCTTATTACATCAACCTTTCTCATGCTCAATGGTAAAAGTATAAGATTTCAAGTACTCTACCCATTTGATATGCCTATGATTCAACTTTTCTTGGGAGTTTAGGAAACTAAGAGCTTGGTTATCAGTATAAACCACAAATTATTTAGGCAATAAGTAATTCCTCCATTTTCTAAGTGATTGAACAAGGGCATATAATTCCAAATCATATGAAGAATACCTTTTCTTGGCTTCATTTAGCTTTTCACTAAAGAATGCAACCAATCTATTGTCTTGGCTTAGAACTGCTCCAACTGCTATGTTACTTGCATCACATTCAATGGTGAAGATTTTGTCAAAGCTTAGAAGAACAAGGGCAGATTAAGTAGCCACCTTTTTCTTCAAGAGTTCAAATCCTTTTTGCCCATGTTTTGTCTATTGAAACTTAGTCTTTACACCTCCTTTGATTGTATCAAGCATAGGTGCACATATCTCACTGAACCCTCTGAGGAACTTCCTATAAAACTAAGCCAAACAATGAAAACTCCTCACTTTACTTGTTGTTTTTGGTGTAGACCAATTGATTATTGCTTCCACATTTGAGGTATCCGTATTCAAACCACCACTTGAGATTACAAACCCAAGATATAGCAACTCCTGTTTCATGAACTCACACTTCTCCAAAATGATAGTTAGTTTTTCATCACATAATTTCTTCAATACAATCTCTATATGCCTAAGATGATCTTCTTTAAATTTACTAAAAATCAAGATGTTATCTAGATAAACAACAACAAATTTACCTATGTAATCTTTGATCACTTCACTCATGAGTCTCATGAATGTGCTAGGGGCATTCGTGAGTCTAAATGGCATAACGAGGCATTCATAAAGACCTTCTATGGTTTTGAATGTTGTCTTCCACTCATCTCCCTCCTTGATTCTGATTTGGTGGTAACCACTCTTGAGGTCTGTCTTGGTAAAATACTTAGTACCCCCTCAACAATCCATCAAATCTTCAATTCTTGGAATAGGAAATCTATACCTCATTGCAATTTGGTTGATGGATCTTGAATCAATACAAAGTCTCCAAGTACCTCCCTTCTTAGGTGCAAAAATGGTGGGAACTACACATGGGTTGATGCTCTTTCTTATATGACCATTATCCAAAAGTTCTTATATTTTCTTAGCCACTTCTTTATTCTACTTTGATGTCATTTTGTAGGCTTCTTTATTAGTCAATTTGATGGCTTATGATTTTTTCAAGAGGAAAAGTAGTAGGTGTTCCATCACTTATGATCTCCTTAAACTGATTGAGTATTTTCAACACTTCATTAGAAATACAAAATTTCTTGTCCTTCTTTTCCTCTTTTGGTTTCACAAGTGTAAACCCCACTCCCTCTCCTTCTTCGAGAGTGTTTATGAACTCCTTCTCACCAACTAGTAACACATTTGAACCTTTAGATCTGCTCTCTTCTCCATCTCGTATGGACTAAATTTTGTAAGTAAATCCATCTTTTTGAAAAGTGTAGGATTTCTTCTCTCCATTGTGTATTTCTTTTCTATCAAATTGGCAAGGCCCACCTAGGAGTAGGTGGCATGCATCCATTGGCAAGATATCACACAAAATATTGTCTTTGTAGCCTCCTATGCTGAACTTCACCCAAGTTTCCTCATTCACCAAAACATGTTGCCCCTTATTGAGCCAAGTAACCCTATAAGGATCACTTTGTGGGATTCTTTGTAGTTTGAGTTTTCTTACTGGTTCTTCTAACACTATGTTATCAATGGATCCTAAATCCACCACCACACTACACACCTTACCCATGATCTTGCACTTTGTCCTAAACAAGAATCTTCTTTGACTAGGTTCCTCCTTTACCGAGTCTTTCATCAAAACTCTTCTTATCATGAGGATCTCTCCAACTTCAAAATCTAAGCTCACCTCTAGTTTCGTCACATTTGCTACATCTTCTTGGATATAACTCACTGTCCTTTCACCTCCTTGGGGTGAAAAGACTTCTCAGGGCATCTATAGGTCGGGTGTCCAAGTTGATGACAGTTGTATAACTTCATTATGGAGAAATAGGACCCTCTTCCTAATCCACTAGACTTCCCTCTACTAGAGTTGCTAGATGCCCTTCGTCTATGGGTTAGTGTAAGAAGATGGGTCAGTGCAAGTGTTTTCCCTAATTTTCAGGTTTTGTCTTTTTTGAGCTTAAATTTTGAAACACTTGGAGATTGAGTCTTGGAAAAATTCATCAATATAAAAGATAGCCCTCTGAGTCTACTTTCCAAATATGTAATTTATTTTAATACCGACATAATAAAAAATAACTTTTTGAATGGAGTTCTAAAAACTATGTTTTAAAAATGCTTGTTTCAGGACCATACCATGCATGTGTATGACCCACACTTTTTGACACAATTAAAATTATTTTCTCAACCCATTTTGGGAAATAGTTTTTGACGCACTGAAGATTGATGAGCATATTTTTCTATATTTTTTTTTTAATTAATTTTTTAATGACCTTAATTATCTTTTTAAAAATTTGGCATGTACGACCCACATAATTTTATGTGAACTTTACATTTTTTGAATTTTTTTTTAAATTCATTAAAATAAAAAAGTTATTAAATTAAAAAAATTAGTTAATATTTCTAGTTTATGGACCCAATTTAGTATAAATTAAATGAAAAATAAAATAATCATTTTTAAAATAAATTTACATATTTACAATCTAGTCAGTATAATTTGAAATGGGTTTTAATTTCGTATTAAAATTCTCTAATTAGAGGCACATAAACTATTTCAGAAGTTCATATTTATGTTTTCATTCATGGAGATTTCAATTTGCAGGTCCATGTCTCAAGTGTGGCCATCCTAGGCCTATCTCAGACCTAATACCAATGCAAGTGGCAAGTTGTGGAATCAACTTCCACAAAACAGGACACCATTTTGAAAACAGTGGCCCATTTACAAAATGAGGGCCCGTTCATAAAATTATCATTATTGTCCAAAAATGACAAAATGCGCTTGGAAAAAATGGGTAACATCGGATTTAAAAATGGGGGCCCATTTTTTAAAAATGGGACCCCATTTCGTGTTCAAGTGGGCCCCCATTTTAGAATAAAATGGGGGGCTCGTTTAGTTTCACCTTGGGCCCCCATTACTTTTTGCCTTGGATGCTCGAAGCAAATATGAGCCCCCATTTTTTGAAAATGGGCCCTCATTTCTAAGATCGCATTTTCCAACGCACAGACTTCCACCAATTTGTGACCCATTACCTTGCACTTACCCCTATAACTGCTCTTGTTATTAGAATCCCCACTTTGCGCTACCAACTTGGATTCCCCTTGGGATCTTTGGTCTACACCTATTTCATCATAGCTACCTCTATGACCTCTACCATATCTTCCCCTACCTATGATGGTATGATGAAATAACAAGGATCTACTCAAATACTGAGAGGGGGGGTGAGTCAGTAGATATAAAAACTGATAAAACTCACCAATGTCAAAATCAATCTCTCAAAGTAAACTTAGAACTATCAAAGCAATATCTCTGTCAAGATAAAAACTATCAAGCTAAATTGGTTGACTGTTACAATAGATAACAGTAATCAACTTGTAACTTACAAACATCCAAATACTCTTACTGATATAAGTAAAACTTCATATTATTGCCGGTTATCATGACTTATCAAAGTGGATTAAGTAGTTAAGCAAATCAACCATAATGAAACATAACCACAAAAACATTCACCACTTGACACAATATTTTTTACTTGAAAACCCAAATGGGAAAAACCATGGTGAGATGAGAAACCATGTTGAGATGAGACTCACAAGATAACTATCCAAACTCTTCTGAAGTTCACCCTATTAGGAGCCAAGCCTATTAAATCTTTTACAAAAAGTTCTCTCAAGAATTGATCCTATTAGGAACCTCCTGCTTAAGGGATTGACTATAATGCCTTGTTAGAAGAAATACCCTGTGAGGAGTAACCTTTGTAAAGGATTTAGAATCCAAGCTAATGGATGACTTTGTTAGAGGATTTGAATAACACCAAGCTTGTTAGAGCTTACCCGGTTAGGGGATTTAAATGTTGTAATTGTTAGAAAACAACAAGAGTTTGCTGATCTGTTTGAATATCACTTCACTTGCTTGTTCGGATCCTTTTCATGCTCCTATCTGCCTTTACTCAGACTATAGACACAACATCTGGTTCGGCAACCACACACTCAATTCAACTTTGCCAACACATTCAAACTAAAACAACTCATCAACCTTATAAGCAAATCAACTAGGCTGGTAACACAACAAAAACCTAATTCTCATAGAGATTACAAACAAGTCAGTTCAAGTATGACCATTGGATTACATAATAATCTGTACACATCATTCAAGAAAGTCTTGACTGCTTCTTGATCATCGCTTCATTTAAATTAGTAACTCATCATGTGCTTTGCATTATATGTAGTATACTTGCTCATTCCCAAGACAAAAAATTGTTACCTCGACATGCCAAAATCACTTTTAAAATCTCTTCATACAATATGCATATCTGTCATAATCATTACCGCTCATCATCAGATCATAAACCAATATAACCAATTCACCAAACTTAATCAATTAGGCTTTATCAAAACAACAAGTAGGGTTTACCGGTTCAACTCTCCAATACTTAGCAATACTGGTTCACTCCACAAACTAACTTACTGGTTACGATTTCCTTTCACTAGCTCTTCCTACCGGTTACAAAACAACATTAAAACATCATTATCGGCTAATTGACACCAATGATAATATAACAAATCATTAATGAAATCTTCATGCAAATGCCAATTATCTCCCCCTTTGGCATTAATGGCAATACAAATATCAATACCATTGATTGTTGTGATTGTGAATGGGAATCCTGGTTTATAGTTTACCATGTACTCTCCTTGTCTTTAGCTTGTCTTCACTTACTAGCTAGTTGTACATCTTGCCTTAGTCAATCATACAATTCTACTCACAATGATCACATAGTTCTTTTCCCCTTTGACAACAATACAAAAGTGAAAGTAAACCATGCAATATTAAACTTCACTATGCAGCATCAACAACCTGCAACTTGATGCTCCCCCTGTGGAATAACTCCACTTCTACACCAATCCTTTTGTTAAATTTTGCAGGTAGCTCTGAGACTAATGTAATCTACATCATGCTCAATTTTCCTCTTGAAGAGGTACAACCCCTAGCTGACTTCTAAGATACTCAAAAGTAGTCTTAGGCAAAGGTTTAGTGAAGATATACGCAAGCTACTCCTTGGTACCAACATGCTCTAAGATCACATCTTTACTCTGCACTTTTTCCCTCAAGAAATGATGCTTCAATTCAATGTGCTTGGTTCATGCATGCAAGATAGGGTTCTTTGAAATATTTATGGTACTGGTATTGTCACATAAGATATTTACAAGTTCTATAAACTTCATCTTAAAACCTTCCAAAATGTGTCTCATCCAGATAGACTGGGTAAAATTCATATAAGATGCAATATACTCAGCTTCACTAGTAGACTGATATAACTTTTCTTCTTGCTACTCCATGAAACAATTCTTCCTCCCAGAAAGAATACTCCACTAGTAGTGCTTTTTCGGTCATCAACATTACCTACCCAATCTGCATCTGTGTACACCTTCAAATCTAAGTTTTCTTCATATGGATACCATAATCCATAGTCAACAATACCTTTCAAATATCTGAAAAATCCTCTTGGTTGCTATCAAATGTGTTTCCTTCGGATTCTTCTAAAATCTTGCAACTAGACCAACTGCATGAGCTATATCCAGTCTGTTGTGAACAACATAGTGCAATTTTCTAATTATTGACTTGTACTCTTTCTCATCAATAGATGTGGCCTCATCTTCCTTAAATAACTTACAACCTGCAACCATTAATGTCCCAACCAATTTATAGTCACTCATACCAAATATCTTTAATACTCCTTCACATACTTAGATTGTGTGATGAAAATACCACTCTTCATTTGCTATATTTGCAAACCTAAGAATTTTTTTACCTCTCCCACTAGAGACATTTCATGCTCACTTTTATTTCATTTGCAAAGTCATTGCTCATGTTATCATTTCCTCCAAATATGATATCATCTACAAACACTTCACTAACTAGTATTTATCTCCTTCAGATTTGAGATATATGTTGTTGTCTTCACTAGTTCTTTGAAGTCCTATCTTCATCAGCTATGAATGAAGCCTTTCATACCATGCTCTCGGTGTTTGCTTCAATCCATATAGTGCCTTGTGCAACTTACATACCATGTCCTTCTTGTCTATTAAATCATAACCATCTAGCTGATCAATGTATACTTATTCTTCTAGTATTCCATTAAAAAATGTAGATTTTGCATCCGTCTAATATACTTTGAATCCTTTATGAGCTACAAAAGCTAGTAAAGTTCTGACACCTTCTAGTCTGGCCACTGGTACAAAACTCTCAACATAATATTCTCCTTCTTGTGCATAACCTTTGCAAACCAATCTAGCTTTGTTGCGAACAACAACACCATCTTCATTCAATTTGTTCCTGAAAACCCACTTAGTGCCTATCACATTTTTATTTACTAGTCAGGGTAGTAGAGTCCATGTGTTGTTCTTCTCAATTTTTTCAACCTCCTCCTCCATAGCTTTAACCCAATGATAATCACCAAATGCTTCCTTAGTAGTTCTAGGCTCAATAGTGGAGATCATGCAAGAATTCTCTTTGATTCTTCTTCTGGTTAGCACTCCTACATCCTTATCTCCAACAATCTGCTTAGGATTGTGATTGAGTCTCACATACCTCAGAATAACATGATCATTATCTTTAGGTTTATCTTCATTATCATCATCTTCTTTTGAATTTGCCTATTTTAGTTGAACTGGTACATTAGTATTCTCTTTACCAGTTTTAGGTTTCACAGGTTCTTGTTCCAAAAACAAAATGCAAGGATCTTCATCCTTTTTCTCCACACTTGTTTCCCCTAAAACTTCAAGATCCTCATCCAATCTAACATTAGTACTCTCTATGATACTCTGTGTCTGGTTGTTAAAACACTTGTAGGCCTTACTCTTGGTGGAATAACCAAGAAATATACCTTCATCACTTTTTTTGCCTCAAATTTGCTAATATAGCCACCTCTCTTAATAAAACATTTGCTACCAAATATATTTCAATAATCAACATTAGGTGATCTACCATAACAGTATTCATAAGGAGTCTTGTCGTTACTTCTTTTTACCAAAATCATGTTCATTGTCTAGACAACTGTGCTGACAGCTTCTCTCCAAAAAAATTTTGCTACACCTCCTTGTATCAACATCATCCTACTAGCTTCAACAACTGACTAGTTGTTTCTCTCTACAATATCATTCTACTATGGTGTCCACGATGCATAAAGTTGTCATTTGATACCATTCTCTTCACAATATCTAGTGAATTCTCCACCTTGATCTGTCCTCAAACACTTTATCTTCTTTCCACTCTCCTTTTCAACTAATACCCTAAATTCCTCAGACTTACCAAATGCATATGTTTTATCCTTCAAGAATGTGACCCACATCATCCTTAAGAAAGAATTAGTGAAGATCATGAAATATCTATCACCTTGAATACTTTTAGTCCTTATTGGTCCACATAGGTTTGTATGAACCAAATCTAACAAATGCTCTGCTAAAAATGACTTGCTCTTGAAAGTTGAGGATGTCATCTTTCCCAACTGACATTCCTTACAAAGAGCATTAACTAGTTTGTCCAATTGAGGCAAACCTCTTGCTATCTTTGACTTACTCACTTTAACAATGTAATCAAAATTCAAATGACAAAATATCATATGCTAAAGCCAACTTTCATCTACTTTAGCAATTAAACAATTGCTAACTTTAGGATTCAAGTGAAACAGGTTACCTTTAGTTTGCTTGTCGGTTGCAATGAGTTCACCTTTTCTCCCATAGATTTTGCACATGCCATTTTTTAACTCCAATGGATGTCCTCTGTCATTGAGTTGGGCAACACTCAACAGGTTTTTCTTAAGACCTTCAACCCAGTAGACATCATCTGCACTTCTCTTTCCATTAAGAGAAATAGTTCCCTTACCTTTAACCATGCAGGGTGAGTCATTACCAAATCTTACAACTCTGTCATCAAATTCTTTTAAAGAAAGAAATTTTCTCTGGTCATGTGATGTGAACAACCACTATCAATGATCCAATCATCAAAATTATCTATTCGTGAAACTAAAGCTTTCTGATCATATGTTTCTTCTTTAATGGCTATGAACACAATGTCTTCATTAGCATCACCATCTAATTCCTCATTAGTGATACCACCATCAACTGTGATAAGACAATCTCTCTTTCCTTTTCCCTTGTACTTCTTGAAATTGTCTTGCTTGTGCCCATTATCAACACTAGGACAGTTAGCAGTTATGTATCCAATCTTGTTGCATGCAAAACATTTCAAAGGTAATTTACCTCTATATTTGTTGGTACCTTTGGGCAACTGCTTGGCCAACAATGCTTCAAGATCAACTAAATTGTCTTCATCATCAACTTCTCTAATGGATCTATATTCATAACTGTGACTGAAATCTCTATTTTTTCTCATAGATGGGTTAAAAACAAAAGCTCTAAATGTTGACTCAATTTTTTGAATATTACCGTCATAACCATTTAATTCAGAAGCAGTAAGCTTACCAATGATGTAGTCAAGGGTTACCTTGGTTTTGACAATAGATTTCAACTCATGAATGGCTGCAACTTGGATAGCATAGACCAGTAGCAAGGTTCTCAATACCTTACTAACTATTGTGGCATCATCCATTTTACCACCAACACTCTTAATCTCACCAACTATCTCTTCTATCCTCTGACGATACTGTTGGATATTCTCACCTTTAGCCATCTATATGTCATCAAACTTCCCTCTTAGACTCTCTTCCTTGGCAATCTTCACATGTTTATCACCACTATAAATCTCTTCAAGTTTCTTCCATACCTCATGTGCAGTCTACAAACCATGAACATCAACATATTCAACATCAAATAAAGAACTGATAATAGCCTCAAGTCCTTGAATGTTTTATTGTTGCTCTTTCTTTTGATCATTAGTCATAATCTCAGTAGGTGCAACATATTGAGTATTAACATGTTCCCAGTATTGATTTCCAAGACTCTTGATATAAATTTTTGTTTTGTGACTCCATATCCTATAGTTCTCTCTATTAAACTTCAGACCTTCCTTCTTAATCATGATCTACAATATCTTTACCTCAAGTTGTTATGCTTAGACCTTAGAGGACCTAAGAAGCATTGAAACCAATTGATGGTATGATGAAACAAAAAGGAACTAGTCAACTACTGAGAGGGGGGGTGAATCTGTAGATAAAAAAACTGATAAAACTTCACCAATCTCAAAATCAACCTCTCAAAGTAAACTTAGAACTATCAAAGCAATATCTCTGTCAGGATAAAAACTATCAAGCTAAACTGGTTGACTATTACGAAAGATAATAGTAATCAACTTGTAACTTACAAACATCTAAATACTTTTACTGATATAAATAAAACTTCATATTGTTGTCAGTTATCATGACTTATCAAAGTGGATTAAGTAGTTAAGCAAATCAGCCATAATGAAACATAACAAGAAAAACATTCACCACTTGACACAATATTTTTGACGTGGAAACCCAAATGGAAAACACCATGGTGAGATGAGACTCACAAGATAACTATTTCAACTCTTCCAAAGTTTACCCTGTTAGGAGCCAAGCATGCTAAAGCTTTTACAAAAAGTCTTGTTAAGAACTGATCATATTAGGAACCACCCAGTTAAGGAAATGACTATAATAACTTGCTAGAAGCAATACCCTATGAGGAGTAACCTTTGTAAAGGATTTAGGATCTGAGCTAATGGATCACCTTGTTAGAGGATTTTAATAACACCAAGCTTGTTAGAGCTTACCTGTTTATGGGATTTTACTGTTGTAATTGTTAAAAAACAATAGGATTTTGTTGATCTGTTTGAATAGAACTTCACTTGCTTCTTCAGATCATTTTCATGTTCCTCTCTGTCTTTACTTAAACTGCAGACACAACATCTGGTTCAACAACCACACACTCAATTCAACTTTTCTAACACACTCAAACTAAAACAACTCATCGACCTTATAAACAAATTAACTAGGTCGGTTACATAGAAAAACCTAATTCTCATAGAGATTACAAACAAGTTGATTCAAGTATGACCGTTGGATTACATAACAATCTCTACACATCATTCAAGAAAGCCTTGATTGGTCCTTGATCACCACTTCATTGACACTAGTAACTCATCACATGCTTTGCATTATATGCAGTATACTTTCTCATTCCCAAGACCAAAAACCGTTATCTCAACTCTCCAAAATCACCTTGAAACTTTCTCCATACAATATGCATACGTGTCATAATCATTACCACTCATCATCAAATCATAAACCGATATAACTAATTAACCAAACTTAATCCATTAGGGTTTATCAAAACAATGGGTAGGGTTTACCAGTTCAACTCTCCAATACTTAGCAATATCAGTTCACTCCACAAACTAACTTACCAATTATGGTTTCATTTCACTAGCTCTTCCTACCGATTACAAAACAACATTACAACAACATCATTACCAATTAATTGACATCAATGACAATATAACAAATCATTAGTGCAATCTTCATGCAAATGCCAACAAACTCTGCCTCTATTACTTTTCTCTTATTTCCTTTTACTCTTCTCTTCCACCTTGATTGCCAATTGATAGCACTTGTGGACAGTACTAGGACACAATAAAATTTACTCTTCGTGGATATTCCACCGCAAACCATTCAAGTACCTAGAAACCTTGATACTTTCATCTTCTACCACCTTGGATCTCAAACACAGCTACTAAAATTCTTCAGTGTAGCTTCTCACATATAGTTCTCTTTGTCTCAAATTTTGTCTCCTTTTGTGTAGTTGGATCTCATTGTCTTCAGGGATATAGGCTTCTCTCACCTTGACTAACATTCCTTTCCAAGTGTAATTAGATTCTTACACTCCTTTTGTCTATCCTCTTGGATGAACTTCCACCAAGTCAAGGTTTCTCCTATCAATCTAGATTTGGCTACCTTCACCTTTTGGGCTTCACTAATTCCATCACTCTCAAAGTGATTCTCTAACCCTTCAATCCACTCCATAAACACTTCTGGTTTCATTTTTCCTCAAAAAAGGGGTACTCCTTCTAGGGACTTGCCCCCTAAGGCTTTGATGGCTCTAAGGAAGGGTTCTTCTAGAAAAATAGGTACTGGTTCAAGTCTGCCATCCTCCTTTACCACTTCTTTACTATTTTCTTCACTAACTTTGATAGTCACCTTCTAGGTTTTGTCTTCTACTTCACTTAGTTTATTCCCCAATTGTTGCAAATTTTCCCTAAGGAGCCTATTCTCTTCCTCTTTATCTTCTACCCTTTTGGATGACTTTGCATTAGTTACCATACTGAAACTATTTTCATCCACTGATTCAATCTCTGACATAAACTAGTTCCTTCCCAAATCTTATTGGGCTCTCATACCACTTTGATAGGGAGATTCTCACAAATGAGTTTCTAATTGGTTTGTAGGTTAGGAAAAGATGATGTTGTCGGCTCCCTTATTTTTTTTATGCTCTACTCTCCTTGTGAGTCAACATCACACCCAAACTCCTTTTGTGACCTCTCTACCAATTAGATTGCTCCAATTACTCAACGAAGATTAGAACTCGCATGAGTAAGTCCAACCATCAACATGTCTAATTAATTACCCTCCACTTGTAGAGGATTAGGAGGGGTCTAAGATGGTTTGTCAACTCCTGCCATGTGGTTTATAATTTTTCCTTCCTTCATTTCCCTATCGCTTTCATGGTTCCTATAGTTTAGGCCTTGTAGCCATTTGAGCCCCTTTTAGCCCTCCTTTCTAAGTTTTTGGTCTTTTGTTCTAAAAAATTCCAAATCACCCCCCAGAATCTTTTGTGTTCTGGCTACCCATTTCGACACTTGTTAATATTTTGGAGATTATATGGTTTGATACATCCGTACAGGTATGGCCCACAAAATGGAACTTTTGAAGGGTTTTAGGTCTGTGTATTTTCACCAATGGGGTTTCTAAGTCTCCACACCATTTCAAACCTCCACAATCACTATGAGGTTCTACAATAAAACCATATTCCATTATAATCACTTGGATCAACCAAATTTAATCACCCCTGCAACAAATAAGATAAATAGCAGTCATGTTCCCTAGTCAGGCTATGACAGAGCGTGCCTAGAGAATGCTTTTAAAATGCTCAAAAGAAACTTCCAGGTATTGAAACTTTGTGTATAAATTGTACATAGAATCCATTACTTAAATCCCAAGGGGACTAGAGAAAACACAATGGGATTTCATGTTGGAGCCATTTCTAGGGTCTTAACCCCTTTACTTAGGTCGAGAGCACTAAACGAAGAAAGAATTTCAATACACCAGTTAGATCTGCACAATGAAATAACAAAATCACTTTCTAAGCACCAAAACAACACAAACTAAGCACCCATGAAGGTATAGTATGAAATTTAATCCATCGAGTACGGATTGCTATAAGTAATTTAACAAGTTTTTATGAAAATCTTGAAATTGCTTCAAGTTGCTTATTGAGAAATTCAATTTTACATCTTCCAATGCTTCTACAACATTTTTTGAGGCCTTATATATTCCTACTCAATCAAAACCAACCACCAATCGGACCTCTAACTACCAATTTGAGCATTTTCTAAAAATTGCTCACATTGCTGCAAAATGTTGTCAAGCAAACATGACATCTTTTACTGCACAATGCATTTTTAAAATTTTTGTATATCTTCACACTCTTGACCCCCTAGGATGGTTTCCTAACATCAAATAAACATTTTCAAAAACCTTGTGAGGCCTTAAAAGGAGTTTAACAAATTTTTTCTATATGATGCCATTTGAGGCTTACAAAGGCACATAGGCCAAAACTGAGAAAATAAGTGAAGACTAAAGGCAATCAAACTACAAACAACCTCAAAAAATACTCTTGGACTCTTCAATAGTCCTATATTCAACCATTGGTGCAATTAGAATCAATCACACCAAAAATTAGAGGTTAACTAAGAAAGCTCAGGTGCTCCTCCACCATACTCCCCCAATGAGAAAGAAGTCAAGTGACTCCTTTTGGCAACAAAGAGAGGTAAATTCCAACCTTTGGAAATCCTGCTTCAGGTACCCAAGTGGCCTTAGATTCTGGAAGATGTTGTCATTTAACTAAATGCTCCATGTAGGCGGTATGCCTAGTCTTCTTGATAATCCTTGAATCCAACACCTTCTCCTCTTGTAGCATGGTTAGGGGTGGCAAAGGCAAGTCTGAAAGTGACTAAGAGACATCTGAAACTCTATTGTACTCCTCTAGAATTGTGCCTTTGTACTGCACCAAGTCTGAAACATTAAAAATATGAGACAAAGCTATGTCCTTGGGTAGATCAATTTTGTAAGCATTTTGTCCATACTTAGCCAAGACCTTACAAGGTCCAATCCTTCTCATTTGAATATTTCTAAGGACACCTTTTTGAATACTTTCTTTGTTCAAATGGACCATCACCAAGTCACCAACAACAAATTGCGCATTCTTTCTCTTTTAATCCACTTTGTCCTTGATTCTTTGAGAGTTTTCTTGTAAAACTTGGATAACTTGTTGATGAATCTCCTTCATGGACTGACGCATATCAAAAACATGTCCACTCCTCTTCTCCATACATCCAAGGTCTCTAAGATCCAACACACATCTCTTGGATGAATCCCATAAATTACTTGAAAAGGACTCTTGCTAGTTTATCTATTCACACTATAATTATAAGAAAATTCAACTTGATAGATGATCTAATCCCAAGATTACCCATACTATTTTTGTCAAACATCTGAGAAGGTTCCCAAGTGTCCTATTTACCACCTCTGTTTGGCCATATTTTTGGGGATGGTATGTTGAACTAAAGGACAAGTTAGTACCCAATCTCTGCCATAAAGTTTTCCAAAAATGACGAATGAACTTGGTATCTCTATTTGACACTATGCTAGTTGGCAAACCATGAATCCTAATGACTTCTTTGATAAACAAATGAGAAATATGGATAGCATAATGAGTCACCTTACAAGGAATAAAATGGGCCATTTTACTAAATCTATCTACTACAAAATAGATGCTATCAAATCCAATTTTCATCTTGGGTAAACCAAAAACAAAATCCATACTTGGACACTCCCATGGCTGGTTTGGGATAGGTAAAGGATGATAGAGTCTAGCATTAGAAGAGGTTCCCTTTTCTCTTTGACAAACAACACTTTTTTCAACATATTTTTTGATATCCCTTTTCATCTTTGGCTAATAATAGAACCTTTGAACAAGTTACAAAGTTTTATTTAACCAACAATGATCACTCAAGAAACCATTGTGCTTCTCTTGCATCAAGTTCTCTCTCATGGACCCTCTTGGAACACAAAGTTGTACTCCCTTAAACAAAAGACCATCTTGAAAAGTAAAATCAATATATTCACTATGATAATGATTCCTAAACACTTGCCAAACCTTGTAGATGTCAGCAAAATCTTCATCATCTTGATATAGCCCTTTGAAACTATCAACCCCAATTCTCTTGAGCTGCATTCCTTGAATTGTTAGTAACCTTCTAATTAATGCATCATCAACCTTATTACATTGACCTTTCTTATGCTTCATGGTAAAAGTATAATACTTCAAGTACTCTACCCATTTGATATGCCTATATTTCAACTTTTCTTGGGAGTTGAGGAAACTAAGAGCTTGGTTATCAGTATAAACCAAAAATTCTTTAGGAAATAAGTAATGCCTCCATTTTATAAGTGATTGAACAAGTGCATATATTTTGAAATCATATTAAGAATACCTTTTCTTGGCTTCATTGATATTTTAACTAAAGAATGCAACTGGTCTATTGTCCTAGCTTAGATCAGCTCCAACTGCTATATTACTTGCATCACATTCAATGGTGAAGAGTTTGTCAAAGCTTAGAAGAACAAGGGTGGGTTGAGTAGCCACCTTTGTCTTCAAGAGTTCAAAACCTTTTTTTTCATTTTTTGTCCATTGAAACTTAGACTTTACACCTCCTTTGATTGTATCAAGCATAGGTGCACATATCTTACTTAACCCTCTAATGAACTTCCTTTAAAACTAAGCCAAACAATGAAAACTCCTCACTTCACTTGCTATTTTTGGTGTAGACCAATTGATTATTGCTTCCACCTTTGAGGTATCCATAATCAAATCACCACTTGATATTACAAACCCAAGATATACCAACTCTTGTTTCATGAACTCACATTTCTCCAGATTTATAGTTAGTTGCTCATCACATAATTTCTTCAATACAATCTCATGAATGTGCTAGGGGCATTCGTGAGTCCAAATGACATAACAAGGCATTCATAAAGACCTTTTGTGGTTTTGAATGTTGTCTTCCACTCATCTCCCTCCTTAATTTTGATTTGGTGGTAGCCACTCTTGAGGTCTATCTTGGTAAAATACTTAGCACCTCCTAAACAATTCATGACATCTTCAATTCTTGGAATAATAAATCTATATCTCATAGTAATATGTTTGATGACTCTTGAATTATTACAAAATCTCCATGTACCTACCTTCTTAGGTGCCAAAATGGTGGGAACTGGACATGGGCTGATGCTCTTTTTTATCAAAGTATTATCCAAAAGTTATTGGATTTGCTTAGCCACTTGTTTGTTCTTCTAAGGTGTCATTATGTAGGCGGCTTCATTAGGCAATGAGGCTCTGAGTATAAAGTCAATCTGATGGATTATGTCTCACTGAGGAAGCAAAGTAGTAGGTGTTCCATCACTTATGATCTCCTTAAACTGGTTGAATATTTGTTGCACTTCATTAGGAATACAAACTTTCTTGTCCATTTTTTCCTCTTTTGGTTTCACAACAATTGAAAACCCCACTCCTTCTCACCAAATAGTAATGCATTTGAACCTTTAGATCTTCTCTCATCTCCATCTCCTATGGACTGAATTTTGTAAGTAACTCCATCTTTTTGAAAAGTGTCAGAGTTCTTCTCTCCATGGTGTATTGCTTTTCTATCGAATTCCCAAGGGCTACCTAGGAGTAGGTGGCATCATCCATTGGCAAGATATCACACAAAATCCTTTCTTTGTAGCCTTGTATGGTGAACTCCACCAAAGTTTTTTCATTCACTAAAACATGTTTCCCCTTGTTGAGAGAAGTAACCCTATAAGAATCACTATGTCGCATTCTTTGTAGTTTGAATTTTCTTATTGCTTCTTCTGACACTATGTTATCAGTGGATCTTAAATCCACCACCACTCTACACACCTTACCCATGATCTTTCACTCTATCCTAAACAAGGATCTTCTTTGACTAGGTTCCTCCTTTACCAGTTCATTGATTAAAACTCTTCTTATCATGAGGTTCTCTCCAACTTCAGAATCTAAGGTCACCTCTGGTGTCTTCACACTTACTTCATCTTCTTGGATATAACTCACTCTCATTTCACCTCCTTGGGATTAAGAAGACTTCTCAGAGGATCTATAGGCTGGGTGCCCAAGCTGATGATAGTTGTAGCACTTCATTGTGGAGAAATAGGACCCTCTTCTTGATCCACTAGACCTCCCTCTAATAGAGTTGCTAGATTCCATTCCTCTATAGCTTCTCTTGCTATTGGAATCCCCATTTTTCTCTACCAACTTGGATTCCCCTTGGGATCTTTGGTCTACACCTCTTCATCCATAGCTACCTCTATGACCTTTGCCATCTCTCCCCCTACCTCTGCCTCTATTACTTTTCTCTTGTTTCTTTTTACTCTTCTCTTCAACCCTGAGTGCCAATTGATAGCACTTGTGGATAGTAATAGGACACAACAAACTTAACTCTTCCTAGCTATTCCACCACAAATGATTCAAGTACCTGTCAACCTTGATACTTTCATCCTCTACCACCTTGGATCTCAAACACAACTTCTAAAATTCTTCAGTGTATCTACTCACATCTATTTTTCTTTGTCTCAAATTTTGTCTCCTTTTGTGTATTTGGATCTCATAGTCTTCAGGAATATTGGCTTCTCTCACCTTGACTAACATTCATTTCCAAGTGACAATTGGATTCTTACCCTCTTTCTATCTCTCCTCTTGGATGAACTTCCACCAAGTGAAGGTTTCTCCTATCAAACTAGATCTGGATACCTTCACCTTTTGGGCTTCAATAATTCCATCACACTCAAATTGATTTTCTAACCCTTCAATCCACTCCATAACCACTTCTGGTTCCATGTTTCCAAAAAAAAGTGGCACTCCTTGTAGGGACTTAACCGCTAAGTCTTTGATGGCTCTAAGGAAAGTTTCTTCTGGCAAAATAGAATCTAGTTCAGGTGTGCCATCCTCCTCTACCACTTCTTTACCATTTTCTTTCTTTGACTTTGATAGTCACCTTCTCAATTTTATCTTCTACTTCAACCAGTTTATTCTCCAATCATTGCAACTTTTCCTTGAGAAGCCTATTCTCTTCCTCTTGGTCTTCTACCCTTTTGGATAACTCAACATAAGTCACCATATTGAAACTATTTTCACCCACTTATTCAATCTCTGACATAAACTAGATCCTTCCCAAATCTTATATGGCTTTGATACCACTTTGATAGGGAGATTCTCACAAATGAGTTGCTAATTGGTTTGTAGGTTAGGAAAAGATGATGTTGTGGGCTCTGTTGTAATACCCTACTCTCCTTGTGAGTCAACATCAACACCCAAACTCCTTTGGCAAACTCTCTACCAATTGGATTGCTCCAGTTACTCAACCAAAGTTAGAACTCACATGAGTAAGTCCAACCATCAACATGTCTAATTCATTACCTTTCACTTGCAGAGGATTAGGATGGGCCTGAGATGGTGTTTCAATTCCTACCATGTGGTTTTTATTTTTTCCTTCCTTCATTTCCCTATCGCTTTCATGGTTTCTATAGTTTAGGCCTTATAGCCCTATGAGCCCCTTTTAGACCTCCTTTCTTATTTTTTGGTCTTTTGTTATGAAAACTTCCAAATGCCCCTCCAAAAGGTTTTGTGATATGGATACTCATTTGGACACTTTTTAATATTGGGGAGATTAGATGGGTTGATACGTCTGTACAGGTATGGCCCCCAAAATGGCAATTTTGAAGGGTTTTAGGTCTGTGTGTTTTCACCAATGGGTTTTCTAAGTCTCCACACTCATGCTGAGGGTCTGCAAGACAACCATCTTACATGCCAATCACTTGTCTCAACCAAATTTAATCACCCCTGCAAGAAATAAGACAAATAGCAATCATGTTTCCTAGTCGGGCTATGAGAGAGCTCACCCAGGACATGCTTTCAAAATGCTCAAAAGAAACTTCCAGGTCTTGAAATTTTGTATATGCAATGTACAAATACTCCATTACTCGAATCCCAAGTTCCATAGAGAAAAAAAAATGGGAATTCAATTTGGAGCCATTTCTAGGGTCTTAACCCCTTTTGTCGGGCCGAGAGTAGTGAAACAAGAAAGAATTTCCATACACTAGTTAGGTCTACAGAATGAAATGATACAAGTACTTTCTAGGAACCCAAACAACATAGAATAAGAACCCATGAAGGTAAAATATGGAATTTAATCCATCTAGTACGGATTGCTATAAGCAATTTAACAAGTTTTTATGAAAATCTGGAAATTGCTTGAAGTTGCTTTTTGAGAAATTCAATTTTAGATGTTCCAACTCTTCTACAATGTTTTCAAAGGCCTTATATAAGCATACTCAATCAAAACCAACCACCTATCAGACCTCTAACTACCAATTTGAGCATTTTGTAAATATTGCTCACATTGTTGCAAAATGTTGTCAAGCAAACATGACAACTTTTACTCCACAATGCATTTTTACAAATTTTGCATATCTTCACACTCTTGACCCCCTAGTATGGTTTCGTAACAACGAAGAAACATTTTCAAAAAATTTGTGAGGCCTTACAAGGAATTTTACAAAATCATGCTCTATGATGTCATCTAAGGCTTACAAAGGCGCATAGGCCAAAACTGAGCTAATAAGCTAAGACTAAAGATAATCAAACTAAAAACAACCTCAAAACACACTCTTGGGCTATTCAATAGTCCTTTATTCAACCATTTACCCAATTAGGATCAATCACACCAAAAATTAGAAGTTCACTAAGAAACCTTAGGTGCTCCTACACCACATAGGATTCCTCAAAAAGGCAGGGTCTCATGGGATGCAATGATTGCAATGTACCTGAAGTCAGCTCAAGTAATGGAAATCAATTGTTACTATACCAAAATGGAATATTGTCAGAAAATTTAATAAGCATGAGACTATAAGAGGAAATAGAATAGGGATGTCGCCTTATAAGCAATAAAGTGTATAAAGGGCCGACATTAAGCAGAGAGGAGCATAAATTTGGGGCAAATGAATGGGAATATCGTAGAATGTTCTCTTTATATTTTTATTTTTCCTACTGTTTCATTTTCCTCTTCTTAATTATATGAGGTTGTGTCAACTATGGATAGATTAATAGTGTTTTAGTCTTTGGCCCTCTGACAGTCTATGTTCAAGTATGATAACTGTCAGTATTACTATTATGAATTGAGGAGTGCAATACATAGAGCCAGATACCATGCTTATTCCCAACTACACCAATGTGGAATCCAGTCAATGGATGAGAACTATTTGAAAATGCCTCAAAGAAATATTGTCTAATGTCACCATAATTGCAAAGTTGAACATGAAGTGCAACTTCAAGTCATGAAGGTTTTTAGCTAAAAGAGGGGGATATTTAGAAAATAAATATGAGAAAAGAAGCAGAAAAATATTATTAGCTAAGTGTAAGGAAGAGGCTACACATGTGGAAGGGGAGAGTGATCCCTTCAGTGAACAATTGGAAAATATTTTATTGTGCTAACTTTTATTTGTGCATGTTGCAGGTTAGATAACAAACCATTTTCAAGCAAAGGATGTGTTCTTTGCTATTTCTTTGCAAAGAGTTAAAATGTTCAACTAAGCATCAAAGGTGTCTTCTCCAAAAGCCTAAATTTTTAACTTCCAAGCAAGGAGGCTATTTTTGCACCTCAGGGACAAGAAGTTAGTTACATGTGAGAGATCAAGAGGCATCCAAATTTGGCAAGCAGTAAGGCATTGAATAGGGGTGGATTTACAGGTGTTCTAATGAAGAAAATTTTATGGTTTTCAATGCATGCTTCCAGCAAGAGTGCAGATGCAAATGATGGCAATTTTGTGAGAAAAGGAAGCTATGAAGATGACAGATAACTACAAGGTGTTTCTCAGATATTCAAGTATCATTTTTAGTTGTTTTTTGTAGATTGTGGACCCAATTTTGGAGAAGATGATGAAAATTCAAATTTGAAGTTTGAGAATAACAATGACATGTGTCAATTCTTGATGCATTCTAGGGTTTAAATTGGGTCTCTCCTCTTGTCTATATATAAGATTTTCTTCTCATTATAAAAGGTTCCACTCCTGATATTTTGTTGTGCCAAACATTGTCTTGTAAAAACCTTTGTCCAATGTTCTTAGTTAATTCTAGCTAGTTGAAAGCTTGTTTTTTGTTGTTAAATCTTATGCTTTGCAATGTATTTCTTATTCTTATGGTGTTTGTTGCTAGTCTCCATTTTTAAATGTAAGCTTCTTTGAGTGAAATAATTAAGATTATTATCAATCTTCAAAAACATTTGTTGTCTTGAGTTATATTGTGTGATTGTCTTCCATTCAAAGAATGAAGTAAATGCTTCTCATGAGTATGATGAGATTATTGTTTTTTAATATGGATTAATAAGTATGATCAGATGTGACTTCTTAAGAATTACTATATTATTACAAGTTAGTAGCATTCAAAGGTCTTCAAAACATTTTTATGATATAACAACTTATACAATATTTTATGTGACTCTATTGCCCTCTCTTTGACACTAGTCATTGTTTTTCAAATGTTGGTTCTATTGGTTCCAAATCATATTCAAATTTATTTCCTTTCTGCATTAGGATTAGGAGTAGTGTATAAATCCCCCTTCCCTCAATGAAGTTCATAAATGCATAGAAACTAAGGTTAAATCCATAACCAGGAGTTAATCCATCTTTCCTTGGTATATTTTCATTGAGATAATTCATTGTAGCATGTAATGTCAAGAGTAGTTGAAGATGAAAGTTATTAGGACATTGCATATGTTCACCCACCTCGGTCTTGCATAGCCAAAAGTGTAGGAGATCTCAGTCATTGTGATTAAGTCTTGTTTGTTGGCCAAATTCTTTTCTAGGTTTGATCATGAGTTAGTGGCAATTCCTCTAGGACTTGGACTTGTTGATTTGGGAACAAACACACCCCTTGAAGGTTAGATATTTGTTGATGTACACTTCCCTAGCAGCCCATTCCTCTGGTAAAGACAACCTACTCATGCCTTGATCACTAACCTATAATGGGGGGTCATTAGGAATGGTAAATTCATCTCTAACTAACCTCACATCAAATGTATCTTGACATTTTTCCCTAATTGTGGGTACCCCAGTAAATTGTACTATTGATTGTTCTATGGCTACCAATTTAATGCCTTGTACCATATCTTCTCCCTCCTAGAATGTAGAAGAAAATACATATGCTATATCATTATTAAAACTCTAAAGATTAAGGAAATAATTCAGCCATCCACTACTTTGGAATATTGGTCTACATAAACCGTCCTCAAGATTAACTCTATGATCTATAGGCTCATATATAATGGGTGTTCCTCCCATTTCTACAACTTTTGAGCTCAATCTTCACACAAATCAGCTTCATTAACCAATTGTATCTATTTCCTTCAAAATTTTCTTTTTCTCTGATCAAGAAATATTAGGTTTACGGATTCCTTTGTCAGTACCCATAACCCTCACATTTTTTGAAGCTAATTATAGTGCTGATATTGCTACAAATAACATGGTGGCTAGAAGATACTTTGAAAGGAAAGAAAAGATAGAAATAGACCATAATTTACACAAAATATTTTATACAACTCTAAGACAAAGGAGGTTATGTTCATGCAATAAATTTTTAAAAAATAACTTTGAATTTGTCCTTATAAGACCTTTTTTCACATAAAAAAAACTCCCCCAAACCTAAAAAGACATGTGAGTCCACACATGGAGAGGAATAGACTATGTAAGTGATGCTTAATAACTTTATAAGAAACATATATTAATAATTGAAAATGAGTTTAAAGAATGCAAATAAAAGTAATAATTTCAAAGAGTTATGTACATGTACCTGAAGTGTGGAAAAGTACTAAAGAATAATTGCCAATTATACTTGTGATGTCCCAAATTTGTGTGTAACAAAAATTGATCAAAAGATATTGAGAAATATGAGTATGGATGTATAGTGAAAGATAGAAGATTAGGTGGATGACGTCAACAAGAAAAAGGAAGAAATGGTTTCCATGTGGACATGGAAACTTTATTACGAAAAAGAAAAGTTTAAACTATTCTTCACATGGTGAACTAAGAAGTTTGCCAAATGATGTTGTAGGAAGGTTCAAATTTGACTACTCTAAAAACTATTGTAGGAGCTCTTCTTTAGTGCTTGGCTTGTGATAAAGGCGAAGTCTATGACCATTCACCAATAATTTAAATTGAGCTAGATCTGTAGTGGTTAGGCATACAACACTATTGTCAAATACTTTTGCAACCTCATATGGCCCTAACAACCTTGTTTGTAGTTTACCCTAGTTCTCTCGATATTTGGAATCATATAGTAGTGCCCAATCACTAGGAGTAAATTTCTTTCCTTTGATATACTTATCATACCATTTTACCCATTGTTGTTGAACCACTTTTGTGTGATGAGGAGCTTGTTTTTTGTATTCATCAAGGGCATAAAGCTGCATGATGCACTTCTATTGAGATTTTGTAATGACTATATCTAGGTCAAGGGTTGTTCACAAAGCCTTATGTTCAAACTCCATTGGAATGACTATTGTTTTACCATAAAGAAGCTCAAACGGTGTAAAACCAATTGTTATCATCCAAGTTATTTTGTAGGCCTAGACCTCTTTAGGTAGTTGAGATGTTCAATCCTTCTTATGAAGAACCATATTTTTTTGTAAGAATTGCTTCAATTTCTCTATTTGTCACCACTACATGGTCATTGTCTTGTGGGTGATATGGGGTATACTTCTTATGTCTAATTTTGTACTCATTCACTAGGGTTGAAATCAACTTTGATGTGAATTGAGGTCCCTGATTAGTGACCAACTCACAAGGAATTTAATACCAAGTAAAAATTTATTAATAGAGGAATTTTGCAACCTTATTATCACTAGAATGCTTCATAGCCTTAACATCTACCCACTTTGTAACATATTATAGACATGGATATAAGATTTACCATTGTAAGGTGGATATATAGGACCAATAAAGTCCATTCCCCATTTGTCAAATGGAGTAACAACCACCTGTGACTTTATCTCATCAAACCTAGTTGTCCTCCCCATTCTCTGACATCTGTCACACTTCTTTAAATACTTTATGGCATCATTGTGAAGCGTGGGCCAATAATAACTAGTGTTCAATATCTTCATTGAAGTTTGTTTGGTTGCAAAGTGTCATCCACATGGCTAATCATGGTAGGCATCAACAATGTCATATGTTTCATCTTCTCTAACACAGCTCCTAATGACATGATCTAGTCTAGTGTAATATAAGCCTCCTGCAATCCATGAGAATGAAAATATCTTTTTAACCAATAACCTTTTCTCCTCAAGTGAAAAGTGTGGAGGGATTATGCTTGAAACTAAATAGTTAGCTATATCTACATACTATGGTGTATGAGCATTGATTGCAAAAAGGTGCTCATCCAAAAAGGAGTCATCAATAATAGGTTTATTATTTTGTTTTGTAAGTCTTGAAAGAATATCCACCACTACATTTTCTTTTCCTGGCTTATCCACTATGGTAAGATAAAATTTATATAAAAGTAACAACCTCCTAGATTGTCTACCTACAACTAGAGGTTTGTTCATGAGATACTTGATATGTGCATGATCAGTATGGACATACACTAGATGGCCAATGATATAATGTCTAAATTTATTTAAGGAATACACCACATCTAACATTTCTTTCTTTGTTACAATATAATTCAGCTCTACCCCCCATAGGTTTTTACTGATAAAATATATAGCATGTTAAATTATCCCTCCTTTTGGCCTAACATAGATCTGATAGCATAGTATGACACATCTATATGAATATGGAATGGAATTTCCTAGTTAGGTCCCCTGAGAACAGGGGCTTTTGTTAAAGCTTCCTTAAGTGCTGAAAATGCCTTGTCGCAAGAATTAGTCTAGTTAAACTCAACATCTTTAGTCAAAAGATCCATATAAATGTCCAATTATCTTGCTAAAGTCCTAAATGAACCTCCTATAATAACTTGCATTTCCTAGGAAGCTCCTAACACCTTTTTGTTTTGTAGGAATTGGAAGATCTATTATGACTTCTATCTTAGTAGGGTCTACCTTGATGCACATCTTAGAAATATGATGGCCCAAAACTATACCTTATATCATCATCATAAAGCACTTCTCACTGCTCAAAGATAGATAACGTTCCTCACACCTTTTTTAAAAACATTCCAAATTTGATAAGACTTCATCAAATGCATTTCCATATGTGGTTAAATCATCCATATAAATATCCATACTATTATGAGAGTTATCAAAGAAGATGCTATTGTCTGCCCTCTAAAATATGGCAGGTGCATTACACAATCAAAAATGAAGAATTGAATAAGCATAAGTACCCCAAGGGAAAGTGAAGGTGGTTTTCTCCTTGTCCTTGGGTAAAATCCTAATTTAATTATATCCACTAAACCCACCAAGAAAGGAAAAGTATTGCTTCCTTGCTAAGTTATCCAATACATTATTAATGGAACCTAGAGATAAATGGTCCTTCTTAGTGGTTGAATTCAACTCCGTATAAACAACACAAACTCTCCACTTACATCCTTTCTTTGTAACTATGTCCAAAGGAGATACCCATTGACTACCAAAGATAGGATAAATAAATCATGCATCTAATAATTTCTACAACTCTTGTTTAACAATTTCTCTTACTACAGGGTTCACCCTCCTCTTAGGCTACCTTATTGGTTTTCTATCTTCCTTTATGTAAATTCTATGTGTAAAAAGTATAGGTTTTGATCCCTTCATATCATGATAATCCCAAGAAAATGCATGTTTGTGTGTTTTTAAGAGGATTTCCAAGGATTCCTGTTGGGGCTTAGTCAATTTACTGTTGATGTTTAGGAATCTTCCTTGAGAGACTTCTAGTTGTTTAGTCAATTATATTATAGAAGTTGGACTAATACATGGAGTCTTGACTTCTTGGGGTAACAAAGTATGTAACAGATGTGATTCTCTCAAGAATGCATGTTCAAAGGAAGGTGGCAACAATGTTTGCAAAGGATATGAAGAACATGCAAGATAATTCTTTGTTTCATTATCCAATTCATAATTATTCTAGATGATTTGGGATTAAACTCCATCATCATCTTGTAACTTCAAAATAGAGCTTCTACCAATCATCATAAGTGTTTTAAAAGAATTTACTTCATCACCTAAATCAATCCAAACATGGGGTTCATTTTCTTCATGAGGTTTTGTTGGTGGATAAATAATTAATTTTAGTTGTAGCACCATTTGAGATGGGCATATCTCTAGACTAGCATCCTATATAAGCATTTACATTAGCTCACCAAGGTCTTCCTAATATAACAAGATACCCCCCCAAAATAGCCTTAGGTGATAAAATCATTAAATCTGTAGGATATTCCAAAGAATATAAAGTGACAACTATTAGCTAGTTGCATCACAATAGGTTTAGACCTTAGATTGGTGATACTTAGACTTTGCATGAGATCCTTGGTCATGAAATTTATAGTAGCCTCCAAATCTATAAGAGCATTTTTATTAAAATTTGCATTGATTGTTATTCTACCATAAGACTGTCAGGGTCAGAATACTTAAGGACTACTACTATTCCCAACATGATATCTACTAATTGACCCATTATATGAATAGTCTGTGGGTCTTTCCTTTCCTACTTGGCTTCTTGAGGCACATCTCCCTTATCACTTTTCTATAAATGGGTACATCCTTGATTTATTGGAATAAGGTTATCTAAACAGAAACATGTTTAAGGTTATCTAGAAAATCAAAGGTTGGCACAGTCTTAGGTTCTTTTACTGCTAACCTTTGAGGAAATGGAGGTTTGTGATCAACAGTTTGTGTTTTCTCAAATTGTCCTATTGGAATAGACATTGATTTGGAAATGAACATATCCTAATTTCTCTTCTTCCTCTAAAGAAAGATCAATGATAATAGATGAATTAGGAACTCCCAAGGTTTTTCCCTAAACATAATTGCATGTTACTAACATTCACATCATAAGCAAGATATTGGATAGGATTAATAGAAAATGCCTGCTACTATCTTTTACTATTATGATTTGGTGCAGGTCATGATGTTAACCAAGTGGGTCTAGGTACACTTGCATTAGGATTCTCTTGTGGCATAAGGGCTTGTTGAGTAGGAGGAGTAGCTGGTTGCAGGTAACCAACAAGTTGATCTGGCCATTGTTTCCCTCACCTCCATTGAGGTGATCACTGCCAATTTCCTTGAGGTGGCTACCAATTACCTTGAGGAGGTTGTGCATTGATATTTTGGTAATTTGGCCATGAGTGTTGCTAGTTCATCCAAGAATTTTGTCCTTAATTTTCCCAACTAGCAGGATTTGAGGATGTTAGGTATTATTATTGGGATAGGGTTTGCATAAGAAAAATCAAAAGAAAGAGGATCTTGAGGCATACCCTGTCTTGGTTCCCATGGTCTCCTTTGTGAAAAAAAGAAGACTTGTCCTTACTCATCCTCCATAGGGAAAAATTATAGCTTCTCATGGCTTCTATCTATGCTTGAAATCTTCTTACATCTATAATCCTTATTTTTCTACCCACAATGAGGGACATATTATGTCAACATAGACTCTTCCTCGGCATGCTTCTTATTAGCTTGAAGTGTATCCAACTAGGTTGCCAAATTATTGATAATGTCTTCTTCAAATTCCTTCATCAAATGAGTTATCTCCATTTTGGAAACTCCTAAATTTTCTTTTGCTATTGTAGCCCCATGCCTATTATGTTTTTTATTCTTAGAGGAAACCCTAGAGTATTTCTAACAAACCCTCCTAATTTATTCCATTCATATTGAGTGATATCTCCTCCGATAAGGTCGAGTGCATCTATGCATTCATCATTCATCCCTTTAAGAAAAATCAATTTTAGGGATCCTTCATTCAATGTGGTGTGCTTAGGCTTTTTGACACTGAACAAAGACCTCTCAATATAGGCTTCCAAACTCTCATCCTCCTTTTGTGTCATTCTAAAGATATCATCATGATGTTGATCAATTCCTCTATAATAGTCCTTGTATTTTTCAAGGAATCTCTCTTTCATGTCATCCCAAGTATCTATTGAGTCCCTTCCTAACATCATAAAGCACTTAAGAGTAGATTTTGTTAGTGTAGCAGGGAATAGTTTAAGTCTATGAGCATCAGTGGTGTAGCCATAACTCCTATAGAAGATATCAAATTTGAATAATAAGGTGTCTTGGTCTTTTGTGACAAAGTCATAGAATTTGGGAAGAAAGGAGGTTGGGATATTCTTAAGGTTAGCATTGTATTGCTGGTCAGAAATAGGGAATTCAAAAGTAGGGTTAATAAGTGGTGCATTAGCCCCACTGTCTCCACCACCAAGAGTTGCCATTGCACCTTCATAAACAACCGAGGGTTGCATATTTTCTTGAAGAGGTTCAAACAAAAGATTAAGGTCTCCATCTAAAATTTTAAATGCAGGATTATCAAGGTTGCGCAAGTCCTCAAAGATTTCAGCAAAAGGATTTATTTCTTGGGGCTTCATAAAGATTAATCCTATGTTTAGTTGATTCACCTTCAATATTGGGTTGATCGGGAAGGAATCTACTAAGGCCATCCCTTCTTCTTCTCCTATGCATGCAAATTTTTTCTCAGTTGTCAATATGCCTACACAAATTGATGTGTGATTCATTTTTTTCTCATTCCTAAATGATCCAAAGATGAATATACTTTCTAAAACAATAGACTATAAATCTTAAATCCTATAACCACAATAAGCTCATAGTTTGACACCATCCTCGACAATGGTGCCAAAAATGTTGGTTCCTAATAATGCCTTAATAACACAAACACATATTATTGACTCAGTGGACCAATTTTGTATATCACATAGCTACTAATTCACTAATAGAGACACATTTATTTGTCAACCCAAGAATGTACAACTTGAAATGGGTCATCACTATGTGTGCATCAAGAAGTTTATGAGTTATGTTAAGTTAACTTTGAAGAAACTAATATGAAACTAACAAAAGATATAAAATATCATGTTACCTTAATGATATGATCCTACCTTACTGCATATATAACCTATATCTATATATAGAAATGAATTGACTAATAAAAAATATAATGCTTTGTTGTACTTGGCTATAGGAATAGACACAAAATGGAATTTCCACAGCTGTAGAGATGGAACACTCCCCAAGTGGGCCTCCATGGCTGAGATCCTAGGAACTAACTAAACTTAAAAAGACTACAATAGCATCATTTATTAGTAGCAGTCAAGAAGGAAGATTGAGAGCGGGTGGGTGAATTAGTCTTCATCATAATAGCAAACAAAACACAAATCTAATAAGTTGTAGTAATAAGACAGATAAGCAAATTAATAGCACAACACCAAGATTTTGACATGGAAAACTTGGTTAAGGGAAAAACCATGGTGGGAACCTACCCACAGTAAGATGATACTTTGTAGTAGTATGTAAAAATATTACAATGGGGAATGCACATGCATTTAGGCACATTGCCTAGAGCTCACTGCTCAAATAATATTTGCCCAAAAGGTTGCTACCCTTAGGGAAGTCTCACTAACTTACAATAAGATTCAGACTACAATCTGAAAGAAATGAACTGAAAGAATAGCATCTCCAAATGCCTAATTACAATTCCAATCAAGCACAGATGTCTGCCTTGCAACACCTATCTCACCACAAACTCAACACCGAAGGATAAATGACTTGTTCACACATAAACCTTTCTCTAATAATGTAGACACAACATTGACACCCAAATTACATGAATATATCACCTATATATACAATTCATCAACCTAGACAACAAGGTCGACTAAACCCTCAATGCTCAATTACAAAATTACATCACACGATACAAAGATACAAAGATCGACCAGCCCAGTCTACATCAGTATAGGCACAAAGCATGAAATCATCATTCTTAGGATGCCATAATCCATAGTCTATAGTTCCCTTCAAGTATCTGAATATCCTCTTCACAGCAGTGACATGACTCTCTTTTGGATCAGCTTGATATCTAACAGCCATGCACACAGCAAGCATAATATCTGACCTAGTTTGAGTAAGATACAACAATCCATGAACCATATATCTATACAAATTCTAATTAGCTTTAGGATATTCATCATTCTTGGACAATTTACAACCAGTCACCATGGGAGTTCCAACCAGTTTGGAATTATCTAATCCAAACTTCTTCAACAATTTCTTCACATACTTAGTTTGATATATAAATATACCTTTTCCAGTCTATGCAATCTACAAACCTAAGAAAATTTCATCTCACAAATCATAGACATCTCAAAATCTTTTTGCATATTACCGGAAAACTTCACGCTCAAGTTATCATCGCAACGATAGATTATATCAACAACAAAGACTTCAACAATCAAGATTTTATCATTTCTATCTTAAAGTATAGATCACTGTCAGCAACACCTTTACTAAATAACAATTTCAACAAGTACTTATCTAGTCTAGCATACAAAGCTCTAAGGGCTTGTTTCAATCCATAAAGATATTTCTTCAACTTACTTACCATGTCTCCATTATCCGACAATGAAAATCCATCAGGTTGTTCAATGTATACTTCTTCCTCAAGATCACCATTTCAAAAGGCAGATTTCACATCCATCTGACATACCTTGAAATCTTTATAAGAAGCATAAGAAAGCAACAGTCTAATAGCTTCAAGTTTGGAAACCGGAGAAAAAGTCTCCTCACAATCAATCCCTTTTTGGTGTGAATATCCTTTGTATACCAGTCTTTCTTTATTTTTGACAACTTTACTAGCTTCATTCAATTTATTTCTGAATATCCATTTAGTACCAATAACATTCTTATCCTTAGGTCGAGGCACAAGTTTCAAAGTGTTATTCTTTTCAATTTTATCTAGTTCTTCTTCCATAGCTCTTATCCAACTCTCATCTTTAAAGGCTTCAGCAACATCTTTAGGTTCAACTTTGGAAACCAAACATACTTCTTCAGCAGCTAACCTTCTTCTAGTCATCACACCTTTATTCTTATCATTTCAGAATGATTCAATCTTACATACCTCAAATTCTTCTGATTGTTCTAATTTTTCAGGTTCCTATACTACTTCACCAGCAATATCCGGATTCACAATCTCTACTAGATCATTCTACTTAGGATCTTCAATATGAATAAGCATTAAATAATATGTTGACCATCATCATAACCATATGTTCTGATCTCTTTCCCAAGGTTCTCATGCACCTTCACATTTTCACTCTCTACTATCTTTCTCAGTCTCTTATTGTAGCACTGGTAGGCCTTTCTCTTTGTTGAATATCCCAAGAAAATACCTGTAGACACTCAAAATTGTCATGTCTAATTAAATAAATATTTTATTTATTTAATTATCTAAGCCTAATTCTTCTATTAATTAAATAAATTTTTATTTATTTAATTAATTCATTTATCCTCTTCTAGCCTTATTTCTCATTTAAATAAATACATTTATTTATTTAAATTATCCCTTTCCTAAATTAAATAAATATTTTATTTATTTAATTATCCTACTTCTTCTATTAATTAAATAAATCTTTATTTATTTAATTAATTCATTATCTTTTTCTACACATGACACATGTCATTCATCTCTTAATTCATACACTACCTACCTCTTTCATTATTTTGGTATTTCTTTTACCTACCTCTAATCCTAGCCGACCTCTCTTTTTACACCTCTCAATCTTAACCCTCCATTTCCTATTGTGTCTTCTATTTGAGGAGATGCTTTCTTCATTGTCAAACCCTAATGACTGATTTTGGAGTACTTGGCTACACTACGATCCTACTTGCAACCACATTCCGTTCTTTGTTGAGCTCTTGTGCATACAAAAATCTAAGAGCAAATATATCAAGCAAGATCAATGGAGATAGGAAGAATGGAGATCAAAACCCTATTGGACATGTGATGGTATAATCTTTGTGATTTTGAGTTATTTGCATTGTCTTAGGTAATCTTCATATGTTATGGTGGATCTTTGTTCATTGTTAGGCTAGGATTTAGTGGTTGGATTCATTTTAGCCTTTCAATATTGTTGTTATTTGTTATCCATTTTCACCATACACATTTTGGCACACCCGGTGGGACTCTTGTCCCTTTGCATTTAACATTTTTGTGCAGATTTTGCATTTTTCAAGTTGCAGATCAGACAATTTTCGACGACATTTTAGGTTTTTCCACATCTGCGAGTGTTCGGATCGCGTTTTTGTGTTTCAGAAGCATCTGCAATATCGTGAATCGCGCTTGTGTTTTTGCCAGATTTTATTTTTGTAGGTTTCTGGAACCGCGTCTGTGAATTAAAACCGCGTCTGTGCTTGATATTATCGCGTCTGTGTTTGGGAAAAGTGTATGAGTTATCTGAGCGCGTCTGTGCATCACAGAACTGCGTCTGTGTAATACAGACGCATCTGTGTCTGGTATAGCAGCGTCTGTGCTTTCTGTTTTGCAATTTTTAATTTTTCTTTGATTCGGGTTTTCGGATTTCATACTTAGAGTTTCAGATTTGGTTTATTTTCAGCTAACCCTTGCAGATCTAGCTAACCTGGTTTGTGCAGCTTGCTTTGGAGGCAAAAACATTTTTGTTGAAGGCCCCTTTTCACAAAGTCTTTTTGGGTTTTCTAAAATTTACCTAACTTGTGTGCTTGCAGGAAGGGGTTATCATTTGAAACAACCCAAACTACTAACAATTTTGTTGCAGGGCCTTAGCTAGGGTTTTGTAATTTTGTTGTGTGCCTTGTTTTCATAGCTTAGCAAACACTTCCATTGGTGCACTAAAATTGAATCATTATCTTTTGTGTCTTGAGCAATAGGCTCTTTTTTGTTTAATCTTTAGAGGGCCTATCTTCCCGTGTGGTCATTAGGACTACTAGTGAGAAGAGAATGACCCAAGTGGTAGCGAGGAAAACCCACCTCTTCCGAACCACTATAATCAAATGTATTCATGGTGAAAACTATGAATAACGTGTGCTGATTAGTTCATACCGACACTATGTCTCCCCATAAACCCATTTGATCAAATTTATTTGATCATTTGTAGGGCATAACCCCTACCGGCTGGGAGCCTTCTATATTTACAGAGCTGAAAGTGCCACATGTATGGCCACACGAGCGGATGCCCTTACTAGCACCTTTTTGTTTTAGAAGCCCAAATCCTTCTAGTTGTTGAGGCAGGAGGTCGGACCTCTGGTAGCGGCCCACACACATACGGTTCTTAGTAGAGATACAAAGTTCGCCATGGGGAGTTTTCATGGGGACTGATGCTTGGCTGACCCGAGAAGTGAGTGCTGAGGGTGGAGCCAGTGAGGTCAAGCATCTAAGTATCTGCTCTGAATAGCGTAGCCTCAGGGGTAAAACCCTATGTGGGATCAACAACTATTGTCTTGGCCAGCCCTAAGATTTGTACTTGTCTTATGCTAAACACTCAAACATTCAAGACAAAACAACAAAACATTGTGTCTTTTGTGTCTTCAAGTGTATGCAAAACTTTTTACATCAAACAACACACTTTTGGAGTCTAAACAGTTTGCAAACATTGAGTCATCAACATTGTGTCCTCTTGTCATGAAAAACAGTCAAACAGTCAGATTTGGTCACAACAAAATAACTTCACAGATCGAAAAAATTGCACTAAGTTTACAGAAACGCGTCTGTGTCAGTTTTAACCGCGTTTGTGTCATATATGCACGTCTGTGAAGGGCAGATTAGCGTCTATGTTTTTTTTCGCGTCTACGTCAAACAGAGAAGCGTCTGTGTCTGGGAATCGCGTCTGTGAAGTATACAGAGACGTCTGTGTCAGGAATTGAAAACTTTAACAGTCAAGCAAACAAAAGAAATCAGTTTTGGCATACTTGAGCTTCCTAGGTTGTCTCTTCAGGTTTCATCTAGCATTCAGCCTGTTCTAAGGTTTCATACAGTCCATCATTGCTTCACATCTCATTTTACATTCATACTTGTCAAAACTTGAGTCAAAAAGGTCACTTGCTTGTCCTCACTATACTCTTTTAACACACTACATACAACTATACTTTGCTAAGTGTTCCCTCATCAAGGTTTCTTACCTTTGGGTCTCATTTGGTCTTACTTAGAGTCAAGGTCAGCTTACCTCATCAAGAGAAACGATCCTCTCTTTGGAAGTCACACCTACTCTACTACTTACATACTTGGTCTTACACTTTGGACATTGCAAGTACACCTCAAGATTCATTTACACTCCATACAATTCTTGGTCTTCCATACTCTTGTCATTTTTCATCTAGTCTCTCACATCTTGGTCAAACACCTAGTTCATGGTTGAAACCCGCCTTCAAAAATCTAGGAGAATAGCTAAAGAAGCTCAAGAATCTACAAACATGAGTTCTTATGAGTATGACAATGATTTATTCTACAATCCTGAGCACACTACATTACTAGACATGAATGTTTATAGAAACAATCCAAATGTGGAAAACACAAACGCTATAAACAACAATGCTACACACAATGACAATGTGGACAACTCTTCAATACTATCAGCAGACATAGAAGAATCCATAATGAATCCTTATTTCAATAGATTGGTTGAAGAGATAATGAGGAGAGATCGGCAATACTTTTTACATATGATGGCACAAAGTGGAGCTAAAATACCGCATGATTTTGACTTATCTCAACTTATGGAAAGTCGACCCTCACAACAAACTCAACCCAACATGGATCAAAGGAGACCAAATAGTGGAGGAAATAGAGGACCGAATGTGATGCCTGAGTCACCATCAATTTTGCTTCAAAAACTAGCAATCCCACATACACAAGCTCAAACATATGATACTTACACTCAAAGACCATCATGGAGGCCTTATGTGGATAGATATGCTCAATCACATGCTCAAGGTATGGATCAATCAAGACAAGTAGATACTCAAGGACATCCTCAAAATTTTGACACAAGGAGACCTCATGTCAAAATTGGGGGCAACACAATGGAAAATGAAAGGCCTATTGAATATGGTATATATGCACAAAATAGATATGGGGTTCCTCAACAAGAAGTTATGCCAAGTGCTCCATATATGTCGCAACAATATAGACCTCCATATGGACATGTCTACGATCAGTATCATCCATACATGCAACAAGCTGCTCCTCAAATGGGTGTTTCAAACATGGGGTATGCTACAAGAAATCAATCTCCTCCCAAAAATAATTTGGAGCAACAAATTAGAGATCTACAAAAGAAAGTGGAGGACATGAGTACATCAAAACCAACATACACTATGAGAGATATATGTCCTTATCCCTTCGATAAGAGCATTCCAATGCCTCCATTTCCTACACACTTTGTGATGCCAAAATTTGATAAGTATAGAGGGAGAGGAGACCCCAAGGCACACATAAGACAATTCTTCACAGCTTGCATTGAGGTAGCGGCAAAAGAAACATACTTGATGAGGTTGTTTCCACAGAGCTTAGGTGATCAAGCTATGGAATGGTTTTCTCAATTACCTCCTGGTATTAAGTCATGGGGCGACTTAGCAGAGGCATTCATTCAGCATTTCTCTTACAACATAGAAACAGATGTCTCAGTTACTACCTTGTGCAATACAAAACAAAAGGAAGGAGAATCTTTCGCAACATTTTTACAGAGATGGAGAAATCTAGCTAGCAGATGCTCTTGCGAAATCCTGCAGAAACAGATGGTAGAAATGTTCACACAAAACGTTAACAAGGCTATTGGCTATGATCTCAAAAAAGCTTGTTGGTCTACATTCAAGGATGTTATTGAAAAGGGCCTAGCAACAGAAAAGGTCTTAATTGAACAAGGAGTTATTAAGCTATTCAAAGAAAACAAAGAGGACTTTAAAGGAAAGGACAAACCAAAATTTTGGAACAAGAACAAGAACATAGTTAATGATGGTGTTGTTGATGCCAACACAGTGAGACCCAAGTTCGTCTTTTCTGGATCAAGTTCTACCAACAATCAAGTGAACAATCAAACAACTTCTAAACCACGAAGGAAGTACACTCCATTGGGAGAACCACTTGAATCAGTATTCAAAAAGCTTGTGGCAAACAAAGTGATCACAGTTCCAGACTTTCCTCCATATGAACCAAAGGTCAAACCAAATTGGTGGAATGATGATGAGTTTTGTAAGTTTCATAAGAGCAAGGGTCATAAGACAAGTAATTGCCATCGATTGAAAAACATTGTGCAAGATCTCATTGATAGAGGTGATATTGAGATTGAGGGACATTCATCTAATCAAGAACATGAGGTGTTTAACGAACCATTCCCAAAACATGACAAAGGAAAAGGCAAAGTCACAGATGATCAAGCCAATTACACTAGAGCACCTTACAATTATGATTCTACTATCAATCACATCTCAATGGACAATCATATCTCTACTATTACTATCAAAAACAAAAATCCTGAGAATCCTCCTCAGCAACCTAAGATTGTCCTAAAGGGTGTTGGATCTTCGTCCGAATCTACCTCTGAATGTCATGTTACAACTCGTCGAGGTAAAATCACGTTGCCAGGTGCCTCCACTAAGAATACCAATCCTTCATCAATCAAGCCTGAGTACGACCTTGTAGAACAGTTAGGGAAGACACCCGCGCTCATCTCTATTCTTGAGCTCTTACGCATATCCCCTGCTCATAAAGCCATCCTTGACAAAATCTTGAGAGACACTGTCGTCCCTACTGATCTGAACGTGGACCAGTTTCAAGCCATGGTGGGATACCTATCCATTCCACACTCCCTCACATTCACAGAAGCCGATGATGCCTCCATAAGTCAGCCACATAATGCACCTTTACACGTTGAAGCTTTCATACACAAACATCGAATAAAGCAAGTCCTGATAGATGGAGGAGCACGTCTAAATATTTGTACATTGAGCACCATAAAACAATTGGGATATTCTGACAAGGCTGTGAATTCTACAATCCAAATCACCATCAAGGCCTATGATGATGAAGAGTGCTCGTCCAAGGGCACGGTCACCTTACCGCTAAGAATAGGGCCAATCACAAAGGATGTGGTTTGTCAAGTCCTAGATCTAGATCTCACATATAACATATTGCTAAGACATCCTTGGATTCATGAAATGAGGGCAGTCCCCTCAACATATCATCAATGCATTAAGTTTCCTCATAATGGAGTTGAGGTAACAGTCAACGGTGATCCAAATCCATTCATATATTGCAATAACTTGAGATCACATACTGAGACTATAATTCCCAGTAACCGTGAGGCTACTCCTTCTTCGGCATACATTGACCCTGAGTCATTAAAACCCTCGACATCCAAACAAGGTGAACTTATAGGCAAGTTTCAAGACAAAGGCATGGGAGAATACACTTTGAATCAGACAATGTATTTACGACAAGTCATGAGCTCTCCAAAAGAATATGGGAGGCCACATCCTAACAAGCAAATCTCCATCATGATACTCAAATGGGATCCTACTACCTTTCAAAGATGGGGTGAACTAGAAGAAGAAAATTTATATAAAATGCTCTATAAAGACATTGAAGAGGACACACATGATCAGATTATTATACCCTGTGAGAACTATGGCAAAGGCTTCAAAATTCTACAAAGATTTGGGTATGATGGAAAAAGCCCTCTTGGGTTACGCAAAGAAGGTGTCATGGAGCCCTTACAACCTGAGTTAACTACAAGAAGGGAATGCTCAAAGGGACTTGGTTTTCTGAATTCCAAGATTCACAATAAAAGAACAGAGAGGACCTCACGAATCAAAGTTGCCGAAATTCAACAAGAGAACTACTATTCCACAGATTCCAATGAATGGGAATGGGGTTCAGACAAATCCTCCAGTGACTATGAGCTCACTGAGACATTCAGAGAGCCAGATGAACCTACAGAGGAGGAGAAATTTTACAAAAAGTTCAGAGTTGGTCAAGAACCAACCCATAAGGGTCCCGCACAGTCTTTGTTTCAAGGTCCTAGGTTGAAATCACATAGGATGAGGACACCTGTCCCAGAAGGCTCTACTAGTGATGACAATTTGGATTCACTCACGATCGAAACTAATGAGGAGAGTGCCATCGATGACCTCGACGATTGCCTTGACATACCTGAATATAACCACATCTTCACTATTAGCTCTGCAAACTCTGAAAACACTAAAGAACTTCCCCTTGTTCACCCCCAACTCATTGACTGGGATCATGAAGAACCAGCACAATTTGATACATTTCAAAATGACGAAGCTATTATCGACTATCTTGGCATACGAGATGATCTTCCCCCTGGAGACCACAAAGCAGGATACAGCATAGAACTCAACAACATGGCATACTTTGGTGAGGGTGTCGGGCCTTCTAGTCATAAAAATGTGAAAATAAAAACAAAACAAGGGTCTTATGGTGAAAACCACACTGTGGCGATATCTGACTCCAAAAAAGTAAAAAGAAAGGACGTATCTGAAGGCGAAAACCTCTCTGAGGCACCCGAAGATGGAAGGCTCGACATTCTCCCAGCATCATATGAGGAAAAATCATCCATGTTGGTAGAGGAGGCTATAAAGACAAACATTGGTACAGAAGAGGTTCCACACAACATATTTTTGGCTCAATCATTGACAGAGGCCGAGCGGGCAAAATTCATAAGCTTCTTTAAGGAACGACAAATCAACTTCGCATGGTCATACGCTGATATGCCTGGATTAGATCTGGATTTGGTAATGCATCATTTGACAGTCAAACCGGGGGCAAAACCAGTAAAACAAAAATTAAGGAAAATGCACCCACAAGTGGCATTACTAGTCAAGGCAAAGCTGGAGAAATTACTGGACGTCGGATTCATATGCCCAATTGATTATCCTGAATGGATTTCCAATTTAGTACCTGTCAGCAAACCAGATCGCAGCATCCGAATATGTACAGATTTCAGAGATATCAACAAAGCTTGTCCAAAGGACGATTTCCCATTACCAAACATTGACTTGATCGTCAATCTCACAGCAAGTCATGAAATGTTATCTTTAATGGACGGATTTTCTGGATATAATCAAATCTGGATTGCACCTGAAGATCAACATAAAACATCATTTACTTGTCCATGGGGAACCTTCTGTTGGAATGTCATGCCCTTTGGGCTGAAAAATGCAGGCACTACTTATCAAAGAGTGATGACTACTATCTTTCATGATCTCATGCACATAACCGTGGAAGATTATGTTGACGATCTTTTGGGAAAATCAATAGACAGAGATACACACTTGGGCATACTTTCAGTTGTCTTTGATCGGCTGGAAAAATACAAGGTAAGACTAAATCCAAAGAAATGTGTCTTTGGAGTAACCTCCGGGAAGCTCCTAGGATTCATTGTGTCTAAAAGAGGAATAGAAGCCGATCCAGCAAAGGTCAAGGCTATCTTGGACATGCCGCCACCCAAGAATATCAGTCAACTTCAGTCCTTACAAGGGAGACTCCAGTCCATACGAAGATTCATAGCACAACTTGCAGATAAGTGTAATCCTTTCCAGCACCTGCTACACAAAAACATCAAGTTCAAATGGGATGAGAACTGTCAACAGGCTTTTCAGGCGCTCAAAGACTATCTTTTGAACCCACCAGTTTTGATGCCACCAATTCCAGCTCAACCGTTGCTACTTTACATATCAGCTACTCCAATAGCACTGGGGGCACTCCTAGCACAACAAGTTGATGACGGCAAGGAAAAGGCAATATACTATATCAGTTGCACATTGGTAGGATATGAGCTAAACTATACACCAATCGAGCGTGCATGTCTTGCTGTGGTCTTTGCTTCACAAAAATTACAACATTATATGCTCACTCACAAGACTAAGTTGATTGCCAGAATTGATCCACTAAAATATCTTCTCAACAAAGCTACACTTACTGGACGACTGGCCAAGTGGGTAATGATCCTGAGTGAATTCGACATCGAATATGTAGACAGAAAAGCAATCAAAGGACAAGCAATTGTAGATCAATTGGCAGATGCTCCCATGATAGATGATGTTCCTCTACAGTCAGAATTTCCAGATGAGTCCATTCTAACAATATCACCTGCAAAGCCATGGCAATTATATTTTGACGGCTCATATACACAGCATGGGGTAGGAGCAGGTATACTCTTTATAACTCCTCAAGGCGATTCTATACCAAAGTCATACCGCTTATCATTTCCTTGCACTAACAATATAGCGGAATATGAGGCATTAACAACTGGGTTAAGAATTGCAGTTCAGTGGAAGATCCAAGAGCTTCGTGTTTTTGGGGATTCTCAACTGGTCATCCGACAAGCAACTGATGATTATCAAACAAAAGATGAAAAACTAATGCCTTACAAACAATTGGTTGATGATTTAAAACAACACTTCACAAAGATAGATTTTGAGCAGATACCAAGAGAACAGAATCGTGCTGCAGATGCCATGGCTACAATTGCTTCGCTAATTGATCTACCGCAAAATGAGACCTGCTATGAATTCCTGGTAGACAACTTGTTGATTCCATCATATGAGATCACTCCTATTGAAATGATATGCGTTGTTGGTCCTGAATCCCAGTTATACGGTTCCATATTTACATACCTTCGCGACAATATCTTACCTCCCGATCTATCGAACAACCAACGCCGCACTTTCATTCGCCAATCCTCTCGATACATCATTCTAGCTGATATCCTATACCGATGAGGTCTAGATGGCACCCTTCTTAGATTTTTAGAGAGTGACGAAGCTCAGATTGCGTTACGAGAAGTGCATGAAGGGATATGCGGTCCGCATACTAGTGGTCCTACCTTGGCCAAGAAACTCATCAGGACTGGATACTACTGGCCTACTATGGAGAAAGACTCATATTAATTTGTCAAGAAGTGTAAGTAGTGTCAAATTCATGGAGACCTCATACATGCACCAGCAGAAGAACTACAACCACTTGCATCTCCTTGGCCCTTTTGTCAGTGGGGACTCAATCTCATAGGCAAGATTCACCCTCCTTCTTCCAATGGTCATAAATTCATTATCACAGCCACAGAGTATTTCACAAAGTGGATTGAAGTCGTGCCTCTCACACAAGCTACTGGGAAACAAATCGCTACCTTCATCTTGAACTACATCATTTGCCGATACGGGATTCCTACTTCCATTATTACTGATAACGGGCATCCCTTCAAAAATCAGGATGTTCGTGAACTCTGTGACCGCTTCCATATCTCCCATCGTTTCTCCACACCATATTACCCCCAAGGTAATGGCCAAGCTGAGGCGTCTAATAAAACAATTCTTAAAATCCTTAAAAAGACAGTCGACGATGCTGGCCGTAATTAGCATATCCAACTCAATCCTGCACTTTGGGCCTACTGCACAAGTGTACACACACCTACAAGAGCTACACCCTACTCACTTGTCTATGGCTCTGAAGCCATCTTGCCTATTGAGGTCGAGTTACCTTCTTTACGGGTCTCCTTGAGAAACATAATCAACGATGAAGATTACAAGGTCTCTCGCTTACAAGAACTAGAACTGCTGGAGGAACAAAGACACACTGCTTTTAATCATCTCAAGGCTTACCAACAAAGAATGAGTCGCAGCTACAATCACAAAGTCAAGCCTCGCACATTTGAGGTGGGTGATTTAGTCCTCAGAGAGAACCCCAAGAATCAGCAAGACAGAGATAAGAAGGGCAAGTTTGAACCAAACTGGCTTGGTCCTTACATTGTTACAGCAGCATATGGATCTGGGGCATATCAGCTCTCAACTACAGTTGGTGAATCTTTAGAGGATCCTATCAACAGCATGCACCTTCGCAGGTTCTACACATAGCTTTTCAGAGTATCTTAACACAAAAATACAAAAAAAAAATCAAAAAAATTCAAAAATACAAAAAAAATTATAAAACAAAAAAAATCATTACTTGGTGAAAACCTGGCAAACAGGTGCCTTGTGACAACAAAAAAAAATTGAAAAATCGAAAAAAAAAAAGTAAAGAGAAATAATTTCGTCCAACGGTGAAAACCACTTCGGTGGCGCCCTGGGCAAGTGCCATGGTGAAAACTGGGTCACCAGCACCATGCGTAGAGACTTTGTTCCTCTTTCCTTCAGGATTCTCTTTCATCTTTCACTTTGCACACACTCACAACCTATTCACTCACAGTAAACTTACCTATTCCCATCATGGCTTGTTATTGATCTACCTAAGATTGGTTAGCCATTCATAATAAACCCCCCCTTTTCACTCCATTTCCATCCATAATAAATCAGATCCTATCTGTGACTACGGCCAAATCCTATGTCTAGTAATGGGTGTGGAACTGAGAACATCACATGTTTTGAGGAGTATAGTTTCTTCCAGCTTCCTTCAAGTCTATCTGCGCACAATCCGCAATAAAGCAACATCTGCATTGCCAGTCCACAATAAAGTTCCATCTTCTCCACAATAAAGTATTAGTTTCATGGATTCAGTCAGTTTCAGATGAGACACAGCAGCAACAATGAGCTACAACAAAATCAAATCTTTCAACAGACTCAGACAACATATGGTTCAGTGCTATCTATCCTTTTTGTGAAAGTGAACATTGTGACCACAATCGAATAAGACTTAAACAAGTGACAAGAGACACTAAACTTGAGGACTACAGTGGATGTTGGTGTCGAGTCTTGGTTTTCTTTTGATTTTATCTTTTTGGTGACATGTCTTTTAGCTTTTCCAGGATGTCTTTGACTAGAAAGGCGAGGATGGGGTATCGTCACCTATTTTCATTTGCTGTCTGTGGATTGTCTTTTAGTAATGCTATGACTTGTCCAAGGATATGAGGACACTGTGAGTCTAGTATGAATTGGGGAATTCCTTGTTTGTGACTGTCTTATCTCCATGCAAATAGGTACAATGACTTTCTGGGCCGAACAAATGCCTCGATTGTCATAACCTATTCTACCATAATAAAGCTCAATGATGATAACGCACAAGAAGCTCTTTCACGTTCATATCTTCTGTCTTCCATCCCCCTTTCTTGATTGACTTCCATTGTCCTTCTCGAGTCCGCATAGCCTGCTATCACATGACTGAGTATAATGACACACCAAAAACATTTGCATTTCATATAGTTGCACCTGCATCACCACATATAAGCATTTCATACATACATATAGATATCACAATTGCATCACATCCTGCATACAACACATGTTAGCACATCTCACATTTTCATTATGTAAATAATCATTTGCATTATCATATTCATTTGCATTACATACATTCACATTTGCATCATGAATCACATATACAACATAAAAGAACAAAAATATATTACATTGCATCATATCATATAAGCATCCATATCATAAGACATATATCACATAAGAACATCTCATCACATAAGGTACACATGCATATAGCTGCCGTAAAAATGAATCATCTCATATATAATCAAAATGTATCATGATACAATGATGTCAAAATGATATGGCTACAAAATCACCCGCAGGTGTCTACAATACAAAAATGGTACATATACCGATACAAAGGGGAGCCTTCTATGGCTATGATGAACTCCCTCCCTCGGAGCCGCTTGGCCTCGACGGACGCTGAGCTGTAGATGGACCTGCTCCGGGATCACCCTGCCTGTCTGGTGGTGGTGGAGGACCCATGACCTCACTGCTAGATGTCTGCCTCCTCCGACTCCCTCCCGTAGCCGTCGCTGTACGCGATGGTCTATGGAAGCTCCTCACCCACTGATCCGCTGGCACGACACCATAGTACAGGCCCCTCCAATAACCTATCTCCTCTCCGGCTTGCATCACATATGCGTAGCCTGCCCCTGCGTCCTCTGCCGCCTGCCTCCCTGCACTCAGAGCTATCTCGGCCTCAGTATATCGCTGGATGGCCTGATCTCTCTCTCGCTCTGTATCCCGGAGCCTGATCCTGAGGCGATCCCTCTCCCTCTCCAACTCCTGGATCTTGTCTATATAGCCCTGGCAGATCTCTCTCAGCTCTAGTAGCTCATCCTCCTCAGGATCTCCACCCTCAGCCTCTTCCTGTGGCTCCCCCTCTGCAGGTGCCTACTCCATTACGTCCCCCTGTACCTGTCTCTGACCATGCCTAGGAACCTGCACCTGTCTCTGTACCTATGCCTGTCCCTTCACTTGTCCCTGTCTAGGTCCCTGTGCTCTAGGACCCTATGCTACTGGTACCTGTAAGGGCAATCCACCTCGACCCCTCACCACCTGGGCTGCTCCCTCCTGTCCTCCCTCCCTCCGAGGTGCTACCCGCCTCTCCCCCACTACTCCCCTCCGCCTCCGTCAACCCCTACCTCCATCCCCTCCACCATCATCATCATCATCCCCTCCAACCTCTCCCTCTAGCAACTCTCCCGGATCTGTCAACCGTGGAAATGGATGCTCTACCCAATGTGCAGCATACTCTGCGTCCATACCTACATCCTCAACCTCCGGCCACATATCCCAAGGTAGTGGCATCATCTCTGTCATCTATGTCACGACCTGATCATACGATAATAGTGGTCCAAACTGTGCCTGATCCCTGACTGTACGGGCATACATGCCCGAGCCTCATGGCATCCTCTGAATCCGGTCGAACTGTCTGCCAACCCTATCAACCAGCTGCCTCTCCAGTATGTAGGGCATCCGCCCAATCATGTATCTGCTCCTAAATGTATATGGCAGCTCCAAGGCGTCATCCTCCCACTCCTCGCACCCTAGGTACGGCCTCCAGATGACTGTGTCAATATCATCTATAACACGCCTCCAGTGCTCAAGCTGACCAATCTGAGGCTGTGACGTAATCATATCATACAGATGTACAAAACTCCGTCCATGCCCTCTACCCCTGAAGTGAATAGGTCATGTGATAGGAAGGTGCTCATATGCCCACACCTGTAACAGAATCACTCCGCAGCCCAGTCCTACTAATCCGTGATAGACAAACTGATGCAGCTCATAGTATAGATGTGCCAAGACGAATGGCCCCCACGCATATCTGGTGTGCTCAGTCACCAGTGTCTCCAGTGCTCCTCCCCAGCCCACTGCCAACCCCCGTGTAGCCCTGTCAGGACACAAGAAACCACTGATGGCTCCTCCAATAACAGCTGGTAACGCTAAACCTGTCGCGGTCATGGTATCCCATGCCATGTGCCCTGCTCTCATCTCCAAACCGGGATCCTGGAATACCCGTCTCAGCGCCTCCCTGTCTCCATCTCGATCATATGGGATCAGCTCTCCATCGATTAGTATGTGCAAAATCCTATATACATCCTCGAGGGTCACTGTCATCTCCCCCATAGGCAAGTGAAACGTGCAAGTCTCGGAGTGCCATCTCTCTGCCAATGTAGTCAGCAAACCCATGTTTGCCCGAAACTCAGGCACATATAATACGTGTCTCAATCACATCTCCTCAATAGCAATCCTGTCCTGAATCGACAACTCTGGTCACAATCTCTGGGTAGACGAGAATCTCTCCCGTGACTCCAGCATAGCCAGATACTCCTGCAGTCAACCAATCAATCATGTCAGTTATCATGGCATACACTGTTTATCACAAAATGCTACTTGCTATCTAAATGCATATGGCTATCTATCCTAGTGACACTCACTGTTCATCACAAAGTGTTGCTATCTATCCTAGTAGTGCTTCCTGTTCATCACAAAGTACTACGTGTGTGACATTCCCTGTTCATCACAAAGTGTTACTCACATTCGCACTCCCTATTTATCACAAAGTGCTGCCTATCTTGGTGCTCCCTGTTGATCACAAAGTGCCTTGATCTATCCTAGTCTTCCTAGAGGACCTGTTTGAGTGTATCTTCTCAGCAGCTTATCCAATCGACAGCATATGTTCATCACAGAACTGTCGGTTTGACCCAGAAGACCAAAACCATGCATTTTTGACACACAAACGCACTTTAAACTCATAAACGCGCTTATAGACTGCACAAACGTGCTTCTGCAACACAGACGTGCTTTCTGAACACAAATGTGCCTATATCATGCACAAACGCGGCCAGGGAAAATAGACGTTCCTACATGACACAAACGCCTCTAAAATTCACAAACGCGTCTGCATTTATCACAAACGCGGTCCCAGGCATAGACGCGCCTAGACCCGACACAGACGCGCCTGTTGGACACAGACGCGCCTGGCACTGACACAGATGCGGTTTTACGTTTTTGCATTTTTTTACTACCCTATTCCTAGCACATTTATTGCTACCTACTAAGTATTAATGACAAAAATTGAAATGCATGAAAGTACGAGGAGGTTTTTTGGTACTTACCAGCTCTCCTGCATCTGCTGGTCACTGAAATCGGCAAACGCGGTCGAATCTATGAACAAAGGCCATCGTTGATGACTGCTGCTGCTCTTTTTTTCACTCTGCACTGTGATCTTGTAAGGGTGTGGATGACAATGAGGATGTCTTTTGCCCGTGGTCTATCTTATAGCCTACCCTAGCCCTCGCCCTCATTTCCCGACTTAGTATTCTTCATCCTGAGACTTTGTCACTTTTTTCGGTCAACCCATTCTAGCCTTTCTTTCTTATTGAGAGATTGTCTACAATCTTTTCAGACATTTTCATCCAATCTCTCGAGGGGGCATATTATTCCCATACTGGGGCAACTTTGTATCAGTTCATCTTATCTTCTTTGAAACAACGCGACAAGCCGCATTGTCTCAAAGAGGGGCAAAATGTAGACACTCAAATTTGTCATGTCTAATTAAATAAATATTTTATTTATTTAATTATCTAAGCCTAATTCTTCTATTAATTAAATAAATTTTTATTTATTTAATTAATTCATTTATCCTCTTCTAGCCTTATTTCTCATTTAAATAAATACATTTATTTATTTAAATTATCCCTTTCCTAAATTAAATAAATATTTTATTTATTTAATTATCCTACTTCTATTAATTAAATAAATCTTTATTTATTTAATTAATTCATTATCTTTTTCTACACATGACACATGTCATTCATCTCTTAATTCATACACGACCTACCTCTTTCATTATTTTGGTATTTCTTTTACCTACCCTCTAATCCTAGCCGACCTCTCTTTTTACACCTCTCAATCTTAACCCTCCATTTCCTATTGTGTCTTCTATTTAAGGAGATGCTTTCTTCATTGTCAAACCCTAATGACTGATTTTGGAGTACTTGGCTACACTACGATCCTACTTGCAACCACATTCCGTTCTTTGTTGAGCTCTTGTGCATACAAAAATCTAAGAGCAAATACATCAAGCAAGATCAATGGAGATAGGAAGAATGGAGATCAAAACCCTATTAGACATGTGATGGTATAATCTTTGTGATTTTGAGTTATTTGCATTGTCTTAGGTAATCTTCATATGTTATGGTGGATCTTTGTTCATTGTTAGGCTAGGGTTTAGTGGTTGGATTCATTTTAGCCTTTCAATATTGTTGTTATTTGTTATCCATTTTCACCATACACAATACCTTCATCACTTCTAGCATCAAACTTTCCTATATATTCATCTCTTTTGATATAAAATTTGCTACCAAATACTCTGAAATATCTCAGTAGGAAGATCACCAAACCATAGCTCATAAGGGGTCTTACCGGTATCACCTTTGATGTGAACTCTTTTAGACGTATAAGAATCAGTGCTAATGGTTTATCTCCAGTAAATCTTCAAAAAAAATCCTTCAATCAACATAGTTCTAACAACATCCAAAACAATTTTGTTCTTCCTCTCAACAACTCCATTTTGCTAAGGGGTTCTAAGAGGAAATAATTGTCTTCTAAACCCTTGCTTCTCACATAATGAATTGAACTCACCGAAATGAAATTCTCCACCTCTATCAAATCTCAGATACTTCACCTTCAATCTAGACTCAGTCTCAACCTTAGATTTGAATATCTTGAATTTATCAAATGCTTATGATTTCTCCTTCAAAAAGACAACCCACATCATCCTTGAATAATCATCAATTAGCAGCATAAAATATCTATCACCCTGCATACTTATAATATTTGTAGGTCCACATAGGTCAGTATGTACAAGATCTAGCAATCCTTCTGATGTATAATATTTTTTTTTGAAAGAAATTCTTGTTTTCTTACCCAAGTGACATTCCTTTCATACCGGATTAGCAAACTTAACAATCTCAGGTAGATCTCTAACAACTTGTGTAGGATATATCTAATCATTGAATCAAAATTCACATGACATATTCTCCTATGCCACAACCAACTTTCATCAATCTGAGCAATGAAATAGGATTTCTCACCAGCATTCAAATGAAAAATGTTACCTTCAGTCTTAGTTCGAGATGCAATCTCTATATCGGAGGCATTCAAGATCTTGCACTTACCATCCTTGAATTGTAGATCATGACCCTTATCAACATCTATCCAACACTCTAGATATTATGCTTTAAACCATCAATATACAAGACATCATTAGTGTTATGCTTACTATCAAAAGAAATAGAACCTCTCCCATGTATTACATAGGCTCTATCATCTCCAAATCTAACTATTCCACCATCATATCTTTCCATACTCACAATTTTTCTTTTATCACTGGTCATATGATGTGAAAAAACATTGTCAATTATCCATTCATCTTTCTCTTCAACCTTAGCAATTAAAGCTTTCTCCTCAATAGTATAGCTAGTGGAATCAACAAGTATAGGTCTGTCTTCCTTAATGGAAAGGAATACAAGTATAGGTCCATCTTCCTTAATGGAAGGTCATCTCCTTCATATTCTTCATCTACACTACCTTCATCAGCAGCATAATAACACTTCTTTTGATTTCTAAACTTTTGGTTAGGCTTGTAAGATTTGTCATACCTCTCATGCTTGTCATATCTATCATTCCTATCATGCTTATCAAACTTATCATGCCTTTTATAGTTAGCCATTCTCTCTGATAATCTAGAAGAAAATGGTCCTAACTTATTGCAAGAGAAACATTTCAAGGGCGACTTTCCATCATACTTACTGACACCTTTAGGAAATCTCCGAGCAATCAAAGATTCAAGTTCATCTAGCTCCATTTCTTTCTCTTCCATCTCTCTTCTCTCTCTTTCATATCTAGATATTATGCAGTCATCACGATCATATTTTTGCTTTCTAGATATATATGGAGATGCTTTAAATATTGTCTCAGACTTTCCATGTGGTTCTCCAAATTCACTCAACTCAAATGCAACAAGCTTCCTAGCCAACATATCTCTTGTCACAGTAGTCACACTTTGAATCTCATCAATAGAAACAACCTTATTCTTATTGGTAGAAGGCAAATATCTCAACACCTTGGAAACAATTTCATATTCCTCAATAGTTCCATCGACACATCTGATACCTAGGACAAGGTCATTCACCTTAGTCATAAAAGAGTGTATGTTCTCATCATCTCCCATCTTCAATGTCTCATACTTTCCTTTTAAACTCTGTATCTTACCAACCTTCACTTGTTTATCACCTTCATACAACACCTCAAGCATCACCCAGATCCCATGTGCAGTCTGAAGTCCCATCACATTAGTCATCTCAGAATTAGTCAAGACACTAAGAAATACTTCCTTCGCTCTAATATTATGTTTTTCTTCCTTAACCTCATCAGGGGTAGATGGTTCATTCTAAGGAACAACATTGACAGTCTAAATTACATGAATATATCACCTATATATAATTCAATAATCTTGTTGTCAACGTTGATTAATTGTATATATATTTGATATATTCATGTAATTTGGGTGTTGATATTGTGTCTGAATTATCAGAGAAAGGTTTATGTGCGAGCAATTGATTTATCCTTCTATGTTGAGTTTGTGGTGAGATTGGTGTTGCAGGGTAGATATCTGTGCTTAACAGGAACTGTAGTTAGGCAATTGGAGATGTTATTCTTTCAGTTCATTTCTTCTGGATTGTAGTTTGCATCTTATTGTAAGTGAGTGAGACTTCCTTGAGGGTTGTAGGCTTCCAGGCAATTATTATTTGAGCAGTGAGCTCTAGGCAGTGTGCCTGAATGCATGTTCATTCACCATTTTAATATTTTCACATACTATTGTAGAGTATCATCTTACTATGAGTAGGTTCCCACATGGGTGTTTCCCTTAACCAAGTTTTCCACATCAAAATCTTGGTGTTGTGTGTTGTGCTGTTAATTTTCTCATCTGTCTTATTATTGTTGTTTATTAGATATGTATTTTGTTTGTTATTCTAGTGAAGACTGATGCACCCCACCTCTTAGTCTTCCTTCTTGATTGCTGCTAACAATTGGTATCAAAGATTTATCTCTTTATTTGTATTGGTGAGTTGGTGCTACTCCTCTACTAGAGAAGTCTATGTTTTGGGATGAGAGATTCATGTTTCTATTTGGTTTTCTATTTTGTGATCTTTAGCATTATTGTCAAAGGGGGAAAGATTTCATGTGTAAAACTTATTTCTAAGTCTTGATCTTAGGGTGAGTTTGTTGGTGATATCTTCTTTCTTTGGCATTGATTACAACATATGAATGTGAAAAACAAGCGATGCAAAGAGAGAAGATATCCCCAACAAACTCCCCTTAAGATCAAGACTTAGAAAGAATTTTTTCACATGAATTCTCTCCCCCTTTGATGATAATGCCAAATCTCACAAAATAGAAAACCAAATAGAAAAATGAATCTCTCATCCCAAAACATAGACTACTCCAACAGAGGAGCAATGCCAACTCACCAATCTGGATAAAGAGATAAAGGTCTGATACCAATTGTTAGCGAGATTATTGAGAGGGGAGGGTTGAATCAGTCTTCCTAGAAATAACAAACAAAACATAGATCTGATAAACTTGAGTAATAAGACAGATAATAAAATTAGCAGCACAACACACAACACCAAGATTTTGATGTGGAAAACCCAGTTAAGGGAAAAATCATGATGGTAACCTACCCACAGTAAGATGATAATCTACAACAATGGGGAATGCACATGCATTTAGGAACATTTCCTAGAGTTCATTGCTCAAATAATATTTTCCCAGAAAGCTACAACCCTTAGGGAAGTCTCATTGAATTACAATAAGATTCAGATTACAATCTGAAATAAATGAACTAAAAGAATAGCACTGCTAAATTCCTTATTATAGTTCTGGTTAAGCACATATGTCTTCCTTGCAACACCAATCTCACAACAAACTCAACACCAATGGATAAATAACTTGTTCACACATAATCCTTTCTCTAATAATGCAAACACAACATTGACATCTAAATTACATGAATATATCACTTATATATACAATTCATCAACCTTGACAACATGGCTGGCTAAACCCTCAACCCTCAATTACAAAATTACATCACACAATATAAAGATAAACCACCAAAAAAATATAATGATTTACATAGCATAGCATGGTCCTAAATCAAATTCCCAAATGATCACATCCACCAAAAATCACGCCAATATCAATCGCAACATGCTACACCACCAGAAATACAACATAACAAACAAATCATCACTGGTTGATAGAAACCAAAAAAATTGCACAACGATCAATGCAGATCACCAAGACAAATAGGACATAACTAGGAAACACTGGCAAGCACATTAGAATCATCCATAACAGCTGCACCAACAACACTTATCAAATCTTCATCGATCAACGTCTGAAAGCTGAAGAACACAACCAATCAGCAACTGTCACAAAGAAAGATAACTTGCAGAGCACCAAATCATGATCCATCTAAAATGGAGATACACAAGACCATCCAAGACAATATCCCAAAATCTTAGCACCAGATCTAATCACACCGGAATATACCGGAGGAAATATTAAGCTCTATTAAACCGTGATCAACAAAATAATACTACAAACTAGATCAAACAATCTTCCCAATCACACTGAAATAAATCATAGGAATATGTTGACATCAATGACAAGAAAATATCCTAGTAGCAGCAATGCATGATAATATCTAACATCATTGACATATTGAACTCATAACAACATTGATGACAAAAATGGAATCTTCTTTTATTCAAACTATAGAAATATAGCACGATAAGTTCTGAAAGATAAGTTGTATAACATACTCCATCGCTGCTCCTATATAAAGCTAATCAATGGATTTATAAGAAAATTTTATAACTAAGTTATTAATCATTTGATCCACTCCCGACAAGCTAGGAGGACAACTCTTATTTTAAATAAACACACAAAGAGATGAGTCATCTCAAGACATAGTCTTCCTTACAAATCTAGGACAATGTTCTATCTAGATCTTCTCAACTATCCAACACATGTTTGAAGCAAATAATGACCTCGACCAAAACTAGGAGTCGTCATTATGGAATTAGTTACCAGCTTTGACAGGTTCAACAAATCTCTATCCAAGTATGACTGATGCTTTGTGAAATAGTAACATATATCCTCTTGTTGACTTAGTCTCCCTTGATTAGTTGCATACACCAAGTTTAACATGCACATTATACATATGTTGTTGCAAGACATGCGCCCTTGGTCTCCTTGTGCTTTGCAATGCAGTGCTTGATTTTGTGACATGGCATAACCACCTCCTATGAATTTTATAAGTCTAGTGGTTGTATAAATTAACAGATCAATCTTTTGGTGAACCAACAACCACACTTGTAACAAGTGGTATCAGAGCTTGGTCATGGGTTCAAACCCCTTGCTTTGCGCTGGGGGGGATTGTTTCAAGGTTTGTGCCCTTGGTCTCCTTGTGTTGTGCAACACAATGCTCGAGTTTATGACATGGCTTAACTGCCTCTTGTGGATTCTATAAGTCTAGTGGTTGTATCAGCCATTAACAGGTCGACCTTTTGGAGCAATGACAACCACACTTGTAACATATGCATAATATTACCTGAAAACATAATTCAATCCCATCATTCATACATTGTTATAGAAAATTTATCATAACATTTGTAATGTTGTCTAGCTAATAACAAAACTCATAAGTTGGGATGAAAATACTTATGTCTAACATAGCCATAATATTTGAATAATGAAATAACAAGCCTAATTAAACATAAGAGTTCATATAAAAAAACCAAAAAATAAGGCTCATCAGATTGCCCTGAAGAACATGCTTGTGATTATTGTGGCCAAGAACAATCAGCCATAAGAATGAATAGATATGGAAAGAAAGGATCATCCTACCCAAGACCACTAAAAGAGGAGAAAAATCCATGGGAAGTTGCATTAATCATTACCAAATATGAGGGATTTTTAAAATAGGCATCAATTAATTTAAAAAATTTGCCTCTAAAATCTAACTTGCTTAGGACCGAGGAAAGAAAATGCCACAAAACCATATCATACAAAATATAGATGTCCAAATTCAATTGTGTATCTTCCTTTTGATTATGCTCCATAGGATGGAGAGTTTCATGGACAACAAGAGCATAATTAAAGATCTAACAACCTGACATAAATCCTTTTTTGTTACCATTGATTAGCTTCTCAAGAAAAGGCTTTTTATGATTGACAAGAAGTTTAGAAAAGATTATATATAGTGTATTATAGAGGCTTAAAGGTCTAACTTCAGCCATGCGATAGGAAGTTGGGTTTTTGTAGATTAAGACAATGAAGGTATTGGTGATTACTTTAAGAAATCTAGTTGAAAACATAAATTCTCTCATAGCTAAGATCATGTTTGAACCCACAATGTCCTTGTATTCTTGGAAGAAGAAAGGGGGGAAGGAACAAGAATTTAAAGGGTCCAAACTAAAAGACCGCCTCCTTGACTTCCTCATTGGAGACCTTCCTATCCATGAAGCATAGGTCCAACTAATCAATAATATTTGGACTATCCTAAATCAATATTTTTGAAGCTTGAACAATGACATGGTCCTTGGAAGCTTAAGGGTTGAGAAAGGAAAAAAATGAGAGATTTCCTCCCTATTAATATCCTTAGGCTTATAAAATAGGGTGTCATTCAATCCATACAATTCCTGGAACTATACCTTTCTTTGTCTATTGGTTCACTAATGTAAGAATTTAGTGTTCCTTTCACCTTCCTTGACCCATTACACTCTCGATCTCTATTTCTAGTAGAGTTCTTCTTTAACAACCAAGTTATGAAGATCAACTAGAAGGGATTTCTCTCTATTAAGTCTATATCAAGAGACTGATAGGACCTTTGTCTCTATCTAAATTAGATTGATCCAATTCTTGAAATTTTTTTAGCTAAAAAATATTACCAAAATAAGACTTACTCCATGAGTGCAAACTATTTTTAAGGAGATTTAGTATATAGGAAACTTTGAACATAGTAGTATCATGAATATCAATATCCCACCAATGGGCCACAAGAGCCTTGATGTTAGGGAAGTGTGACCACTTAATTTAAAACACAAGGGGAACCTAATCTTGAGACCAACAAAATCACATTGCACCAAGATAGGACAATGGTCTGAGCCAAAACATATCAGGTTGGATAGATAGAATTTACCAATAATATTCCAAGATGAAGAAAGCACACACCAATTATAATGCACCTAAATAAGGTTATCTCTAGAGTGGAAGTTGTACCATGTATAATTTCTATCTCCAAGATCTAGATCACATAAACTCCCACTAGCCAAAAACTCATGAAGGTCTTGCATGCTATCAGAAAAATCAAGAACACCTCCAAATTTCTCTGAGGGGAATAATGGGGAGTTAAAGTCACCCATCACGATCTAGTTAGAAACTTGGAAAGACAACCTATGAGAGATGAGAGATGAGAGATAATTATTGTTGTTAAGAATTACACATTAAAATCATTACATTCCACCCATAAACAACAAGATATGTGTTAATGTAGCTGGATATCGCCAAAAGTTTTAGAGTTTCATAATAATTCTATAAATGTGTGTCAACTCATTTTCACAAGATTACCTAATACCGTTTGAAAGTATATTGATAATGATGTAGGAAAGAACCATTTCTACCCTAAAGCTTCATACAATAGATTGAGATCTAGCATCTCTTTGGGCATGTGAGGAGATTAACTATCAGTGAAATTTTTCAAACAAATAATCATTAAAATCCTTACAATATATGAAATCAAAAAATAATAGATGTGTCAGCGCACAAAAATTAAAGAGGAAATTGAGAAAATTGAAAAGGTAAAAAAGTCTAAACTAATTTTATAGAGACCCATATCCTATTTTTGGATGGATGTTTGAGAAAAAATATTTCGAAGCCTCCCAAATGCGGTTTTTCTTAGCTTCTTTGGTTTTAGACACATTCCAACTAGACATCCTTGGATGTCTTAGAAATAATATGTCAAAGCCTACTGAATACATTTCTACTCACCTTCTTTAGTTTTAGGCACCTTTAGAATAGGCTGCCCAACACGCATGTCTGACACTTTCTACTCTATATTTTAGATCTAGGTTCTTCTCTATATCTCTATTCTCAATCTATATTTTTGTATCTACTATTCTTTCTATATCTAACGTTCATTTATGAAATTAATAATTTTAGCATAATTAACATAGTTTGTTACACACACTCCATAATCTGAATTTTTTTACAAAAAAGAGACAAAAACCTAATGCCCATCTCCCCTATGAGGATTAAAGCTAGGTTTATTCGCGTTCCATTATTAACAATGGATAATTGAGATTCTTAGCTTATATCAATTTAAGATATGTCAATTCTATATATTTCAAAAACAATACAAAATATCTCAGTGCATATTAATTTTTATCTTTCTATATGTTCAAATTTATATAGTTAAGTACTAAATTGGCATAAAGAATACATATTCCAAGAGGTTGAATTTAAGCACCCACTAGTAGATAGTCTAGATATAAGTCCCCATGTGATCATAGATATAAGTCCCCATGTGATCATAGCATATGACTTGGGGCGTAGAGAGCGTCCTCAGTATCCCCCATTGTTTTGTCACACATGGTTAAATACTAATGCCACTACAATATGATTTTGTTTTCATGTGCTCTTATATCACACTTTACATGACTTGCTAATATGCACACTTGATGATGATGCACGTGTAATGTCTTATAAGAACACCACCCAAAGGGTGAGGAGAGAAAATTGTTTTGGTGTGTGGGAACCTTTTCTACACTCTACTTGGAGTTAATTTTAAAAAACTATGTGAAATAATGGTGGTCAAGTCCTCAAGAGGAGACCTCATACCTAAAATTCACTAACATGTTTCACATGATTATCATACAAAAATAAATAATTATAATAATAATTTTGATTAATAAAATTGATTTAAATATTTAATTAATCTTCTACATTAAATTATAAGTTTACCACTTAGCAGATAGAATTAATTTGGTTTATGTTAATTTTGAAGGCTTCCTCAATGTAGATTTACTATTATTGATTTCCTATATCGTAATAGTCTAAAGAAAGGGCATAGAAAATATCTTTTAAGAAACATATTTATTCCTCTAGATTCATAATAAGAAACTGAATTAGGTGAAGAGATATAACTCTAATGCTTGGATTGGACCAATGAATACACCCCACTTCCATTAGAATTCAATTAATTTCCTAAGCTGCAGTATGCTAAATAACTATTATTAAATTTACAAATTTCAACACACCCCTTTTCTAAATTAACCTAAGCGTCTATTTTTAGGGCAAGACATAAAACCCTAGATTCACCATACCTCCTCCTTTAAAACAATACTTCTCTATTTTCCTCAACAGTTCTTGCATGAGTGGTACAGCGGCACGCGTAGAAGAGAGGGGCGACATCTTGCCATCAGGTAATTGTGGCTTTCACTATTTGATTTCTGGTTTGGGTCGGCACTCCGTGGAATTAATGTATTACTGGTTTGCGATGTTTGTAGCGATCAGGAGTGTTGCCAGATTACCTTGAGATTTTATTTTTCTTTGATCCTCGGCTGCAGATTTAGAACGGTGTTTTCAGATCCTTACATGCAAGGTTGCCTTTTTTGCAAAATTTTAGGTTTCCAGGATCGACCCAGAGAAAGTGGCGGACACGATTATTTTCTTTTTAGTTATTTTTTTATCAACCTTCATTTTCCTCTACTTTTCTCACGGGTTAGGGTTGTGTATTCCAACTCTTTTTTGAAAGGTATTTTTTCCTATCTTAACGGATGATATGCGTCTTGTTATCTCTAATAGAGGTAAGAAGTTTGGTTGATGTTTTCCTGTGTAGGTCAAGATCTATAGTTGGAAACCATTGTCTCAGGCCAGGAAAATTTATTCTCATGCAAGTTTACTCGCATTGGGAAATATTTATGTCCACTTGGTACACCGCCAGTTCAAGTTTTTTATCTCCACGGCTTCCAATCTAATCCTATCTTTATCCTCAGTGCTTCACTTCGCCTTAACCACTCCCAGCAAGGCTTAACCGCCATTCCGGTAACTACAAATAAGTTTGCTTGGCATGGTAACATTTGTCTCATATTCAACACTTCATTTATTGTGTATTGAGATCTATAAATATATTTCTGCTCTATCTATTTTGACGCCATGATCCGATATAATGTGGACTGTGAGCACCTTGCGCTTGGACCAGACAAGTCTGCACATTTGACAGCATTAGCACCTTATATTCCTCGGTATCGATGCATTATTGTCAAATTTCTTGCTCTTTTTCTCTTCCGATTCAAGGATTCTGCAATCTTCTGATTTTTTCTTATCTAACAGTTCATCTATTTTACCTGATGCACCTATTTTTAGGCCATTGATGCTACATAACATGGGCTTTCAGCCACACATTTAATCTTCTACAGTCTCCTTTGCTTATGATTCCGATTCATCAGTTTCCTCTTCCGTTTTTTCTGTTTCAAATTCATACACATCATCATCTGTGCTCGTCTCTGTTCCTAAATCACTCAATTCATCTTCCATGGCCATTTCAAAATCTCCTTCAGCGACCGCGTGTCTACAAAAATGAGGACAAAAATCTCTGGGTTTTAAATGCACAATCTGAAGCAGTGTTACTTCCATAAAGCCCTAAAGGGAAGAACCTTATGCTTTGAATGGATGGCTTACACGGATCCTAAGATATAGGGCTTCATGGGAAAATAAGCTTTTCCTCGGTGTTAATCTAGGGTAACCAGGCAAATATGGATTCATAAATCTTAGTCAATATATTATTTTTAAATGTTCTATTAATGATTAGTTAGTTATTAATAAATTATTTAGAGAAATATAGGTAAAGTAAGTTGATAGATATTGTATTTGTTCATTATTTCACTTAAAAAATAATTATATTATTATATTATGATATTGTAATCAATATTAATTTTTATTAAGATATTACTATATATTTTTTTATATATTTTTATTTAGAGAAATATAGGTAAATTAAGTTGATAGATACCATATTTGTTCATTATTCCACTTAAAAAATAATTATATTATTATATTATGATATTGTAATCAATATTAAATTTTTATTAAGATATTACTACATTATTTTTTATGATATACAGAACTTGTTATCATGAATCATGTCGAGAAAATTATTTATTCTTTTAATTAATTATAGACAAAATTGCTTCACTCGTGTGGGTGCCGGTAGGAAAGAGTGGAGGCGAGAAAACCTCCGGCCTTGCTTGGGACCATAGTCCAACAAAACTCTTATAATAGTTTCAGTATTGATACAACAACACCCCGGGCCAGGGTGATCAAGTGGGAGGATTTTTAATTTTTCCCTTCCCTTACAAGCCCAAAAGTATTGTTTTCAATAGTCATTTAATCATATTCCTCAACTTCCAACGGGATAACCTGTTTGGCCTGCATTGTCAGTTACTCAAACACTTGGCAGATTTGTTAGTGTCAACCAAACATTTATATCATTTGAAAGTTCATTTGTAAGCTAGACCCATACCCTCATGCCATTTCCAGAGAAAACCTATCCTTTCAGATTATAAAATAATGAAATTTAAGAAAGAGAATTGAGATACCGATTACGACTAAGCTAGAATAAGATTGCCCAGTGACCCAACCAACCAAATAATCTTCAGTTTACCAACTCTTGTTTATGCTCTTGGATTTTGTCCTTAATAACGGGTAAGATCCAGGCTACAACAACAAGAGTAGGAAAAGGAGATTCAGTCATTCTAGCCTACCTTACCCTTTAGATTTATAGCAAAAGGAGATGACGGAATGGATGGATATTCAAAATTTACATGTTAGCCACATATAGTCCACCGTCTTAAGCAATGATAGGGGGATGTCAAAATATAGAGAACATCAGCATATGGCAATAAAACATCAGCAGGTGGCATTCGAAATAAATCAAAATTAACCATTCTCCAATACTAGAGTGAGTAAATACCACTAGAATTATGCATCCAAATGCTTGTAAATATCTAGAGTATCTATTCAAATAGCTGGGTATTCAAAGAAAAATGTTGATATATGTCTATATAATAGATATTCCTTCATGCCTATTAAGTCACAGTCATTTATAGGATCAATATCATGCTAATTTAGTGTCCTATATGTCACTTTAGTTTATTTTTTAAGATTCGATACTAATTGCTATCTATGCCCTGGTTTCTGTTAACTACAGAATAAACCCAGTTTTACTTAGAAATCTACTATGATCACCCTCTGAGTCTTTAGTTACAATTTTATCCAATGCTATATAGCTCTGTATTAATTTCAAAAATGGTTCCAAGCCCACCCAGAAAGCTGAGCCGCATCATTCCAACTCAGAAGATGAAGAAGAAGCATTCACATCCTCCAAAACCAGACCCTCAGCTTTGAGGAAGTCCTCAAACAAAGAAGGTTTAGGAGGGTGTCTCACACGGAATAAGAAGAGCAGAAAGTTGACATTTCTGTTGATTACCTCAAACCTATCCTCGAATACAGGCAAACAATCCATGGAAATGATAGGGAGTCGAGGCACCAGCCTATTATTTTAAATGAGAATGTCATATTTCCTTAGCCGAGGGATAGTCCACTCATTGTCAATATTTACTAAAACCCACTCAAAATCACCCAAGATAGAGGTAGTGAAAACCTCTCTGAGCACTAGTTTCTTCACGATTTTTGGTGGAGCTCATAGTCACAGCAAGAAACATGGCGGCTACGTCCATGTTGGCCCCAGTTCTGTTCAAATTTGTGAGAAAATCCGGGCCCAAGATGTTCTCAACCGCATCAATCACTAAGGTGTGGGGAAGATGCATGATGCACTTGAGGCGGTCTCTAGTGATGGCCCCTTCAAAAGCCATTTGCCTCTTTGAACTGCTAAGTTTAATCGGGGTATCCATCACCTAATTTCCACAATGCAGGGTCTCTGGAAAATTACAGAGCATCAACTATTAAATCTGAAGCTTTGGTTAGTAGTCGAATGATTTAAAAGAGCTAAGTTTGCTCATTCTAAAAAACATGCATGCCAAAACCCACTTTGGAAGGATTTCATTGGCTATAAAATAACACATATCCTTGAATGATGTGTCGTCTGAGGTGAAATCATTTTGATGAGCCAGAATTAATTTTGGCAGAAGAACAAGCGAGTATGCTTCACACTGAAGCCCTAACATATCATAATTATTAGGATTTCATGGGGATCATGCCAACTTATGATGTTCAAGTGCTCCTATCTATGGGATAATTAATCCATAATTTGAGTACCATGGTTCGCTAAATTAATGATCGACCTCTGATTTATGAGTTAAAGGATGTATAGGCTACTGGTAGTGGTACTCAAGATTTAATGCAAATCCTTAATCATTTGTTTTAACTAGAAAGATCTGTATTTGTTTTTGGTTAAGATAGAATAAACTTTAAGCATGAAAATGTTTATTGATTAGTGATATTTACTTCAGGTTTATAAAATGAATAAATGAGATAAAATATATATATCTTAGTCTGGTACTACGTTTATATCTAAATATGATTTTTTTGAATATATATGTGCATAAAATATCTATTTATTTTTATATTTGTATCTGAAGATTATGAGTGTTTGCAGTCTTAACATGGGTAAGTTTTGATCTATTTTTTAATATAAGTGTGAGTTTCGGATAATTGCCATGAAGGATATCTCTGAAGTCTGAATCTTGAAATCTATATAAATTTGGATATCCAGGTTAATATATATGTAAAATATACTTATTTATAAATAGATTATATATATATATATATCCCTCTCCATATATATACATATAGATATCTATATAGTCTGAATTGTATGAATAATTTAAAAATATATGTTTGTAATTAAAATGTATAATGAAAAAAAATATATATACCTATAAATTTATTATATATATATATGCATGAATTAGATGATGTTTATATATAAATATGAGTATATATGATTTTAATTATATGTCTATATATATTAGTGTTTATCAATATAAATGGATCTATATTTATATAGATAGATTAATAAGTGTGTATGTTGACTTGTCTGAAAATTTAACTGCAGGCTTCAAAGTTTGAGGAGGTTTTGATAAAGTTGCTAAGAAAGTTAGATGATTCCTATTGAGCCATAGAAGCTTATAATCAGAGGAAGTAGGATATAGCTCTTGTTAATTTTTGAGTAAGAGCCTCTAATATGACAGCCCCTATGTAGAATGGGGACTAATTATGATTAGTTGTAATAATTTTTAAGGGTTAATGTTGGGAGCTACATGAATTATTGTCTTGCTATTAGCTCCCATATTGGTGAGGGAGTCAGCTCTTTTTATTGCCTTCCCTGTAAATATGATTAAAGATGACCCTATCAAATGTTTTTATGTTTGTCATTATTTTTGCCAAGGAAGCATTTAGTTTCCAGTCAGGCATAGCCCCTTTTCTAAGGGTATTGATGATAATGGTCAAATCTCCTTCAATGAAAATCCTCTTAATATTAAGTATAATACCTAAGTTTATTCTTGCATCAAGTGCTTGCATTTCTGCTACATTATTTGTGCATATGCCACAAGGTAGAGCCATAAAGGCCACCTCGTCCCCATTTGAATTGTGGAGGCAGCAGCCCAAACCCGCATTCCTAGGGTTACCCCTTGAGGCTCCATCAAAGTTTAATTTAAACCATCCACTGATAGGAGGGATCCACTTACATTCCTTACGTGATAGCCAATTTGATGGGGGGCCTTTACCAATGAAGGGGGGAATCTTTAGACCTTTCCATCTTAGTTTCATTTTTTCATCCCAATATGTCATGTTGATGTCTCTCTGATAATTTAGGGTTTGATTATTTATTATTTCAACTATGGTGGTTTCAATTTTATTAGTCAATTGATACCATTGCATTTTGTTGTCTTTAAAAATCCTTCTATTTATTTCCTTCCAGATTTTCTAGATCATTATGGATGGGGCAATGATCCATAAATTTTCAAACATGTAGCGTATATTCCAGATTGGCTAGGCATGGAATAGATCAAAAATATTATTAGGAATGGGGGAATACCAGATCAACTAATTTCTTAACCAACCCCAACAATTATGAGCATAATCATAGGTCACTAGAAGGTGATTAGAATTTTCTTCATCTTTTTCACATAAAGGGCACCTGCTCAGTCCTTCATATCCAAGTTTCCTAAATGTGTTAGAAGTGAGGATTCAGTTTTGAATAGCCAACCATGCAAACAAACCTGCTTTCAGGAGGCACCTTTTATCCCAACACAAAGTTAAGGGTAGATTGGATCGTGGGTTATGATTTTTATTTAGCATGTGTTTGTAACCCTCCTTTGTTTCATATCTTCCCTTTTTGGATCCATCCCATATCAATTTATCTGATTCAAGAGATAGGGCAATATTTCTTGAGGCAAGGATCTTAGATAGGAGGGATCGCTCCTGGGTCGGAATGTTAAGATGCTTCATTGATTTCCATCTCCAGTTTTTTAGATGCCTAATGCTAAATTCTTCTATATAATCTTTTACATGAGTGCCCCAGAGTCCTTCCAGGGTGGGTATGATTGAATTGAAATTATGAAGAGTGTTGATGTGGGGTAGGCTCCCTAGGAGTCTCTCCAAAATAGGGCATCCTGCCCATTGCCAATGCACGAAGTTAGCTTGTTAGATATGATGCTTCTACAATCTAGCATAAAGTTCTAGATTCTAGAGCCCTTAGGGGGGTGAGCAGTCTTGAAGATGCATATAGGATCTAGGTTGTGCATATATTTGTTAAAAAGGGTGTGTTCCCATTTAGCGTTGGGTTTAGAATACATATGCCAAACTAACTTGGCCCCCAACGCTTTGCTCTCGATGAAAAGGTCTTTGATGCCCAAGCCTCCCATTTCTTTGGGTAGGCAAATCCTATCCCAAGCAATCAACAGAAGTCTAAATTTGTCTTCAGAGCCTTGCCAGAAAAAAGTCCTCATGTGTTTTGTAATCTCCTTCTTCTTGGATGCAGGAAGATCCATACATGAGAGTTGGTAAATAGGCATAGCTGAGAGGACCGCATTGATCATAGTGGCCTTCCCTATAGAGGATAGCCATTTCCCTTTCCATGAGGATATTTTGTTTGTAATCTTGGTAACAACCTGATTCTAGAGATTGGAAGATCTAGTACCTTTGTCTATTGGGAGTCCCAAGTATTTACATGGCAATTCTCCTACTTTATATTGAAGGATTTTTAGAATTTTTGTTCGTAGTTCTTCATTTGTGTTGAAGAAGGTTATATTAGACTTCATAGTATTAACTTCTTGACCAGAGATGCTAGTGTAGTTAATCAAGATTTTTTTAATTGTTTTACCCTCCAAAAAGGACTGCTCGACCCAAACAACATGGTATCATCAACAAATTGTTGATGGGTAATGGGCCCCATGTTAGAGGTGATTTTGATACTAGTTAGTTAAGCCTTTTCTCTTTCCCAATTGATCATTATAATGAAGAGGAAGGGGGAGAGGGGATCCCCTTGTCTGAGGCCTCTAGAAATTTCAAAGAAGCCTTCCGAGGCCCCATTGACTAGGATTGAGATCCTCGGTGTAGCGATACATTCAAAGACCAAATTAATCCATTGCTTATTAAACCCAAAAGATTCTAGACATTTGCAAAGAAATTGCCAATCTACTTTATCATATGCTTTTTTAATATCCAATTTAATCAGCATACTTGGTGCTTTGTTATTTTGTATTGTATGAATAGCTTCCTGTGAAATGATTATACCATCATAAATGGATCTATTAGGCACAAAACCTATCTGTTCCTCACTGATTATTATGGGGAGGAGGGTAAGTAATCTATTTGCCATTATTTTGTGAGTAATTTATAGAGCGTGTTACATAAGGCTATTGGGCGATAGTCCTCAAAACTATCCACGATCTCCTTCTTTGGGATTAGGACTATGAATGTATTGTTAAGTTCTCTGATAATTTTCCTAGAGTTTCTCATCCCCTCTAAGGCCTCAATAATTTCCAAACCCATGAAGCCCCAACATTTTTGATAAAAGTGAGTTGGGAACCCATCAGGACCAGGAGCCTTATCTTGACCCATTTGGAATAAGGCTGATTCTACTTCTTCCACTGTTAATTTTTTGTTAAGCATTAAGTTATGTTCTTTTGATATTAATTTTGGGATGTTTTTTAAAAAGTCACTCTCCTTAGTCCATTTGGAGCCCTCCCTATTATTAAGGATAGTCTCAACATACTCCACTGCTACTTCAGCAATAAGCTTAGGATTTTCAGTAAAGTCCCGCGATGCCAATTTGATCTTGTTGATTCAGTTTATAGTTCTACAATGTTTTGTGCTATTATGAAAGAAACTTGTATTTCTGTCACTAGCTTCAAGCCAGTTGTCTCTTGATTTCTGTTTCCAATAAATTTCTTCACGAGCTAAAATTTCTTCACATCGAGCCAAATTGATTTTTTCCCTTTGATATAAGATGTTATCATCCCATACTTGATCACCTCTTCATTGATAATCTCCAGCTCCTTTTCAATCTCTGTTTTTTGTGAAAAGATATTTCCAAAGTGTTCTTTGTTCCATATTGCTAATTGTTGCTTAATCTTTTTAAGTTTGGTTACTACTTTGAAAGTCTTGGAACCTATGACTTTAGTTTTATTCCACCAATTTTCAATAAGTTGTAATAGATTTTCATCTCTAAGCCACATCTTTTCAAAGCGAAAGGGGGTTTTTGTAGGTTTTAGTGTTTCTATTATTATTAATTGGACCAGGAAATGATCTGATCCAGAGAGGGGGAGGATAGAGGTTTCAGAAGACTGTGACAAATTTCCATATAGGAAGAATTTGTCAAGTTTTTTTGCAATGTTGCAGAAGCCTTGTCTTCTATTGTTCCAGGTGAAGGCTTCATTCCTGGCTATTAATGCAAGTTACATTTATGCATCCAATTCCAAAAATCTAAGCATGATTGAGTCATTTTGTTATTGCTGCCCCACTTTTCCCTAGGATCCAAAATTACATTGAAATCCCCACCAATTAGGCAAGTTTGTTCAGTTTCGCATAGAAGGAAATTCTCAATTTCATCCTAGACTTGTTTTTTTGCCTATGTTTGGGTGGGTCCATAAACATTAATTATTATGAAATTTAATTTACTTTTGATGCTCAAAACCTTTCCACACATCCAATTCGGATTCTTCCTTATAAGTTTGAAAGAAACTTGCCTCGGGTCCCAAATGATGGCCAGTCCACCAAATGCCTCAAAGGCAGTTTGCCCTTCAAGTTCTTTGATACCTATTTTTCTCTTTAAGTTTGTTAATTCACTATTATTTAGTTTGCTCTCTAGTATTAAGAATAATTCCAGGTTGTATTTGGCAATGCATCATTTTAAGATACACTGCTTGTTAGGAGCATTCATGCCCCTAACATTGCATGTAAGGAGTTTCATAATTCATTAGGAAGGATCTTCCCCTTCCCTACTTCAAAAAGATTAGTAATTTTAGTTTGACCCACCGCACTTCCAGCATTGGTGAGTAATTCAGAAATGGATTTCCTTCCTCGCTTTTTTAGGTCAGCGGCAAAGTCTGGGGGGGAGCAATGCTCCATAGTGTTAGCGATCCCCAGACATTCCATATTTTTGCTTGCCACAACACCAAATGGGGGGTTGGCCATCTCCTCAGAGATGGGTTTGCATAACTCTTTGGCTAACAATGTTTTCTGCAGTGCAAGTTCTTCCTCATCAACTATCTCATTAATAAATAACTCAATGAGGTCATTTGTAATAGAGTTGCCAACATACTCAAGTATGCACTTATCTTCAAGGTCTCTCCTTTCATCCGCACCCATCTCCTTAATTTTGTTATCTGTGATGTGATTTTTTCCCTTTTTGTTCTTTCATTTTTTGTTTTTTCCTTTGCCTTTTTTGTTCTTATTCTTTTTCTTTTTCTTTTTATCCTTAATGTTGTCTTCCATACTTAAAGCCAGATTGCTTAGTGTTTTATTTTCCTCCAATGTGATCTTATTTTGAGCTGATAAAGCCTCCCGGTGAATGGGCTTGGTTTCAAAAATAAGGGAGACATTAGTTTCTCCTTCAATGCTTAAATCTGTAAGAGCTATGTCAGCTGCTGGTATAGAAATCGGCGATAAACTTTGTTTATTCACAGGAGCTATCCCCCTCTATACCTCTACTAGTTCAGCAAGTGTAATTTCATTTTTCTTACTTTCTGATTTTCTATGTGTGTTTTTTGGTTCCATAGTCCCAAGATATTGTTTGTTAAAAAGAAAACCTCCCATAGGGTTGAATTTTATGTTCAACTCCACCTCCTTTGTTGCCTTTTGGCATGTTTTCTTTGACACCTGAAAAGGGGAAATTCTAGTCCTTGGAGTGAAGTCTTTCGTGAGGATCTCTAGTTTGATTTCATATATTGAATGGTTTGTGATAATTTTGATGGGATCAAATGTTGATTTTCCTATCTCAGTATTGGCTAAAATTTTAATATCAGAGGATTCCAGATAATTATCCTCCAAACCCTCAAAAACTTCTAGAAAATCTCCTAATTTTTTAAGGACATGACTATGGATTAATTCTACCAGCATATTCAGAAATTGAATCCACTTTGGAACCCTAAGTTTCTCAACATCTTTAGGGGAGAAATTAGGTTTCCAATTAAAAAATTTGAAGCAATAGCCCTTAAAATATCGATGATTATTTTTAGTTAAATTGTTTTTAAGATCCACAGTATTGCAATTGATAAATAAAAAATCATTCTCTAAGCTCATGATACTTATCTGATTTCCCATGAGGGATTTCAGCCATTGCTGGATCTCTGAGGTCGAAGCATGATAACCGAACCATTTTCCAAAGAGCCCTTGAGCATTGTAACATTCCCAAAATTCATCAGTATGATTATTACTTATAATCATAATATTATCTGCATTCAAGTCAAACGACTTTTGAAAGTATGAAGGACATTTCTTAGGGTAAAATTCCATCCTTCTTCTAGTGGAGAAATTTGGGATAAATGATGAGGGTTTTCTAACCCCAAGTTTGGTTCTGTTTGCTCCAGAAGCCATATTTTTATTGATCCTCGAGAGAGTCTCTATCCGCAAGAGAGGAGATCTCTTTTTATTAGGGTGCCCAGATGACAATATATCTCTTGATTTATTAAGGAGAGCCTCCTGCTTCTGAGATAAAGTAGTTTCTTGAATTTTACAGGGAGAACCTACCATTCTTAGAGTTTGCTTCCATAAATTCATTGCTGGAGAAGTGGAGGGACCATCTGAATGAGTTAGGGTAGGGAAACAATCGGACAATGCCCCTAGGGCCCTTCTGCTAATTTCATTGAGCTTTAGAGTTGTTAAATTAGCCCCTGTAACTTCTAGGATAAGGACATTGAAACAATTCTCCAAGTGGGTAGCACCTTTTTGAGCCTCCAGAGGAGAAAAACTATTCTTCCATTGCCCAAGATGCCTCCCATGCCCGTGTAGATGTCGCGGGGGTTTGCCAGAAGAGTTTCTGCCTTTCGTAGTTGTATTCGCATTTTTCATTTCGCATTGATGTTCATTGGATAATTTTATTTAGCAATAAAATTAATTTTAATAAATAAAAATAAGGTAACCTTGTTTTTTTCATAATTTTTTATCATCGTTGAACTTTTTTTTAATAATAAATAAATTTTAATAAATAGAAATAGGATATTCAAAAGTCTTTTTTCTTTCATTTGTGTAAACATTGATCATATTTTTTACCATTTTTTATTTTTCAAATAAAATTTAATTAGAGAAAACAAGAGTTAGAAAATCAATCAATGAGGTCTATTCATTTCTCTAATTATGAATGTCATAAAAACCCTTTTGGTGCAAGTAGTAGTGTTTTATTGTGGTTATAACAGGGACAAAAATGTGAGAACTGAGTTAAGAGGTGAACTTCAACAATAAATTTTAAGCATTATTAATTTCTTTTTTAGAAGTACTAAGAGAAATCAAAGTACATAATATTGTTAACTACATTTGAGAGAAATGTAATTCATCTTGTCAATATTTTTCTAGAGATAAAAAGGAATCCACAAATATGTTCCACAATATCTCCATTTTTTAAATAAAAAGTATCTTACTTTATACAAAATTGAAGTTTTTTTCTTGATAACATGCAATAATACTATATTCCTTTCATATATAATATTCCAAAATTATAGTAGGTTTGTCGCAGTGGTGGCACTCCCTTTGCGAATGTAGACAAACTACTATGTTGAGGCTATGACAACCTGCATTGGAGTAAAGCTTGCTTGGAAGGAAAACAATAGGAAAATTTCATTAGAAAGTGATTCCCTTATTATTGTTAGTTGTCTGCGAGGCCTACAAACCCCTACTTGGACTATAAAAAATTTAATTGAAGATACTCTAGCTTTGCTAAGGTCTATGGATAATTTCACCAACAATCATGTGTTTTGAGGAGGAAATAAAGTAGTTGATGGCCTACCCAAAATTGGAGTTAAGATTAATAATATTAAATGTTGGGGGGTCCATGACATCATGCCCATGGATATTAAAAATCTCATTTATGATGGTTATAGAATGTGTTAATTCAAGGGGCATCATCTGGATTATTATGTTGTACTTCTTACTTATGTGGAGAATTGGGTTGAGATGTCTATTTCATTATATTATTAAAAAGGTGTGGTTTGTTTTCTAGCCAAGTATAGAATCTGTGTGGTTGATCTGTGCTATTGCCTGGGATCCAATGGCTTGTGATGAAGAATTTATAGACAAAATTATAAGGCCACAATGGGTAGAGATAGAAATATATTGGAGCATGAATCTTATGACAAATGGAGGAACAAGGTAGAGGTTTGGGATGAAGTGTTGGAATCTTTACGTTGAATCCTTATAGAAAACAAGTGAACAAGATTTGAATATAGTTTTATTTATGATTCTACTTCATGGTCATCTGGAATGATGTCAAACATATCACCAAGTTATCATGCTCATCAATTTTGTAATCATCCTTGTACGGTTTCATTATTTTAGTTTTCACTTGGTTAACCTGGGTTGCTATATTTAAAGCTATGAAAGAATCAACCTCCTCTAACTGATAAATACTTCTAATAACCTTCATTCCTTCTACAACCAATATTTTGAAACTACCATTTTTATTTCATAGCCATTCTTATGAAATATAAGATTGTATCGTTTAATAAATATTGAACATCCTTTGTTATGTGCTATCCCTTAATTGTAACAATGCCCTCTCCACATATTTGAGTAGCTTCTTCTCCACCAAACTTAACTAATCCACCATCCCATTCCATAAGATTGAAAAATCTCCTTCCATCACTCATCATATAATTTAAGCAGCCACTATCAATCACCCATGTACTAGGTCCATCTTTTGCATGAAGAGCATTCTAGACAATCAAGTATCTTTCATTGTTTTTATTGGTATGCAGGGTATGAGACTCTTTACATACTTTATAATTATTAACTTTCATAGCCATAAGCAATTCCTCATTAGTTGAATCTTCACAACCCTCATCCTCAAAGGAGTAACATTCTTTGGATTAAATAACTCTTTTAGGCATATCTCTTTTATCTCTATCTTCTTCTCTTTTAGTTCTATCTTATTCTCTTCTATTGTTATTTCCAATGAAATTATATTTAGATGCACAATGACCAATTCTTCCACAATTAAAGCATTTGAAGGGTAACATATCTTTATATTTGTCAATAAACTTTTTTTAGTCTTCTTACATAGTTTGGTTTTGCATTATCACTTTCATCGTCGGCATCAACAATGAATTACATTCTCTTATTGTCCTTGACTGCAACCTACTTCTTGGGATTTTCCAACTTAATATCTCTCATTTCAAAGCTAGTGAGTTCCCCATAGAGTTAATCAATTGTATAATTGTCTAGATCCTTGCTTTCCTCAATGGAAGACACCTTAGGAAAAAATGATTTAGGAATGATCCTAAGTATCTTCTTTACTACCTCATCTTCTTCCAACTTACCACCAACATCTCTAATTTCAATCACCACATTAGTTAATTGATGCATGCAGTGTATAATATTTTCAACTTCTGACAAGTCTAAATCTACTTTTGATGTTCTACAACTTCCAATTATTTATCTTCTTATCTCCTTCATATATATTGATGAGCTTCTGCAAGACATGTTTTGTAGATTTGCAATCCATCACCTTCAAGAGTTTTGTATTTGATAGACTAGTTATGATTGGATTGTTTGCCTCTCCATTATTCTCACAAATTCTAATTTCATCTAATGTAGTAGGTGGAGTAGAGGGAGGAGTATAACTATCTACAATAGAGCTCCATATTCCAAACCCCATAGTGTTCAAATATGATTCAATTCTTATCTTCAAAAAAAGAGTAGTTTATACTATCAAATTTTGGAATCTTGTAGGATTTAGCTTATGCCATCCCAAACTTGTCTCAAGTGGTTAAACTTCTTCTAGAGTAACTTGACTCTGATAGCAATTGTTGAACACACTTTTGGAGTAAGAGGGGCGAGGTGAATTAGTCTAGACCAAAAAACTTAAACTTTATTCCACAATTCATAGTCAATTTAAGTATATTCTTATCAACAACAATGAAAGATAAAACAATGTAACACAATGCATAAGAGAACACTAGATTTGAATTGAAAACCCAAACAGAGAAAAACCATGGTGAGAGTCAAGTCACATTATAAGAAATGATTACAATTTTGTTTTACACTCACTACCAAGGAAGCACATTGCCCCCTATAGGGCTTGTAGGCTAAGATGCACTATCCCAGTGCAAGATACAAAAATTATGCTGAAGAAACACTATCTTTAAGAAATATACATGAGTTTGTGAATCAAGAGTGAATAGGCATTTGACAACATGGCTTCAAAAATATCCAAATATGAAGTTGTCATTGAATCTCTTTCTCAAGCAACCACCTTCACAAAAAGCACCACACACTTTCTCAATCACAACTTCACATCAAACTTCTAAAAAATGATATAATCATGTAAGTGTAGCACATATATATTAATCCACAGACTCTTCTACACAATCAACATTAATTTGATATTCCATATATACCATCTTCTTCACTGAAAACATTAATTAGGTCAATCAAAGTAAAGGACTAACATAGGTCCTATGAAAGTGGCCACAAAAACATAAATGTGGTGAATGTAGTCCAATCTAAGAAATAGAGAGGACCTAAAATCATTATATCACTTCTTCCTATGTAGTTCAAAAATAGTTCACACATTATCACACATCCTTCAAGGTAAAAGACAAGTTAATGTGTAGATACGCCAAGAAGAACACCATAAGTTAGTTGAAAACATGTCTTTTGGATGAATAGGCTCAATGTCGATCCCCACATGCCAAGGTAGGACCAAAAAACAATCCATCACAATCTTCAAAGCAAGAAGAGACACCCAAAGTTTCATCACAAGAGGAATGATGTATATCAGCAAGACCAAAGAATTTACTCTAAAACATTGAGTCTAGTCATAATGCAACATTAAACAAACCATCTAACATGATGCAGAGAACATCGAGACATTCTTAAAACATCCAAAAATATTCTCAAATCCTTATTTCAACTTAAGATAACAAGATCATACTACACAACATAACTAGTGCAAAGTATTTCAATCTGCAGAGCCAATCAAGAACAAAAACATTACCACTACTTGTAGACCATGACGTAAAAGAACAAACTTGTTTCACACTTTGGGTCAACTTGATAATTTTGACTGAAAATGTTTTGGTTGGAAGTGTTTCAGGCAAAACTATTTGGCAAACACGTGGCACCAAAGTGGCACTATAGTTTTGGCTGAAACCCTTTTCTATAAGAACTAAACCCAAATTAAAACATTTTCCTTAGTAGAATTTTGGCACATGAAAAATTATAATGTGTTGTTTCGACCGAAAGCGGAAGTGTTTCAGTTGAAAGTGTCTATGTTGCATCCTAAGTGGAATCCATATCATCATTTTTCAGTGAATTTTGAAACTTTTCACTTCTGATGTATTCTTCTGCAGTCAAATTAATTTTTTTTCAAAAATCTAAAAGTAGTGCTTTGTAGAGCTCAAAGTCAAGAATATAGACATATAATATTTTTAATGGTTTGATTATTTCTAAGATGCTTTATTTTTTAAATATTGCAAGTACCTTTTTAAATATTGGAAGAGGCTAATTTAAAATTAAAAAAATAATATTAAATCACATTAAAATATTTTAGAAAATATACTTTTAACTAGGGCAGAGAATATTCTCCAAAAAGATATAATTTGTTTCTTGATAATGATAAACATAATAGACAGAAAGTGATGTTGAATGAAAAATATCAAATTCAGCTATGTTGGACTTAAAAATATTATTATGAGGAAAATATACATCAAAATTAAACTTTTGTTTTTAATTTCAAACTACATATGTATGTCATCTATTTGGGAAATTGAAATTAGGAAAAAATAAGTTTTTTTTTCATTTTTTTTGTGATGCCAACTAGTTCACTTGATTTTTACCATTTTTCATCAATAAAAGATATGGCTTTAAATATATAAAAAAAAAATATCATTTTTTAAATTTAAAATAACAGGCATATAAACTTCATGAATGTTTTTACATTTCATGAGTTTACATCATTTTGAAATTCAAATTAGAAATGCCACTTTTATATAGTCGAAGTTGAACAATTTTATTTGTGTTGGCCACTTCCTTTATAAAACTATGACATAGGTTGAACTGAAACATAGCACATAAAATATAAACATGTCCTCCAAGCTCCGTCACCTAAAACCCTAATGCAGAGAAATGCAAAGCATTCCTTGAACCTATTCTAATAGATAACCAAGTTGTCAACCAACTACAATCACTAACCATACTAGAGCTTGCAATAACAAGGACCTAAAAAGATAGGGTTACAATGTCCATAGAGCATAAATATTATGTTCAAGTTCATAAGACTATATTAGAAAATACAAAGAAATCATCCAAACTCACATCAATACATACTTTTGCACCAACTTTCTTTATCAAAATTCCAACTTGCTTTATCAAACTTATAAAGACTAAAATATCTTAGAAACATTATCTTCTAATTAAATACAATATTGTCATTCTAATGTCATGCATCTATTTCTCATCTTAATATCTCAAAACATCTAAACCTCATAATCCATTCTTTTCCATCAATATCATTGTTATCCTCAATTTGGAAAATTAGCTTGGTAATACGACAAAATTTTAACCCATTTGTAGCTTATATACTCTATGCATGTTTTTTAGGGTAATTTGTGTCATTTCCCATGCATGATTTTCCATCTTAGAACCTTCCTTTCAAGTTTCTTTATTTTTTGTTTGTTTTATAAAATCTAAGTGTCCAACTACAAATCGGGTTTACAAACCCAATTTACACCATTTTGGGCTCTAGGTGCAAATCGGGTTCATAAACCCGATTGCACCTCCATGTCTTTCCTCTAGAACATATGTGTAATTTGGATATGTACACCTGAACTACACCTTATTTTCTTGGTAAGTAAAACTATGGTGGAGTTTGGGTTTGTAAATCTGAACTACACCAAACAATGGTGGAGTTCATGTTCGCAAACCTTCAATCCCCCTCCCTTGTCATCTTGTCTTTCCTTGTGTGGGTGGTGCATAGCGAGGTTGTAGGTCAGCCATGCACTGAAAGCCATGGATTGGTGCATGGTAGGTCTAAAACCCCACCATGCACCTTGCAATCTGTTGTTTCCATGTCCTAAGTGTATGATGGGTTTGTGAGCCCACCTAACACCATCTTTGGTTACCATTGTGTATGATGGGTTTACAAACTCGCCTTCCACCAAGTTTAAGTTCTATAGTTTTCAAAGTCCATACACTTTGACCCTTCCACTCAAGTGTAGACTGGACCTGTAGGTCCGACTTACACCTAGTTTTGATATGCACTCAATTAGTTGTATTTCAGACCTATAGGTCTGATTTACACCAATCACATGTTTTAACCCAAGGTGCAGTTTGGATCTATAGGTCTGAATGCACCTAGCCTTTTTTCCCAAGTGTAGTCTGGGTCTATGAACCTGAACTATTCCTTTGACCCACACTTTCTCTTAGGTGTAAGTCGGCCATACAAACCCAAATTGCACCAGATGCACACACATATATCGGGGTCATAGACCTAATTTACACTTGTTCTACCATGATAAAATGGGGGTTTTGGAAACCCTAATGGCACAAAATGCAACACATACTTGATCCTACTCAATTCAAATTGTCAATATTGTTGGTGATTCTTCTTAACAAATGCTGATGTTTTCTCCATGCTACAGTATCATCCTTGTATTCATGACAATATCATTTCCAAGAAAAACACAATGAAGTTCAAGAAGCAAGACTAATATTTTCTCTTCCTCTAATTCTCAGCGGCGTCAAACATTGTGAACATTAGATGATTGTGAAATACAGGCTACCTGGCAATGATATGAAGATTTTTTGAAGAAGGATGATCATAATAAAGATGTGTCTCTAGACACTTAGTCATTTTTATGTATCTCTAATATAGGGGAATTTAATAATTTCAATCGACACTTCAAGTGTCATTTTGTAATAAGCTATTAACACCTCAGGTGTCATTCTATGTATGCATTAGTACACATGTAGGACTGCATGTGCACTAAGTCAAATATGACTCTACCTTTGACTTGGTCACAAATTATGTAACTTTCTTAGTTTCACATTACACCTCTCCTCTATATATAAGAGGATTTTCATTTTAATGTGAGGATTATCCATATTTTGGGCAGTGCAACAAAACTCTATTGGTTTGGGAAGCACTCTAAAAAAAAAATTTAGATGTAAATCAAATTGCAATCAATAAAAGAGACAATTTGCTTTCAATCTTTGTCTTGAAACAAGTTGTAATGTGATGATATTATTCGTAGTTGATTGTGAGTATTATGACATTATTTGAAGGAGATTTAAACCCAATCTTATAGTCTTTGAGTTGCTTATTGTGCTTATAATTAATGTTATATTGTCAAACTTGATCTTGTAGTATTTGAGGTACACATATTTCAAATTTCTTCCTAAAGCTTTGTAAGAAGTCATGGAAAGTATTTGAGCTTTCATGAGCTTCTTGGTTAATTTTTCTCGATCATAATTTAAATTTTATTGTAAGACAGGTTCATCTATTTGTAAAGGTTGATAAGATAGTGATAAAAAGAAGACTTTGAGATTTATTATTACTTTCTCATCCCAAAGTTATTTTCAGAAAAAAGGGAGTAACAGGAGGCTTTGTACTTTTATGGACACTTTGCTCCCAATTAGTATAGATTCTTAAGATTACTACAAGTTAAAAGTATGTTATTTCTATGTTCTAAATATACAATTGGGTAGATACTTACTCTAAAAAAGGAAAGTAAAGTAATTGTATCATCTTGGATTAGTGAGAATAGTATTACATTTATTTTGCAATAGAAAAGGGGAGCCTTCCCTTATAATTAGGAGGGACCATATCTTGCCTTTTGAGAGATATAGTCTCATGTACTATGGTGAAACCCACATTTTGTAAGCCTTCACCAGTTTACAAAATTTTCATCCAAAAATCATCAACTATATTACTCAATGTAGACATCAAACACCAAGAAGGTGGATATCTACAAACCATGTACAACCAATATCCACGTATTCTATATATAAAACTCTTGATATCAATTGTGCTAGACACTTAATGGATTGCATATGATAGTTTGTTGCCAACATCCTTATACACTAACAATCAGCTTCATCATTACTTCTACAATTATCATTGCTTCCCAATGCACCAAACTAATTGTGGACACCAACCAATAAATTTATTAACAACATGTCTCTACACCACTAGATATCTAACAGAACAAGCATATGTAAGTATCTTCACCAATTGTTTCAAACTCATAGAGCAACATCCACAATATACAACAATCGTCATATCAGTAATAGCCTACATTATTCATAGTTCTTTGTAGTAAAATAGTAGCCTCCATTCAAGTATACCATGTAAAAAAAGCAAGGAATTTATTAGCAACGACTATACATAGATCCATCAAAACAACTCGTAACTATTTATCATGATCTTTCATATTTATGTCAACCATCATACCAAATTCATATGATCAACTTAATCACTTCCTTAGCAACTACAACAATTCTCTATCCAACCAATCATCAATGGAAACATATATATTGTGAGGCATCATATTAACATCAATGAAAGCACATATAGCCAACACAAGGAGATTGGTTCATAATGCCAGGATTTATAAGTGAATTGGATTGACAATAGAGTGATTTGTTCATGATTTTTTAGGGTTCTTTAAATTCACTATGGATTCTTCATGGATGAAACAACATGAAGAGGACATAGAAAATAAGGGAAAATGTAGCACCCCTCCCTAATTCATCTTGTCTTTTTGTACATCAAAGGAATATATTGATCTAGCTTAGTCTACTTTATGATGATTTGATGGTATCATGTTATGTACTAACCCTATTTCATGATTTTATTGGATATGATGATGGATCTATATATGATGATTTATATGTGTTCATTATTCATCATGGATCATATTTCTTATGGGATTTTGATGACATTATAATTACGCTAACCCTACTCTATGATTATAGGATTTTTGTGATTGTCTTCTAGTGTCTTCATGATTAGAGACGATGTTAGACCACTCATTGTGAGCCTGATATGGCATTGTGATTCTCTATCACTTGCTTGATCATTTATGTTGTATATGTGTTGTATAGTTGTTGTATTGTGTTTAGTCATGGATGCACAATTGTAGGTACTAGACATCAACTCCACCCAGTCTCGTAGGTCTGAGTGTTCCTTTATCGCAATGACAAGTTGTTGGAGATATCATGTGTTTCCCTATCATACTCTAGGCTTAAGTTAATACCCTTGTCCATTAGTGTCTTGGCTTGAGTTGTTGGTCTACGTCATGTCGTATGTTGTTCAAGCTTATGTCAAGCTGCCTTGTGAGTTTGCAATTATTTATTAATTAATAATTAATTAGTTTATTTAGTATTAAATTAAATTTATGGATGGTATTAATATTTGATACTAATGTGTGAATTATTATTATTACAGATTTATTATTTACCGATGTTTATTTCATGAATTTGTATTTTAAATTGATGATTTAATATTATTATTATTTTATGGTCTAATGTTTAATTGAATATTCATTATTTGAGCTTTTGATTTATTGGATTATTATTTATTTATTTATTTATTATTAGTCGATTATTTATGCCTATTTGTACATTCATTTATTTATTTGTTGTATTTTATATGTATGTGGGAGATATTTATAGTATTGAGTTTAAATTATATTGGCTAGAGCATTTATATGTATCCTCACATTTATTTTTTTATTTTTTTTTTAAATACTGGTTGAAGCATTTATGCTTGTCTATAAATTTACTTATTTATCATTCATTTTGATTATTTTTTTAATGTTTATTTATTTATTTTATTTATTTATTTATTTTTGGGTTATTTATTGTTCATCTAATTTTTATTGTTTTGGTTATTTATTTATTTATTTATTTGTCTCGTTGTTTTATTTGTTGGTATTTATTTGTTATTATATATGTACCTACCCCTTATTATGATTAGCCATCTTGGGAGTTGTGATTGTGGGGATATTATTATTTAATTATTTATTTATTTATTTATTTATATTATTTGTGGTTTATATTTAATTGGGTCATTTTTACTTTTTTGAAAAAAGGGGTGAAGATTTATTCATAAATCAGAGAATTACAAAGAATAGGCCTTAGGCCCACCAAGACACCAACATAAACAAAAAGGATCCTAAAAGAACCACTAGCACCACCACTACAAAGTCTAGTGACCACTACAAAGGCCAGCTACTTTGGAATTACACCAAAAACCAGGCTCATCTGGAGCCTCGAAGGGCCTAAAAAATGACAATGAAAAGGAAACAAACATAAGAGGGAAATTGATCCCACACCACTGGGTGCTCTTACATCATGCTATCTTTTAGAATTAATCTGTCTAAAGTTTCAAGATAATCAGGAGGTAGACCATCCCTTCCACTAAAATCCCAACCATCAACATGCTCTGAAGCCCACCTAGCCAAACAATCAACCACTCTATTCCACTCCTTGGGAATACGACAAAAGGAGACAAATTCCAATGTATTACACAATTGTAAAATTTGTCTGACCACAGACGCTAATTGCCAACTCACATCATTCAAACTTTGTTTGTTCAACATGTCCACAACAATCTAGGAATCCAACTCACAAATAATCTTCCTACATCCTAAAGAACAGCCTCGCTCAACAACAATCTTAATAGCTAGGGCCTTCATAGGATTGTTAGAGTGTTGCCTAATATAAATAGAGAAGAAAAATATTGCAACAACCATCATCACCTCTACCTATACCTCCAATACCTACATGTCCAAGATTCCCATGGGAAGAGCCATCTATATTAAATTTTAAAATTCCCACAAGAGGGGGAATCCACCTTCCATCTCTACTTATCTGTTGCTTTGCATGTGGAGATCTATTTCCAGTAGCATATTCCATTTCAATGTTTTTCAATTGAATATTCCTTACAATAGAATAATCACATGGATCAACATTTTTAGACAAATTGCACTTAGCCGAGATTGTCTCCTGAAGCCTATTAACTATCTTTTGCCATAGATAAAGACTCCCTATATATGCATCACAAAAGACCCTCTGATTCCTTTCTAGCTATAAATTCTAGATAATAAGGGCTTGCCCAATAGACCAGTCCACTTGAAGAAAAGAGGTCTTTGTTGGGGGTCTGCTCAGGCTATCTCAAAAGTCAATTAAGGAGGTAGCATGAAAAAAGCATGTTTCCAAGCCTCCCACCACTTGTGCCAAATCTCCCTAGAGAAAGGGCATAGAAAAAACAAGTGGGAGTAGTCTTGCTCATTATGCATACAAAGATAACAGATAGATGGTCCCTAGAAGCCCCTCTTACAAAGATTCTCCCATGTGAGGCATTTCCTCTAAGCAACCAGCCATAAGAAAAAATTACATTTCATCCAAGAGAAGCTATTCCAAACCTTCTTCAACCAAGGAACATCTATTAGGCCATGCAATTTCCTATCAAGCTGAGCATAACCTTCAGCAACATAAAACTAGCCTTTTGGGTTAGGACCCCAAGCCAAAATATCTCTTTCCTTGAGGGAACTACATAACCTACTCTCCAAGATATTAACCAACACCACATGATCTTCATCCGAGCCACCCAAGGGCCATTCAAGAGGATCCTTCCAACAAGTCACCTCAACTTGTCCAATGCCCCTAATTGTTTTAAAATTATCCACCTTAACCCATCTAGCATCAGTGAAAATGTTGCAAAGAGACTGAAGCTGTGGATAACTAGATAGAATAGGAGGGTGACCATCCCAAGAGTCCTACCAAAACAGAGCTTCAGAGGCTCTATTACAAAACTAGAAAAGGCCATCTTTAATAAGTTGGGCACCTTTTTTAAGAGTATCCCAGATACAAGAGCCCTCGTCCACTAAAAAAAGATGAGGCACCTCATGATCATTAGCACCAGGGAGATACTTGTGGGTTAAAATCTTGGCCCAATCTTGATCCTGACTATTACACCACCTCCAATACAGCTTAGCCTCCAAGACCTTGCTAACCAAAGTAATAGATATGAAACCAAGATCCCCACCATGTCTCAATCTACAAATAGATTCCCATTTAACTAAACTCCATTTAGAAGAAAGAAAACTACCAGACCAAAGAAATTGATAGGAGAGAGTATCGAACTCTCTCACAAAGCTAGATGGGGGAGCCTACACAAAACACCTATAAATGGGAAGCACTTGCACCACAGTCTTTAGAAGAATCACTCTTCTAGCAGAGGATAACCACCTATATGTCCAATGATTAACCTTGCAATGAAATTTATCCAAAATTCCTTGCCAAAAATCTCTACATTGAACCCCAAAATCTAAAGGATCCTAAGGTACAACAAAGGAAGGGACCCCGTCTAAAATCTGAGGATCCTAGCAATCCTATTCTGAATAAGCTGAGGAGTATTAAAGAAATATACGGATGATTTTTTATCATTAATTTTTTGGCCAAATCCTTTGCAATAGATATCCAAAGCTCTCCTAAAATTCACTACCTCATTGATTCTATCCTTTCCCATCAAACCTGTGTCATCCACAAACTGAAGATGAGAGTAGGGAGGTAGAGAATTGCTCCAACTCTAGCCCTAAATAAGATCATGTCTCACCTAGGAAGTGAGAAATCTACCAAGACCTTCAGCCATGAGAATAAATAAATAGGGAGATAAAGGGTCCACTTGCCGAAGCCCCTACGAAGTGCTAAACAATTATGAGGGTTCCCCATTAATAAGAACTGAGAAAGAGGTAGAAGTGACACAAATAAGAACCCAATTCACCCACTCTTCTCCAAAACCAAAAGCCAAAAGGATCTTCTGTAAGAAATCCCAACTCACCCTATCATAAGCTTTGGCCATGTCAAGTTTAATAAACATAGCCTCCATTTCTATCACAACTCCATCAAGGATATGTCTTCCATCTATGAAACCACCTTGCTCCTTAGAAACCAAAGTGTAGAGGAGGGGCTTGATTCATTCAACAATCAATTTAGTGATTATCTTGTAGACAACAATACATAAAGCAATAGCCAAGTACTGATCCAAGCTATCATCCCCCTCCTTCTTAGGAATGAGAGCCAAGAAGGTAGAATTCATAGATTTGAGCATTTGTTTATTCTTATGAGATTCCTGAACCACATCTAGAAGATCATACTTTATAATCTCCCAAAATTCTTGAAAAATTTCAATAGGAAATCCGTGAGGGCCAAGAGCCTTGCCTTTTTTCATTTGAAATGCAACCCCCTTAAGTTCAGACAACAAAATGGGGTGCAAGAGAGCATCATTCATTTCAACAGAGACAAGAGGGGGAGTATAGTTCAAGATGGCCCTCTCTTCCACCATAGCTTCAGGATCCTCTTTGGTAAACAAATTAGAAAAAAAACTGACAACTTTCGGAGCAATTTCTTCTTTAGATGAAATATGAACCCCTTCTGAAGATATGAGAGAGGTAATAGAGTTACCATACCTCTGAGCCTTAACAAAATTATGAAAAAAAATAGTGTTTCTATCACCTTCTTGGAGCCAATCCACACAAGATTTTTTTTTCCATAAAATCTGCTCATGCAACTCTAACTCTTCTAAGTCCTTTAGAGCAAGGAACTCGGCCATTATGAGCTCCACAGTCATCCCTTGATCCCTAATTTGACATGTAACCTCATCCAGCTTGGATTGAGCTACCATCTTGTGTCTATGTAGATTCCCAAAACATTGTTTTTTCCACCTCTTCAGCTTGTATTTCACATGTTGTAATCTCTTCCCAAAGGTGTACATAGCCTGCATGTGGGTAGGCACCCCTTTATACCACCAATCAACCATAAGATCCCCAACGACTGATCACAAAGCCACATCAATTGAAATTTGAAAGAGGGATTTTTTGAGGTTCTAAAAGATGTAATAGAAATCTTAATAGGTCAATGATCAGAACCCCTCCAATCAAGAATTTCTGAACTGGTGGACCACCTATCATGCACCCAATAGAAGGAAGCCAAAAATCTATCAAGCATATCAAAGATAGACACAACACCACTCCTCCTATTATTCCATGTAAAGAAACCATTAATTGGCATCAATGAGATTCAAGAGATTAATATTATCTCCGAGTAAATTTGAGGAAGGATCAAGCCTGAATAACCCACCTCACTTTTCCTCTAGACTAGTAACAACATTAAAATCTCTAGCCAATATCCAGGGGGAAAAAGGATCTTGAGCTCGAACAAGATTGATGTGAGCCCAAAGATGTGACTTACTCACAAGATCAATAGGAGCATAAATATTAGAGAAGAGGCACCTTTCTCCAGTCTCAAAGCTAGAAGCAACCATAAAAATTGAAGACCTACTAGAAATTCACCACAAAGGGGAAACTTTCCTCGGGTTCCAAAAGAAAGCGAGTCCCCCCCGAACTTCCATGAGAACTCACTCCATGCCAAAGGCCTAGGGGCTAGACATGCAAAGCACAACTGACCAAATCATCCACTGAAAGCTTGGTTTCCTGAATAAAAACAACATCATGAGACTCAGAGTTAACTAATCTATGAACAACCCAAGGACATTTCAACTGGAACTCCTTCCTCTTAGACCAAATTCTCTAGAATATAAAACCTATTAGGGTGACATCATTTTGCCTATCCAACCAGGTTCTCTTCTTTCCTTTGTCTTTATTCTGAGGTTTGATAGGAATAAAGCCATCTTTATTAGCAAGACCATTAGGCACAGGGGATTTCCCCTTATCTTCCCCCAGAACAAAGTGAGGAGGATCAAAAAGAGCCAGTTTAAAAGATTTATTTCTGGGACATCTCTTCTATAAATGACCATATTCATGATAAATTGTGCATCTAAATGGCAGGGTCTCATAATCCATTTGTTGGATCCAAGAAGATGTCCGCAAACAGATTTCCATAGAGTTTAGCAAAGGATTATTTAAATTAACTTCTACACATATACGAGCATAGGAAATTACCTTTCAATCTTGGGTTTGTGAAGCCGAACCCATAGGTTTACCAAGAAGGAGTGAGATTGAGTGAAGAATATGTTCTCTCCAAAATTCCAACAAAAGCCTTGGCAATCGGATCCACATGAGAACATGAGAGGGAAGCTCCTTAGCAGAAATTTAAAGCCAATATGAAAAGGTTTGATAAAGAGTCCCACCTAGTTGAAAAAATAAAGGCCATCCTCAAAATTCTTGTTCCTATCTGCTAGGTTGGAAAAAATAACTAGAAAATATTTATTGGTTGCCATCAGTAGCTCCATGTCTCCTTCAGGATTCCAGACAAGGCATTCCCAAGACTCTAAAATAGGTATAGAGAGGCGAAGACTGATAAATTTGCATATGAGAGCATGATTACACCAATATTCAACATCCTCTGAAATTTGCTCAGGTTGAATAACCAGAACTAGACAATCTTGGGATCTCTCCAAACAACCATTCACCTTTTTCATGTGAAAAGGCTCTTTCGAAGAAGAGATGTCTGCCCCTAATTGGGAATGAATAATGTGTTCCTTTCCTCATGCATGCATCAAATAATATGGATCCGCCATATCTAGATCTCCAAAGATCATCTGAAAAGACGATAATCCTCTATTTTCCAAAAACCCAAAGAAAATACCACAAGAAGAAAAAGAAGAACATGGAAAACCCAACCCCAAAACCCCACACACCCCCAATGGCAACCCAGAGAAAAAGAAACAGAAAAGGGTTACAAAAAAAACCTTGCAGCAGCCTGAAAAATCCAACCACGGGCAAGCAAAAACCGACCCCTAGCAAGCAAGAAACACCCCCCCTCGGAAAATAGCAAGTAGAGCGCAGGACACAGGCTAGGGCACTTTGGACCTAGCACGAGACCCACACAAACGCAGAGCCATCCTCCACATACACTTGATTTCAAAATCAATTCGAACATTTATTTATAATGCCTTTGTTTTATTTTATTGGGCTTTAATTTACTATTATGGTTTATTATATTATTATTATATTCTCTTCTTACTAATTGAGTAATTAAATATTATGTTTATACCTACTAAATTATTTTATTGGTTGAGATTTGAGGGTAAGTAAATAATATTATTTTATATTCTTGCCTCAATTTCTGGAAGGGGAGGTTGGTATAGAATATATTTTACTAGAATATTTTTGTCGTGCTCTATGAGAAGTGTGACACCTGCAGCTGCAACACAAAACACTCAATAGATCATTGCAAGCATGGTTAGAAAATTAAAAACACAGAAAGATAAAACCATGGCTAATCAATCTATCACCTCTTAAGAGATGCGAGTGTGGATTTCCTCTTAGATTTGGATAAGCATTTCCAGTGACTTGACTACACCTAGATGGAGGATTTGAGATGATAATGATGTTGATTAAGCTAGAAAATAAGAAAATTAAGATAGATCTAATATGAAATTGCCTATAATAATGATGCTCAAATGATAATGCTAGTATGAATATGCCTATATTAGCAATGCCTAAAATGCAAATGAGATGGGATCCTTTGTGCTCCAACAACGGGGATATTAATAGGATTTCCAAGGTTAGGGGTGAGGTGGAAGGAATCAATGGTCAAGATTGAGTCTCAAGATATCAAAGGTGAAATTGGAAGAGGTTGGGGAAGATGTTGGAGGAAGAGACACTTGTCATCTCTGTGGTGACAAGTGTCAAGGAGATTCACTCATAAAAGGGCAAGTGTCCAAGAGAGGAGACATGTGGCCAAAGTGCCATGTGTCTCGAGAAGAAAATATCCACACCTTAGGAGGTTAGGATAAGGAGGTTAGGATGTGCAAGATAGGATAGGGTTAGGCAAACCCAAGGTTAGGTGGAATGGGTTAGGTTTAGGAGTGGTTAGGTTAGGTGGTTAGAAGTTAGGAGGCATGTGGGGAATTTGAATTTAAAATTTAAAATTATAGGAAAAGGCTAATTAACTTTCAACAACTCATAAATTGAATTATTTTAATTAATTAGGGGATTAGAAGAAATGAATTTGATGGGGGAGAATTAACTAATTTGAATTAATTAACAGAAGGGAATTATTGAAATGACCCTATTAAATAAATCCTTAGATTTATTAATAAGTAGATGAGTGGGAGAATTTAATCAAATTGTTAATGAATTCAATTAAATTGGGAAGGAGGATTAATTAAATAATTGCTTATAATTATGTTTAGACCATTTTTAGGTGTATACATTTTTCCCCTCTTTAAAGCGAGGTATGATGACGCATTGATTCAAAGAATAATTTAATTTTGATGATGATATTGGTTTGATAGGATACCCCAACTATTGATTTATAAATTCCGATATGATGATGCCCCCTCAAGAGATCAATTGAGATAATTGATCTTTGGAGTTTTTGGATCTTTGTGAAATTGATGTCCCGATTAGAAAAGATTTGATTCTACAACATTGATTGATGAAAATGTGAGTTCTTTGATCATGATGGTGTGGTTTTTGATGATTGATAGAGTTTGATAAATTTTGATTAGTTTGATAAGATCTAGATTTGGTTTGGTTTCAGGAAAGATACATCCTGTATTAGACAAAGATGATCAAAGCATCTAGTTTCAGGAATGATATATCTTGTATAAGACATGATCAGAATGTCTAGTTTTAGGAAAGATACATCCTTTATAAGACATGAGAGATTCAATTTAGATGAGATTGATACGATCGATTAATAGGATGGATAAGGTTAATTGGATAAAGAACTGACATTTTGTTGATATCTGGTTGCAAAATTATTTAGATATGTTGATTTTGGTGCATTTGAGGGGGTAGCATAAGATTTGTGCTGGGTTGACAATATCTAGAGAGAGATGAGTCATCATTTTGATTGTGTATATACCTATGATAATACATTGATGATTCCTACGACATATTTGACCTTGGATAAGATGAGCTTTTGGGATCCCATGCAAAAATGAAATGCAAGCTAAATGCCAATGTGAATGCTAATGAAATGCAAAGCTACGAGACTAGTCACTGGGTTATTGCATTTTGTCATCATTGAGATTTTTAAAATGTGGGAAATGAGTGCAAGCGTCAATGGTATAATTAAACCATGATGACCTGAGCATGACTTTCTTGTATTTTGATATGACAACTTAGCACAAGCATCGAGGTATAATTGAACCAAGATGACCTAAGTGTTGCTGGCATAAAACGGACAGTATTAACCATTTCAATACGCAAATTGGAAATGTCTTCAATGATACTCCGTTGATCATGTCTTGAGATAAATTTGCACATGATATCAATGATTAATTTATAGACAACATACAAGAAAAATATCATGTTCCTTCCTTGTTCCTCTAGTTAGAGACATCCTGGAGTTACTCAAAGATCATGATAGCAAAAATAAGATATAAAAGTTGAACAAGCATGCTAAAATCATAATCCAAAAGATATCATCCATTGAAAAGTGTGCAAATGTGCTTAGGCTAACTTTGTGATAATTTGATGGTTGATTATTTGATCTAGTGCTCAATGTTGGATATGTCTCAGTGTTTTTACTTGATAAGAGTTGTCTAACTGTTGTTCTACCTGTTCGATTAAGCTCAAAATGGTCAAGAATTTTGCCCCCAGCTAAGTGCAAGATTTTGTCCCAAGCCTAGAAACAAAGTCATTATGATATACCCAATGATCCAAACCATGGTGAGAGAGCAGCTACTATGCTTGCATATGTACAAAGGCTTATGATGGATATGGACAATGCTAATGGAGAATAAATGCAAGTAGAAAAATGCATGAACTAATAGATGGAAGAGCTAACTTATAGATAGCACCTATTTTCCAAGTTTTCACCATCTATTTTTATTGCACTTTTTCTCATATTTGAATTTTTTGTTTTTTGTTTTTTTGATTTTTGTGATTTTTCACTGTTTTTTGATTCTTTTTATTTTTTAGACATAAAACTTCTTCAGTTGTATGGTATTGATAGGTTCCTCGAGCTGATGCCCATCCTATGTTGATAGTTGATATGCTCCTGACCCAAATACTGTTGTGACCACCAATGGTCCTAACCAGTTTGGTTCAAACTTTCCTTTATTTTCTTGATCTGCTTGGTTGCGTGGATTTTCCTTTAGTACTAGCTCCCCAACTTGAAACACTCTCGGTTTGACCTTGTGATTGTAACTGCAGCACATTCTTTGCTGATATACCTTTAAATGATCAAAGGCATTTTGTCTTCATTCATGAATCAATTCTAACTCTTATAATCTAGAGACTTGTTGTTCTTTATCTGGGATGAGACCTTTTAATGATACTCCTAGAGAAGGTATCTCTACTTCTATTGGCAGTATTTCTTCTAATCCATAAACAAGAGAGAAAGGTGTGGCACCTATTGGTGTGCAGATACTAGTATGGTAGGCCCCTAGAGCAGGGCTTAATTGAATATGCCAATCTCTACCAGCATCATTTACTATCTTTTTGAGGATTATCAAAATAGTTTTGTTTGATGCTTCAACTTCTCCATTTCCTTGTGGATAGTAGGGTGTGGAAAATCTGTGTTGGATCTTGAATTTCTCACATAGCTCTTGTACATCTTGATTTTTGAACGGTCACCCATTATCAGTGATAATGGTCATGGGTATTACATAGTGATAGATGATGTAGTTCAAGATAAATGCAGCAATTTTTTTCTTGTGATATTGATGAGAGGTACTACCTCAATCCACTTTGTGAAATATTCTATAGCCACAAGGATGAATTTGTGACCATTGGATGAAGAAGGATTTATTTTTCCTACTAGATCAAGACCCCATTGGTAGAAAGCCCAAGATGTTGCTAAAGAATGAAGTTCTTGTGGTGGTGCATGAATCAAGTTCCCATGGATTTGACATTGTTTGCATGTTCTAGTTATCTGAAAGGAATCATGTTCCATAGCTGGCCAATAATAGCCCAAGCATATGAGTTTTTTCAAAAGGGTAAGACCACTTGAATGAGTGCCACAAATGTCATTATGAACTTCATGTAAGGCCTTCTCAGATTCTTCTTGTTTGAGACATCTTAAAAGAGTACTATCTAGACCTTGTTTAAATAGGGTATCCACAACGAAAGTATAATGGGAGGATTGGTGAGTAAAGTTTCTCTTTTGATTTTTTGATAAGTCAGGTGGTAGGGTGTTATCTTTCAAGTATGTGTAAATTTGGCAATAGTGGGATGAATCATGCCCAACAAGTTGACAGATAGTTTGGGAATCAAGACAATTATGAGCATGGTAAAACAACTCTTCTACCAAGAATTCATAACACTGTTGATTTTCCTATGTCTAAAGTAGAGAAGCAAGTGTAGCCATGGCACTAGCTACTTTGTTGTCATTCCTCAAAATCTGCTGAAAAGTTATGTCGATAAAATATTTCTTGACATCATCAACCAACTTCTTATAAGGCATTAATTTTTCATCTTTGGTTTGATAGTCGTCATTGATTTGATTGATGATGAGCTGAGAGTCTCCAAAGACTTGAAGTTGTGTAATGTTCCATTCTATAGCCATTTTGGTCCCTATAACCAAAGCTTCATATTCTACTGTATTGTTGGCACATGGAAAGATTAATTTGTATGCTTTCTAAATTGTATGACCTTGTGGTGTGATGAATAGAATACCTGCTCCTGATCCGTGTTGTGTTTGATTATTGATGCTTGCTCCTGGACTGATATTCAGGTGATGTATTGTAAGATATGGATCAAACCTTGAAATGTCTATATATGACTAGGTAAAGTTGATTTTCCATCCTTTTAAGAGTTTCAAATATTTTTGCCTTGCTAGTTCTGATAGAGAAGTTGCTTGATATAGATCAATTGTGCCAATGATAACTGCCTCTATTGATTCGATCAAAATGGATGACCTTTCTTGATAGTGCACAGGTAAGGTGTCAAATCTCCCATCTTTTGGTGCCTTGAGGAGGTTTTCACCATTAGATGCATCCTTTTTTTTTACTTTTTCTTGATCTAATGTTTCCAAGAAATGGTTTTTAGCATTAGACCTGCTATTGTTTTCTTTATTTTCACTTTTGCGACTAGGAGATTGGGCACCCACTTGACTCGAAGATGAGTTAGTAGAATCCCTAGTGAAAGTTATTGCGGGTTTGATTTCATTAAGATATAAGGATATGGCATGGTCATTAGGTAAGGTATCAATGATAGTATGTTCTTCATTTTCCTAGTCCATAGGTTTAGGAAAGATTAAGGATCAAGGATTTTCAGGTTGAATAGTTTCAAAGATATTAGGGGTCATGATAGATATGTCAAAGCTTCAGTATGTATTTCCATGTCTAGAACAATACTCTCGTCAGAATGACCTTGTACAAGTAGCTATTGATTGTCCTCTATTAAGTCCAAGTCAACCGAATGTGATTCTGATTCAAGTGGTCTAGTTCCTAATATTTGTTCTACATACATGTGAACTACATCAACTCTTACATTTGTTTCTTCCCTTTCAATTTGAAATTGCTCTTGTCTATTTTTCCATGATAGCAAATGTTCTCTATTCCCTCGATCTATTAGTTGCATTTGTTTTTCCATGCTTGACAAAATTGATGCAAATGATTGTTCCTTGTATTGTGTGCTTGAAGATGTTGTCTCTCGGTTATGTGGACAAATGACCTCTTGAGCTGATTTCATATTACCAGAACACTACAATGGATTTGAGTCTGCTAAGATAGTGATTTCCTGCCCATTGTAGGGAAATTTTAGGCATTGATGGCATGTTGATGGAATAGCTTGCATTTCATGTATCCATGGTCTTCCCAAGAGTATGTTGTATGGTAATTCCATGTCTAGAACTTGGCATGTTGTGTCTTTCTACAAAGGTCCCACTTTGATGGGTAATACCACAACTCCTTAGAGGAATGCTCTTCTTCATTATGTGCTTTGATGGTGATCTTTTTCTGGGGATCAATTGCATCTTCTGAATAACCTAGAGTATGGACAAGACTCAATGAGAAAATGTTTATTCTAGCTCCCCCATCTATTAGGACACATTTAACGAGTGTTCTATGAATGAGGACTTCAATTTGAAAGGGAGCGTTATGGGGATGTTGCAAGGAATCAATGCTTGGATATGAAGGAGATGGCCTTTGAATAGGATCCTCTGAAATAGGTTTGACAGCCATTATGGGTATCTCTTGGGGAACTTCAGCTTTGGGTGTATTGTTTGGTGAGGATGCTATGGAAGGTTCTTGCATTTTTTTAAGAAGTGTAAGAATAGATGCCTTTGGAGAGTCAATTTGCTTATGGGGGGATAAACCATTTCTAGAGATAGGTGCACAATTGTGATCTTTCTCATCCAAATCCTTTAAGGATATTTTTAATTGTTGCATAAAAGAGCCACCTTTCTTTGAATATGTATTTGAATCCTTGTGAGGTTTTGACATAGTTAGATTTTGATTTTAGACTTGTTTGATTTTTTTGATATGTTGGCTTCTTATGTCTTCTTGTATTTTGCTTTGGTATTTCATGTTGCTATGATCTCTTGCTATTTCAAAATTTTATGTTTCTGTTTTAGTGATCTTATGTCTCTAAGTCCTATTTAGAATAGGCATTCACATGTGTTTGATATTGTGCTAGGATTTGATTGTCCAAAAATTTCTTTTGATAAGGGATCAACTATCAAGGTAGATATGATAGCGCGATATGACATGAAAAGATGACTCAAGTGTTTAAAAGTTTGGAATTTTTTCGATCTTCGGTTTTGGAGTGCAATGGTGATGATTTGATAAGAACCAAATCTAGTAGGAATGATATATCCTACGAGGTGGGACAAGATTATCCTAACCAAACATTTTAGTTTCATGATAGAGGATGATAGATCTTGATGAGAAACTATGTTTGAGTGATCAGTTTACCAAAGAGGGTGATAATGCACTTTGAGATGTTTATATCTTGAACTTGTTGAGGGTGAGAACTTGGAAATCTTGAGGTATTTATGTTCTAAAGTCTGATTTCAATAGATGATAACTTGACCAAGCAAACCAAGAAGACAATTTAAGCACAAGGTGTCAAAGAACAAGTGTTTATGATTACTGCAAATTGATCAAGCAAAAATGACAGATCTGAAAAATGCATGCAAGACACAGCTCTGGACTACCAAAGATAGAGATTCGTATGAAAAATTATACAGCATCGAATGACGAAAGATACAAGATCATATGACAAACTAGGATTTTCATGTGAAAAAGAACAGGCTCGTATGACAAACGTTTTTGAACCATACGACTAAAGATTAATCTCATACAACAAATGACCAGTTAGTACGACAAACTTTTCTGAACCATATGACAAGATAAATGCCTCATACAACAGATAACAGAATAGAGGTAATTGTGTTTGTTTCATTGAATTTTGATCCATGAATTTTGATGTTTTTCTTATGTTTTCCATTTTTAGATGCCTTATTTTTCAATTTAGGGATGAATACACAACAAGCACGTGATATGATAAGTGACCACAAGCATGCTAAACCCTAAGGAAGTTGGCTGAGAGAGAAAACCTTTGCTTGCAAGCTTAGGTACATACCCAATATCTAATCAAAATACAGCCATTGAGTCTCATGCAATGGATTCTCAACACCATATTATCCAACTCCAAAAGCTAATGGGGGCATGATATGGCAAGTGCCTTGGGAGAGTTACTATCTCTCTTGCATAAATATTATCACCCTTTCATAGTTGAATCAGGTAGCTTCTAATTTAATTGGAACTAGTAAGGGATTTGTTCGGTGCGTCGGGGTATAATACTCAATTAAGAGGTCTCCAAGCCTTGAAAACCAAGGTTTTCTATACCCGAAGGTATGGAGGAGAGCTATTCCCAAGCACTGTTGTTGACTTGATTTTCATCAAATCACATTTATTTTATAGTGGGTTGGATTACTTGGCATTAGTCATTCGCACTTAGGTCATTCCTCTCTCACCATCCTTAATGGCTAAGAGTTATTAGCTCCTCGTGAGGGCAGGCCCACTAAAGCTATGCACTAATGAAAGTAAAAGATGAGTCTAGCTTTCTGATCACCTAAGAAAGGTGAGAGCATACTCGCTTATAATCAAAAACATAAAATACATGATTGTTCATTCCTTTAGCAAAAGACAAGTGTGCCTAGAAAAATTTAAGAAATACACAAAGTTTTGTTGAATTATTTTTAGGCAACCTGCAAAATAGATCCATTAGTAATCATGATGTGTTTGGTTGAAATAAGTCTTTGGCTAGCATATCTTCAATAATCATCGTGCAAAACTAGTTAGGCTGCAAAAAATCTCATAAACAAACCAGGGTTAGCATTAATAATGATCAGATTAAAACCTGAAAAACCCTAAAATGCAGTCTATTTAAAAAAAAAATAGAAGTAGAAAGTCATACGAAATGCTTTACCAGCTCATACTAAAATCTTTCTGATATTGTACAAAAGAAGAATTAGGCTCGTACGATAGAGAAATGAGTTTATAGGACTCAGGATGGATTGCTATTTTAGTTCACAAAGGAGCTCATACAAGGCCACAAACGAGCTCATACGAGTTTCTAATTTTGACCTGGCTAGAGATGAATGTTGATGAAGTTTGAGAGGCCAAAAATGATAATTCCAACCCCACAGTGGGTGCCAAAATGTCGTTCTCTATGAGAAGTGTGATACCTATAGCCGCAACACAAAACACTCAATAGATCATTACAAGCATGGTTAGCAAATTAAAAACAAAAAAAGACAAAGCCATGGCTAATCGATCTATCGCCTCCTAAGAGATGTGAGTGTGGATTTGTTCTCAGATTTGGATAAACATTTCCAGTGACTTGACAATATCTAGATGCAAGATTTGAGATGATAAGGATGATGCATTTAAGCTAGCAATGATGATGATTGAGCTAGAAAATAAGCAAATTAAGCTAGATCTAAGATGCAATTGCCTATAATAACGATGCTCAAATTATAATGCTACTATGAATATGCCTATAGTAACAATGCCTAAAATGCAAATGAGATGAGATCCTTTGTGCTCCAACAAGGAGGATATTTATAGGATTTCCAAAGCTAGGGGTGAGGTGGCAGGAATCAATGGTCAAGATTGAGTCTGAAGATATCAAGGGTGAAATTGGTGGAGGTTGGAGAAGAGGTTGGAGGAAGAGACACTTGTCATCTTTGTGGTGACAAGTGTCAAGGAGCTTTGCTCATAAAAGGGCAAGTGTCCAAGAGAGGAGACATGTGGCCAAAGTGCCATGTGTCTCAAGAAGAAAATATCCACACCATAGGAGGTTAGGATAAGGAGGTTAGGATGTGAAAGATAGGATAGGGTTAGGTAAACCCAACGTTAGGTGGAATGGGTTAGGTTTAGTAGTAGCTAGGTTAGGTGGTTAGAAGTTAGGAGGCATGTGGGGAATTTGAATTTAAAAATTCAAATAATAGGAAAAGGCTAATTAACTTTCAACAACTCATAAATTGATTTATTTTAATTAATTAGGGGATTAGATGAAATTAATTTCATGGGGGAGAATTAATTAATTTGAATTAATTAATTGAAGGGAATTATTGAAATGACCCTATTAAATAAATCCTTAGATTTATTAATAGGTAGATGAGTGGGAGAATTTAATCAAATTGTTAATGAATTCAATTAAATTGGGAAGGAGGATTAATTAAATAATTGGTTATTCAATTAATTATGTTTAGGCCATTTTTAGGTGTATACAATTTGGATGGTGGACATTCTTCTATAGTTTTGAATGAGATTTTATTTATTGACTTTGTGTGCATTGTTGTCGGGTGTGCTTCTAGATATCTTTCTGCGACTTTTGGATTTTTGAATTGCATGGAGTGAGAATTGATTGGTTGGATTGGATTTTGGAAAGCTTGCTGGTTTAGATTTTTGGTCTTCTACGATTACATTACCATCACTCTACTTCCAAGTTGGAGATCATTTTCTATTCTTGCATTTTGGTTTTTGAAAAGAGGTGTTTTCTTCATGATTTCTAAAAGATTGATTGGGGAGATTTGGGAATGAATGATTATTCTATTATCAGTCACTGGGAATAATATTTTGGGAAAAATATTTATATTATTTTATGAATCTGTGTGTGTTATTGTCGGAAAAGGGCATGTGTGTATGTTGATATGTTGATTATAAGTTTCCTGTGGATGCATTATGGTAATGGTTGGTCTTGTTGAGGTTTATTTGTTGTTGCATACCCTATTTTGGGACCTCCTTATGTCTTGTGTCCTTTTGGTTTGGCTAGATTTGGAGCACATGTGTTTGTGAACATTTTTGTGCAAGTTATTGTCAGTATATGTTATTGGATGTGTGATCTTTTTGGCCTTAATAAGGCTTTATTTTGGTTTCTTATTGGCTTTTAGTGACTTTTGGGTCATATTTATGCCATTGTAAGGTCTGTAACCGAATATGGACAAGTTTGAGTCCTTTTGTGCTACGTTTTCCTTTAGTTTTTCTATCTATTACAATAGCACCACTTCAAATAAAAAAGTGCTACGTTAGGATACAGTAGAGCCATTTCAGAGAACAATAGCGCTACAGTACTAACAATAGTGCCAGACTGCTATAATTTGGGTTTTTGGTGGTTTTTACCCTTCTTAGTTGGTTTTTCTGATCTGTTTTGACTCCATAGGCTTTGTTACGACGTGCTTGAGATTTTTGGGGCACTATGCTATTCATGGTTGATGTATTTGAATTCATTTGAGCTTCGGCAAGAATTATTGTACTTGTCCATTGAGGTTTTGTAATGTTGCTCCAGCAAGTTGAGTGAATTCTTGTTGTTGAGGATGTATTAGTGTTGCTCCAGTGAGAGGATATGTTGTCCTTAACTGTAGATGTTTATGTGGTGATATTGACATTATGTTTTTCCCCTGTTTTTGTGTATTTGTCCTTGGTGTATTTGTCCTTCTTGAGGTTTTTTTATTATTGTTTTAATTTGGCATTGTGAGCTATATGGATTGGTTTTTTATGTATGGTTCTTTGTGGATGATTATGGCTATCATTTATACTTTTGGATTGAATGTTCATGTGATGTTATTGTTATGTTCACCCTAAGGTTTTGGTCCATGATTAGGGGGAGTGGGCTCTTGCATGTGTTCCAAGGTCATGAGAAATGGACCTCTACGAGGGGGTCTAGACCTATTGGAACAACATGAGGATTTTTATTTTGTAATTGAAAGTGATAAATTTAATAATTAATTAGTGGGTTTGGGTAAATAGGAATTCACTTAATATAGATAATGAAATTGGTTTTGTGGCCCCACCTCATAGCCCTTGAAGGATACTCGGGATGAGCTTGGGAAGGTCATTGGAGTGGTAAACCAAACTCCCTTGTTTGGCTCCAAGGTGGAGATGGTTCCACATGTTTATCAAGGTGTGTCTTGGCACCTTCTTTTTTATTATAGCATGTGATGACACTCTTCCCTATATGTGTCCATTATCCTTATGCCTTGATTGTTGATTACGCCTCTGGGAGTTTATTGATTTATGATTAGCCTTGTGATGTGATGTGATTCATTTTTATGGTTGTTGTCTTTGTGGATGTCTTGTTGAGTCTCTTAGTTGTTAGGTGTCAGCCTAGGTCTTGAGTGTTAGTTGTAATCCCATGTCATTTCCTAGCAGTCTTCCATTGGGATGTTCATCCTTGGATGCTTGTGTGCATGGATATGGATTTATATTATCTCATCATGTGGATGGATCCTTGGAGTATAATTTATGAAATTAGAATTGATATCATTTGTTATTGTATCTTGAGAAAGATGCAATGGTAAAGAAAACTATGGAATTTATATCTTGAGATCATATACATAATAGGTCTTGTAGTAGGTTGAGATCATGTTGTAATGTAATGGATTGTGCTATTGTAACCATAGTAGTACCTCTTGTAGTAATTGGATATTCTTGTACATGATTAGAAATTGGAAATCTTAATGGAAGGATTATTAATTTTTGAAATTATCTTATGGAATTATAAATGTTCATGTATGCATTATAGTGAATGCTTCTAGTGGTAGGAATGCAATTATTAATCAATGATTATCTCTTGGAAATGAATATGCAAGAGTAGCTTGTAGGCATGTATAATTATACTTAAAGGAAATGAACTAGATATGCATTAGGTGATGCTTTATGTGGAAAGATGATATTATCATGATAGTTGGTTTTAAGGGATTAGGAACATTTGATTGGTTCTTTAAAATGAACTTAAGGAGATAATGGGAATATGTTAGGTTATGTGTTGATAGTTAATGATTCTCATGATAAGAAAGATAGTTATTAATTGGGGAATTAATGTAATTATTGTAATGAATATTAATGGTACCATGGTATATGGATGTGTTAATGTTTTAATTCTAATTAAGTGATGGCATTGAGGTAACCTAGGGAATTGATAGTTGTGTGATGTTATTCTACTTGTGTATTATGTTGTTGAGTATATGATTATGTTTAAGATGTTTCTGCATTCATGTAATGTTATGACTAATGCATATGAGCACTTGTAGGATTATGTGTAGCATTAGTGAATGTTTTTTTTAAAATTATCTCTAATTGTTATTTAGATTCGTTATTGTGTTGATGCAAGAGGGAGGATTTACATCAACACAATAGATTATTTTTTGAAATCCTTTAACCATATTAGCGTACTAGGACATAATCTACCACTTGAGAATAGTCCTGAATAACTTTTACTAAATACATAATTAAGCCAATCACTTCATTGATATTTAAGAAAGCCTAAAGAATAACATTTATGCCAAGTTATATCCAAATCCAATGGTTAAAACAAAAGTTATGATACTTTTCCCAAAACCGCTAACCCTAGGTAGTGTTCCAAGCAACCTACACCAAATTGCTTATAACTTTTGAAATACTTAATGAAATTGAACCAAAACACCTTTAGATTAGACTAGAATCAGTTTTTAAACTTTTCCAATTTGTTTGAGGGATTTAATTATACCAAAAATTTCCATACTAGAAATTTTGTGGGCTGTTATCCTCACCAAAAACTATCAAACTAGATAGCCTTCACCAAAATCGTCATATCTTACACAAAACTCAATAAAAATTAATGAGACAAAAATATTTGGAAACTAGAAACAAATATATTTTCATCCATATATTATAGTTCTCAATATGAGACCATTAAAGGGTCATAAAATAACATTTTTCAGAATAGAAATTTTGAAAACTAAAAAAAAACAATGTAAGGATGCTACAAAAATAAATTCCTTATTCCATCCCTCTCCAACCTTCAAAAACATTCAAAAACTCATGAAATTCATGTTGGAGGCCATATTTTTGCATTTTCCAACCAACAATGATAAATTACAAGTGACTTTTAAATGACTTGACCCTTCACCTTCCACATACAACCCAAAATGCAAAATTGCTTGACAACATTTGACAACATGACAACTTTTTACAATATTTTCCATATAACCCACAAATGACCTCCTAAGACTCAAAATAAATACAAATAAGTTCAAAATGGTCTAAAATACCTTATTACATTATCAAAACAAAATGCTAAAGCAAAATTTACAAAATTGCCTCATGGAGGTATAAAGTCCATCAGGTGCTCCTGCACCATACTCTCTACCAAATGAAACCTCCAAGTCCTCTTGGAGTGAATGAAGTAACAAGTCTCCATCTACAAATTCTTCTCCTTGATGCCTTCTATGGTCTGCTCTTTTACCTTGTATTTCATCTTGAAATTTTATTTTCCCTTGTTTACAATCTCAACAAGAACTATGTGTACTCCTTCCTTACTCTTTCTCCTTTTTGGTGTAGATATGATCTCTTCACCTTTGGTCCTCACTTTTCCCATATATTTCTCTTCCTTCAACCTTCACTCCTTTTTAGGATCGTAAACCTCTAAAGTGTCAAAAACTGAAAAATCCATTATCCTCCTTGAAAAGTAATGAAGAAAACACCATAGCATCATACCTTTGAGACCATTTTTGATCCTCCAAAGTCAATTCATCCTTGACCTTAACCAAATCATCTTTTGTCACCAATTCAATATCATCTTCCATTGAAAATAGATCAAGCTTCATACCTCCTATTACAACATCTTCATGGTTTGTCATGGCTGCTTCCTTCATGGGTTTCTCTTCCTCTAACACCATCTTAGTTTGCTTGGCTTGTCCCACTCTAACCTTGTTATTTCATTATTTCTCAATGGCTGCATATAAATGTTCTTCTTCATCATTGATTGTTGTCCTTTCTTGTTTTCTTCTTTGAACAATCTTCTTAATGGGCCATAATACCCTTTTATTTATTGTCAACTGCTAACTTTGTTGCTACATCTCAATTCTTTTGTTCAATTAGTTTATGTCTTTTCGCATTTTCTCCATAGCTTGCCTTATTTCTCTTATCTCTTCGTCAAACTCTTTTTGCCTCATCATTTCCTCTTTCATATTCCTCTATTTTTCTTCTTGTCTCTTATTTTTCTTATCCTCTTATGAACCCTCCACTTGCAAGAACCTCCTAAAAAAATCCATTTCTTCAATCAATTCCATTTAACCTTGCTTCCACTTTGTCTTTGCCTCACCTAGGTCTTTCTCTTCTCTACCTAGTCTTTTGGCAACCAGATTCTCTTCTCAACCTACACAAACACAACAAACAAATACCAAATCCTCTTTCCCAAACCTTCTAATCTCTAATACCGATTGATGCAAGAGGGAGGATTCACATCAACACAATAGATTGATTTTCGTAACCTTTTCACCATATCAACATACTAGGACAAAATCTACCACTTGAGAACAGTCCTTCATAACTTTCACTAGAGACATAATTGAGTCAATATCTTTAGTGAGATTTACAAAAGCCTAAATACAAACAATTATGCCACATTATAGCCAAATCCAACAGTTTAAATAAAATTTATGATACTTTTCCCAAAACTGCTAACCTTAGGTAGGGTTCCAAGCAACCTAAACCAAATTGCTTATAAATTTTGAAAGACTTAATTAAATTGAACCAAAACACCTTTAGATTAAACTAGAATCATTTTTAAAACTTTTCCAATTGGTTTGAGGGATTTTATTGTACCAACAACTTCCATACCACAAATTTTGTGGACTATTATCTTCACCAAAAACTGTCAAACTGCACAGCCTTCACCAAAATTGTCATATCTTGCACAAAACTCAACAATATTTAATGATTTAAAAATATTTGGAAACTAGAAATGAATATGTTTCCATCCAAATATTATATTTTTGCATATGAGACAATTAAAGGGCCATAAAATTACATGTTTTAGACTGCAAATTCTCAAAATCTAAAAAAAACAATGTAAGGATGCTACAAAAATAAATTCCTTCTTTATTTCATCCTTCTCCAGCCTTTAAAAACCTCCAACAACTCATGGAACTCATGTTGGAGGCCATATTTATGCATTTTACAACCAACAATGATCAATTACAACTGGATTTTAAATGACTTGACCCTTCACCTTCCACATACAACCAAAAATGCAAAATTGCATGACAACATTTTACGATATTTTCCATATGACCCACAAATGACCTCCTAAGACTCAAAATCAATAAAAATAAGTCCAAAATGGTCTAAAATACCTTATTACATTATCAAAACACAATGCTAAAGCAAAATTTACAAAAATGCCTCATGGAGGCATAAAGTCCATCAGGTGCTCCTACACCATTTCTCTAGGGTATTTTGGTGAGCATTACCAAAAAAGATGCCAGTTATGAGAAAAAAAGGATGGAAAGAAGAAGTAATAGGTATTAGCCAAAAATATGGTAATGGATATTTTGGAGGAATAAATTTGGCATATATTGAGCTTTGGCATTGGTCAATGTAGGTTTGAGAGTTAGCTAAGGCTATTGATAGTGTCCATTGACCTAGCATTAAAGAGTCCAAAAATATGTTCCTTGACTTGGCCATATAAATGGAAATAAAAATATTTTTGATGTAACACAAACAATTAGTTGTTCCTCATCCTTATCAAATATGGTTAGGTCATACCTTGTCCACAATGACATTGAGAATGTGATCATTCAAGTAGAGGTAAACTTTAATTGTGTTATAGAACACTTTCATTTATGAAACTCGTGTCAATAGTTTCTTACAATGTGGGTGGAGGAGATTGTGAAGGGTATGAAGATTCACCTACAACATGAGGTAATTCATACTTTGTTTTCTTTAAATCATTACAAGGTATGCAAATTCACCTACCATAGGAGGTCATCCCTTCTTTAAACATTGGTGTAGGTTACATCCTCAAGTAAGGTTGCCACTATGAAAAACTGTTGTTTTAAATATTGTAATGGTTTGTGAGATTTGGGTGGACAAGGCCCGTATAATTTTCGTAAACCCCTTGTTATATTTTGGGCATGTTCAAGTTGGAATTATCATTTGATAAAAGTGATTTAGACTTCAACTAATGTGAGTATGGTTTAATATGGTGTAATCTAGTGAATTAGAGGCTTTTGTTCATTTTATTTTTACAAAGCAGAATAACTTCTAGACATGGGTTTTCAAAGGATCCAAAACCTTTATGGGTTTTCAAAAGGACTCAAAACCTTCAAATCTAGAAACAAACTATCTAGAAAGACAAAGAAAGGATGGCAATTTTACCAAGGATCCCCAAAGCTTAACCAACCAAGTACAACAAGAGGGCGATTTTACCAAGGATCCCCAAACCTTCATTGACAGATTTGGATTAGCATCAAGAACCAACCAGCAACTTTGGACCTAGAGCTTCCCCCTACAAATCTCCCTTCCACCAATAGCACTCCTCTCCACCTCAATAGAAGAGGATCCACCTCAATAGGAGCCATAGAGAAGAGGAACATCATTGAAAAGGACCAAATAAATCCCAAACTAGAAACTAGACAGCACCCATTCAGATAATACCACACACAACACCTTGCGACCTCGTTCAGAAAGGAAATCCCCACCTCAATAAGGAACAAGAGAGAGAGCCACATCAGTAGATTATGACATTCTACTCAATAGAGTAACCAAAAGAAACCCCACCTCAATAGGGGCATAAGTGGCCTCAATAAAAGCCATGTTGAAAGGGGCCAACCAAGAGCATCACAGGCCCGAGAGAGAGAGAAACAAACCTTTAGAAAAATCATAACTTAACCAAAAATGAATCTAGACCAGAAAGGGCTCTTCAAAACTGCTAGCACCCTTCTGGCCAACAATAGGAACAACATCATCATCTAGATGAGAAAAAACAACAGAAATTCTGGAGCCACTAAAACTCCAGCCACAATGCCTACCAAAACATATGGTAACAGGGGCAAACCCCAAGATGAAAGCAACGAATCATCCCTTCAACGATCAAGACCACCAGACAGGCCTGGGAGAGAACTCAACCCAATCCATACCAAAAAACCTTCTGCCATCCCAACAAACAAGACTGCGGGAGGGGAGGGCACACACATAGGAGAGGTGCCATTGCAGGGAAATGGAAACAAAGCCCACTACATCCACCATAGCCCACAAACCACACCACCCAGAGCCCACACCGCCAAAGACATCACCGTAGATCATCAGAGACCTAGCCCGTAGAGCACAAGGGGAAATAGTCTCCACATGACCCAGACACCCATAAAAAAGGGAGGCACCAGCTGGGAGAAAGCCATCTCCACCAGGCACCAACTAACAAACACATGCACCACCCAACACAGCAAACCAAAGAGGATCTAGAGGAAAGGTTAGGGGAAAGAAACACCCGTCCACCACTCGTCATCACGTGAAGAAGAGAAACGCCAACTTCCCCTCTAAATCCCCATGATGCATCTGCCCAAAAGAAGCGCCATAGGACAAATAGAAAATTCCAGATCTAGACAGTCGCGAGGCCAAAGGGAAAACAAAACCAGTCTTCCTCGCACAAACCGAACCCACAGACACAAAACCCCCAACCCAACACAAGTACGAATAGGAGCAGGGGCACAAAAGGGGCAAATACCTATGAAGACCCTAGCAAATTTGACTGCCGCACCAAGCGCAGCTACAAAAACCACCTTCCCATCTAGGTCATCCTCATCCTCACCGTCGTTTGCAGCCAAAGAAACCCTAGCTCCTCCTCTGCGCTCTCCACCACTCTCGCTCCCAATTGTTTGCAGCCAAGGAAACACTATTTTGTTGAAGTAATATAATATATGTTTTTAGTAGATCCTTTTGATAGTTAGCATAAGTGCTCGGCATCCCAAAATAACCCTTTCGCTTGATGGTTTCCTAATCCCTTTACATTATTAATTAAGGAAAAAAGAATATTAATATCTTGAAAGATAATAGTTGTGAATTTTATAATAAAAAATTACAATTTTTTATTTAAGACACATACCATTACTCTAAATACTTTACTATTCTTGATATAATTAATAAAAAATCGTATCTAATTTAATATTTCTTTAATTAAATAAAAGGTAGGGGAATCTTATATGATCCACGAAGTTATTGGTTTATTTTTCCTTATTTTTTTATATGATTTGATTTTCTCAACATTTTTTGAGAAAATAAGTATAAATGAAAACCAAGCAAATTCATATTAAACAAATGATGGGTGGGAGGCTATAGATTCGGGTGGGCAACTACTATAGAATTGTAGGGGGGCCCTTTCGAGAACCAATCTGCTAGCTTTCTTGCCTAGACCAAATGCCCTCTATCCCAACCTCTTAGTGAATGGAGGGCTTAGGATGTCTTGGAGGGCTTAGGATGAGACAAGTAAGAATAGTTTGCTCCCAAGAGTGTGTGGAGTTGGCTAGGGAGCTAAAAGACCACAAGCTAATTATCTTACACAACACGTTTTTCTCTTAAATAAATATTAATTTTAAAAAAAATTATTAATTAAAAATAAGTTAAATAAAATAATATAATATAAATTATTTAATTAGTAAAAATAATAATTAATATAATAAATCTATCACATATTGTTATATATATGAGAAAAATCTGTATAATAAATTGACCATAAATTGATTAATTTTAGTATTTAAATTTCTATTTAATTGAAAAACAAATAAAATATAGCGAAAAGCACAGTCTATTAAAATATTATAAAAACACACTTTATGCATCCAATTTAAAAATACAAATAAAGATGAAACAAAGAAACAGATTAGGTGGGTCCACTCGTCAGAGTATATTACTGATAACCACTCATTTCTAAAAATGATATGATAGCCTTGTCGGATCAATCTTTATCACTACTTGCGTGATGTAGTTATCTTTCAGATTTTTTCGGATTGCACGTCCGACTCCCACCTACAGAGCGTGCAAAGCCATTGCATGTAGAGATGTACTTTTTAATTAATAGTTATTTAATGAAAATTTTTAATATAATTCTTGATAATATATTTAGTATTATATATTTTTGGTAATGTTATTATTAATAAATTATCTATAATTAATATATTATTCTCTATAAAAATATTTTAGATTATATTATTGCATTATATAGATTTAATATTACGTGATAAGGATAAATGATATTGTATTTCATTTATGTTATAAATATAATTTAGATTATAATTAAATATGTTTATAATATGCATAATATTAAATTATTTATCAAAACCTTCATCTTTAATTTTTTATATTTTAATAATTTAATATATTTAACCTTACTAATATATTATTATATATCATTTTATTATTCATTGATTATATATAATTAACATATTTAGTTTTAATTTTTTTTAATATAAAAAATTATTTAATCTTAATATAATAATTTTTATTATATTATTTTATATATATAGACTTAAATATATTAATTATATTTATAATATTAGAATTATTTACTAGTTTTATCAAAGATATATTTCTATAGATTTAAATAAAGATTTTAAATAATTTGAAAATAAAATTAAAACATATAAAATATATATATATATTTTTATGGACAGGTAATACTAAATAAAATATTGTTTTAATGATCTAAAAACATATAAAATAATTTTTATTTTTTTTATCCACAGATTATACTAAATATTATTTTAATGATATAAAAATTTGCCCCAAAAATTCATATAAAAAGTAGATCAATTTGAAAATCCTACATTCGAAATATGATAGCCTTATCGGATCAATCTTTATCCGTAATACTGCGTGATCTTATCTGTCTGCTTTCTCTACTACCATGTGTCAGTAGTTATCTTTTAGATATATTAAAAAATATATATATTTTTGTCAGATTTTTTGGGATAAAACTTCCGACTCCCACGTACAGAGCGTGCAGAGCCATTGGATGTAGAGATGTACTTTTCACGAACCCAATGTCTTTCAAGTTTATGCTCGGTTTAGAAAATACGATGACTTACTTTCTAAATCTGTTCACAAATGGAATGAGAGATACTCATTTACTCAAGTTTATTATGCACTTAGTGGTGTTGCATGTAAAAGATTACGACAAGCCCACTACCCATAAACCAAGGAGGGAGGAATATGTGTTCAAGAATGGAAAAACTCATCCTCCACTAACTAAGATAAAGGAACAAGTAATTTTAGGTGTGGTTCTTCCACACAACAAATGTAATGTCCTGTAGTTCGTAGTCTAGAGATGTATAGATATAGGATTATTTTATAAGCTATGCATTTAGGAATGCATACTTTCTTGTTGTAAATACTACTCGGCAAAAGAATAAATTGTGTCACTGATATTAATTTTAAAATAATGTTAAATTAATGAAATAATGAAATATTCATGAATTTTTTGACTATTATTTTAAAAAAATTTATGTATATTTTCTTTGTAATAATGTCTTCAACTCAAACATACATACCAAAATTTGATAGTTTTTATTTGCCATCTAGTTTTTATTTGGCATCAACTTGTGTCTAGTATTCTATCATCAACAAAATTCCAAATATGTCTTTTCGGAGAAGATTCTATACTCTAATGCACCATACATTTCTTTTTAATATTTTATTTTAATATGGTTTACTAATTATAATATAGAAAAATTATATCAAAAAATAATATAAAAATATAAATTTATATGTTTGGATTATTGACTCTGAGGTCTACAAACAGATGTGTGTCTTGCAAGAACATGAGGAATTGAGATCTTTAGAAGGACAAAAAAGTTAAGAAACAAAATGGGAGTAACACTTGAAAGACACAAAGATATGTACATGAAAAAAACAAAGCCAAAATTTAAAATAGATCCCCTACCCATCAAGGTTGTTAAGGAAGAAAGTTCCTTTACAACATCCTTCAAGAATTTGATAATGTCCAACCCCTAAGGTATCAAATTTCTTAGGCTTCAATTTATATTATGATCTAAAATTAAACATGAGTATAAGATCCCCAATCCAAAAATCCATCTTGATAGCGTTCTTGTCAAAAAGGTACTTCAACTCTTGTTTCCTAGTAAGTTCCTCTCATGGGTTATCCTCCTAGACTCATTTAATTTGTTCAGCTCATGTATTCCTCAGGAGATAGCATCCACTTCTTCCCCTTCAACATGTCGAAATAACCTATAAATTAGTAACTCAAGGTTGATTGAGAGTCATGTTCAATTCCATATACCAATTCAAATACACTCCTCTCAATAGCATTCTTGTCAGTTATCTTGATGCGCATGGGAGCTTGTGTTGCATGCTAAAACAAACCTTTTTATGGAATAATGATAAGAAACAAAAAGAGAAGATATTTCATCGAACAATGACTAATTGATTGATGTGAATGAGATATTATACAATGTATAGACCTTGTTCTTTTAAAGAAAAATACAAGAGAGAAGAGAACATGTGATAAGGATAGATGTCCCAATCATGAAAGAGATTAGGTATAACTACTCCTATTTAAAAAATGGCGTACCTAACAAGACCAAGCAATTGGACCAAAACCAAGACAAAAGACAAAGCCAAACAAAAGTAGTTTTTTTATCATCAACATCACTAGCCCAATCTAAGTTAGTGAAGCCCACAATCTTCATAGCTACAAATGTGTAGTGCCCTAAATGTACCTTAAGATATGCTTGGTTTCCTTCTAATGACTCTCATGAGGATCTTAAGAGAAATGAGAGACAAGACGAACTATAAAGGAAATATTTGGATGATTATGTGTCAAGTAGAAAAGTTTTCTAGCCAACTGTTAATACAAAGTAGAATCAGCTGATGGAGTAGTGCAACTAGTAGACAACACCACACCTAGCTAAAAATCAGTAGGGGATCAAGCAATCAACCATCCACAATCTCTAAATAAAATACATAGGATACAAATGTTGAAAGATAAAAATACCATTAAAAAAACTGATGAACTTGGAGACTAAGGAAGTAATGCAACAAACTAAAATCGACCATATTAAAATGCTCCATTAAATATTACTCAGCATCCTCAATCATGAAAGGAGAATTCCATGTGAGAATCAAGTCAGCCACATAGAGAACAAGAATGAGAATTTTTTGTGTCAAAATTTGAACCCTATTTGTAAATTCTAAAGATCTAACCACTAAACCCTAAGTCTACAAACTAATTCAATGCAACACCAATAGAGAATTGTCATGCAATGTAAAGAAAAGTGAAATAAACAAAGACTATACTTTCTCATTCATGATAGACTTGTCTCCATTGTTCTCCTGTCCTCAATGATCTTTCATTGATGATGTTGCTCTCATATTTATGTTGCACTTGCATAAGAGCTCAAGGAAGAATGTATGTGGTTGCGATTATGTAAAGCTATGATTGAAAAAATTGTGTGATGATGTGTGCTAGAATGATTTCAATAGAATGCAAGTATGCTACATTATTGAAATTGGGAGGACGAAACATCTTTTATAGAGAGAATCTAGGAAAATCAAGTGCTGGGTTTAAGAGGTGAAAAAATGGTCAAGATCACCTAGGTGAAAGAGACTCAATAGGATTGAAGGGTAGGTAAAGATAAAGTGGGGAGATTAAGAGGTGGAAAGGTAACATATAAGGTTTAATAGGATTAAGAGGTTAAATTAAAATGGAGGGCTAGGATTAAGGAGTAGATATTTAGGGAGACATTTTTTCATTTGGATAAGAAGAAAAAAGTAGACGAATTAAATAAATTAAAGTATTTATTTAATCAATAGAAGAAAGGATAAATAAATTAAATAAATTAAATATTTATTTAATTTGGGAAAAATGAAAAGGGATTAAATAAAAAATAAAAAATATTTAAATTAGAAAGAAGAGGATTAGTGAATTAATTAAATAAATAAAATTATTTATTTAATTAATGGAGGAAACAGACACATAAATTAAATAAATAAATTATTTATTTAATTTTGAAAAGAGGGATGGGATTAAATAAATAATAAATATTTATTTTATTAATAGTGGAAGAGGCTAAGGAATTAATTAAATAACTAAAAATATTTATTTAATTAATAGATAACATTATAACAATTTTAGGTGTTTACATTTTGCCCCTCTTTCAGACAATACAGTTTATCATGTTATTTGAAAGAATGAAAATGTAATGAATACATGCCACCATTTAGAAGTTGATATATGCCACCATAAGAGATTGAATGAAAAATTAGAAAAAAATTCAACAATCTCTTGAGAGAAAAAGTGGATGGGGTAGACTATGTAGAAAAAGATATAGGCTAACACAATAAAGAACAAACCAAGATTAGGTCACTAGGGTCATGCAAGAGAGTGACAAGGTAACACCATCAACTATGGTTTCAACACCTATAAACTGGAGCTTGGGGGAAGGATCTCCTCATTTGCATTTATCACTTTCATTGATGAAGGATCATAGTAAAGAAGAGAAAAGATAGTAGAGAAAAAAGTGAGATGGTAGATTGATTTCACAAATTCGAGTGCATATAGAAGATCAAGCAGCCAAAGGAATATAGAAAGCTACTAAATGCATCCCCCTTTTGTCTTGAAATTGCATTTATTACATCATTAACAGGGTAGAAAAGATACATGCCAAAAACATGACAAGATTAGGATAAGATAAAAGTGTGTGCATGGTTGCCAAGGGCATATGCCTATTAAAGCCAATAGATTCTTAGGGCTAGAGCTGCAAATGTGATAAACAAATGCGGTTGATAAAGATGAAGCTAGAAATGTGATAACTAGACGTGGCTAATAGGGTTGAAGCTGCAAATATAATAAATAGATGCAGTTGATAAGGATAAAGTTGCAAACATGATAAACATATGATATTGATAAGGCTAAAGTTACAAATGTGATAGATAGATGCAATTGATAAGGATGACTACTAGATTGATAAAATCAAGTAGTTGCCCCAATATGATTAGCTGATTAAGTTCTTGATGCAATGATTTTTATGATTGCAGGTTAATTTAGTGCCATTGGATTCATGAGAGAGGTTTTTGTAGACATGGCGGTTAAGACCAGATCTAATAGAGACTACGCACCTTGTTCTTGGTTAGCTAGAATTATGGTAGGTGATCTTCATGCCTAAGATCAAGGGAAACCTAGGGATGCTATTTGTACTTGTTTAGAGGTGGTACAATGAACATAGCTCATTTGACTTATCGACAAGAGAGATGTCTGTTGTGTGGAGGATGTGTATAAGATATTGCATATACTAATCATAGGGAAGCAACAAGGTTGATAGGGGGGAAACACCTCCACTAACAGGGACAGAAGGGATACAACTATCAATAGCTCAGATACCTTTGAGACCTACCAGTTTTGAGGGTGGGACTTCACCATAGCTACATCCAGTCTACTTTTGTATTAGTTTTTTTATGATGATATGTAGACACTTATGAGATGATGATGAGGATCCTAGTAGCCATTTTGTGACTTTGACACCATTGTATTACACATTTTGACGTGATTCATGGTGGCAATTTGTGTGTGTGTGTTATGATGTTCTATGTAATAATACACACACAAATATTATTTGATTTATAAAAATAATATGATTAGTAAAAATAATAATTAATATAATAAATCTATCACAAATTGTTATGTAATGAAAAAATATCTTTATAATAAATTTATTGAAATTCAAATATATAAACTATTGATAATTTTTTAGTATTTTTTGTTCTATTTAATAGAATAAATAAATAAAATATAGCGAAAATCACAGTCTTTTAAAATATTATAAAAACACACTTTATGCATGTAATGTAGAAGTCCAAATTAAGATCAAACAAAGAAACGGATTGGGCGGGTCCACTAGTCAGAGTATATCGGTGATAACCTGTCATTTCTTAAACATGATATGATAGCCTTGTCGGATCCTAACCCAAATTACAAATTGCACTCAATCTTTATCCGTACTTACACGATCTTATCTGTCTACTTTGTCCACCAGAATGTTTCACTAGTTATCTTTCAGTTATATTAATTTATTTGCAATCTCAGATTGAACGTCCGAGTCCCACGTACAGAGCGTGCACAGCCATTGCATGTAGAGATGTACTTTTCACAAACCGAATGTCTTTTAAAGTTTATACTCGGTTTAGAAAATGCGCTGACTTTTTGTTAAATTTATTCTTCTTTTTGTTAAATTTAATTTATTTGATAATTTAACTATATTTATATTCAATTTTATAATTAAAAATTTATTTGTTAATATTGAATTTATCTTTCATATTATTCTTTGTAGCATCAATATTTTATATTCTTATATTTTTTGATATTTAAATTTAGATTGAAAATATAATTATTTTAATTAATAGAATATTAATAAATAAAATAATATGATATAAACATGGCACATTTTTAAAAAAATTAAATTTTGATGATTATATATATATATATATATATAATTATTATTCAACAATGTTTATTTCATTTTTAAAATATATAATATAATTTATACTTACTATTATATACAATATTTTAATATTCTAAATTATTATATATTATACTATATTATATACCATTTCATATATATTTATCTCTTCATCTCCCCCTCTTTCCCTATCACAAACATAACATGTGTGTTTTGACAATGGATCCTTATTACTCTCTATCACTCAATATCACATTGTAGATCTATCTTTCCTTCTCCATCTTCCTTTACATCTTGTCATATATTCTACTTAATATCTCACTCTATATCTTCCTACCTCTCTATATATGTTTCTTTCCCTTTTTGTCTTTCTCTATCTTCCTCCTACTCCCTCTATCTCTAGACATGTGTCCCTCTATTTATTTATGCCCTCTTCGTCCCCTCTTCCTCTACATCTTGCTATCTCTTCTTCTCTATATCTCCCTCTCTATCTTCCTACCTCTCTATATCTATTTATCTCCCATTTTTATCTTGTTCTATCTTCCTCCTACTCCCTCTATCTCTAAACATGTGCCCCTCTATTCATTTATGTCTCTCCTGTTGGACATTGGGGAGATTGTTGGACATTGTTGTTGCTAGGATATGTTGTTGTCATTGATATCAACATATTCCTGCTTCGGTGATTGTAGAATTGGTTCATTGTGATTATATTCTGGTGTTGGTGATCCGAGAAGCTTAATTGATCATATTATATGATCTAATTTTGAAGTTTGTTTATCTGATCAGTGCTTTGCATAGTTCAGTATTTCCTTCGATATATTCTGGTGTGATCAGATCTTGATCAGATATTTTGGGATATTGGTTGGGATCATCTTGTTTATCTTCGTTTCACATGGTTTGTGATTTGGTGCTCCACAAGTTATCTTTCTTCATGACATTTGTTGTTGTTTGAGTGTTCTTGAGTTTTTGATGTTGATTGATGAAGATTTAATAAGTGGTGTTGGTGCAGCAGCTGCTGATGATTCTAATGTTCTTGCTTGTGTTTCCTAGTTGTGTCTTATTTGTCTCAATGATCCACATTGATCATTGTGTGAGTTTTTGGTGATTTTGTTGAACCGGTGATGTTCTTCATGTTATGCAATTTTTCCTGGTGGTGTAGTGTGTTACGGTTGATCTTGGCATGATTTTCGGTGGTGTTGTGTGTTTCAAGATTTGAATTCGGTCCATGTTGTGTCATGTAAATCATTATATTGGTCCAATGGTCGATCTTTGTATCGTGTGATGCAATTTTCTAATTGTGAGTTGATGGTTTAGTTGACCTTGGTCTCAAGGTTGATGAATTGTATACATAGGTGATATTGTCATATAATTTAGGTATCAAGTTTGTGTCTGCATTATCAAAGAGTGGTGTATGTGCGAACAAGGATTCATCTTTCAGTGTAGTGCATTAAGGAGAGTTTGGTGTTGCAAAGAAGACATTGTACTTAACCGGAACTATCATCAGGCATTTGGACATGCTATTATTGGAGTTCATTCCTTTTGGATTGTATTCTGAATCTTGTTGTAAGTCAGTGAGACTTCCTTGAGGGTTGTAGTCTTCTAGGTCATTATCTTTTGAGTAGTGAGCTCTAGGCAGCATGTCTAAATACATGTGCATTCCCCATTGTAATATTTTCACATACTACTGCAGAGTATAATCTTATTTTGGGTAGGTTCCTACCATGGTTTTTCCCTTAACCAAGTTTTCCATGTCAAAATCTTGGTGTTGTGTGTTGTGTTATCAATTACATCTTTGTTATTGTTGTAGTTTATTAGATCTATTCTTGTGGTTAAGTTTGTATATTTGGTGAAAACTGATTCACCTACCCCCCTTCTCAGTTTTCTCTCATTGTTGTTGCCAACAATTGGTATCAGAACTAGATCCTCTGAAAGAAGCTTAACCACTTGAGGAGATCCGAGATGACAACTGGACCTAGAGGTGTTATCCTTAAGAAGGAGAGTCTGATATTTGATGGAAGTAACTATGCTATATGGAAGAACTGGATGGAAGTGCACTTGGGATGTCCCAGAGAAGATTACTAGAAGATTACAAAGAATGCCTATTCTACTCCTCGGAATGGACCAGTTATTGGTGACGAGAAACTGAACCTAACATTAGAGAGAAGGAAGCATTGCTGAGTGCCCTGACTAATTCAAAAATGACAAATGCAATGGGACTTCAAACTGCACATGAGATCTGGGAGAAGCTTGAGACCCTGTATGAAGGAGATAAACAAGTCAAAGTTGTTAAGTTGGAGAGTTTGAAAGGGAAATATGAGATGCTGAAGATGGGAGAGGATGAGAACATAAATACCTTTATGGCTAAGGTGAATGACCTTGTCCTAGGTATCAAATGTGCTAGTGGAACCCTTGAAGAAGATGAAGTTGTTGCTAAGGTGCTTAGATCTTTTCCTCCTACTTATAAACATAAGGTAGCTTCTATTGATGAGATTTAGAGTGTGACTACAATGAAAAGATATATGTTGGTTGGAAAGATTGTTGCATTTGAGCTGAGTGAGTTTGGTGAATCACATGGAAAGTCTGAGACAACATTCAGAGCATCTGTATCTGAAAAATAGAAGTATGAACCTGAGCAATGTAGAATATCTAGATATGAAAGAGAAAGGAGAGATATGGAAGAGAAAGAAAGAGAACTAGATGAGCTTGAAGCATTAATTGCCCGAATATTTCCTAAGGGAGCCGATAATTATGTTGGAAAATTGCCTTTGAAATGTTTCTCTTGCAATAAGGTAGGACATTTTGCTTGTAGGTTCCCAGAGAGAATGGCTAAGTATGATAGGCATGATAAATTTGATAAGAATGATAGAAATGATAGATATGAGAAGCATGAGAAGTATGATAAGCCTTACAAGTCTAACCAAAAGTATAGGAATCAGAAGAATTGCTATTATGCCACTAATGAAGGTGTTATACATAAAGAATCAGAAGGAGATGAAGTTGTATTTCTTGTCACTAAGGAAGATGGATCGATACCTATTGATTCTACTAGCTACACTATTGAGGAGAAATATTTAGCTACTAAAGTTGAGGAAAGAGATGAATGGGTAATAGACAGTGGTTTTTCACATCATATGGTTGGTGATAAAAGAAAATTTGTGAGTATGGAAAGGTAGGATGGTAGAGTAGTGAGATTTGGAGATGACAAAGAATGTGTGATTTGTGGAAGAGGTTCTATTTCTTTTGATGGTAAGCATAATACTGATGATGTCTTTTATGTTGAAGGTTTGAAGAATAATATTTTTAGTGTTGGATAGATGGTTGACAAAGGTTATGGTTTACAATTCAAGAATGGTAAATGTAAGATCCTAAATGCCTTTGGTATTGTGATTGCATCTAGGACTAAGATTGCAGGTAATATTTTTCATTTGAATGCTGGTGAGAAAAGTTATTTGATTGCTCAGATTGATGAAAGTTGGTTGTGGCATAGGAGAATGTGTCATGTTAACTTTGATTCTATGATTAAGATCAGTTCTATTCAAGTTGTTAGAGATCTGCCTAAACTTGTTAAGTCTGCTAATCCGGTACGTAAAGAATGTCAATTGGGTAAGCAAACAAGAATTTCTTTCAAGAGCAAGGAATATACATCTAATGGATTGCTAGATTTTGTGCACACTGATCTGTGTGGACCTACAACTATTAGAAGTGTGCAAGGAGATGGATATTTTATGTGGCTAATTGATGATTATTTCAAGATGTTGTGGGTTGTGTTTTTGAAGGAGAAATCTGAAGCATTAGACAAATTCAAGATATTCAAAGAAAAGGTTGAGACTGAATCTAGATTGAAGGTAAAATGTCTGAGATCTAACAGAGGTGGATAATTTTCTTCCAGTGAGTTTGATTCATTCTATGAGAAGTATGGGATTAGAAGATAATTATCTACTCGTAGAACCCCTCAGCAAAATGGAGTTGTTGAAAGGAAGAACATGATTGTTTTAGATGTTGCAAGGAGTATGTTGATTGAAGGAAAAGTTTTGAAGATCTATTGGAGAGAAGCTATTAGCACTGCTATTTACACATTCAATTGAGTTCATATCAAAGGTGTTACCGATAAGACTCCTTATGAGTTATGGTTTGGTCATGTTCCTACTGTGAGATAATTCAGATTATTTGGTAGAAAATGTTATATCAAGAGAGATGATGACATAGGAAAGTTTGATGTAAGAAGTAATGAAGGAAATTTCTTGGGATATTCAACTAAGAGAAAAGCCTACTAGTGCTACACTAAGATACTGAGAAAGATAGTAGAAAGTGCAAATATGAAGGTGGGTGATAAACTTGGGAAAGAGATAAGAGCTTGTGGATATGATGATGGTCAACATGTTGTTCTAATTCTTTTTTAGACTAAATAACTAAAGTAGACTAATCTGGTAGAGATTGTTAATCTAGATGTTGTTGCTCCAGATGGAGAAGTACAGGAACCTGAAAAATTAGAACAATTAGAAGACTCATAAGTATGTGAGGCTGAATCATTCAGAAAATTAGATTATTGGAGATAAAAATAAAGGTGATGACTAGAAGAAGGCTATTTGTTGAAGAGGTATGTTTGATTTCTAAAATTGAACCTAAAGATGTTGAATCTTGCAAAGATGAAAATTGGATGAGAGCTATGGAAGAAGAATTAGATTAGATTGAGAAGAATAACACATGGGAACTTGTGCCTAGACCTAAAGATAAGAATATGATTTGTACTAAATGGGTATTTAGGAATAAATTGAATGAAGTCGGTTCAGATGTCAGAAATAAAGAAGACTGATATGAAAAGGATATTCACAGAAAGAAGGAATTGATTATGAGGATACTTTTGCTTTGGTGGCTAGACTTGAAGTTGTTAGACTGTTGCTTGCATATGATTCCTATAAAGATTTCAAGGTATATCAAATGGATGTCAAATCTGTCTTTTAGAACGGTGATCTTGAGAAAGAAGTCTACATTGAGCAACCTAATGGATTTTCATTATCATATGATGGGAACATGGTATGTAAAATGAAGAAAGCTCTTTATAGATTGAAACAAGCCCCTAATGCCTAATATGCTAGATTGGATAAGTACTTGTTGAAATTGGGATTTAATAAAGGGACCGTTGATAGTAATTTGTACTTTAAAATTGAAAATGATAACATCTTAATTGTCGAAGTCTTTGTTGATGATATTATCTTTGGAGGCGACAATGACTTGAGCATGAATTTTGTTGGTGATATGTAGAAAGAATTTGAGATGTCTATGATAGGTGAGATGAAATTGTTCTTAGGATTGCAGATTTCACAGACTGGAAAACGTATCTTTATATCTCAAACTAAATATGTGAAAGAATTGTTGAAGTAGTTTGGGTTAGATGACTTTGAACTAGTTGGAGCTCCTATGGTGACTGACTGCAAATTATCTAAGTATGACAAATCTCTGAAAGCTAATTAGAGCTTGTATAGGTCTATGGTTGGTGGACTGCTATATCATATTCAAACTAGGCTAGACATTATGCATGTTGTATGCATGGCTGCTAGATATCAAGTTGATCTGAAAGAGAGTCATGTCACTGTTGTTAAAAGAATATTCATATACCTGAAGGGAACTATGGATTATGGTTTGTGGTATCCGAGGAATGCTGATTTCATGTTATGTGTTTGCATTGATGCTGATTGGGTTGGTGATGTTGATGACCAAAAGAGTACTTTCGGTGGTGCTTTCTTTCTGGGTAAGAAATTGGTTTCATGTGCTAGTAAGAAACAAGATTCAGTGTCCTTATCTACTGTTGAAGCTAAGTACATTGATGCTGCTAGTAGCTACACTCAGGTGGTTTGGATGAAGCAAATGTTGAACGATATCCGAGTTATCTATGATGAGCCTATTGTCATATATAGTGACAATTCCACTGCTATCAAAATGTCAAAGAATTCAGTACAACATTCAAAGACTAAACATGTGTTAATAAAATATCATTAATTGAGGGAGAAAGTCAGTGAAGAAGAAGTGAATTTGGAGTATGTGTCTACAAAGGAACAAATTGTTGTTATTTTAACCAAGGCTTTGCCTACAAGTACATTTGTCTATTTGAGAAACAAGTTAGGGGTATCCATGCCTCCTAATGAGAACTAGATGCATTAAGTTGCATCAATCTGGTGGACTTCACAGTCTTATCTCTTTATCCAGATTGAGAGAGTTGGTGTTGCTCCTCTATTGGAGAGATGTATGTGAAAAACTATTTTATTTTCTTGATCTTAGGGGGAGTTTGCTGGAGATGTTTATTTCTTTGCATTGATTTCTTTTCACATTCATATTTCGCCATTAATTCCAAAGGGGGAGATTACTTGACATTGAGGATATTGTTGGACATTGTTGTTGCTAGGATATGTTGTCATCATTGATGTCAACATATTCCTGCTCCAGTGATTATAGAATTGGTTCTATAGACGTATAAAAATGGCCACTTTCCTAAGTGAATATTTAATATTCATTTTAACTGCATTCCTCTATTTAATTAAATTCTTTATATTCATCTACTTGATTAAATGAATTACTCAATTTATTTAATTAAGCTCACCTAAGCCTTTTCTAGCCTTTGATTAAATAAATTACTTTATTTAATTAATTTCTCTTTCTCCCTTTTTAATTAAATTTACATTTAATTAAATTAATCCTTGCAAGTAAATAAATCTAATTTATTTATTTAAATCTCTCACTTGTATTTATGCAAGTTGTATCTATTTGATTGAAATAAAGTAATTTTATTTTAATTAAATTCCCTTTTCCTCCACTTGCATTTTCCAACATCTCCCACTTGCCTCCCTAAACCCCCTCTAGATTCTTCTAATCAATTCTAATTTAGCCTAATCCATCTCCTAAATATTGTCGCATCCCTAAGCAAAGAGAAGTCACTTGTCAAACCCTCAAAGTCTCGAATAACCATTAAAGACTATATGTCTTCAACAAGTTAACCCTCAAAGTCTTCCAAACCATTACTAGTTAACTCAACCTTCTTGCATGATTAGAGACTTTCTATCTAACTCAACCCTCATCTAACCCAAGGGTCTCATCAAGCATTCATGGCTTTAACCTTGGTTATCCTTTTAACCCTTGCACAAGAGTTTACCTTTTGGGTAAAGGCTTTATCCAATGGATGACCCTAACCTAACCTTAACCCTTACCTCCTAAGGTAACTATCATGTCTTATCAAACATTTAATGCTTCTTTCATCTCCTCTCAAGAAACCTCTTGGTGACAATTGTCACCATTTCATTGGTGAGAATTGTAAACATGGATTGAATAACTTTCAATACTGGCCGTTGTTAAGATTATCCAATCTTGACCATCCATTGCCCTATTTTTCTTATAAATAGAGCTCTCATTCTCTCATTTTCAATCATCCAAGTTTCATGCATCTAATCTATAGTCATTTTACTAAGAATTTAGCCTCTCTTTGATAGAAATCATCTTAGTAGCATTTAGAAGTACTTTTAAACATCATAGAATATACATGTTAGACTAGTATATATTGTTAGGATAGGATTACTAATCTTTATAATAACATCATATTCATGCTAGTTTAAAATCATCATAGATTGAATATCATACATATCTAGGAATACAATCATGCTAAATTAATCAAACATCACTCATTCTTGGAGTTGTCATTCCTAAGTCACTTTGCTTAGTGATCTGAGAGAAAAGACATTGACTTGAGCGATCCTGTGAGATAGAGAATAGTAAAACATCCCTTGGGAAGTTGAGCTATTCAATATAGCTCCATAACTTGCACAAAGAGTCCCATTGGTGTGTGGATCTTTTTGAACTTGAATTTTGTGTTTCTGTACACCACATTTCTAGCGCCCACCGTGGGGAATAATCCCATTAATCTTATCATTTTTGATGCAGGGGCAATATTGCAAGCACGCAGAAAAATTGAGTTAGTGTGTTGGAACTTTTTTTTGGTGCATAGAACCCTTTTAGTAGTGCTTTCGGTATACTATTTAGCAAGTAAGACTCATTCCTTAGCACATTTAGGCTTTTTGTTAGTGCCTAATAGTTGTGAATTTATTTTGTATCATCATTGCGCATTTGGAAAATAGAGTAGCACATTAGGCAATTAGCTTAGCGCATAGGAAGCTTTCTGTAGCGCATCTATGCTGCAGTCTAGCACATAACTGTAACAGGGAAAAACACAAAACTATAACTAAGGAAAAATAGTTTTAGGCTTGTGTAAGCCCACATCAAATTCTGGTTTTACTAACTTTCTTCTTGCAGATAGCTAACTATTTTCTTGCAGGTTTAGATTAAGTTAATATAGAAATTTTAGTTCTTTTTACTTTCAAGTTAAAGTAAAAGGAATTCACTTTTCTATAAATTTGGAAAGAATCTCACTTGTCTTTTTGGGTTTAAAATCAACTACATTTTCCTCTAGGCTTAAAAGGAACTTCATTAAAGGATTAAAAAGAACAACAAAGCAAAATCTTTCATTCTTGCAAGTTAGGAAAACCACTTGATTTGGGCTCTAAAAAGAATGTATAAAGAACTTCACCTTCCTTTGGTGTATAAAAGGATTCATTTTTTATTTTTGCAAAGGATAAGAAGAACCTCATATTATTTTGTGCAAGGCAAAAGGAAATTTTTCATTTAACGCCTTTACTTTGTTGACCAAAATTGAAATTTCTTTTGTTCACCAGGATTTGTTTTACTTAGAAAATAATTGATATAAAGGGGTAAAAAGAACACCATGCTTTTTGGAGCAAAATCTCCACGTTGAAATTAGAAAATCACTGATTTGAAGGATAAAAAGAATTTGTGTGCTTTGTCTCAAAAGTGGAAGGTATATGCTCTCCCCTTAACTGGGTGACCAAAAAGCCAAACCACTCTTATGCTTTCTTCATTTAAAGAATTTAAATCCTTTAGCAGGCCTGCCCTCCTGAGTTTCTCTTAGAGTGCCATTTAAATGGTCAGTCAGAGGGGAATGACCTAAGTGGGAAATGACTTTATCGCCAAGTGTTCCAACCCACTACAATCAAAAGTGGAGGCTGACGAAAGTCCCCTTCAATGATTTTTCTCAAAAATTAGCCATCCCCTAGTATCTTTAAGATACGCAAAGGCTTTGTTCTAAAGGTTGGGAAGTCTCCCGAGGGAGTTTATCATTGAAGGCCGAATGGAAGCCTAATTAAGAACATTAGAACTGAAAACTTTGAGCCGAGTCAGTATCCAAACATCTTCAATATGATAGTGCAAGGGTGGGGAAGAATCCACCCCCAAGATTACTCACCATATATCTCCCAAGATAACTACTCAATTGTGAAGAAATTCACTTTGAGTTGATTTTTGGCAAAAGGCAAAAAAAATGGGTGCCCCCTAGGGGGTGACAAGGTTGTTTGAGCTGATGGGGTATCGAAACTAGTGGGCTATGATATTTTTGATGACCCTTGAATAAAAAGTGTATCTAATTTGTATTACTTGTTATCTAATCCAGTGAAAACATCAGGGATTTGAACACATCCTCACAGAACATACACTATTTATCTAACATAGGAAAAATTTGTTATCTCTTTTGTGTGCCATGTTTGCAATTTATGTTTTCAAAAATCATCCATAAAAAAAACAAGTGTTAAAAATCCTAAAAATAACAGAAAACAAAGAAATCGGTGCAACTTAGCACATACGAGCAACTTCCTAGCACGTATCAACCATTCTATAGCACATCTGCGCCAAAACTTAGCGTTCTCAGCCTTCGCTTTAGTGCATAACCAGTTTTAGATTAAGTAAAATTTCATTGGCGCTTTACAATACCATCTTAGTGCATTTTAACATCAGCTCAATGCATTTAGTGCTTTTAGCCCAAACATTAGTGCTTTTTAGTGACATATTAGTGTATAACATTTCCAATCAAAATAGTTTCAAACAATCTCAGTCAATGCATAGAAGAGGCATCTTAGCGCATAGAGAAATTTTTGTGGCACATCTAGGTCATTTGTTAGTGCACCCGTCTTTGTCTTAGCACATATTCAAAATTAGGAAAAACAGAGAGCAAACCAGGCATTTCGGGAGAATTTTATCACTAGTTGTGAGTACCCTTTTTGGTCCTCTATGAAAATCATTAGTCAAATTTTGAACAAAATTATGAGAGAAAAAGATTCCAAAATCAGACAAGCATCCTTAGAACAAATTTTTTGAATCTTAAACTAGCTCAAGATAAGACTTCATCCAACCAAAATCAAGCAGTACCATCACATTGATCGAAATTCTACCATCTAACGAATCCTATCACATACAACATACCAAGTTTAATCCTTAAGCTGTCAAATCAAGTTTCCATATTGGGAGACTTTATCCATATAATTTGACACACTTTGTCATGGAGGCGAATCTAACTAAACCTCTACTTGATAAAGTAAGCTTGAGTTTTTGAAACAAAGTATCACAATCCAACATCAAAAGAAACCATTGATCATTCATGTATGACCAATCCTCATATTTTGAGAAGAACAAGTCTTCATCACAAAACTAAGTTGAAGAAGAGACAACCTAGTTCTAAGACACTTACAAAAAGGAATAAGTTTCTCTATATCAATCGCCAACATTTTAAATCACATCATGCATTCTTGCATCACATGCGATTGTATATTCAAGGCAAATCAAACGAGTTTGACAAAGAACCTTTAAGAAGCAGAGCTTATATTCAGAAAGCAACATTCAACTAGTGGTTAAATCATGGAGGAAGAATCAACCCTGCTTTGTTACCATAGTTCTGTATCACTTATAACGAAGCTCGACCTAAACAACCAACCCCTAAGAGAGAAGAAGAAGAAAATCCCTTTATAACAGAAATTTTTTATCAAGGAACATATTCTATCTACCAAACATCACTAGGAACTCTGATAGAAATAAATGCTCGTTGTCACTCGCTCTCAAAGAAACAAGCAAAGCGAATCACAACTAGAGTCAAGTATGGGCCGTAGATTATCCAATCCTTTTGAGTATACTAATCTGGGAGATACAAAGGTCACTGTGTAACTTCTCCAAGAATGTCAAGAAAACCCCTCATTCCAAAGGCTCATGGAAACACTTATTGAAGTAGAGAAGGAAAAATATATACTCATGTTAACTAGCAAAGGAGATACACTTCTTGAAGATTTTGATACCAAAACCTTAAGGAATGTTGACAAAAGAATTTTAGAACAAGGTCTAGAAATTACGCCTATCAAGACCAACAAAGAGAAGAAGAAACACATGACCCAGAAATCATACATGAACAAAATAACACACCCAAAAACATTCATGCCTGAACTTGGGATAATCTTAATGAAAGGGAGGAAGCTATCCCTCAACGTACAAATGCACTCACTGTCGCTCTTACACAACAAATCCAAATGTTGGAAAGGAAAATGTAGGACATGCAACAAGGAACCATAGTGTGATACTCCTTGGATGAAATTTGTCCTTACCCCTTTGACAAGAGATTAAACATGATACCTTTTCCCCTGAATTCAGATATACCAAAGTATGACAAATGCGATGGTAAAAGTGATCCCCGTGACCATGTTTGGGAATTTTGTACCATAATCCTAGAGTTTGCTCATGATGACACTTATTTAATGAGGCTATTCCCAAGAAGTTTGGGAGGGCAAACAATGCAGTGGTTGTCTAAACTTACACCTCCCATCAGATCATTTGATGAGTTGGTAAAAAAATTTATTACACAATACTCCTATAATATTCAACACGCAATCACCACGTTGGATGTATGTAACACCAAACAAAAAACAATGAAACATTCATGGTGTTTCTTCAGCGTTGGAGACATATGGTTTCGAGATATCCTCGAGACATTCCTGAAAAAGAAAAGATGGAGATATTTATTGACAATTTAAATAATGAGATGAGTTATCAACTCAAGCTCCAATGCAGACCATCTTTTGCCAAGTTGATAGAAAATGAAATCCAAGTAGAGGAAGCATGCATCAAGAAAGGAACATTAAAGTTCTTTAAGGAAGCAACTAACTCCTCCAACACTCACTCGTTTAATAACCAAAACAACAACAACACTTTAGACAAATCTAGATTTTGGACAAGAAACAAAAATGTTGTTAATGATGGAGGAGTTGATGCTAATGATATAAAGTCCAAACAACCAATATTAGCTTTATTAGGTAATCCACAATCTAACAAAAATCAAAAGGGTGTTAATCAAGGCACTATCACTTATCCACAAAATACCAATCAAGGACCTTCAATTTCAAATACCAACAACAATAACCAAGGAATCAATTCTAACTGAGAGAATAATACAAACTAGAGAGGTAACACCAACATTTTCCCAAATAGACGCATCTACACACCATTAGGGAAAACCTTAGAATCAGTGTTTCAAGAACTCCTGGCAAAAAAAATTATCACATTACCAACCATAAACAACTTTGAACCCTAGGTCAAATCACTTGGTGGAATGACTCACATTTATGTGATTTTTATAGAAACAAAGGACATCGCACAAATGATTGCATGAGGCTTAAGAATATTGTTTAGGATATGATCGATAGAGGTGATTTAATGGTTGATGGTCTCAAAACAAATGGTAACCATGATGCCTATAAAAATCCTCTTCTGAATTACAACAAGGAAGGAGCTTCATCATCAAACGATACAAGGGGGGATCGTATAAATCACTTGTACAACAACACCATAAATCACATATCGACAGATGATAACCAAATAAATGTCATAAAAATCAAGGACAAACAAGACCATGTGTCAATCAATGTGACAACCAGAGCTCAAAAATATGTCTTGAAAGGGCATACATCAACATCCACCACTATCCCCAAGAATCAATATGATTTGGTTAATCAACTGCGGAGAAATCTCACTCAAATATCCATACTCGAGTTACTCAAACTCTCGCTGAAACATAAGGACATCTTATAACAAGCACTAGTTGAAACAAATGTTCCTCAAGATCTAGACATTGATAAATTCCAAGCCATGGTGGCTCATATGATAGGGCCTCATAACCTCACCTTTTCCAAACACGATAATGTCCCTTTAAGTCATCTACATAACACTCCCCTTCATATCTAAGTCTTAGTCTATAAACATCGAGTTAAATGATTATTAATAGATGGAGGAGCTGGTCTCATTATCTGTACTTTAAAGCTTATCCATGCATTAGGCTTCTCTAAGAAGTCGATTGATCCAAATGAAAAGATCACCATCAAGGCCTACGATGATGAAGAAAGGTCATCCAAAGGAATAGTGATACTACATATTTAGGTAGGACCGATACAAAGGGACACTATGTGTCAAGTCTTAGACATAGACTTAACATACAATATTCTATTGGGTTGTCCTTCGATACATTAAATTCAAGAAGTGCCTTCGACATACCATAAGTGTGTCAAATTCCCATATATTGGATAGGAAATTTCCATATCTGCCGATAATAATCATTTCAACATTACAATGCTATGGGGGTAGCTCAAGACAGTCTGGTTCCACACAACAGGGAAGCTCCAGATTCCTCAGTATTAGATCATCATCAAGAAAAACTTAAGTCTTTATCCATGGAGTTCAAACAAAAGTTAAAAATCAAAGATTAAGGCATGGGAGAATACTCTTTTGAACCCATGTGTCTATCAAAAATGCCAACATCACCAAAATCTCATGGACAACCTTTTGCATCAACACATCAAGCAACACAACCCATCACCAAGTTTGATGGAAAATTTATCCAATTTGGCACACTAGCAAATGAATCAAAAGAGAAAGACATCCTTAGTTGGCTATACAAGGATGAGGAAAAGGTCAGAGTTGCTACTCTAGAGGTGGCCATACCAACACAACAATATGGAAAAAGGATTCTTGATCATGCAACAGATGGGATACAATGGAAAAGGACCTATAGGCAAGTGTCAAGAAGACATTACGGAACCACTAGAACCTCCTTCACAATTTTCACATGACAAAATGGATATTATCCTCAATGGAAAACAGAGAAGAAATACAACAAGAACTCATGGCAAGAGGCACTACACCAAGCAACAGAAACAACAAGGAAAGAGAGAGACCACCAAGAACAAGAGAAACGACAAGAGGAACTAGCCATTCAAAGGGAAGAGGCATCTTATGAGAAAGTGCATCATGTACAAGAACCTATTCAAAACAAGGTGAAGTCACCACCCAAAGAAATCAGTGCTCCCCAAGGAGAAACAATGTATGAACAAATGCAAAGGGTACAAGCAGTCTCTAATTCTGAATCTAAAAAAACTACAAGACTAGTATCAATTATCAGAGATTTCTTCTCACCTTACAACGTACCTATCAACAACACTGAGAGACTCTGGGATAGTACTTTTGAAATTGATTCTAATGACTATGAATGGGGTAGTTGTGCAAATATTACCAAGAATGATGAGGAAGGTACTATTTATTCACACACACCCCTTTCTCAGGTGGGACAAGGCATAGAGTCTTGATTACTTGAATTCGGACCACGACATATGCATGAGGCTAAGGAAAACGAGCAACGACACTACAAACAAGTCTACACTGGAGATGATACCATCAAAGCCCTTGACAATATCATTAACCTAGACAACATCCCAGACAACTTTAACGATACCTCTATGATGACACTTACCGCAGTCGATCTCGACCCACCAAATGACTCTCTACCGCTTGTATTTCCTGATCTCATAGACTGGGAAGAAGCTGAACACCCTGATATACCATATTTTCCTAGATGATGAATCCATTCTCTAGTATCTATGTACAGTCAACCCGGAAACATGCTCTACTAGTGAACAAAATAACGATATCTGCAATCAAGGGAGTGCCAAGTCTCTTAGTCACAAAAATGAAAGAAACAAAGGATCTAATGCAAAAAACTAGTCAATGGTAGCACTATATCACCAAAAAGTCAAAATAAAGGACACATCTAAGGGTGAAAACCTTTTTAAGACACCTAAGGATGGGAGAGTTTACACTCTTCCTGAACACTATCAAGAGCGGTCACCCATATTGAATGAGCCAACTCAATCAATAAACATAGGTACAAAAGTGTAGCGTCCTAAAATTGCGACACTTGCAATTTTGACTGCATTTCGGTCTTCATGATGGCAACGCAACACGAAACCTGAATGGAGACCCCAAAACTTGCTCATGACACCAAAAACTACATTTTCTTGCACCCTGGCCTAAACCTCCTTTGCACCCTGCTGTCCCGAGAGGTGGGACCAGAGCGCCCAGCGCCCTGGTCCTTCAAGACCAGGGCGCCCAGTGCCCTGGTCCCTGGCCCTATTTTGGGCCCAGTCTCCTCTGGGACTTCGGGTCTTTTTGTTTGCAAATTGGAAAATATTGTTTCCTGGTCGGCCTAAGGTCGGGAAAATCAGTCTATCAACCCTAATTGGCAAGTATATAAACTACATTTTCCTCTCTCATTTGATATAAGATGGAAAAAGCGTGGAAATGATACTCAAACACTCAAACATTCAAGCATTCAAGCATTCAAGCATTCCTCAAGCAATTGATCATTCCAAGTCTCCATTCAAGGCTAACTGTTGCATTCAAGACAAGGATTCAACCATTGAAGAGGAGATCACTTACTACATGCTACATACAACATACAACATACAACAAACAACAACATCTATACCTTCGCACATAAGGATACAAACATCCTTACAACAAGGTATTAGTACTTGTTTTACCTTACAAACATTTACATTTACAACATTTCTCATTTCTTGGTTAATTCCAAAACTGGGGTTTGACCTAAAGGCAAACCCCTAATCCCTAACCCCCCAATCATCTTTGATTTTCTGTGTGTAGGTTGCAGGTACGCGGCTGAAATTGAAGATCTGGAATCCTTGTGCAGAGACGAACAGATCCCCCTTCGTTTCGCGGATTTTTTGGAGGACCGTGTGCACGCCGGGCACCATCATCCCATCAACTTTTGCTCAAATTTGTAGGACAACACCGTATCAACATTTTACTACTAATTCCAGGTCTACAGCTTCATCCTATATCCCTATCTCAGTTTATAAGCGAATCTTTCTCACTTTCTATGCATTCCTAGCCTAATCATTTTATCTACATTCTTTACAAAAGAGGGTAGCCTTGCTGTCTTAACCCTTGAAACTCATTTAGGATCCAATCTTGCATTGTGTGGGATTGGATCTTGTGGGTTTCAACCCCTCTTTTGAATGTAAAGTCTCCCCTAAGTGAAAACCATCAACCCTAGTGACCTCCCTTCTCTCTCCTCGGAGTTGGAAGAGGGAAGAGCAACTAGGGTTCGATCGATTTTCCGCTTTACATTTTGGTGAGCCCGACGTGAACATCCTTTTTGATTTTTCATGGTGAGATTTGAAAATTGGATTCCTTGATTGCATTTCCATGTTTGATCTTTTGCAAATTTTAGAGGTTGATTGCATAAAAACCCTAAATTTTCTTTTTGAAAATTGAACTTGTGAAATGTTTAATTATTAATGCTTGTTTCAGATCTGCCCTTCTATTACAAATTATCAATCCATATTTGTGCTTTAATTTTGAAAATTAAGTGGTTAAGTGTTAAAACCCTAGTTTTTGAAACCCTCTTGATTCAACCTTTGTCCGACAATTTCACTAATCAAAACATCTCCAAATCAGCTGTAACTTTGGATTCCGCAATAAAATCACAATATCTTTCATCCCTGAAAATTTGGAAAAAAGTTGCGAGGACCGTGTGCACTCCGAGCGCCATCGTCCCTGACATTTTTTCTGAAATTTTGGGAGCAAGATCTTATTGTATTTTCCTGCTAAAATCCAGAATTTTGGCTGATTTTACCAATTATAACACTTTCAAAATTACATTCAAAGTTGGTCTTGTGATTGCTTGGTTTAGGGCTTCTAATCATTCAAAAATCATTGAAATTGAAATTTTGTGTCAAAATTGTGTTCTTACTGTCCTAAATCTGAAAAGTGCGTTTGCATTCATTCGAAATTTTAGTGCTTTATTCAAATTCTTGCAATTTGTGACTTTTGAAATTAAATGCTTAATTACAACAACTTTGATTTCCACTTTCAAAATTGAATTTTGCGTGAAATTGAGTCAATTTTTAATTTTCGAAACTTGCATTGCTTTTGGTATTCCCTCTAAAATCATAAAATTCAAAATTTCAGTTTCCCTCTCTTTTTCAAAATTCAAATTTTGCATTTTCGACAATCTTGGTAGGGTTCAATTTTGAGATTGCAACTTTAATTTGGCCTATCTACAGATTGTAAAATCACTCAATTTTTTCAGATTAGCTTTAAAATCATCATAACTTTCATCCCTGCAAATTTCAAAAAAAGTTGCAAGTACCGTGTACACTTCGAGCGCCACGGTCCCGGACATTTTTTTCCAAAATTTCGGGAGACTGTCGTGAATGCATTTAACAGCTTAAATCCATAAGATTGGCTGATTTTACTGAAAATTGCTACCTTTAAATTCAAAATCTTCTCTCTCTCTCTAGTGCATGAGTTTTACAACAATAAGCCCTACTTACACTATTCCTATTAGACGAAGCCATAGAATTAAGTCTTTCCGAGGTTTAATTACTGAGGAGATGGAACCTAATTTGAATGGCCTTTTTAACGAGGACATGGGTAATTCCTCTAATCCTCCTAATGATGAAGAAGCTCTCCATGAGGTTTCTGTAGAACAACTTTCGAAATTGGATAATCAATTTGATGATTTTCGACAATGGATGTCTCAAGAATACCCCGATAGTCAAGCTCTTCCTTTAATTGAGGGTCTAAAACGTATGCTTCAAAGTGATAAGAATGGAATTGATATTTTGCGTGGTATTGCACACATTGTGGATTTGAATGTGATGCCTATAAAGAGTTGTACCGAAACTTTAGGTTATACACAACCTCCCACTCAAGTCAATCATTCTATTCCTTTGACAACTTCAATTGCTAGCATACCTACCTTTACATCAAACATAATGGCTACTTCTATACAAGACATTCCTCCTATGATCACTAGTCATGGGGGCAATCCTTCCTCTTCAATTAACCCTCTTCCTTCATTTAATCCGACTTCTTCATTCATTCCTTCAATGAGTGTTCCTATTACATCTCCAGAAATGAACATGATGCAAGGGGGCAATTCGTTCAACCATTCCATTCTTCCTTGTAGTGTTTCTCCTGTCCAATCATCTCCTATGACTAACTATCATAGTGTCTCGCCACCTTACTCTTTACCTTCTTTCAATAACATAACACCTCCATCTCAATCTAACACATCTAATATGAATTCTTCGACTAAAGCGACCATTAATAATCTTGCACAAACTGTCTCTTCTTTACAGCAACAAATTGTCTCTATGAATCAATCTAAGTTTAGTGTGCCCACATTTGATGTTGCGAGCCCACTTTCTCTTGACATTGTTTGAGCTATCCCTCCTAAACATGTTGAAATCCCGCATTTGGAGCTTTATAATGGTAAAGGTGATCCTCTAACACATGTCAAGACTTTTCAAACAATATGTACTGATTTTGCTTATGACCAAAGGTTGCTTGCAAAATTGTTTACTAGAACATTAAGAGACAAAGCCCTACAATGGTATTGCTCGTTGCCTTCTTATTCTATTACTTCTTTCGAACAACTTGCAAATGCTTTCATTCAACAATTTCAAAACAATATAAGTCCTAAAGTTACTTTGATTGACTTAATGCATTGTAAACAAGGTGTTAAAGAAAAAGTGACTGATTTCATTGGTAGATATAAGCATTTGTATGCTCAAATTTCTTTTCCAGTGCCTGACAATGATATTCAAAGAATCTTTATTTCTAATTTACAAAAAGATATTCGAGACAAACTTCTATTTTCTGAGTTTACTTCTTTCCAATAGTTGTGTGCAACTCTTCACAATTATCAACTGACTATGAGTCAAATGGAACAATCACATCCTATGGCTCCGAGTGATAAGGGTGATAGTAGTCAACAACCATTTGGAAAGTTTAAACCAAACAGAGATTCCATCAAATTCAATGAAAACATCATCAACAACAATGTGAATGCAGCATCAGGTGTGCCTCCTATTTCTAAGTTTTTCAAGAAAGAAAAAAAGTATACTCCTTTGAATGAATCATTGCATAGTATTATGAATAAGTTATTGGAACAAAATGTGCTTACTCTTCCTCCTATAAGGCAAATTGATCCTGCAAAGATTACTTCACCTTATTTTGATAACAAATCTTTTTGTCAATTTCATTGTCAGCCTGGGCATGATACTGAAAAATGTTTTTCTTTAAAGGGTAAGATTCAAGATTTGATTGATAATAATACTATCTCTGTTTCTGGAGTGAATGATAAAGGCAACACATCTGTAGCTCCTCCTAACCAAAATCTTCAGATTTTTACTGATCCATTACCTTCCCATACCTCTAATGCGATTGAGACTAATGATTCCTCTCTCTCATCTGATGGTCTTGTGTCTATGACTCCGAACGTGATTAACTTTGTAGAGCAGCAAGAAAACCCTAAAGAACCTTCCATCACATTTGATTCTAGTGAAACTATCAGGGCACCTGATGGTCCTTTATACATAGTTGCAAAAGTCAAGAATACACCTTGCCGTGGAGTGCTTATTGATCCTTCGTGCATGGTTAATGTTATTACTGAAGAATTTCTTTTTACTTTGCAATTGAATCAAGTGATCTATGACAAAATAGATGTGATTGTGAAATTATTTGATGCATTTTCTTCTCCTGCAATTGGTTCTATTACATTACCTATTGAGGTCCATAACAAATCCCTTGATGTGAACTTTGCTATTATTCCTTCATCCGAACAATTTCGTGTGAAGCTTGGCTATCCTTGGCTATCTTCCATGAAAGCTATTGCTTCTCCTATTCATAAATGTTTGAAATTTCCCCATAATGGTGAAGTTGTTACTGTTAATCATAGTCTCTTTAAACCAACTGAAAGAACTTCTAGTATTCCTATTGATTACTTTTGGCCTAAACAATTCCAATCTCTTCCTCCGCGAAGTGATCATCTTTTAAAATCTTATCAAAAGTGGAAAACAAATATGATCCTATCTCTAAGTGAACCTAGAACACCTAAACTTGATATTCCAATCGTTCTTGAGAAGGAAGTTCTTCCTTTGAAAGATAAAACTAATGTCTTTCCTCAAGAAGATTCCCAACCCATCCCTATGGATGTGACTATGTCTATGCCTAATAAACCTTCTAAAAGTAGACCTATACCTCCTCATCATGATGGACTTGGTCTTCTTCCTAAACCAAAAATTCCTCCTTTATATGGAGCAGTTCCTCCTCCTTCCTTTTATAAAGAGAAGAGACCTTCTTCTTCTCCTATTATCTAGCCTAAGAGACCACAACCTAAACACCCAAGTGATAAGTATGAGAACATTCCTCCTCCTCAATCTTCTCCACTTCCTACTAAGACTAGACAAAATCATTCTGCATGTGAACGCCGATGAAAGCGTCGTCTTAGAGCTCAAGCAACTGCTTCTCAAACTTTGCAATCTCCAAAAACACCTTCAACAAGCATTATTCCATTTCCTCCAAAATCTCCTAAACATAAGATGCATGATGGTCTCGATCCTGTGCGAGTTAAAGATCCTATTTTTATAAATCTTGATGATGATATAGATGAAAATGTTATTCATGATGAACATGTTACTCCTCTTGCTTCTGATAGTGAATATGAACTTGTTGATATTGATAACCATTTATCTAACGAATTTTCTAAAGAACTTATCCTAGCTCCTAGACAAGAACAACGTGGCTTGGAACATGAACATAGCCCTTGTTTGGATCTTGTGATAGCTCCATCTGCTGTGTTGGATGTTCCTCCTCTAGCGTGTTCCCTGCCTTCCTGAAACATTGATCAGCAAGATCGGGGGGGTAGATGACGTGCTAGACTAGTTTCATTAGCATAGCAAATTTTCTCCTCCTCTCTTTTGTTACTTCTTCTATGTGTTATTCTCATTCTTCTATTTGTTGTCCTTAGTGTTGTCTACTTGAGGATGATGCAAAGCATTGAGATCTCTTTTGGTCTCTCTCATGTTGACTCAAAAGACACATGTGTTCCCTTCTTCTAGGTGACCTTCCTTGATTGGGGAATGAAGAACAATTATGCATACATACATATGATATATACATGAATTATCATACAGCATACTGACCCCAAGGAAAGCGAAGTCACCTCATGCTTTGTGTTTTGTATCTATTATCCTTGGGTTTATCTCACACTTGGGGGGCTAAATCTTTGTGATAATGTGCTCCTTTCCCTTCTCATTTCTTATGTGTATCACTACGTTAAAATAATCACCCCCGTTGAGGCATGTGCAATCGCTTTAACGTAGGGGGGCATACACCTCGTCTATCCCTTCAGGATATTTGAAAATTTCTTGGCGAACGTAGCTTTGCCTTGAAAATTTTTGGTATTTCTTTTACATGACTCATAGTGAGGGAACCTTACTACTGACAGTCATGGTTCTCCCTCATGATCTTCCCTTTTACTTTTTCAATCAAAGTCGTAAGATCCCTAGTCCACTGGGGGCTTGGTGTGTCTTGCCTCCTTGACATGGTGAAAGTCTTTCAATGTTGTTTCCTTGTACTTTACCGAAAGTATGAGCGTACGCCTATACTCCCGCTAAAGTGGGGGCTAAATGTAGCGTCCTAAAATTGTGACACTTGCAATTTCAACTGCATTTCAGTCTTCACGATGGCGATGCAACATGGAACCTAAATGGAGACCCCGAAAGTTGCTCACGACACCAAAAACTGCATTTTCTTGCACCCTGGCCTGAACCTCCTTTGCACCCTGCTGTCCCGGGAGGTGGGACTAGAGCGCCCAGCGCCTTGGTCCTTCAGGACCAGGGCGCCCAGTGCCCTGGTCCCCCAGGACCATGGCGCCTAGCACCCTGGTCCCTGGCCCTATTTTGGGCCCGGTCTCCTATGGGACTTCAGGTCTTTTTGTTTGTAAATTGGAAAATATTGTTTCCTGGTCGGCCTAAGGTCGGGAAAATCAGTCTATCAACCCTAATTGGCAAGTATATAAACTACATTTTCCTCTCTCATTTGATATAAGATGGAAAAAGCATGGAAACGATACTCAAACACTCAAACATTCAAGCATTCAAGCATTCCTCAAGCAATTGATCATTCCAAGTCTCCATTCAAGGCTAACTATTGCATTCAAGACAAGGATTCAACCATTGAAGAGGAGATCACTTACTACATGCTACATACAACATACAACATACAACAAACAACAACATCTATACCTTCGCACATAAGGATACAAACATCCTTACAACAAGGTATTAGTACTTGTTTTACCTTACAAACATTTACATTTACAACATTTCTCATTTCTTGGTTAATTCCAAAACTGGGGTTTGACCTAAAGGCAAACCCCTAATCCCTAACCCCCCAATTGTCTTCTCTTTTCTGTGTGTAGGTTGCAGGTACGCGGCTGAAATTGAAGATCTGGAATCCTTGTGTAGAGACGAACAGATCCCCCTTCGTTTCGCGGATTTTTCGGAGGACCATGTGCACGCCGGGCGCCATCGTCCTGTCAACTTTTGCTCAAATTTGCAGGACAGCTCCGTATCAACATTTTACTGCTAATTCCAGGTCCGCAGCTTCATCCTATATCCCTATCTTAGTTTATAAGCGAATCTTTCTCACTTTCTATGCATTCCTAGCCTAATCATTTTATCTACATTCTTTACAAAAGAGGGTAGCCTTGTTATCTTAACCCTTGAAACTCATTTAGGATCCAATCTTGCATTGTGTGGGATTGGATCTTGTGGGTTTCAACCCCTCTTTTGAATGTAAAGTCTCCCCTAAGTGAAAACCATCAACCCTAGTGACCTCCCTTCTCTCTCCTCGGAGTTGGAAGAGGGAAGAGCAACTAGGGTTCGATCGATTTTCCACTTTACAAAAAGCAACAACTAAGAACATACACCTAGCAGAATCATTGATAGAAGAAGAAAAACTAGAGTTTATCAGATACTTCAAAGAAAAGAAAAGAAATTTTGCTTGGTCCTATGCTGATATGCCCGGAATACATCCGAACCTGATCATGCATTATTTATCTATTTCTCTAGGAGCTAAGCCAGTCAAGTAGAAATTAAGAAAGATGAATCCGCATGTGGCATTAATTGTCAACGTTGAACTAAAGGTGTTATTAGATGTCGGATTCATTTAACCTATAGACTATGCTAAATGGATATCAAACATTGTGCCCATTTCAAAACCGGATGAAAGCATCAGTATATGCACAGATTTTAGAGATGTCAACAAAGCCTATCCAAAGGATGACTTTCCTTTGCCTAGCATCAATATAATTGTGGACCTAACAGTAGGCCATGCAATGCTATCATTAATGGACGATTTTTCTAGCTATAATCAAATCAAGATAGCTCTAGAGGATTAAGATTAAACTGTGTTCACCTATCCTTAGGGAATGTATTGTTGGGACATCATGTCTTTTGGCTTAAAGAATGTTGGGGCAACTTATCAAAGAGCGATGTTGACAATCTTTCATGATATGATGCATACCTTCATGGAGGACTATATGGATGATTTACTAGCTAAGTCATTCATGCAGGTAGAACATCAAAACATATTAGATAAAAAATTTCAAAGATTGGAACAATTCCAAGTCAGGATAAACCCTAAGAAGTGTATCTTAAGGGTCACATCAGGTAAAATATTAGGCTACATTGTGTCTGCAAAATGCATTGAAGTAGATCCAACGAAGGTACAGGCCATCATGGAGATGCCACCTCCTAGGAACATTAGTCAACTCAGATCTTTACAAGGACGACTATAGTCTATCAGGGGATTCATAGACCAACTAGCAGATAAAAGTCCACCATTCAATTGTCTTCTACACAAGAACATACCTTTTAGATGGGAAGCCAAGTGTGTGGAATCATTCTATCAACTCAAGCAATATCTAATGAATCCACCAGTTCTGGTACCACCAATAGCAGGGAAGTCGCTCATTCTCTACATATCAACAATGAAAGTATCATTGTGGGCACTATTAGCATAAGAAGATCAGGAGGGCAAGGAACGAGCTATATATTACATCAACAAAACATTAAATGGATATGAGCTAAATTATACATTCATTGAGAAGGCTTGTTTGGCTGTGGTATTCGCCTCTCAAGAATTCCGCCACTACATGCTAGCTCACACCATCAAGCTAGTAGCAAAAATTGATCCTCTCAAATATTTACTCAGCAAAGAAGCTCTTACAGGGTGACTAACTAAATGGGTCATCATTCTCAGTGAGTTTGATACCCAGTACAGAGAGCGTCAAGATATCAAAGGATAGGTAATTGCAGATCAACTAGGTGAAGCACCACTACCAGATAAACAACCAATGTAGGTAGAATTTCCAGACATGTATATCCTTACTGTCACACCCAAGAAATGGACCTTGTACTTTGATGGCTTCTATACCCAACATGGATTGGGTGTCGACATCTTGTTCATCACTCTAGAAGGGCACACAATTCCAAGATCTTATAGACTGATGTTTCCATGCACCAATAACATCTCTGAGTATGAATCCCTGGTCACAGGAATCAAAATGGTAGTGGAATGGATAATCACGAAATTGAGAGTTTATGGGGATTATCAACTAGTCATCAATCAAATTAATAATGAATATCAGACAAAGGATGATAAACTAATGTCTTATAAGAGAATGGTGGATGACTTCAAACAGTACTTTGTACACATCACCTTCGAGAAAATACCAAGGTTGGACAACAAAGTGGCCAACGCAATGGCCACTATCACTTCACTACTACAAATTCCAGAGCAACAGAGTTGTTATGAGTTCCTAGTAGAGCAACTATTTTCCCCAGCCTATGACAATTTTGCATCCCATGTCATCTATGCCTTAACCGGTTCAGACTCCCCTCTATACGGGACAATCTATGAATATCTTAAAACCAATACCCTACCACTCAACCTATCTCATAACCAAAAACATAGCTTTATCTGGCAAGCCACCCATTATACCTTAACTGCTGACACACTTTACTGTCGAGGTCTAGATGGTACTCTTCTTCGTTGCCTTGATCGTAATGAGTCTGACTCTTCTTTACACGAGCTTCATGAGGGTACGTGTGCCATGGATTCAAGTGGTCCTACTCTTGCTAAATTTTTTTTGAGAATGGGATATTACTGGCCAACAGCGGAGAAAGACTCTTATCAATTTGCAAAGAAATGTCCTAAGTGCTAAATTCAAGGAAATCTTATCCATGCACTAGCATAAGAGTTGCAACCATTTACAACATCTTGGCCTTCCTATTAGTGGGGACTTGATTTAGTAGGGAAAATCGATCCTTCCTCTTCAAATAGACACAAGTTCATTATCACTGCAACAGAGTATTTCACAAAATGGATTGAAGCAATCCCAATGACCATGGTAAATGGAAAATAGATTCCCTCATTTATTCTAAATTGTCTCATTTGCAAATATGACATTCCAAGTTCCATCATCATAGATAATGGGCATCCCTTCAAAAATCAGGATGTGCGAGAACTATGTGAGCGATTCAAAATCCAACATCGCTTATCTACACCTTACTACCTACAGGGGAACGATCAAGCGGAAGCATCAAATAAAACAATTTTGAAAATCATAAAGAAAATAGTAAATGATGTAGGTAAGGATTGGCATGTACAACTCAATCCGACACTCTGGGCATACAGGACTAGCATTTAGACACCTACAGGGGCTACACCATATTCATTGGTGTATGAATCAGAAGCAATTCTACCTCTTAAGGTAGAAATTCCATCACTCAGAGTATCTTTGAAAGACCTTATACCAAATGAGGAATATCAGGTAAACAAATTGCATGAACTAGAGCTTTGGGATGAAAAACGACAACATGCCTATGATCATCTCAAAGCATACTAGCAGCACATGTGTAAAAGCTACAACCACAAAGTCATCCCTAGGGTTTTTAAAGTCGATGATCTTGTACTCAAATAAAATCCTAGAAATCAACATGATTGAGAAAACAAGGGGAAGTTTGAACCTAATTGGTGGGGCCCTTATGTCATCATATCAGCCTATGGATTAGGCACCTATTAGCTAACAACTTCAAAAGGAGACATGCTCGACGAACCAATCAGCAACCTCCATTTGAAGAAATTCTACACTTGAGTCATCTAATGCACGAAAAAAGTCAAAAATCCAAAAAACAAACAACAACAAAAAAAAAATCAGAAAAATAAAAAAAACAAAAAACAAAACAAAAAAGGTGCAATAAAAACAAGTGGTGAAAACCTAGCAACATGCACTATTTGTGGGAGAACAACTCCTCTATCAATCACTACTCACATATTTTACATCTATCCAAAGTAAAATCTAATGGCTATCTCCCAACACTATTCACGCAACATTATCCTAGACATACTTAGCATAGTCACTATCCTTGATTATCTGAAGATTAGTTCATCATATCCCACCATGGCTTGGTAATCACTGTGTATATCCACATCGATAGATATCTATAGCTAGGGGCAGCATTCCTCTCAAGTTAAACATTCCAAACAATGAACAACAAGGATCACAACATGATAAGGGAATCCTGTCAACAACAGCTCATTTGGCTAGAAAACAAGACCATTAACCAAATCTAACTTTAACACACACATGATGGATGATTTTCTGAATTATAATTTGTTTACATCTAGCATGAAGTTTTGACTATTTTGAATCTTAAATTTTTTAATCATTGGATCTCCTGAATTTCTTGATGATGCATCGAGCTAAAGAAAGCAATGGGGGAGTCTGATATTTTTTTGGTTTTCTGTCTATGAAGCAATCACTTGTATGGTGCAAATTTGTCTTTAGACATGATTGAAAACATATCATTTAAGACATTGTTCCACTTTGTGCATACAAATAGTTAACTCCTGTCTATTTTATGCAAGCAACACTTAGGTTGTCTTGGTTCAATTTTACCTCGATGCTTGTGTCGTCTTGCCATATCAAAATCTATGTAAGTGTTACTTAGGTCATTATGGTTCAATTATACCATTACTCTTGTATAAACTTCCAACATATAAAAATCTCAATGATGACAAACCACAATAGAGCAAAAACAAGTGACTAAACAGGAATGACAACAACGGAATGAAGGTGATCCTTTAGTTGCATATCATCTTAAAATCTTGCATTTAGTTGCATATCATCTTAATTTTGCATTTAGTTGCATATCATTTTAAAACTTGCATTTAGTTTCATATCATTTTAAAACTTGCATTTAGTTGCATATCATTTTAAAACTTGCATTTAGTTGCATATCATCATCATCATAGAAACATCATATCAATGCATATCATAAATCATCATCCATAACACATCACATGTGGATCAGAGAAACCAGTGCTATATATATATCTAAAAAATGGTCAAAATATACAAGGGATATCATGTCTGTCAAAATACAACAAAATGATCAAAATACAACAGACACAAGTCTCTCAGGTATGACTATCTCTTGAGGCTGACGGTCTCGCAGTAGATGTCCAACCTCCCGGATCTCCACTAGGTGGATCATGTTAGGGAGGCCTCATAACACCTTTTCTCTCTGTCCCCATCTGACTACGAGCAGATCGACTGGCTACATAGCTAGGAGCTTTGTTCTCTCTAGGAACCAGCTCCTTATATAAACGCTTGTAGTACTCGGTCTCCTTGGTTGTATACCATATCTCCCTTAGTGTATCCTGCATCGGGGCACTACTTGTCGGTCTCTCCAATCTCTTAGCAATCTCCTCTGCCTGGCCCCGATGCTCTTTCTTTGTATCTCACTCTTCCATCATCTATGTAATCTAGCGTTGTTGTGCTAGCACCCGTGCCTGTAACTCCTGCACTATGACCTATAGGGCTCTAATCTATGAGTCCTATCGATGGGTGGGTACCCTAATCTGAATGGGTACCTATGTTGTGGTCCCACCCATACCTGTCCCTATCCAAGGCACTGGTGGAGGTAAAACATCAAATCTCCTCCTCTAGGTGGGTCGCCTAACATCCTCTATACCACCCACCACAACTAACACTGTACCTACCTTACTAGTACCACTAGCACCAAGGAGAAATCCTCCTCCTCTCCCTCCCTCTCTCCCTATATCTCTCCCACCTCCTCCTCTATGACCTCCTCCACCACCTCCTCCACCACCTCCTCCATCATCTTCACCTCCATCTCATACCTCCTCTCCCTCCTCATCTCTTTGTCTAACTCCCCCTCACTTCTCTGGCTGCTCATCCTCATCATCATAAAAAGAAGGTAACATCACTATTGGATCCGATATCCGTGCCACTGCATGTTCCATGAAGTAGGTAGAGAACTCCTATGTCATCCCAACATAAACAATCCTAGCTCCATAATCCCAAATTTGGCTTGCCAATGTCATATACTCCTCCACTACCACTACACTATCCACTGTGGGTCCTCAGTTGGGCACATCTTGTCTTCGGCGAGCATATAAACATACTCCCTATGGTATCCCCTATTGTCTCCCATACTGCTACTGAACACGACAATGCAAAAATCACTCAATGATAAAGGGTGTCTGCCCAATCAAATATCTCAACATATACACATAGTGTACCTCTAGCCCATCCTCAGCCCACACCTCACAATCCCTATACGGTCTCCATATGACCGTATCAATATCGTCCAACACTCTCTGCCAGTGCTCTATTTTTGTCCAACTTATGCTGGACAACTATACCTATGTACCCATAATAATATGGTTGGCCAACCTGCCTATCCCTATCTACAAGTGGACTCGACACAAGAATGTGCTCCCAGGCCCACACCTGTAGTAATATCATCCCTACTAACAAACTGTTGTATCCTAGATACACCACATGGTGAAGTTATCTGTAAAGGTGGGCTAACTTACAGGACCCCCGTGTAAACCTGTGTCCCTGTATCACCATATCCTCCAAAGCCAATCCCCATCCCACAGCTAGTCCCTTCGACCTATTCTCAAGACACAAAAATCCACTAATAAAACCTACTAGTACAGAAGGCAAAGGAGCATAATCTAGATCCACAAATCTGATCATCCTGGAAGATGCGATAGAGAGCCTCTATCCCACCCTCCTTAGTCTGCTAATATGGCAAAAAGGCACCCACAATAGGAATCCATAGAATGCGATAACAGTCCTCAGGTGTGACTGTTATCTCGCTAGTAGCTAAATGGAAGGTGTTCATGTCACTATGCCACCAAAGCTGTCAACAAACCCCGGTTAATGATATACCGAGGCATGTATAGTAAGGATGATAAACCACATCTCTCAATCAGATTCCTATCAGCCTATGACAATCGCAAAATCAATGACCACGATCACAGAAATTGCTCTCATGACTGAAGTACACCAAGTTGTGCTTGCAAAACAACAAATGTCCATCACTAGTTCCCACATCTATCCGATATATCCAATTGAAACAAAATTAACTTGAAACAATGAAACATCTCAAGACAACAACATATCAAAAATCAAAGACCCATATTGACAATTTGACCCATAATGAAATCAAAGATCCATATCAACAATCTGACCCATATCGAGAAATAACTCAAAGACTCATATCAATAATCAAAGACCCATATCAAAAATCAAAGACTCATATTGAAAATCAAAGACTCATATTGACAATCAAAGACCCATAACACAAGCATCATATCGAGAAATCAATCAAAGACCCATATCGAAAATCAAAGACCCATATCAAAAATCAAAGACTCAAATCAAGAAATCATATCAAAGATCCATAACACAAGCATCACATCATAAATCATATCGGAAATCAAGAATTAGAACTCATATCGGACATCAAATTCATATCTCAATGAAAACCATCAAAGATCCACATCAAAAGAAAATTAGGATCCTCATTCAAACAATCAATCAACTTGGCACTCCATATCGAATGTAAATTTCAACAGACTCCAAAATTGAAACATCATCACAACATGCAAAACATTGGCTCATGACTCATCTTGAAACACTCAGTAGGCACCTATCCACCCCTAAGCCATCTACTCATCGATTCCCCCCGCGACTCATTCTTCCAAGTCCTTTTTACCAATTTTTGGCCCCACGTGCCAAAACAGACCTCCTATGCGCTATAAACTTTACTCTATGCGCTAACTTCCTCTATGTTGTAATTGGTTTTGCCATTGCACTACCTTGCTAACCCAAAGCACTAATCTACCTGATATGCTATCCTTTTCACCCTAAGTGGTAACCTGTCTACCCTATGTGCTAATTTACTAGACGTGCTAACCTAACCTGCAAACGCACTGCCGAATGCAGCTTAAATGCTAACCTAGCTAGGTTAACCCTACATCCTATTGTTCCTATCCTATGTGCTAAAACTATACCCCTATGTGCTAAAACGATAAATTTTCAACTAAAAAATAAAAAAACGTGATAAAAAACAGAAAAAACAATTAAAAATGTGGCAAAATTTAGATCACTTGTAGGTGGGCCATACGCGACAGGCCTCTAGTATCGATGAATGCGCTGGAACTGGTGCGAAACATAGGGAACCGACATTTTCATCAAAGCTCAAGTGTCACAATCATAAGGAGACAAATGTGCAAATGATAAGAATAAAATCACTTTTTACACTTTTATAGGGTAAAAGTCAATTAGGTTTGTAAGTGGGGCATGTATTTTCCTCATTTTTCTCACTTTTAACCTTATCAACATCATTTTTGGGAGACAAATCAATTCAAAAGCGTTCAACACAGTCAAAATATTCAAAATGCAATTAATTAAAAAACGTTCATCAAGTCAACAAATTTTACACAATCCTTGATTCATCTCTCGAGGGGGCATCATCAATATCGCTCATCAAATCTGGGGCATCATATCGATCAAATTTTGATACCCTATCTGACAAATTTTCTTTGAATCAACATGTGCACACATGTCACTTAAAAGAGGGGCAAAATGTAGACGTATAAAAATGACCACTTGAACCTAAGTGAATATTTAATATTCATTTTAACCTCGTTCCTCTATTTAATTAAATTTTTTATATTCATCTATTTGATTAAATGAATTACTCAATTTATTTAATTAAATTCACCTAAGTCTTTTCTACCCTTTGATTAAATAAATTACTTTATTTAATTAATTCCTCTTTCTCCCTGTTTAAATAAATTTACATTTAATTAAATTAATCCTTGCAAGTAAATAAATCTAATTTATTTATTTAAATCCCTCACTTGTATTTATGCAAGTTGCCTCTATTTGATTGAAATAAAGTAATTTTATTTTTAATTAAAATGCCTTTTCCTCCACTTGCATTTTCCTACATCTCCCACTGGCATCCCTAAACCCCTTCTAGATTCTTCTAATCATTTTTAATTTATCCTAATCCATCTCCTCAATATTGTCACATCCCTAAGAAAGGAAACACCACTTCTCAAACCCTCAAAGTCTTCAATAACCATTAAAGGTTTTGTGTCTTCAACAAGTTAACCCTCAAAGTCTTCTTAACCATTAATGGTTAACTCAACCTTCTTGCATGATTAGAGACTTTCTCTCCAACTCAACCCTCATCTAACCCAAGGGTCTCATCAAGAATTCATTGATTTAACCTTGGTTATCCCTTTAACCCTTGCACAAGAGTTTACCCTTTGGGTAAAGGCTTTATCCAATGGATGACCCTAACCTAACTTTAACCCTGACCTCCTAAGGTAACCATCATGTCTTCTCAAGCATTTAATGCTTCTTTCATCTCCTCTCAAGAAACCTCTTGCTGACAATTGTCACCATTTCATTGGTGACAATTATAAAAATGAATTGATAACTTTCAATCCCGACCCTTGTTAAGATTATCCAAGCTTGACCATCCATTGCCCTATTTTTCCTATAAATAGAGCTCTCATTCTCTCATTTTTAATCATCTAAGTTTTATGCATCTAATCTATAGTCATTTTACTAAGCATTTAGCATCTCTTTGATAGAAATCATCATAATAGGATTTAGAAGTAATTTTAAATATCATAGCATATCCATGTTAGACTAGTATATATTGTTAGGATAGGATTACTAATCTTTATCATAAAATCATATTCATGGTAGTTTAAAATCATCATAGATTCAATATCATACATATCTAAGAATGCAATCATACTAAATTAATCAAACATCACTCATTCTTGGAGTTGTCATTCCTAAGTCACTTTTCTTAGTGATATGAGAGCAAAGACATTGACTTGACGGATGTTGTGAGATAGAGAACAATGGAACATCCCTTGGGAAGTTGAGCTATTCAATATAACTCCATAACTTGCACCAAGAGTCCCATTGGTGTGTGGATCTTTTGGAACCTAAATTTTGTGTTTTTGTACACCACATTTCCCACACACAGGTTCATTGTGATTATATTGTGGTGTTGGTGATCCCAAAAGCTCAATTGATCATAGCATATGATCCAATTTTTTAGTTTGTTTATCTCATCAGTACTTTGCAGTGTTCAGTATTTTCTTCGGTATATTTTGGTGTGATCAGATCTTGATCTGAGATTTTGGGATATTGTTTGGGATGGTCTTGTGTATCTTCATTTCATATGGTTCATGATTTGTTGCTCCACAAGTTATCTTTCTTCGTGACACTTGATGTTGTTTGAGTGTTCTTGAGTTTCAGATGTTGATTGATAAAGATTTGATCAGTGGTGTTGGTGTAGCTATTACTGATGATTCAAATGTGCTTGCTAGTGTTTCCTAGTTGTGTTTTATTTGTCCCGATGATCCTCATTGATAATTGTGTGAGTTTTTGGTGATTTTGTTGAACCAGTGATGTTCTTCATGTTATGGTATTTTTCCTCATGGTGTATTGTGTTGCAGATTATCTTGGTGTGATTTTCGGTGTTGTGTGTTTGGAGATTTGAATTAGGTCCATGTTTTGTCATGTAAATCATTATATTGGTCTGGTGGTCGATCTTTGTATCATGTGATGTAATTTTCTAATTGTGAGTTGAGGGTTTAGCTGACCTTGTTGTCAAGGTTGATGAATTGTATAAATATGTGATATTGTCATGTACTTTAGGTATCAAGGTTGTGTCTGCATTATCAAAGGGTGGTGTACATGCGGACAATGATTCATCTTTCGGTTTATTGCATTGAGGAAAGTAGACTATTGTTGTGGATCAGACATTGTGCTTGACTAGAACTGTAATCAGGGATTTGGAGATGCTATTATTGCAGTTCATTCCTTCCAGATTGTAGTCCAGATCTTGTTGAAGTCAGTGAGACTTCCCTAAGGGTTGTAGCCTTCTGAGTCATTATCTTTTTAGTAGTGAGCTCTTGGTAGTGTGCCTGAATGCATGTGCATTCCCCATTTTAATATTTTGACATACTACTGCAGAGTATTATCTTATTGTGGGTAGTTTCCTACTGTGATTTTTCCCTTAACCGGGTTTTCCACATCAAAATCTTGGTGTTGTGTGCTGTGCTATCAATTTTCTTATCTTTGTTATTGCTGCAATTTATTAGATTTGGTGAAAACTGATTCACCCCCCCAACTCAGTTTTCCCTCATTGTTGTTGCCAACATCTCCCTCTTTCTCTCTCTCACCATTCTTAGGCACATATATATATATATATCATTGTCTCTTTATCGCTATCTCTCGATACTTCTTTTCCCAAATCTCCCTTTATCTCAATCTTGTTATTTTGTCATCTCTCTCCACCCCTATATCCATCCCTCACTCTATTTCTATCTATCACTTCATATCCCCCTCTCTCTTTCTCTGTCTCTGTCTCTATGTATCTCTCTCTCTCTCTTCCATCTCCATTTTATCTATACCTTTTTTTATCTCTATCTCCTTACCCCCTCTCTCTCACACTTTTCCCCACTTCATCTCTCCCTCTCTCCCTATGATGAACGTAGAATGAGTTTAATTATCTTCTCAATCTATAGGTTTTATTTCACTCCTAATTGGATCTTTCTAAGTGGATGTATAGTTGATTTGAAAATATCATTTCTTCATTAAGACCTTTGTTGCACAAACAACATGACTTGCTAAATGGCCTATCAATTGACCTCATTTAATACACAAGAGTATGGAACTAATAGACTAACAAATTCCCTAATTGACCTTCTACACCTCTTTGGCATACCTATTCCAAACCAAAGTGTAGTTTCTAGTTTAAGGATAATGTCAGATTACTGCATCAATTGTCTTCTTTCACTTTCAGTGCTGAAATATATGTATGTTTGTTTCAACATCAAAACAAAATGGCATCAAACAAAAAGACAGTTGGCTTGAGGCACTAGACAAAAACAAAAACCACCTAACATTAATCACTAAGCTCCTTATAAAATCTAAACAACAAGCAATCCTTTTATTATTTTCACAAAAAACAATAACTCATCAATTTTTAGGAAACAGGGAGGAACTCCCTCTTGTTATTTTTATATTTTTATATTATATAATAATATATTATTATGTTTTTATATACCAAAATATTATTATATTTTTATATTATAGAATAATATAACAAGAACTTATATTTTCAAATATTATACCATTAATTTATTCTTTAAAGTTAAATTATATTTTTATTAGTCCTACCTGTATATAGGCAAAGTCACCATCCTATTAATTTTTTTTTCTTGAAACTCACATGGGACAAAATATTTCAACTTAAACCAAAGTTTGAGTTCATAATATTTTTAAATCTAGTTTGTCTTGTTTTCTAATTGGTCAATCACATTTTACTCAATTTTTAAATATTTTTTTAATTTTAAATTCAAAATACAAAAGTTCTACCAATCAAAATTGCATAGATAAAATTTAACCTATTGTTTTCATTACATGAAGACATTATTTATTTTTATGTATCTAAACTGAGCAACTTTTTGTTTACTCTCTTATAAATTTTCAAGAATTAAAAATATATATATTATTTCTTTTATTATTGTATATATTATATTTTATATAATACAAGTTATAAAATATATGCTTGAAATAATATTTTATAATGAATATATATATATATATATTTTGGTCAGTAATATTGATATTTTTATTGATTAAAATATGGAAGTATTCGATTACAATACAAGAGGGGCCTATCATATGCCCAAAGTATACCATGTAACCTATAAATTTAACTGCCCATCCCTTAACATTACAATAGTACTACAAAAAGGGCTGAAAAATAAACCCCTATGAAAGCTTGGGTCATACAAAATGAAACATGGATCCCCATCCACCAATTCAAAATCTGGCCAAAACTGGTTCATTTCATCAAAAAATAGAAACAACATAAAAACCGGTTCCCTTCATGTCGAGTTCAGACTGACAAAAAACTGGTTCCCTTCATCCAAAAACTGAGGACTGCAATGACCGGTTCACTTCATTGACACAATAGTGTAGGAGGGTTAAACCCATTTCGCTTCATCAAGAACTGGATACTGCATAAAACGAGTTCACTGCAAAAAACAAAAAACTTGCAGGTAGGATAAAACCGGTTCACTGGGGTAGTCGACGTCTTGCAATTCGTCGTTTCCTCGGGATGACACTTAAAAATGATCACCTCTGCCTCTCCTGCTCATTTTGATAAGTTCTAATTGATTCCATTAGAGAGTTCCACTCTGCCCTTATGTGACTTAGATAAAGTCTCTGGTTCACCATTTTCGGTCATCGGACAAATGACAAGAACCCCAATGCTTCCACTATGATTTGACTCTCGAAGCATTCACTAAAGTTAAATCCATATCCTGAGTGTGCCCATTCCAAAATAGAATCCATTCCAATTATTGGTTCCTTTTCAAAAAGAGAGATCATGGCCCAGTAGAGGTCCTCCTCGGCAATCCCCATTTCCAGGCCCCATGCCAAAATCATGGCAGCTATATCAACATTGCATTTCCACTGGTGTGTGGCTTGCTAGAAGTAAAAGCCAAGCGTCTGCTACACTACACTTATAACTTCCTTTGAAGGGCATTTGAGCAGCATTCTCAGTCTTTGATCTTCCACCAGTTCGTAAAGAGATTTTTGTTGTTTCTTTGTTTGGAAGGTGAATGTAGCATCCATCCCATCACCCAACAAACCTACACAAGAAAAAACACATACACCAGCTAACAGAAGAAAGATAAAATGCATTACGTTTTGCTTCTTTAAAAAGGAAGTCAGCTCATGCAAGTAGTTAATCACATTGCTGCCATTGCCTTTGATCATTAATACTTGATGCTATGTTTATCACATCATCACCCATCCACATAGATGTAAAAAAATATAATCTGAAGCTTGTTGTAAGGAAGCACATGTAATGGGTCATGTCACTGCCTTCATTGCTATCATTCACGTGCACAAAATAAAAGAGCCGAAGAGAAACACTCTTGAGCTGCTGATCATTACAAAGCAAGAGATAATGACCACCTGAGTTGTGATTCATACACATCATATATGTACTTTGGTACATAAAATTCATCATATGTTTTCTGAGTACGTGATGTGACCTTGTCATGTCAACATATAGAGATCAAGTTTTAGCCCATCTTAAACTGAGTCCAACTTTCCGTCAAAGACTTCAAAACCAGAATATTCAATTTGATTAAAGAACAGTCCCCATTTAGACAATTAATCTACAACTGTGTTGCCTTCCCATTTGATGTGAGTAATAATGACAACTTCAAAAAGTTTCAAATCCTCTAGAATTAGTGAGATGAAGTTTTGTAGGTGTCATTCTTTGATTTGGCCATTTTTATAGCTTGGATTATGATTAATGAGTCCCCTTCCAGATGTAGTTTTTTAATCCCCATTGTCCTAGCACATCTTACTACCAACCATGCTGCATAAACTTCCGCAACATTGTTGGTGCTTTGTTTTATGTGTTGTGCTCCCAATTTAATGATGTTGCCACTGTGATTTCAAAAAACCACTCCCATCCAAGATAATCCTCCTCCTCGCTGAGCTGCCCCATCAAAATTAGCTTTGATCCACCCCGGCTGGGGTGGAGTCCATACTGAGGGTGAGTTACATTTTTTACTCATCTGCCTAGAAGGTTAGGCCCCATGCCTTATTTTGATATTGGGCCATACTTTTGGTATCTTCATGTCCTCTATGGTAAAATGGTATTTTGTTGCATCCATCTGGGAAGCTACAACCCCTAAAGTTTCCTCTCTTTCCTGATCAATTGTGCTACAAATCCTTCTACCATTCTCAGCCTTGTCTTGGAAAATCCTACGATTTCTTTCTTTCCATATTTCCCATATTACAAGAGATGGGCATATGTTCCATATGCTTGAGAAAGTTGATTTCTTATATTTCGTTGGCCAACTATCAAACACATCTTTGAACGTATTTGGCATTGGGCTTTGCCATTGCAATTTACCTCTCACCAAGTCCCAAAAATTTTGTGCTATCTTACATTGTAACAGGAGGTGGTCAGTATCCTCTTCAGGTTCCCCACACATCAAGCACTTGGTTGGTCCTACAAATCAAAGCCTTTTCCTCCTCTCACCAGTTAAAATTCTCCCTTTAAGGGTCAGCCATGCAAATGTCCCTACTTTAGGTAGACATTGCTTATGCCATATTAAGTCATTAGTTGTCTTGCATTCCCCTACCACGCCTTCTAGAAACATGTTCCCATCTTTCGAACCACACCAAATAGCTTTGTCCTAGCCTTTTGTGAGGTAAATCTTTCGTTGATCCAAGACTTGTTTTAACAACCTTTGTTGTTGATCCGATTGCCCTATGTCTGATAGGTCTTTCCAGCACCAAACCTATCCCAGGAGGCTTTGTTTGCATACCAAATAGTCAATGACCTTGTCACCCCAAATTTTGCATAAAAGAGATTTTGCTTTGGAAAAATCGGCCATGTGCTTTATGACTGGGTACGCCGCCCAAGAATCATCCCAGAATTTAACTAAATTTCTGTTACCAATATGCCATGAAAGATGTTTAGTGAGTACTTTCCTACTGCTCACTATGAAGTTCCAAATTGCAGATCCCTTGGGTGGGTTTTTGATTGTGAAGATTCTGTCATTCTCCATTGTGTCCAGGTATTTATCCCTCATTACCTTTACCCATAATTGATTTGGATTATTATAAATGCTCCAAGAGAGTTTAGCTACCAGAGCTTCATTTATGAGTTTCCAGTTCCTAAGTCCAACACCACCCTTCACTTTCGAGTTGCAAACTTTTTCCTAGGACAATAAAGGGATTTTATCTTGTTCATTGGCTCCATTCCAAAAGAATTTTCTCATTTTCTATTTGATCACATTGATAATTTTGCTAGGTATTTTTAGGCATGTCATTGAGAAGATGGGGATGGCTGAGACAACTATTTTAACATTAGAATTCTAGCTACCAAAGTCAGCCATTTACTTTTCCATCCCTCCAATTTGTTGAAGCAACTTTCAACTAAATTTTTCCAAATTGCTGACTTACTAGCGCCTCCAAATAAGGGAACACCTACAAACTTACTTGGTAGAGTTCCCAGCTTCATGCCAAGAATGTTGCTAATTTCTCTCTATTTTGGAGGTGGAGTGTAGAAGAAAAAAATCTCAAATTTATGCTAGTTCACTTTTTGTCCTCATACTTGTTCATAATAATCAATCACCTGTTTAATGGTCGGAGCTTCCCTTGCTGAGGCCTCTCCCGCTAGGAAAGTGTCATCAGCGAATTGCTGATGAGTTAGAGGATCCACCACTGCAACAATCCTTATACCCTTCCACCAGCCAGCTCTACACTCTTTTGAAATCAAATGCCCCAACACTTCTGCCATAATAATGAAGAGAAAAGGGGAGAGTGGGTCCCCCTGTCTTAAACCCTTGTTGGAAGAGAATAAATCCTAAGGGCTCCCATTGATAAGGATTCAGAATCTAGGGGATTTAATATAACTTTCTATCCAGGCTATCCAAACCAAGTGAAAACAAAAATTTTCAAGAACTTTTAGTAAAAAATCTCTATTAACCTCATCATAGACTTTCTAGATATCCACTTTTATCATCATATTCTCCTTTTTAGAAAGACGGATATAATGAATTGCCTCATGTGCTAGGATAATACCTTCATAAATCAATCTACCTAGGGAAAAACCACTTTGTTCTGGGGAAATAACATCTTCCATAATACATCTTAACCTATAGGCTATCGCTTTACAGATCACTTTCTAGATCGTGTTGCACAAAGAAATGGGTCTGAAGTCATGGAAGGTAGATATGTTTTCCTTTTTTGGGATCAGTGTTATGAAAGTATTGTTAAAGTCCTTAAGAATGAAACCACCTATTCTAGACTCCTCCACAACTTCCCATAAATGTTGATAGAAAAGAGCTTTGTCACCTCCCATGTCAAAAACTGCAGACTTAACTTTCTCCATTGACACAGCCTTAAGTAACATCTTGTTGTGTTGCTCCTTTACATAGGAGGGTAAAATATCCATAATAGATCACACTTCTTGTTCTACCCTTGCCTCCCCATTGAAAGCACTCAAGAAGAAGTTCACCACCTCACTGTTGATGGAATCTTGATTAGTTAATTTCTTCCCCGCCATATTATGTATACACAAAATTTTGTTATAGTTCTTCTTGACCTTTGTAGAGGTGTGGAAGAATTTAGTATTTCTATCACCTTCCTCCAGCCATCTCTCACAAGATTTCTGTTTCCAGAAGGTCTCTTCTCTTGCTAGGACTTCTGAATACACCTTATTAAGTTGTTGCTCTCTCAAGAAAGCCGCTTCATCCATGCCTTGAAGAATATTTTGTTCATGTAGAGTTTTTAATTCTTCCTCTAGACTCAGTTTCTCATTAAAGATTTTTTTATAAGACTCTCTATTTAACTTTTTGAGTTGTTCTTTTACAAATTGAAGTTTTTGGAAGAACATAAAAGCCTTATTACTTGGTTTTTCGGGGGTATATTCCACCATGTCTCCACCAATGATCTTAAATTCTTATCCCTTAGACAGATAGCTTCAAATTTAAAAGGACATCTATCAGGGGCTCTTTCGTCCTGTATTCGGATACCAATGGGATAATGGTCTGACCCTGTGAATGGTAAAATATTAGCACTACACATCCACTGATGAGAGGACTAGTCACCAGCTACAAAGAATCTATCCAATGTTTCTACTATGTTTAAAAAACCACTTCTTCGGTCTGTCCAAATGAATTCCCCAGTTTTGAAAGGGATTTCAATTAATCCCGACTCTGTGATGAAGGAGCCAAAATCTAAGTTACTTTGCCTCATCCAACCATTTCCACCCATTTTTTTTTATGGTCGAGTCAAAGAATTGTTCAGTCACCCTCTATTAGAAAAGGAGTTACAGTGTCCTAACTTAGACATCCTGAGATTTCATTCCACAACTTTTTTTTTAAAGAGGGGTTGTTTGGGCCATAAACATTAATTAAGAATAGTTGCAGTTGAAGTTTCTTCGAATGAATTCGTACCTATTGCCACCAGTGTCCTTGGTTAATAATGTTGACATACACAAGGGACTCATTCCATAAGATGGCTAAGCCACCTAAGGCTCTTTGAGCGTCAACTACGATGCATTTCCATTTTTTAAATCTACTATAAAAAGTTTAAAAATCTTAAGACTTAATTTTGGTTTCCTGTAGGCAAACAAGCTCTGGGTAAAACTGATCAAGACATCTCTTAATTAGTCTAACCTTGTCAAGGGCATTGCAACCCCTGACATTCCATGAAAGGAACCTTATTTCTTTCAGGAAGAGATCACATCCCTTCCCGATCTAAGTCTGAGTTTGCTTTGGCCAACAACATTACCTGCAATCTCTAATTTAACTCTATTGGATTTAGGTCCTCATTTCTTACTCTCACCAGTCTTTACCTTAGCATTTTGAGCCAAAGTCATTTCCAAGATTCTCTTATCCGAGACTCCTCCTATGGCAAGAAGTCCCATGTCATCGTCTCCCACTGGCTTATCATATAATTCTCCCTCAAATTCTAAGAAAATTAGGTCACCTCCACTGTCTTTCACCCCTTCAAAGGATGCATCTATATTTCTAATGGGAGAAATTTGGATATCCTTAAAGACCATTCCCTCCACAAACTATTCACTTCTTAGAGGTGTAAATGGAGTTTGTCCTCTTTTAGGTGTGTGCTTTCTTGAAACATCTCATTGTGTTCTTTAGGCAAATCCTCCATTTAAGTCTCAGAGACTACAATCTCTTCCTCTTCTATCATGTAAACAACTTGTAAAATATGAGGGGGCACATTGCTTTCCTCTTTAGTGTGATTAGCATTTTGCTTATGATGCTCTGAATAAATTAGATCCATAGCACTTCAACCTGTGGTTGGGGCCCAAATGTTTCCCACTCCTTCCATCCCCTTACTATGCAATTGAGGATCACTATGTTGATTTTCTATTGTTACAGAATCTGATCCGACAATGTTTGTTAGTGTTACTCAGTCATTTGCATATGCCTCTGATGAAAATAAATCATCAATCAAGCCTTTACTAGAACCAACACATGTTGTTGTGTTCATATCTGGCTCATAACACATCCTAGAATGTTGCAGAACATTCCAATCCAAATTTTCCCACTGATGTTCCTAGTCCTTTTGTTCTGAAAGTCTGATTATATCATCTACCAGTTCATCTTGGACTTTAGACTTTCTTTTGTCTCTGATTTTGCAGTCCCCTTCAGCATGGGCAACAAAGTTGCAATCCGAGCATGAAGCCATCATTTCTTCCAAGACCACCTTTTGCGCCCAGATCCTTGAACAAGTTTTGATTTCTATTTTGTCCAGTAAATTATGCATCGGGTCTCAATCAATGCATATCCGTGAGACCATACTGAAATCCATAGGGTTGACAAACTCCTCAGCTTTTCTAAAAGAGCCTAGGTTTTCTCCTATTTTTGTTAGGGTTTCTGTGTTCTTGTATTCTTGAGGTAGTCCTAGAAATTTAATCCATATTGGCACCCTATTAATGGTTTCTATGTTTGGATTGAAATTTGGCTTCCATTTGAGAATGTGATAGCCTTTTTCATCCATAAAGAAAGGTCCATTGTCAATAATCCAATCTCTATCCATATTAGTAGGGCATATAACCAGAAAAAAGCCATTTTCTATTGTCTTTAGTTCTACATCCTACCCCCAAATAGCATCATGCCATGCTCTGATTTTTGATAGAGACGGCCATGAAGCCCCCAATTTCAAGAAAAAGAGCATCTGCATTAAAAAAATTGATATTGTCACCCCATTCACCATTCAAGATTTCAATGTTCAGGACTCTATTATAGATAGAGTTAGGGCATACCTATAGCACTTTCACAACTTCTCTCGAAGGCTTCTGCTTCCAAAATTTCTCCTGTACCATCTTGAAATCCACCTTACGGTTGTTTAGGACCTCATATCCTCCAAAACTGTCAGTGATCATCCGTCTGTCGTTACTCTTAAAACCACCGGTTGTCATCCTCCTTTTTTGCACATTCTTCAGACCCTTCCATGACCATGACTGGTCTAAGAATACTACATGGGTATCTCTGAAATGGCCACAGTTTCCATTCCTATTCCTCAGCCATTTTCCATTGAAACCTCCATTGTATCTGAAACCCTCATGGTGTCTAAAGCCCTGCTAGGGTCGATCCACCATTTTTTAAGAATTACTTATTATTAAAGGGCATGAAAAACCTCAAAATATGGCCATGCCCTCTGCAAGAGAACTTGAAGACAGCACCAGTAGCAGCATAAAAGGGTTTATGGTAACACTAATGAGAATTGAACTGGAGTTGATGCATACCACTGGGATAATTAGCCTAACACTACACCTCATGACTCGCCTTCACACCAACTCAGATACTCATCCACCCTTAATGAATATATATATTATTGAAATTAAAAAATTATATATTTTACTAAGATTTTTTAGAGTTTCCTTTATTAATAATGATAGTGATTAATACTTTTTAAATATTTCAATTCTTATCTATTCATTTAATAAGATTATTATATAGCAAGGTTATTGTTTTTTTGTTTCCATCAACAAAAGGCCAAAGCCAAAAGACTGTATTGATAATTCTAAAACTATTACATATTGTTTCCAACCAAAAATCCTTTATATCAGATCATACCCATCCTAAACCACACCCCAGAATATCAAGATGATGAGTTCCTTACAAGGATGAACAAGCATAAGAATTTATCCCCAAAATAGAACACTCCTGACTCCATACATAGCACTATATAGGAAATATTGATAGATAGGAGAAATAATTTTGAACTACATAACCAAACAACTAAATACAAAAAGGATTATCATAATATCCAGAGGTAAAAGCACCAGAGATGTATCACACTACCCTAAAGATGAGCTTTCACTAGCTGAGAATTCATCATCATCATCGCTCAAACCTTGCATAATTTTAAAGTTCCTGATCCAATCTTCTTGAACATTCACGACATCTCCTATAGGCGCCACCAATCTCCCCTCCTCTACAAAGCCCATGAATCTCTTGAGGAAATCCAAATTCCTTCTGATGATTGACTTTCATAGCTCCCATAAGTCTTTGTTTCTAAAGATTAAAATGGGGAGTCGAGGAGTTAGGTGCCCATCTCTCTCTAGCACCTCATAATACCCCACACAAGGAATTGTGAGATTAAGATCAATTTCTTGCAAAACTTTGTCAATATCTCCTAGTATATCTTCTCAAAGGACCCTTTTACACAAAATGTGGCCCTCAATCTTCCGCTCATCCACCTTAAGGATCGTGGAAAGGAAAAAGGTCAAGATATTTGGGTTTACTCAATATCTATGAGTTTCAAATAGAAATTCCAAGCCCAGTTTTTCATACAAAGCATACAAAAACAATTCATGAGAAAATTTAGTGACTATCTTCAACCACTTCTTTGTTATGGCCTATATGAAGGACATTTCTCTTTAGAGGCTAATAGTTTTATATTGGAGTCCATAGCCTCTGCCTTAGGAAGATGAAATTCTAGATAGAAGGGATAAAAATGAACTGAAAATTGAACAATTTGAAGACTTCATCCACTAGCTTTCTCGAGAAGTTTCCTATACATGCCATAAATGACAGGTACATCCTAGCAAGCAAGGTCTACCAAAAATGTTACCAAAGCTCCTACACATACAAGTCAACATTACTGCCCATTGCTTATTGGAGACAGAGATTTAATTTATACATCAAAAAACAAAGATCACCAATCCCACTTGCCAATTGGGTAGCTCAAGGACTTTAAGTTGCCACGACACCACCACCAACTAGCATTTACTCCAGGCTCGTAGAAGGATTTTTGAAATCCAAACTATCACCAAAAATGAGAAAGTCGATATCATGGAGTAATAACATCAAGTAAATAATTATATGACATAATAACATTCCAAAAATTCATTAAATATGAATGGAATTTAAATGGCATTAGAAACATCTAAGTGAACCCCATCTGCCACCTTGTTAGCGAGTTCATCTACCATTTGATTTACATAACCACTTCAAAAGATTTAATGATGTTCAAATCCCTTCCAAGCAAGGCATTTACCCTCCAATTATGTGTTGCCTCTTTCCTTAAGGAATCGATCACTATGGAAAAATCACCTTGGATTTCTAATCTTTGAATACCTAAGTCTTTACATTTCAGCAATCCAATTAGTAGTGCTAGAAATTCTTCTTGATTATTAGTTCCTTGATCTAGGGGTTTAGGCATACTTGCTACTTTCATTCCATCCCAACTATGGATGACACATCTTGCTCCCGAAATACCTAGATTCCCCCTACTCACTCCATCAAAATTTAGCTTAAACTAACACTCTCGAGGAAACTCCCATATGCAATCGAGTCTATCTTGTTTATTATCTGCCCCCCTTTAACAAAAATTTGGGGAAATCTGAGCATTCCAATAGCCCCTAATTAGACCATCCCAATTAGAGAATCTGGTTTTATTATGGTTTTGTTTATCATTTCTACTATTCACTTCTTCCACTATGGATACTTTGATTTTGTTGAATAGATTTATACTTTGCATTTTGACCTCTTTAAAGATCCTCCGATTTCTTTATTTCCAAATTTCCCAAACCATGATAGAAGGACTGGTAAGCCAAAGACCACTGAATAGTCTCGATTTACTCATAAGAGGTTGTCTCTTAAAAAGGCTTTAATGTCTATCGGAAGAGTTGTTGACCATCCTAATTTAGCATAGAGCCATTGCCAACACTTGATAGAATAAGGATACTGTAAAAAAATATAATTGATATATTCCTCTACTTGCTTGCAAAGTACACATCTAGAAAGACCCGAGAAAGTCCAATTTTCTTAAACCATTCTACCATAAGGACTCTACCATTTAACATCGCCCACTAAAAAAGTACCTTCTTTAGGTAAACGCCCTTTTCTCCAACATAATTGTAGAGGTAAATCTTAATGATACCATTCTTGTTGTTTGGTTAATTCCTTATGCTCATCCTTGGCTGAGTAGGAACAAGATTTGGCCCAAACCCACACCAATATATCCTATGAATCTCAGAATGACAATTGTCTACCCTATATAATGTCCTTCAATTGTATGATATCTTCTTTGGGGGCATGGACGTTTTGAAGAGATTTTCATTTTCATGAAAAGGCTTGTCTTGCAGGATTAAAATCTTTATAATCCTAAATATGAATACCCCATGTCCTCTCTAGACTTTCTTTTAACTTGTTGGTATTCATTAGAGAGCTAATCGATGGATAACCTCCACAAGATTCTTCCCCAAATAAGGCCTTAGAACCATCTGCTACATGCCATATCATTTTCTTCATAATTAGCCCCCTACATGAGACAATAAAATTCCAAGCTCTAGAACCTCTAGGGGGTTTTACGTCTTAAAAATTTCATTTGGGTCCTCACCAATAAGGTAGTTACCCTATAATATTTTTACCCATTTAAAATGAGGTTATTCATATAATTTCCATACCAATTCAGCCAATAGTTATTTGTTCTGCCAAACTTGGTTCGTAAGACCGACACCTCCATACTTTTTGGGTTTGCAAATAGAGTCTCAGGCTATCAGAGCCATTTTCTTCTTTTCATTTAATTCTTGCCAAAAAAAATTCTCTTCCACTTATTTAACTGCTTTGAAGCTCCTATAGGGAGGGATAAACATGACATAAGATATATGGGGAGAGCAAATAATACTACCTTTAACATAACCACTTAGCCCACCCAAGTTGACCATCTGCCTTTCCAAGATGTAAGCTTCTTATCCAGTTTTTCTTTTAGGGGATCCCACAACTTCAATCACCTAATATCACTTTCAAGAGGAAGTCCTAGGTATTTACATGGGATATCACCTTTATGAAATCTCATAATTCTCAAAAAAAATTTCTCCATCCAAGGTTGTAAAAAGAAAAATAAGACTTATGATTTTTCTATACTAATGTGTTGGCCTAAATCCTTGGTGTATTTGTCTAAAATGAGTATTTCAGAGTAGATATGCAATAGAAAATTAATTCTATCCATTGTTTACTAAATCCAAAGATTTCTACAAATTTGCATAGGAACCTCCAATCTACCTTATCATAAGCCTTCTTTATATATAATTTGATTAACATACTCAATAATTTGTTTCTCTTTATTGAGTGAATAGATTTTTGAGTTATTATAATTCCATCTAAAATAGAACTTTCATGTACAAAACTTGACCGCTCCTCCGAAATAATCTGAGGAAGTTCTATTTTAAGGTGATTTTAAATTGTTTTCACCAAGACTTTGTATAAGGTATTATATAGCGATATTGGTCTATAGTATTCAAATCCTCTTGTGACTTCCTTCTTTGGAATTAAGACTAAATTAGGTATTATTTGTTTCTTTTAAAAATATTTCCCTATTTCTAGCCACCTCTAAAGATTCAACCATATCGTGACTAAGAATATTCTAGCATTGCTGGTAGAAGCTAGCTAGGAAACCATCCAATCGAGGGGATTTATCTAGATGAAGCTGGAACAAAGATAAATGTATTCCTTCTACTATAAATTTGGCTGCCAATCTTTGGTTCTAAATTTCTGAAATCATATTTGGAATGCTAGAAAGTTGTTCTACTTGCTCCACTAAATTGGATCATTCCCAATTATTAAAAATTTCTTTAAAATAATTGATGCTTTCTTTGGCTATTTATTCTGGCTCATCAACCACTAATCCTTCCTTATTGATAATACTCAAGATCCTATTAACTCATCTTCTAATCTTTGTGCTAGCATGGAAGAATTTTGAGTTACTATCCCCAACTTCTAACCATGTTTCCCTAGATTTTTGTCTCGAGAAGACTTCTTCCTTGGCTAATAAATCCTCATAGTCAACTAGAAAGTCTCTTTCTTTCTCAAATATATCTGAGTCCATACCCCTCTTAATGACCTCTTTAGAGGTCATCAACAACTCATCATCCACTTACTTTTCCTTTGAGAAAATTCTTTGAAAATTTTCTCTGTTCCATATTAGTAGTTTTTATTTAAATGCCTTCATCTTAGAGAGAAAAAAATATATTTGAGCCAACAAAGGTTTCCTCCCTCCACTAGCTATCAATTAGATCAAAAAATCCCTCATTCTTCTTCCACATGTTTTCAAATTTAAAGGGACTATGAATAGGTTATTTTTCCTCCACAATATCCAATACCACTACATAATGATCCAACCCCACCTGAGCAACTATTGGAGAAGTCATATCTCCTTTTAAGAAAAACCTGTCTAACTTCTATGCAATGTTCATAAAATCTTGACGTCAATTGTTCCAAGTGAAAATACCATTTCCACACTTACTATCCACCAAATATGTTTCAGTTCACCCAATCTCTGAAATCTACTTGGGATTGAAGTTCCCTCTGAATCCCACCTTTTTTTTGCTAAATGTAAGATCGCATTGAAATCACCTCCTATGATTGTATGATGATATTCATAATTAGAAAGATGTTCATCTATATCTCTCCACATTTCTCTTTTCCTAACTATATGAATAGGTCCATTGACATTTTTCACTTTGAATCTGATTATGCCTTTAATACTCCTAGCATAACCTCCCATCCAATTGGCTCTATCCACTATTACTTCCACATCCACCTTTTTTGGATTGTAAAGGATAGCTAACTCACTTGAGGCTCCTTCAACTTGGATATCCATACATCTCCAAAACCCTAGCCCCTCTTTAAACACTTCCATTTCCTCCTTATTCAATTTGGTTTCTTATAAAAATACTATATTTGCTTGAATTTTTTTCAAACCACACTTAATTAAGCACTTTTTGTTAGGGGAATTGAGCCTCGTAACATTCCACGTGAGGAGATTTGTGTTTCCTTGGGAAGGATCTTCTCCTTCCTTGCATTTAGCATCGATGTTATCTTTGCTTGATCTACAAAAATTTCATCATTTATCCCGAGTTCAGCTAAAGATTTCCTTCCTCGTTTCTTCCCACTATATTTCCCACAATCCAGTTTATCCCTTTATCCCTTTGAGGGAAGCATAGGCATAACCCCTTGCACTCTTGACCATCATCTTCTATGACCATAGGATCCTAATCTTCTACATCAAGCAGAATATCATGTTTCCTTTCTTCAATTCTATCATTTTCCAAAACGTTCTGAATCATTTTGAAATTGGCTTCTCTATAAACCTCCTAGATGCAATTTGTTGAGGGGAATAAATCTAGAAAATTGCAAATTGCTTCTACTTCTATGGGTTTGTTACTAGACTCTATGTTTTACCTGCAAGTTTCAGGAACTCTGTCCTAAATTGAAACCCCTATCTAACCTCCACTATTATCTACATCATTCTTTCTCCTCTCCTTGGAAAAGTAAGATTTCAATGTTGTCTCTATACTTTATTTATAAGGGTGTTCATTTTCACATTAATCTCATCACTTCGAGCTTCACTATACTTCTTAAGTTCATTTAATTCTTAAAATACACATATACACAAGTACATATACCTATATAAATATATATACATACACATGCATGCATGCATGTGCATATTAGACACACACATATTTTCTTTTTGAAAAATTCCTTAAGAAAAAAAGAAAAAGAAGTTGGAGGCATAGTTGAATTCCTCAACCTTTGTTTTTATTTCCCATCTTATGAATATATATATATATATATATATATACAATAATTTTTTTAATGCCATTATGTCATGTTATTCTATTTTATGCACTTAGTGGTGTTTCATGTAAAAGGCCACTACAAGCCCACCACTCATAAGGCAAGAAAGGAGGAACATGTGTTGAAGAATGGAAAAACTCATCCTCCACTAACTATGATCAAGGAACAACTAATTTTAGGTTTAGTTTCTTCCACACAATAAATGTAATGTCTTGTAGTTTATAGCCTAGATATGTATAGATATCATGAATTTTTCCTCGTTGTGTATCTAGGAATGCATAGGTCCTCATTGTATGTACTACTAGGTAAAAGAACAAACCTAGGTGACCCTATTATAAAGGAAATGGACAACGCAAAAAAAAAACATTCAACTTCTTTCACATAAAATTGGCTTTTTAATTTTAATTTCAAAATGACATAAACTAATGAAATATAAAAATATTCATGAATTTTTTTTCCTTTTTTTCTTTAGAGAACTTAAAAACAAATTGATATTTTTTATATGTTAAAGCACTTGTTTTTTATAGCTAAAGATTTTATAAAAATGGGATGTCAAGATACTAACACCAAAAAAAAACTGAAAACACACTTGTTTTCCGGCGATTTATATTTTCAAAGTAGATAACATCAATGTACAGTGCATGGAAAAAAACAAAAAAATTGATCTATATATTTTCTTTGTAATATTGTTTTAAAATCAAACATACAAAAAATTGATAGTTTTCATTTGGCATCAATGTGTGTCTAATATTCTATCATTGTCAAAAATCTATATATACCCTTTTAGAGAAGATTCTCTCCTTTAATGCACTAGGCATTTTTTATAGTATTTTAATATAATTTATTTTTTTTCCTTTAATTTATAATTATCCTCTTTTTTTTATTTTAATAATCTAATTGCAATATTTTATAAAAAATATATTAAAAATAATATTAACCATAGAAAAATTACATGTTTGGATTATTGACTCCGAGCTCTACAAAATGAAGTGTGTCCTATAAGAACATGAAAAATTAAGATCTTTGGAAGGACCAAAAGGTTAAGAAACAAAATGGGAGTAACACTCGAAATACACAATTATATGGATATAAAAAAATAACAAAGCCAAAAGTTTGAAAAGATCCCCTCACCCTTAGGTGAATTAGTGCTTAACGTGTTGAAAATGAATTGGCAACTCCAAAAACTACTCGTCAATGTTGTTAAGGAAGCAAGTTCCTTGACAACACCCTTCAACAATTTGATAATATCTAACCCCTAAGGTATCAAATTTCTCAAGCTTCCATTTATATTATTATCTAAAATTCAACATGAGTATAAGATTCCTAATCTAAAAATCCCTCTTGATAGCGTTCTTATCAAAAAGGTACTTCACCTCTTGTTTCCTAGCAAGTTCTTCTCATAGGTAATCCTCCTAGACTCATCTAATTTATTGAACTCATCTATTCTTTGTGAGATAGCATCATCTGCTTCCCCTTCAACATGTTGAAAATATCTAACCCCTAAGGTATCAAATTTCTCAAGCTTCCATTTATATTATTATCTAAAATTCAACATGAGTATAAGATTCCTAATCTAAAAATCCCTCTTGATAGCATTCTTATCAAAAAGGTACTTCACCTCTTGTTTCCTAGCAAGTTCCTCTCATAGGTAATCCTCCTAGACTCATCTAATTTATTGAACTCATCTATTCTTTGTGAGATAGCATCCTCTGCTAAATTTGAATATGAAGAGGATAGATTGAAAATTTTATTTACAAATCCTTTCAGCTGGGAGGACAAATTTGTTTTGATGGTTAAACCCTGGTTCTTGGGTTTTAATCCTTCTACTGATTCATTTAATGAGATTCCTATCTAGGTTAGGCTCCCTAACCATCCCCTTCATCTATGGACGGACTCTCTGCTAGAGGAAGTAGGGGAGGCTTTAAGCGAATTCCTAATGATTGATAAGGACTCTTACCAAATTTATCATTCTACTTATGCTCGGATTTTGGTTAACATTGATGCTTCTAAAGGGCTTCCAGCTGAGATAGAAATTGAATCTTCTTTGGGATCTTGGGTCAAACCGCTTGACTTTGAGGGTATCCCCTTTAGATGTTGAAAGTGCTTCCAAACTGGACATGTTGTTGGACGGTGTGAATAAGATAGAAAGAAAAAGAGATTTTCTTCTTGGTGGAAAGGTGCCTCCTTTGAACACTATTTTATTAAAAAGAAAAGCTTTTCCTAGGTGGCTGCACAGGCTCCTCAGGTCGAGCCTTTGGTTGTTGCCTCTGTTTCTGGTGCTTAGGAGTGTGGGGATGTTTGCAGTGGCATCCCAAATGATCGTCTAAAGAATGTTGGATCTTCTTCCTTGGTGGATGACCTTCCCGCTTCCCAGATTGATGCTAGATCTTTGTTTGATCCTTCGATTTCTGTTGTCCCTACCTCTCTGGAACCTGGCTCTATTCCTCTTGGTGATGGGAGGTCCTCTATTCTAGATCCATCCTCTTGGCAAAAGGCTATTGCTAGGGTTGAGGAGGGATGGATTACTATTAAAAGTAAAAAATCCAAATCATCTCAGTCCTCTTTTGATATGACCCTTCGATCCCATAAGGGTGGGTCAACTTCTTGATCCATCCTGGTTGGGTTGGGCCTACTGGTCTCTTGCAGCCCACTGGTTCTTGTTGGGGGTCCTTTTTGTGTTGTACCCCATCCTTGGTTTGGCCATGTTGTGTCTCATTTGTGTTCTATTTCTTTGAGCGGACTTTCAAGTTTATCTTTTGGTTCAGGTTGTAGGTTCTTCCAAAACCTTCCTTGTAAAGGGTTTCGGGTCCCTTAAAACCTATTTTTCCTTAATCACAAACATGTTGAAATAACCTATAAACTAGTAACTCAAGGTTGATTGAGAGTTGTGCTTCAATTCTATTATAGAAATTTAAATGCACTCCTCTGAATAGCCTTCTTTCACATTATCTTAATGCACTTGGGAGCTTGTGTTGCATGCCAAAACAGCTTTATGAAATAATGATAAGAAAAAAATAGAGAAGATATTTCACTGAACAATGACTAATTGATTTATGTGAATGAAATATGGTACATTGTATAGATCATGTGCTTATAAAGAAAAATATAGGAGAGAGAAGAGAACATGTGATAAGGATAGATGTCCCAATCCTGAAAGAGATTAGTTATAACCACTCCTAGTAAAAAAAATGGTGTACCTAACATATTAGCTAGTGTGCAAATGATTTTTCCTAAGTAAACTTAAGAAATTGTGCACAAATAAAATATTTACACCAAAAAGCCCCCTTGAATGCAACTTACACAAAAATATGTAATAGATGCAATTACTAAATGAAAATTCATTATGAGATGCATTAAGGGTCTCAAAAACATCACTATTTTAGGTATCCATATACAACTACAATGAAATGAGATACAAAGATCTTATAAGTAGAGAAAATTAGAAAAATCGTATGGGAGATAACTCCTCTCTTCTAGAGAAGAAAATGCTAGAAAGAAAAAAATGAAAGGAAGGAGCACTCCTTATGATCATCCAAGGACTACTTCCTTCACCCGTAACATTGATTGCAACAAAATATAGTGAGGAGATGCCAAAGCTTTAGTGAAGATGTCCACAAACTATTGTTGTATAGGAAAATACTCCAAGAAAGAACACCATTCTAAATGAGGTGCTAAATTAAGTGCATGTGGATCTCAATGAGCTTAGTATATTGATATTCAACTGGGTTGTGAGAAATATTTATAGCACTCTAATTATCACATCAGAGAGTAGTGGGATAATCAGTAGGAAAGCCAAAACCATCCATCAGCTATCGAAGCCAAAGAACATCCTTACTAGCTAAGGGCTCCTCCTCAATACTCAACCTTAGTTGATGATAATGCACTATTAAAAGGATCCTTCCAACGACCCTATGGAATGATAGATGAAACATTCATGGAGGGAAAGGACCCACCTACCTTGTTGGCAAGGTTGAACTTCTCGTTTACACTAAGAGAAGGATGGTCCACAACAAAGGACCCATCAACACTATTTTTATCCAAATAAGGATGGTGTAAAGTAAAGGATCAACTAGCACTTGAGGGAAACACTCCACCATGAATCTTAGGTAACAATATGTGACCATCCACATGCCAATCCTCATAAAGTGTTGGCACCCATTTAGATGCATCCACATAAGAAGCATCCCTCAATAGTGGAATATCTTGCACCTTCACCTTCACACTAGTAGATTATTGTCCACTACTTGAAAAGATGTAATTATTCTCTATGATGTTTCTATTTACCTTTAATCTTGATTATCCTATTAAACCCATGACATATGTTTGCACATGGTTTATATTGATGATATTTTTAATTCAACCATGAAACTGATTAACTTCGAATGATCTTGTTCTATAACTAAATTCATGTTGTAAGAGTATGATTTAAAAGCTTATATGGTTTATATGTTGAGTAATCATGTTTACCTAACTCATTAATGTTATATTGTCAAATCTAATTGTATCATGAATGGAAGGATATCCTAGATATCTTATCTAGAATATGATATGTGTGAATATATATGTGCTAATGTTCTTTTGGACATGAAATTATCATTATGAACTAATACTTGGAATTTACTATGTAGGTATTAGCCAAACTAATACTTGGAATTTACTATGTAGGTATTTCTTGGCTACTGGGATCATAGTGGTGATGACTTGAAGATGTACTGTGTAAAGCTAATTAAGTTGACCTAGCCTTGGAATTTACTATGTAGGTATTAGCCAAACTAATACTTGGAATTTACTATGTAGGTATTTCTTGGCTACTGGGATCATAGTGGTGATGACTTGAAGATGTACTGTGTAAAGCTAATTAAGTTGACCTAGCCTATTTGGAGAGTTTAAGATCTTCTATTATGCATTATATGTTTTCTAAAGATTAAAATTATGTAATATGAAATGTCTCAACTGTGGATTCAATTTTTATCCCAAGTTTAAGTGAATTAAATGTGTTATTTTCACTATATAATGTGTCCCCTGAACTACTAGTACTAGGTCATAGGACTATATGTTAGGACTCATTTGAAAGTCACAAAATTAGTCATATGTGATTTCTAGCTTCTTTTCTACCACAATTATCAAATATGATGAGTTTGATCATGTGGTAAAATTGGGGAAGTGAAGCATGAAGGAGCCTATACCTATTGATTTAACACAAGAAACGACTAGAAGAATAACGTTGAGAAAATATGGTTAGGGTTTGTAGGAGAGCAACTGTAAGAGAAAAATTGTGAAGATCACAATTGAAATCTTCACAATTAAACATAAAAAAGTTTGGGTATTCTATATAATTCTCAAAATTCGAGAGTATAGGACTCTTCTTGCTATTCATTGTTTAATTTTGTGTAAAGTCTTGGAAAATATGAGTTATAGGTAAAGTGAGTGAAGAGAGAATTGTTTAATTTTGTGTAAAGTCTTGGAAAATATGACTTATAGGTAAAGTGAGTGAAGAGAGAAGGATGAATTTGAAGAAATTGGGAGAGAATTGGTGTATTTAACTACACGGTCTTAAGTAGTTGGGCAAAGACAAGAGCCAGTTGGGCCTAATTCAAGGCAGGCTCTTATTCAAGGTAGGCTACAATTGGGCCTAATTCAAGGTAGGCTCTTATTCAAGGTAGGCTACAAGAGCCAGTTGGGCCTAATTCAAGGTAGGCTCTTATCTTGTCTGCTTCAAATTATATAGGCTCTTATCTTGTTTTCTTCAAGAATTTTGAAAATGTTATGTGTATGTGACTTGTTGAATTATTTATAAGTTGCTCTAGTTTTTTTATTTGAAAATATTGTGTATGTGGTTGGTTGAATTATTTATAAGGTGTTGTAGTTCTATATGAATATGTTATGAACACGTGTTCATATATTTGAAAATGTTGTGTATGTGGTTGGTCAAATTATTTATAAGGTGTTGTAGTTTTGTATGCATGTGTTGTGGTTTGAGTGAGTGAAAAGAATTATGGGAAGGACTTTCTACTAAGTACTTTGTTGGGTTTCAAGTGAGTTAGCATTATGGGAAGGACTGTAAAGACTTTGTTTTGTTTTGAGTGAGTTAGCATAATGAGAAGGACTTTAAGAATTTCTACTAGGGTTTTGAGTGAGTTAGCATCATGGGAAGGACTTTAAGGACTTTGTTGGGTTTTGAGTGAGTTGACATTATGGGAAAGACTTTCTACTAGTTAATGTATTGGGGCTTGTAGTAAGAGTACCTTATGATTATTAGGAGAAATATGGGTACCTTATGATTATTTGGGGAAATATGGCGGTGTAAAAATGTGTGGAAGATTCTGCTAGGTAAGAGTAGCCTTATGATTTATTTGGAAAGATATGGGTGTGTTAAAATTTGTGAAAATTTCTCTTAGGTAAGAGTGCCTGTATTCTTTATTTGCAGAGATATGGATGGGAATTTATGTGGAATAAGTGATCATTGTGGTGTTCGGTTACAATGGTTGAAATTGGGGTATTGGGTTACGATGGTTGAAATGGCGGGATTATGGAGGCATGGTTGTTAATGCGTTGCAAATGAATTATTGTTAATAATTCTCACAGATGTTCCTCACTCCCCCTTTATGTGTTTCTTCAAAGATCCTTTGTATAGATAAATCCCTTCGGGTGTTGTGTGCATTGTGTTTACATTGCTGTATATGTTAGTATGTATGCTGAAAATGTTCTATTTCTGTCCCTATTCACCATGGTTGCCTCTCATGGCTTGGGGTTGGACTGCATTGCAATCCTAAGGCAGTCCGCTCCCAGTGGCTACTGGAGGAATTTTCTTATTGACCTTGTGTGCAGGAATTTTGAGTTAAATTAATTAACCTACTTGCTGGACATCTTGCTATCTTTCACCTCTGCTAGAGTTATGGGAAGCATTATTGACTGTATTGTAGATTCAATGAGTGATTTTCTTAACCATTATGTACATATGTATTCTCATTTCTGTTTTGAATGGCGTTGAAATATTAGGGTGAAGCTTGCAATAAGCCATAGTTATGCATCAACTATATTTGAACAAGAAAAATAGTTGTGCAAATTTTTTGGGATCAATATGCACTTATATTCACAAACTGTGCATACAATGAATTTAAACTATTATGGAAATTCGACATGAAATGTGTTCTGCTAAAATCTGAACATAAATTTGCTATAATTGTTGCTATCTCAGTTAAGTAAGGATATGGATAATTTTTATATTTTGTTGTTGAACATGTAAGAAACATAACATTGATTTCTTTCCTTTCTTTTATTTAGTTATCTAAGTATTGAAAGACAAACACCTACTTTCGAGAGTAATCAAATATTTAAGAAGTATACTTGCTTGCTGTGCATAAATTCTACAAGATTCTTGTGCTTTAACCAACTCAAAAAGTTATTAAGTTTTGGTAGATATTATTTCCTTTCGAAAATCGGAACATCATAACATTTCTATACACCTGTTGCATTTTGTGTCCATTGTAAGATATACTTTAATTGTGCCTACAAAAATTGATTATAGCATATTATCCGAATCTGTGGACCAGCTATGACAGTAAGGCACAGAGATTGATTATAAGGAAAAAGAAACCTTGCCGAGTGGTCGTAATATACATATAGATCTATATCTACACCTACACTCAGGGTTTATAAACTAGGGTTTGGATTCCAAATTTGAAGCCCTACTATTTAGACTTGTGTAAACAAACAAAAGAAGAGAACAAGTGATACTGAAATACCTCCTCTTGGCAAGACGGTATGGAATCTGGATAAAACTTTTGCCTATTTGATCTAGCTTATATATTTCCAGTAAACCTAGCTATATGAGGTTAAAGAAAATAACAAATTGGGTTGTAATGTAGGGATCCTCTGATATTGAATACAAATTACAAAACAAACAAGATTGGTGGAGAGTTGCAAAAAAACATCTAAGGGATTTATTTTTCTTAAAGTAAACCCTCAACCTGACAACCATAAAAGTTATATATGTATATAATCATCTGCATAATAGATGCAATCTTGTTCTAGATGTTTGGTTTTACTATTCCATTTCTGTGTAAAAACAAAATGTGAACATGCAAATAAAAGGAAGAAAAATACCCATAAATGTTCCCAATAGAACACGGCCTTGAGCTGCCCCTCTATTCGCCCTGAGCCAATCTAAATAATTTGCCTATGCCCAGCGCCTCAATCTCCACTATTGCTTGCTCAAGCGTCTCTAACAACCCAATCATTACCATTCTTGGCCCCTGCAAACCAGTTCATAATTAGCCGAAAACAACACAGAAAAAAAATCCAAATATATAATGATAAAAAGCAATTAAATGCAATAAAATCTGAGGTCGCTTGAGGCTAAGTTGAATAGATGCCACTCCAGAACCGGTGGATGTAGCCACGGCCTCCCATTTTGCCCCTCTGATCGCTGCGACAAAGCCAGAAATGAAAATGCTCTCCACATCGCTAGGGTTAAGCAGATAACCCTAGAAATCCTGAGATTGTTGCTTTCATTTATTTGTTGTAATTTAATCTATTGGCCACTTGGGTCATTGTCCTTTTGCCACCTAGTGGGGAGTTAATACTTTAAAATAATAATAATAATAAATAAAACTTCACTTTACCTTGGGAGTGTGGCTAGATATATAGTCGCCCATATTCTTTTTTGCTAGTCATGGAGCTCAAAATGGGGGTCACGTTCCCCTACAAACTTGGTGTAATAAGGGTAAGGGGAACATCATTGTTTTAAATGATTCTAAGGAATTGTATTAACCCATTGTCCCTAAACTAATTTGAAACGAAATAGGAAAATTGCAACGCATAAGAGGTAAATTTAGTATGTAAAAGATTTGCAAAGTAAATAATAGCATAATGAATTGAAGGATGGAGTCACCTCTTTACCTTCGAAAATAAAATTTCAGCACCAAAATAATAATAAGCAATAATGATTATATAATAGATAAATCAAAATTAACTAAGTTTTTGGAAACTTTTTTTGAGTTCTTATAGCTATTTTTTGTAAATTATAAAATCAACAATTTAAGTTATTATAAAGGAAATGAAAAGGAAAAATTTGATAACTCTGATAAATTAGTGTATCATTCAAATAATCTAAAAAATATAATCTATTAAAATATGTAATTAGGAAGATTCTTGGTTCCTTAAAATGAAGATTTAAATTCTATTATGTAATCTCAAAAAAATGATATTAAAATTGTTTGACTAGATAGATCTTTATGAGAGTTATAGGATGGATGTTGATTGACTAAGACAAAGAACTTCAAAGACGAGATCATCATATTGGGCCTTGTTGGTTTAAGAAATTCATGATTTAAAATCTATCATAACAATAACTCTTGGTGTACCATGGTAAGCTTGACATTAGAAGACATTTTAATGCACCTTCCAAATGTGAGATTAACTAATATATTGTTAAATAGGAAGAAATGTCAAAGCATGGGGTAAAGCAATTATTCATGAATAAATAAATAAAATAAATGTTTAATATGAAGAAATTAATTAGCTTGATGGTGGATCATGTCATAAGGGCTTGACAACCTTCCTTTCATGCAACAAACACAAAGAATTACTTCTTGAATAAAATTTTCTCAAGGTATCATGTGGGAGACTCCTAACCCAAAATTAGTTGTGGATTCATCATAGGGTGTGCAAGATGATTTTTACTATTACTAAATGCATGCCCCTCTCCCATTGTCTTATGTGTAGTTGGCTTAGTGATGTAGCACATGCAATACCACCATGTGTGCACAATAGAATGTTTTGGCATGACAACATAAGAAAAAGTTAAGATTCTAAAAAAAAAGTTGTTCTAAGTGTTGATAAGATGGGAATTCCAACATAGGTTGATGAATTTAGATGTGCCTCCCACATTATTTGTTTAAAAAGTTTGAACAATTTTTTCATAAAGAGGATGTATGGATATATGTATGTATGCGTGTATATGTATATGCATATGCATATGCATATATGTGTATGTGTATGTGTACAAGTACGTGTATATGTATATATGTATATGTAAAAATGTACACACGCATGTACATACATGCATGCATGCATACATACATACATACATACATACATACATACATACACACACATATACATTAATTTATGTAAATACCTATCTATGTACCCACATACATAAATATATATGTTCCCTTTAGTAAAACATCTTCTACATTTTTAACCAAAAAGATGTGGCAGTAGTTGAATTCGTCGACCTTTCTTGTCAAGTCCATCTTATAAAATTTTATGACATTATGTTTGAAAATAATCTTTTTCTTATGCCATCATTTCATGACATTCTATTTTACACACTTATTGGTGTTGCATTTGCAAGATCACTACAAGCATGCTACTCATAAGCCAAGGAGGGAGGAAAATATTTTCAAGAATGGCACACAATAACTCTAATGTCTTCTAGTTTGTATCCTAGAGATGTATAGATTTGGGCATTGTTTTAGCTATGTATCTTGTGATGCATAGGTAATTATTGTACTTGCTACTAGGTAAGATTACAAATTTGCGTCAGATTTTTGTAAAGCAAATGGCCAACACAACAAAAAATGTTCACCTTCGACTACATAAAAGTGTCATTTCTAATTTGAATTTGAAAATGATATAAATTGATGAATTATAAAAATATTAATGAAGTTTATGTCTCCTATTTAAATGTGTATGTATGTATGTATGTATGTATGTGTGTGTGTGTGCATGCATGCATGCATGTATGTATATGTATACATACATACATATGCATACATACATACAAATATATACATACATCCATATATATATACATACATTCATATATGTATGTATGTATGTATATGCATATATATGTGTGTGTCTATGTATATATGCATATACAAATGTACATAAATATATACTATGTATACGTATATGTATAAGTATATATACATATACATATACATATATGCACACACACACACATGTGTGTATATGTATGTATACAAATATATATTTATTAATTTGTTTATTTAAAAAAGAAAATAATTTATAATTAAAAAAAAAAGAAAAAAAGAAAGAATAATAGGTCAAGATTATTTTCATTTTTTTCTTATTTATATTTTATTTTTATTAACATTTTATAATTAAACATACCTGAATTTGATAGTTTTCATTGGCTATAAATTTGTTTCTAGTATTGTATCATTATTAGAAAACTAATTATAGCCTTTTAGAGAAGATTCTCTCTTATAATGCATCATATATTTTGCAAATTTTTAAATATGGTTTAATATATTTTATTTTATTTATAATTAGCCCCTTTTTTAAAATTTTAACAACCTACTTGTAATAATAAAAGCATACAAATAAATAAAAAATTGGATTCTTTTCTTGGGGTCTACAAAAAGGTGTGTCTTGCAAGAAAATGGAGATTCTATATGTTTGGGAAGACCAAAAACTTAAGGATCAAAATGGGAGTAACACTTGAAAGACACAAAAATTTGTACATAAGAAAAACAAACCCAAATTTTAAAAAAGGATCCCTTCATCCTTGGTAGAAGTAGTGCTTGTGGTGTTGACCTTGAACTAGTAACTCCAAAAACTATCCTTAAAGGCCCTTAAGGAAAACATTTCCTTGACATCATCCTTCAATGATTTGATAAGGCCCAACCCCTAATGTATCAAATTTGTGAAGGTTTCCTTTATCATATGATCTAAAATTCAAGATGAGTACAACATCCTTGATCTAAAAAGCCCTCTTGATATAATTCTTATCAAAAGTTACTTCACCTCCTTTTTCCTAGCAATTTTCTTTCATTGTGGTCTTCCTAGACTCAATTAATTCATTCAATTCACATGTATTCCTTTTCCTTTGGAGATAGCATCTTATTCTTTCTCTTCAAATTGCTAAAACAACCTATAGACTAGTAACTCAAAGTTGATTAGGATCCTAGCATTAGTGTCATATAGTAATTCAATTTAACTCCTCTCAATAGCCTTCTTGTAACTTACCCTATCTTCCTACCTATTGTTATTTTCATCTAATAGTCTATTGATTATGTTCATGATAAATTTGTTACTTATTTCAACTTTCTCATTCCCCCATTGTTGATATGGTGATGAATGTGTTAAGTAGATCTTATAATATGAATACATGTCAACAAAGACCTTGAATCTAAAATACATTACATTATGAATTAAATTCCTTAATGACACACCAAATCAAGTGATTATGTTGTTTAGAAAAGAACTCAACTACCACCTATGAAGTTGAGTTACATATGGGAAACACCTCCACCAATTTGGTGTGCTAATCAATGGCTACAAATATCCATTTATACATTTTATTATACTTTTCAATTATTTATCCTACAAAATAAGCACCCCACTTCTAGAATGGAGCCTTTGCTGAAATAGTAGTTAGGGGAAGTGCACTTGTAAATTTTAACATGTAAAAAAAAACTTATAGGAAGCGTCACATCCCTTGAAAATCTTGGCCACAACCCTAAATAATGTGGGCCACCAATAACCCATGCTCACAATATAATGAGAAGTGGTCTTTGACATATAATGTCCCCCAAATAATACTTTCTAACACTCCTAAAAAATTATATGTTGTTCATAATCTAAACATCTCAAGAAGAGGCCTTTAATGATTTTGTACATTAGATGACCCTCTAATAGTACATACCTTTGAGCTTAATGTTTCAATATTCTATTTTTATTCTCATTTTGTTTAGGTGGACAATTATAATTCTCTAAATAAAGTATATTTTCCTTATGCCATGAATAATTCTTCTACTAATAAGTAACAAAAGATGGTTCAATGTTCACTAGATAGATTCAAAAGCATCCAGATTTCCTACAACCAATATTTATGCTAGGCCTTCACCTCTTTCCATCTTGGTAGTCTTAAACTCCATGCCTTATTCTTGGATCTTGATGATCAATTTGCACCTTTTACATGATTCCTTCTTATAAAAAACAAATATCACTCACAATTGTGTATGGCACATATTCTACAATCTCAGCCTCCACGAGTTAGTATCTAAAATTATTAATAGCCTTAACAAGAGTGTAGGCATTCTTTTTCATAATAGAATAATTAAATTAAGCATTTCATGATGATTTTATAAAGAAATATATTGGCTATTCTCATCCTCCATCACTCTTTTGTAGTTGAACATAAAAAATAGTATAAAATGATGCAAAATAAAATAATAGGAAAGGATTGGAATAATAAAGATGTGTGGATATTGGTTCTTTTTAAAGTGCATATTTAATACTCATTAAGGAGTTATATTCCTTATCAAAATTGAAAGATTTCCCTTTCTTCAACGCCTTAGAAATGTCCTTAATCTTCTAAGAAAAGTTTAGAATGTGCCTTTTCAAATAGATTATTTCTGAAATGAAAGATTGGATATCATTAACAAGCTTAGGTTATGTGATGATATCAATGGCCTTGACACATTCAATATTAATTCTTACCCCATCCTTAGACACAATATTCCCAAGAATCTTATCCGCTTCTACATAAAAAATATGTTTCTTCATATTTAAATATATCTTATAACATAAACACTTCTGAATGATGAACTATGAATGCTTTGTAGTGGCTATTTTGATCCTTGGAGTATCCATTAAAGCAATCTTGGTAGAAAACCATGATTTATCTGAGATTTTTCAAATGCTACATCCATAGCTCTTTGGAATGTGGCTCCAACATTCTTTAATCCAAATGACATTCTACTGTATACAAATGTTCCCCATGGCTTTGTGAATGCCATCTTATCGTAATATGAATCATTTTTAAATGAACCGATTGTAACCTTAGAAACCATCCATCCTAAACATCAATTCTAGCATAGTAAACCATTGTAACAAATGATCCATGTTGGGCTTTATGGATAATTTTCATTGAGGAAATTAATATACATTTTTTCTAAATCTGGATACAACCTAATTTTTCTATTTATATTATTGAAATAAGGTTACACACACATTCTAGATGAAAAATTGGTTTAGAAATGCTCCCTTATTTTAGTTTAATCAACTCCTTTCAAATTTTAGGAGTTAGTGTTAAATTGATGTGGCCTTTCTTTTGTCTAAATGGCTTTGTCCCCAACTCAACTGGAATGTATGTTTGAGTAGGTCATCTTTGTAAGCCTTCAACTTATCATAAGAGCCATTAAAACACTTCTTGTACCTTTTTTAATAATATAATATATTCAATGTTCTAATGCACAACACAATTGAGAAGGAGGGGGGGTGAATCAGTTGCATAAATAAATCTATTTTTTCCTTTAACTCAGGTCTACAACAACTTAACTCTAACCTTTAATCTCCAAAAAGTGATGAGCATGAAAGAACATGAAAACCAAAGCACACCAGACACAATTAAACACTAGACTTTACATGGAAGACCCTATTAGGGGAAAAACCATGAAGAATATATTATAAATATATGAAAACCTATTAGGGTGACGTCAGTTAAGATGATTTTTACAAAGAAAGACTAACTACTAGAGGCTCATTTCCTCAGAGAAAGAAAGAAAAAAAGTCCCACTATTGGAGGGCTCACTACCCAAATGGAGAAGAATAAAAGAGAAATATTCCACCACTAATGCAAGTCTGCAACCATAATATCTATAGACACATCAGGCTCACTGCTTCCGATAAATAGCATATGAAATTCCACACTGCTCAACACTTTTCACCAACTCAAACAACACTCATCAAATAATCAAGGAGGTAGATCCCCTTTCATACACCTTCATTTTATTGAAAATTATTTTATAACACACATTAATTCTCTCTTCACAAGCACATCATCCCTTGCAAATTATCCTTTATTTATATCATCCTTACATATACAAGATCTACCAATATTGACTAAGCATCTTTACTGAACACAATTCAAATTAGGTCGATACTAAACATTCCCATGGTGAAAAATAATATAAATTAGAACACAAAGCATCTTAAATTGGACCAAAATAAACGTCAAACACATTATAAAGGGATCTATAATCATTAGAGAAATAAAATGAAGTGTAAACACTCAAGGTTGACCAAACCTAGATTAAATGCCATCGAACATTGAAACCATTCTTATGAATCCCATGAACATGTGCCACTAAATGGAATGAATCTAAGGACATTATCAACTTAACTCCAAAACCACAACACCAGAAACCATAACGCGAAGAAATTCAAAGCATGCATTTCATAGAGAAATGCTGTCAAACATTGTCAGACATAATGGTAAACACAACTTCCTTAGCATAGCAATCTGGAGCACCAAGTCTAGAATATAACATCTAGAAATACTTCTTAAGAACATATCCAATCTACATGGATTTATATGTACAATTTAGAAGATATCCAACACAAATCTCTCAACACAACTGCATAGGAAACTCAACATCAATTATACCAATTAGACACTAATGATAACCAAAGCCTGTTGACATCAATGACAACACATCAATAGATCATTTTCATCAAACTTTTAACACAATTAACATTTTCTTATAGTGAAAATCTTATTTTCTCACCAAGATAAATCAAATTATTAGAGTCGACTCGGTTCCTAATCTTATAACCTACACATTTGTGTCATTAATAGGCTTACCTCTAGATTTGTAGCAATTCACATTAACAAAGATCATATCTAAAGAAATAACACCCTTTCAAATGGTATATGTTTTCAATTAGATAATCTCATTTCCTAGTAGAGTCTATTTTCCTTCTTCATCCTTCTTTACCATTCACTTCCAATCATTAATTTGGTAATCAAAATGATGAATACAATTCAAAAAATCATAGGTTTTTTTTATCACTATTAAAAACTTGTCAAATGTAAATGTTTTTTGAGATAGTAGGTCTAGTAAGGGCTTCAACACCATGCATGCAATGAGGGGTGGCATAAGAGACTTTATACCTTGTACATTAATACAGAAAGAGCATTGACCACCAAAATACTTTTTGTATCAACCCAAACAATGTTGAAAGCCTCAAAATCCTCCACAAAATGATACATTTCATTCCTATATAATATGAGCCTATTTTATTTTGAAACATATGTGGCTCTAACCTAAAACACCATAAGTTTTAAATCACCATGAAATTTGATGCATTTAATCCCATACTTTAAAACTAGTCTCAAACCTAGAAGCAAAGCCTCATACTCTACTACATTACTAGTGCAATAAAAATTCTATCGAAAGGTAAAATTTCATCTTTACTCATAGTAGATATCATTTAAACAATTCCTACACCATTACCTTCTCTCAAACATGGACCATCAAAAAGAATGTTTTAAAATACATCATATCCCTAGTGCTAATATTTGAATAGTAAATGAAAAATAACCTCCATAGCAAATTGATCATCACAATTTCCCACAAAAAAATTATGCTCCACATAAGAATAACAAGTTTTGTTATTTTAGATACCTAAAATTTTCCATTAATTAAATATATATTTATTATTTATTTAATTATTTTATTTTGATGTCCTCTATCAATTATTTTATTATTGCACTTTGTGAGATTTTGCCAAGATCAAGAGCTCAATGAAAAGTACAAAATAGAGACAAAATATAGGACAAGAATAAATTGTATCCTCATCAATAGATAAATGATCAATAGTTGTTCATACAATGAATATGAGCCTTCATATATAGGCAAGGCTATATGGATATGTGAGCACACAAACATGACATGCAGCTTAATAAGAAACAAGGGTAGGCAGGAAATAGGTGTGGTAGGTAGGAAAAACAATAAAATATTCCACATGAGGTGGATCACCCACTAAAGATGGAATTATCACTCCACAATAAGTGGATATGATAGAGTAGTAACAAGATCACACCATAAAAGGTGGAAATTCTCCTACACACACTATCCCAATGTGGCACAAACACCCAAGTGTCTCATACACAAACTACTATGAAATGCATTTCCTAAGTAAAGTTAAGTAAGGTATAATAATATCCAACATGAATAATTATTTAAACCAACACCCCCCCTTAAGTGAAACTTAGGGGAATGCACTTAAGTATACAATGCAACTAAGCAATGCAAGATGGGTCCCAACTACGAGGCCATGTTAGGTACCCATGTACAAATGCAAATGCATGCAAACCCATGTAATGTAATCTCTCATAGAGCAGGGAAATAGAGAAAAACCCAATGGGAAAAAACTCTCCCCAAAAAGAGAGATGAAAACTATGCAAAAGAACTCTCATAGAAGTATGTGAGGAACAAAGCCCCATGTGATGAAAAAGTCCTCCCCATATGAGAGAAGAAGAGAATCTAGGTAGCCTCCCCTCAATGTAGAATCTACACCAATGATAGAAGCCCGACGATGAATAAAGAAACTACTCCATGAACGTCGAACAACATTCCTCCTCTTAGGAAGAAACAAAACCAAAGGTGTATCTATGAAGTCTCGCCAATCATGAAGGGAAGATGTAGGAGAAAAACTCATGATGAATGAAGTCTTTGAAAACTACTCAAGTGTCTCCATGTCAATGTTGAAAGATACCCCATCCAAAGGTGGTGAACTACTCCACATTGCTGAAAAAGGTACTCCAAGATCTAGTGTAGAAGAAAGTAGAACAAGTCTCAAAGACTCACATGTCTCCTCTAAGCATAAAGAGACCTCCTCCAACTGTTGTACATAAGAATCCACAATCATGTCAACTTTGAAAGAATGATCATGTAGAGAATGAACAAGAGGGTTAGAGTGTTCCCTCGCAACAATTGATGAAGGATCATCTTCATTCAAGAGAAGATGAATATCATCAATGATGTCTCCCAAATCTACAATGTCGGATTCCACAAACAAACTTGCAATGTCTGTCAAGTAATCATCCCATGAAACTAAAGTTGGAAGACAATGAATATCTTGTTGCACTGAATCACATAAAGGTAAAACTATCGCACAATCCATATCATCAAGTTCAATAGGTGATGTGATATCAATATGAGGATATGAAAAAAAAGCTCAAGAACGGGGTCACATGTGAGAATCCCCAAGTTCAAGTACCCAAAGTTCTCCTCAAAATCTGAACCATCACAAGAAGTGTGATCATCATGTGTACAATTATCATAAGTGAAATCTTCATCATCAACAAAATCTAAAAACAAGTATAACCGAGATGCATGATCAACCACCTGATTCGCAATGATAGCTCTAGTCTCTATGTCTCTAATGAGTATTGATTCATGTGTGAACTGCACAATTCTCTTAGTTGCACCATGTGTGATTTGATAGATATAAAGGGGATTGTTTGTCAAGTGGGGTACACACAACACATTATTGAAGGAGTTATCCCCAATGGTAATAGAACCTTTCCCAATCACATCCATGTATGTATGATTGCCCATCAAAATCTGCGGCATGGTGCAAGGATCAAATGTAGAGAACATATACTGCAAAGATGCCATATGATGAGAAGCCCTTGAATCTAGAAGCCATCTCCCTGAATCATGACATGTAGTACCACAAAGAGATTTTCCTTTTCTTGTCCCAAAAGAGTGATTGTTCGCACTCATAGAAGCCATGAATACTTTCCCTTTTCCTTTTGAATGTGTGGAAGTGGAAGTTGATGAATCATCCTTCTTGTAGACATTAAGCAAATCAATGTTATGCTTTTTGAGGATTTGTGTGAGCTCATCAATCTTCTTAGAATAGCGACGATGCTCCTCATGACCAACCTTTATACAATAGGCACAAGTAGGTCTCTCGCTCTTTGGTGAATTTCCCCTCTTAGAAGAGGATGAATCTCCTTGTTGTGGAGAAGGTGATGATTTTTCCTTAGGCTTTGATTTCCATTTCTTCTTGTTGGAGTTGTCCTTTCCTTGATTTCCTTTGTTTCCTTGATTTGCCACTAATGCTCGAGACTTAGAAGTCTTAAGAATGCCCATGCTTATCAACTGAGTTTGTTCCATCATCAACATTTTGGTGAAAGCATCAAATGTAGGCATTGTGTAGCTTGAACCCATTGTCATCCTATTCATTTGGAAACTAGAAACAAATGCTGCATATTCTTGTGGAAGCTTGCCCATCAAATTGAAGATCACTTGAGTATCCTTCTTATCAATGCCACAATCTTTGAGTTGTGCCCTCAACTCTTTTGCCTTAGTGACATACTCTTGTATAGTATCAAAGTTCTTGGGATCTAACATGGTGAGATCACTATCAATTTGATATCCCCTAATCTCATTACCTTTACCATACAAGTCTTGAAACTTTTTCCAAGCATCCTTGATTAGAGTACATTTCTCAATATGAAAAAATGAGATCCTTGGATACATACTTTCTTAAGGTACCAATTGCCATGAAATTTTAACCGAACCAATCCAAGTGACCAACAGGATCTGCCTTAGGATCAGTAGGAGCAACAATAGTTCCATCAATATAATGAGTTAGTCCTTTTTCCATAAGTTTACTCTATGCATCAATTTTCCAAGTAGAGTAATTATGAGGAGTTAAGAGAGGAAACTTAGAAGAACCCATAGCATAAAAAAGGAAGGAACATAAGAGCACAAAAGCACAAGAGACACCCCCCAAATTCAATCAATCAAAGTACACCCCCGCCCCCCCCAAAAAAAAAAAAATTGATGATTTTGGCACTTTATATGTAATGCGTGTACAATAGGCCACTTGCAAACAATGGCAAGGTGGATTTCTAATTTTGTTTTACAATTGCCCCAATAGGATAAGAACTACAATGCAAAATACTAGCAAGATAGATCTATGCAATAGAAGTGCCAAATTGGCCAATAAGGACCATATTTTGAAAGTAAAATTTCTACCCAAAATTGATGGAAACGGATAGCATATTATGAGAGTAGATGAAAAATTATTCACTTTCAAAAAAAAAAGGCACCTAAAAAAGGAGTTCGTATGAGCCCAAATGGAGTCCTGGAAGTAGCAAAAATGGGGATTTGATAGGTATAGTCACCAACAACTAAGATTTCTGAAAAATATGTGCATCAAAATCATAAAATAATGCCACCACGAGAAAGCACATGAAATTCTAGCCCATTTCAAAAAACAATTGCAACAAAAGAGGAGCAAAAATGAGCAGGATATGACCATTTAAAGTTGAACTGAAAAATCAAAAAGCTCAACAGAGGGGACCTGCAAATTTCCTTTTTAAATGATGATTTTAGCAAGTCACGAGTCTAAATTTTATAGTCATCTAGCCATCATAAAAACTTTGCCTACCCTACTGACTAGGCGTCCATACAATATGGACTGACACATGGCAAAAAATGATTTGCTGAAAAGTGACATGGTAGGATCACGTGGATCCATATGGTGCTGATGTGGCGAGGTGACTCATCTGATTATGTGGTAGTCAACTGGACTATACGGCGTAGTGGTGGGACCGGTGATGTGCAACCACATGAAAGGCAGGGTCCTGCGTGGCGGCTGGATGGTGTTGGAGTTGTCGGTGGCATGGTAGGGATTGGTGCTAGGAGGAGATCGTCAGCAAGGCATAGAGCTGACAGAGCGATGATCACTGGTGAGGATGCAACCCATGTGGGGAGGTCGCCGATGGGAGGCTGCTAGCAGTGATGTTGGAGATAGGATGTCGAGTGCTGCGGACCGAAGGAAGATGTATCGATGAGTCAAGAATCACCATAGTCAGTGCAGGAAGAGCTCGGTGGCCAAAGTAGCACGCAGCGATGACCTCAGTGAATGGGCGGCAGAAACCAGCATGGGCATTAGGCTAGAGGAATTGGAAGGTACAAAAGGTAGAATAGCGAGCCTGCAGAGTACACATGTCGGCAGGGGGAACTTGCCCTGAAACAAAAAAAAAAAAAAGTTCTATTTTATTTATTTTTTTTTCAAAAAAAAAAATTTTAATATTTTTTTTCAAAAATCCATAACATACGCGTCCAAATTGGGCAAAAATTTTCCTCCAAGCCCTAAATTTGATTTTCACCAAAATAGGCCGAATTTATACTCAGAATTCATGGAAACAGCCACCTAGACGAAATGGTGAGGTCAGATCTGGTCTAGGATGCCTCCAAAAGATGCACCTCTTGATATCACAATAATGCCTCTCAAAGACAAATCAATGACTCTCTAATGGCTTTGATACCATGTGAGATTTTCCCAAGATCAAGAGGTCAATGAAAAGTACAAAATAGGGACAAAATATAGGACAAGAATAAACTGTATTCTCATCAATAGATAAATGATCAATAGTTGTTCATACAATGAATATGAGCCTACATATATAGGCAAGGCTATATGGATATTTGAGTACACAAACATGACATGTGGCTCAATAAGAAACAAGGGTAGGTAGGAAATAGGTGTGGTAGGTAGGAGAAACAATAAAATATTCCACATGAGGTGGATCACCCACTGAAAGTGGAATTATCACTTCAAAATAAGTGGATATGATAGAGTGGTAACAAGATCACACCATAAAACATGGAAATTTTCCTACACACACTATCCTAATGTGGCACAAACACCCAAGTGTCTCATACCCAAACTACTATGAAATGCATTTCCTAAGTAAGGTGTAATAATATCTGTAGACACCCAAAATTGTCCAGTCTAACTAAATAAATATTTTATTTATTTAATTATCTAAGCTTAATTCTTCTATTAATTAAATAAATCTTTATTTATTTAATTAATTAATTTATCCTCTTCTAGCCTTATTTCTCATTTAAATAAATACATTTATTTATTTAAATTATCCTTTTCTTAAATTAAATAAATATTTTTATTTATTTAATTTATCCCACTTCTTCTATTAATTAAATGAATCTTTATTTATTTAATTAATTCATTAACCTTTTCTACCCATGACACATGTCATTCATCTCTTAATTCATACACTACCTACCTCTTTCATTATTTTATTATTTTCTTTACCTACCCTCAAATCATAGCCGACCTCCTTTTGCACCTCTCAATCTTATCCCTCCATTTCATATTGTGTCTTCTATATAAGGAGATGCTTTCTTCATTATCAAACCCTAATGAAAAAATCTTAAGGACTGGACGACACTACGATCCTACTTGCAACCACATTTCGTTCTTTGTTGAGCTCTTGTGCATATAAAATTTGAGAGCAAATATATCAAGCAAGATCAATGGAGATAGAAAGAATGGAGATCAAAACCCTATTGGACATGTGATGGTATAATCTTTGTGATTTCTTTTGATTTGCATTGTCTTAGGTAATCTTCATATGTTATGGTGGATCTTTGTTGTTGTTAGGCTAGGGTTTTGTGGTTGAATTCATTTAGCCTTTCAATATGGTTATTATTGTTATCCATTTTCACCATATACATTTTGGCACGCCCGGTGGGACTCTTGTCCCTTTTTGCATCTAACATGTTGTTGCAGATTTTGTATTTTGAAGTTGCAGATCTGACGTTTTCGGTAGCATTTTGATATTTTTGCGTCTGTGCACTTTCGGATCATGTTTTTGATTTTCTAGCGTGTCTGCAACCTTTGGAATCGTGTCTGTGTTATTGGAAATATTTTATTTTCTAGGTTCCAAGAAAGCATGTTTGTGTTCTAAAGTCGCGTCTGTGATGTTTTTGGCGGCATCTATGTCTAGAAGGCACGTCTACATTCTATAGTCATGTCTGTGCTTAACAGAACCGTGTCTGTGTCACCAAGTCGCATTTGTGTTGAGGGTAACCACATCTATGTTCACCAGTTCAAATTTTGGGTTTTTATTGATTCAGTTTTTGAATTTTGCATTTAGGGTTTCAGATCTGGTTTATTTTGAGCTAACATTTTCAGATTTAGCTAACAAAATTGGTGCAGCTTGTCTTGGAAGCTAAATCATTTGGTTGAAGGCCCCTATTTTCACAAAGTCTTTTGGGTTTACAATTTACCTAACTTGTGTGCTTGCGGGAAGGGGTGATTATTTGAAACAATCCAAACTACTAACAACTCTTTGTTGCAGGTCCTTGGCAAGCATTTTTAGATTTTTATTGTGTGCCTTGTTTTCATAGACTAGCAAACACTTCAATTGGTGCACTAAAATTGAATCACTGTCTTTTGTGTCTTGAGCAATAGGCTCTTTTTATTTAATCTTTAGAGGGCCTGTCTTCCCGTGTGGTCATTAGGACTACTAGTGAGAAGAGAACGACCCAAGTGGTAGCGAGGAAAACCCACCTCTTCTGAACCACTATAAATAACTGTATTCATGGTGAAAACTATGAATAACGTGTGCTGATTAGTTCATACCGACACTATGTCTCCCCATAAACTCGTTTGATCAAATTTATTTGATCAATTGTAGGGTGTAACCCCTACCGGCTGGGAGCCTTCTATATTTACAGAGCTAAAAGTGCTGCATGTATGGCCACACGAGCGGATGCCCTTACTAGCACCTTTTTATTTTAGAATCCCAAATCCTTCTAGTTGTTGGGGCAGGAGGTTGGACCTCTGGTAGCGGCCCACACACATACGGTTCTTAGTAGAGATACAAAGTTTGCCACGCTGAGTTTTTGTGGGGACTGATGCTTGGCTGACTCGAGAAGTGAGTGCTGAGGGTGGAGCCAGTGAGGTCAATCATCTAAGTATCTACTTTGAATAGTGTAGCCTTGGGGGTAAAACCCCATGTGGGATCAACAACTATTGTCTTGGCTAGCCATAAGAATTGTGCTTGACTTATGTTAAACATTCAAAACATTCAAGACCAAACAGCAAAACATTGTGTCTTTTGTGTCTTCAAGTGTATGCAAAAATTTTTTACATCAAACAACACAATTTTCTTGGAGTCATTTTTGAGTCTAGACACTTGCAAACATTGAGTCCTCATCAACATTGTGTCCTCTTGTCACAAACAATCAAACAGTTAGATTTGGTCACAACAAAACAACTTCATAGATTGGAAAAATTGTGCAAAATTTGCAGAAATGCGTCTCTATCGGGCATAATAGCGTCTGTGTTGTTTAGCCGCATCTGTGAAGGATAGAATTGCATCTGTGTTCCAACAGTAAACATTATACTTTGCAAAAAAATCTCAGAAGCGCATCTGTGTTAAACAGAGCCGCGTCTGTGTAGGGAAACTGCGTCTGTGAAGTATACAAGTGCGTCTGTGTCCAGAATTGAAAAACTGTTACAGTCCAGCAAACAACACAGTTAGTTTCAAAATTCTTGAGCTTCCTAGGTCATTTCTCCAGGGTTTCATTTAGCAGTCAACCTGTCCTTGGGTCTCACAAAGTCCATCATTGCTTTACATCTCTCATTACATTCACAATTGTCTAAACTTGAGTCAAAAGGTCACTTGCTTGTCCTCATCATACTTTTTCAACACACTACATACAACAACATTTTGCTAAGTGGTCCCTCATCAAGGTTTCTTACCTTTGGGTCTCATTTGGTCTTACTTAGAGTCAAGGTCAACTTACCTCATCAGAGAAACTATCCTCTCTTTGGAAGTCACACCTACTCTACTACATACATACTTGGTCTTACACTTTGGACATTACAAGTACACCTCAGATTCATTTACATTCCATCCAACTCTTGGTCTTCCATACTCTTTCCATTTTTCATCTAGTCTCTCACATCTCGGTCAATACCTAGTTCATGGTTGAAACCCGTCTTCAAAAATCTAGGAGAGAAACTAAAGAGGCTCAAGAGTCCGCAAACATGAGTTCTTATGAGTACAACAATGATATCTTTTTCAATTCTGATCATACTACATTACCTGACATGGATGCCTATAGAAACATTCCAAATGTTGAGAACATGGACACTATAAAAAAAAATGCTACACACAATGACAATGTGGACAAATTTTTAGTACATTCAGTAGATGTGGAAGAATCCATTATGAATCCCTATTTCAATCGATTGGTTGAGGAAATAATGAGGAGGGATAGACAATACTTCTTACAAATGATGGCACAAAGTGGAGCCAAGATACCTCATGATTTTGACATGTCTCAAATAATGGAACATAGACCTTTTTAACAACCTCACTCCAATATGGATCAAAGGAGACCTAATAGTGGAGGAAATAGAGGACCACATATGGTACCTGAATCACCATCAACTTTGCTTCAAAAACTAGAGGTCCCACATACACATGGTCAAGCATATGATACTCACCTTCGTAGACCATTATGGAAGTCTTATGCAGACAGATATGCTCAATCACATACTAATGCTAAGGATCAACCATGAAAGCAATTGGATATTCAAAGGCATGCTCAAAATTTGGACACAAGGAAACCTCATGTCAAATTTGGGGGCAACACATTAGAACATGACATGCCTGTAGAATATGGTATACATGCACAAAATAGATATGGTGTTCCTCAACATGAATCTATACCAAGTGGTCCATATATGTAGCATCACTATAGACCTCCTCCATATGAACATGTGTATGATCAATATCATCCATATATGCAACATGCTCCTCCTCCAATTGGTGCGTCAAGCATGGGGTATGGTCCAAGAAGTCGATCTCCACCTAAGAGCAATTTGGAACAACAAATCAGGGACTTACAAAAGAAAATGGAGGACATAAATACACCGAAGCCAACATACACAATGAGAGACATATGTCCTTATCCATTTGACAAGAGCATTCCAATGCCTCCATTTCCTACACACTTTGTGAGGCCTAAATTTGATAAGTATAGAGGAAAAGGGGATCCTAAGGCACACATAAGACAGTTTTTCACAGCTTGCATTGAGGTAGCAGCATAAGAGACATATTTGATGAGATTATTCCCATAGAGCTTAGGTGATCAAGCTATGGAATGGTTCTCCCAACTTCCACCTGGTATTAAGTCATGGGGTGATCTAGTAGAGGCATTTATTCAACATTTCTCCTACAACATAGAGACAGACATATCAGTCACTACTTTGTGCAACACCAAGCAAAAAGAGGGAGAGTCTTTTACATCATTTTTACAAAGATAGAGAAATCTAGCCAACAGATGCTCTTGTGAAATTCCACAAAAACAAATGGTAGAAATGTTCACCCAAAATGTTAACAAAGAGATTGGTTATGATTTAAGGAAAGCTTGTTTGTCCACCATCAAGGACATCATTGAAAAAGGCTTAGCAACAGAAAAGGTCCTAATTGAACAAGGAGTTATTAAGATATTCAAGGAAAACAAGGATGACTTTAAAGGAAAAGACAAGCCAAGATTTTGGAATAAAAATAAGAACACAGTCAATGATGGTGTTGTTGATGCCAACACAGTGCGACCCAAATTCATCTTTTTGGGATCAAGTTAAACAAACAATCAAGTGAATACTCAAACAACTTCCAGATCACGAAGGAAGTACACTCCATTGGGAGAACCACTTGAGTCAGTTTTCAAGAAGCTAGTGGCAAACAAGGTAATCACAGTTCCAGATTTTCCTCCATATGAACCAAAGGTTAAACCAAATTGGTGGAATGATGATGAATATTGTGAATTTCATAAGAGCAAGGGTCATAAGACAGGAAATTGTCATCAACTGAAGAACATCATACAAGATCTCATTGATAGAGGTGACATTGAGATTGAGGGACATTCATCTAATCAAGAACATGAGATGTTTAAGGAACCATTCCCAAAACATGATAAGGGAAAAGCTAAAGCCACAGAGGATCAAACCAACTATACTAGAGCATCCTATAACTATGATTCAACTATCAATCACATCTCGATGGACAATTACATCTCTACTATTATCATCAAGGACAAAGCATCTAAGAATTCTACCTAGAGACCAAAGATTGTCCTAAAAGGTGTTGGATCTTCTTCTGAACCTACCTTTGAATGTCATGTTACAACTCGCCGAGGTAAAATCACTTTGCAAGGTTCTCCAACTAAAAACACCGCTTCTTCATCAACCAAACCAGAGTATGACCTTGTAGAACAGTTAGGGAAGACACTCACGCTCATTTCAATCCTTGAACTATTACGCATATCTCCCACACATAAAGCCATTCTTGACAAAATATTGAGAGATATTGCTTTTCCTACTGATATGAATGTGGACCAGTTTCAAGCCATGATGGGGTACCTTTTCGTTCCACACTCCCTTACTTTCATAGAAGCTGATGATGCCTCCGTAAGTCAGGCAAATAATGCACCATTACACATTGAAGCCTTCATACACAAACATATAATAAAAAGAGTCCTAATAGATGGAGGAGTAGGTCTAAACATTTGCACATTAAGCACTATTACACAATTGGGATATTCTGATAAAGCTGTGAATTCTACAAATCAAATCACCATTAAGGCATATGATGATGAAGAGCGTTCATCCAAGGGCATAGTCATCTTACCTCTCAGAGTTGGGCCAGTTACAAAGGATGTGGTTTGTCAAGTCTTGGATTTAAATCTCACTTATAACATATTGCTAGGACACCCTTGGATTCATGAAATGAGGGCAGTCCCATCCACATATCACCAATGCATTAAGTTTCCTCACAATGGCATGGAAGTGACAGTTAATGGTGATCCTAATCCATTCATATACTGCAATAACTTGAAATCAAAGACCGAGACCATCATTCCTAGTAATCGTGAGGCTATTCCTTCCTCGGCATATATTGATCCTGAGTCGTTAAAACCTTCGACATCAAAACAAGGTGAGCTTAAAGGCAAGTTTCAGGACAAAGGCATGGGGGAATATACTTTAAATCAAACCATGTACTTATGATAAGTCATGAGTTCCCCAAAAGAATATGGAAGACCACATCCTAACAAGCAAGTATCCATCATGATGCTCAAATGGGACCCTACTACCTTTCAAAGATGGGGTGAACTAGAAGAGGAAGATTTATACAAAATGCTTTTCAGGGACAATAAAGAGGAAATACAAGACCACATCAACCTACCATGTGAGAAATATGGCAAAGGCTTCAAAATTCTAGAAAAATTTGGGTATGATGGAAAAAGCTCTCTGGGGTTACAAAAGGAAGGCATCATGAAACCTTTACAACCCAAATTGACCTTCAAAAAGGAACGCTCGAAAGGACTTGGTTTCTTAACTTCTAAAGTCCACACCCAATGGATAGAAGAAGCCTTGCAAATCAAAGCTGCCAAAATGCAACAAGAGGATCACTATTCCACAGATTCTAACAAATGGGAATGGGGTTCAGACAAGTCTTCCAATGACTATGAGCTCAACAAGATATTCAGAGAACCAGATGAACCCACAGAAGAAGAGAAATTTTATAACAAGTTCAGAGTTGGTCAAGAAACAACCCAGGAGGATTCTACACAGTCCTTGTCTCAAGGTTCTAGGTTGAAATCACATAGGATGAGAACACCTATCCCGGAATGCGCTACTAGTGATGATAATTTGGATTCGCTCGTAATCGAGACTGATGAGGAGAGTGCCATCGATGACCTCGATAATTACCTTGACATACCCGAATATAACTCCATCTTCACTCTTAGCTCCCCTAACTTCGAAGACATTAACAACCTTCCCCTTGTTCACCACCAACTCATTGACTGGGATCATGAAGGACCTGCATAGTTTGACACATTCCAAAATGATGAAGCTTTTATTGACTATCTGGGCATACGAGATGATCTTCCCCCTAGAGACCATAAAGCAGGATACACTATAGAACTCAATAGCATGGCATATTTTGGTGAGGGTGTCGGACCTTCCAGTCGCAAAAATGTGAAAATAAGAACAAACCAAGGGTCTTATGGTGAAAACCACACTATGGCATTGTTTGATCCCAAAAAAGTAAAAAGAAAGGACGTATCTGAGGGTGAAAACCTCTTTGAGGCACCCGAAGATGGAAGGCTCGACATTCTCCCAGCATCATATGAGGAAAAATCATCCATGTTGGTAGAGGAGACTATCAAAACAAACATTGGTACAGAAGAGGTTCCACACAACATATTCCTAGCTCAATCATTGACAAAGTCCGAAAGGTCAAATTTCATAAGTTTCTTCAAAGAATGACAAATCAAATTTGCTTGGTCATACGCTGATATGCCTGGATTAGATCCGGATTTGGTAATGCATCATTTGATAGTCAAACCAGGGGCAAAACCAGTGAAACAAAAATTAAGAAAAATGCATCCACAAGTGGCATTAATAGTCAAAGCAGAACTTGAGAAATTATTGGATGTCGGATTCATATGCCCAATCGATTATCCCAAATGGATCTCCAACTTAGTACCTGTCAGTAAACCAGATCGCAGCATTAGAATATGTACAAATTTCAGAGATATCAACAAAGCTTGTCCAAAGGATGACTTCCCATTACCAAATATTGACTTGATTGTTGATCTCACAGTAGGTCATGAAATGTTATCATTGATGGATGGATTCTCTGGTTATAATCAAATAAGGATCACACCCGAGGATCAACACAAAACATCATTTACTTGTTCGTGGGGAACTTTCTGCTGGAATGTCATGCCCTTCGGGCTAAAGAATGCAAGTGCGACATATCAAAGAGCCATGACTACTATCTTTCATGATCTCATGCACGTAACCATAGAAGATTATGTTGACGACCTCTTAGGCAAATCCATAGACAGAAATACACATTTGGACATACTTTCAGTCATCTTTGATCAGTTGGAAAAATACAAAGTAAGATTAAACCCCAAGAAATGTGTCTTTGGAGTAACCTCCGGGAGGCTCCTAGGATTCATTGTATCCAAAAGAGGAATTGAAGTTGATCCAACAAAAGTCAAGGCCATCTTGGAAATGCAACCACCAAGAAATATCAGTCAACTTCAATCCTTACAAGGCAGACTCCAGTCCATCCGAAGATTCATAGCACAATTGGCAGATAAGTGTAATCCTTTTCAGCACCTGCTACATAAAAACATCAAATTCAAGTGGGATGATAATTGTCAACAGGCTTTCCAAATGCTCAAAGATTATCTTCTAAATCTGCCAGTTCTGATGCCACTAGTTCCAGATCAACCACTATTATTATACATATCAGCTACTCCAACAGCACTGGGGGCACTCTTAGCACAACAAATTGCCGAGGGCAAGGAAAAAGTAGTATACTACATCAGTCGCACATTGGTGGGATATGAGCTAAACTACACACCAATTGAGTGTGCATGTCTCACTGTGGTCTTTGCTTCGCAAAAATTATGACATTACATGCTTACTCATAAGACTAAGTTAGTTGCAAGGATAGACCCATTGAAATACCTTCTCAATAAAGCAACACTTACTGGGCAACTGGCTAAATGGGTAATGATCCTAAGTGAATTCGACATCGAGTATGTGGATAGAAAAGCAATAAAAGGACAAGCCATTGGAAATCAATTAGTAGATGCTCCTATGATAGATGATGTTCCTCTAAGTTCAGAATTTCCAGATGAATCCATTTTGACAATGTCACATGCAAAGCCATGGCAACTATACTTTGACGGCTCCTACACACAACATGAGGCAGAAGCTGGCATCCTCTTTATAACTCTTCAAGGGGATTCTATACCAAAATCATACTGCTTATCATTTCCTTGCACTAACAATATAGTAGAATATGAGGCATTAACAACAAGATTACGAATTGCAGTTCAATGGAAGATCCAGGAGCTTCGTGTTTTTGGGGACTCCCAACTTGTCATTCGTCAAGCAACTGATGATTACCAAATAAAAGATGAAAAATTAATGCCTTATAAACAAATGGTGGATGACTTGAAACAACACTTCACAAAGATAGACTTTGAGCAAATACCAAGGGAGCAGAATTGCGCCGCAGATGCCATGGCTACAATTGCTTCCCTAATTGATTTACCTCCAAATGAGGCCCACTATGAGTTCTTGGTGGATAACCTTTTGGTCCCTTCATATGAGATCATGCTTACTGAGACAATATGTGTTGTCAGTCCTGAATCCCAGTTATATGGTTCCATTTTCACATACCTACGTGACAATACTTTACCTCCTGATTTATCAAATAACCAACGTCGCACTTTCATTCACCAATCCTCTCGATATGTCATTTTAGCTGATATCTTATAACGGCGAGGTCTAGATGGCACTCTTCTTAGATGTTTAGAGAGCGACGAAGCTCAAATTACGTTACGGGAAGTGCATGAAGGGATATGTGTTCCACATGCCAGTGGTCCTACCTTGGCCAAGAAACTCATCAGGACTAGATATTACTAGCCCAATATGGAGAAAGACTCATATCAGTTTGTCAAGAAATGTAAGCAATGCCAAATTCATGGAGACCTCATACATGCGCCAGCACAAGAACTTCAACCACTTGCATCTCCTTGGCCCTTTTGTCAGTGGGGACTTGATCTCATAGGCAAGATTCACCCTCCTTCTTCCAATGGTCATAAATTCATTATCATTGCCATAGAGTATTTTACAAAATGGATTGAAGTTGTGCCTCTCACACAAGTCATAGGAAAACAGATTGCTACATTCATCCTCAACTATATCATTTGTCGATACAGTATTCTTGTTTCCATTATCACTGATAACGGGCGTCCTTTCAAAAATCAAGATGTTCATGAACTCTGTGACCGCTTTCATATTTCCCATCATTTCTCCAAATCATATTACCCCCAAGATAATGGCCAAGCTAAGGCGTCTAACAAAATAATCCTTAAAATCCTAAAGAAGACAGTTGACGATGCTGGTTGTAATTGGCATATCCAACTTAATCCTGCACTTTGGGCTTACCGCACAAGTGTCCACACACCTATAGGAGCTACACCCTATTCACTTGTCTATGGTACTGAAGCCATCTTGCCTATTGAGGTAAAGCTACCCTCTTTACGGGTTTCTTTGCAAAACATCATTAGTGACGAAGACTATAGGGTCTCTCGCTTACAAGAGCTAGAACTATTGGATGAACGAAGACAAACTGCTTTTAATCATCTCAAGGCTTACCAACAACGAATGAGTCGTAGCTACAATCACAAAGTCAAGCCTCACACATTTGAGGTAGGGGACTTAGTTCTTAGAGAAAATCCTAAAAATCAACAAGATAGAGAGAAGAAGGGCAAGTTCGAACCAAACTGGGTTGGTCCCTACATTATTACAACTGCATATGGATCTGGTGCATATCTGCTCTCAACTACAGAAGGTGAAGCTCTGGAGGATCCTATCAATAGCATACACCTTCGCAGGTTCTACACATAGCTCTTCAGAGTATCCTAATTCAAAAATACAAAAAAATTATAAAACATAAAAAATTGTTACTTGGTGAAAACCTAGCAAACAGGCGCCTTGCGACACAAAAAACATTGAAAAACCAAAAAAAGTAAAGAGAAATAATTTCATCCAATGGTGAAAACCACTTTGGTGGTGCCCTGGGCAAGTACCATGGTGAAAACTGGGTCACCAGCAGCGCCATGCATAGAGACATTGCTCCTCCCTCCTTCAAGATTCACTTTCATCCTTTCACTTTGCACACACTCACAACCTATTCGTTCATAAAAAAACTTACCCATTCCCATCATGGCTTGTTATTGATCTACCCAAGATTGGTTAGCCATTCATAATAAACCTCCCTTTTCACTCCCTTTCCATCCATAATAAATTAGATCCTATCTGTGCTAGGGCAAAATCCTACGTCTAGTGATGGGTGTGGAACTGAGAACATCACATGTTTTGAGGAGTACAGTTTCTTCTAGTTTTCTTCAGTCTATCCGCACACAATCCGCAATAAAGTTCCATCTTCTTTGCAATAAAGTATCAGTTTCATGGATTCAGTCAGTTTCAGATGAGACACAGCAGCAACAATGGGCTTCAACAAATCAAATCTTTCAACAGACTCAGACAACATTATGGTTCAGTGCTATCTATCCATTTTGTGAAAGTAAACATTGTGACCACAATCAAATAAGACTTATACAAGTGACAAGAGACACTAAACTTAAGGACTACAGTGGATGTTAGTGTCGAGTCTTGGTTTTCTTTTGATTTTATCTTTTGGTGACATGTCTTTTAGCTTTTCCAAGATGTCTTTGACTAGAGATTCTATCTCTAGGATGTATTTGACTAGAAAGGCAAGGATGGGGTATCGTCACCTATTTGTATTTGCTATCTATGGATTGTCTCTTAGTAATTCTCTGACTTGTCCAAGGATACGAGGACACTGTGAGTCTAGTGTGAACTGGGGCATTCCTTGTTTGTGACTGTCTTATCTCCATGCAAATAGGTACAATGACTTTCCAGGATGAACATATGCCTCGATTGTCATAACCTACTTGCCATAATAAATCTCAATGATGATAACGCACAAGAAGCTCTTTCACTTTCATATCTTCTATCTTCCATCCCCCTTTCTTGATTGACTTCCATCATCCTTCTCGAATCCGCATTGCCTGCTATCACATGACCAAGTATAATGACACACCAAAAACATTTGCATTTCATATAGTTGCACCTGCATTACCACATATAAGCATTTCATACATACATATAGATATCACAACTACATTACATCCTGCACACAACACCTGTTAGTACAATTTACATTTGCATTATCATATTCATTTGCATTTTATACATTCACATTTGCATCATGCATAACATATTAAAAACATAAAAGAACAAAAATATGGCATTGCATCATATACATATTTGCATCCATAGCATAAAACAAACATCACATAAGAACATCTCATCACATAGGTATGCATGCATATAGCTACCGCAAAAATGAATCATCTCATATATATAATCAAAAAGTATCATGATACAATGATGTCAAAATCATATGGCTACAAAAAGCACCCGCAGGTGTCTACAATACAAAAATGGTACAACACTAATACAAAGGGAGCCCTCTACGGCTATGATGAACTCCCTCCCTCGGAGCCACCTGGTCTCAATGAAATCTAAGCCCCTGAAGGACCCACCCTAGGATCATCTCTCCTATCTCCTCTATCTAGTGGTGGTGGAGGACCCATAACCCCACCACTTGATGCCTGTCTCCTCCGGCTCCCTCCCGTAGCTGTCGCTATATGTGATAGTCTATGGAAGCTACTTGCCCGCTGATCTGCTGGCACTGCACCATAGTAGAGGTCTCTTCAGTAGGCAATCTCCTCCCCTACCTGCAAGACATAAGCATATCATGCCCCTGTATCCTCTGCTGCCTGTCTCTCGGCCCTCAGTGCTATCTCAGCCTCTGTATAGCACTGGATAGCCTGATCCTGCTCCCACTCAATATCTCTGAGCCTCATCCTGAGTTGATCCCTCTCCCTCTCCACCTCCTGGATCTCATCTGCCTGGCCCTAGAAGATCTCCCTTAGCTCTAGCAGCTCATCCTCCACTAGGTCAGCCCCCTCCGCCTCTGCCCATGGCTCCCCCTGTATGGGTGCCTGCCCCTGTGCCTGTACCTGTACCTGTACTGGTTCTTGTACTGGTACTTGTCTCTATCCTTGTCCTTGTATCTGTACCTGTCTAGGACCCTATGCTACTGGCACATGTAGCGACAATCCACCGCGACCCCTCACTACCCAAGCCTGCCTCTCCTCGCCACCCTCCCTCTGAGGTGCAACCCTCCTCTCTCCAACTACTCCCCTCCTCCTCCGTCAGCCTCTGCCCCCATCACCTCCACCATCATCATCATCACCACCCCCATCTCCATCCAATGCCTCTCTCGGATCTGTCAAGCATGGGAAGGGATGCTCTGCCTAGTAAGCTGTGTACTTGGTGTCCATGCTGGTGTCCTCAACCTCTGGCCACATGTCCCAGGGTAGGGGCATCATCTCTACTAGCTGTGTCACTGCCTGATCATATGACAGCAAAGGCCCAAACTATGCCTGATCTCTAACTGTCCGGACATACATGCCTGAGCCCCATGGCATCCTCTGCTATCTGTCTAGTACATAGGGCATCTGCCCAATCAGGTACCTACTCTGGAAGGTGTAGGGAAGCTCAACTACATCATCCTCCCACTGCTCGCAACCCAGGTATGGTCTCCATATGACCACATCAATATCATCTATCACTTGTCGCCAATGCTCTAGCCTGCCAATCCATGGTTGTGATGTGATCATGTCATACAAATGAACAAAACTGCATCCATGACCCCTACCCCTGAAGTGTATCGATCGAGTAACTGATAGATGCTCATAGGCCCATACCTACAGCAATGTCACTCCGCAGCCCAATCCTACAGATCCATGATATACAAACTGATGTAGCTCATAATACAAGTGTGCCAGCACACATGGTCCCCAGGCATATTTTGTGTGCTATGTCACCAGTGTCTCCAGTGCTCCTCCCCAGCCCACAGCCAACCCCCGTGTCGCCCTATCCAGACATAGGAACCCACTGATCGCTCCTCCTATCACTGCAGGCAGCGCTAATCCTATGGCTATCATGGTATCCCATGCCACATGTCCTGCCCTCATCTCTAGTCCTGGGTCCTGGAACACTCGTCTAATGGCCTCCCTGTCTCCATCTCGATCATATGGGATCATCTCCCCATCGATCGATATCCGTAGAATCCTGTATACATCCTCTAGGGTGACCGTCATCTAAACCATCGGCAAATGGAACGTGCACGTCTCAGAGTACCATCTCTCAGCTAATGCAGTCAGCAAACCCATGTTTGCCTAAAACTCAGTCACATACAACACATGTCTCAATCCCATCTCCTCGATGGCAGCTTTGTCCTCGAATGACAACTCAGGTCGCAACCTCTGAGTAGATGGGAATCTCTCCCGTGACTCTAGCATCGGCAAATACTCCTACAGTCAAGCAAATCAAATCATGTCAGTCATAGTGGCATTCACTTTTCATCACAAAATGCTACTTTTTATCCAAATGCATATGGCTATCTATCCTAGTTATAGTCACTGTTCATCACAAAGTGTTGCTTCTACCCTAGTGACACTCACTATTCATCACAAAGTGTTGCTTGTATCCTAGTGGTACTCCCTATTCATCACAAAGTACTATGTGTGTGACACTCATTGTTCATCACAAAGTGTTGCTCACATTTGCACTCACTGTTCATCACAAAGTGCTGCTCATATTCTAGTACTCCTTGTTCATCACAAAGTACTCTATCTTGGTACTCACTGTTCATCACAAAGTGCCTTGATCTATCCTAGTCTTCCTAGAGGACCTGCTTGAGTGTATCCTCTCAACAGCTTATCCAATCGACAGCGTATGTTCATCACAGAACTGTCGATTTGACCTAGAAGATGCAACATTACACTTTTTCAAACGTAAATGCACTTATATGACATAAACGCGCTTACAGACTACACAGAGACGCCTAGAAAACACAGATGCGCCTAAAAAACATAGACATGCCTATGCTCTACGCAGACGTGCCTAGGAGACACAGACGTGCCTTCTTGGCACAAACACGCCTGCACATCACAGATGCGGCCACAATTGACACAGACGCGGGTTCAGATGTAGACGCTCCTGGCACAAACACAAACGTGCCTAGCAAGCATAGACACACCTAGCACCAATGCAGATGCGCCTGACGTTTTTTGACACTTTTTGAACCCTAGTCTAAGCGCATTTATTACCCTATCTAGCATGCATTAATGACAAAATTAGATGTTTCAAAGTATGAGGAGGTTTGGTGGTACTTACTGGCTCTCCTGCCTTTGCTGGCCTTTGGAATCGACGAACGCGGTCTAATCTGTGAGTGAAAGCCATCACTGCTGACTGCTACTGCTCAATTTTCGCTCTACAATATGCTCTTGTGGATGTGTAGATGACAATGAGGATGTATTTTCCCCTATGGTCTATCTAATAGCCTACCCTGACCCTCGCCTTCATTTCCCGAGTCAGTCTTCATTATCCTGTGACTCTGTCACTTTATCTGGTCAGTCCATTCTAGCATTTCTTTCTTATCAAGAGATTGTCTGCAATCTTTTTAGACCTTTTCATCCAATCTCTCAAGGGGGCATATCATTCCCATCTTGGGGCAAATCTGTATCAATTCATCTTATCTTTTTTGAAACAACGCGACAAGCCGCATTGTCTCAAAGAGGGGCAAAATGTAGACACCTAAAATTGTCCAGTCTAATTAAATAAATATTTTATTTATTTAATTATCTAAGCTTAATTCTTCTATTAATTAAATAAATCTTTTTATTTAATTAATTCATTTATCCTCTTCTAGCCTTATTTCTCATTTAAATAAAATGAATCTTTATTTATTTAATTAATTCATTAACCTTTTCTAAACATGACACATGTCATTCATCTCTTAATTCATACACTACCTACCTCTTTCATTATTTTATTATTTTCTTTACCTACCCTCAAATCATAGCCGACCTCCTTTTGCACCTCTCAATCTTATCCCTCCATTTCATATTGTGTCTTCTATATAAGGAGATGCTTTCTTCATTATCAAACCCTAATGAAAAAATCTTAAGGACTGGACGACACTACGATCCTACTTGCAACCACATTCCATTCTTTGTTGAGCTCTTGTGCATATAAAATCTGAGAGCAAATATATCAAGCAAGATCAATGGAGATATGAAGAATGGAGATCAAAACCCTATTGGACATGTGATGGTATAATCTTTGTGATTTCACTTGATTTGCATTGTCTTAGGTAGTCTTCATATGTTATGGTGGATCTTTGTTGTTGTTAGGCTAGGGTTTTGTGGTTGAATTCATTTAGCCTTTCAATATTGTTATTATTGTTATCCATTTTCACCATATACAATATCGAACATGAATAATTATTTACACCAACACACTTCTTAGTGTCATGAACAACTTGAAAATGGTATTAAGGACCAAGCAGTAGGAAAATCCAAGACCTGGATCCACCCATCAGGAAGAAAATTAAATTGACCAAGTCAAGTGGGTCCAAAGACATGAACCACAAGATTATGTTAGACATCCCCATCAATGTGGATAATGAGGAACAGGGGACCATGAATAAAGAAAATGAAGGTGGTCAAAATGGGGAGAAGGTGCTGGAAGACCTAATTTTGGAGGTCACTAGGGGCTAGGAGAGCTACTGTAAGTGGGCTGGTAAGGAAATTGGAACCCTGAAAGATATGATTAATCACTTTATTGATACTTTCATAGATTCTCCTGGGCCCAGTAAAACTCAGAAGCTCATGAGCATGACTCAAAAGTTGTCTCATGATGTCGAAACTATGAAGATCAACCATGAGCGTAGAATTGATAGGCTAGAAGAGTGTGTGGATGACATCAAAGAAAACCTAAATAATCTGGTGAAAATTAGCAGGGAGGTGATGAGTAACAACACTGAGGGTTTGAAAAAAACCAATGCCATGATTGCATACTATCCAAACCCATAGCCAATGATCCTCTTTTGGAGGAAAAATAGAAAAAAATGCTTCAGAGGGTGGAGAGAGTGTTGCTAGAGGGAACACTATATCAGGTCCCTGTACTAGGACCACAAGCCAGAGCCAGGACCAGGGTACCTCCAGATTCATTATGAAGAATTTGGAGAAAATCAATAAGAAGATTATCAAGAATAATTCTGAACTGGTGCACTATCTCAATTCAGTGCTTTCTCCTAATTTTTTGGGATTTTCATGTTGTTTTTGGCTTTGGGTTTGTGTGGGGTTTGTCCCCTATTTTTCTTCTGTTTAATGTCTATTTGGCTGATAGCCTTGGTTTGTAAAACTTTGGGTTTTGGGTCCCTGTAAAACCCTATTATCATTATCAAAAACAACTTGACAATGGTATTGAAAATATGATTTAGGATCAAAAGAAGGTGGAAAAGGCTTGATGTATCTATGGGATGGATGAGAGGAAGTTTTATCACATTAGAATTAATAAATTTAGGCATGATACTATACAATGATTCATAACAAGAAGAGAAATTATGATGTGTAGCTTTGATGATAAGAAGGCTACAACAATTGTTGTAGTTGCCACTTGAGAATCAATATGATTTGAAGAATTATTATTGATCTTGGTGAAGTTCTTCATTTGTTTTTAATTTTTTTGAAAAGTTTGATGAGCATCTTCACTCTGTCAATGGTGAAAAAGATTCAATTTGACTCACTTGAAGTTGATAATTATGAAATGTTGTGCATAATTATTTTAAAATTGCATAGTCAAAAACTAAAAGCTTGTCTCTAATATAATTTTACAAATTATTGATTAAATTTATTCATTATCAGGAACACAATAAGCAATTTTTGAATGATAATTTTTATATCTACCAATAAAATCAATCATTTTTTCTTTAACACCTTGTTTATAATGCATCAAAATAGTCAATGTAAATTGAGGACCAATAATGTTTTGAAAATATTGCACAAATGCACTATAATTTTTTAAAATAATCAATTGAATGAGGTAGGAAGTAGCTAAACCATTGTAAATATTTTTATATGAAGCAATGAGTGAATAGGTTTTCCATGAGTTTGTGGTCACGCAAGAAATCATTTCCACCTTATTATGTGTTTTCTTAATATCTAGTTTGATTAACATGCTCCACTATTTTTTTGTGGATTGAATGAATTTATTCATGGGTTATGATGATCCCATCTAAAATGGACCTGCTTGGGACAAACCCAATCTACTCATCTAATATAATATATGGAAGGATAAATTCTTGAGCCTATTGGCCATTACCTTTGACATTATCTTGTAGATAGTATTTCAAAGAGATATAGGTTGGAACTCCCCTAGTTCATAGGCCCTCTCCTTCTTTTAGATAAAAAAATTAAGGTGTTAACCTCCCTCAAGAGTCTACCAAGGTTTTTGGATGCCTTAAAACCTTTCAATAGCTCCTCAACCTCTATGTGTCATCACTTCTAAAAAAACTTGTACGGAACCCATCTAACTGTTGTGTTTTGTCAAGATGTAGTTGTTTCAAATTATCTACTACCTCATCAACATATAGTCTTTCATTTATTAGCCTATTTTTTTCTTCACTTACTAATTTGGGAATGTCCTCAATGAGATATTGTTTCACTAAAATATTTAATCCCTCCTTATTGTTCAAGTAATAATGAAACCCTAGGATTCATTGAAATCCTTTGCATTCCTGAATTTCCCAAGGAAGTGATTAGGATAGTTTTAAGGAAGGTACATGGTTCATTCTTTTGGCTTGATTCAGTTCAAAAAATTACAAAGGAAGCTGTGAAAGCAGTAACAGGGTTACCATCCATCAGTAATAGACCAAACAATACTAAGAAGGTCTCCAATGACCTAGTAATGAACTTAACTAGTGCAACATCAGACAGAAGGTCTCTGAGGGTTAATGATGTGACCGATATAAATGTGAGATTTGTTAGCATGATTTTAGGGTACAAAGAAAATCATGCAAATAGACTTATCTCAGTTTCCAGTTTATGCATTAAGAGTGCTTATTACATGGTTAAAGACAATGTAAAAATTGATGTATCTGAATGGTTAAAAGATGAGTTGATTGATAACTTAGGCAAAATCAAGAAGGATAAGAAAGGAAATTTTAGATTTGGAAATCTACTTGTATGCTTGATGCTACACATAACTAAACAGGTTCCCGGTATAGGCAATAAGAACCTTGGATTTGATATACCGGTAGGAAAACAGTTAACAGACCTATTCAACAACATTGGTGAAAACAAAGAAAAGAATATTCATGACTATTTTCAAGCACTAAAGGTTAGGATGAAGAAAAGGATTAGACTATCACAGAAGATTGTCAACAAATACAAGGATGAAATATGTTTTGTGATAAAAAAGGATGAGATCTGGATGGAAGTAGTCATCCTAAGAACAATTTGGGTAATAGAGATGGGTTATGAGACCAATGATCATATCATTGAGACTTATGCTAAAGCACTTTTGAAAGCACTAAATGAACCTAAGGAAGAAGTATTTGGTAGTGCTGAGACCATTGAAAAACAAAGTCAATCTAAGAAGAGAGTGAAAAAGGTTGAAGCAGTTGTGAGAAGAGGTTCTAGATAGGCTAAGGCTATTAAAGAAGAAGTATTGAAACGAACCGGTATCACTGAGGATGAGTTAGGAACTCTACAGCCTGAGACTCACCTATCACCAGTAACCACTTCTTCGAAGAATGACATGCCTGCAACTTTCAAAAGAGTTGTAAGGAAAAGGGATCCTTCACCCGCATCCACACCCTCGTCTAGAAGGACTAGACAAAAACAACAAGCAATGAGGTCTTCGGTTAGAAAGACAACACCAAAGAAAAAGTTGACACCAAAGAAGAAGAAGACTAAACAAAACATGGCCCCTCTTGACAAATTGCTAAATGAAATCATAGAGGAAGGGAAACTCAAGAACATAGGAAAGGTCTATGATACACTATTAGCAAATGAAAAAGAACAAGTTGAAAAAAGTGTCATTTTACACATGGACATCTATAAGAAGTTCTTAATGGAAGTGATAGATGAACTACCAAATGAATTGTTAAAAAGACTGGAAGCAAGAAGACAAGTTGTTGTAGAGCTTGATAAGAAAATCAAAATTGAAAAGTTACTTGATTTTTACCCAGTAAACTCACCTAAGGAGATAGATGACTTAATTGCAGAAGCCAACCAGTCAGTATTCTGTACTGTGCACTAGCATATTGCATTAGTGGTTGGAAGAGTGAATGAAGTAATAGAGGAAACAAAAAATGCATGGGACATATTCCTTGTTGAGAAAGAAAAATAGGAAGAGTACAGGAACCCCAAACCAATAAAGGTATATCAGAAGGACAAAGATAAAGGAAAAGGAAAGGTTGGTGGACCTTCAAGCATCAAAGTAAAAGACAACTTACTCCCACCGCCTCCAATTACATCACCGATAACAACTATTGAAGATCAACTAGTAGATGAGAGTATGGACATAGAGGATACAAATCCTAATCCTAAGGTACTATACACAGTTGATGTTGATACACAAAAGGTCAAAATTATGATAGACAAAGATACAACCGGAAAGACAAATATGGCTAGTGAGCCACTGGCAACTGACAACATTGACAATACTGAAAGAAAAGTTGAAGTTGATAACACAGAGCAATAGGTAGAGACTCAGACTGAGACTGAAACAAAGCAACAAACAGAGAGACAAGCAGAGAAATAGGCTCTGGAACAGGAACATATTCACATGGAAATAGTGCCACCGGCAATAGGAGAAGATAAAAAACCATTGCTTAAAGAAATGAAAACATAGACTGACCTACCAGAGCTCACTAAAAGCATGGTTACTTCCTCCACTGGTGGAATTCAGAATGTTGGTTCCTCCTCAGTAGGTTACAAATCAACAAATGTAACTGAAGTACTTTTGGACTCCATCAAAAGGATAACAAATTGTAGTTCACAGGCTTATAAAGCTATAGATGACACAATCCCAATTTTGAAGATGATAGCTCCTAACTGTAACATAGACAATAAGGATTCTTTAAGCCAACTTGACACTTTGTGTAAATATGTAATGCCTCGCCAGGAACCCTAAAGGAAAACAACACAACTAGGCAACCAAAGGGTGAAATATTTTTTTTTTTTGTTAAAGACTAAGTGCACTAACTAAAACCATTGCACATTTAACAACATGGTGAAAGTCTACCATATGTTTTCCTAAGGGTAACCAATGAAGATTAATTTCATAGATTATAATAACACCACAGTTAATCCATTTAGTTAGATAAGTTGAAGACTTAAGTTTAAAACTACATGTAGACACCCAAAATTGTCCAGTCTAATTAAATAAATATTTTATTTATTTAATTATCTAAGCTTAATTCTTCTATTAATTAATAAATCTTTATTTATTTAATTAATTCATTAACCTTTTCTACCCATGACACATGTCATTTATCTCTTAATTCATACACTACCTACCCCTTTCATTATTTTATTATTTCTTTTACATACCCTCTAATCATAGTCGACCTCCTTTTACACCTCTCAATCTTATCCCTCCATTTCTTATTGTGTCTTCTATATAAGGAGATGCTTCCTTCATTATCAAACCCTAATCATCTTTTATGCACTTGACTACATTACGATCCTACTTGCAACCACATTCCGTTCTTTGTTGAGCTCTTGTGCACATAAAATCTGAGAGCAAATATATCAAGCAAGATCAATGGAGATAGGAAGAATGGAGATCCAAACCCTATTGGACATGTGATGGTATAATCTTTGTGATTTAATTTGATTTGCATTGTCTTAGGTAATCTTCATATGTTATGTTGGATCTTTGTTGTTGTTAGGCTAGGGTTTTGTGGTTGAATTCATTTAGCCTTTCAATATCATTATTATTGTTATCCATTTTCACCATATACACTACACATACATCCAAATTTCATAATAAAGAAATAAAAGTATTCCAATGTATCCAATTTCCATAAACCATTTAAACATAAGATCAAAACAATAACATTCATTTCACTAACATAATAATATTACAATATCCATAAATACATGGCTTCCAATAATACCATTGGTTACAAAGATACAATGTCAATGTTACATAAAAGTCTGATAAAATGACCACAAGGTCTCAACTGAACAATGATCTCGAACAAGAGCTGGTACATAAACCACAAACCAAGAAACACCAGTGAAGCCTTTCCTCACCTGAAGATACAATCTAGAACATCCGAAGGGAAGTGGTACTACCACCCGACCATGTGATCCCGAAATGGAACCACCCCACCATGCTAGGAGATAGTAGAAAACCCTCAATTAAGCAAAGACAAGTACAAAAGGACTACAAGACTCTGCAAACATCCATGTGACTCAACTCACAAAACACTAGTGACTCTAAGAAGAAAGTGTCATCACATAGCTCGATGGTTACCATGGTACAACCTCCATACGTCCTGGCCCCCATCCTTGGGTTTCTCCTGTTAACCTCTCCCGAGCCTCTGGTTCCAACTAAGTCTCATGCGGACCCTACCAATCCTTTCATGAAGACAAGGTGGTAAGTTTGTCATTCCAGGCCTTCTTGTAACATTATGAGCCCTGTACAAGCACTCACCTATGCACGAGGTACATTTATCTTAATTAATATTTATCTCACTCCCCCCCAATATATTATTAAGTGATCACTTTTTAACCAACTTTCGACAAGTTATCCTATCATCCACTTTGGCCAGGGCCCCTACTCGAAACACACTCTCTCTCCTAGGGCATTAATAGGAAATGTTTCTCTCTACGAGAACACTATGGTGAAATAGACAACCATAAACAATCTTGACAAGCACAGGTGAAGGATACACAAATACCAACCCAAGATTGAGCATTTGGACAAAAACACACAATGGCTCATATCAAATAGGTTATACAACATCACCTAGTCTACGAGAAATAATAACATAGGACACAATGACAAGTCAACCAAAATTGCAATGAAATTAAGCTTGACTGAGAACACAATATACGCAAGATCCTATTACAAGCAATCTTTCCTTAAAAACAGCCAAAAGCATAAATAACATGCAATTTAAGAATTTCGAGATAACAAGAATTTACAACTATTTAATACATAAACTTGTCATTTGTCCAATAAAGTTAAATAAATTCACATATGAATTAATCTCCTAATGCATTTCCAAAATGAATATCGAATTCAAAATTATAAACTTTTTTTTTTATAAAATTACTAAATTCTAAATTCTTTATATACATAACAAAAATCTTTAAATTGATAATTAAAAATAAAACAAATATATATATATATATATATATATATATATATATATATATATATATATATATTAACACATTATAATTATTTAAATATTATTTATTTATTATTTATTTTTATATTTATTTTCAAACTAAATAAAAAATAAAATAATAAATAAAATTTAAAAATTAAAATTAAATTAAACTTTTTAAAAAAAAAACAAACTAACTACCCAAAGGTAGCGGTGCCACCATATGGCAGCTAATGCTACCCTTTGTTAGCCTTTGGGTAGTGCCGCTGCCCTAAGGCAACAACCGCTACCTTTGGTAGTTGCTGCGTGGGTAGAGGCATAGCCTCCCCACATTTTTTTAGTATTATTTATATATATATATATATATATATTTTTTTTTTAATATTATTTTTTTAATATTATTTTTTTTAATATTACTTTTTTAAAAAATTATGTTTTTTAATATATTTTTTTTAAAACCTTAAAAATAAATTCCCCATTTACTAAAAAAATTTTGACAGCAAAAACATAAATTCCCCCATATCAATAAAATTCATTTCACAAAATTTTATTCTAATTATATATTTTTTTAAAATTTTAGATAATCCAATAAATTTAATTCTCAATTAAATTTATTTCTAAAGTAATCATATAATTTCAAAGAGACACCATTATTTAAAAGACTATTTAAACAAGAGAGAATAATTTCCCTAGTAAATACTATTTCTCTCAACTTTTGCAATTTTTCACACAATCATGAGGATTTTGACTATTTTTTTTTCATAATAATTTTTCCTAATTTTCTCCAAATTAAATCCTTTCCAAAAACTAGAAATACACATCAAGCATGAATTCTAAAACAAAAACTCGAATTCACTAGAAGAGGGTTTTGGATTTGACAATCATTTTACACACATCAAGAAAAGAAAAATAGAAATATTTACTAAAAACACATAACTAAGAAATCATCCAACCTGGTATAGCTTTCCTGGAAGAAATCTGTAGAAGAGCCCTAATCCTTTCAATAAACTTCCAATAAATTTCTTCACCTAAAATTCTTGACTAGTTCCTATGTACTAAAATAAAGACCTATTCCCCTATTTAAACTAAAATTCTAGGTTCAATAGCTTTTTCACAAAAATCTAAATTTAGAATAATAGTAATTTTTTATTTATTTTTCTAAATTTATCACAAAAGATAAGCTAACATGCAATAATTAAAAAAAACATTATTCTTTCTTTTCTTTTCTCATGCACCTTAATTAATTTTCTAAATAAAGAATTAAAACAATATTTTAATTCTAATTAATCCTTTTATTCATTTATTTATTTAATCATTTATTTATTTATTCTTTTATTTATTTAATCATTTATCTATTTAAAATTCGAGGAAACAAAAAATATAGTTAATCTAATTTATTTAAATAAAAATATATTTCAAATACCATGTAGCTTGCAACTTAATTTAATAATTTCTTTAATTAACTAAATTTATAATCTCAATGTATAAACAATACAATAATGAGATAATTTCATAAACTTAATTAATTAATTAATTAAATCCACTAAAACACTCAAATTAAACAAATCTCAAGCAATTACCCATAAAAGATAAAATGACAAAATGCAAAGACCGAACTAACTAACAAGACGACCAACTGACGACACTCATATGAGTGTAACTAAGTAAAATAAGGTCACCTACTATCTCCTTCACTTCCATTGAAAAATATAAGGCACGCTCAGACCTGTGAAGCCAGGTGGAGATGATACCCCGTACCTACCAGGTACTTGTACCTGCAATATCCTGCATCACCAAACCACACATGCATATATATATAATATAGAAAACACAGCATACACACCGATGAAGGAGAATCATGACGTTTCCTATCTCACTAAAATGAGTGAAGGAAAATTATCCCCTTGCATCCAATACACTCGCAAACACACAACATATAATTACACATTGCATAGATAAAGTAAAATGTTAGTACATAGAAATAATCCATAAAATGCCATAAATCACAAATACTGAAATATTGCAATTAAATTATACATGTCATCTCCAAATAAAGCATAATGTCATAAAAATCTGAATAATATATTATGGAAATGTATCCACTGAAAACAACCAATAATAAAATGTGAGTCTAATGAGTTCAAACAAGTAGGGGTACTACATTCTCCCCCACAAAACTAGGCTTACTCCTGGAAGCCTAAAATAAATAAGAATACAATTCTCTCATCTTCGTTGCATCCTCCCAAGTCACTGAGGTCTCATCATTTGGGTCCCATAGGACCCTTACCTAGTTGATGGTACGACCCCTGAGGATCAACTTGGCGGTCATCCACCGCTACAAACACTCTATGGGATCTCCCTGCATCTCCCACTGTAGGCTCTGATGTTGCAGGCCTCTGACTACCTATATCATGGAAACATCGAGGGCACTATGCAGCTTTGTGACCAAACTACCCACAAGAGAAAAAAGCTCCTCTACCTGGTCCTCTATTACCTGTTGGCCCACTAGATTGCTGGAAACTTCCTTGGCTAGGGGCATGAGATTCACTCTGTGAGCACTGCCTTGAAGGTCCTAAAACTATTTTGGTTTCGACGGTTGTTGCTGCTGTCCACCCTTAGCGGGTGCCTGAGGAGTCCTAAATGGTGCAGCTGACTGAGATTGATTTCCCTGAGCTCTATTTCCACTGGAAGGTGTACTCCTTATCTACACACCTAGTTGACCACCAAGTCAACGACTAAGGTTCAACTCAACTAATCTGGCTTTCACCACAACTATCTCCACTGAAGGTGGCTCAAACACCCTCACTCCTCCACTAATATGGTCATTCAAACCTCTCAAGAAGTGTTGAACAAGCATATCCTCGTCATTACCTATCCCAACATATCGTTTGAGCTCATAGAACTTGTGCTCATACTGATCTACTGTCATCCCATACTGACGCAAGGCATAAAACTCATCTGCTCGAGTCTGCCTCCATTGGGGTGACAGAAATCGTGCCCTCAATCTCTCCAAAAATAGTTCCCATGTGATGGTGTTAATGCATACACTGATCTTCTCCTCCTCTAATCTCCACCAGATTGAAGCAAATTTATTTAGACGCATAATAGCACATCTTGCCTTGGTGTTACTGGTGTATGGAAACATAGCGAAACACCGATCCAAGCCGATAAGCCAGGTCTTTGCCTTAAGACCAGTACCCATACCATCAAAGTAAGGAGGATTGGACCTCATCAAGTCCTTTATGTGACCCAAGGAAGGTGGATCTTGGATAGCTGGAATCTCCCCTCGCCTTGGTGATCTCTCTCTCTCTCTTTCCTCTAGAACCTATTGAAGCGGCTCCTCAATCAGAGCATGAATAGGCTATTCAAACTCAGGCCTTTGGCCTAATCTAGCCAGAACCTCCTAAAACATCTATCTTAGCTCTCCCCTTTTGGAAACATGTTCTCTTGCATGTTGAGAGTTCTGATGAACAAATTGTTCTTGCTCCTGATGAAATGACTGTTTCGGCTCAACACTCACATGAGTGGGTGGTGGTGAAGGACTGTGATGGTCAGAACCATGGCCCCATCCTCCACCTCTGCCTCCTTTGCAACCACCCATATGGCCACCTCCTCTAGCTTTCCTAGCCATGACCTGGTACCATAAAAGAGAAAATGGTTCAGATCTATAGCAAAGATAAGACAAGAGACATACAAACATTATGACCTAAGTAAGATGGTCAACTGAAAGGCACACTACAAACCTAGAGTACCCAGTGTTGAAACTTGGGCTCTGATACCAAATGTAATGCCCCGCCAGGAACCCTAAAGGAAAACAACACAACTAGGCAACTAAAGGGTGAAATAAATTTTTTTTTGTTAAAGACTAAGTGCACTAACTAAAACCATTGCACATTGAACAACACAACGGAAGTCTACCATATGTTTTCCTAAGGGTAACCAACAAAGATTAATTTTATAGATTATAATAACACCACAGTTAATCCATTTAGTTAAATAAATTGAAAACTTAAGTTTAAAACTACACATACATCCAAATTTCATAATAAAGAAATAAAAGTATTCCAATGTATCCAATTTCCATAAACAATTTAAACATAAGATCAAAACAATAAAATTCATTTCACTGACATAATAATATTACAATATCCATAAATACATGGCTTCCAATAATACCATTGGTTACAAAGATACAATGTCAAGGTTACATAAAAGTCTCATACAATGACCACAAGGTCTCAACTGAACAATGATCTCGAACAAGAGTGGGTACATAAACCATGAACCAAGAAACACTAGCAAAGCCTTTCCTCGCTTGAAGATACAATCCAAAACATCTGATGGGAAGTGGCACTACCACCTGACCATGTGATCCTGAAATGGAACCACCCCACCGTGCTAGGAGATAGTAGAAAACCCTCAAGCAAGCAAAGTAAGACAAGTACAAAAGGACTACAGGACTCTGCAAACATCCATGTGACTCAACTCACAAAACACTAGTGACTCTAAGAAGAGATGGTCATCACATAGCTTGATGGTTACCATGGTACAGCCTCCATAGGTCCCGGCCCCCATCCTTGGGTTTCTCTTGGTAACCTCTCCCAATCTTCTGGTTCCAACTAAGTCTCATGTGGACCCTACCAATCCTTTCGTGAAGACAAGGTGGTAAGTTTGCCATTCCAGGCCTTCTTGTAACATTATGAGCCCCATACAAGCACTCACCTATGCATGAGGTACACTTGTCTTAATTAATATTTATCTCACTCCCCCCTAATATATTAGTAGGTTATCACTTTTTAACCAACTTTTGATGGGTTATCCTGTCATCCACTTTGGGCACGGCCCCCGCTCGAAAGCCACTCTTTGTCCTAGGACACTAATAGGAAATGTTTCTCTTTATGAGAACTCTATGACAAAACAAACAACCATAAACATTCATGACAAGAACAGGTGAAGGATACACAAATACCAACCCAAGATTGAGCATTTGGACAAAAACACACAATGGCTCATATCAAATAGGTTATACAACATCACCTGATCTATGAGAAATAATGACATAGTACACAATGACAAATCAACCAAAATTGCAATGAAATTAAGCTTGACTGAGAACACAATATACGCAAGATCCTATTACAAGCAATCTTTCCTTAAAAATAGCCAAAAGCATAAATAACATGCAATTTAAGAATTTCCAGATAACAAGAATTTACAACTATTTAATACATAAACTTGTCATTTGTCCTATAAAGTTAAATAAATTCACATATGAATTAATCTCCTAATGCATTTCCAACATGAATATCGAATATAAAATTATAAACTTTTTTTTTTTTTTCTAAAATTACTAAATTCTAAATTCTTTATTCATATAACAAAAATCTTTAAATTGATAATTAAAAATAAAACAAATATATATATACATATATATCCATTTAAATATACATATATATTAACACATTATAATTATTTAAATATTATATATTTATTATTTATTTTTATTTTTATTTTTAAACTAAATAACAAATAAAATAATAAATAAAATTTAAAAATTAAAATTAAATTAAACTTAAAAAAAAACAAAAAACTAACTACCCAAAGGTAGCGGTGCCACCATATGGTAGCCAATGCTACCCTTGGGTAGCGCTGCTGCCCTATGGCAGCAGCCGCTACCTTTGGGTAGTGCTACTGCCCTAAGGCAACAACCGCTACCTTTGGGTAGCACTGCTGCCTTATGGCAGCAGCCACTACCTCTGGTAGTTGTTGCATGGGTAGAGGCATAGCCTCCCCACATTTTTTTAGTATTTTTTATATATATATATTTTTTTTAATATTATTTTTTTAATATTATTTTTTTTATATTATTATTTTTTAATATTATTTTTTTTATATTATTATTTTTTTTAATATTATTTTTTTTAAACCTTAAAAATAAATTCCCCATTTACTAAAAAAAATTTGATAGCAAAAACATAAATTTCCCCATATCAATAAAATTCATTTCACAAAATTTTATTCTAATTATATATTTTTTTAAAATTTTAGATAATCAAATAAATTTAATTCTCAATTAAATTTATTTCTAAAGTAATCATATAATTTCACAGAGACGCCATTTATTTAAAAGATTATTTAAACAAGAGAGAATAATTTCCCTAGTAAATACTATTTCTCTCAACTTTTGCAATTTTTCACACAATCGTGAGGGTCTTGACTATTTTTTTTTCATAATAATTTTTTCTAATTTTCTCCAAATTAAATCCTTTCCACAAACTAGAAATACACATCAGAAATCTATAGAAGAGCCCTAATCCTTTCAATAAACTTCCAATAAATTTCTTCACCTAAAATTCTTGACCTGTTCCTATGTACTAAAATAAAGACCTATTCCCCTATTTGAACTAAAATTCTAGGTTCAATAGCTTTTTCACAAAAAACCTAAATTTAGAATAATATTAATTTTTTTATTTTATTTTCTAAATTTATCACAAAAGATAAGCTAACATGCAATAATTAAAAAAAACATTATTCTTTCTTTTCTTTTCTCATGCACCTTAATTAATTTTCTAAATAAAGAATTAAAACAATATTTTAATTCTAATTAATCCTTTTATTCATTCATTTATTTTTTATTTATTTAATCATTTATTTATTTAAAATTCAAGGAAACAATAAATATAATTAATCTAATTTATTTAAATAAAAATATATTTCAAATACCATGTAGCTTGCAACTTAATTTAATAATTTCTTTAATTGACTAAATTTATAATCTCAATGCACAAACAATACAATAATGAGATAATTTCATAAACTTAATTAATTAATTAATTAAATCCACTAAAACACTCAAATTAAACAAATCTCAAGCAATTACCCATAAAAGATAAAATGACAAAATACGAAGACCGAACTAACTAACAAGACAACCAATTGACGATAGTCATATGAGTGTAACTGAGTAAAATAGGGTCAACTACTATCTCCTCCACTTCCATCGGAAAATATAAGGCACGCTTAGACCTGTGAAGCCAGGTGGAGATGATACCCCATACCTACCCAGTACTTGTACCTCCAATATCCCGCATCGCCGAACCACACATGCATATATATACAATATAGAAAACATGACATACACACCAATGAAGGAGAATCACGACATTCCCTGTCTCACCAAAATGAGTGAAGGAAGATCATCCCCTTGCATCCAATACACTCACAAACACACAATATATAATTACACATTGCATAGATAAAGTAAAATGTTAGTACATAGCAATAATCCATAAAAAGCCATAAATCACAAATACTGAAATACTGCAATTAAATTATACATGTCATCTCCAAATAAAGCATAATGTCATAAAAATCTGAATAATATATTATGGTAATGTATCCACTGAAAACAACCAATAATAAAATGTGAGTCTAATGAGTTCAAACAAGTAGGGGTACTACAAAATACATCACTAAGAACAAAGTGAGCATTGAGAAAATAAAAGAAGAGGCATTGAAGGATAAGTTAGAAATTGAAAAGCATGAATTCTTTGAAGATCAGATAAAGAAGCGTACTAGGGAATTTGACACACTTCTACCAGAACTATGTAACTTATTGAAGGAATTTAAAACTTTGTACAAAGATACTTGCAAGACAAACTTTTTGATAGTATACATAGATAAGAAAATGAGCAAGGTGCAAGAAGAAATAAATAAACTTGCTGATAATTTTTTTAACTCACCTGATACATTATCAGTTTTTGAACAAAGGATAACAAGTTTTGAGGAAAAGTTACTTAAGTTAGAAAGAGAAAAGGAGAGAATAGTAAATAAGGCAAAGAATTTGAGACTAAGACTGAGTCCAAGATTGGACTATCTAGCATCATTAGGGAAGGAAATATCTGAGGCACTAGTACAGGGACAGAGAACACAGACAAAGCATATGCAGCACCTCACTAGTATAGTTCAAAGAACATAGACAACAATAAAGGAAAACAAGAAGTTTATGGAAAGTATAAACTTGATTTTGTCATATCTTTTTCAAATTATAACCACCCAGTTACAAGGTTGAGAATACAACTCTACTGACATCTTGACAACCTTTGTCATTGATGCCAAAGGGGGAGTAGTAGTATGAGAAAATAATCGGTAGAAGACCTATCTACTCAGGGGGAGCTCTTATATTTTTGGTAACATATTTTTGGAAACATTTTTGGATTACAAGTTTTGGATACACTTTTGAATTTTCTCATGAGTGTTGCCATCAATGCTAAAGGGGGAGATTGTTGGCATATGCACACTCCAATGAGACATTGTAGGTGATTGAAGGTTTTGTCATTGATGGCAACCTTACAATCCTATGGCACTAGCAAGGCATTACACTAGCACTAGCAAGATTAGACTCTACACTGGCACTCAGACCACCGGCACTGGTAGAGAAAGAAAGCATACCGGTACAAAGGCCGGCATGATTTTTGTTGTAATATATTTTGTTTATTATTTGTAAAATCATTGTAAGCCGACTTGGCAAGTTGTAAAATGACTCTTATATAAGAGAGATCATTATAGAACATTTAAAAGAAAGATAGAGGAATATATTTAGGTGAAATAAGGTAGACCTATTATGTGAATTATAGGTTAAGGGTTTATGTAAGAAGTAGAGCAGAAACCGGTATTGGATCTGGCATTATAGATGCTATTTTGAAGTAGTACAAGACACTGAGTTATATAATTCATCATTGTAAGTCAGTGAGACTTCCCATTGAGCAGTGAGCTCTAGGTAGTTGGCCTTCCTGCATGTGCAGGCCCCTCTTGTAGCAGTAATATTCTCTTATTGGCCGGTAAGTGAATATTGTGGGTCACAAATCCCATCGAGGTTTTTCCCACATCGGGTTTCCTCGTTAAAACATTGTGTTATGGTGTGTTTTTCATGTGGATGCCTTTAATTCTATTTATTGCATTATTTCTTGCATACCGGTACACTGTTATAATATGTTCTACATGTTTTAAGTTAAGAAATTCATTTTATCAGTTAGATACTGATTCACCCCCCCCTCTTAGTATCTGTGGGAATCCTAACAAAGGCATAGGTAGGAGACAATAAATAGTTGGTGATCTCTTTATTGGTAACAAAAATTTGTTGCAGAGGTGAGAGCAGGCGAAGGAACTATTTTGATGGGTATACAATGAGGTTTTTAGTGTTGCATGAGCTCCTATAGCTTTCTTCAATGGATTGCATGCTTCAGTGTTTGGTGGCTTTGTTTTGCTATTCTAGTTACATTTTTGCTCTTGGGTTTTGTTCTTTTTGTTTTGGGAGTTGTATTTTTGCTGATGGCTACTTTCAAAGGAATTTTGGGTGGTTCTACACCTCAGTCTTTGTGGCAACTATAGGAAATGGACATGCATCGACATCTACATATCAAGAGACTGTGCATAATTTTTTGCATGATGGGCATGGGGTTCATCCATTCCATTCTGACAATTTTTTCAATAGATGAATGGGTGTTTGCCAAAGATTGATTCTTGCCCTATTGTGGTTATTAACCTAGAGGTTATTATAGATCTGATGTTTATTATTATTTTGAACCTGCTTTGATTTGTAAGTTTATGGGATGTCATTCCTCTTTAGCATTTTTGGAGAATTGGTTTCAACACACTTGGCAACCTCAAGGTGATGTGGACATTCTTCTTGTTTCAAATGACTACCTTTTGTGGTTTTTCCCTATCTAGTAGATCGGGAAAAGGCCTTCAAGGATGGGCTGTATTTCTATAACCAAGAAGGTCTTTTTTTAATCCATGGCATGTGGGTTTTAATCCTTTAGAAGAGCTACCCTCCAAGGTTCCTATTTGGGCTTGCATTCTTCACCTTCCAATGGAGTTTTGGCATTTAGATGTTATTCATTCTATAGTTTTGGTTCTTAGGAAAACATCGGGTCCTTCTCAAGTTATCTAGGATCATAAGGTACTCTCCTATGCATGTGTTTGTGTTGAGATAGGTCTTTATCAACCTTTACCTGAATCTATTGAGAGTATATTTATAAATGTAAATTGGATCCAATATTTAGATTTTGTTGTTGGTTGTGTCATGTTTATGGACACCTATAGAGTAATTGTCCGAAGAAACCTTATGTTTTTTCTTCTACTCCTTTTGATTCTTATAAGGATACTTCTAATATGAAAGGGAAACAACCAGTTTCTAATGATCACATAGATACTTACAATTTTATTTTAGTCAAAGCAAGGAATAAAGGGAAAATAGCTACAAGACACTGCTAGGGTGTGGGGAATGGAATGATGTCTAATAATTTTGAAGTTTTGAGTTATTTTGATAATATGGATATTCATGTATCTGAGTCTCCTCCTACTATTCATACTGTTGGTGTAAATAATTATTCATCATGGATATTATTACACTTTACTTAAGTTTACTTAGGATAATGCATTTTCATAGTAGTTTGGGTATGAGACACTTGGGTGTTTGTGCCACATTGGGATAGTGTGTGTAGGAGAAATTCCACCTTTTATGGTGTTGATCTTGTTGTTACACTCCACTCTTGTTGTTACACTCCACATTCAGTGGGTGATCCACCTCATGTGGACTATTATATTATTTCTCTTACCTACCCACACCTATTTCCTACCTACACTTGTTTCTTATTGAGCCACATGTCATGTTTGTGTGCTCACATATCCCTAGCCTTACCTATATAAGCAAACTCATTTACATTATATGTAACTATTGAATATGATTATTGATCATTTTCTATTGATGAGAATACAGTTTATTCTTGTCCCATATTATGTCTCTATTTTGTACATTTCATTGAGCTCTTGATCTTGGAAAAATCTCACATGGTATTAGAGCCATTGGGGCTTCATTGATTCATCTTCAAGAGGCATTATTGTGATGTCAAGAGGCAGATCTGAGGAGTAGCATCTTTTGGAGGCGTCCTAGACTAGATCTGACCCCGCCATTGCGTCCAAAAGGTTGTTTCCATGAATTTTGGTTATAAAGTTAGCCTATTTTGGTGAGAAATTTTTTTTTCTCCAATTTTGCTATAATCGTACAGATTTCGAAATTTTTTACATATTTTTCGAAAAAAAAAAAAAAAAAATTTCAAAAAAATTTTTCAAAAATCAAAAAAAAAAAATGAAAAAATTTCGAAGAAAAAAAATCATCAAAAATAAAAAGAAAAAAAAAAAAAAAAGTTTTTGGGGGGTCCGCAGACCCCCCCCATACCCTGCACCTACGTGTTGTAGGTCTGCAGCTCCGGACGACGTGTACCTGCTAGCCCGCGCCTCGTTCTACACGTCAGCGTCCCGCAGATTGACTCTGCCGCCGCTGTCGCGCCGACTCCTCCCGACATCGGCGGCTGCTCCTCCTCCCAAGCGTAGCTCAGCTCCTCCCGCCGCCGACCCTCTTGGCACGGACTCCGCCGACCTTTCGGCTCCGGTAGCCTCCTCCCGTCGGTGGTCAACCTAACCCGGCGAATCCCGCGTCCGCCACATGGCAGGCGGCCACTAGCCCACGAGTACACATGTACACACAGTTATCCATACTATATCCGAGTCATCCACCATGTCATCTGCCATGCAGAGCCACCCAGTCAGCAATTCCATATGGTACGGACTGCATAGTCACCTACACAGTCATCTGCCATGTCAGCTATCTGTACAATACAGACGCCCAGTGAGTAGGGGGCGAAGTTTTTGTGATAGTCATACGACCGTCAAATTTAACACAGTGAATTGCTGACATCAGCACCACGTCAGCATTTTTCAAAAATTTTGCAGGCCCCCCTCATTTGCATTTTTTATTTTGGAGTTCAACTTCAAATGGCCATAACTTGCTCATTTTTGCTCCTTTTTGTGTGCAATTTTTTTTGAAATGGGCTAGAATTTTGTTCTCTCCATAGTGGTGAAGAAATTTTTTGATTTTGATGCACGAATGTTTTAGGAAATGTAGTTTTTGGTGACTATACCTAAGTAATCCCAGTTTTTGCAAATTTAGAGGCTTCGTTTGGGGTCATACGACCTCCTTTTCAGGTGCTGTTTTTTTTGAAAGTGCATATTTTTTTGTCTAATTTCACATGATGCTATCAGATTGATGCCATTTTAAGTAAAAATTTTACTTTCAGATTTTGACCATTTTTGGCTCTCTTGGTACTTGTATATTTGCTTGAATCTCAGTTAGGCTCATTGCACTATTGATTGAAGTCTCTTGTATCTCATTTGAGAAGTTGTTAAATTTTCATCATAAGTCCACTTTGCCTTATTTTGCAAGTGGCTCATTGTAATCGCACTAAGTATAAACTGCCAAAATCATCACTTTGGGGGGGTGTCTCTTGTTCTTTTGCACTCTTGTGTTCTTTCCTTTTTGCTGCTATGGGTTCTTCTAAGTTTTCTCTCTTAACTCCACATAATTATGCTACTTGGAAAATTGATGCATGGAGTAAACTTATGGAAAAAGGACTCACTCATTACATTGATGGAACTATTGTTGCTCTAGCTGATCCTAAGGTTGATCCAGTTGGTCACTTGGATTGGCTCACTAAAAATATCATGGCAATTGGTACCTTAAGAGAGTATGTATCAAAGGATCTCATTTTTCATATTGACAAATGTACTCTAATCAAGGATGCTTGGCAAAAGTTTCAAGACTTGTATGGTCAAGTTGATGAGATTAGGGGATATCAAATTGATAGTGATCTCACCATGTTAGATCCTAAGAACTTTGATACTATACAAGATTATGTCACTAAGGCAAATGAGTTGAGGGCACAACTCAAAGATTGTGGCATTGATAAAAGGATACTCAATTGATATTCAACTTGATAGGCAAGCTTCCGCAAGAATATGCAGCATTTGTTTCTAGTTTCCAAACCCATAGGATGACAATGGGTTCAAGCTACAAAATTCCTACATTTGATGTTTTCAATGAAATGTTGATGATGGAACAAACTAAGTTGATAAGCATGGGCATTCTTAAGGCTTCTAAGTCTCAAGCATTAGTGGTAAATCAAGGGAATAGAGGAAATCAAGAAAAGGACAACTCAAACTAGAAGAAATGGCAATCAAAGCCTAAAGAAAAAGCACCATCTTCTCCACAACAAGGAGATTCATCCTCTTAGAAGAGAGATAATTCACCAAAGAGGGAGAGACCTACTTGTGCTTATTGTAAAAAGATTGGTCATGAGGAACATCGTTGCCATTCTAAGAAGATTGATGAGCTCACACATATCATCAAAAAGCATAACATTGATTTGCCTAAAGTCTACAAGAAGGATGATTCATCAACTTCCACTTCCTCACATTCAAAAGGAAAAGGGCAAGCATTCATGGCTTCTACAAGTGGGAAGACTCACTGTTTTGGAACAAGAAAAGGAAAAGCTCTATGTGCTACTATCAGTCATGATTCAGAGAGATGGCTTCTAGATTCAGGGGCTTCTCATCATATGGCATCTTCGCAGTCTATGTTCTCTACATTTGAGCCTTGCACCATGCCATAGATTTTGATGGGCAATCATACATACATGGATGTGATTGATAAAGGATCTATTGACATTGGGGATAACTCCTTCAATGATGTGTTGTGTGTACCCCACTTGACAAACAATCTCCTTTCTATCTATCAAATCACACATGGCGCAACTAAGAGAGTTGTGGAGTTCACACCTAACTCAGTTTTCATTAGAGACATGGAGACTAGAGCTATCATTGCGACTGGGGTGGTTGATCATGCATCTAAGTTATACTCCTTTTCAGATTTTGTTGATGATGATGATTTCACATTTGATGATTCTACATATTATGATCACACTTATTGTGATGATTTAGATTTTGAGGAGAACTTTGGACACTTGAACATGGGGATTCTCACATGTGACCCCATTCTTGAGTCTTGTATTTCATCTCCTCATATTGATATCACATCACCTATTGCACCTGATGATGCAGATAGTGTGACAGTTTTGCCTTCATGTGATTCAGTGCAATAGGATATACATTGTCTTCCCACTTCAGATTCATGGGATGATTACTTGACAGATATTGTAGGTTTATTTATGGAATCCTACATTGCAGATTTGGGAGACATCATTGATGACATTCATCTTCTCTTTGATGAAGGTGATCCTTCTTCGATTGTTGTGAGGGAACACTCTGACCCTCTTGTTCATTCTCTACATGACCATTCTTTCGAGGTTGACATGATTGTGGATACTTATGTACAACAGTTGAAGGAGGTCTCTTTATTGTTTGAGGAGACATGTGAATCTTTGGGACATGTTCTACATCCATCTCCACTAGATCTTGGAGTGCCTTTTTCAACAGTGTGGCATAGTTTACCACTTTTGGAGGGGGTATCTTTCAGCATCGACATGGGGACATTTGAGTAGTTTTCAGAGATTCCTTTCATCATGAGTTTTCTTCATACATCTTCCATTCATGATTGGGGAGACTTCATGGATACACCTTTGGTTTTGTTTCTTCCTAAGGGGAGGAATGTTGTTCGACGTTCATGGAGCAGTTTCTTCATACATCGAGTTTCTATCATTGGTGTAGATTCCACATTGAGGGGGGGCTTCCTAGCTTCTCTTCTTCTCTCATATGGGGGGGACTTTTTCCTCACATGGGGTATTGTTCTTCACATTCTTCTATGAGAGTTCTCTTGTATGTTTTCATCTCTCTTTTGGGGGAGGGTTTTTTCCCATTGGGTTTTTCTCTCTTTCCCCACTTTGTGAGAGTTTTCATTGCATTGGTTTGCATGCATTTGCTTTTGTACATGGGTACCTAACATGGCCTCATAGCTGGGACCCATCTTGCATTGCTTAGTTGCATTGTAGACTTAAGTGCATTCCCCTAAGTTGCACTTAAGGGGGGGTGTTGGTGTAAATAATTATTCATCATGGATATTATTACACTTTACTTAAGTTTACTTAGGATAATGCATTTTCATAGTAGTTTGGGTATGAGACACTTGGGTGTTTGTGCCACATTGGGATAGTGTGTGTAGGAGAAATTCCACCTTTTATGGTGTTGATCTTGTTGTTACACTCCACTCTTGTTGTTACACTCCACATTCAGTGGGTGATCCACCTCATGTGGACTATTATATTATTTCTCCTACCTACCCACACCTATTTCCTACCTACACTTGTTTCTTATTGAGCCACATGTCATGTTTGTGTGCTCACATATCCCTAGCCTTGCCTATATAAGAAGGCTCATCTACATTGTATGTAACTATTGAATATGATTATTGATCATTTTCTATTGATGAGAATACAGTTTATTCTTGTCCCATATTATGTCTCTATTTTGTACATTTCATTGAGCTCTTGATCTTGGCAAAATCTCACACATACTTCTACAATGGTCCAAGCCCTACCAAAAGAAATTGTTTCTCTTGTGGCCTCTTCTCCTGAGGATAAATACAAGGGAACTTTTGATAATTCTATCTTAGTCCCCTCATCTAAATTGGCTGTCATTCTTTTTGGAGATTCTATGGATGAGAAAAACAAGAAGCATTCCCCTCCTCCTTTGGGTATTCAACAACAACAAATTGTAAAGGAAAATTTGAATTAAGGAGGGAAGCTTCATTTGAAGGCTTCTCAAGAAATATAAAAGGGTAGATGTGATTGAATGGAGGAGGACCTTGGAGGGGTTCATTCTATGGATTCTATTGCACTTCATAAAATATTTTACTTTCATGGAATGTAAGAGGTTTGGGCAACACCTCTCATTGTAAAGCTATTTAGAATTTGGTTCGTGAGCATACACCTACTATTTGTTTTTTGTTCAAGAGACTAAGTTATTAGTTGAGGACATGCAAAATATTTGCTTGACCTTATGGAAGGGTTGTCACAACCAGTGTGTTGGTTCTCTAGGAACTAAGGAGGGGTAGATTGCCTCTGGGATCCTTGTCAGTTTACTCCAATTATTTGGATAGCTTCCCTGAAATCATTATCTTTGGTGGATACTTGTTTTTCTTCTAGGGATATGATACTACTTTATAATATCTATTCTACTACAAATTATTAAGGTAAGGCTCAATTGTATTCCTATGTTCATCTTATTTGGTCTTTTATTGCTTCCTTTCCTTGGATTTTGATTGGGGATTTTAATGCTATTCTTTCTCTAGATGATAAGCTTAGACCCTTCTTGATCACTATTTCAATAGAATATTTCTTTTCTCTAGCTAGTTGATGTTAAGCTTGAGAGTTTTTTCACATGACATAATTGATGGTGTGGTTCTACCTCAATCTTTGAATGGTTGGACCACTTTCTTGTATTCTCTTCTTGGATGGGGAACAAATTGCATGTTGTGTCTGAGATTATGGATTGGCAAGGTTCAAATCACTGGCCTATAGAATTTATGTCTTCCCAATTCTTGATTCCTAAGAAAGCATCTTTTAAATATCAATTAATGTGGTTAAGGGACTTGACTCTTCAAGATTATATGACACGGTGGTGGCAGTTAGGAAAACCTTCTTACGGTACCTATATGTATTGCTTTCTTAAGAGGCTTTAGTTTATTAAATTTCAGCTCAAAAGATGGAATAGATCACATTTTGACAATATTTTTTCTTGGAAGTGTCAGCTGCAAGATAGGGTGTGGACAATCACTTCCCTTATTTGTGATCATGGTTTCACTATAGATCACCCTCAGGAAGAAGTTTCTTTATCCAACCAAGTTCAGGAATTGGAGCTCCGACAGAATATTGTTTGGAAACAAAAGTCACACATCACGTGGCTTTAGGAGGAAGATCAAAATACTTCTTTCTTCGACTAGTCAGTTAAGGAAAAGCATAGTGGGAATTATATATCATATATTATCTCTTAGTAAGGTGAATGGTTAACTTCTTTTGCTAATATTAGTACAAAGGTAGTTCGTTTCTTTTCCTCTCTTTTTACTGATGATGGTTTTCACTCTACGGTGGAGGAGAAGATAATTTTGACTTACATTCCTTCTCTTGTTTCTCGAGAAATCAATGATATGTGTAGACACTCAAATCTATCCACTTGATTAAATGAATTCTATATTTTTTTAATTATCATTCATCCAACTATTAATTAAATTTACATTTAATTAATCATTTCCCCTTTTCTAACTATTAATTAAATTAATATTTAATTAATCCACCCCACTCCCCTTCTTCTATTAATTAAATAAACTATTCAATTTATTTGATTTAATTCACTTAACCAAATTCAAACCATTAATTAAATAAATAAATCATATTTGTTTAATTAAATCCTTCTTCACATTTAAATATGTTAATACTTATTTAAAATCCCCAAATCCTCCTTCACATTTAAATATGTTAATACTTATTTAAAATCTCCAAATCCTCCTTCACATTTAAATAAATTAATATTTATTTAAAATCCCCAAATCCCCAAATCCCATCTCTCACATTTAAATAAATTAATGTTTATTTAAATCCCTAGAATCTCCTTCCTCCAATTTAAATAAATTAATATTTATCTAAATTACTATAATCTCTCACCTACTTGCACTTTCTAGAAAATGAAATTTGCAAGTTACCTTTTCCCTAATCATGTCTACACCTCTATTATTATCCTAATCACCCTTTAATGGTTTGCACATTCCTAACCTAAAGGTTAACCCAAAACCCATCAATTCAAGCCTTTAATGGTTTCATTCTAGAGACTTCTCAAGCCTTGAATGGTTTCCCTCAAAGTCTTCAAGCCTTTAATGGTTTCCTTGTAGAGTCTTCTTAAGCCTTTAATGATTTCCCTCAAAGTCTTCAAGCCTTTAATGGTTTCCTTCTAGAGTCTTCTTAAGACTTTAATGACTTCCTTCAAGTTTTAAAGCATTTTATACTTTATCCCCCATTTTTTCATTTAAATAAATTATAATTTATTTAAATAAAATCCAAAATTCACACTCACATTTAAATAAATCAATATTTATTTAAATATCTATCCAAATGCAAGTTGCACCAATAAATTCAAATAAATAAATTTTATTCCAATTAAAGTCCTAAAATCCCTCATACATGCATTCTCCTAAAAATCCACTTAGCCATTAATCCTTTCTTCTAGAATATTTTAACCTCTTCCAATTTAGCCTAATACCCTTTTAATCATTTGCACATTCCTTAAGAAGGATTCACTTCTTGAAAATATACAGAGTCTTCATAAACCATTAAAAACTTTATTTTCTCAACAAGATAACCTCCAAAGTCTTCCAAAACATGAAAGACTCTTACATAAGCATTAATGGTTAACTTACCATTGACCCTTGGTTAAAGACTATCTCTCTAACCCAACCATCCTTTTAACTCATGGGTCTCCTTAAGCATTTTATGCTTTGACCATGGTTATCCTTTAACCCTTGCACACAAGTTTATCCTTTGGATAAAATATTTATCCATTAACTCAACCCTAACCAAAATCCCTATGGTAACTAACATGTCTTCTCAGGCATTTATTGTCTCTTCTCGTTCCTCTCAAGACTTCTCATGTTGACAATTATCACCATTCCATTGGTAAAAATTATAAACATGGATTGAGGATCACCAAATTATCAAGTAATCCTACCACTTCTTAAGATTATTCAATCTTGACCATCCAATTTCCCATTTGTTCTATAAATAGTACTCATTCCTTCATTATCAAGGTCCCCACTTCTTAGTCTTAGAATCTACATTTTTTCTCTTTTTGTTTATCTCATGATATTAAGCATTCAAAAGCATACTTTATCAATATCATAATCTTGTCGATCTTGGTTGCATAGGCATATAGATCATTTCATCATATATACAACTTGTTCTTTGAGTTGCCATTCTAAGGATCAATTTCTCAATGATCTAAGAGAAATCATGATTTAAAGAATCCTTAAAGATAGAGGACAATGAGACTCTTTTGAAGGGTTGACTTGCTTAATTAGTTTACCAAGTTAGTCCTTACATCTAATGTTTCATTGATATGTTAGTTTCTTGTTTTCCTAATTGATTGACTGACCCACTAATCTAGCATACAATATGTTGATGGATCCAATTACTATTGATGAATTGCATATAGTTGTATTTAGCATTGAAAAAAGTAAGGCCCCTGGTCATGATGGTTTTCCAATTGAGTTTTTCCAAACTTTTTGGGATCTTCTTAAGGATGATAAACTGGCAGTGGTGTAGGAATCTCAAATTAGTAAATAGATGTTGAAGGCACTGAATACAAATTTTCTAGCCTTGATTCCAAAAAATATAGTTGTTGATTTTTTTAGTTCTTTTCCCAATTGCCTTGTGTAATGTAGTATATAAGATCATTACTAAGCTTATAGCTGATCATTTGAAAAGGATTTTGGATTTTCTTATTTCTACAGAGCATGGGGGTTTTGTTAAGGGTCCTTAGATCTTGGATGGAATTTTTAAGGCAGCTAAGACCATTCATTCTGTGGCTTCTTCTAGGCAACAAGCTTAACATGTGTAAGGCATATGATAGAGTTTATTGGTCCTTCTTATGTCAATTTTTTTTTCTTTTGGGTTTAGTTTTGACTAGATCTATTTGGTTATGTGTTGTGATAAATCTACTTCTTTTTCTATCATTTTTAATGCTGTTCCTTCTCCTCTTTTTGTTCCCTCTAGAAGTATTCAACAAGGGGATCCTCTATCCTCATATTTGTTCATTCTTATGGTTGAGGGTCTTGGACAATTTATCAACTATTGCAAGTCAGTTGGTTCTATTCATGGACGGTTGGTGGCTAGGGACTGTGCATTTGTGTCCCATATTCAATTTGTGGATGACACTTCTCTATTTGGGGTTGCGGCCATTCACAAGGATGTAGTCAATTTCGTTATGATTTTCCTGTTTACTTAAGGGTTTTCGGACAACAAATTAATGAAGATAAGTCTACAGTTTTATTTTTCAATATTTTTGATTCAATTCAAGAACAAATATCTTCATTTTTTACTTTCCTATTGGTCACCTTCTTTTGGAATATTTGGGGACTCCTTTACACCTTGGTTCCCTAGGGTGAGATTATTGTAAGAGGCTTCTTGATGAATTTAGACTACGGATGAACCATTTATCACTGTCTCTCTTTCGTTAGTCGTATTACATTATTAAAATCTATCTTCCAGGCTCTCCTGATTTATAAGCTCATGCTCCTCTATGCTCCTAAAGGATTTATGAAATAGTTAGATTCTCATTCAAGGACTTTCTTATGAGCTAGCAAATTGGATATAACCAAGTGGAGTCTCATAATTTGGGGTTGTGTTTGTCTCTCTAAACAATTTGGTGGACTGGATCTTTGACAGACTATTGCGAATAGTTGGGCTCTAGCTTCAAAACTTTATTGGAGATGGTGTGTGCAACAGTCTCATTTTTGGACATAGTTAAATTCAAAAATATCTTTATGCAGTGTATCGTCAGGATGTTGGCCAATTTTATTTATCTAGTAGGGGTTCATTTATATGGACCACTCTTTAGAGAGGAGCTTCTTTGATCAAGAAAGGTCTATTTTGGGTTATTAACTCTGAAAATACAACTCTTTTTTGGATTGATTCCTAGGATAATTATCCTTCTTTGTTATGTACCTTTCCTACTCTTTAGAGTTTAAGTAAGATCTTCATTGAGGCTATCTAGAGTAACGTTTGTGATTTTAAGGAATTCTTCTCTATGGGGTTGTTCCCCATCTATCAGTGGAATGATATGTCTCGATGACCCTTTGGAGGAGATGATGCTTCTCATAAACTTCTCTTCTTTATTTGGGGTGAAATACATTGTTCTTCTTTGGAGGATAATGATATGTTATCTTAGGGTTTTAATTCTGTAGGTACATATTCTATGTCTAGTGGATAAAAGAAATTGGATGTTGATAAGTTTGATTTGGAACCTTTCCCTTATTGGATACAATTTTGGAATAAGTTTTATTGGTCTAAATCTAACTTTTTTATTTGGCTCCAAAGTCAAAATAAGTGATTGACTTGGGATAATCTTTGTAAAAGGGGACTTTCAAGGGCCTTTGAAGTATACTCTTTGCAAGTGTCAGAGAGAGGACTCTACTCATTTGTTCTTTCAATGTCCTTTTACTTTGGGTTTATGATCTTTATGGTGGAATTGTTGGAGCTTCCCAATCATTCATGCTATGTCTTTGATTGAATTCTAGAGACATTTGGGTTGGCCTCCTGCCAACGCTCCTGCTCTTGAGATTGCTTGGGATATTGGTCCTGCCTTCCTCCTCTAACAAGTTTTGATTGGAAATAAATTGTAGGATTTTTTGGGGTCATCAAAATGTTATTGATTATGTTTGGTACAAAATTCTAAATTCAGTACACTAGACCCTTATGGAAAAGTGTTCTTTTGATGTGGATCTTGCCACCGTTGATATTATAGTGATTCAACATTTGCAGCTTGGGAATATTCTTGAGAATTGTGCTTCTCATTCTCAACTCTCTTTTCATCTTTTCTCTTGTTGGGTTAACAAGGATGGTCAACAAACTCTTTCTCCTCACAATTTCCTTAAGATTAACATAAATTATTCTTCTCATGGGAATTCTAGACCTAGAAGAATTTTAGGGGTTGGAAGGGACAATACTGGCGCTATGCATTTCCTTTTTTCAGTGGCAATCAAATGGAGGCCTGTTCTCTCTTGTTTTCCTTACAACGGGCCCTTGAGTTACAATGAACAATCAAATGGAGGCTTGTTCTCTCTTGTTTTCCTTACAACGGGCCCTTGAGTTACAATGGCATCATGTTATTTGTGACTTAGATTCGATGATCTTGGTCTCTCTCCTTATGAATCTGTATTCTAAGAGCTCTTCTTGGCAGGTTTCATCCTTGGCTGCCCAAATTTGTTAGATATCTCGTTACTTCAATTCTATCTCTTTCAATCACATTCATTGTGAGTGGAATAGGGTTTCTGACTTGCTTGCTAAATGGGCATCAAATCCTCCTTGTGGGTGGTGTGTCCTCACTTTGGATTCTCTTTCAGTAGATAAAGATGCTCATCTTTTCAATTTTCTTCAGCATGTCGTATGTTGAGGGTGTTTTATTTTTTTCTCTTTCTATAATGTGGAGCTTTTGGTTATGTATGTTTGTTAGGAGGCCTATTTTAATCCTAAATATTATGTGGGTGATTATGTCCATTATTATTTGAAAATATCTTAAATGTGCATCTCTAATTTTGTAACTCTTCCTTTTAATATATTTTTAGCTTTTTACCAAAAAAAAAAAAATTCGACGATCTCCTATTATTCTTCAATATCTTTAGAGCTTTAATTGATGATGAAAATGGTTGATGTAGAATTGATGAATTCTCTATTTTCTCATTCAAGACTTGACATAACCTGCACTTTCACTTTATAAGAGGCTCCGATTAATAGAGAATGGATCCTTCAAACGAGGAAAGAAAAGGCTATATGTATGAAACCCTAATTTTATTTTTGATCAAAGGTTGACATAGGATCAATATATTTTCACAAACATCTGGATTTAAATGTTATAATATTGTCAAAACATAATCTTGAAATTTGGGGAGTAAAAGTTGGGACTGGTGTAATTCACACCGGTCCTATCAACTTTTTTCCAAATTTTTAGTGGTGTAAGGTATTGTGATTATAAAGTAATCCCCAACTGGGTTTGAGGATTAAAGGTGTTTAGATATGTAAAATCAGGCCTTGAAGGTTAAAATAGGACTTAATTAGGGCTTTGATTAATTAATTGATTAAAAGGATAAAATAAAAAGGGGCACACTTAGCGTTAAGGGTCCAATTTTATGATATGTGGAGTGATGAAAGAGGAATTTTAGATTTAATTAAATTAATTAATTAAAAGCTTAAATTGAATTTGGAATACAAAATGCAACACACTAAGGAAGGTGCTAACCTAAACATGGAATTGTACAACCCAATTAGGGGTGTACAATTTATGACACTACACAATATTACTAAATCCTAGTCTCCTGTTGTTCCACTCAAATCCCCATTCCCTAAACCAATTTATAAGAGGTTGTTCCAAGAAACCTAGTTGCTAAAATCCTCATGGGATTGATTAAACCTCTGAGCTTTCCGTCACCTATCCTAAATCTCAATAATGGAGTCAAAATCTCCAAAAAAAATGCAATGAGGGAGGAATTAGCACAAATAAATCCATCCAATTTATACCAAAGTTCCCTCTTCTTAATATAGGCAATGGTTTGATACAGATAATCACTAATATGTGTTGTAATGAGGAAGATAAACTCCTAACCTTACACCTCAACCAGTGCTTTCCCTCTGCCACCCTTTCTAAGGCTACTAAGGAAGAGATAAAAAAGAGAGCTAAGCTATTATATGCCCCTTCATATTGAACCACCTCAACTATCAAATACTAACTTTCTTAGAAAAGACTTCCATTTCCAAAGAGGTCAATTTGGTTTCCTGTAATTTAAAATTAGATATAGCTTCACAAACTCAATCCTATGCTTGACCAAGTGTTGTTTATTAGAGGCATTCATGTCCCTAACATTTTACAATAGGAGCTTCATGGCCCCCGAGGAAGGGGGCGACCCTTCCCCGATCTTACTAATATTGTAATTTTTACTTGCTTGTATGCTTCACCATTCTCATTTTCTAAGTTCTTGCATTGATTTGCTACCATTACTTTTTTTTTTGTCACAATATAAGATGGATTTCTTGGAGGTTGTTTGTTTGATGCCGAACTTAGTGTATACACCCTTCTCACCATCTTTGAGATCATTTTTTGATAGATTAGAAAACAAAATGTCATGTTATTCTCCTTCTAATTCACCTTCCTCCATAATATTATTCCCCATCCCTTTCTCTTTGATCAAATATTTCTTGAATATAGTCAGGCCTTTTCTAGTATTAATTAGGTCCCATAGATCACATGCTATACTCATCAATGAATCATTGATATCCTACGAGGGGAACACAAATTATTCTTGCCTCTCCAAATCTTCTATTACCAATTTCTCACTAATAATATGGTTGATAGGGTTTTCAAGATTCTTGCTTAGTCCTTTGTAGGTGTTTTGTCTCATTCCTCTCGATTGGGTTTGCTAGGATATGTGAACACTAGTTCAGAGAGGAAAGCCATATTTCTCTTCTTGGAAACCTCCAAACTATCTTCCTCTACCACTACACTCTTGTGTTTGCTCTTATTATAAACATCAAAATCAACCTCTATCTCCTTGATGATATCTAAGGTCTGATTTGGGATCACCTAGACTACAGGTAGATCAAAATTCTACCTCCCTTCCCTTGGCCATTCAAATCCAACTAATAAGCATGGAAATAACTTCAAAGATCTTCCTTAGAAGGCATTTTTCTATCTAGCCCCTTTCAACAACATCCTTTTGAAACCATCTCCTTCTTTGAATTATAATCTCCAATTCCTCCAACATCCCAACATCCAAGTCAATATCAATAAATAATTCCATCATTGATTCCAATTTACCATTGAGGAAATCTTTGTCTATTCCAAAGAAGGAGCCTAAAGCATTTACCATTTTGATAGGGCTTCTATAGTCCAATAGTTTGCAACAAGTCAGACCAAACTAATCAACACAAAGGTCTTCCTAATGTTGTATTTTATTGGATTGAAATTGGGAATCTAGTATTTGTTATGAAAACTAAAGCACTCATAGAAAAGAGTAATTCAATGCAAAATTTCTTGTTATTAAGATGAATCAATGCATTCAACTAGAAAAACATTGTTCAGAAGGGGTTTGATGCTTACCCTACCTTCAAAGTTGTTGATTGACCACACCATGATTCCATTGATAGGACATCCATTTCCACACCATTTTATCAAAAGGGCTCGGTCATTCAAATATTCCACGATCGTGATAAGGATTTTTGTTGATATGAAAAATGCTTTGTTGTTGATCAACTTTGAGGGTTTATCTTTTTAGCACTCTACTTTGATGGTTATTTCCTTATACGTAAACCCTCCACTCCAACCTTTATTTTCCCTAGCAGTTGTCTTCAACTAATGTAGAGAAAATTTTCATAGTATTAAACCCTTTGCCTACAATCCCTACTCCAATTGGAGTTGTGTTTTCCCCCATGGAAAATGTTAGGGTGTTTGAAGAGATATTCCCCCAATTGTTGATGTGTTTCTACCATCCTTGGTTGCTCCTTAACCTTGGTCCTACTTCTACAAAATTATTTTTATAAAAAAATATTCATGCTTCTTTTTGCATCAATAGATTCTAGTTCAATTTTAATTAATATTTTTAATATATATTTTTTTGCTAAAAGAATATTTAAAAGTGATTGTATAGATTAATTTTTCCCTTAGATACCCATAATATTTGACCAAAAAAATTCCAAAAGAACTACCAAAAAATAGTTCACATTCAACTAATGAGAATGAGGAAAAATAATAATTCTAAGATTGTACAATATATAGAGATCAATAATAATAAAATATTTTTAATAAGATAATAGTTAACTGTTCTTCCTTTCATGATTTAATTTAAGATAATTTAAAATGTAGACCTCTCTTTGAAATTCCTTTAGAAAAATTATAATTTTATAAATATATATAATTTAAAAAATAAATTATTAATAAATTTGAAAATCAATCATATAACTCTTAAGTTTGTTTATTAAAATGTTTAATTTATTTTAAGTTTACTGAAACATAATAATTATTGTGGTTTAAAGAGGCCCAATTACTTCGAATAGATTAAATTACATGAAATATATGAAAGCAAGAATATGAGGATTTCTAGGGTTTTCCCCTTAACCCTAGCAATATGGAGAGCATTTCTATTTCTGGCTTTGAGGCAGCGTAGAGAGGGCAAAGTGGGAGGCCGCGGCTACACCCACTGGTTCTGCAGTGGCGTCTATCCGATGAAGCCGCAACCGACCTCAAATATTAATGCATTGAATTTCTCCATATCATTATATATATTCATTTTTTCTGTGTTTGTCTTCGGCTACTTATGAACTGGTTTGCAGGCGCCGAGAATAGTAATGATTAGGGTTTTGGAGATGCTTGAGCAGCGAACAGTGGAGATTGAGGTGCTTGGCACATGCGAGTTATTTAGATTGGCTCAGGGCGAATAGAGGGGCAGCTCAAGGCCGTGTTCTATTGGGAACATTTATGGGTATTTTCCTTCCTTTTATTTGTCTGTTCACATTTTCTCTTTATACAGAAGTGTAATTCTTAAATCGAACATCTAGAAAAGGCTTACAATTTGAGGGTTTAGGGTGGTTAGGTTGAGGGTTTACATTGAAGGAAATAAATTCCTTTGATGTTTTTATGCAGCTCTGCACTAATCTGGTTTGTTTTCTAATGCATATTCAATATGAGAGGATCCCTACATTACACGCCCAATTTTTCATTTTTTATAACCACATATATCTAGGTTTACTTGAAATATACAAGCTAGATGGAATAGGCAAAGGTCTTATCCATGTTCCACACCGTCTTGCCAAGAGGAGGTATTTCAGTATCACTTCTTCTCTTTTTTGGTTTCTTTACACAACAGTCTAAATAGGGCTTCAAATTTGGAATCAAAACCTAGTTTATAACCCCTAAGTGTAGGTGTAGATATAGACCTATATGTATATTTACCACCATTGCGCAAGGTTTCTTTCTCCTTTTAATCAATTTCTGTGCCTTACTGTCATAGCTGGTCAACAGACTCGGGTAGTATACCATACTCTAAACAATTTCGGGTAGCATACCATACTCTAGTCAATATTGTAAGGCAATATTAATGAATATGTTACAATGAACACAAAATCAGCAACAGGTACAAATTTTATGATATTCTAATTTTAGAAAAACAAAAAACATTCTACCGAAACTTTGTAACATTTTGCGGGTGTTAAAGCTCAAGAATCTTGTAGAATTTATGTACAGCAAACAAGTAAACTGTTCAGAAATTCGATTACCCTCGAAGATAGGTGTTTTTCTTTATTACTTAGGTAACTAAGGGAAAGAAACCAACGTTACATTTCTAACATGTACAGGAACAAAATATAAACATTTCTAACATGCACAGGAACAAAATATAAACAGTATCCACATCCTTAACTGAGATAGCAGCACTTATAGAATATGAATGTTCGGATTATAGCAGAACACATTTTATGTCGCATTTCTATAATACGATAAATGTATTGTGTGCACAGTTTCTGAATATAACTAAATATTGATGGAAAAAAAAATCCACAATAAGGTTCTTTGAGAAATATGATTGCAGCATAACAATGGCTTATTGCAAGCTTCGCACTAATATTTCAACACCTTTCGAAAGAGAAAAAAGAATGTGTGTGCATTATGGCTTACATAATCATTATCATTCAACTCACAATATAGTTAATAATGCTTCCCATAACACTAGCAGGTTTCTCCATTTCACTCAAAATTCTAAAATTTCTCCAAGAAAAACCAATGGGAGCTCATCTCCCAGCCGTAGGAGTATAATGCAGTCCACACCTAAGTTGGGAATATAAGCATGGTGTGATTAGGGACAAAACCAACGTTATTTACAGTACACATAGTAACATTTACAAGAGTGTAAACGAGAAAAAATAATTAAAACAATACACACATCACTTTAATCATTTGATTTACGTGAGTTCTTTCAAGAACTACATAAGGTGGGAGCAAGGAACACATTTGTCGAAATTATAAAAAATAATCCTTATGCAATACTTTAACAATCATATCTTGGTAATCCCACCCTTTCAACAATGATAATCCAACACCCAATTATCATTTCTTCCACACATATTGACACATTCACACACCCATATCTTTCCAAATAAATCATAAGGGTGATCTTACCTAGCAAAATCATCGTCACATTGCCACACACCTATATGTACACCCATATCTATCCAAATAAACTCACTCACCCAATAGAAAGTCATTCCCAAAAAGCCTCTAACTCACTCACCCATTAAAAAAGTTTTTCCTACAATGCTTCTAACTCACTCAAACCACCAACACATGGAGTTCTCTCACCAATGTAGGAGAGCCTACTCCAACTACTCCCATCCTAACAACTCACAACATTATGAACAACAAAACTAATACACAACTACTCACATCTTAACAACTCACAACAATATGAACATCAAAACAAATACACAAAGTGTCAATAATATCAACTACACCACCTCATAAAATCTTCAACCAACCACATACACAACATTTCCAAATAAATTTAAGCAAACAAGAAATACACATAACATTTTCAAATAAATTTAAGCAATGAAGACAAGTGTGTAACTCACAACAACAATATGAACAAAAAAATTAAGTATCAATAATATCAACTACACCACCTCATAAATATTTAACCAACCACATACACATAGAATTTTCAAGTAAATTTTAGCAATCAAGACAAGAGACAAAAGTGTACATTGAATTAGTGCCACTATATCAAGAAGGTTGGTGTAGTTTAATACACTACTTTTTTTTTTCTTTTTTCCAATTTAGCATATTTAGGCAATCAAGACAAGAGACAAGAGTGTACATTGAATTAGTCCCACTACATTGAGAAGGTTAGTGCAGTTCAATACACTACATTTTTTTCCAATTTAGCATTCACTTTCATTTGAAATTATGACAAGAATAAATTCTTAAGAGATAAAGTTGTAGATCAACAAGTTAAGTTAGATATATTACTACATAAGAACAAATGGCAAACATCTTTGTAAATCCCTTGCCAAAAGAAATTTTTGAGTATCTTAGATAAAAGTTTGTGGTGATATTTTATTCTTCTATTCATGAAGAAAATACCTTATTTAAGGGGATCATTCTTACATTATCTTATAAATTTGAGGATTCATTTGCCATTAATGTCAAAGAGGGAGAGTTTGATTAAGGAAAAGTAGCAGAGTAAAGGGAGAACTAAATTCACAAGTTATTTCTATGCAAGGTTGTGATTAATAATGACAGGGGAGATTGTTGGATTATTTTGATGTCAAGAAAGAAAATATTGGTCCAAAAAGGAAATTAAATGGGCTTGTAATGGTCAAGGTCACTATTTAAATACATTCCTTGAGATAATCAAATGGTCGAGTTTACCTTAAACATGGTAGTTTTTCTTGGCAAATGTTGTCTTTTATGTCAATTGGGATGTCAACTAGCTCACTTATAGGTTGCAGAAGAAAGTTAAAGAGGTGACAATATGTTGATTTCATGTGCTCCATGATTGAAAACATGTTCTAAATATTTTTATTGATCTATCAAGTTTGAGTCATGAAGCCTACAAGTTGACATACATTGAAAATCCTCATGATTGGCAGGTTTTCATTGAGATAGCTTTTGTCCCATCGACATATATCTTTGTTGATGAGACTTGGTTTTTCACTAAGACCCTTTTTGTCTCTTATTAGGCTTCATTGTTATATCGATATGCATTATTTCGGGGTGACTGTGTTCTAGTTTCAATGATATAGCCTTGTTTTAGTGTGAGATGGTAGTTCAACAAGATAGATTTTGTCTCTTATTGGTACCTTGATATCCTGGCAAACTGGCTTTTTGGTGCAACCATAGACCTCTCTTAATGATTTGGTTAGAATAGGGCTTCATGTGGGGCCTATCCAAGTCTGTTATTGGCCTATTGTGTTCAACTGAAAAAGTGGAAGTGTATCACTTTTGTTTCCAATATCGTGTTTCTTCCAATCCTCCAATCCCCAATGTGGAACCCACCAAGCACCTCATGTATTATGTCCCTAGATAAGAGGGAGTGTTGAAGTTTTGTAGGTACGGTTGGATTCCTCTGACCAATCTAATCAAATGTCCAAGTGGCCTATCGACCTTCGACATTTGTATTATTTATTATCCCTATCCTTCACTTAATTGCACATCAGTATTCTGATTATCGATGACAATATTACATTATGATTATTATTGATTTGCATTATAATCACAATGTAATATCATGATCTATTATTATTGTTGTGTACTATTAATGATTTGCATTATGATCATTTGATTAACTATCCATTCATATACATATCAACAATTCTATATGTAACTGGTAATAGCCTTATATTACTGATTGTTATTGGCTATTATTTGTTATCGCTTATCAAAGATAATTTTAGACTCACATAGAGTCATGACTCTATGTGACCATCCAACATATATATATATATATATATACATGTTGCGAAGGTGGATCGATATTATCATGGAGAACATTCTAAGCAATAAAACCATGAAAGGAATATTGTGTACTCAACATTAAAGAATCTGATAGTTTGAACTATGCATAATTTGCCATTTTCTATAGTTAGAAATATATTCAGAAATCAGTATTATAATAATCATTCTGCAAATTGAAATATATAGTTTTAAGGTACATATAAAAAATAAAAAATAAAATTGCTAGATTTTCTAAATCTGATACAAAATTGACAAAGATGTCCTGTCGACATCATTTCTTTTTGCCATATCTTGGCTCTTCAACAAGACTTAATCTTATTAATGCTATGAGATTTCCACAATCCATGTTGTATTGTCATAATTTTTTCTGGATTCGACTGTGTTTGATTTTTTATCATCAACGTTTTGAATCACACTACGTGATTCATCATCAGTATGTAACAAGGAATTCCAAGGAGATGAAAAATAGTGAGTTGGAGATTTGAGAGAGAATAAAAGGAGAGATGCGGGGAATGAGAGGGCACAAAGATCAAGGGAGAAAAATAGTAGAAAAAATAAAAACAAAAGGAAAATAAATAAATAACAAAGCCAGTGGGACCACCTAAAAACTAGAGGACAAAAACTAAATGAAAAACTCCTCATTGTTGTCATTTTTAGTCTATATATATAAGTATTAGAAAATATATAAATTATTAGAAAATATATAGACTAAAAATAGACAATTATATCACTATATATATAAGTATTAAAAAATATATAGACTAAAAATGACAACAATGATGACAACAATGAGGAATTTTTCATTTATTTTTTTGTCCTCTATTTTTTAGGTGGTCCCATTGGGTTTTTTATTTTTTGTTTTTTCCTTTTTCTTTTTGTTTTTCTACTATTTTTTTCCCTTGATCTTCGTGCCCTCTCCTTCCCCACATCTTTCCTTTTATTCTCTCTCAAATTCACAACTCACTATTTTTCATTTCCTTGGAATTCCTTGTTACATCCTGATGATGAATCACGAAGTGTGATTCATAACATTGATGATAAAAAATTCAAACACAATCGAATCCAGAAAAAATTATGAGAAGACCTAATCTTCTCATTGCCGACCCCTTGGAGAATTTGCAAAAGGTTCTTTCGATGTGACTTGGATGGATCATGATGATAGAGCCTATTTCTTTGGTGTGATGATGTAAGAGTCTTGCTGACACATTTTTTCTCTTTAGTGAGTCTTGCATTCTTGGAAAAAAAATCAAAGACTGTTTGGTGACCTTTTGTTGTCATAGCGATAAAGGTTTTTGTTCACTATGACTTTGGTCTTGCCGATAAAACCCCATGTCTAGTTTTTGACCGAATCAAAGGGTTTTGATGACATAATTAGAGCTCAATATGCAAATGGTCCACGTGGTAGTTGACTGAGATTGACAAGATGATTTGGATGTCAAATGTGAAGACATATGATTATTCAAGTGGTCAAAAGACATTTAAGATATATAGAAGTTGGTGATCATGATGCACTTAAATGAGGTGGATGTCAATCCAATCAAACCAAGTCGAGAAATGATGGAGAATGCATTAATGGCATACATGTTGTAGACTGTTGTGTCACTCAAGATGATTGACATAGAGAATATCAAATCTTATGGATAGATGAAGATTAGAAAATTTAGTAATATGAGTACAAAGAATGGTCATGAGATATGGAGGATGCATTTAATATGGGCAGCCAATTTGAGAACACCTTTAGGACAAAATAGAATCTTCTGTAGTGAAAATCTCCAAGATGTTAAAAAGAAAAAAATATTTGAATTTGTTCCAAGAGGGAAAATGGAGTTGGTTAGTAGGAAGTAGTTGAGATGAAATGACAAGGGTAGTTGAGGAGTGAGAGTTGAAAGAATGAAAACAAAGTGTACAAGTAAACATGAAGAGTTGTAGAGTTAGTGTGGGGTATTGACATATGATAGATAGAAGAAGTAGAGTACAGTGAAGTATAGATAAGGGGTTGCCAGAGATAGTGAAAAAATAGAGAGTTTGTAGAGCTAAGTGAATGACAAGAAGGAGGTTCATTTGAAGACCCTAGAGTTGAAAAAAAATTGTGAGAGAGATAGACGACTACTAAGAGTAAGATTGAGAATATGTGTAGAGACTTCAAGGAATTTCATATCAAAGCTGAAGTGTGTAGAGGATTCCTATTTTAAAAGGGTTACAAGATTCACTTGTAAGAAGAAATCTCATTGTATTCAAAATTTACATTGTAATCGATAGTGTCTCTCTGAGTGGGTACTTAGAGCAAGGGTTAATGCTCCTTGAGTTGGTGATAAAAAATCTAGGGGTAGGTTCTCCTTAAGTAGGTGCTCTAAATTGAGGAGTTGGTGCATCTCTAGGGTTGGTGCCCTTAAATCAAATTGTAACCAATGATTTTCTTTGTGAGACTTGATTGGAGCAATAGACTTTAACAGTTCTTCTCATCGAGGTTTTTCCCACATTGGTTTTTCCTCATAAATTCTCATGTTATGAGATTTGTCTTTATGTGTGTGTGTTTTTTTATCTATTTATATTTACACACTGTGATTTAAAATTTTAGAATATCACTGATTCACCCCCGATTAGTGATCACTATGGCTAGAAATGAATCCTCCTCTGCTAAGGTTCTTATGTTTGATGGCACCAATTATGCCTTTTTGAGTAGAAGAATGGAAAAATCTTGTATTCCCTTGGATATGATGTTTGGGTGTCTGTCAAAAATGTATATACAATCCTTGTCACTCCTCCTACTGACCGTGATGCTGAGAAGGGAATATGGGAACACTAACAAAGAAAAGAATTCTATCCTTAGTGGATTGTCAAACACTAAATTTGTCAAAGTTATGCATTGCACATCATCCAAAGAGACATGGGATAAGCTATAAAGGATATATCTAGAAGATGTCAAGGTGAAAGAGGCCAAAATCCAAAATCTAAGAGTCTGATTTGAAAGTCTAAAATGAGATATTAGGGAGATAAGATAGTTGATTACCTAAAAAGGTAGATGAAATTGTCAATGCAGTATGAGGTCATGGAGATGATGTATTAGATGAATTAATTGGCAAGAAAGTGTTGAGATCACTCACCTCTAAATATGAGACACAACTTTCTACAATAGAAGAAGCTAAGGATTTGAGAACCTTCACTATGGATGAGTTATTTGGCCTCTTTCAGCCTATGAGATGAGGACAATAGGTGTTGAATCTTCAAAGAGAGAGGTTGCATTTAATTTCACAAAGAAAGGGAAAGAACAAGCTACCAATGAGGAATAAAATGACTCAAATGCTAGAGAAGCTAACTTTTGTTAGAAATCTCAAGAAAGGATTAGGGAAGTACAAAGGAGAGCTTCCATTCAAGTGCTTCATTTGTTGCAAGATAGGATACTTTCCTATAAAATGTCCATATTGAGAAAAAGGGGATGATGAGAAGCAAAACATGAAGAGTTTTGGAAAGGATAAGGGTAAGAAATTATACAAATCAAAAAGAAGAAATTTTAGAAGAAAGAACAACCTCTACACTATTGAAAGTGATGATAGTAATGAAGAAATTTTTGTTGATGTGAGTTTTAATGAAGTAGAAAAAGAAGTTAATCTTTTCACAGCTGAGGGTGTGATAAATGAGGGTGAAACTCAACTTGAAAACTCAAATCCTTGTGGTAGTGATGAGGAAGATGAAGGAGATGCTGAAGTTGACCTTGAAGGAGAGTTAGTTTATGCTCTTGAAGAGCTAGATATGGTAAGAAAAGAATTCAAGAATCACAAGAAGGCTATTATAAAGGATGATGACTTGTTAAACAAGAATATTGAGGAATTATTTGCCAATCTTGCTGCCTTAAATACTTAGTTGGAAGAAGCCAAAAGAGTGTATGAAGTGACAAAATCAGATTAGGAAGCCAAGGAGAAGGAGTGTCAAATGTTGAAACAAGAGTTTGTGAATCTCAAAAATGAACTTGAGAAGTGCAAAGAAGATATCAATGTAAGAATTAAGTATGAGGGCAACACAAATGCCTTGAACAAAATGTTGAACAAGCAAAAGCATTCCAAGGACACTAGAGGTATTGGTTATGAGAATGTTCAATGCTCTACAAGTAAGAGCTTGTCCAATACGGAAATACACTTTGCCTCCTCAAATGAAGGAAGAAATGGACATATGTTTACTATGAGCAAGCTCATTGAGGTAAAGACATGTGTGGCTACTACAAAGAACAATGAAGTTGATCCAAAAGGAAAAATCAAGGTGGATGATGAAGGCTTCACAAAGGTCAAGGACACAAGGAAGAGTTAAAGAAGACCAAGTCACATTTCTTCAAGGAGACCAATGATAAACACCTTCAACAATCAATGCTATGTCCCTCCATTCCATGGCTATTGCTTCAAATGCAATGCATATGGTCATAGATTCTCAGAGTGTAGACGTAGGCTTAGGGAAAGTCCAAAGTTTGAAAGTAGGAATCCTTTTTCTATCTTAAGAGAAAATCATGTTGTGTACTATCATTATAAAAAATTATGGTCAGAAAAGATATGAATGAAAAAATTAAATATCTCAATCCATGGGCAGCCACATTATTTCTTCATTCAATAGGAACACAAAATGCCACTTTTGTCACAACTACAGTTATATAGCTAGACATTGCAAGGTAAGGGAAAACAAACAAGGGAGGAAATCAATAATGGAGTAGAAAAAAAATTATGATCAGAGTGGTACAATAGAGAAGAGAAAAGAAACCAAGGAAGTTTGGGTAGAGAAGAAAAAGGATAGTGATCAATCAAGTCTGATTGTTCAAATTGTCATCCATGTTGAAAGTAAAAATTTATGGGTTGTTGATAGTGGATGTTCCAATCACATGACAAGATACAAAAATAATTTAACACATCTTGAGGATTGGAATGGTGGCTCGGTCAGATTTGGAGACAATTCATCTATCAAGATCAAAGGCAAAGGAAAAATGAACATAAATGGAAAACTAAAGGCACACAATGTGTACTATGTGGAAGGACTTTACATAACTTACTTAGTGTGAGCCAAATGTGTGATAGAGGATACAAATTCACCTTTGATTCTAAAGGATGTGAAATTAGAAAGAGGGCAATGGTTAGTTTGTTGTAAAAGGAAAAAGGACTGATGGGTAAAAGCACAAAACCGTGTCACATTTCAGGCCAACTTATCAGCATAAGTGAATTTAAGTAATTCTAACTAAAAATTAATTTTCGTCAAGAATATGGTTTATGGAGATTCATTATAGCTATCCAATATATGGGCCCAAAATTTTCCAATTGGAAATTTCCACTAAATGTATATTTTATACCACTTTGGGTGTAATTACCAATTTTTATTTTTATTTTGAAAAACTTGATGTTTCAACAACTCCTACTTTTATAAATAACATTGTTTTGAAATGTAAAAATACTCTTTTATTGATCTATAAGTGAATTTTAAAAAATATAATATTTTATTATTTTAATTAGTTTTTTATATTTTATATTCTATTTTTATTGAAAGTAGGTCATCAACATGAAAATATAAGGTTGATTATCTTGTGAAGGAAAAATAGTAAAATGAATTAAATTTTTTTTGAAAGAAAAACAATGCACTAGAGGAAAGAGTCTATGTCAACATGATATAATTATTTTCTAATTAGGATAAATAATTAAGAAAAAAGGTGATGCCAAACGTAAAGAGTTATATTTTAGTACACAACTTTTCAAATTTATTGAAAAATATATATACATAAAAAATAGTAAAAAATATATTTTTGCACTAAAGCTTCAAGTTATCAATACACACAAAACAAATTGAAGAAAAATATTTAAAATTTACTATATAAACTGTGATGCGTTGTATAACTTCAATTTCAACATTTTATCAAAAACTAAATTATAGTGTTTACTTTATATGAAAGTATATTCAAATACTTTTAAATTTTTTTAAAAACATAACAACATAAAATACACAAAAAAAATTATAAATTTTAATAGTTTACATAATTTAAAAATTCAAAACATATATTTCACTTTCTATTGATTCAATTTAAAAAGTTGAATCAACATTGGCCATTTCCTTTATAAAAGTATGACACATTTTTTTTCTTTTACCTTGATTGGAATGTATACAACTTGAAAGGGTTATTGGAGTCTAAGTGCATGGATGAATGTTGGTTGTGGCATATAAGGCTAGGACACATAAATTTTGACAACCTTATTAAAGCAAGTAAGAAAGGATATGTAAGGCACATCCTTCATATTATTAAACCAACTAACATTATTTGTGATGAGTGGCAAAGAGGAAAACAAACTAAGTTTAGCTTCAAAACAAAAGAGTACTCTACCAAAAGGCCATTATAACTTGTACATATTGATTTGTGTGTGCTTACTAGAACAAGAGCTCTCAATGGAGAGAAATATTTTATGTTGCTCATTGATGACTTCTCAAGAATAACATGGGTTACTTTCCTTCAAGACAAGTCACAAGCCTTTGAAAGATTTAAAATATTTAGAAAAATGGTTGAAAGAGAGAGTGACTAAAAACTAAATGGTCTCAGATCAGATCATGGAGGAGAATTCACATGGAATGAATTTGAGGACTATCAATAAATACATGGAATTAGAAGGCAATATTCATCCTTTGGGACATGCCAAAAAATGGGTGTTGTACAGAGGAAGAATACAACTGTTAAGAAAATGTGTAGAACCATACTAAATGAATCAAATTTGCCTGATGTCTACTGGAAGGAGGTAGTCCATAAAACTGTATACACATTAGACAAGGTTCAGATAAGGGTAAATAGAAAGATGACTCCATATGAGTTGTGGTATGACAAGAAGATCTTAGTTAAATAATTCAAGGTGTTTGGTAGTAAATGTTTTAATAGAAGAGATGAGGATGGTCTAGGTAGCTTTGAGTCGAGATATGATGAATGTATCTTTTGGGGGTATTCTACTCATAGCAAGGCCTACAAATGCTTCAACAAAAGACTAAAGAAAGTAGTTGAAAGTGTAAATGTGAGAGTAGATGATGAGTTGCATAAAGGAAGACAAAATATGGTAAATCAGATTGAAGAACCATATGTAGAAGATGAAGAGAAATTTGAAAGTTAAGAAGAGGTTGTCAACAAGGCCCCAAAAAGATATGTACAAAAGAACTATACTGAAAAATCAAATCATTGGCAATGAGAATGAGGGTGTGCAAACTTTAAGAAGACATGCAAGGAATGATGAGCTATTGGCAATTAATACTCATCCAGTGATTAATAGTGGTTTTCAGTGACTTATTTTTGGTTTAGGTTTGTCATGGATGGCAATTCTTCATGGAGATTCATTCCGATGGTTGTGATTCTTCCTATCCAGAAGTAGGTGTTTCCACTTAAAAATACTGGTGTTATGATCTTGTCATTGTTTGTTATTTGTTTCTACATTTCAGTTTTAAGTGTATGCTTTCGATGGTTAAAAGTTAAGTTTGAAAATCTGTGAACCGATAGATCATTGATTCACCACCCCCTCTTAGTGATCCTTGATTCCAACAATTTTTATCAGAGTCAAGTTCCTCTACTAAAGCCTAACCACTTGAGGAAGGTTCGGGAGATTGATTCAATGGATTCCGGTTTTAAGAGACAACTCAGTGTGGCACTTGAGGATCTTGATGTAGCTAGAAATGAGATCTGTACCTTGAAGAAGAACCTAAATGATGTTGATGATTTAATTAATGACCTGAAGGATAAAGAAAACATCTCTAGAGAGAAGTGGAATGATTTAATGGACAAGTTGAAGGAGAAAGAAGATTAGATCATGGGATACTAGGATAAAGATGATGAAGTTAAAAATCTTGAAAGAGAGAATGTTGCTTTGAAGAATGAGATGCAATCCATTGTGATGAGAATGACTAAGGAAATTGAGGACCAAAAGAAGAATGAAGAGAATTTGGCACAATCATTGAAGGAAAGAGTAGATGAATGCTTCAGGCTTACCTATGAGAATGATCAATTGAAGCTTGAGTGGACACAGTTAAGGAACAATGGTCAAGAACTTGAAGGACATGTTGCTACTTTGAGGGATGAGCTTTCTACTGCTAATGAGTACAAAGACAAAATTCAAAGATAGCTCAGAAAGGGTTTATGACATGTTGAAGAGTCAGAGACATGGAACGGACATGCGAGGACTTGGATTTGAGAAAGGTGAATCGTTTGAATCTGGACAAGGAATTGCAAAACCTGATCAGAAGAAAAACAAGAATCCTCCTGTAAGACAACATAATGCTCATAAATTCAATAGTAGATCCTTTACTTGCAATGATTTTGTTCATATGGAGAATCAATAAAGAAGTAGGATGATTTATTGAGTGAACAACATGAATAATGTTCCTACGTTTTCCGATCAGTGTTTCATATGCAATAATTTTGGTCACAACTCAAACATGTGTGTACAACAGTAATGAATCATTTTCAGAACAAAAGATGCTATGCTTGTGGAATGTTTGGACATATCTCTAATCAGTGCAGGATAGGACCAAATCAAATGAACTTTAGACCATATCTCTAACCGGTCACATTGCAAAGTACTACAGAAGCAAGAACAATGTTTCAGTAGACAAGAGTAACTCATATGAGAAAGGAAAAGCCAAAGTAAAAGAGATCAAGGAGAAGCATGAGAAGATGTGGATTAAAAAGGATGAATAGAAAGATGACAATGGGTTTGCCCTCGAATCTGGTGCAAGATCTTCATTCTATAACTAGGGCTTTATGCCTTAGGCATAGATTTTTATCCAGATTCTAAGAACCCACCCTTCGGTGGTTTTCAATTGATTCTGGAAGGTTGCAGAAGGATTGAATCATATGTACAAATGGTATCTATAAGTTTTAGAAAGATTTGGTGCTCTAGTATGCAATTTCATGAAGATCATGATAACCGGTTGTTGCATTTATTACAGTGGAAAATTAGCTTTTCGAAGGATAAAAGTGCATTTTGAAGTCTCATTTGTCACAATGAAATCAAACGAGGAGAGAAGAAAAAATATATTTAGCTATTTCAATGACTCCAAAGTGAATTTCAGTGCCTAGTTGTGAAGCAAGGTATTTATAAGTTTAGACTTTTAGCTTTCTGCAAACCCTACCATTTGAAATGGCTTCATTTTCTGGTATTGGGACTCCTTTGGTAGTTAAGATTAAGGATAGGTCTCATCTAGTCTTCAAGAAACACCCTTTCAACTCAGTTGAGGATGATCTGGAAGGTACATTTTCATTAGTGCCCTACAATTTACTACATAATGAGGATATCAGGGCCTACATTCATTGTGATCTTGAAGAGCTTGGAAACATAGACATGTTGGACTTATACAACAATCATTTGGCTAACGGTTTGGGAAATTTCAAATCTGCATTCAAGGTGCTTTAGGACAAGGGTTTCTCACAATTCTTTTATTTTTCATTGTTTGATGAGGCCAAATGGATCCTTTACATTTTTAGCCATGTGCCTGATGAGTTCGTATGGATTAACAGACCATAAAAAATCACCAAGCAGGTGATCCATGTTGTAATTGGTCTAGCAGAAACTGATGATATGCCTAGTTTGAGGAAAGTGTCAAATAACACTATCATAGCCACCACAGGATCCAAATTTTACAGTAGAGCCATGATTGTTAACGATATTTTAGAAAATGATGTGAAGTTTGCATGAATGGTAGTCAGATACAAGGTTTACCAGTCCAACTGATACAACTTTGTCTCCGGTATTGTTGTTTACTCTACGTATTAGATGCTCAATGATGATAAAAGGTATGATCTATGCACTTCACTTCTGAATGAATTGTTGAGTAATTTAAAGAATATCAAGTAGGAAAAGAACCATACATTTAAATATGGTACACTCCTTATTTACCTAGCTTTATACTTCCTAAATGAGATACTTGGTATCAAAGGTAAGGTCTAATGGGCCTATGATAGACCGATGACCATGCAAATCAAGGAAGGACTATGGGGAGTTGGAGATGCAACCATGAGTATATCTGCCCTTTAGGGATACTTCAAAACCTTCCAAGCTGCAATGAAGAGCAGGGAAAGGTTTCCTAAGGAGGTAGTTAAGGATCAATGTCTAATGGAAGCAATGGAGCCCTACATAGTGTGGATTATGCCCATGGGATATTAAATTGACTCTGTTACACTTGAGGCATATTCCCAACACCTTTTGAGTCAATGGGTGGATCCCATAGAAGGGAGATTTGGTACATTCAAAGAAAAAGAATTCAGTTTGCATATGCAATTCATTGGTCCTACCTGGAAGAGAAAAGTCACTTAGATGGTAGAAGAAGTAGCTACTCAAATGGGTTTCACCAAGGAGGAGGTGAAGAAAGAAAGGGAGAAATATGTGCAAAAGGAGACTAAGTCTGCTCCTGCTCTTGTGGCACAACCTGCAAAACCTAGCCCATCCAGAAAAGGTGTGCTGAAGCAGAAGGAGAAGCCTAAAAGAACCTATGTTGTAGTATCTCCAGTGGCCTCAAAAACTAAGTCTAAGGAGGAGGCAAGAAAGGCAAAGAGGAAGGAAGAGTTTGTCAGAGTGGTAGGGAAGCCACAATCTGGTAGAGACTAGCAAAGAAAAAAGGCAAAATCAGATCCTGATCCTACCACAAGTCCCAAGAGAGAAAGGAAAGCCAAGACTCAACAAGATTCTATTGCAAAAAAGGGTAAATCTGAATCTGTTCCCTCATTGACAACAAATCGGTTGATAGATGAAATTATAGTTAATGGCAATTTGAATAATATTGGAGTTTGTTATAAAAATTTGATGAAGAAGATACGAGGAAAGTTGAGGAAGTATTTGTATTATATTTACATAATTTTAGTAAAACATGCATGAATTAGAAAAGACCATTCCAAAGGATTTGTACAGTTTGATAGATGTAGAAGGATGACTACAAGCAAGATTGATAGGGAGATGAAGGAGAGAGAATTGATAAATGTTTGCACTTGTATTTCATAAAGTGAAGCTAAGAGATGGATTGAAGAGGCAAATAAAAGGGAAATTAGAAGTAAAATCAGGATCAATAGATTGATGATTGGGAATGTGGTGGAGGTGATGAAAGAAAGAGAGGAGATATGGAGGAAGATAATTGCAAATGACCCTATGTACAAAGATGCATTTAAACCATCTGAACTAAAAGATAAGCATGACGTTTCGAGAAATCAGAAGGTTGAGACTCAACATCAACTAAAAGACCAAGATAGTACCACACTTGATTCTAAGACTGGTGATGCACCTCCAATGGTAGATAGTTTTCTAGCCCCTGTGATTCAATAGGTTGATATTACACCAAGTGGTGACATCAGTGTAACAAATGAAGAGGATAAGGGAGAAAACAAGGATGTTGAGTCAACAGAGGCTAAGGTTACTGAGGTTGATAAAGGCAAATGCATAGTTGATTCAGAAATTGCCACTACTTTGGTTACAGGGACCCCACCTCAGATTCCAATTAATCTTGATGGTTTTGTTGATCTTGGGAAGATATCTCCTGCTAAGAAGCTTATGCTCACACCTTCTGTGAAAGCCCAAGTCAGTCAAGATCTAGTGAAATCAAAGATTGAAGATAAAAAGGTAATTTTGATGTCTATAGATGTTTTACAGAAGGTGGCCCCTAGTGTACAACTAGATTCAAATAATAGCCCCTCTGGTAAATTATTGTAATTAATTAATAGTTAAAATACTAGTTTTGATTCATTGGAGAAGATGACTACATAGAAAATTTTGGATAAGTTTAAGGAGGTTAGAAAACAAACATTTTGGAGGATGATTAAAGATGATAGGGTGAGACGGAATAAGAGATTGCAGATTATTTCTAACACATTGCTAGAAGCCGATAAATTGTATAAATCTTGCCTTGTTTTGGCTAAGTTCACTGTTCATATTGATAAGCAGATAGGTGTTTTCCAAGGAAGGCTTGTTGGCATCTCTCAGTCATTTGATCCTATTGTAACATGAACTAGAAGTATTGAAGGATAGATTATAGCCTTAAATGACCATATCTCAATCCTTCAAGTGGATAAGGAGAAAATTTTGAGGAATGTAGGTGAACTCTAGAACTTGATTGCCACCCAGTTGGACACTATGCTAATTAATAAGGTGGATTGTATGAAGGAGATGACCCAACCTTTATCATCAAATTTAAGAGAGCTAGAAATTCATGCTACTATATTTATGCATTTATCACAGTTTTGGACAATTTGAAGAGTGGGTGGGATACTAACCTAGGAATTTTAAAGACTACTTATGCTGATATCTTCAAGTACTTATGAATATATCTATACGTAATTTTTTTGGACATGTCAAAGGGGGAGAGGAATGGTGAAAAATGTACAATATTGGAGAGTGGAATTCTTTGTCTAAGGGGGAGCCTTAGAGATTCTTTTGAATCTTTTGAACCAGTGTTCAATGCTCTACACTTAGTCATTTTCATGACTATTGCCATCAATGCCAAAGGGAGAGATTGTTGGCAATTGACACTCATCTAGTGATTTCTGGTGGTTTTCAGTGACTAATTTTTGGGTTAGGGTTGTCATTGATGGAAAATCATCATGGAGATTCGTTCTTGTGGCTGTGATTGTTCCTATCCAGAAGTAGGTGTTAACCAATAGCATGATTACTGGTATTCAAGGAAGAACATAGCATTTTCTGGTCTAGACGCTTTTTGGTGATTGTAGTGCATTGAATCATTTTCTTGTTGATTGGGTTGACTTAGATGCATCATTTTATCATCATTTTGTTGATCCACATTTATCTTTTTGGATCCGGTCAAGCCGACATGTATCTACACGTTACGCCTTCTGGTATATAAGTTTGATGTGGGTGATCTTTTTGGTGTATGCTGTGATTGTATGTGAGCGAAAGGTGATTGAGAATCCATTTTGGCATAGTTTCATGTGCGCATTCTTGATCTGGTAGCTGAATGAGATAGTGTATAGGGGAAAATAGAGCAGAACAGAGAAGGTGATCTAGTAAGTGTTTTTGCACTTAATTGGAACTCATCCAAGCATAGTAAATGCTATTTCAGAGTTCATACATTGTAATTAATCACTGCAACAACTCTGTAAGTAAGTGAGACTTCCTTGAGGGATGTAGCCTTCTAGGTTATTGTAATTGAGTAGTGAGCTCTAGGCAATGTACCTGAATGCTTATGCGTTCCCCATTTGTAATATTGTTTTTCTACTGGCGATAGTCGAATAATATTGTGGGTTCAAATGCCATAGTGGTTTTTCCCATTTGGGTTTTCACCTAAAAATACCGGTGTTATGATCTTGGGGTTTTTTGTTATTTGTTTTTGTATTTCAATTTTAAGTGTATGCTTCTAGAGGTTAAAATTTAAGTTTGAAAATTTGTCAATCGGTAGATCATTGATTCACCCCCTGCCCTCCCAGGGATCCCTGATTCCAACATGAGCAAGTAAAATTTTGTCTCATGACTGAAATGGAACCTAGAAATTATAATGAGACCAACAAGAGTGAAAAATGGATGAAAGCCATGCAGGAAGAGTTGCAAGAGATTGACAAGAACAAGACTTGGGAATTTGTCCCTAGACCAGTTGACAAAAATGTCAGTGGAACTAAATGGGTGTATAGAAACAAAATGAATGAGGAAGGTAAGGTCATAAGAAACAAAACATGGCTTGTATGCAATGGATATGATCAAGTTGAAGGGATAGGTTTTGAAGAGAGATTTGCACTAGTTTCAAGACCTGAAGCAATCATAATGTTTCTAGCATTTTTAGCATACAAGGGATACAAAGTATACTGAATGGATGTTAAATCTGCATTCTTCAATTGCAACCTTGTAGAAGAGGTATATATAGAGTAGCATGAGGGATTTCAACTTCATGAGGATGAGAACTATGTTTGCAGACTAAGCCAAGCACTATATGGATTGAAATAAGCACTAAGAGCATGGTATTCCATGTTAGACAAATATCTCCCTAAGCAAGGATTCCAAAAGGGGAATGCTAATAGAAATTTATACATTAAGGCAGATGGTCATCACATGATCATAGTTTTGGTATAAGTAGATGACATCATCTTTGGAGGAAATAAGGATACCTTATGTAAAGAGTTTGTTGACCAAATGTAGTATGAGTTTGAGATGTCTATGCTTGGAGAATTATCATACTTTATTGGCTTGCAAATTTAATATCTAGAGCAAGGTATATTAATTTCTCAAACAAAGTATGGTAAAGATATGTTAAAGAAGTTCAAGATGGAAAATTGTGAGTCAATGAGTGCACCCATGGTTACAGGATGCAAATTAAGTAAATATGACGAGTCACCTAATGTGGATCAAACCTTATATAGATCCATGAATGGAAACCTTATGTACCTAACTGCCTCAAGATGAGACATAGTTCAAGCAGTATGTATGGTGGCCATATTTCAAGAAACTACTAAGAAATCATAGGTCAATGTAATAAGGAGAATATTCAAGTATTTATATGACACACTTAATTATGGCTTATGGTACCCAAAGAAAGGAGATTTCACTTTACAAGCCTATACTAATGCTAATTGGGCAGGATGTGTAGATGACAAGAATAGCACTAGTGGTGGAGCTTTCTTCCTTGGAGATTGGTTAGTATCATGGCATAGAAAGAAGCAAGAATCCATTTCATTATGAAATGCTAAAGAAGAGTATATTACTACTACCACATGTTTCTCAAAAGTATTATGGATGAAGTAGACACTAAAGGGCATTCAAGTTAAATTTTTAGAACCTATTACAATCATTTCTAATGATTATAGTGCCATAAACATCTCCAAGATCCATGTCATGCATTCTATGAAAAAGAACATAATAATAAAGTATCATTTTCTCAGGGAAAAGGTTGCAGAGAGAGAAGTCAAAGTAGAATATGTAAGAACAAATGAAAAAGAGGTAGACATTTTTACTAAGCCACTACCCAAGGACACATTTGAATATCTGTGACTAAAATTGGGGGTTGTCCCACCTTCCTTTAGCACTTAAATGTTTTATGAGGTCTACGGTTCTGGGCAAGCATATTGTCTTACACTTTTTATCCTTGAACCTCATGCTTGTTCTCAAGGGGAGATTTGAAATTTTTATACGTAGTATTAGCAATGCTTTTTATATTGTAATAATGGTTCCTCTTGCTCAGTGCTATAGTGTCATAGGTTGAAAATGCACATTTCTAGGAGAATATCATTCTTAGATAAAGAGAATTTAGGCCCCTTTGCCATTGTTGTCAAAGGGGGAGAAGAAGAAGCCCGTGTGCGTTGACATCAATGCCAAAGAGGGATATTGTTAGCAAATATTGTCATTGATTTAAACTGGGATGCCATCTAGGTCACTTATAGGTTGCATAAGTAAGTTGTAGAGGTAGCAATGTGTTGATTTCATGTGCTCCAAGGTTGAAAACATGTTCTAAGTATGCCTCATTATTTATTGATCCATCGAGTTTGAGTCATGGTTGGCAGGTTTAAATACATTGAAAATCCTCAAGGTTGGCAGGTTTTCATTGAGACAACTTTTTGTCCCATCGACATATATCTTTGTCAATGAGACTTAGTCTTTTGCTAAGACCCATTATGTCTCCTATTGGGATTCATTTTATACCGAAATCCATTCTTTTTGGGTGAATATATTCTGGTCTCGATGATATAGCGTTGTTTCGGTGTGAGATGGTAGTTCGACAAGAAAACTTTTGTCTCTTATTGATACCTTGATATCTTGGTGAACTGGCTTTTCGGTGTAACCATAAACTGGTCTTAATGATCTAGTGATAATAGGGTTTCATGTGGGGCCTATCCAAGTCTCTTATCGACCTATCACGTTCGACTAAAAAAGTGGAAGCGTATCACTTTTGTCCCTAAGTTCTTATTTTTTTGATCCTCAGATCTTCGATGTCGACCTCGCCAAGAATCTCATGTCTTATGTCATGTGATCATGTTTGACTGAAAAATTTGACGTCATTTTGTTCTCAACTCTGACTTCTAGCCGATCTTTGATCTCCGATAGTTGGGTCCACTTTGTCCGACTATATGCAGATGTCCAAGTGGCATATGCCCATTGGTTTACTTAGGCAGAGTTTGTTTCATATGGCCCTTTTTCTCATTTGTGCCTTGTTTTTTCAAGAGGCAAGCATTGATTGGCTCTTTGTTGTGTAGACCCCGTGGTGAAATGGCCTTTCACCATGACTTTCCCTTTTGACAAGATCTCTGTTCTCTTTGGGTGCCTCTCAATTACTACACCCAAACACTTCTATTCTAGTGTGATCGATTGAGGTCTAGGTGACAATGTGTCCATGTCGGTGTGCACAATGAAGATGTCATGCCAACATATTTTCTTTTTGACATAGCCTTTCTTTTTAGTAATACTTAATCCTCTCATTACCGACCTCTTGGAGACTCAATGAAAGGTTCTTTTGGTGTGACTTGGATGGCTCATGATGATAAAGCCTCTTTCTTTGGTGTGACAACCTAGGATTTTTGCTAACATGATTTGTCTCTTCGTTGAGACTTGCACTCTTTGAAAAGACACCAAAGACTATTTGGAAACCCTTTGTTGTCATAAAGATAAAGGTTTTTAGTTCACTATGACTTTTTTCCATCTTGTTGATAAAAACCCATGTCTAGTTTTTGATTGAATCAGAGGGTTTTGGTGACACGGTTGCAACTCTATATGCAAATTGACAACGTGGAATTTGACTCAGTTTGACCAAATGATTTGGATGACAAATATGAAGACATATGATTATTTAGGTGTTCAAAAGACAATTTAGATATATAAAGTTGGTGAGCATGATTCACTTAAATGAGGTGGTTGTCAATCCACTCAAACTAGGTTGAGAAAGAATGGACGATGCATTAATGGTGTCCATTTTGGAGATTGTTGTGTGGCTCGAGATGATCGACAGAGAGAATATCAGATATTATGGACAAATGAAGATTAATAAATTAGTAATATGAATACAAAGAATGATCAAGAGATGGGGAGGATGCATTTAATATGGGTAGCCAATCTGAGAACACCTTTAGGACAGAGAATAAAATCTTCTATAGAGAAGATCTCCAAGATGTTCAAAAGTAAATAAAAATATTAGAATTCATTCCAAGAGGGAAAATGAAGTTGGTAGATAGGAATAGTTGAACTAAAATGACAAGGATAGTTGAGGAGTGAGAGCTAAAAGAATGAAAACAGAGTGTACAAGTAAAAGTGAAGAGTTGTAGAGACAATGTGTGGTGTTGACGTTTTCTAGATAGAAGAAGTAGAGTATATTGAGATTAGATAAGGGGCTGGCAGAGATAGTGAGAAAATAGAGAGCTTTCAAAGCTAAGTGAATGACAAGAAGGAGGTGCATGTGAAGACCATAGAGTTGAAATTTTTTTGTGAGAGAGATAGAAGACTACTCAGAGAAAGATTTAGAATATGTGCAGAGACTAAAAGGGTAATAAAGAGAATTTAAGGAATTTCATATTAGAAATGCAGTGTGTAGAGGATTCATATTATAAAAGGGTTACAAGACTCACTTGTAAAAAGAAAGTTCATTTTATTCAAAATTTACATTGTAATTGATAGTGTCTCTTTGAGTAGGTGCTCAAAAATATAGGGGTAGGTGCTTCTTGAATAGGTAGTTTAAATTGAGGAGTTGGTGAGTCTCTAGGTTTGGTTCCCTTAAATTAGATTGTAATCGGGCATTTTCCTCATGAGGCTGGATTGGAGTAATAGTCTCTAGCAACTCTTCTCACCGAGGTTTTTCCTACTTTGGGTTTTCCTCATAAATTCTTGTGTTATGAGATTTGTCTTTATGTGTGTGTTTTTTATCTATTTATATTTGCACACTTTGATTTAAAATTTTAGAATATAACTGATTTATCCCCTTTTAGTGATCACTTGTGTTCTATAGCTTTTAACTTACATTCTATTGTTGTTTAATGCTAGTTGGTCCTCAATTTTCTTTCCCTCCCACATAGTCCCTCTTTATATAGAATGAAAAATAAATTTGAATTTAATGGGTAGGATAACCCACTTAGAGAGTTGCCACTCTTAGAAAGATTATAAATAAATAAATAAATTCTAAAAGGGGTCATTCCCTCATTCTTAGTAGTTAATTTTTATTATTAAGTGGCACACATATTAATAAATGTTTCATTTTTGATCAGTTATGTGTTTTCAATGTGTCACTCCTCTCCAAGCATGTATAAATCAAGTTAGTAAAATGTAGTGGAGTAAGTGTGGACAATAGCAAATATATCATACAAGCACAATAAAATTTGAGGAGAAGAAAATTATAAAAGATTATTCAAAGAATTAGAAAATAAAAGAAGATTATAGAATATTAATGAGTAGATCTATGAGCACAATTATCACAAATTTATGAGAAAAATTATAGAAAATTTATTAGAAAATTTATACTTGATTTTTGAAGGAGCATTATTCCCAAGTAGAGTAATAATTTTTTATTAGATATTGGTGTCTCTCAATACAAGAGATTGGTTTCTCTTGCATTCTTGGTGCTCAATAGTAAGCATTGGTGTTTCTAGTGGGTTGGTGCATACAAAGATAAGTAGGGTTTTTTTTCTGCATTAAGTTGGCGCCTGAAAAAATTATCGTAGAATTCTATATAAGTAGTCTTTTGTTTTCGTTTTCTCCCTAAATAGTTTCCACTTAAATATTGTGTTCTTAATTGTTGATGTTGTTTTATTTATTTTAGTGTGATTATTAGTTTGAAGAAGTAAAATGTTACCTTATACTAATTAATCCAACTTCTTAGTATAAGTTTATGATCATCACATTTGAATATATAAATTTTTAAATCTTGATTTTGTTATGAAAAAATGTTTGAATTATCATTTATAAAAAAAATAGCAATACACAAATTTTTAAATAAAAAGGGTGGATATGAAATATCACCCCTACAATCCATAAGTTGTTAGCATCTAGATCAAAACACATAAATAAAGACAAACCATTGTGTGTTAGCACTAATAGTAGATGGGGGAGGAGGACAATCTTATCCCTTAGTTTTTTCTATACCTAAATGGGGTATGAGGTATTGATGGGAGGGTGCCAACCCTCATCACCTTTTATTTTTAATCTTCATTCACACAGGCTAGAAAAATTTTAATGTTTAGTTGAGGACACTTCCTAGAATCAAGTGAATTGTAAAATTCAGTAATAGCCCACCTACAGGTTGCTAAGTTTGGAGGTAGAGAGGCCGAGTGGTCACAACCTAACCTATTTTCCATGGTCTCTCCTAATAGCTATAGGAGAACCTTAGGAGAAAACATCTAAATTACCTTGAGTAGAAAGACTCCATCTATATCAAAACATGTGAGGAGGTGATGATTCCTTTGATGAGGACAAAGATATGGAACTCTAGAAATAGCATATGGGCCATTACCCTAGTGATCAAAGAGAACATAATGATGAGAATTTCCAATAAAATTTAAATAGCATTCACCTAGAATTGTAATAAGTCATTATAAAAAATAATGGTTTAGAAATAATGAAAATATTTTGATAAAAAAATCAATTAGAAAATATTACAAAAAATTTCTTTCCATTTATTGAGGAGGATCTCCACATTAAAATAATTCCAAATATTGTTGAATTTGTGAGGGATATAGGAGCTAAACCCTTCAAAGAATGATATGCTAAGAAAAAGGCGTAGGTTGGAAGGTTTTCAATATATCATGAATGTACGTCTACAACTTCCAAAAACTAGGATAGAATAGGAAGAGTTGCTTAAAATACTATGACTTCCTACAAAAAAGGAAATGAGGGTCCTAGATGCACAAATGGGTTAATTTTGAGCCCATGTAAAGAATTATAATATCAAAAGTTCTTTTTTAGACCTCACTTCCAATCTTTCCAGCATGGCCTAAATGAATTAATAGTAAATTTGTGAAGAATATAAATTAGAATTTCCCCTATGATTGTCTCAAAACTTTTGCAATCCTAGTAATTAAATTATTAAAACAATATTTTTTTCCATGACATGATACTAATAGATGTTCTATAAAATCAATCCTACATATATTTATTTAGTTTATTTTGATATATCAAGATAACCACTGAAGGAAATTTGGCTATCAAGTAATCTTGATCTTACAAAATGGGGGACAACTAGATATTTATTTGGTTTATGGAAAGTCCATCATACAATATTGAACCAACTTTTAAAAGGCAAGCCTTTATGGCTTTCTAAGATGATGAATTTTATTAATAACAATGGTTCATTGAATGTGAATTGTATTCATCATGGTGAGAATGGTTTAGAGCACTATCCCTTATCATTAAAGTCATTTATAAGGATGACCAAAGTGAATACCATATCGAACATTTTCTTCTTCTTCATCTTTGTGAATGGATTGGTTAATAATATCAAACCTTGACATTGAATGGATGAAATCCCCATACCTCCAAATTATACGAGACAACAAAATTCCCAAGAAACATCATGGAAATACTCATAATTATTTATGGAAGTCTAAAGAAAATTGTGAAGGATATTTTCAACTTTATCTAAGAGGTTGTAAAAGGAGCTTATCATGAAGAATAATAAACATAGGGTAGACCTAAGAATCTTGGAAACCACCTAAAATTTCCTTACCAATGAGAGGATCATTTTCAAATATACAATATATTTTTATTATAAAGACAACAACCATTTTCCACAAGGATACTTATGAAGCTTGGAAAACAAAATGGATTCATATGAAGCTAAAAAATTATCTATGACCAATCCATTTCTAGATGATATAATTTCAATAGTATAGCATAGAATTAAAGGATTATTTGTAACATTTAGTATTATGCCATGAAATGGTTGAACAAAAGTTTCTAAAAAAATGTGAGCACTTGAGGGTTGGCTTGATACTTTTGTCCTCTTCAATGATAGTGAGGAATGAGTTAGTCATAAAGTGGCGATTGACAGATTAAGCTAATGAATCAAGCAAGGTAATTCCCTTAACAACCCCTTGAGATATACAGTGGGCTAGGTAGTAACAAAAAACTTTATTCACAAAAAATGGAGAAAAAGAACCAAGACAACCCTACTAACTAGACCAATCCTAAATGCATAACATTTGTTACCATTAATGTTGATGTAGGTTGAGGTTTTATTAAAGAGCATGTTAACATATTGATTAAAATATGGCTAAAACCCTAAAACTCAAATAATGGCCAAAGTAAAGGGTCATTTGGTACAATCATAGGCCTTGGAAACATAAACTATAAGGAATAGAGCTTTCTATAGAGATACTCTAGTGCATTACATGCCTTCCAAAATAATTAGCATAATATTAAGGATGTACCTAATCTTCATGAACTTAATTTGTTTTGGTTGCACAATTTGTTGAAGGAGATGTTAAAGCCAAAAAATTATAATTATCTTATGTCATGTTAAGAAAAGTGAGAGGTTAAATATTGAAAATATTCTTTGAATATTAAAAATTATGTATAAAATCTATATAGGTCCTCATCGAAATAGTCCTAGAGAGCCTTAACAACTCATAAAGGAGACCATGAAAACTAGTAACCTAGTGATTATGCATGGTCTTAACTTCATCCTTAAGATTAGTGATGAAGAGGAATTAAGCTCAAAATGCTCATTGTGATGAGGAAATATAAAGAGGAACAACGTATGGGCATAAGTGATGCACCTTGTCTCACCCGAGAAAGTTAACTTTTGTTATATATACTTATTTGATCACACTCCCATGAGATGAAAAATTCAATGGTAAGTGGGGCCTCCTTATAGCTATAATGTTACATTTACATTGAGCCATCAACTTTTTTTAGCTCAAATCAAGAAGGTATTAAATGTTGAACCCCATACCACATGATCAACTAGCATAGATGTATCCTAGATATATCTAACTTCTTTGGCAACTATGATCATTAACAAAAACATTTGGCATGCATAGGAGGACACTAATGATATGATGAATCAATAAGCATCTAGATAACTACTGAGAGGGGGGAGGGTTGAATAAGTAGATAGAAAAATGACTAAACTTTCACCAAACTCAAAAATAATCTCTCAAGACAATCATTGAAAAAACTAGTTCAAACACTAAACTACAAACTGCAATAGCATTGATAGTTTACTGGTTTGACTAGCATATCAAAATAACAATATAACATCTCTGAAAATCCCAAACCATTTAACCAAAACATAAAAACACTTTACTAACATTAGTAATAGAACATTTCAAATAACTTTCGGTCCTCTTAACATAAGTAAGCAGATTTAACAGTTACGCAAATCAACCATAGAAAACATAACCACAAAAACCATACACCACTTGACACAATAATTTTTGACGTGGAAACCCAAATGGGAAAAACCATGGTGGGGATGAATGCCCACAAGTATTCTAAACTATTTTGAAGTGCATCCTGTTAGGAGCCAAGCCTGTTAAAGTTTTACAAAATGTCCTGTTAAGAATAGATCCTGTTAGGAACCACCTAGTTAAGGGATTGATTATAACGCCCTGTTAGAAGAAATACCCTGTTAGGAGTAACCTCGATAGAGGATTTGAAATCAAAGCTAATTGATCACATGATTAGAGGATTTAGATAAAACTAATCATGTTAAAGCTTACTCGGTTAAGCTATTTAATTGTTGTGATTGTTAGAGAACAAGAAGGGTTTGCTAATCTGGTAAATAGCACTACTCTGCTTGATCAGATCCTTTCCATGCTCCTACCTGCCTTCACACATACTATCAATAATCCTTCTGGTTTGGCAACCAATCACACTGACACTTAACCAAAATTGTCAGCACTACAACAAAAGAACTCATCAACCTTATAAGAAAAAAAATAGGTCGGTCACAAATCACCAACCTAAGATTTCATAAAGATTACAAACAAATCGCTTCAATTATGACTGTTAGATTACATAGAAATAAACAATACATTTCTCAAGACAACCTTTACGGCTCCTTGATCATCGCTTCATCGATTCGTATAAATCATCATGACTTCCTCTTCATGTAATGTACTCGCTCATTCCAAAGATAAAACTGTTAACTCTATGTGCTAAAAACCATTTGAAACCTATCACACACAACATGCGTACATGGCATAATCATTACCGATCACCACTTGATTATAAACCAGTACAACTGATTCACCAAGCTCCATTGGTTAGGGTTTGGCACATTAACAGGTAGGGCTATAGGTTGATCTCACTCCTTCTAAAGTAATACTAGTTTACTTCACTTGCTCACCTACTAGTTGCAAAACAACATGATTAAAACATCATTACTAGTTACAATTGACATCAATGACAACACAATAGTTCATCAATGCAATCTTCAATCAAATACTAACAATCTTGCCCTTTGGCAATGATGGAAATACAAATATCAGTACCCTTGATTGTTATGATTGAGAGTAATGCACATACACAGGTATAGGAATCCTCATCGAAATAGTCCTAGAGAGCCTTAAAAACTCATAAAGGAGACCATGAAAACTAGTAACCTAGTGACTATGCATGGTCTTAACTACATCCTTAAGATTAGTGATGAATAGGAATTAAGCTCAAAATGCTCATTGTGATGAGGAAATATAAAGAGGAACAACATATGGGCATAAGTGATGCACCTTCTCTCACTCGAGAAAGTTAACTTCTGTTATATATACTTATTTTATCACACTCCCATGAGTTGAAAAATTCAATGGTAAGTGGGGCCTCCGTATAGCTATAATGTTCAAATATTATCAAATAATTTTACATTGAGCCATCAACATTTTTTAGCTCAAATCAAGAAGGTATTAAATTTTTAACCCCATACCACATGATCAACTAGCATAGATGTATCCTGGATATATCTAACTTCTTTTGCAACTATGATCATTAACAAAAACATTTGGCATGCACAAGCAGACACTAATGATATGATCAATCAATAAGGATCTAGACAACTATTGAGAGGGGGAGGGGGTTGAATAAGTAGATAGAATAATGACTAAACTTTCACCAAACTCAAAAATAATCTCTCAAGACAATCATTGAAAAAACTGGTTCAAACACTAAACTACAAACTGCAATAGCATTGATAGTTTACTGGTTTGACTAGCATATCAAAATAACAATATAACATCTCTAAAAATCCCAAACCATTTAACCAAAACATAAAAACACTTTACTAACAATAGTAAAAGAACATTTCAAATAACTGTCGGTCATCTTAACATAAGTAAGCAGATTTAACAGTTATGCAAATCAACCATAGAAAACATAACCATAAAAACCATACACCACTTGACACAATGATTTTTGACGTGGAAACCCAAATGGGAAAAACCATGGTGGGGATGAATGCCCACAAGTATTCTAAACTATTTTGAAGTGCATCCTATTAGGAGCCAAGCCTGTTAAAGTTTTACAAAATGTCCTATTAAGAATAGATCGTATTAGGAACCACCTAGTTAAGGGATTGACTATAATGCCCTGTTAGAAGAAATACCCTGTTAGGAGTAACCTCGATAGAGGATTTGAAATGAAAGCTAATTGATCACATGATTAGAGGATTTAGATAACACTAATCATGTTAAAGCTTACTCAGTTAAGTTATTTAATTGTTGTGATTGTTAGAGAACAAGAAGGGTTTGCTAATTTGGTAAATAGCACTACTCTGCTTGATTAGATCTTTTCCATGCTCCTACCTGCCTTCACACATACTGTGAATACTCCTTCTGGTTTGGCAATCAATCACACTAACACTTAACCAAAATTGTCAGCACTACAACAAAAGAACTCATCAACCTTATAAGAAAAAAAATAGGTCGGTCACAAATCACCAACCTAAGATTTCATAGAGATTACAAACAAATCGATTCAAGTATGACTGTTAGATTACATAGAAACAAACAACACATTGCTCAAGACAACCTTTACCGCTCCTTGATCATCGCTTCATCGATTCCTATAAATCATCACAACTTCCTCTTCATGTAATGTACTCGCTCATTCCAAAGATAAAACTATTATCTCTATGTGCTAAGAAGCATTTGAAACCTATCACACACAACATGCGTACATGGCATAATCATTACCGATCACCATTTGATTATAAACCAGTACAACTTATTCACCAAGCTCCATTGGTTAGGGTTTGGCACATCAACAGGTAGGGCTATAGGTTGATCTCACTCCTGCTAAGGTAATACTAGTTTACTTAACTTGTTCACCTACTAGTTGCAAAACAACATGACTACAACATTATTACCAGTTACAATTGACATCAATGACAACACAATAGTTCATCAATACAATCTTCAATCAAATACCAACAATCTCCCCCTTTGGAAATGATGGCAATACAAATATCAATACCCTTGATTGTTATGATTGAGAGTAATGCACATACACAGGTATAGGAATCTAGATCGAAATAGTCCTAGAGAGCCTTAACAACTCATAAAGGAGACCATGAAAACTAGTAACCTAGTGATTATGCATGGTCTTAACTACATCCTTAAGATTAGTGATGAAGAGGAATTAAGCTCAAAATGCTCATTGTGATGAGGAAATATAAAGAGGAACAATGTATGGGCATAAGTGATGCACCTTGTCTCACCCGAGAAAGTTAACTTTTGTTATATATACTTATTGGATATCACTCCCATGAGCTGAAAAATTCAATGTTAAGTGGGGCCTCCTTATAGCTATATATAACAAAAGTTAACTTTCTCGGGTGAGACAAGGTGCATCACTTATGCCCATACGTTGTTCCTCTTTATATTTCCTCATCACAATGAGCATTTTGAGCTTAATTCCTCTTCATCACTAATCTTAAGGATGTAGTTAAGACCATGCATAATCACTAGGTTACTAGTTTTCATGGTCTCCTTTATGAGTTGTTAAGGCTCACTAGGACTATTTCGATGAGGATTCCTATACCTGTGTATGTGCATTACTCTCAATCATAACAATCAAGGGTATTGATATTTGTATTGCCGTCATTTCCAAAGGGGGAGATTGTTGGTATTTGATTGAAGATTGCATTGATGAACTATTGTGTTGGCATTGATGTCAATTGTAACTGGTAATGATGTTGTAGTCATGTTGTTTTGCAACTAGTAGGTGAACAAGTGAAGTAAACTAGTATTACCTTAGAAGGAGTGAGATCAACCTATAGCCCTACCTGTTGATGTGCCAAAACCTAACCAATGGAGCTTGGTGAATCAGTTGTACTGGTTTATAATCAAATGGTGATCGGTAATGATTATGCCATGTACGCATGTTGTGTGTGATAGGTTTCAAATCGTTTTTAGCACATAGAGATAACAGTTTTATCTTTGGAATGAGCGAGTACATTAAATGAAGAGGAAGTTGTGATGATTTATAGGAATCGATGAAGCGATGATCAAGGAGCGGTAAAGGTTGTCTTGAGCAATGTGTTGTTTCTTTCTATGTAATCTAACAGTCATACTTGAAGCGTTTTGTTTGTAATCTCTATGAAATCTTAGGTTGGTGATTTGTGACCGACCTATTTTTTTTCTTATAAGGTTGATGAGTTCTTTTGTTGTAGTGCTGACAATTTTGGTTAAGTGTTCGTGTGATTGATTGCCAAACCAGAAGGAGTATTCACAGTATGTGTGAAGGCAGGTAGGAGCATGGAAAAGATCTGATCAAGCAGAGTAGTGCTATTTACCAGATTAGCAAAACCTTCTTGTTCTCTAACAATCACAACAATTAAATAACTTAACCGAGTAAGCTTTAACATGATTAGTGTTATCTAAATCCTCTAATCATGTGATCAATTAGCTTTGATTTTAAATCCTCTATCGAGGTTACTCCTAACAGGGTATTTCTTCTAACAGGGCATTATAGTCAATCCCTTAACTAGGTGGTTCCTAATAGGATCTATTCTTAACAGGACATTCTGTAAAACTTTAACAGGCTTGGCTCCTAATAGGATGCACTTCAAAATAGTTTAGAATAATTGTGGGCATTCATCCCCACCATGGTTTTTCCCATTTGGCTTTCCACGTCAAAAATCATTGTGGCCAGTGGTGTATGGTTTTTGTGGTTATGTTTTCTATGGTTGATTTGCGTAACTATTAAATCTGCTTAGTTATGTTAACATGACCAACAATTATTTGAAATGTTCTTTTACTAATGTGAGTAAAGTGTTTTTATATTTTGGTTAAATGGTTTGGGATTTTTAGAGATGTTATATTGTTATTTTAATATGCTAGTCAAACCAGTAAACTATCAATGCTATTGCAGTTTGTAGTTTAGTGTTTGAACCAGCTTTTTCAATGATTGTCTTGAGAGATTATTTTTGAGTTTGGTGAAAGTTTAGTCATTTTTCTATCTAGTTATTCAACCCCCCCACCCTCTCAGTAGTTGTTTAGATCCTTATTGATTCATCACATCATTAGTGTCCTCCTGTGCATGCCAAATGTTCTTGTTAATGATCATAGTTGCAAAAGAAGTTAGATATATCCAGGATACATCTATGCTAGTTGATCATGTGGTATGGGGTTCAACATTTAATACCTTCTTGATTTGAGCTAAAAAATGTTGATGGCTCAATGTAAAATTATTTAATAATATTTGAACATTATAGCTATAAGGAGGCCCCACTTACCATTGAATTTTTCAGCTCATGGGAGTGATATCAAATAAGTATATATAACAAAAGTTAATGATATCAAGAAGGTATTAAATGTTGAACCCCATACCACATGATCAACTAGCATAGATGTATCCTGGATATATCTAACTTCTTTTGCAACTATGATCATTAACAAAAACATTTGGCATGCACAGGAGAACACTAATAATATGATGAATCAATAAGGATCTAGACAACTACTGAGAGGGTGGGGGGGTTGAATAAGTAGATAGAAAAATGACTAAACTTTCACCAAACTCAAAAATAATCTCTCAAGACAATCATTGAAAAAACTGGTTCAAACACTAAACTACAAACTGCAATAGCATTGATAGTTTACTGGTTTGACTAGCATATCAAAATAACAATATAACATCTCCAAAAATCCCAAACCATTTAACCAAAACATAAAAACACTTTACTAACAATAGTAAAAGAACATTTCAAATAACTGTCGGTCATCTTAACATAACTAAGCGGATTTAACAGTTACCCAAATCAACCATAGAAAACATAACCATAAAAACCATACACCACTTGACACAATGATTTTTGACATGGAAACCCAAATGGGAGAAACCATGGTGGGGATGAATGCCCACAAGTATTCTAAACTATTTTGAAGTGCATCCTATTAGGAGCCAAGCCTGTCAAAGTTTTACAAAATGTCCTATTAAGAATAGATCCTGTTAGGAACCACCTAGTTAAGGGATTGACTATAACACCCTGTTAGAAGAAATACCTTGTTAGGAGAAACCCCGATAGAGAATTTGAAATCAAAGCTAATTGATCACATGATTAGAGGATTTAGATAACACTAATCATGTTAAAGCTTACTCAATTAAGTTATTTAATTGTTGTGATTGTTATAGAACAAGAAGGGTTTGCTAATCTGGTAAATAGCACTACTCTGCTTGATCAGATCCTTTCCATGCTCCTACCTACCTTCACACATACTATGAATACTCCTTCTGGTTTAGCAACCAATCACACTGACACTTAACCAAAATTGTCAGCACTACAACAAAAGAACTCATCAACCTTATAAGAAAAAAAATAGGTCGGTCACAAATCACCAACCTAAGAGTTCATAGAGATTACAAACAAATCGCTTCAAGTATGACTGTTAGATTACATAGAAATAAACAACACATTTCTCAAGACAACCTTTACTGCTCCTTGATCACTTCTTCATCGATTCCTATAAATCATCACAACTTCCTCTTCATGTAATGTACTCGCTCATTCCAAAGATAAAACTGTTATCTCTATGTGCTAAAAACCATTTGAAACCTATCACACACAACATGCGTACATGGCATAATCATTACTGATCACCATTTGATTATAAACCAGTACAACTGATTCACCAAGCTCCATTGGTTAGGGTTTGGCACATCAACAGGTAGGGCTATAGGTTGATCTCACTCCTTCTAAAGTAATACTAGTTTACTTCACTTGTTCACCTACTAGTTGCAAAACAACATGATTATAACATCATTACCAGTTACAATTGACATCAATGCCAACACAATAGTTCATCAATGCAATCTTCAATCAAATATCAACAATCTCCCCCTTTGGCAATGACGGCAATACAAATATCAATACCGTTGATTGTTATGATTGAGAGTAATGCACATACACAGGTATAGGAATCCTCATCAAAATAGTCCTAGAGAGCCTTAACAACTCATAAAGGAGACCATGAAAACTAGTAACCTAGTGATTATGCATGGTCTTAACTACATCCTTAAGATTAGTGATGAAGAGGAATTAAGCTCAAAATGCTCATTGTGATGAGGAAATATAAAGAGGAACAACGTATGGGCATAAGTGATGCACCTTGTCTCACCTGAGAAAGTTAACTTTTGTTATATATACTTATTTGATCACACTCCCATGAGTTGAAAAATTCAATGGTAAGTGGGGCCTCCTTATAGCTATAATGTTCAAATATTATCAAATAATTTTACATTGAGCCATCAACAGTTTTTAGCTCAAATCAAGAAGGTATTAAATGTTGAACCCCATACCACATGATCAACTAGCATAGATGTATCCTGGATATATCTAACTTCTTTTGCAACTATGATCATTAACAAAAACATTTGGCATGCACAGGAGGACACTAATAATGTGATGAATCAATAAGGGTCTAGACAACTACTGAGAGGGTGGGGGGGTTGAATAAGTAGATAGAAAAATGACTAAACTTTCACCAAACTCAAAAATAATCTCTCAAGACAATCATTGAAAAAAATGGTTCAAACACTAAACTACAAACTGCAATAGCATTGATAGTTTACTGGTTTGACTAGCATATCAAAATAACAATATAACATCTCCAAAAATCTCAAACCATTTAACCAAAACATAAAAACACTTTACTAACAATAGTAAAAGAACATTTCAAATAACTGTCGGTCATCTTAACATAACTAAGCGGATTTAACAGTTACGCAAATCAACCATAGAAAACATAACCATAAAAACCATACACCACTTGACACAATGATTTTTGATGTGGAAACCCAAATGGGAAAAACCATGGTGGGGATGAATGCCCACAATTATTCTAAACTATTTTGAAGTGCATCCTATTAGGAGCCAAGCCTGTCAAAGTTTTACAAAATGTCCTGTTAAGAATAGATCCTGTTAGGAACCACCTAGTTAAGGGATTGACTATAACACCCTGTTAGAAGAAATACCCTATTAGGAGCAACCTCGATAGAGGATTTGAAATCAAATCTAATTGATCACATGATTAGAGGATTTAGATAACACTAATCATGTTAAAGCTTACTTGGTTAAGTTATTTAATTGTTGTGATTGTTATAAAACAAGAAGGGTTTGCTAATCTGGTAAATAGCACTACTCTGCTTGATCAGATCTTTTCCATGCTCCTACCTACCTTCACACATACTATGAATACTCCTTCTGGTTTAGCAACCAATCACACTGACACTTAACCAAAATTGTCAGCACTACAACAAAAGAACTCATCAACCTTATAAGAAAAAAAATAGGTCGGTCACAAATCACCAACCTAAGATTTCATAAAGATTACAAACAAATCGCTTCAAGTATGACTGTTAGATTACATAGAAATAAACAACACATTTCTCAAGACAACCTTTACCGCTCCTTGTTCACTTCTTCATTGATTCCTATAAATCATCACAACTTCCTCTTCATGTAATGCACTCGCTCATTCCAAAGATAAAACTGTTATCTCTATGTGCTAAAAACCATTTGAAACCTATCACACACAACATGCGTACATGGCATAATCATTACCGATCACCATTTGATTATAAACCAGTACAACTGATTCACCAAGCTCCATTGGTTAGGGTTTGGCACATCAACAAGTAGGGCTATAGGTTGATCTCACTCCTTCTAAAGTAATACTAGTTTACTTCACTTGCTCACCTACTAGTTGCAAAACAACATGATTACAACATCATTACCAGTTACAATTGACATCAATGACAACACAATAGTTCATCAATGCAATCTTCAATCAAATACCAACAATCTCCCCCTTTGGCAATGATGGCAATACAAATATCAATACCCTTGACTGTTATGAGTGAGAGTAATGCACATACATAGGTATAGGAATCCTGGTTTACATTTTACCACGTACACTCCTTCAATTGAGTCTCAATGTCTTCAGTTGGTAACTCGCTAGAGTTCTTCTCTCTATCACTCATACAGTTCTTCTCCGCCTTTGACAATAATGCCAAAGTGAAAGTAAAACATGCAATCTCATAATTCACTATTCTGCATCAATAATCTGTAACTTGATTCTCCCCTTATGGAGTAACTCCACTCTACACCAATCCTGCTTCAAGATTCTATAATGAGCTTCAAGACTGATGTCTTCCACATATTTTTAATTGACCTCATGTAGGGGCACAACCTCTAGCTGACCTCTAAGATACTTAAAATTAGTCTTAGGCATAGGGCTAGTAAAGATTTCTACTAGCTGCTCCTTAGTAGATACATGTTCCAGTAACACATCTTTACTCTGTACTTTCTCCCTGAAGAAATGATATTTCAGCTCAATATGCTTGGTTATAGCATCCAACACTGGGTTCTTTGAAATATTTATTGCACTGGTGTTATCACATAAAATCTTTACTGGTTCTGTGATCTTCAACTTGAATCCTTCTCGAATGTGTTTCATCCAGATTGCCTGGGTACAATTCATATACATATTCAGCTTCAGCAGTGCACTGTGATATATAGGTTTCCTTTTGGTTCCTCCAAGATACAAGTCTTCCCCCAACAAATAATGCACCACCGGTTGTTCTCTTCTTGTCATCAACATTTCCTGCCCAGTTTGCATTTTTATAAACCTTCAAATCAAAGTTAGCTACATATAGATTCCATAATCAATAGTACCTTTCAAATATCTGAATATCCTTTTAGTTGTAATCATGTGTGTCTCCTTGGGGTTCTTCTGAAATATGACAACTAATCCAATTACATGAGCAATATCCAGTCTATTGTGAACAACAAATGTAGTTTCCCTATCATTGATCTGTACTCCTTTTCATCAATGGATGTTGCATCATCCTCCTTAGATAGTTTACAACTTGTAACCATTGGTGTCCCAACTGGTTTACAATCATTTATTCCAAAAGTCTTCAATACCTCTTTCACATATTAGGACTGTGTGATAAAAATACCACTCTCCATCTACTAAATTTGCAAACCTATGAAGAATTTTATCTCTCCTACCAGAGAAATTTGAAATTCACTTTTCATCTCATTTGCAAATTCATCACTCATGTCATCATTGCCACCAAAAATGATATCATCCACAAACACTTCACTAACCAGTATCTTATCTCCTTTAGTCTTGAAATATATATTGTTGTCTTCATTTGTTCTCTAAAATCCTATCTTCACAAGGTGTGAATGTTGTCTCTCATACCATGCTCTCAATGCTTGCTTCAAACCATATAGTGCCTTGTGTAGTTTACACACCATATCCTTCCCATCAGTCAAAGAATAACCATCTGGTTGTTCAATGTATACTTCCTCTTCTAGTATTCCATTTAGAAATATTGATTTCACATCCATCTAATATACTTTAAGTTCTTTATATGCTGCGAATGCAAGTAGAGTCCTAACACATTCCAATCTAGAAACTGGTGCAAATGTCTCACCATAGTCTTCTCCTTCTTCCTATGCATAGCCTTTGCATACCAATCTTCCCTTGTTTCTAACTACTACTCCATCTTCATTCAGTTTATTCCTGAATACCCATTTAGTACCTATAACATTTTTTTTTACCAGTCTGGGTACTAGGGTCCATGTATTGTTCTTCTCAATCTAGTCAAGCTCCTCTTCCATAACTTTGATCCAGTGATCATCTCTGAAGGCTTCCTTAGCAATTCTAGGCTCAATAGCGGAGACAATGGAAGAATTATCTCTAATTCCTCTTTTGGTTAATACTCCAACATCTTTATCTCCAATAATCTGGTCATGATTATGATTTAGTCTTACTTTCATCATCTTCTTCTACATAATCTACCTGTTCTGGTTGAACTGGTACTACAACATTCACTACACCAATTTCTGGCTTCACTGGTTTTGGTTCCAAAATCAGAATGTAAAGTTCATCTTCCTTCTTCTCCTCACTAGTTTCTCCTAAAACTTCAGGACACTAATCCACCTGGACATCAACACTTTCAATGATTCTCTTTGTCCAGTTGTTGTAACATTTGTACGCATCACTCTCGGTGGAGTAACCAAGAAATATGCCTTCATCACTCTTAGCATCAAACTTACCAATATAGTCACATTTGTTGATAAAGCATTTACTGCCAAAAATCTTAAAATAACTAACAATAGGTGATCTACCATACTAGTATTCATAAGGAGTTTTATCCTTACCTCTCTTTACCAATATCTGGTTCATGGTGTATGTAGTTGTGCTGACAACTTCTCTCCAGAAAGTTAGTGCTACACCTCCTTGTATTAGCATCATTCTAGTAGATTCACCAACTGACTGGTTGTTCCTCTCTACAATACCATTCTATTGTGGTGTCCTAGGTGTAGAAAGCTGTCTCTTAATTCCATTGTCTTCACAATATCTAGTGAATTACACTGAAGTAAATTCACCTCCTTGATCAGTCCTCAGACACTTTATCTTCTTATCGTTTTCCTTTTCAGGTAAGGCCCTGAATGCCTTAAACTTACTAAAGGCTTCTATTTGGTCCTTCAAGAATGTGACCCACATCATTCTTAAGAAATCACTAGTGAAGATCATTAAGTATCTATCACCTTCAATACTTTAAGTCCTTATTGGTCCACAGAGGTCTGTATGAACCAAATCTAACAAATGTTTTGTTGAGAAAGATTTACTCTTAAAATTTGAGGATGGCATCTTCCCTAAGTGACATTCCTTACACAAAGCATTCACCGGTTTGTCCAACTGAGGAAAACCTCCTACTGACTTGGGCTTACTAACTTTGACAATGTTATCAGAATTTATATGACAAAATCTCTGATGCCAAAGCCAACTATCATCTACTTTAGCAATTAAACAGTTGTTGACTTTAGGATTTAGGTGAAATGGGTTACCTTTTGTCTATTTGCCGGTTGCATTCAGTTCACCTTTGCTCCCATAGATTTTGCACATTCCATTCTTAAATTCCAATGGATAACCTCTGTCATTTAGTTGAGATATACTCAATAGATTGTGCTTTAATCCTTCAACCTAGTAGACATCATCTACACTGCTATTTCCATTAAGATAAATGGTTCCCTTTCCATTTACCATGTAGGGTGATTCATTTTCAAATATCACAACTCCTCCATCAAATTCCTTCAAAGTAATAAATTTACTTTGGTCAATGGTCAATGGTCATGTGGCATGACCAACCACTATCTATGATCCAATCATTAGAACTATCCAAGCAAGAAACTAATGCCTTCTGATCAGATGTCTCCTCTTTATTGGCAACAAATACAATGTCTTCATTAGCATCTCCCTCAAATTCCTCATCAATGATTCCATCATCAACTGCAATGAGGCAATCTCTTTTGCCTTTTCCTTTGTACTTCTTGTACTTCTCACATTTATGCTCATTGTCACCATTAGGACAACTAGCAGCAATATGCCCAATCTTGTTACATGCAAAACACTTCAAAGGTAATTTAACTCTGTACTCATTGGTACCTCTAGGTAACCGTTTCGCCAACAATGCTTCAAGCTCGATTAGACTGTCTTCATCATCAACTTCTCTATTGGATCTAGACTCATAATTTTGACTAACATCTCTTCTTTTCCTCATAGGTGTGTTAGAAACTAAATCTCTAAATGCAGATTCAGATTTCTGAGCACTACCATCATAACCATTGAACTCAAATGCATTAAGTTTACCAATGATGGAGTCAAGAGTTACCTTTGTTTTATCAATATACTTAAGCTCCTGAATGGTTACAACTCAGATAGTGTAGACCAGTAAAAGAGTTCTCAACACCTTACTAACCATTGTGGTATCCCCCACTTTACCACCAACACTCTTGATCTAACTGACTATCTCCTTGATCCTCTGACCATACTCTTGAATATTCTCATCTTTGGCCATCCGCATGTCATCAAATTTACCTCTTAGACTCTCTTCTTTGGCAATCTTCACATGCTCATCACCGCTATATATTTCCTCAAGTTTCTTCCACACATTATCAACAGACTCTAGACCATGGACATCAACATATTCTGAATCAAACAAAGAGCTAATAATGGCCTCCAATGCTTGATTATTCTCTTGTTTCTCTTTCTTTTGATCATCAGACAAATTTCCACTAGGTATAGTATATTCTGTAGCAACATGTTTCCACTATTGACTTCCTAGACTCTTGATATACATTTTCATCCTATCACTCCATATTGTGAGGTTTTCCCTATTAAACTTTGGACCTTCTTTCTTCATCATGTTCTTCTAGATCTTTACCTCAAGTTGTTAGGCTTAGACACTAGAGGACTTGAAATGCTCTAGTACCAATTGATGATATGATAAATCAATAAGGATCCAGACAACTACTGAGAGTGGGGGGGGTGAATCAGTAGATAGAAAACTAACTAAAATTTCACCAAACTCAAAAACAATCTCTCAAGTCAATCACTGAACAAACTGGTTCAAACATTGAATTACAAAATGCAATAGCTTGATAGTTTACTGATTTGACTAGCATATCAAAATTATAGTACAACAACTCTAAAACTCCTAACCCATTTAACCAAAACATCAAAACACTTTACTAACAATAGTAAAAGCACATTTCAGATAACTATTGATCATCTTAACACAACTAAGAGGGTTTAGCAGTTAACCAAATTAATGATAGAAACCATTCACCACTTGACACAATGATTTTTGATGTGGAAACCCAAATGGGAAAAACCACGATGGGGATGAATACCCACAAGTATTCAGAACTCTTCTAAAGTTTGCCCTGTTAGGAGCCAATCCTGTGAAAGATTTATAAAATGTCTTGTTAAGAATAAATCTTGTTAGGAACCACCCGATTAAGGGACTGACTATAATGCCCTGTTAGAAGAAATACCTTGTTATGAGTAACCTCAATAGAGGATTTGAAATCCAATCTGATGGATCACCTGGTTAGAGGATTTAGATAGCACTAATCTTGTTAAAGCACTCAGTTAAGGGATTTAACTATTGTAATTGTTAGAGAACAACAGGGGTTTGTTGATCTGGTAAATAGCACTACTCTGCTTGATTGGATCCTTTTTATGCTCCTATCTACCTTCACAAGTACTACAGATACTCCTTCTGGTTCGGCAACCAATCACACTGACAATTAAGCAAAATTGCCACTACAACAAAACAACTCACAGACCTTATAAGCAAAACAATAGGTCGGTAACACATCAAAAACACAAGATCTCATAGAGATTACAAACAAATTAGTTCAAGTATGACCGTTAGATTACATAGAAATCAACAACACATTACTCAAGACAACCTCGATTGCTCCTTGATCATCGCTTCATCGATTCCTATAACTCATCACGCGTTCGTCCTCTTCATTCAATGTACTCTCTCATTCCTAGGATAAAACCATTATCTCTATGCGCCAAAAACCACTTGAAACTTATCACATAGAACATGCATACATGGCATAATCATTACCAATCACCTTTTGATCATAAACCAATACAACTGATTCACCAAGCTCCATTGGTTAGGGTTTGGCACATCAACAGGTAGGGTTACTGGTTGATCTCACTGCTTCTAAAGTAATATCGGTTTCCTTCATTTCTCACCTACCAGTTGCAAAACAACATCATTACTAGTTACAATTGACATCAATGACAACACAATAGTTCATCAATGAAATCTTCAATCAAACACCAACAGACACAACCTTGTAACTTGACAAGACCATTATGGTTCTTGAAGCAAAACTGATAGGGAGAAGCCCATAGGAGGACCAATTAAAGCTAAGTATAATCTTCTTGTTAAGAGACTCCTTAAAATGAGAGAGGAAAGGTTTAGGTTTTCTTTATAAGGCCCACTTTCAATGTTCACAAGCTTCACTCAACCCAAAACTTTCTCCTTGAGCTCTTCCCATCATTTGTTCATACACTTGCTCAACTCAACTCCTTGCTCACATTCCTCAACCCATCAACTTCAACATATGGATACCCCTACTCACCAAACATTGTTTATGTTGTTTCTTGGTATCATTTAGATTGTTCAAAAGGTTTAGATAAGGATTTGCAACCCTTCATCTATTCATTTCTTGCAAATGAAAACCAAGAATTTTCCAAACTATGAAACTTACTCTATTCTGGTCATGAAATTATAGTCATGAACAGTCATTAATAACTCTCAAAATATTAATCACCAAAATAATCACTTTAGTATAATTATAGAAATTCCAATTATAGAATTGTCCTCCAAGTTATAGAAAGATCCAACGGTTGAATCCAAAGTTGTGATGATTTTTGCAAAATAGGGATAAAAAGGGCTACTAGTCGACTAGGCCTAATTTAGGGTCTTTTTGCTCACACTGATCAATGATGGCCATTTCCACATCAGGAGTTATATTGGATGCTATTAAAAATGTCAAGGCTCAAGGATTTTTGTAGTTTTAGTTTTTGAGGAGGTTGTTTGGGGACTGTCCACCATTTTAGGCATTTTAGTAGGGTTTACTAGGGTTTAGACCCACACAACATAGGAAACCAATACTACTTCACCAACCAAGCTTCCAAACTATCAAGAACATCCTACCACACCATATTGAGCCCTCCTCTATTGCTTTCCTCCGGGAATTAATCCAAACATATGGCATTTAAACTAAAACTGTCACTAAATTCACAAAAACAGTGAACTCACCGTTAGGCACTCAAACTGAGAATGCTTTATAGAAAGCAACCTGCTCTAAGAAACTAAAATGACTCTCAACACCCTTGGGAACATGTTCAGACCTTTGTCTCATATATTTGTCCACTCCAATTAGTTTTGGGTGCAAATTTTGAGTTTTTGTCCATGATACTAGCCAAGTAACCTATACTTCCCTAGTATTCACTCAAATCCTTCTTCCAATCACAACTCTGGCACAAAATGAGATATATATACACTATGTACATGTATACCAACTTGACCAAGTCCATTTTTGGGAGCCCAGACTTAGATTAGTCAAGTTGTTGCATTTTTAAGCCACAAACCCTTGACAGTGCATTGAGCCAACATGATGCATCGCTTATTGATTCATTTGTAATTGATTTTATTGTAATATCTTTTAGTGAGCTGACCTATTCAATTGGTCTTAGGTAATAGTATAAATGTAAGATCTCATTTGTGAGATTGATATGCGTTAAGGAAATGGATTGTAATAGGATATATGCAAAAATAAGAAGAGCTATACACATAGACATCATTTGAAGGTTGAAGGACGGTTTTTGTGAAGGCAATCAGAACTAAACCAGTATGGAATCCAGCATATGAAGATTCTATTTTAATCAGTACATTATAATTGGATTTAACCATCAAATTGTAGTCAGTGTGACTCCCATTTTGTGATTGATTAGTGAGCTCTAGGTAGATGGCCTTTCTGCATGTGCAAACTCCATATTTTACACACATACTATCTGTAGTAGTATCATTTGATTGTGGGTAATGCTTCCCACCATGGTTTTTCCCCTTACAGGGTTTCACGTACAAATATTTGTGTTATGTGCTGTCAAAGTTATTGTCTTTCTATTTCATGCATTAATGTTTAGCGGTACTACAATTAACTAATAAAACCGTCTACCGACATAAAGTTTGGTTTACCAACATTAAGCATTAAGTTCTGGTTAAGTTAATTTTTGTTGAATTTATTGGACAACTGATGCACCCCCCCCCCCCTCTCAGTTGTCTCTGGGACCTAACAATTGGTATCAGAGCCTAGACCTCTTTTTTTTAGAAGTTTAATAGCTTGAGGAGATCCAATGTCTTCTAACTATTTCAAGAAGGACAATCTGAAACTTGATGGAACTAACTGTGGCATATGGAAGATTAGGATGGAGATACATTTGAATTGCATTGGAAAGGAGATATGGGATGTTACAAAGAATGGCTATATTGCTCCTACTCAAGGTCAACTTAATCCACCTAACTTGGCTAAAGATGAGGAAAATGATTGCAAAGCAAGAGAAGCACTTTTGAGTGCATTATCAGATCAACAAGTCATGGGATTATCAAACAGATTTACTGGTAAAGCTATTTGGGACAAATTGAAAACATTTAATGAAGGATATTCCATAGTCAAAATTGCAAAACTTGAATGCTTCCAAGTCAGGTATGAAAATCTGAAAATGGAAGAAGATGAAAGAATTTCTGCTTTTATGGAAAGAGTAAATGAAATTGTTTTGGGTATACAATGTTGTGGAGGAAACTTGAGTGAAGATGAGATTGTTTCTAAAGTTTTAAGAGCTTTTCCACTGACATATAAAATGAAAGTTACTGCTATAAATGAATTGAGAACAATGCCTAATGCATTAGTATCTAGAGACACCTTGGTTAGAAAACATTCAGCTTTTGAACTCAAGGAATTTGGTCCTATTACTACTATTAAGATAGATCTAGCTTTCAAAGCATCATCATCATCATCTGATAAATCTGATTGGAAAGCCTTTTATGCAAGAGAACTTGAAGAAAGCAGGAGAGAAAATGAACAACATGAAGAACTTGAAGCACTATTTGCAAGAAAACTACCTAAAGGTCCAATTGGAAGCAAGTATGAAGGTAAAGCACCCTTTAAATGTTTTAACTACAATAAGATTGGTTATATGGCTTCTAGATGTCCTGATAGACATGGAAGACTAAGAGAAGAAGCTAAAAGAACATATAAGCCTAACCTTGATTATAAGAGATACAAGTTTAAGAAGAATAGAGACAAATCTTGTCATTATGCCAATGAAGGAGTTACTGATGATTCTGATGAGTATCTAATAGACAATGGATGGGCTTTTGTTTCTATAATAGAAGATCAATTCACACCTACTATTCAACTGGTAGAGGAGGCCTTGGTAGCTAAAGTTGAAGATAAGGATGAATGGATTATTGATTCAAGATGTTCACATCACATGAGTGGTGATAAGAGTAAATTCTTAACCTTTCAGGATTACAATGGAGGTCTAGTGAGATTTGGAGATGATAAAGCTTGTATGATCAAAGGAAAAGGAACTATATCATTTGATTGTAAGCACAATATTGATAATGTTTACTGTGTTGAAAGTTTGAAGCATAATCTTTTGAGTGTTCGTCAATTAGTTGAGAAAGGATTTCAGTTACAATTCAAGAATGGTAAATGCAAAATCTTAAACAGAACTGGTTTGGAAATTGCAACTGGTAATCAGATTAGAGGTAATATATTTTATTTGAACAAAAATGAGAAAGCATGTTTGATTTCTCATATTGATGAAAGTTAGCTATGGCATAAGAGAATTTGTCATGTAAATTTTGATTGCATTGTGGAAATCACTACAACTAAGGCAGTAAGAGATTTACCTAAGATTGTTAAACCTCACAATCTAGTATGTAAGGAATGTCAATTTGGAAAGAAAGTTAGAACAACTTTCAAGAGTATTCTAGAGAAGTCTAACAATGTTTTTAATTTAATTCATACTAATTTATGCGGTCCAGCAAGAAGTAGAAGTATATAAGGAGATAGGTATTTTACACTAATCATTGATGACTATTCTAGAATGTGTTGGGTTACTTTTCTCAGGGAGAAACCTGAAGCATTTTGGAAATTCAAACTATTCAAAGTGATGGTAGAGAATGAAACCGACAATAAAATCAAATGTCTGAGATCAAATCAAGGAGGTGAATTCACATCTAAGAAATTTAATACATTATGTAAAGTGAATGGGATCATAAGACAGTTATCAGCACCCCAAACACCCCAACATAATGGAGTTGTTGAAAGGAAAAATAGAACTATCTTGGATGCAGCCAAAAGTATGATATTAGAAGAAAATATAACTCATATATACAGGAGAGAAGTGATCAATACAACAATTTATACATTCAACAGAGTTCACATCAAAGGTGAAACCGGTAAGACCCCTCATGAACTATGGTTTGGCAATACTCCTACTCTTAAATATTTCAGAATATTTGGAAGTAAATGCTATATTAGAAGAGATGAGTATATTTGAAAATTTGATCCTAGAAGTGATGAAGGAATATTTCTTGGTTATTCATCTAAGAGCAAGGCATATAGATGTTTTAACAAGAGATTGCAGAAAATTGTTGAGAGTGCAAATGTGAAGATTGATGTACATGGACTCTAAACCAGCAATAGAGATAATCACAAATGAACCTACTGTGAGTAAACTGGTATAGAATGGTGATCCAGTTACACCGACATCATCTGAGGATTCAACAGTCACTAAAGAACAACAACAAGTAAAAACACCTCGGTATGTAAGATTGAATCACTCTAAAGATCAAATAATTGGAAACAAATTTCAAGGAGTTATGACTAGAGGAAGATTGGCAAATGAAGAGGTATGTATTATTTCTCAAATTGAACCTACATAAATTAATGAGGCATGTGAAGATAAATATTGGATTAAAGCTATGGAAGATGAATTAGAACAAATTAAAAGGAATAACACTTGGTCATTAGTTCCCCGGCCTAAAGATAAAAATGTAATTGGAACTAAATGGGTTTTCAGAAATAAACTTAATAAAGATGGTAAGGTAATCAGAAACAAAGCAAGATTAGTGTGTAAAGGATATTCACAGAAAGAAGGAATTGATTACAATGAAACCTTTGCACCGGTAGCCAGAATTGAGGCAGTCAGACTTTTATTGGCTTTTGTAGCAAACAAGAACTATAGAGTATATCAAATGGATGTTAAATGTACATTTCTGAATGGAGATCTTGAAGAAGAACTTTATATTGAACAACCTAATGGATTTTCTTTGATAGATAACAAAGATATGGTTTGCAGGTTAAGGAAAGATTTATATGGACTAAAACAAGCTCCTAGAGCTTGGTATGCTAGATTGGACAAATATCTTTTGAAGCTTGGATACACTAAAGGTAATGCTGATGGCAATCTATACTACAAAGTGACTAATGATGACATGTTGGTTATTGAAGTTTTTGTTGATGATATAATCTTTGGAGGAGAAGATGGATTGTGTAAAGACTTTTCTAACAAAATGCAGCAAGAATTTGAAATGTCTATGATTGGGGAGATAAAATTCTTTTTAGGATTGCGGATTTCACAAACTATAAAAGGTATATTCCTATGTCAATATAAGTACTTGAATGAATTACTAAAGAAATTTGGCATGGAAAACTCTAAACCAGTAAGCACACCTATGACTACAATTGATAAATTATCGTTGAAGGATGAATCAACACCTGTTAATCTGACTAGATACAAGTCTATGATAGGAGGTTTACTATATTTGACACAAGAAAGGCTTGATATTATGAATACAGTATGTATTGTTTCAAGATTTCAGAGTAATCCTAAAGAAAATCATGAATTGGTAGTGAAAAGGATTTTCCGGTACCTACAAGGCACTACAAATCTTGGTTTATGGTATCCTAGAGATGGAAATTTAGATTTATGTGTATACATAGATGCTAATTGGGCAAGAGATGTGGATGACAAAAAAGCACCACCGACGGAGCATTTTTTCTTGGTAGCAAACTAATTTCATGGTTGAGAAAGAAACAAAGTTGTACATCACTATCAACAGCCGAATCAGAATATGTTGCAGCAGCAACCAATTGTACACAGGTATTATGGATCAAACAAATGTTGAAGGACATAAAGGTAAAATGCAAGGAACCTATAACTATTTACTATGATAATATGGCAACAATTGATATATCAAAGAACCCGGTATTTCATTCAAAGACTAAGCATGTTTCTATCAAATTCAATTTTCTAAAAGAGAATGTTGAAGAAAAAAAAGTGAAAATGGTTTATGTGAATACTAAAGAGCAGATTGCAGATATTTTTACAAAGCCTTTTCCTAAGGAAACTTTTGAATATCTCAGAGATCAGCTTGGAGTTCTACCCCCACTGATAGAGACTTAGATAGTTGATGTTTTTCATCAACTAACAGAATTAACAAAAAAATATTTTATTCTGGCTTTGATGAGGGGAGCTACTTCTCAGGGGGAGTAGTTGGTATGTTGTAATGAGTTGGTATTTTGTATTTGAATCTGGATTTTGTATTGCTTTAGCATTTGAAGTCAAAGGGAGAGAGATATTATGGAAAAAAAATTTGGGGAGAAATATCTTTTTGGAGAGATTATTCCTAGGGGAGAGACATTATGTATTTTCATTTTTGGTTAATATTCTCTTTGGGAGATTGTTGATTGTTGGTTTTTGGCATTTCTATTTTGGCACTTTGATGATTTTTCCATCTTGTGTTGCCATCAATGCCAAAGGGGGGGATTGTTATTATTTTGGATATGTTGATATGGTTTTTTCATTGATGTCAACACTTGTCAACACTTTTCAACCTTATCAGCACTTGGAGGTCTTTGGTTATGTTCACCAGCAGGTTAGTGACTTATGCACAGTCACCAGTATTTGGTTCACCGACAGGTTATATTGTTCACCAGCACTTGGAATGACTTGGAGACTACCTGGTTATGTCGAAGATATTATTTGATCACTTGGTTTTGGTGATTTGGTTTTGGTCTATTTGGGTTTGCATATTTGCTGTTACTGGCAAATAGGTCTAGGTTATGCACCGGCAAGTATATCTATTCCAAATCAGCATGACACATTATGGAGATGATTTATTATTATTATAAATGCATTGAGCTGACATGATGCATCGCTTATTGATTCATTTGTAATTGATTTTATTGTAATATCTTTTAGTGAACCGACCTATTCAATTGGTCTTAGGTTATGGTATAAATGTAATATCTCATTTGTGAGATTGATATGCGATAAGGAAAATGATTGTAATAGGATATATGCAAAAATAAGAAAAGCTATACACGTAGACATCATTTGAAGGTTGAAGGAAGTTTTTTGTGAAGGCAATCAGAACTAAACGAGTACTGAATCTAGTGTATGCAGATGCTATTTTAATCATTGGATTTAACCATCCAATTGTAGTCAATGTAACTCCCATTTTGTGATTGACTAGTGAGCTCTAGGCAGCTGGCCTTTCTGCATGTGTAGACTCCATATTGTACACACATACTATTCTTCATTAGTATCATTTGATTGTGGGTCAGGCTTCCCACCGTGGTTTTTCCCCTTACAGGGTTTCCACATACAAATATTTGTGTTATGTTTTGTGGATGTTATTGTCTTTCTGTTTCGTGCCTTAATCTTTTCCAGTACTGTAATGAACTGATAAAACTGTCCACCGACATAAAGTTTGGTTTATCGGCATTAAGCATTAAGTTTTGGTTAAGTTAATTTTGGTTGAATTTATTGGACAACTGATTCACCCCCACCTCTCAGTTGTCTCTGGGACCTAACAATTTCTAATTTTCAAGAAATTTATAACACCATGGCTAATGATAAGGCTCTCAGGTTTGATGATTTCCCTTGTAAATTATACAAGGCTCTTTGGTATGCATAGCCTTCCATTCATTCCAGCTCTTGAATGAATTGGTTTTATAAATTTTAAATACATTGTGGATAATACAATTTTTATCTAGGAGGGCATGAAATGGGCTCAATTCTTACAATAGAAGTCTATTTTCTTAAAAAATGATTTTTAAATTTGTTCAATTCTATTTAGTGGTGTTTCATTATGTTGGCTTGATGATGATTGTAATGTATTCATCACTTGTTGTCATTGATGAAACAATCTCACGCACACATATGATTACATTGACTACTGGTGTAACTTCAATTGGTTTACACTGTCAACCGATATGTTTAAGGTTTATCTCTAACCGGTACTTATTGCTAGCCGGTATGTGCATAAGAGACAACCTATGGCTACACTAAGTCAACATCAAAATGAAGATGAAGATGAAGATGGAGATCAAGAGGAAGATTCCAAGACAAAGGTTCACATGTTTTGTTCCAACAGGTATTGACTATTCTAACCGGTATCTAATTTTGTGATGAGTTACCAGCACCATCTTCTTGGTGGTCATTTTTGTGATGAGTTTTGATCACTTGTCTAGATACAATGTACCTAGGAAATTGTGTTTTGATTTCCTTAGGTTGACATAAGATTTGAATGTCTATTTTAAGACATCTTAGCGAATCATTTGAATATATAGAGAATGAGTATAGAGAATGATGTTATGCGAATACTTCTATGCATCAAGAGTGAAAGATTTTGTTGAAGATTATAAGTGCTAAGATGAAGAGCAGTGTTGAATGTACTTAGAAGGATTTGATCAAGAAAATATTGTGCTACTCAGAATAGATCAAACCATTCTTGTTGTTTTATAATCATTACAACAGAATCAAATACCCTAACCGGGAAAGCTCTAATAAACTTCATTGTACAAATCCTCTACCAAGGTGATCCATTAGTTTGGATTCTCAAATCATCCAATGAGGTTACTCCTAACAGGGTAGTACTCTTAATAGGGTATAAGATTCTAATCAAGCTTTGGGATCTCTAACAAGATTCACTCCTAGCAGATCACTTTATAGACCTTAACTGTTCAGTTATCTATTATTTCAGATAGTTAACTTGTGAGTTCCATCTCACCATGGTTTTTACCTATTTGGGTTTTCCACGTATAAACAGTTGTGTTATGTTGGATGATTTACTTTTTGTGGATGTTGTTATATCATTTTGGATAGCATGTATTTTGTTTAAATGCTTGGTTAAGTTCATCTACTGGTTAGTGTTTGAAGTAGTATTTTATTTGGTGTCACTGATTTACCCCCCTCTCTTAGTGCTTCTCAAGTTAATCACATTCTACCTATGCTTCAATATTTTTGATTTGCATGTAATTCCTCCAATATATTAGTATATGATAAATTGATGTATGTTCTTATATAAAAATTAATGACCTGCAAACCAATACATTTGGTATATTTGTTGTGTTCATCAAAGTTGTCCCTTTGCCCTAATGATTTATGATCTTACTATCAGAGGCTTTGGCTATCTCTAAGAACACTTTATGTCTCAAGATTCTATTAATGATACTACCTTTACTAATTCACTAGCTCAACTTATTAATGGCCACTTTTTTGATGAATCATTCCCCATTTTCATTAAAGAGGAGAAATATGAAACAAGTCATCAAATTTTTAGATACTATATGTCAATATTTTGGCCCAACAATATAATGGCACAAGAATAAATATTCTAGATAATAATTTGTACTTATACCCCCAAAAATCAATTCCTTTATATGGAAGTGGATGTTTCATGAAGAAAGTTTTCAAATTTATGGGAACTCTCTTTTACTTCTATGATCTTTAATTTTCTTTATGTAAAATACTTCTCTCTTAAATTGAAACAAATCATGTGTATTGGATAAGTAAGCCATTTTTTGTATAGGAAAGTTTCAAGTCTACTAAAAGATTCTTGTGGCTAACCATATGCACTACTCTTTATGTTGGAATCCTTTTCAAGCCTCTTGTATAAATCTAAAAATATTTTTCATAATTTCCTTTGGGAATCACCAAGAGAACCAATAGGATTTTCACATAGTTTCCTATAAATTCTAGTGCATATTTTCATATTGGAGGGTTGGGGCTATTATCCATTTGGTGGGAAGGTTTGGAACTTTTTTCGTATTGAATTGTTCATACCCTCACTAAAGATGAGGTGTAGAAAATATTGATTTGATATTTTATCTACTCTAGATATGCAATTGAGTGGTCTACTTTACAGGGGATTGGTTTTTGAACCCTTCTAATAATGAAGAATATGATTGAAATTGAAATAACTTTGGTTATTAAGATAATTTTTGAAATTTTTGAAACCCATGAAAAACTAGCCTTTTTAGAATGGTTCCACCTTAGGTGATGGTATTTACGTAACTAAAAAATATATCTAACTGTCCCCCATTTTTAAGGATCAAGGTTGTCCTCTAGCAAGATTGCCTTGAGTACAAGCCCATAGATTTTACCAAAATAAGTTTCAATGTTTGCTAGATTTACTCTCTAGAACATGTATGGGTCTCATGCCATGGAATTAATCTTAGGCTAAGTTGCATCTTTCAAATTAGTGTCATGAAGTATTTGATACAATCTAGGGAAACTTTATTTGATTTTACAAAAATGGAAACCATTCCTCCAAGCCTTGGTCAAAAGATTAAAAAAGGGGTCCAAAAACTGTCATATGCAACTATGATCCCCATGTTGTTATATGGAGCCTAATCTGAGTCGGAGGTTAAATTTTCCCTATTTTTACTAGCACAGTTTCTCCCCCAATTATTTGATGGGAGTTTTGGGATAGAACCCCCAAGATGGGGTCAAGGGGCAGTGCCCCTTGCAGAATCCAGGGGCAACACCCCCTGCATTCTCCTTATCATAGTATAAGGTGATGTTAAGGGGCAGTTCCCCGTAAACCTCAAATGAATTTTATTATATTATAAATGCGTCGAGTGTTATTTTTCTATTAGCTAACATATTGTAACCCTAATTATGTAACCGACACACGTCTTGTTAAAATGCCTGAGGGTTTGGGTTTTTGTCAAGAATTATGTAGCATTTTTGTAGTGGTATTGAGTTGCAAGGGATTGTTGGTTGTGATCAGTTCAATTTGCTAGATGTAGCATCCTAAAATTGCACCCCTTGCATTTTACACCACATTTGAGTCTTCATTTTAGTGTTTGCACCCCTTGGCCTGATTGAAGACTTGATTATTCTCTACGCATCATAAAGATCAAAAACCTTGATTGGAACCCCCTTAGACACCTTGATCCTGATCCAAAATAGGGCAGGTTCAGGGCGTGGTACCATGGTCCTCCATAAAATGGGTCCCCTCAAAATCATTTTTCCCATTTCAAATTTCAACAAGATTTCCCTATCCGTGTTGGCTCATGTCAAAAAATTAATCAATTTTCTCAAATGGCAAGTATATAAAGAGGATTTTCCTTCTCATTTGTTCCATCAACTAGAAAGAGCACATAAACGCATCAAGAGATCAAGAATTGAATACTTCAAGATAAATTGAGCATCTCCAGTCTTCCTTCAAGCCGTGGGGTAGCAATAAAGTCAAGGATCAAGCATTGAAGTGGAGATCTACATCCTATTTCATGAAATAGTAATTCCATGTGCAGGCAAGGAAAACTTCACAAGGAGCTATAATTATTTCCTTTTCAGTCATTTCAATTACATTTATCTCAACTTCATGGTTAATTCGAAAACTGAGGTCAAGTCCCTATTCCTGACCTATTTCCCTTTCTTTCTATGTGCACGAAATAGGTTCATAGTTGTACCTCTAGAAATAAGCTTCAAAAATAGAGATGGAAAAACCCTTTTTAGTGCATGGTAAATTCAAAGGACTGTGTTGTTGCCCCATGATCCCTTATTTTTTGGGCCATTTTCGCAGGGCATGTCTAAATCAAATTATATTACTTAGATCTAGGTGCATGAGAAAATCCCAAAACTATAGCTAAGTATTTTCTCGGTTTTGTCTTCAATTTCAACACTTTACCCTAAATAAGCATTTTAAATTACCAAAAGAAGGATTTAAACACATCATAATAAATCAATCCACTTAGTATTCAATCATTATCTGATTTGTGGTTGAATCTATTGGATTCCTCCCCTCTTTTGAATGTAGAGGAATTCCCCCCTCAAAGAGAAAATTGATTTGGTGAACCCGACATGAAACACTCTTAATTCTGATTTTTTTTTTCATATCAGAGAGTTTATGCAATCTAAATTTCAAATTTTCATTTACAAGTTTGATTTCCTTGTAAATTTGAAAAATTTAGAGGTTAATTTCATTAAAACCCTAATTTTCATTTTCAAAATTGAGCTTGTGAATTGCATAATTAGGGTTAATTGTTTTAGTTCTGAGTGCTATTCAATTTCAAAATTCAAATTTTCACTTGCAAGTCAAATTTCAAATTTCAAATTTTAAAATTAAGTGGTTAATTGTAAAATCCCCAATTTTCAATTTTTTAAAAAATTGAGCTTATGGGTTGTTGAAATTTTTAATTTATCATTTTAGAGTGGATTCCAATTCAAATTTGCAATCTTAAATCAAATTTCAAATTTCAAATTTTAAAAATTAAGTGGTTAGTTAAAAAATCCCTAATTTTTAAATTTAAATTAATCTTGTGCATTTCCCAATTTTGAATTCATCATTTCAATTTCAACCTTGGTTCTATTTTTAAATATAAAATGAAGAGGTCCTTTTTACAAAACCCTAATATTAAATTTCCTTTAGATTATTCAAGTTTAAATTTTGAAAATTAAGAGGTTATTGTTAGCCCTAATTTTAAATTTAAATTTTGAAAATTAAGAGGTTATTGCTAGCCCTAATTTTAAATTTAAATTTTCATCTCCTAGTGGGTAATTTTAAATTTAAATTAAGAGGTTATTTTTATGTAATCCTAATTTAAAATTTCAATTTCCTAGGGGATTTCATCACAATTATTCTCTATCTTTTCAATCAATTTGTTCATTTAATTGAATTTTCATTTTTCCTAGAATTTTGTATTATTCAATTTTTTTGCAACTTAGATTCCAAAATTCAAATTTCAAATTTTCAATTCCCCTCCCTTTGTGCATGATTTTTACTACTGTTAGTCCAACCTATAATGTCCTCATGAGAATAAATTGTATAATTAAGGCTTCCTAAGGTTTAATTACCAAGGAGATGGAGCCTAATTTGGATAACTTTTTCAATGAGGATATTGGTGGTTCTTTCAATCCTACAACTGTCCCCGTTTATCCTCATTCTTTAGATAATTCTCATGATGTGGATGAATTAATAACTAGGGTTTCCATTGACAAATTAAAGAAGAATGACAATCAATTTAAAAATCTTCAACAATTGATGAGTCAACAATACCCAGAAAGTGAATCTGTCCCATTGATTAAAGGATTAAAAAGAATGGTTGAAAGTGATAAACTTGGTTTTTCTATCTTGCATCATATAAATCTCATATTGTTGATTCTAATATTATTCCCATGAAGAGTTGTGTTGAAGCCCTAGGTTATACACAACCTCCTAGTCAACTTAATCATTCCATTCCTTTGACTACCCCTATGGTTAGTGCTCCCACATTTACATAAAAAATCATGGTTACCTCTACACAAAATGCCATACCTACAAAAAAATTTCAAGGGGGAAACTCCTCTTCTTTCATTCCTCCTACCACAAGTCTTCCATGTGTTATCCAATCTTCTCCCATATCTACCTATCATAATTTTCCACCTCCTTATTCTCAACCCCCACCTTCTTATAACAATATGCCTCATTATTCTCAACGCCTTCCTTCATTCAAAAATGTTACCCTTCCTTCTCAATAAAACATGTCTTCCTTGCAACAACAAATAGCTTCTATGAATCAATCGAAGTATAATGTTCCCACATTTGATGTAGCGAGCCCATTATCCAATGAAATTGTCTGAGTTGTCCCTCCTAAAAATGTAGAAGTCCCTCAATTGGAGCTTTATAATGGAAAATGTGATCCCTTGACTCATTTGAAAACATTTCAAACTTTGTGTAGTGACTTTTTCTCATGACAAAAGTTTTTTGGCTAAATTGTTTACTAGAACATTAAAGAATAAAGATTTGCAATGGTATATTTCTTTGCCTCCTTATTCTATTACTTCTTTTTAATAATTGGCTAATTCTTTTATTCAACATTTTCACAATAATATTGGCCCTTAATTTACATTGACTGATTTGATGCATTGTAAGCAATGTGTTAAAGAAAAATCTACTGATTTTATTGGTAGATATAAACATTTGTACTCTCAAATTCATTCTCCTATGCCTGATCAAGATATTCAAATAATTTTCATTTCTAATTTGTAAAAATAAATTAGGGATAAACTTCTCTTTTTTTGTTTTACTTGCTTTCCACTATTGTGCGTAGTAAGTCACAACTATCAGCTTACTGTGAGCCAATTGGAACAATCATCTTGAATGGTTGTGAGTGATAAAAGTGAAAGTTCTCAACAACCATTTGTGAAGTTCAAATCGAACAAGGGATCCATCTAAGACATCCAATTGATCCATCTAAGACATTTGAATTACATTTATCTCAATTTCATTGTTAATTCCAAAATTGGGGTTTGACCAAAGGTAAGGCCCTATTCCCAACCTATTTTCCTTTCTTTTTGTGTGTAGGAAACAGGTGCACAACTATACTTCTAGAAATAAACTTCAGACATAGAGATGAACAACCTTTTTTGGTGTGCTGAAAATTTGGAGGATCATGTTTTCATGCCACGATCTCTTCTTTTTCAAGGAAGATCTGAATGAACTTATGTTACTTAGATCTAGGTTCATGACAAAATCCCAAACTTGTAGCTCAGTTTTTTCTCACTTTTGTCTTTAATTTCAACACTTTACCCTAAATCAGTATTTCAATTTACAAAATGGGGAGAACCACATCATAATCAATCAATCCACTTAGTAATTAGTCCTTATTTGATTTGTGGTTGAATCTAGTGGATTCCTCCCCTCTTTTGAATGTAAAGGAATTCCCGCCCTCAAAGCAAAAAATGATTTGGTGATTTATCCTTCCATGTTGGAAATTACCAAATCAAAATTTCCCCTTTACACTTGATAATAATATTGGACTCTTTGTTTGGTGGACATATTCCAAGTTTGGGTGAACACAATTAAATATTGTCTCTTCTCTATTATTATTTCTATGTTTTTCATTCTTCTATTTGATATTTATCTTCATATAATTAATATTTTGTGAATGCAATTCCTAACACCCCAAAATGGTTATCACTCACTTTCCACTCATCTCTCCATGATGCCAAATCTAAACTAGTGATGGAATGCACGCTCACCCATGTCAAAGTGGTAGAATTGATTGCACACCATCTAGTATAATGCTTTTGTGTGAGAAAACTAGCCCACTTTTCTCAATGTGATTTTTGCAAAGGTCTTTCTTTTGTCTCTATAATTTTAGATTGGGTGTTTGTGATTATCATTTTCCTTTTTGGTGGTAGTGAGAGTCTTATAAGTATATATTTTTCATTCTATCATTAAGTTTAGAAATTTTGGACTTGACCTCATTATTTCTTCAATTCCTTTGACCAAATTATTTTAGAATATGATTCCTCTATGATATTTGTCTCACATAACTCACAAATTCAATTAGATATTGAATTATTTTAGGGGCTACATTTTCTTGTGCATGTGAAAAATTAGAATTTTTTCATTTTTTTCTAAATAATATATTGTATAGCATATTTAACCTTTTGGTAATGCAATTATTTAGTATAATATGTTATTACAAATCTAGGCACAAGATAATTAAATTTTGGAAGAAGTGGTTCACCTAAGGGTTCTTATTGAACATTATTGAATTCCCCATTATGTTGTGGCTAGAGTTTCTCCATCTCGCTCCTCTCAAAGTTGATTTCCACCTTATATTTGCTAGCAATGATGGATTCTTTCTACTGAATGAAAATTTTACTCTCAAAGGTTTCTCCTCCACAAACCAAAGGAAATCATGAAAAATGGGGATGGTAGGATCTTTCTCATTGATTCTTTACCTCTCAAAATCCTATGGGTGTGGGGGTGGGGGGGGGGTCTTCTAAATGGCCCTCTAGTGGACTCTTTAGTTGGTTTGGTTCCAAAGACTTTCTTTAGGTGCCTCTTGTTAGTTTCCATACCCATGAAAAAAGGAAGATAAAGATAAATGTAATGAGTTTTGGGATCCTCTTTTGGATAGTGTGGATCTTCCTCATGTAAGGGATAAAAAAAGAGATACCTATTGGAATTATTTATTGTTGTGCCATAAGCTCAAACTATCAATGCTTGATACAAATACCAGCTTTAACCCAACCCACGAGATTTAGTTAAGCCATGTCATGAGTCGCGAAGGAGGTCTTGACCACCAAGCCAAAAATCTCCTCCTCAGCACTGACCAAGCCTTAAACACCAATTGAAGGGAGACCTTGACCCATGACCTGAGGCTTTGATACCAATTTTTTGAATTTTTTCTCATTGTGGCAAAAGCTCAAACAATCAACACTCGATACAAATGCCAGATTTAACTCAACCCATGGAAGGCGGTTAAGCCATGTGACAAGTCCCCAGGGAGGTGTTGACCACCAAGTAAACAATACCATCCTCCTACCCCCATTACTATTGCTAGTACAATTTGGGGGCTTATCTTGTAATATTTTATGATTAGTGAATGTGGCCTGTACGGATTTCAGGGGTGCCATTTTTTACCCACCTACCTTTGCTAGTGAATGTGTAGTATTATTTTTATGTAAATGATAATGCATAAATATTCATTTAAAAAATATTGCAAGATGTTCACTAGCTCTTTGAGGATGGTTTTTCCATCCTTGATCTACTTAATTCCATGAGAGGTGTGAGAGTCTCTCAAAGCTTCATATGATATTTTGGAAGCTCTATCTCCCACTTTAATAAAGTGTCTCCTAACTTTTATTAGATTAACTTTATCTCAAAATTTTTAATAATTTTCTTCTAGTACCTAAGATCTATTACCCTAACCAAGAAATTATGAGAGGAGGGGTAAAATTGATGTGTTGTAGTAGTCCTATGAAGACTCGAGGTTGTAGGCTACTATACAAAACACTAAAATGTTACAATCTAATGCCCGTAAATGTGTAGGAAATGAGACATATTCCAAATTGATCTTTTCTATTAATATATCTACCTAGCTTGTTGAGTGGGTTGGATTTCAATATTTTAGATTATATTGATGTGACCTAGTGAAGGCTAATGACAACAAAAAAGTATTATAAAAGAGTTGATTTTTACAAATTTAACGAGGTTCTCATCACAATTAGACTATATTAACTAGAAAAGTAGTTTGATAGAGTGATGTCCTAAAATAGCTCCATCAAGATTTAAAATGAACTACAAAATGAGAAAAAGTGTTATTAAAAAATCATCACACTATCTATCATTGAAAGACTATTTGAACGACCAGAAAAATTATTTTTTGTATAATAATGAGGCTAGTTGTGGAAATGACCCATATTGGGATAATAGGGACCCAATTAATTTACATATAATTTATAGATAGACAAAGATATTGAGGTGAGGGGATAAATTAATCTATGCAAAAAGTTGACCTCAAATCCAAATTATCACCAGTATTATTTTTGGATATTATTTTAACAATAAAGCAAGTATCTAAATCATAAACATAAACATAGATCCAAAAAAGAGAGCTTTAGATGTATGTGGAAACTTAGAATGGAAAAACCTTGGGGAGAATAGTTGACTGGATGTATTATCAGAATCCAACATCATAAAGAAGTATAAAACTTAGAAATGTTTATGTGCACCAACCCACCAGAGACACCAATCTCTTTATACTAAATTTTAGATTAGCAACCTACATGAGATACTAGTGCCCTTATACAAGAATTGAGAATCAACTCTAATTATGCGCCACAACCTCTAATACAACAATATATAAATTATCTGGACCTTCCAAATTTAGATTGCAGCTTCAACCAAATTTTATCTACTGTAAACACTCTCTTAGTGTATTTAGGATCTACAAATTGATTGACACACCTGAATTCATCTCTAATAATTGAATAAGTAGCTTGCACAACTCTTTTTCCACACTCAGTTAACACACACAATAGGAATGAACCCAAATCAACAATATTTATACATTACAAATATAATTGCAATCACAAGAAATACCCTATAATATAATTACAATGTCTACAAACTAGCCACAAACAAATTCCTTAATAAAATATGTATTTGGCTCTCTCCTAAAGACCACACATACACTAGACATGGGTACATGTTATGCATTACCAAACAAAGACTCAACCGGTCCCAAATAACTTTCACATTCTAACTCTTCCCAGCACACATTTTCTTTCTTTGGTGCATCAAACTAGAACATCAACATAATTGGCCAACTAGTATAGTGAATACTTAGTCACTTATAACTTTTTTTCTACTCAACCAAATCCACTTAAAATATAAAATATAAATGTTCATATGCACAACTTCACTTTACTTCCAAATTGCAAGGCTTAGCTCTCAAATGTGGCATAATGTGGAGTGAAATACCATGATAGTGTAATTGGGTGCATGTATTGAATCTAAGAAACACAACTTAGAAACATACCATGGATAATTATAGACATTTGCAATCAACTAAAATAATTATATGATGGTACAAATGATATTCTATATAAGAGATCAAACATGGCTTGAAAATTTCCTTTTTAACCACAAATTCTCTAACATGAAATGGCAATGATTCAATGCATCAACAAGCTTCTAGAAGTCTTAACATCATTGAAAATGTTAACTACACTATTGGCATCAATGCCAACAATGATAGTAGTAAAGTACCACCACATAACCCAAACTAAAACAAATATTGAGTGAACAATCCATTGCCATAAAAGATATTTCTTCACAAAATTACTATAAATGTAAACATTTATGAGTCTAGGAGAATGATTGGTCACATTTTATACAAACCATATTACATTGTTAGTAGATTCAAAACTCTGGTAAAAAAAGTGTGGATTCAAATTAGGAGAGATAAATGTTATGACCAATCCACACTAATGTAGAGGAGGGGATTCACTACTCTCAATATGATGGGTTTTCAAAGAAAAATAGTCATTAGTTAGCTCAAATAATGTAATTGAATCTTTATGCTACAAGAACAACTTTTACTCTAACTTTGAAATAAATTAGAAATAGAAATTACTTAAATACTACTATATACAAAAAGATAAAAATATTTAATCTTCACAAAAGTAAAACACAAAGAAAAGAGAAGCTAACACCAGATGAAGTAGTTTTTGGCCACAAACACCAACACATTATGTGGATCACAGTGCTCACAATGTTGTTTGGCTTAAAATAGCTAGTGAGCTCCCAGATGGTCACAATCCCATTTTTTGAGCCTTTAAACCTACACATAAGCAGATAAAATATTGTTTAGGTTTTTCAACCTCCATGAACAACAAGACAAGATAAAAAGTAGACATGATCCAAATGAAAGACACAAAGTAAATGTATGTACAATAGAAAAAATGCCTGCCATAGAAGAAAACTCTAGTCATCATAACAAAAAGATGTATATAGATATCTATGTCAATGTGCAAGAGTGTATTATCAATAGCATGTGGTTTGTCTCTTGAGACAATTTGATAGAAATAATATTATACAAGATAATGAGTTGGATTGATGTTAATGTGGAAATTTGAAAGCATTTTTATAAACCTTCTCTATTGTGTGTGAGAGTGAGAAATGAGCAAGAAGTGAAAAATGAGAGAAAAGGAGGGCTTTGTTTGGTTGAATGGGTGGGAGGACCTATTACAACCATGTTTGGCCAATAAAACACATGTCAAGGATGGAATACCTAAAATATTCTTGGTTTAATTTTAAAATTAATAGGATGTTAGCACATCACACAAACATCTCCATGTATCACTATCATCCAATAGAATTCTATAAAGTCTCATTCAGGACAATCTTGATGCTTCAACATTTCCACCTATGAAATTGATATCTTGAAATTTTGAACATAGGTTTTGTCATAAATGGCATGGGTGCAATGTGTATGTGCGAAAGTGCCATTTGAACCAAGGGAAAACACAAGCAAGGTTAAATGGTTAGCTTAAATCCTAATAACACAAGAAACCAAATAAAAAGCATAAACCAACAAATTATACCTTACAAGAGAGGGTTCTCTCTTGTTCCTCTTATTTGGACTCTTGTTGAAGTCAAGATATGTGCCCCTCCTTGACCTGTTTGTATTGGTCCAATTTTGGGATGTGGGTTTCTCTCCAATGTTGCACAACAAGTGGATAAATGGTGGATTAATGGATGCAAGATGGATGGATGAAGGGGATTGCTATGAATCCTAAGTGATAATGGATTCTTAATTGACTATAATATGGGTGCACATATGAGAATTCTAGATTTATTATGCCATCATAATATTACTTGAATTGGAGATGGAAAATGAAGGGGAGGAGACCCCAATTTATAGATTTGAGAGAGGATGAATGGACGATCAAGATTGAAGATGAATCAAGGGTGGAGATTGAAGAAGAGGGATCACATGGATTGAGAGGAGATGAGGTGAAAATAGTGCAGACCAAGAGATTTTCCATAATGGCATTTGTTGTCTCCACACTCCACAATGTACATGGGGAAGAGATCCTTAAGTACATTGGAAAGACAAAAAGGAATTAAAAACTACTTGGGGGATGGAGAGGGAATTAAAAGTTCCCAAAATATTAGATGCATGGGGGAATGAAATAAGAAAAGGAATTTAAAATTCCTTGGGAAGGTGAGAGGCATAGGAGAATTTGAGGTTTGGAAATCCTTGAAATGACCGAATTGGGTGCATTTAACGTGGAAGGTGAGGAGGGGACAAGTACATTTAGCCATAAATGGCTATGAGTTGACTTTGTGGCTAATCATGGGGATTAGCCACTAGAAAATTATTAAAAGAGATGATTAGGTGGGTTAATGGGAGATTAGGAGATAAGTGGGATTTATAGGAGGATTTGACAAGAGGAGAGAGAATGAGTGAAGGAATTTAAAATTGAAGAATAATGTTAAGCATGATTATGCGGAATTGTAGAAGAATTAATTGAAGTAATGGAGTATTTAGAAAAGTGATTTGTAGGAATCACTTGATTTATCTAATTACTTTAGATTAATTAACTAAGGGGAATTTAGAAGAAATAAATAATTAGTCAATCTTAGAAGAATAGGGAATAATTGATTTGTTAAATAAATCAATTACTTGGACTATAGTGATAGGATAAATTTAATTAAATTTAATTAATACTGAGAATAATAAAGGCTAGAATAATCAAATAGAAAAAATAAAATTAATTAAATATTTAATTTAATTAATTTTGGACGTCTACACCATCGAGTGCAATTTTTGGTAGAAGATTTCTTCCCCATGTTCTTGACACCACATTTTGCATGAAAATTTCTAAGATAATTAATTACTAAGAAAGAATACTATAAGGGATGTTGAGGTTGAGTAGGAAAATTCTAATGATTCCCCCAATGTTCAAGCTAATTGGGAATCAACAACAATTGTTGTGAAATCCAAAATCTGTAAAATAAAAAATGTGTTACTTTTTTTAAATCGAAGGGAAAATTCATGCTTAGAAGAATGATTAAGAAAATTCCATGTGTCAGAAGAATGACCTAATAAAGGAGAGATGAACATAGAACCCCTCATGTTTTTGCTCCAGATTGGAGGGTGAATATATGAAGGTGTGACTATCTAATTCAAATTGTCATGGAAATGGGATGAAAATTTATCCATATACTCTGAAAATGGGCCCCTCAAAGCTTACTTCCACTGGTCATGAGGAGGCTTTTTATAGAGATCATTGAGAGTTCTTAGGAAAAATTAATTGTAGACAATGACTATTGGTTGTTTTGGGTGAAAAATTTGAGGGCTACTATGGAGTGTGTTTACATTTCAAATGAGGTATATAAAATTTTATGAGTTTCATCTTCATTTATAAGGATTCTTTTAAGAAGTACGACCTTTTACATGTGCTACCTTCCAGTGTGTGTGTTAGCATATAGGCATTGCCCATATGAGTAGTCATGTGTTCATCCTTCAAACACACATCTAGCCAGAATAAATATAACACAATGAATATAATGAGAAACAATGAGGTATCATGTAGTGTCTAGCCTTGACTTGATTTGATTTGACTAGACTTGACTTTTATTTTATGCTTGATAGACTTATTTAGACTCTTTAAGATGTTTTGGATTATGATTATACATGTGTTTCAGTACTCATTATGATTCTAGACATTATTGGTCATATACTATTTTGATAGTGTATATGGATGATAAAACTATCATAATTGATCATGTGATTTTATGGACATGTGTTCTTGATGGATTATTTATGATTTATATTGATCATGGATTTGATGCTATTATGATTACACTAACCCTATTTTATACTTATATATGATGACACATTTATGAGATGTGTTTGATTATTGTATGATTATCTTCGTGAGAGGGATGATGTCACATCACTCATTGTGAGCGGGATGTGTTGTTGTGATTCCCTATCACTTGTTTGTTATGATTTATATGCATATGTTGTATCATTCCTTTGTGTTTGTAGGATTTGCATTTATTAGACATCGACTCCACCTGTCTTCACAGGTCTAAGCATGTCTTTAAATCCCAATGGCATGTGGTTTAGAAATGACATGAGCTCCCTACACATACTATAGGTCTAAGTTGTTCACTGTGAGACGTCAACGTCTTGGCGTAATTTGCCATGTCAATTAGTGAGTTGTGGTTTTGTGAGTATGCTAGCCTATTGTTGATTTATTTGATGTATTTATGTGTGATTTTGTAGATATTAATGTTTAATTTAATTGATTGGATTATTGGATTTTGAGTATTTAATTATTTGATTATTAACATGTTTATTTATGTTATTTAAGGTTTATATAATATTTATTGATTAATCCTTATTGGAGGTTGACAATTTATTTGATATTTATTTATTTAATTGATTATGTTTATTTATTGCTTATAGTTTGATTTATTTATTTAATGTTTAATATTTTATTTGGTTCTTTACTTATTTTATGAGCTTTGAGTTATTTATTTATGGCTTATGATTTATTTATATAGTTTATCTTTTAAATTTTAATGGGGTGTATAAATAAGTTGGGGTAAATAATAGTAATATTCCCCACTTGATTTTGTATAAACATGATTTATAATTTCTACCTACCATTTACTCTTATTGGATGAATTTGAAATAGGAGAGTAAAATTATAGTAATATGGTGGGTTGGTAAAATATATTCCAAAAAGTAATATTTTGATTGGTTCTCGTGGAGGCTAGGGTTTTGGTTTTTGAATGGCTTTTTATTTTATTTGTCGTACTTGTTTTCGGGTTGCTTCTTTTAGAAAGTTTTCTACAATTTTCTTTTGACTCTTGGATTGGGAATTTGGCTTGGTTTTACTAGAGCTTTTTGAATTTGGATTTGGAGCTCTTCTTCAACTACCTTCCATAACATGGGTTGCAGGTTGGAGTTCTATTTCCTTTTGTATTTTGGTATTTACTAGTTTTCTGTATGCTTCATGTTTGCATATTGTGTTTCATGAGATGGGTTGATTAAATTTATATTCCATAGTTTTATATAGTTGGAAAAATAAATCTTTGGGGATTGGACTATGTTATAACAATTTTTATATAATTTGTTGGTAAATATTTCATGTTCTGTGTGCATTGTCATTCACATCACTCTATCTGCGTTTGTGGGAGAGAACTCTCTCTCTGGGTATACATTTGTTGTTGTAGGTGTATCATTATTTTAGTATGAATTCTTGTTGTGAAAGTGTATTTTCCCTTTTGTTGTTTGGGTGTTTCAAGAGCTCTATTAAGTTTTTGAGTGTTTTCTACAAGAAACTGTCATGTTAAGTTTCATGATATATTTTTTTATAGTTTTCTATTCTTTATTTTGTTTATACCTACTTGTTCCTAAGGTCTTGGTGACCCATTTTTTATACTTATGAAAATTTCTTGCTTAGTCTTTAATTTAATATCTTTTTGTCATAAGTTTCTGAGCACCAGAGTCATTTTTGAACAAATACGTGAAAAAATAATGAATGCATGACTGAATTGTGTATGCAAGACCAAACTATTGTTGGCATTTGCATGAAGATTGCATTAATGATATGTTGTCATTGATGTCAATTAAGCAGTAATGATATTGTTGTAATGTTGTTTTGTAATTGATAGGAAGAGCTAGTGAAGGGAACTGTAAACCATATATAAGTTTGAGGAGTGAACTGGTATTGCTAAGTATTGGAGAGTTGAACTAGTAAACCATGCCTATTGATTTGATAAAACCTAACCGATTAAGATTGGTGAATTGGTTATATTGGTTTTTGATCTGATGATGAGTGGTAATGATTATGACACATATGCATATTGTATGAAGAGAGTTTCAAAGTATTTCTGGCGCATTGAGGTAACAATTTTTATCTAGGGAATGAGCATGTATATTGCACATAATGCAGAGTGTGTGATGAGTTGCTAAGTTTGATGATGCGGTGATCAAGGAGTGGTCAAGGCTTTCTTGAATGATGTGTAGAGATTGTTATATAATCCAACAGTCATACTTGAACTGATTTGTAAAATGGATAACAACATTGACATTGAAAGACTAAATGAATTCAACCACAAAACCCTAGCCTAACAACAACAAAGATCCACCATAACATATGAAGATTACCTAAGACAATGCAAATCAAATGAAATCACAAAGATTATACCATCACATGTCCAATAGGGTTTGGATCTCCATTCTTCCTATCTCCATTGATCTTGCTTGATATAGTTGGTCTTAGATTTTATGTGCACAAGAGCTCAACAAAGAACAAAAATGTGGTTGCAAGTAGGATCTGTTAGGGTTTCAAGCAAATCCAAAGCAAATATGAACTAACAATTATATGCAGATTTAAATACAAAAGATAAAGAAATAAAATAGGACATAGATAACACAAAGATTTAACGTGGTTCACCCAGAATGGGTTACGTCCACCATACATAGTCGTCCAATCTTTCTTATTGTCCAGCAAAAACAGTACATCAACCTTTCAATGCCTTAAGCATCCCAGCCGCTTATAACATGCGTTTTTAGGGCAACAAAACAAAGTCGACCTTTTTTAGGGTTTTATTACAATGTCGGTTTTCATCAACAAAAAATGGCAAAAAAAAATTTCTCGGGGGTGGCCTACCCGGGGCCCAGCCCGACCCCGGACCCCGGCGAGGATACCTGCTGAGTGTACAATACTTTGCTGATCAGTCGCCATATTTCAACAGGATCAAATATGAAAGTGCAAAAGGCGTAGTGTAGTTGAGTGCGCAATTGAGTTAGTTAGGATGCATAGGGTTGATAATGATGGAAGTATCCTCTTATATAGAAGACACTATATGAAATGGAGGGGTAAGATTGAGAGGTGTAAAAGATAAATGGTTGGCTATGATTAAAGGGTAGGTAGAGAAAATAAGAAAATAATAAGAGGGTAGGTAGTGTATGAATTAAGAGATGAATAACATGTGTCATGGGTAGAAAAGGCTAATGAATTAATTAAATAAATAAAGATTTATTTAATTAATAGAGGAAGTGGGATCAATTAAATAAATAAGATATTTATTTAATTTAGGAAAAGGGGAATTTAAATAAATAAATGTATTTATTTAAATGGGAAATAAGGCTAGAAGAGGATAAATGAATTAATTAAATAAATAAAGATTTATTTAATTAATAGAATAATTAGGCTTAAATAATTAAATAAATAAAGATATTTATTTAATTAGACATGACAATTTTAGGTGTCTACATTTTGCCCCTCTTTGAGACAATGCAGCTTGTCCTGTTCTTTCAAAGAAGATAAGATGAACTGAAACAATGTTGCCCCAAGATGGGAATGATATGCCCCCTCGAGAGATTGGATGAAAATGTCTAGAAAGATCGCAGACAATCTCTCGATAAGAAAGAAAGGATAGAAAGGAATGACGAGATAAAGTGACAGAGTCACAGGATAAAGAAGACTGACTCGAGAGACGAGGGCTAGGGCTAGGGCAGTCTATAAAATAGACCACGAGGGGAATACATCCTCATTGTCATCCACAAATCCAAGAGATCAGAGTGTAGAGAGAGAATAGAGTAGCAATAGTCAGCAGTGATGGCATTGGTGCATATATTCAATCGCGTTCACTGATATCATAGGCCAGCAGATGCAGGAGAGCCGGTAAGTACCACAAAACCTCCTTGTACTTTGTTATAATAAATGTTCTCATTAATGTATCTTAGGTAATGCAATAAATGCATTTTAGAATATGTCAAACAAGGTCAAAAAATGTCGAGGCGCATCTGTGCAGAGCATAGGCATGTCTATGTATTTCAGTCGTGTCTATGCAGAGCAGGCGTGTTTGTGTAGTCGTTAAGTGTGTTTATGTCATGAAGGTGCGTATATCTCTTCAAGGTCAAATCGGCAATTCTATGATGAACATACGTTGTTGATTGGATAAGCTGCTGAGAGGATACACTCAAGCAAGTCCTCTAGGGAAGACTAGGATAGGAAATAGGGCTAGGATTGACAATTCTGTGATAGAACATACATTGCCAATTATGAAACTACTCAAGAGGATAAACTCAAGCAGAGCACCTAGGATAGGATAGATCGAGGCACTTTGTGATGAACAAGGAGTACCAAAACATAGTACTTTGTGATGAACAGGGACTACCAATAGGAGCAGCACTTTGTGATGAACAGGGAGTGCAAATATGAGCAGTACTTTGTGATGAATAGGGAGTGCAAAACACGTAGTACTTTGTGATGAACAGGGAGTACCACTAGGATAGAAGCAACACTTTGTGATGAATAGTGAGTGTCACTAGGATAGATAGCAACACTTTGTGATGAATAGTGAGTGTCACTAGGATAGATAGCAACACTTTGTGATGAATAGTGAGTGTCACTTTGACTAACATGATTGCTTTGCTTGACTATAGGAGTACTTACCTATGCTAGAGTCATGGGAGAGATTCCCATTGACTCAAAGGTTATGACCAGAGCTGACATTCAAGGACATGGCTGACATTGAGGTTATGGGTCTGAGATACATTCTGTATGTGCTTGAGTTTTGGGCGAACATGGGTTTGCTGACTGCGCTGGCTAAGAGATGGCACTCTGATACATGCACATTTCATTTGCCAATGGCTGAGATGATAGTCACCTTAGAGGATGTGTACAGGATACTACGGATACTGATTGATGGGGAGCTGATACCCTTCGATCAAGATGGAGATAGGAAGGCATTGAGATGAGTGTTCTGGGATCCGAGACTGGAGATGAGGGATGGACACGTGGCATGGGACATGATGACAGTGACAGGATTGGCATTACCAGCAGTGCTAGGAGGAGTGATCAATGGCTTCTTGTGTCTAGATAGGGTGACACAAGGGTTGGCTGTGGGTTTGGGGAGCATCTTGGAGACACTAGTTACACAACATGCTAGATATGTCTAGGGACCATGCATGTTGGCACACTTATATTATGAGCTTCATCAGTTTGTTTATCATGGATCCATAGGATTGGGCTACGGAGTTACATTATTGCAGGTATGGGCATATGAGCATCTGCCACTCACATAGTCGATACATTTCAGAGGCCAGGGTCATGGATGCAGTTTTGTTCATCTATATGATATGATTACCTCATAGCCATGGATTGGCAAGTTGGAGCACTTGCGTCGAGTGATCGATGAGATTGACACTATGATATGGAGGCCATACCGCGAGTGCGAGCAGTGGGAGGATGATGTAGTGGATCTACCCTATACCTTTAGGAGTAGATATCTGATTGGGCGGATGCCCTATGTACTACAGAGGTAGTTAGTGGATAGGGTATGTATGCAGTTTGGTAGGATCCAGTAGATGCCACGAGGTTCTAGTATGTATGCACGGATAGTGCAAGACCAGGCACACTTTGGGCCACTGTTATCATATGATCAGGCCATGATGCAACTGGTAGAGATGGTGCCCATGCCATGAGATAGGTGGCCTAAGATTGAGGATGCAGGTATGGATGCAGAGTACACTGCATATTGGGCTGAGCATCCATTTCCACACCTGACAAATCTAGGTGACCAAATAGATGGAGATGGTGGGGGTAGAGGCTGATGGAGGAGGTGGGGTGCAGTTGGAGAGAGGAGGGTGGCTCCGCAGAGAGATGGTGGAGAGGAGAGACAAGCTAAGGTGGTGAGAGGCCAAGGTGGGTTGCAATTATAGGTGCCAGCAGCACAAGGTCCTAGATAGGTGCAGGGACAAGGACAGAGGCAAGTACAAGTACATGCATCGGCAGAGGCACAGTCACAGGCACAACCACCAGTACAGGGGGAGCCATAGGCACAAGGGGCCGAGTTGGAGGAGGATGAGCTATTTGAGCTAAGAGAGATCTAATAGGGACAGGTAGATGAGATCTAGGATTTGGAGAGGGAGACAACTAGACTCAAGAGATAGCTAAGGGATACTGAGCGAGAGCGGGATCAGGCTATCTAGCACTATACTAAGGCTGGGACAGCACTGAGGGCTCAGAGGCAGGTGGAAGAGGACACAAGGGCTGGATACGACTATGTTCTGTGGACAGGGGAGGAGATAAGTTATTGGCGAGACCTATACTATGGGGTAGTACCACTAGAGTAGCGAGCGAGGAGCTTCCATAGACCATCATGGACAATGACGACTACTAGAGGGAGTGACAGGAGACAGGCATCTAGTGGTGGAGTTATGGGTCCTCCACCACCACTAGATAGAGGGGACATGAGAGATGATGTTGGGGCAGGTCCTTCTAGGGCTTAGACTCCATCGAGGCCATGTGGCTCCGAGGGAGGGAGTTCATCATAGCCATAGAGGGCTCCTTATGTATCAATTTTGTACCATTTTGTATTATGATGTAGACACCTTTGGGTGATTGTAGCCATATGTATTTTGACATCATTGTATCATGACACTTATGATTTTGATATATATGAGATGATTCATCTTTACGATAGCTATATGCATGTGTACCTATGTGATGAGATGTTTCATGATGTATGTTTCTATGTGATGCTTATGTTATGGATGCAAATATGTACATAATGAAATGCAATATTTTTGTTCTTTTATGTTTTATATGTTATGCATATGTGAATGTAAATGTATGAAATGCCAATGAATATGATAATGCAAATGATTATTTACATGATGAAAATGTAAAATGTGCCAATATGTGTTGTGTGCATGATGTGATGCAATTGTGTTATCTATATGTATGTATGAAATGATTAATATGTGGTAATGCAGGTGCAACTAGATGAAATGTAGATATTTTTTTGGTGTGTCATTATACTCAGTCATGTGATAGCAGGCTACACGGACTCAAGAACGACGATGGAAGTCAATCAAGAAAGGGGAATGGAAGATAGAAGATATGAAAGTGAAAGAGCTTCTTGTGTGTTATCATCATTGAGATTTATTATGGCAAGTAGGTTATGGAAATCGAGGCATATGTTCGAGCCAGAAAGTCATTGTACCTATTTGCATGGAGATAAGATAGTAAAAAATGAGGAATGCCCCAGTTCACACTAGACTCACAGTGTCCTCATATCCTTGGACAAGTCATAGCATTACGAAGAGACAGTCCACAGACAACAAAGAAAAATAGGTGATGATACCCCATCCTTGCCTTTCTAGTCAAAGACATCATGGAGATAGAATCTCTAGTTAGAGACATCCTGAAAAAGCTAAAAGACATGTCACCAAAAAATTAAAATCAAAAGAAAACCAAGACTCAACACCAACATCCACTGTAGTCCTCAAGTTTAGTGTCTCTTGTCACTTGTATAAGTCTATTTGATTGTGGTCACAATGTTTACTTTCACAAAAGGATATATAGCACTAAACCATAATGTTGTCTGAGTCTGGTGAAAGATTTGATTTGTTGAAGACCATTGTTACTACTATGTCTCATCTGAAATTGGCTGAATCCATGAAACCGATACTTTATTGCGGAGAAATCAAAACTTTATTGTGGATTGTGTGCGGATAGACCGAAGAAAAGTGGAAGAAACTATACTCCTTGAAACGTGTGATGTGCTCAATTCCACACCCATTACTAGACGTAGGATTTTCCTTAGCCACATATAGGAGCTGATTTATTATGGATGGAAAAGGTGTGAAAAAGGAATGTTTATTATGAATGGCTAACCAACCTTGGGTAGATCAATAACAAGCCATGATGGGAATGGGTAAGTTTATTATGAATAGACACGTTGTGAGTGTGTGCGAAGTGAAGGATGAAAGTGAATCCTGAAGGAGGAAGGAGCAATGTCTCTACGCATGGTGTTGGTGACCCAGTTTTCACCATGGTACTTGCCCAGGGCACCACCGAAGTGGTTTTCACCGTTGGATGAAAATGTTTTTCTATTTTTTCAAAAAAAAAATTATTTACTTTTTTTTTGTATTTTTTTTTACATTTTTGTATTTTGGAATTAGGATACTCTGAAGAGCTATGTGTAAAACCTGTGAAGGTGTATGTTGTTGATAGGATCCTTCAAAGGTTCACCCTCTATATCTGAGAGTTGATATGCTCCAGATCCATATATTGCTGTGATGATGTAAGGACCAAGCCAATTTGGTTTGAATTTGCCCTTCTTCTCTCTGTCTTGCTGATTTTTAGGATTTCCTTTGAGAACCAAGTCACCTACCTCAAATGTGGGAGGCTTAACCTTATGATTATAACTACAACATTCCTGCACTAAATGATGTGTATCACGAGTGTCTTTCTTCCTTGATAAAGGAACTGAGATAGAATTACTAGTGTGTGGACTACACAGGGCCGTATGCATGTCACCTGAAGAAGTTTGGGCATCCCTGATAAGAAAGTCCTTCAAGGAAGCTCCTTCAAAGGTCCATGATGTATTGCCAGAAGGGAAAGGATGTGTGGAACAAGTAGATGAGTGATGAAGGCTTATGATTGTGAAAAGAAGTGAAGGTAGGATAGCATGATGGAGACTTAGGATCAACAAGCATTCTTTTTGACTCAAAATTTTAGAACTTTTGCCCCCAGTTATTTTGATATTAGGGAAGATCATCTCTTGCTCTTTTTCTTTCATAGGAATTTTATCTTTGACCTTGATTTTTTTAGAGTCCAATAGCTTTTGATTTTGATTTGGACTAAAGGACTTCTCTTTATTTTTGACTTTTAGATTTTTCTTTCCAAAGCTTGATTTTTGATCCCTAATGAGTAAGGGCTTTTGTAATTCTTGTTGATCCAAGTCTGGGAGAGAAGTGGAAATGGAGTGATTTGATGAAATGGTATAGCTATGTGAGTTCTCAAGAGGTATGGCGATACGGTCAATAGATTCTTTTCTAGAACCACTCTTAGGACTATTGATATCAAGAGTTGCTCGTACAACTAAAGGAGATTTGCATTCAGACTTAGTAGCCACAACACTAGGTGGTTCACACCCAATTCCTTGCAAATTGTTTATAGATTGTTCCTGTCAAATGAATACCTTAGGAGATAGTGGGAGTTGATCAACATGAAAGATATACTCATCACATCCCATGTCTCTAATCTTGAGCTTTTCTTTGATCTCTGCTTGTTTTGATGTAGAAGCTTTCAAGGATTCTGGATCCACATATGCTGATGAAGGAATAGCTTCTCGATTGACTGGGATTGTTATTTCTAATGTAGGTCATAGATTGTTGCAATATATGAAGGGATTTGGGTCAGCTTTAACTATTATCTCAACTCCATTGTGAGGAAACTTAATGCATTGGTGGTATGTAGATGGGACTACCCTCATTTCATGAATCCAAGGACGTCCTAGTAAGATATTGTATGTGAGATCTAGGTCTAAGACTTGACAAACCACGTCCTTTGTAACTGGCCCAACTTTGAGAGGCAAGGTGACTGTGCCTTTGGATGAATGCTCTTCATCATCATATGCCTTGATGGTAATTTTGTTTGTAGAATTCATAGCTTTAACAGAATATCCCAATTGTTTAATAGTGCTCAATGTAAAAATGTTTAGACCTGCTCCTCCATCTATCAGGACTCGTTTTATTTGATGTTTGTGTATGAAGGCTTCAATGTGTAAAGGTGCATTATGTGGCTGACTCGTGGAGGCATCCTCAACTTCTGTGAATGTAAGGGAGTGTGGAATGGAAAGGTATCCCACCATGGCTTGAAACTGGTCCATGTTTAGATCAGTAGGGATAGAGGTGTCTCTCAAGATTTTGTCAAGAATAGCTTTATGTGCAGGGGATATGTGTAAGAGCTCAAGAATGAAGATGACCGCGGGTGTCTTCCCTAACTATTCTACAAGGTCATACTCAGGCTTGGTAGATGAGGAAGCTATGTTTTTGGCTGGAGCACCTTGCAAGGTGAATTTACCTTGATGAGTTGTGACATTACATTTAGAGGTAGGTTCAGAAGAAGATCCAGTAGAGTGTACTTCCTTTGTGACTTTGAAGTTGTTTGAGTATTCATTTGATTATTTGTAGAGCTTGATCTAGAAAAAATGATTTTAGGTCGCACTGTATTAGCATCAACGACACCATCATTAACTGTGTTCTTGTTTTTATTCCAAAATCTTGGCTTGTCTTTTCCTTTAAAATCCTCTTTGTTTTCTTTGAATATTTTGGATGGCTCCTTGCTCAATTAGGACCTTTTCTGTCACTAAGCCTTTTTCAATGACATCTTTGAAGGTGGACAAAAAAGCATTCCTTAGATCATAGCCAATGTCTTTGTTAACATTTTGGGTGAACATTTCTACCATTTGTTTTTGTGGAATTGCATAAGATCATCTACTAGCTAGATTCCTCCATCTTTGTAAAAGTGATGAAAAAGACTCTCCATCTTTTTGCTTGGTGTTGCACAAAGTAGTGACTGATATGTCTGTCTCTATGTTGTACAAAAATGTTAGATAAATGCCTCTGCTAAGTCACCCCATGACTTAATTCTAGGTGGAAGTTGAGAGAACCATTCCATAGCTTGATCACCTAAGCTTTGTGGGAATAATCTCATCAAATATGTCTCTTCTGAAGCTACCTCAATGTAAGCTATGAAAAATTGTCTTATGTGTGCCTTAGGATCTCCTTTGCCTCTATACTTATCAAAATTAGGTGTCACAAAGTGTGTAGGAAATGGAGGCACTAGAATGCTCTTTTCAAATGGATAGGGACATATGTCTCTCATTTTGTAAGTTGGCTTCAGTGTATTTATGTCCTCCATTTTCTTTTGTAAGTCCTTGATTTGTTGTTCCAAATTATTCTTAGGTGGAGACCGACTTCTTGGACCATACCCCATGCTTGAACCAATGAGTGGAGGAGGAGCATGTTGCATATATGGATGATATTGATCATACACATGTTCATATGGAGGAGGTCTATAATGATGCTACGTATATGGACCACTTGGTATAGAGTCATGTTGAGGCACGACATATTTGTTTTGTCCATGTATACCATACTCTATAGGAATGTCATGAGTTTGCTCTAGTGTGTTGCCCCCAAATTTGACATGGGGTTTCCTTGTGTCCAAATTTTGAGCATGCCTTTGAATATCCAATTGCTTTGGTGGTTGATCATATTTTTCTACATAAGACTTCCATAATGGTCTACGAAAGTGAATATCATATGCTTGACCATGTGTGTATGGAACCTCTAGTTTTTGAAACAAAGATGATGGTGATTTAGGCACCATATGTGGTCCTCTATTGCCTCCACTATTAGGCCTCCCTTGATCCATGTTGAGGTGAGTTTGTTGCAAAGGTTGAGTTTCCATTATTTGAGACATGTCAAAATCATGAGTTATCTTGGCTCCACTTTGTGCCATCACTTGTAGAAAGTATTGTCTATCTCTCCTCATTATTTCCTCAACCAATCGATTGAAATGGGGATTCATAATGGTATCTTCCACTTCTGCTAAATGTATGGAAAAGTTGTCCATATTGTCATTGTGTGTATCATTGTTGTTTGTAGTGTCCATGTTCTCAACATTTGGAATGTTTCTATAGGCATCCATGTCAGGTAATGTAGTATGATCATTATTGAAAAAGATATCATTGTCATATTCATAGGAACTCATGTTTGTAGACTCTTGAGCCTCTTTAGTTTCTCTCCTAGATTTATGGGAATGGGTTTCAGCCATGAACTAGGTATTGACCAAGATGTATGAGACTAGATGAAAATGGAAAGAGTATGGAAGACCAAGAGTTGGATGGAATGTAAATGAATCTGAGGTGTACTTCCAATATCCAAAGTGTAAGACCAAGTATGTATGTAGTAGAGTAGGTGTGACTTCCAAAGAGAGGATAGTTTCTCTTGATGCAATAAGTTGACCTTGACTCTAAGTAAGACCAAATGAGACCCAAAGGTGAGAGATCTTGATGAGGGACCGCTTAGCAAAATGTTGTTGTATGTAATGTGTTGACAAAGTATGATGCAGACAAGCAAGTGACCATTTGACTCAAGTTTAGACAAATGTGAATGTAGTGTAAGGTGTAAAGCAATGATGGACTTTGTGAGACCCAAAGACAGGTTGAATGCTAGTTGGAAAACCCAGAGAGATAACCTATGAAGCTCAATAAGTCTGAAACTGACTGTTCTTGTTTCCTGAATTATGAAAGTTTACAATCATGAACACAGACGTGCCTGTATACTTCACATACGTGCTTAAAGGACATAGACACTATTCTGTTAGACACAGATGTGCTTAAATGACACAGACATGGTTCTATTAGACATAAACATGTTTCTGAGATGCTGCAATGTTGCTCAAAAGACATAGACACATTTCTACCCTTCACAGATGTTGATCTGTCAGACACAGATGCATTTCAGCAAACTTTGTGCAATTTTTCCAATCTACGAAGCTATTTTGTTGTGACCAAATCTGAATGTTTGACTATTTTTCATGACAAGAGGACACAGTGTTGATGAGGACTTAATGTTTGCAAGTGCTTAGACTCAAAGACTCCAAAAAAAAAGTGTGTTGTTTGATGTAAAATTGCTTTGCATACACTTGAAGACACAAAAGACACAATGTTTTGATGTTTGGTCTTGAATGTTTGATTGTTCAAAATAAGTCAAGCACAATTCTTATGGCTGGTCAAGACAATAGTTGTTGATCCCACATGGAGTTTCCCTTGAGGCTATGCTATTTAGAGTGGATACTTAGTTGCTTGACCCCATTGGCTCCACCCTCGGCACTCACTTCTTGGGGCAACCAAGCATCAGTCCCCATGAAAACTCCTCGTGTCAAACTTTGTATCTCTACTAAGAACCGTATGTGTGTGGGCCACTACCAGAGGTTCGACCTCCTGCCCCAACAACTAGAAGAATTTTGGCTTCTAAAACAAAAAGGTGCTAGTAAGGGCATCCACTCCTGTGGCCATACATGCGGCACTTTCAGCTCTATAAATACAAAAGGCTCGCAGCCGTAGGGGTTACGCCCTACAATTGATCAAATAAATTTTATCAAACAGGTTTATGGGGAGACATAGTGTTGGTATGAACTAATCAACACACGTTATCCATAGTTTTCACCATAGATATAGTTATTTATAGTGGTTTGGAAGAAGATGGCTTTTCTTTTGCTACCACTTGTGTCGTTCTATCCTCACTAGTAGTCTTAACGACCACACAAGGAGATAGGCCCTCTAAAGATTAAACAAAAAGAGCCTATTGCTCAAGACACAAAAGACAATGGTTCAATTTTAGTGCACCAATTGAAGTGTTTGCTAATCTATGAAAACAAGGCACACAATGAAAGATCAAAAACCCTTGCTAAGGTCCTACAACAAAGATCTATTAGTAGTTTGGATTTCTTGAAATAATCACCCCTTCCTACAAGCACACAAGTCAGGTAAATTTTAGATCCAAAAGACTTTGTGAAAATAGGAGCCTTCAACAAAATGATTTTTCTTTCAAGACAAGCTGCACCAATTTCGTTAGCTAGATCTAAAGATGTTAGTTCAAAATAAACCAAATCTAAAATCTAAATGACACAAAACCGAATGAGGATGTAATGTAACAAATTCACTCAGACGCAGTTATCAGAAACACAAACGCTATAAAATTTTGCAGACGTGCCTAAAGTCGACACAGATGTAGTTCTAGATCATAGACATGGCTCTTGGACGCAGACACACCTGAAAACTCCACAGACGTGAATAAGGCACACAGATGCGACTTTTAGAATCTACAGAAAAATAAAATACTGTCGAGGATGCATACGCAATTCTAGATGTCGCAAACATAGTAGAAAATCAAAAATGTGATCCAAAAGTACGCAGATGCGAAAATATCAAAATGTTGTCAGAAATGTCAGATCTGCATCTTCAAAACACAAAATCTACAGCAAAAGATGTTAAATGCAAAAGGGACAAGGGTCCCACCAAGCATGCCAAAATGTATATGGTGAAAATGGATTACAACATTGGCATTGAAAGACTAAATGAATTCAACCACAAAACCCTAGCCTAACAACAACAAAGATCCACGATAACATATGAAGATTACCTAAGACAATGCAAATCAAATGAAATCACAAAGATTATACCATCACATGTCCAATAGGGTTTGGATCTCCATTATTCCTATCTCCATTGATCTTGCTTGATATAGTTGCTCTCAGATTTTATGTGCACAAGAGCTCAATAAAGAACGAAAATGTGGTTGCAAGTAGGATCACATATGAAAGTGCAAAATGCGTAGTGTAGTCAAGTGCACAATTGAGTTAGTTAGGATGCATAGGGTTGATAATGAAGGAAGTATCCTCTTATATAGAAGACACTATATGAAATGGAGGGATAAGATTGAGAGGTGTAAAAGATAAATGGTCGGCTATGATTAAAGGGTAGGTAGAGAAAATAAGAAAATAGTAAGAGGGTAGGTAGAGTATGAATTAAGAGATAAATGACATGTGTCATGGGTAGAAAAGGCTAATGAATTAATTAAATAAATAAAGATTTATTTAATTAATAGAGGAAGTGGGATCAATTAAATAAATAAGATATTTATTTAATTTAGGAAAAGGGGAATTTAAATAAATAAATGTATTTATTTAACTGGGAAATACGGCTAGAAGAGGATAAATGAATTAATTCAATAAATAAAGATTTATTTAATTAATAGAAGAATTAAGCTTAAATAATTGAATAAATAAAGATATTTATCTAATTAGACATGACAATTTTAGGTGTCTACAGTTTGTAATCTTTAGGAGAGAATTAGGTTTTTGTTGTGTTACCGACCTAATTGATTTGTTTATAAGGTCGATGACTTGTTTAGTTTCAGAGTAGGCAAAATTTCAATTGAGTGTGTGGTTGCCGAACCAAATGATGTATCTATAGTTTGAGTAAAGGTAGATAGGAGCATGAAAAAGATTTGAACAAGCAAGTATAGTGCTATTCAAATAGATCAGCAAACCCCTCTTGTTTTCTAACAATTATAGCAGTTAAATCCCCTAACTAGGTAAGCTCTAACAATCTTTGTGCTATTCAAATCCTCTAACCAAGTGATCCATTAGCTTGGATTCTAAATAATTTACAAAAGTTACTCCTCACAAGGTATTGCTTCTAACAAGGCATTAGAGTCAATCCCTTAACCGAGTGTTCTCTAACAAGATCTGTTCTTAACATAACTTCTTGTAAAAGCTTTAATAGGCTTGGCTCCTAACAGGGCGAATTTTAGAAGAGTTCAGAATTATTGTGAGTTGGATCTCACCATGGTTTTTCCCATTTGGGTTTCCATGTCAAAAATATTGTGTCAAGTGGTGAATGTTTTTTTTGTTATGATTCTATGGTTGATTTGCTTAACTACTTATTTCATTTTGATAAGTCATGATAACCGACAGGAATATGAAATGAAGTTTTTACTTATGCCGATAAAAGTATTTGGATGTTTGTGAAGTTTCAAGTTGTTTATTGTTATTTGTTGTAACAGTCAACTGATTTATCTTGACAAGTTTAATCTTGACAGTGATATTGCATTGATAGTTTGTCATGCCCAAACTTTTGGGTAAAAATGCAACAACAAATTTCCTTTTTTTTAAACAACACAAAAATACTAGATGTTCTTCGGAAAAAGATGAGAATATTAAGTTTGTCTATTAAGGGTTATCTCATTTGTTTAAAAGATTGGGTTCCTAATAATGTGTCAAATATAACATTTACATTTTTAACACTGAAATAATTTTACCCAAGGAGTTATCACAAATTTATTTATTAATTAATTAAATTCCCCCAAATAATTCATCAATTTTCTAATCAAGTGATAATATTCATTCCTAATAGTATTTAGTTGCTTTTGAAACTAATAAAAATAATGTTAACACATATTCCATGGTATTAAAAAATAATGAATTTAGCAATAGTAAATATTGTTTTAAAATTCGCCTATTAAAGTTAACTAACTCAATATAATAATTTCCTAGTCAATAACTTCACATTAATGTCGAAATAATTTCCCCTTAAACATTAAATATTAAATATTAAATATCCAACATTTAAATTACTCCTTTAACCCAAAATTACTCATTTTACTTCATAAAATATTCATTAATAAGTTCTTTAAGAAAATTACTCATACATGCATATATAATTGCCTATATAAATATATAATTACATTCTCCACTAAATCCCTAATGTCTATAATAAGAGAATAACTAACCTAAAATAATCATCTTGAATCAAATGGGGTTTTTCCCATTTCAAAATTTTAAAAGAACTTTCCTTCTTAACATTTTATTACACTTTTTTTTATATTAACCCTAACTAGGTTTTATCTTATTTTATATTCTTATCACTCTTTTTTTTTTTACTCTCATCTTCTTTGTTAACCCTAACCCGAAATCGGTTAGGATTTAATTGTTTTGCTATCACATTTCTTTGTTTTTGGACTATGTGTGTGCAAGGGAAGGGGCAACAAAACTCATGGCATGGTGGAGGAAGGGGAATGAGTGTGTGGGTTGTGAACTGAATGGCGGCACATGGACAACACTATGGATACCCATAGTGGCGGCGGTTCCGCTTACTATGGATACCCATAGTGGTGGCCACGGTGCCGCCCACTGTGCATACCGACAGTGGCGGGCCGAGCCACGGTGCCGCCCACTATGGATACCCACAGTGGCAGGCTGAGCCTCCACTGTGGTTACCCACAACAGTATGATTATTTTTCAATTTTTTTATGTGTTTTTCTGCCTCTTTTTTTATAATATAGTATAATATAATATTATATATATATATATATATATATATATATATATATATATATATATATATATATATATATATATATATGCATAATTGTTATAGAATGCTCAACTGATGATTGAACCAGATTCAGAGATAGAAGGATATATATATTCTGGTTGAAATAATTTTTTTTTTTTAAAACCAGAAATATTATATACAAGAATTATCATTACAAGTGTATAGTATATGGTTTTTCTTTTTCTTTTTCTTTTGTTAATGCAACAAAAATTTCAAATTCATTTTTTTTTTTATATACAGTAGTTTAGTTAGAAGTAATACAATAGATATTAAAATATATTATATATATATATATATATTATATATATACTTAAATATGCATTTTATTTATTTTTCATTAACTTAGAGTAGGTATATTTTAACACACAAAATGGATTCTTTTCTTTAAACATGAAGTCTTTTTTTTAAAATAAGAATGCATAGATTTAATATTTGCTCTAAAATGTGTATTGAATTTATAAATTTAACAAAAATGCTTTATTTTACAGCTGCAACTAAATATTTCAAGGGATTAAAACTAACTCTTGAGAAGTATTTACATATATATTTCTTTGTTTAAAATACAGACAAGAAAATAACATTTCTTTTCTACTAACCACTACACATCTAACATTCATTTTGCAAAAAAGATAAGACTAATGAAAAAAACTTAAAAATTTATCTAACTCTTTCCATTTTATCATGCATTTATTTGAATAGCTAATAAAACAAAAAGCAGATTTCATTCCTACTTTATTTCAAGCAATAAATAATATAAGAGAATAACTCAAATGATTTTCTCTTTGTTTTTTTTTCTGTCAATAAAAATACTCAAGTAAATATACATTTATTTTTTTGTTTCCTTTACACAATAATAGGAAGGTTACAAACTCAAGCCTCTTCATTTCTACAAAAAGAGGGCTTGTCAAATATACATTTTTCTTTACTTTAAATCTCAATACATTAAATATGAACTTGCAAGTAGACTTTACTCCATCCTTTACTCCCAAGAAAATGTGCAATAAAATTTGTAGGTTGTGACCATGGAGGCTCACCTCCCAACCTAGGCTTACATGAAGCCACCCCGAGCTAGGAGAACCAAGGCTAAATGGGATACAAACATTTCAAACACAACACAAGAAAGACTCACAATGTTTGAACTCCCAACCCAAGGATAAACGAAGTCACCAAGTAACTATTTCTTTTTTGGGGTGAAGGTGGACCAAGCACCTAGAGGAGAATCTGCAATATGGAGAAAACAATGCCTTTACAAGGCTACCAAAGTAGAACCACCATAAGTCACATACTTGTCTCAAAATACCCTTATGTCCCCCATGGCATATGAACCCAAATCTCCCCTTATGACCCCCTTTGCATAAACATAAAAAGATAATGTAGAAAGGGTCCCATAACCTTTGTGTATCTTTCTCTTCCAAGAAGAGAGTCTCTACACTCTTAGGCTGTCAAGTAACCTTTCACCCCCAAGGCTACTCTACCCTCCCAAGGGTGAGTATGGCCTTGAAAGACCCCCCAAAATAAATCATTCAATAAATAAGGAAAAAACACAAGGAAGCACTCAAGATGAGCTTCCACAAACTACAAAAAAAGCAACCAAAGCACATACAAACTTTCTTCACATTGATACTAAGAACAATTGTTAGAATGAATTTCTACCAACCTTAATCCTACAAATGGAAATTAGGAGAAGTTGAAGAAGAGCTACCCAATCCATTATTCTTTTTCCTTCTCCATACTTAGAAAATGAAACTCCAAGAAACCAAAAAAAAAATACAACAAGAATTCTATGTCTCCAAAAATGGAGAGTGGGTGATCAAAATCATAAATCTCAAACCCTTCCTTAAGTAGACTATTCTCACTCTTTCCAACCTCTTGGAAAGGGTGAGAGATTTCATAGGTTGGTCTTCCCAACCTCTTATAGGATCTCTAATAAAGGAAACCTAAAAGGTCAAATAAAAATGGGGAAGGGCAACTATCACTCAATTGGAAGGTTGTCTAACCTAGGAGAAATTCTCAAAAGTTGAATTTCGGCCATTTTGGAAAACTCAACTTTTGAAGTGACTTGACAGTCACATGTCAGTGGACACATGGCTAAAATTGACCTTTACCCATAGGTATAACATATGGACCTTTAAAAATACCCCAAACCTAACCTTAGGAGTTAGTTTGACAATCTAGAAACTCACCCAAAGTTTACCTATGGGTCAACCTTGAGTTGACCTTTCTAAGAGCTCTCTCTCCAAGACTCTCTTGGGACCATACTAGGATATTTAAAAAATGCATTGGTTATACAAATTCCCTCCAAGGGACATGTCACTACCAACTCACTTCACAACACATGTGTCGATTGACACCATACAAATACAGAATACTTAAATACACATGGCAATGTCCCTTTTTGGAATTAACTAATTTAACAAATTTAATTTAAACACACATTCAAGCATAACCATTTACAAATAAAACACATTACACATGAGGTGTTGTCTCTCCAAATAGAGAACCCTTGGCTTCAGAAATGCACATAGGTTTAGCTTGATTCTCTGAATAGTTTCCATGGTCACATGGATTAGTTATTTTGCACATCTCACTTTGCACATTAGTAATCACAAATAATCACATATAATATTAACACATGAAAAGAATACAATTTGGACACTTTCATACAATTTAAATTATAATAATCAAATTACCAATTATCCAATAAAATCCACATAAATTAATTTACTCAATGGCATCATCATAATCATCATGAAATTTAATCATTCATAAAGCATGCATCCATAATTTCTAACATCATAAATAGAGTACTGCAAATCAGAGATAAATGACATACACCATATCAATGTTATCCAATCACTGTATCATATAAAATCTATCCATAATGCATCAAAATAAAGTATTAATAATAGTCCAAAACATGAAAAATAACTGCAATGCTATGACGGCTCGAGGTAGGGCCTCACATAATTCTAAGTTTACTTTGAGAGATTGATTTTGAGATTGGTGAAGTTATTATTAGTTTTTCTATCTACTGATTCACCCCACCTCCCCTCTTAGTAGTTGACCGGATCCTTATTTTTTCATCATACCATCAATTCGTATCAAAGCATCTCAGGTCCTTTAAGTTCTAAGCCTAACAACTTGAAGTAAAGATCTTGTAGATCATGATGAAGAAGGAAGGTTTGAATTTTAATAGAGAGAACTATAGAATATGGAGTGATAGAATAAAAATTTATATTAAGAGTCTTGGAAATCAATACTGGGAACATGTTGGTACTCAATATGTTCCACCTACTGGGATTATGACCGGTGATAAAAAAAAAGAGCAACAACAAAACAATAAAACATTGGAGGATTAATTATTAGTTCTTTGTCTAATGGAAAATATGTTGATGTTCTTGGTCTAGAGACTGCATATGAGGTATGGAAGAAACTTGAATAGATTTATAGCGGTGATGAACATGTGAATATTGCCAAGGAAGAGAGTCTAATAGAAAAGTCTGATGACATGTAGATGGCTGAAGGTGAGAATATCCAACAATATGGTCAAAGGATAAAATAGATAGTTGGTGAGATCAAGAGTGCTGGTGGTAAAATGGATTATGCCACAGTGGTTAGTAAGGTGTTGAGAACCCTGCTACAAGTCTACACTATCTGATTTGTGGCCCTTCAGGAGCTAAAGTCTATTGACAAAAATAAGGTAACCCTTGACTCCATCATTAGTAAGCTTATTGCTTTTGAATTAAATGGCTATGATGCTAGTATTCAAAAATATGAGTCTGCATTTAGAGCTTCTTATTCCAACAAATCTATGAGGAAAAGTAGAGATGTCAGTCACTGTTATGAATCTAGATCCAGTAGAGAAGCTGATGATGAAGATAGTTTGGTTGAGCTTCAAGCATAGTTGGCCAAGCAATTTCCTAGAGGTACTAGTAAATAAAGAGGTAAACTACCTTTAAAATGTTTTGCATGCAACAAGATTGGACAAATAGCTATTAACTATCTTAATGGTGATAATGAGCACAAGAGAGATGAATTCAAGAAGTACAAGGGAAAAGGAAAAAGAGATTGTCTTATTGTAGTTGATGGTGATGCTAATGAAGACATTGTGTTTGTAGCCATTAAAGAGGAAACATCTGATCACAAGCCAATAGTTTCGTATATGGATAATTCTGATGATTGGATTGTTGATAGTGGTTGTTCACATCACATGACCAGTGACCAATGCAAATTTCTTTCTTTGAAGTAATTTGATGGTGGAGTTGTAAGATTTGGTAATGACTCCCTACATGGTTAACGGTAAGGGAACTATTTCTCTTAATGGAAAGAGAAGTGGAGATGATGTCTACTAGGTTGAAGGTCTAAATCACAATCTTTTGAGTGTTACGCAAATCAATGACAAATGATATCCATTGGAGTTTAAGAACAGTATGTGCAAAATCTATGGGAGAAAAGGTGAACTTATTGTAACCCACAAGAAGACTAAAGATAACCTGTTTCACCTGAATCCTAAAATTAGCAATTGTTTAATTTATAAAGTAGATGATAGTTTGCTTTGGCATAGGAGGTTTTTCATATAAATTTTGATATCATTGTTAAAGTGAGTAAGTCCAAGACAGTGAGAGGTTTTCCTCAGTTGGACAAACTGGTTAATTCTATATGTAAGGAATGTCAGTTGGGAAAGATGACATCCTCAACTTTCAAGAGCAAGTCTTTTTCAGTAGAGCATCTATTGGATTTGGTTCATATAGACCTATGTGGACCAATAAGGACTAAAAGTATTCAAGGTGATAGATATTTCATGATATTCATTGATGATTGTTCAAGGAATATGTGGGTCACATTCTTGATAGATAAAATAGAGGCATTTAGGGCCTTAGCTGAAAAGGAGAGTGATAAGAAGATAAAGTGTCTAAGGATTGATCAAGACGGAGAATTCATTTCTAAGGAATTCACTAGGCATTGTGAAGAGAATGGTATCAAACGATATCTTTCTGCACTGAGGACACCAGAACATAATGGTATTGCAGAGAGGAACAATCGGTCAGTTATTGAAGTTGCTAGGATGATGTTGATACAAGGAGGTGTAGTGAAAATGTTTTGGAGAGAAGCTGCCAGAACAACTATCTACACAATAAAAAGGAATTTTGTAAAAAGAAGTAAGGATAAGACTCCTTATGAATACCGATATGGTAGATTACCTAATGTTAGTTATTTCAAGATATTTGGGAGGAAATATTTTATTAAGAGAGGTGACTATGTTAGAAAGTTTGAGGCTAAAAGTGATGAAGTTATATTTTTTGGTTATTCCACCAAGAGTAAGGCCTACAAATGTTATAACAACCGGACATAGAGACATTGAGAGTGCTGATGTTTGAGTGGATAAGTATCCTAAAGTCTTAGGGGAAAATACCTTGCATTTTGTTTTTGGAACCAGAACCTGTGAAATGTGAAATCGATAAAGAGAATGTTGTTGTACCAGTTCAACCAGGGTAGATTCAAAAGAAGATGATGATAATGTAGAAGAACCTAAAGATAATGATCATGTTATTCCAAGGTATGTGAGACTCAATCACAATCCTGAATAGATTATTGGAGATAAGGATGCTGGAGTGCTAACCAGAAGAAGAATCAGAGAAAATTCTTGCATGTTCTCCACTATTGAGCCTAGAACTGCTAAGGAAGCATTTGGAGATGATCATTGGACTAAAGTTATGGAGGAGGAGCTTGAACAAATTGAGAAGAATAATATATGGACCCTAGTACCCCAACCGATAAATAAAAATGTGATAGATACTAAGTGTGTATTCAAGAACAAGCTAAATAAAGACGGTGTAGTAGTTCGCAATAATGCCAAATTGGTTTGCAAAGGTTATTTACAAGAAGAAGGAGAAGATTATGGTGAGACTTTTGCACCAGTGGCCAGACTGGAATTGGTCAAAACTTTACTTGTATTCGCAGCACATAAGGGACTCAAGGTATATCAAATGGATGTGAAGTCAACATTTTTGAATGGAATACTGGAAGAGGAAGTATACATTGAGTAGCCAGATGGTTATGCTTGGACTGATGAGAAAGACATGGTATGTAAATTGCAAAAAGCACTATATGGATTAAAGCAAGCACTGAGAGCATGGTATGAAAGGCTTCATTCACACCTAATGAAGATAGGTTTTCAAAGAACCAATGAAGATAGCAACATATATCTCTAATCTAAAGGAGATAAGCTATTGTTTAGTGAAGTGTTTGTAGATGATATCATATTTGGAGGTAATGATGATGAGCAATGACTTTGCAAATGAAATTAAAAGTGAGTTTGAAATGTCTCTAATGCGAGAGATAAAAACTTTCATAAGTTTGCAAATTCAGAAAATGAAGAGTGGTATTTTCATCACACAATCTAAGGATGTGAAGGAGGTATTAAAAACTTTTGGTATGAGTGATTGTAAACTAGTTGAGACACCAATTGTTGCAGGTTGTAAGTTTTCTAAGGAAGATGAGGCCAAATCTATTGATGAGAACGAGTATAGGTCAATGATTCAAAAATTGCACTATGTTGTTCATTGTAGACCAAATGAAGCTCCTGTAGTTGGTCTATTTTCTAAATTCTAGAAGAATCAAAAGGAAGCACATTTGATAGCAACCAAGAGGATATTCAAATATTTGAAAGGTACTATTGACTATGGATTATGTTATCCATATGAAGGAAACTTTGACTTGAAGGTATACACAAATGCAGACTGGGCAGGTAATGTTGATGATAGGAAAAGAACAATCAGTGGAGCATTTTTCTTGGAGGAAGACTTGTTTCATGGAGTAGCAAAACACAAAGTTGTATTTCACAGTCTACTATTGAAGCTGAGTATGTTGCTGCTTATATGAATTGTACTCAAGCTATCTGGATGAGGCACATTTTGGAAGGTTTTAAGATGAAGTTCTCAGAACCTGTAAAGATCTTATGTGACAATACCACTGCCATAAATATTTCAAAGAACCCTATTTTGCATGCATGAACCAAGCATATTGAATTGAAGTATTATTTCTTGAGGGAAAAAGTGCAGAGTAAAGATGTAATCTTAGAGCATGTTTCTACCAAGGAGTAACTTGAAAATATCTTTACTAAACCTCTACCTAAGACTACTTTTGAGTATCTTAAGAATTCAGCTAGGGGTTGTACCCCATCATGAGGTGAATTGAGCATAATGTGGTGTACATCAATCCTAGAGCTACATGTAGAATTTTATATCAAGATTGGTGTAGGAGTAGAGTTATTCCACAAGGGGAGCATCAAGTTGCTGGTTGTTGGTGCTAAATAGTGAAGTTTTACATTGCATGTTTTACTTTCAATTTGGCATTGTTTTCAAAGGGGGACAAGAACTAGAGACTAAATATATGGATAGTATATAATAAAATGTAAACCAAGATTCCTATTCACAATCACAACAATCAATGGTATTGATATTTTTATTGCCATCAATGCAAAAGGGGGAAATTGTTGTCATTTGCATGAAGATTGCAATTAATGATATGTTATGTTGTCATTGATGTCAATTAACTGGTAATGATATTGTTGTAATGTTGTTTTGTAATCAGTAGGAAGAGCTAGTGAAGGGAACTATAATGGGTAGGTGAGTTTTAGGAGTGAATCGGTATTTCTAAGTATTGGAGAGTTGAACTGGCAAACCCTACTTGTTGATTTGATAAACCCTAACCGATTAAGTTTGGTGAATTGGTTATATTGGTTTATGATTTGATAATGAGTGGTAATGATTATGACACATATGCATAATGTATGAAGAGAGTTTCAAATTATTTTTGGTGCATTGAGGTAATGATTTTTGTCTTGGGAATGAGAAAGTATATTGCATGTAATGAAAAGTGCATGATGAGTTACTGAGTTCAATGAAGTGGTGATCAAGGAGTGGTTGACACTTTCTTGAATGATGTGTAGAGATTGTTATGTTATCCAATGACCATACTTGAACCAATTTGTTTGTAATCTCTATGAGAGAATTAGGTTTTTGTTGTGTTACTGACCTAATTGATTTATTTATAAGGTTGATGATTTTTTTAGTTTCAGAGTAGGCAAAATTTCAGTTGAGTGTGTGGTTTTCGAGCTGGATGATGTAGCTACAGTTTGAGTAAAGGCAGATACGAGCATGAAAAGGATCTGAACAAGCAAGTGTAGTGCTATTCAAACATATCAACAAACCCCTATTGTTTTCTAACAATTACAATAGTTAAATCCCCTAAACAGGTAAGCTCTAACAAGCTTGGTGTTATTCAAATCCTCTAACCAAGTGATCCATTAGCTTGGATTCTAAATCCTTTACAAAGGTTACTCCTCACATGGTATTTCTTCTAACAAGGCTTTATAGTCAATCCCTTAACTAGATGGTCCCTAACAAGATTTGTTCTTAACAGGGTTGACTCCTAACATGGTGAACTTCAGAAGAGTTCAAAATTATTGAGAGTTCCATCTCATTGTGGTTTTTCCCATTTGGGTTTCCACATAAAAAATATTGTGTCAAGTGGTGAATGTTTTTGTGGTTGTGATTCTATGGTTGATTTGCTTAACTACTTATTTTACTTTGATAAGTCATGATAATCGACAACAATATGAAATGAATTTTTTACTTATGTCAGTAAAAGTATTTGGATGTTTGTAAAGTTTCAAGTTGTTTACTGTTATCTGTTGTAATAGTCAACCAGTTTATCTTGAAATTTTAATCTTGACAGTGATATTGCATTGATAGTTCTAAGTTTACTTTGTGAGATTGATTACATGTTTTTGCATGTTGATCAGATCCTTATTATTTCATCATACCACAAAATGTGTGTATGTGTGACCAAACTATTTTTATGTGTGACAAAACTATGTGTATGCATAACTAAACTAGGTGAATGTGTGACCAAACTGGGTGAATGCATGACCTTGTATGATTTATGTGTTTTTCACAGTTTTCCTTAATTTGACATAATTTTTCTGATTGAATATTTTACTAGAGTCTTGTTCTTAGTCTACAGATGATTACCAGATTTTAATTGACTATTTTTTATCATTGTTATTGATTTCTTGAGGTTTTGATATATCTTATTTTTTATGTTGTTGAATGGATTCTCCCAAATGTTGATGTGCCATCTGAGGGAGATGCTTATGTTCCTATTCTTAATCCACCAAGTGAATAGGCCTTGTTGTAGCTTAATTACATGTTTTATGATAGATATTTGATGGCCTTGTTGTGGCCCTTGTTACATATTTGTGAGCCAATAGGCTCATTTTGTACTACTTGTTGTTGTTGTAGCCATGTGTACATTGTAAGGAATATGTTTGGAGGTATTTTACTGCATATGAAAGTTATGTTTTCTAGATTTTCATGTTGGATAGAGCCTCTTGTGATTGTTATTTTTTAGGCCATGTTAGGGGGAGTGGGATTCCTTGTGATGATCGAGCTCACAATAGATAGGCTTGCATGAGGTTCCTTGTAAGGATGTATGAAGTCTAGACCATTAGAGCACATTGGAAGTTTACCATGATGTAAACAAGTGATAAAATAATAACAAATTAATGGAATGGGTAAATAATTCACTAATCAAGATAATGAATAATTGTAAGCCCCATGACTTGATCCTAGGGAGGATGTTTTAGGATAGGCATGGGAAGGCTATTGTGATGGCAAGTCAATCTCCCTTGATCTGTAATAGGTTGAGATGGCTCCATATGTCCATCAGTCTTGTGCCTTGTGTTATAGTATATGTTATGTTAGAGGATGACATGTTTTGACACTCCACTCCTACATGTGTCCCCTTGGTGATTGTTTTTTATTATGGGAAAAATAGGTTTTTAAGGGACCCTGAAACCCTTTACAAGAGATCCTTAAAACATAAGAGCATTAAGAAACAAGAAAAGACATTGTGCAAAAAAATCAGCAAAGTTCTAGGAAAAAGCCAGCATAAAAGCCCAACAAAACTAGCAACATCCAGCCAAAATAGAAAAAAGATAGATTACTTAATGTTTTTAAGGGAATTAGCCATTTTTTCGCTAATCCCTTGCATTTATTTTATACTATCCCTGAGCATTGGGATTTCCTTGGAAGAGGCCAAGGCAGCTTTTTTCATACTCGCCCTAGTCCTTTTGGTCGAACCACCAAGAGCACTATCCACATTCCCTACCTCAATAGCATTATCATCAACATCTAGGTCCACAACAAGTTTGGAAGTACTGAAGCCATCAAGGTACTTGGCAATTTCCTCCATATTCCTGGTCACAAAGTTAAGGATATCCGGAATCATAATCAAGAAGTTCTTCATGGCTATCTTTCCTTCCTCCATCTTACTGATCTGAGCTTCTAGCTTCTCCACTTTTTCATCCATAACCTTTTTCCACTTCTCTTGGTTACTTTCATCTTTCTTTCCCTACTCTTCCTATTGCTTATCTATTTTTTCCAGTTTATTGATTCTTTCATATACCCACCTATCAAAACCCAGATGAGCCTAAGACTGGTTCTTGAGTTTATCCAAAATAATCCCATCTCCAGCTTTATCTTGTTCCCTACTTGTTTCCTCCTTATCCTTGTTTTGCTCAGTTTCCATTTCCCTTTGTTCCTTATTAATCTAATTGTCCTGCTCTTCAATAGACTAGTTGTTAAAATTACCAATACTCACATCGTGGGTAGGGTTATTTTGATTAGAAACATCTTTTACTCCTCCTTCCTCTTCTCCCACTTCCTCTTCTTTCCATCTCTCCTCTCCACTAGACTCATCGGTCTCCATCTCACTTCTTTTTTTTCCCATATCCTTATAATCAACCTTTGTATCCTTTTGTTTATCCATGTCCTCTAGAATTTTGTCCATAGTGGGTTTTTTAACCTTTTTACTCTATATCAACACATCCTTACTGGGCCTAGATTCCTCAATTTTCCTCTTTCCTTTCCTCAGTGATAGTGACAACCTTTTGTTTTCTTGAATAGCCAAAATCTTACAATGCTCATAAATGTGCAAAATAAGGCCATAATGAAGCACAGGAGAAGAGGGGTTCTTACTGTGCTTGTTCAAAGACCATGACAGAGACTTGAAAAGATAATAGGGTAGAGAAATCCTCTTCTCATGTCTAAAGTGATTCAGAAGCATAAAGTGGTAGGTGTGGACCCTAGTGAAATGACCCTCCATAGTAATATACTCCATAACGACATTAAGCACAAAACCCCAAATTTTTTTGATATTAGATGCATCATAATACCCGCCAAAAGCTTTTCCTAATTTCACTCTCTCCTTCTCTTTACGTAGAAAGATCTTCACAACATTATTAGACACTTTCAAGTCCCTAAAAAATATTAAGACAAGAATGGGGCATACCTACGACCATAGAAAAGAGGTCACGTTTAGCTTGAATCTAACACCATGAATTTTGAAGGAGCCATTTTTCTAGTTTTCAGTCACTCTGGTAACTACTAGGTTAAGTCTGCTTTTATCATAGTCTACCAGTTTTTCCATGAAATGTGTCATGAAACCCTTCTCCAGATTTGTCCATACCTTCTCCTGCCATCTGGAAATATTATAAGGTTCCTCTCTTCTAAGATCACCCCCCATTTTAGAATTTGTTTTATTATTTCTCTACTTCTGCAACTTCAGAGCTTTCTTCCAAATGACACTCAGGTTTTTGAAAATGCACATCCACAAAGCGTGCAAAATTTTTATATTCTTATTTAGGACTCTGCCCTTTTGAAGAGCTATCATTACCTTTCTAAAAATTTGATGATTAATCATTAATACTTCCATGATTAACGTGCGATCCTTCTTTCCCCATAAATCTGTCCTTTCTAATGAGTTCTTTAATAATAAAATCAATATTATCTTCCCCATTCCATATGCTTTGATCTTCATAAATAACGCCAAGGTTAGGAAGACCATCTGCTACGACATTTTTTTCCCTGAAAGTATGCTCAATAATAATTGATTTAAAGATAGAAATAATTTCTCTGGCTTTAAAACTAATATTTTCTATAGTCCACCAAGGCTCAACTTCTCCCTTAAGGCATTTAATAATATTAAGTGATTCTCCCTCCAACCATAGATTATCATGATTGAGATTTTTAGCTATAATCAATGTATTTAGGGCAGTTGAGGCTTCATCATAATGACTAGTTTGGTTACCCAAAGGGCCAACAAGAGCCACAAGGAAACTTCCAGCAAAATTCCTGACAATGCCCCCATAACTAGCATTCCCAGGATTTCCCTTAGAGGCCCCATCAAAGCTGGCCTTGATCCATCCTTGGGAAGGAAAGCACCAGAAAACATCATTCCTACCTTTATCCTTGCCATGTGTATTTAAATTTATAACTTGTTGATTTGTAAACCTTTGGGAGTTTCTTACTTGTGATTGGATCATGTTTGAGAGTCTTTGTATGTGTGTTGTCTATTTGGTTGTTAGGTGCCAACTTAAAGTTAGAGTCTGTGTTGGGACCTTGTGTCATCTCCTAGAATGAGGGGTGGTTCCCTCGGTTCCACATGGTTACGTGGTTGGTGCTTTTCAACCATTGGGATGTTCTCTTGGATTATTCATGTGTGGATGTGGATTCTTCTCATTATAGCAGCTTATGGATGTTCTTGTAGAAAATTTATGTAAAGGATATATTTGACTTAATTAATGTATTACCTTGTAAAAGTAGATGAAATCATGTGTTAAGAATGAGTTATACTCATGATTTATTATTCATATGATTATAATTGTATTGTAGCTGGTATTTAGGATTATGACATGATTTGTAATATTCGAACCATGGGATGTATGGTGATGTTCTTCTATAATGAATGTAAATAAATTTCATGTACTTAGATGTTTCCATTGATTTACATTTGTAATAGAATGGATTCATGTTATTGTTGCATTAGTTTAGATTCCATCATTATTATCTAAAAGTAGATTCATATGTGTAAAGACCTTAATAAAATGAAATGTATAAGTTGTGGGAATAGTGGTTGATAAATGAATATCATGTAGATAAGATGTTGTTGATGTGATTGTATTGGAAGCTAGGAAGTATGCATAAGATATAACATTAAAGGAAAGAATTGAGAGACTTGCATTAATGCATTTAGGATTCAAGATAAAGGAATTGATTATGTTAGGTATTTAGATGTATATGTAGTATGGATAAAAAGATAAGTAAGAACAAATATGTGTATGCATTATTATTGCAATTACCATTGTACATGGATAATGATCATGTAGTTAGAATATGGTTAAGGGTTAAAACGCAATTGGATTTGGATCATAAAATGAACTTAAGAAAGGGGATTAGTTTTGCATTGAAAGAAGTAAATATGTCATGGTAGAATAGTATGCATAACATATTGAGTAAATAATCTAGTAAGTTGCATATCTCTTGAAAGGAAGTCAATATGATGCATTAGATTTAAGATTGATTAATAATAGATGAGTTGATCATGTGTGTAAAATGTCATTATGGTAGTGAACAAGTAATGACGTTAAAGTACCCTAGGGAGAAGTTAATGATTTTATGTTATTCCGCTTGTGTAATTTAGTAAATGTGTTTAAGAATCATGTTCCTTGTGTTTAATTGCTAATAGATATAAATTATAAATGGAGTTATGTGTTGCGCTAGTTGATATTTAATTTTTTTTATCCCCATTTAGTATGTTAAATGAATATTTTCTCTATGATATTTTGGTGGGAATTACGTCTAGGATCAGAGCCCATGTTCATACACTGGGTACTCTGGTTTCATTTGAGCCCATTTTGCATGTAGTATTTAGCATGGGGTAGCCCAACGATTATATCACTGCTATTTATATTCTCGTTATAGTTGCCCTAGTTGGTTAGCTTATAGTTTTATTTTGCGTCTTTCTCAGACAAGATTCCTTCTAGGGGTAGAGAATGTTATCATGTTGGTCGCATGGGTACTCATAGGAATCCTCGTCTTGAGGTTTCTGAGGAGTCACACCATGAAGAGCAACAACAGGATCAACTTAGAGGTGATGTGATTCTGCAACTAGTGAATGTTCTTCAGGAGCTTCTTGGTAAGCTAGGACATAGAAAGGAGGAGAACTAGCAGGAGGAGTCTCATCATTCAGAGCATTAGGAGAGACTGTTCACATTCTCCTAGGAGGAGACTTGAGGTAGATTTAGAGGTGCTTGCAACTAGCCACATGAGAGATTTGATATGGACTTTCCCTCCTAATTTTGATGGATTACGAAGTACTATGGAGGAAAAGACTTGGCTATTGGACTTGGGTAGGTATTTTTCTATGTACCCGTGTAGCAGTAACACCTAGGCAAGATGTTTTATTATGCACCTTCATGATTTTACGATGACATGGTGGCATATAGAGGAGTAGAAGTTTCATCTGGAGATAGCGACAATATCTTGGGAGTTGTTCTTGGAGCAGTTTCATGCTAGATTTATTTCAGAGCATTGGAGGTAGAAGAAGGTTGATGAGTTCCACCAATTGAGGCAGTAGAGGATGACTATGGAGTAGTATGAGCGTAGGTTCTTTGAGCTTAGTCATTATGTTGGGATTGCAGAGGATGAGCCAATGTTGATTTATCACTTTGTGAGAGGTCTCAATGATTGTATTAGTGGTGAGGTTCAGATGCACAAACCTAAGGCCTTGGAGGAAGCTATGGAGAAAGTGAGGATAGCGAAGGAGAATCTTTCCTTAGGAGGTACGATAGGTGGATAAATAGTTAGTGCACCAATTATAGGATCTATTGTGAGAGGTTCTTAGTTGCAGACTTTAGGTTTTTCTATGAACCATCTTTCTTCTTTCCCCAATGGCTAGTGGTTTAAGAAGAGGCATTCTCAAGGTCAGAGCTTTGCGTGAGGTGCCAAATTTTAGGTTGATAGGATTTGCATTCATCAGCATGATAGGAAACCTACTCCTTCTTAGCCAGTGTAGAGTTCTTAGTGAGCTTCTAGTAGAGGCAATATTCAATAGTTGAGTGCTACTCCAGTGAGTAGAGGATTTGTTAGGAGAGATTGCTTTTTATGTGGATAGCCAGGACACATTTTGCTTCATTTTCCTTAGCATAATTCTTAGATATCAGGGCAGTAGAAGCTAGCTACTTCCAAGCCTACATTTGGAGATGAAGGCAGGTCACATCATTTATTTGCGATGATTGATAACTGTTAGGCTGAGCATAAGGCCACCATTGCAAAGACATCAAGTGTGATAGGTGGTATCTCTTATGCAGTGTTATTTGATTCAAGAGCATCAAATTCTTTTATTTTTCCTTTTCTAGTAGAGTGATGCAGGCTTTCTACGAAAAAGTAGGATGATAGATGGTAGTTAGATTTAGCTACAGTGTCCAAGGTGGTCGTGGATTCCCTTGTGCTCGGTTGTCCTTTAGCTTTGGGATATTTTTATACTTTTGTGGATCTTTGTATTATGTCTTTGGGTTCTTATGATGTGGTTCTTGGTATGGATTGGCTTGGATCTCACTCAGCGCATATAGATTGTAGAGGTAAGAGAGTGCAATGTGTGAATGATTGTGGGAAGAGTGTGGATATTGTAGGTATTCAAAGACCTATCACTCTTCACATGATTTATGCTATGCAGATGAAGAGGTGTATGCATAAGGGTTGGTAGTTGTTTTCAGTTAGAGTGAGGGATGTGGATGATGTTGCATTGTGTTGTCATTGACATCAACCAGTATAGCATGGCAACCAGTTTGAGAGATTATTGGAATTGTGTTGTTATTGACTTCAACCAGTATAGCATGGCAACTGATCTAAGTGATTGTTGGTATAGTTGTCATTGATGTCAACAAGTAATGCTATCATTAATGTCAACTAATATAGTAGGTTACCGACATAGCTTACCATCTGTAAGGAAGAGAATGTCAACCTGCATTATGCTCATTGGAGTCAATAGTACACAAGTTAGTGTTGACTTGTGTTGAACACATAAGGACTAGAGACTGGTATGGTATAACAAATGGGAAGTGATATGGTGGTAGTGTATGGTTGCCAACCAACAAGCATGTGACCAGTTTGAATGTAGCTTGAGATAATGCAGAAGTGTAGAGACGGTATGCAGTTGGATGTCAATCAATAGGACTCCCATCAGATGAAGATGGTATCACAAGATTGTTGATATGTCTGATAGTGAGTGTTCCCAACTAGATCATATGTGCCTGGTTGAGGATGTATCTACTCTATGAAAGCTAAGGCATATTGGTGCAATATTGGAAGTAGATGACAAGAATCCTCTCCCATTGCTAAGTGATAACCTTCTAGGATAAGTCAGAGATATTAAGGGGGGATGATTAAAGTCTCACATCAAATGAACCGGTGAAACACAATGTTGTCACAAGTGCATGAAATTAGAGATGTGCACCGGATCAACAAGGGTAGGCATAATGAGTTGCTTGTGCATACAAGGAAGGGTATGTTTGTCACTTTGACAAACCGGTTGATAGGAGAACTAGTCAAATGATGAAGAAGGAAAGGTTGAGAAGTTGTAGATAGAGAGTGCAACTAGATTGAAAATGCAGAAAAATGGAGATTGTTAAAGGTTGATGACATGATGTCATCAAGGTGGTTACCGGTAAGTATGTCCACTGGTGAGCGAGAAAAAGTGCAAAAATGAAAGGCTCCCCTCTGATGAAGATGTGCATGAGGTGTCTTGGAAAGTCTGATGATCGGTAAAGGTATTCCACTGACAGAACAACAATGTACAAGCTTGAAGGAAGACCAGTTAGGGTATAACCAGTAGGTTTGCATGAGTTGTGTGGTTGGTTGGTGATCTAGTATGAACTGACACAGAAGACTTTGCAGAAGTGGATGTCAATAATTATGACACGTAGGAGATAGGTGACATGCTTGCTGTGGTCGATGAAGTGTGGATCGGTGAGGTAGTTGCCAACTAAATCTACATTTATCGTCAACCCCAAAAATCATGGGTGTGATGCAGGGGTTTTTGGATTGAGATCAAATGAATAGAGGAGATATAGGATGCACTGATTGTGCAAATCAGAGTAGGTTAAGGAAACTGAATCATGCACGATAATCGACAAATCACAAGGTCAACTTGTCAAGATGCAGGTTGTCATGTTTGCTAAATATAGTAAACATGTTCTAAATGCAATGTGATTGGAAATGATAGGTGATAGACTATAGGTGGTCTATCTCTAAGAAGAGATCTGATTGGATCTTATTTTTTGTGGTTGATGAAGGAACCCTAGTGCACTATAAATTTGAATTTCGGTCATGGTGGGAAAACTCAGGTATAAATATGCTAACTAAGGACCAAAGATTATTAATGATGCTACTAGAAGGTGTGATGTCAGTTGAAAGAAAAGAGTTGATCTAACTATGATAATTACACAAATAAGCATTTGGAGGTGTAACTGATAAGAAGGTTAAATAGGGGACTAACTGGTAAAGGTTTGCGATTTTGGAAAGTTGCTGGAGTGCATCAGTTAAGACAACCGGTAGTGCTAGAACTAGTAGAAAAGAAGAAGTAGTAGGCAAGGATAGAGGAGGGTTTAACCGGTACTTTGAAAGTCACCGGTAATGAGGTAGAAAGGAAGACAATCGGTAGAGCCTGAACTAGTAAGGGATGTGCAGTGAGCAAAGGAAGAGAGTGAGAAGAGAGAAGGCAGAGGCCAAGTAGAGAGAGAATAAGAGAAGGTGGGAAGAGAACCAACAGAGAGTAGAGCAGAGGTGGACCAGTCAAGAGACATATCTGTGAGGTTAGAGAATTCATTTGTAACTAAAGTAAAAATAATGTTTTGATATAATTTATTGTAATCACTGAGTTAGAGCTCAGTGCAGAGGTTGGTGCTGCTTTGGGTTGGTGCTCCTTGGGTTAGTACCCTAGATCAGTAGGGGTGATGCTCCTTGGGTTGGTGCCCTAAATGTTGTAACCGGTGTTTTCATTGTGAGGCTAGATTGGAGCAGTAAACTCCAGTAGCTTTTCTCGCCAAATTTTTTCCCATCTTGAGATTTCGTCATATATATTGGTGCCATGTGATGTGCCTTTGTGTGGTTGCATTGTGATGTCTTCCCTTTTCTCACTGATAGGTTTACTTAGTGTTTCCATTGCTAACCGATACTCACTCTTAGGATTGAAAGGTTAAGAGTTCTGGATACCACTGATTCCACCCACCTCTCAGTGGTACATTGTGTTCAACAATTGGTATCAGAGCCTAGGTTCTTGGTTGATAAGCTTCCTATAGCTTGGGTAGATTCGGGTATAAGGACACAATGGTTTGTCTTGAATCAATCTTTGCTTTAGTATTTAATGGGTGTATCTATTCTATTTGGTGTTACAGAATGGAAGTCTACCTATCCTCATTAGGGTATGATGTCTAGATGTTAGTTGTAAATGGTCTCCCTAGTCATGGAATTCTCCCACTAGTTCAGAAGAAACAAGAATATACCGGTGTAATGATGAAGAAATGAAGGCTATACTCTATGGAGTCTTGGATGATGTTTCTTCATAGGTGGATAGGTGCAAATTGGCAAAAATCCTAAGGGATAGATTGAAAAAACTTTATGGCAATGAACATAGCACTGCAAAACTAGTTTTTGAAAGCAAGATGATAAATGAAACAAACAAGTGTAGATGATGAAGATAGATCACCCAACTATTGTAGAAATGATGAAGAAGAAACCAATCTCTTCATGGCACAAGAAACTCAAAGTGAGGAGCACACATCAGAAGGTGATAATGCAGATGAATCCCACCGACAAGATTATTTTGGCAGAGATGAAGAAGATGAAGCCAAAGTTGACCTTGAAGGTGAACTAGTAAGTGCACTAGAAGAACTACAAAATGTTAGAAATGAGTTTAAGAACTATAAAAAATCAGTTCATGAAGAATACAGTTGGTTGAGAACATGGCTTGAAGAATCAAATAATAATATCTGCATATTGATATCTCAACTAGAAGAGGCAAAATGGATGATTGGTGAATTGAAATTAGTCTTTGAAGCTAAGGAGAGAAGATGACAACATTGAGGCCTTGTACAAAATGTTGAGTAAACAAAAACACTCCAAGGATACTGAAGGATGAGGATATGGTGCTAGTGAATGCTTAACCATCAAGGATGTCTTACACAAAGGAGGTGAATAATATGGTCAATAGGTAGTTGTTGCCTTGGCTACACGTCTACCTATGAAGAGAGGAATTATTGTTGCATGTGTCAATGAATGACTAAATTGTAACTGGAATTAGAGGGACTTGACATAAGAAGACATGAGTTAGATGGAAGTTGTCTAGTGGAGATGATGGACCAGTATAGGAAACCAGTCTGGGCGGTATGTGCAACATGTTAACCAGTATGCATATTGACCAAATTTGCAAGTTATGTAAGTCAATGGGTACCGGGATCATTGAAATAACTCTTGTGGTGTGGTGTTATAAATTTATGTCTTAGGTGGTATTAAAAAATACCTAAATGACATGTGCTAGTCTGATAGTTGATCATGTATGCATGCATCTTTTGGGGCTAACCGGTTTGATATTTTGGCATGATAGTGATGTGGTATGGCATTGTGTTCACATAAGATCATGTCATAAGATGTGATGGATATTTTGGAGCTGAAAGATCATCAGTTGATCACACATACACAACTCAACCGGTATAAGGTGTAGATTGGTGAACCAGTTGAGAACATGACAGGCTTTGAAGACCTGAAATTGGTTGTTCAGGAGGAGTTCACAGCCATATGTTCTAATTTGTATTAGACATACTAGACACAGGAGGAGTGCAAGTGTTTATGATTGGAACAATATTATTAAGACCTTGTGACATTCTCATTGGTCCTTGTTTGTGAGGCATTTCAATGTCTAGTCAATTTGTACTTAATTGAAATTACAACTAGATCATTGGGAGAGGTACCTACAAAGAGGGAGAGTTATCTACACAAGAGGAGAACATACATTTGGTATCAGTGGATACACAAGTAAGATCAAATTGGTATCAATATCAGCCTCAACACTTGGTATCAGCTAATTGGGGTAAGAATAACTATTTGCATATCAAAGGGGAGAAGATGAAGTTTGGCCGACAGGTAAGTGGAATTCACTGACACATTTTTCCTATAATTGGTATCAAACTTGTGTATATAATTGGTATCCAGTTTGTATATATATTTGGTTGTTGAGAAAGTGGTGTTAGTTGGTGTCTGAGCCCTCCATCTCAAGTGTTGCTAGATGAGAGGATGCAGAGTAAATGGTAAAAAGAGAAAGAAGCAACCGGTAGGGAAAAGTGGAGAGAAACTTTGACAATGCCCTTTGCCATTATTATCAAAGGGGGAGAGAGAATATGCAGTATGTTGGATACTACATGTGTTGACATGAATGCCAAAGGGGGAGATTGTTGGCATTGTATTGTCATTGATGTCAACCGATATAGCAAGGGAACTACTTTGAGAGATTCTTAGCATTATGTTGTTATTGATGTCAATTGGTATAGCATGACAACCAGTTTGAGTAATTGTTGGTATAACTGTCATTGATGTCAACTAGTAATAATGCAATTACTATCAACTAATATAGTAGGTTACTAGCATAGCATGTCATCGATAAAGAAGAGAATTTCAACCTACATTGTGCTCATTGGAGTCACTGATACACAATTTAGTGTTCACTTGTGTTGAACACATAAGGACTATAGACCGATATGGTATAGCAACTGATAATATGCTAGTAGTGTATGGTTGCCAGCCAGTAAGCATGTGACCAATTAGAATGGAAGGTGACCTAGTGCAAAAGTGTAGAGCTGGTATGTATTTGGATGTGAATCAGTAGGAGTCCTAGTAGATGAAGATGATATCACAGGATTGTTGATATGTCTGACAGTGAGTGTGCCCAACCAAATCATATGTGCCTGGTTGAAGATGTATCTACTCAATAAGAGCTAAGGCATATTGGTGCAATGCTAGAAGTAGATGACAAGGACCCTCTCCCACTGGTAAATGATAACCTTCTGGGATAAATCAAAGATATTAAAGGCAGATGATTGAAGGCTCACACTAGAATAACCAGTCAAACATAAGGTTATCACAAGTGCACAAAATCAGAGGTGTACACTGGATCAACAAGGGTAGGCATGATGAGTTGTTTGTACAGAGAAGGACTGATAAGTTTGTTACTTTGACAAACCAATTGATAGGAGAACCAGTCAAATGATGAAGAAGTCAAGGTTGAATAGTTGCAGACAGAGAGTGCAACTAGATTGCAAATGTAGATAGATGGAGCTTGTTGAAGGTTGATGACATGGTGTCATCAAGGTGGTTACTGGTAAGTATGTCCACTACTGAGTGATCAAAAGTGCAGAAGTGAAAGGCTCCAATCTGATGAAGATGTGTATGAGGTGGCTTGGCAAGTGTGATGACTGGTAAAGGTGTTCCACCAGCATGATAAAAAAGTGCAAGCTTGAAGGAAAACCGGTTTAAGGCATAACTGGCAGGGTTAGTGAGCATGTAGCTTTGCACCGGTTGTGTGGTTGGTCAATGATCTTGTCTAAACTGGCATAGACTACTTTGCATTGGTGGATGTCAACAATGATGACACGTAGGAGACATGTGTGATGCATGTTGTGGTCAGTGAAGTGTGGGTTGGTGAGGTAGCTGCCAACTGAATCTAGATTTATAGTCAACCCCAAAAATCATGGGTGTTATGCAGGGGTTTGCGGTCTGAGATCAAACAAATAGAGGATATCCAAGATGTACTGATTGAGCAGATTGAAGTAGGTGAAGGAAACTACATCATGCACAATAATTGACAAATCACAAGGTCAACTTATCAAGATGCATGTTGTCATGTTTGTTAAATATAGAAAACATTTTCTAAACACAACATGATTGGCAATAATAGGTGATCAACTGTAGGTGGTCCATCTCGGAGATGAGATCTGATCTGATCTGATTTTCCTCATGGTTGATGAAGGAACTTGAGTGCGCCATAAGTTTGAATGTCTTTCATAGCGGGAAAACTTGGGTATAAATATGTCGACTCAAGACCAAATATGATTGATGATGTTTCTAGAAGGTGTGATGCCAGTTGAAAGAAAATAGTTGATCTAACTGTGAGAGTTTACACAACTAAGCATTTGGAGGTGTAACCAGTAAAGATCTGAGATTTCGATAAGCTGCATGAGTGAATCAATCAAGATAATCGATAGTGTTAGAACCGGTATGAAAGAAGTGACAATAGGAAAGGATAGAGGAGGGTTTAACCAGTACTATGAAAGTCACCAGTAACGAGGTGGAAAAGTAGACAACCGGTAGAGTCTGAACTAGTAAGGGAGGTGCAGTGAGTAAATGTGAGTATAGAAAGAGAGTGAGAAGGGAGAACACAAGGTAGAGGTCAAGTAGAGGAAGAATCAAAGAATGTGGGAAGAGAACCAATAGAGAGTAGAGAAGAGGTCACATATATGTGAGGTGGGAAGAGAACTAGTGAAGAGACATATTTGTGAGGCTACATAATTCATTTGTAACCAAATTAGAAGTAATGTTTTGATATAATGTATTCTAATCACTAAGTTGGAGCTCGGTGTAGGGGTTGGTGCTCCTTTGGGTTGGTGCCCATAAATCGGTAAGGGTTGGTGCTCCTTGGGTTGGTGCCCTAAATCAACAAGGGTGGTGCTCCTTGGGTTGGTGCCCTAAATGTTGTAACCAGTGTTTTCATTGTGAGGCTGGATTGGAGCAATAGACTCTAGTAGCTTTTCTCACCGAGGTTTTTATCATCTTGGGTTTTCCTCGTATATACTAATGTCATGTGATACTCCTTTGTGTGGTTGCATTATGATGTCTACCCTTATCTCATTGGTAGGCTAGCTTAGTGTTTGCATTGCTAACTGGTACTCACTCTTAGGATTGAAAGGTTAAGAGTTCTGGATACCACTAATTCACCCCCCACTCTCAATGATCCATTGTGTTCAATAGATGAGGGATTTAGCCCAAAGGATTTGTTGTAGTAGCATCCTATTCTTCAGGAGTTTGCAGACATTTTTCTTATTGATATTCCAAGTATGCCCCCTCAGCGAGATATTGATTTCAGGATTGATTTGGTGCCAAGAGATGAGCCTATCTCTAAGGCTCCTTTATCGGATGACCACACAAGATTTAAGTGAGTTGAGGGTGTAGTTGTAGGATTTGTTGGAAAAGGGGTTCATTCATCCTAGTGTGTCCCTTCAAGTGCACCTATGTTGTTTGTGAATAAGAAGGACAGGTTTCTTCGCTTGTTCATTGATTACATGCAGCTGAATAAGGTGACGATGAAGAATTGATATGATTTGTCTTTGAAAGATGACTTATTTGATAAGATTAAGGATTCAAAGGTCTTTTCCAAGATTGACCTTAAGTATCAATATCATCAGTTGAGGATTGATGAGGCAGACATTCATCATACAACTTTTCTTCCTATGAGTTCACAGTGGAACTTTTCGGTCTCATGAATGCACCATCAGTTTTCATGAGCATGAAGAATGGTGTATTCAGGTTGTATTTGGACATATTTATATTGGTATTTTTGGATGATATTTTGACTTATTCAAGATCAGTTGAGAAGCATCAGGATCATGTGAGAGGTTTTGGAGTGTCTTAGGGAGAATCATCTATATCCCACTTTGGCAAAGTGTGAGTTCTTCCAGATGGAGGTGAGATATCTTTGCAATGTGATTTTAGGAGAGGGTATCACAATTGATCCCTCGAAGATTCAGGCAATTTTTGATTGGCCAGCACCCACTAATGTGGGTGAGGTGCGCAATTTCATGGTTGTAGGATATTATTGCAGATATGTTTAGGATTTCTCTAGGATAGACCATCCTATCACTTATCTTTAGAAAAAAGGGAAGAATTTTTTTTGGATAGAGTAGTGTGAGACAACATTTAAAATCCTTAAGGAGTGTTTGACTAGTGCACCTATTCTAGTAGTGCCAGACCCTCTGGGGAATTTTGTGGTGTGTAGAGATCCTTCTTTGGAGGGTCTAGGAGCAGTGTTGATGCAGGATGGTCAAGTGATTGCAAATGAGTTGCAAAAACTTAAAGATCATGAGAAAGCTTATCCCACCCATGATCTATAGTTAGCGAAAGTGGTTCATGCTTTGGATAGATGGAGGCATTTCCTTCTTAGGCATCGATTCGAGTTGCATAGTGTTCACTGCAGCTTGAAATATATCTTCACACAACCGAATTTGAATGCTAGGTAGAGACATTGGATGGAGTTTCTATGTGAGTATGAATTTGAGGTGAGATATATCCAAGGGAAGGAGAATGTGGTAGCATATGCATTAAGTCGTAGGAGGCATGAGATCTCAGCAGTGACACTTAGTGTGGATTTGAGGAGACATTTTCTCAATGCCCTTCCTTCAGATGTGTGGTACCAGGAGATTATTGCAGAGGTTGCCATAGGTAGAGCACTTGAGGGTGGGTATGCAAGTTATCTAGTTGAGTTAGATGGACTTCTTAGGCATTTAGGATTCATTTATGTTCCACCATCAGATGGTCTTCAAGATTTAATCATGTCAAAGGAACTTCATGCACCTTACTCAACACATCTTGTTGTCAAGTAGATGCATGCAGATTTGAGAGATATATCATTGGGCCGGTATGAGGAGAGATATTGCATATTTTGTGTCTTGTTGCCTAGAGTGTCAATGAGTGAAGGTAGACCATCAACATCCAACATGATAATTGCAATCAAACTTGGTTCTAGGATGGAAATGGGAGATTATATCTATGGATTTTATAGCTAGGTTGCTTATGTCTTCTTGTCGACATGATTCTATCATGGCCACCATTGATAGGTTGACCAAGGTAGCGCACTTTTCTCTAATCAGGTCATCATACACAACAATGATAGTAGCTCGTATTTTCATGAAGGGAGTAGTGAGATTGCATCTTATTCCTCGATGAATTATTTTAGATCATGATCTAGTGTTCACTTCAACCTTTTGGGCTGCACTTCAGCATGGTTTACGGACGTTGTTGAACTTTAGTTCAACATATCATCCTGAGATAGATGGTTAGACAAAGTGGGTTAATCAAGTTTTAGAGGACATGTTGAGGATGTCTGTTATGGATCAATAGTCATGTTGGGAGGATTACCTCTATTTGGTAGAGTTTGCGTACAATAATGGTTACCATAACTCCATTGGTATGTCTCCTTTCCAGGCATTATATGGTAGACCATGTCGTACACCCTTGAGTTGGGACAGTTTGTAGGACAAAGAGCATTTTGTAGCATAATAGGATAGACAAAATAAATATGTAGATGCTCATCATGTGGATAGGTAGTTTTGAGTTGGTGACAAGGTTTTTTTGGGAGTTCACCCGTGAAAGAGTATGATCCGCTATGGAAAAGGATCTAAGTTGGTGCTCCGTTTTATAGGACCTTTCGATATTCTGGAGAGGATTGGTCTTGTGGCTTATCATCTTGCCTTTCTGCCTAGCATGTCCCACATCCATGATTACTTTCATGTTTCATTTTTGAGGTTATATCATCCTAATCTATTGCATGTTTTGGATTGGACTGCATTGCAGGTCGAGGATGGGGAGCTTTCTTTGGAACCCATGCCCATTCTTCAACACATAGAGATGTCCCTCAAAGAATGGAGCATACAACAAGGGTCTAGCAAGATCCAATTTATGATTCTTTAGCTACATGGGATGATGAAACACGGATGAGAGAGCTATACTCCTATTTGTTCTTAGGCTTCCAGGAGTAAGCCTAGGAAAAGGGTGGGAGGATGTAATGTCCACCCTTGACTTTATTTTATTTGCCTAGACTTGACTTTTATTTCATGCTTGATGGACTTATTTAGATTCTTTAAGATGCTTTGGATTATGATTATACATGTGTTTCAGTACTCATTATGATGCTAGACTTTATTGGACATATGCTATTTTGATGGTTTATATCAATGATGACACTATCACTATTGATCATGTGATTTGATGGATATATGTTCTTGATGGATTCTATATGCATTACTATGCTGATGGATTATTGATGATTTATATTGATCATCGATTTGATGATATTATAATTACACTTAACCATATTTTATGATTATATATGATTGGATTTTTATGAGATGTCTTTGATTATTGTATGACTGTCTTCGTGATAGGGACGATGTCACATCACTCATTGCGAGTGGGATGTGCCATCGTGATTCCCCGTCACTTGTTTCTTATGATGTATATGCATATGTTGTATCGTTTCTTTCTAACTGCATGATTTGCATGTACCAGACATTGAATCCACCTGGCTTCATAGGTTTGAGTGTGTCTTTAAATCCCAATGGCATGTGGTCCGAAGATGACATGAGTTACCTACACATACTCTAGGTCTAAGTTATTCACTATGAGACATTAACGTCTTGGCGTAATTTGAAATGTCAATTAGTGAGTTGTGGTTTTGTAAGTATGCTAGCCTATTTTTTATTTCTTTGATGTATTTATGTATGATTTTGTAGATATTAATGTTTAATTTAATTTATTGCACTATTAGTTTATGAGTACTGAATTATTTGATTATTAATGTTTATATATGTTGTTTAAGGTTTATTTAATATTTATTGTTTAATAATTATTTGAGGTTGACCATTTATTTGATATTTGTTTATTTCTTTCATTATGTTTATTTATTTCTTATAGTTTGATTTATTTATTTAATGTTTAATATTTTATTTGGTTCTTTAATTATTTAATGAGATTTGAGTTATTTATTTATTAATTTCCAATTTGGACTATTTATTTCTGGCTTATGATTTATTTATGTATGCGGGAAAAGCGGGTCGATAGAACTCAATATGTGAAAAACAGAGCTATATTGAGCCTTGCTCACACACTCACGGGACTTCTTGGTGCAAGCTATGGAGTAATGAAGTATCACTCAGCTTCCCAAGGTTGGTCCCATGGTTCTCTATCTTACATGGTCCCTCAAACCAATGTTTTTTCTCTCAGATCACTAAGCAAAATGGTTTAGGGATGGCAAATGCAAGAACGAGGGATGCTTTTGTTGATTTTAATATGAGATGCATCCTAAGCTATGCTTGACTCTAGAAATGCAATAAACTAACTATAAGATGACAAGGTTAGTAAACAAATTATCCTAGCATACTATATTAGTTAATGATTTATGCTAATGATAATAGAAATACTCTAAAATGCATATTAGATTAATTTCTATTTTAAAGAGAGGCTAAATGATGAGCATATATGAAACAAAAGTTTGAATGTATTTGAGCATAAGTATGATACTACAAACTTGGATTCTTAAAATGGAGGGATGAGAGCTCTATTTATAGAAAAAATAGGGCAATGGATGGTCAGGATTGAAAGAGTTAATCGAGGGTTCAGTTTGAAAGTTGGGAATCCATGTTTGCAATTTGCACCAATAAAATGGTGACAAATGTCAACATAAGACTGGTTGAGAAAAGGGGTTGGAGACATTAAATGCCTGAGAAGACCTCATGGTTATCTAGAGGGTAAGGGTCAAGCTTAAGTTAAGATAACCCATTGGATTAGGTTTTAATCAAAGGATAAACATTTGTACAAATGATTAAGGGATAACCATGGTCAAAGCAATGAATGCTTGATGAGACCCTTGGGTTACATGGAGGTTGAGTTTAGAGAAAGTCTCTAATCATGCAAGGGGGTTGAGTTAACCATTAATGGTTTGTAAGAGAAAGTTGTTGGAGACTTGGAGCCTTTAATGGTTATTGAAGACTTTGAGGGTTTGAGAAGTGACTTCCCTTTGTTTAGGGATGTCACAAAGTTTAGAAGATGGGTTAGGTTAACTTAGAAGTGATTAGAAGGGTCTAGAAGAAATTAGGAATAGGTTTTAGAGTGCAAGTTGGAGATGTAGGAGAATGCAAGTAGATGGAGGGATAATAGGATTTAATAGAAATAAAGTTAATTTAATTTAATTTGGTTGCAATTTGGGGAAATTAAATAAATTAGATTTATTCAATTTAGGATAAACTTTTTAATTAAAAGTGGATAGAATGGAATTAATTGAATAAAATGATTTATTCATTAAATGGTAAAAAGAATTCTAGTGAATTTAATTTAAATAAATTGTGTAATTTACTTAATTTAAATAGAAAAATGTGCGTGACTCAATTAAATTAGATATAATTAAATAGAGAAATGAACATAAAATATTCATTTAGGAATATGGCCATTTTATACGTCTACATTTTGCCCCTCTTAGAAGTGATGTGTGTGCACATGTTATTTCAAAGAAAATGATGTGTTATCGTGATTTATGATCAATTGAAATTTTTTGTTTTCATGTCGTGCCCCAGATTCGATATTTGATGGTAATGACCCCTCAGGAGATGAATCAATATTTTAAAAATTTTGATTTGATTTGGTGATTTGTGTTTGGTGTGTATGATTTTGTCTATGTGAAATATTTAAATTGATTCATCTCCTGATAATTTACAGATTTTAGGGTATAAGGGAGACCACGAGCAAATTACATGGCTAGTTCCCTAACCCTAATTTTATTTTTCTCCTATAAAAGGGGAAAAGTGCTTTGATTTGATTCATTTGTGCATTGTTGACTTTGGAGAATGAGAAATTGGAGAGAAGTCAAAATGCCTATTCCGTATTCCAGGCATCATTTTGAGCGTGTTCGGAGGTACCGAAGACCTGCTACATATGGACCACCAGTAAGTCAACATTTTTGACCCTTTTTTGATTTTTGATTTTGTCATTTTTGGTCAGTTTTTTATTTTTGAAATTCGATTTTATCAGTTTAGCGTGTCAAAAAGCAATAATTTAGCACATACGGAAATTTAGGTAGTGCATAAAGTTTGATTTTAGGGCTATGTCCGAAACAAATAGTGTAGCACATAGAAGTTTTAGGTAAGTGCATGGAGGGAAAATAGTCCATGTGGAACATAGGGTAGCGCGTGAGCAAGACCTAGCACATAAGGATCATAGGGGTTCATATGGGTAAGGTGTTTTAGCACGTAGGGTAGACCTAGCGCATAGGGTCAAATAGGTAGCGTCAGCAAGGTATAGGTTAGCACATAAATAGGTTTTAGCGCATAGGGTAGACTAGGTGGCACATTGGGGAAAAAGGATAGCATGTAGAGGAAATCTAGTGCATAGGGTAAATAGATTAGCATGTGGAGAAAACATCATAGCGCATGTGTGTATTTTAGCGTGGGGAGAATCTGTTTTAGCGCATCAGGAAAATTTTGTGAGATGGGGTGATTTTGTGGTGTTGTGTTTTGCTGTCATGGTTTTGACTTATTTGTCCAATATGATTGTTGATATAACTTGTTTTGATTTGAGATATTTCAAGTTATGCATAGATATTAATGTGTTATTTTGATCAAAGCATGATTTGTTTTTGCACTTTGTTTCAAGTTCAATGTGTGAAGCCTGATTTGTGTTACAAGCTGATATGGGTTGGAAACTTGAGTTGTTTTACAAGCTGATATGGGTGGGAAACTTGAGTTGTTTTACAAGTTTATGTGATTTGGAGACTTGAGTTGTTTTACAAGTTTTGATATGGTTTTTGATAACTTGAGTTGTGTTACAAGTTGATATGAAATGATAGGATGTTGAACTTGATGTAGATGAGCAAATTGTTGCATGTTGTTGATGTGAGTTTGATTTTGATATCTTTGTTTTGATTGGGAAACTGATATTGGACTTGTTTTGCTGGTTGACAGGAGCGATTGGGAGTGGTTCAGGTGCGTGAACGATTTCCTAGGCCTTGGACTTTGATACCACAATTGACACAGGCCGACCTGGACATTATCGAGAGATGCAGTCTTATGTCCCTGTTGGATATGCCTTGGTTCACTATGAACCGGGGGTTATTTACAGTGCTCACAGAGAGGTGGCATAGCGACACAAACACCTTCCACTTTGCCACGAGTGAGATGACAATCACGCCAAGGGACTGTTATAGGATTCTGTGCATACCAGTAGTAGGTTCAGTACTACCTTATGAGCTGTGAGAGGAGGGTGGCACAGAGGCACTTCACCGTATATTTCATGATGAGACAGTATGTGGATATGAGATCCCTTGGCAGGAGTTTCTAGACTTGGATTATGCACTGCTTCTATCAATACTGGTAGGGTTTATAAGTGGCTTTCTATGTCCCGACTGCAAGTTGAAGGGACTATTTGTGGGATGGGGGCTGGTGTTAGAGGACATGGTTACATAGGGCCACAGGTTTGCCTAGGATCGGCTATGCTAGCCCATCTGTATAGGGATTTACATGAGGTGGTATACCTGGGTTACGACAGTTTGTCAACTGGCATGACGCTCCTATAGGTATGGTGCTGGGAGCACATTCCAGTCGCTAGGCCATTAGCAGACAGAGATAGGCCCATTGGACGTGCATATGCCTATGGGTAGAGGGGCCTAGTTGTCCAGAGGAAGGTGGGCAAACTAGAGCATTGGAGGAGAGTGCTAGATGACATTGATACAGTCACTTGGCAACTGTATACAGGGTGTGAGGTTAGGGCAGAGGATGGGCTGGAGATGCCATATGTTTTTATGACGAGATACCTAATCGAGAGGACCCCATTCATGATTGAGAGGTTCGTGGTCACCCAAGTTTTGTGACATTTTGGTCAACAGCAGGGTATACCTCAAGGGGCCTACTTGTATGCATGACGGAGGTAGGACATACCAGATTGGGGCCCAACTATTGATAGTGTAGTGGTTGTGGAGGAGTTTGTTAGTTTGGTGGGTCAGATATGGGATTATGCCCTAGAGATTTTGGATATGGGCATGACAAATGAGTTTGCCAGATTGTTCACCGCGCGGGCAGTGGCAAGGATATTGGATCCAGAGGAGATGCGGTCATCATTTGATGATGATGATGATGATGAGGGAGGTGGAGATGATGAGGATGATGGAGATGGTGGGGGAGGACGATGAGGGAGAGGAGATCATGGGAGGAGGGGAGATAGAGTTTTGGAGAGAGTAGTGAGATGGGTGGTGAGAGATAGAGGGAGAGGGGAGAGTGGGAGAGGTATTAGCTACAGTGGGGGGAATGGATGAGGCGACATGGCCAGTGCAGAGGAGGAGGACAGATGTGCTACCACCTCCTGCACTGAGGATAGGCAGAGTTAGAGGAGATGCCCCGACATGGGTACCACTACGGGTTCGGATCCCCACTCATGTTGAGGATGCATAGATTAGCACCCTACAGGTGATTGTACAGCAGCTGTAGGCACAGGTATTGACATATCAGTGGTAGATTGCATAGTTGACCACTGAACGAGACACGAAGATAGAGCAGTGGGGATGAGCGGAGGAGCTTGCAGCGAGCGTGCAAAGAGCAGTGGTGGGTGGTCCAATGAGAGACACCCTAAGAGAGCTATCTTTGAGAGCTCAAGAGGCAGAGTACTACCGTTAGCACTATGAGACTATGATACCCAGGGATCACCGAGTACAGAGCTTTACACAGTCGAGATCTAGTTGATCTCAAGATACTGGGTCACGGTCCGAGAGCCGAGGTGTGATAGGGCCATCGAGACATGATCCCCCTAGAGATCCAAGGGTGGGGACATCTAGAGCCAAACCATCTCCATCAGAGCATAGCCATACTTGAGAGACGTGGTCTATGTTGTATTTTTTATCATTGTATTCTTTGTACTGGAAAGAGAGATGATAGATTTTGTACATTTTTTATCATTTTTGAGATATATATACATGTCATCATTATCTTTGATCATGTGGTGTGTTTATATGGATGTATGTGCTTATGTGTTCTTTTCTTTACTTTATGATGATGCAATGCTTAAATATATGATATAAAGTATGATGTAGGATGTATGCTTTGATATGTTTGTGAGATGTATTTAAAAAATGAGATGTATGATTTTATATTCTATGAAATGTATCTTTGAGATGTATGATAATAATATGCAATTTAATTGTAAAATGATATGCAACTAATTATAAAATGATATGCAACTAATTGTAAAATGATATGTTGTGAGATGTATCTTGAAAATAAGATGTATGACAAGGATATGCAACTAGTTGTAAAATGATATGCAACTAATTGTTTTTGGTAGCATCCTCAATCTATATTTGCCATCCTGATACAACCATATGTTGTTTGCTTTCTTTGTAGGTATCATCATTGAGCCTTGATTTATTTAGGATATGTTGAAAATTTATACAAGCACAAAGGTATAATTGAATCATAATGACCTGAGAGAAATTTACATGATATTTGATTTTGCAAGATAGCACAAGCATCAAGGTATAATTGAACCAGGATGACTTGAGTGCGAATTGCATAAACAGACAAGATTAAATCATTTGTATGTGTGAAGTGGAATCATGCCTTCAGTGATATTCGATGTATCACGTCTCAAGGCAAGTATCCACACAGTACAAGTGATCACCTCCCAGACAGAAGACTAAGAAAATATTGGAGTTTCCCCATGATCTCTAGCTTTGAAGCATTTAGTGAGAAAAAGTAAAGAATCCAAAAAAGTTCAAAATGCAAAAATAGTCAAGACTCTAGGCGATAATGCCATATTTAGTATTTCAAAATATCATCCATCCTTGGTATTTTTGTGATTCTGTGTTTTGTTTTGCGATGAAGCGTAGTTTTGGTTGTTGGATGCAATGCTTCTGAGTTTTCTAAATAGTTTTGATGTCTTGAATGTTTGCAAGTTTTGAAGATTTATTTGCCCCTAGCTGAGTGTGCCTCTTGATGTGAATATGTATAGTGATGACCAAGCCATGGTGGAATGTGGTAAGAGGATATATATGGATAGACCAGGATAGTGACTACACTAAGTATGTCCTGAATGGATATGTGCTAAGTGTCGGGCAATGGCCGATAGTGTTTTAAGGATATGGATAAAATGGTATGGAGATAGATAGAGGAGTCGTTCTTTCATAATAGTGCCTGTTACAAGGTTTTCACTAGTTGCTTTTATTGTACCTTGTTATTTGCTTTTTTTGGATTTTTGGATTTTTTTGCTTGATTTGGCTTTTTCCGTGCATTAGACCACTCAAGTGTAGTACTTCTTTAGATGGATGCTATTAGTTGGTTCATTGAGTACATCTCCTTTTGAAGTTGTTAGCCGATAGGCACCTGATCCATAGACTGATATGATGACATAGGGACCCAACCAGTTAGGTTCAAACTTCCCTTTCTTTTCTCGATCTTATTGATTTCTTGGATTTTCTTTGAGGACTAGGTCACCAACTTTGAAGTTGTGAGGGATGACCTTGTGATTGTAGCTCCTACACATGTGTTGCTGATATGCCTTGAGATGAGTGTAAGAATGTTGATGTCTTTCATCTAATAGTTCAAGTTCTTGCAGTTGGTTAACTCGATACTCTTCATCTGGGATTAAACCTTTCAAAGAGACTCTAAGAGATGGGATTTCTACTTCCAGTGGTAAAATGGCTTCTGATCCATATACCAATGAGTATGGTGTTGCTCCTATAGGTGTACGGATGCTGGTTCGGTATGCCCAAAGTGCTGGATTAAGTTGTATGTTCCAATCTTTGCCTACATCATTCACTGTTTTCTTTAGGATCTTTAGTATTGACTTGTTAGATGCTTCTGCTTGACCATTCCCCTGTGGGTAGTATAGTGTAGAGAACCGATATTGGATTTCAAATTTTTCACATAGTTCTTGGACATCTTGGTTTTTGAAAGGTCATCCATTATCTTTGATGATTGAACTTGGAATACCATATCTGCAAATCAAATAGTTTAGGATAAAAGAGGTAATTTGTTTCCTAGTTACTGTGGTCATAGGAACTGCTTCTATCCATTCAGTAAATTATTCTGTTGCAGTGATAATGAACTTGTGTCCATTTGAAGATGAAGGATGAATTTTGCCAACTAAGTCTAGTCTCCACTGACAAAGGGCCAAGATGTTGTAAATGGCTGCAGTTCTTGTGCTGGTGCATGTATCAGATTGCCATGGATTTGGCATTTAAGACATTTCTTGGCGAAGTGATATGAATCTTTCTCCATTGTAGGCCAGTAGTATCCCATCCTTAGAAGATTTTTAGCAAGAGTAGTCCCACTTGAATGTGTTCCAAAAATACCTTCGTGAAGCTCGTGTAAAACGGAATCAGAATCATTATGATCAAGGCAATGAAGAAGAGTACCATCTAGACCTCGATGATACAAAGTATCAGCGGTAATGGTATAATGGGTAGCTTGTTGGATAAAATTACGTTTCTGGTTACAAGATTGGTCAATGGGTAAGATATTTTTCTTGAGGTAGTCATATATTGGTCCATATAACAGAGAATCTGAACTAGTCAAGGCATAGATAACATGCGATTCAGAGTGGTCATAAGTTGGGGAGAACAATTGCTCTACCGGGAACTCGTAATGACTTTGTTGCTCTAGAATTTGTAGTAATGAAGCGATAGTAGTCATTGCATCGGCTACTTTATTGTTCAACCTTGGTATTTGATTGAAGGTGATGTGCACAGAATACTGTTTGAAGTCATCCACCATTCGCTTGTAGGGTAGCAGCTTGTCATCTTTTGTCTGATAGTCATTGTTGATTTGATTGACAACTAGTTGTGAGTCTCCGTAGACCTTTAACTCTATGATTTTCCATTCTATGGCTATTTTGATGCCTATAACAAATGCCTCATATTCAGCCACATTATTTGTGCATGGGAACATAAGCCTATATGATCTTGGTATAGTGTGTCCTTTAGGAGTGATGAATAGAATGCCAGCACCTGAACCATGTTATCTGTAGGATCTGTCAAAGTATAGAGTCCATTGTTTTGTAGAAAGAGAAAGAACATCCCTGTCTGAAAATTCAATCTCCATAGTAGCGGTGCTTCAGCTAGTTGATCTTCAATTGCTTGTCCTTTTATGGCTCCTCTTTCTATGTATTGGATATCAAATTCACTAAGAATCATGACCCATTTGGCCAATCTACCTGTAAGAGCTACCTTGCTAACTAGATATTTGAGAGGATCAATTTTTGCTACTAGATTAATGGTGTGTGCTAGCATATAATGTCAAAACTTCTGAGATGTGAAGACCATTGTTAGGCAAGCCTTTTCAATGAATGTATAGTTGAGTTCATAGCCATTCAATGTCCTATTGATATAATATATGGCTCATTCTTTTCCTTGTTGATCTTCTTGGGCCAATAGTGCCCCCAGTGATATATCTATTGTTGAGATATATAGGATAAGTGGCTTTCCTGTGACTGGTGGTACCAAAACTAGTGGACTCATCAGGTACTATTTGATTTGGTGAAAAGATTTGGCACACTTGGTCTCCCATCTGAATGGTACATTTTTATGTAACAAATGATTAAATGGTAGACTTTTATCAGCTAATTGAGCGATGAATCACCTGATTGATTAAAGTCATCCTTGTAGAGATCTGAGCTAACTGATATTCTTTGGTCATGGCATTTCCATAATAGTTTGTACCTTTGCTGGATCTACTTCAATACCTTTAGCTGAGACTATGTAGCCTAGTAACTTACCTGATGTAACCTCGAAGACACACTTCTTAGGGTTGAGCCTGACTGGAATTTCTCCAATCAATCAAAGATCTTTGTTGGGATGCTGAGATGTTTCGCTCTAGTGAAGGATTTAGCTAGTAAATCATCCACGTAATCTTCCATAAATGTGTGCATCATGTCATGAAAGATTGTTGTCATTGCTCTTTGATAAGTGGCCCCTGCAATCTTTAAGCCAAAAGGCATAACATTCCAATACCCTGAGAAACCATCCATTAGTGAGAGCATTGCATGTCCTGCTGTGAGGTCTATAATTATGTCGATACTGGGCAGAGGAAAGTCATCTTTTGGACAAGCTTTGTTGACATCTCTGAAGTCAGTGCATATTCTGATACTACCATTTGGTTTTGATACTGGAATGATGTTGGAAATCCATTTTGCATAGTCAATGGGTCGAATGAATCCGACATCTAATAGTTTCTTTAGTTCAGTTTTGACCATGAGTGCCACCTGTGGATTCATCTTTCGCAGCTTTTGCTTGACTGATTTAACTCCTAAAGAGATGGACAAGTGATGCATGATAAATTGTGGATCTACTCCGAGCATATCGGCATATGACCAAGAAAAGTTAATTTGGTGTTCTTTAAAGAAAATGATGAATGCTGATCATTCCTCCTCTGTCAGAGATTCTGAAAGGTGTATGTTTTTTACTGCTTCTGTGGTACCAATGTTGATTGATTGAGTGGGCTCAATCAATATGGGTGATCGCTCATGAAAGTGCTCAGGAAGAGTGTTAAGTCTCCCATCGTTAGGTTCCTTAAAAATTTTCACCCTTAGATGCATCCTTTAATTTTACTTTTTTGTGATCTAGAGCTGCCATTGACTGGTTTTAAGCATCAGATCTTTTATTTGGTTTATTTTTGTGACTAAGAGACTTGGCACTCCCTGATTGGCAGATATCGTTACTTTGTTCACTGGTAGAGCTTGTTTCCAGATTTATAGTTCATAGGTAGTGGATAATAGATTCATCATCTCGAAAAATTGGTATATCATGGATTTTAGGTTCATCCCAGTCGATGAGGTTAGGAAAGACAAGTGGTAAGGAATCATTAGGTGGATCAAGTTCTGCTACTGTAAGTGTCAGGACAGAGGTTTCATCATGATTATTCTTGTTTTTAAAGAAGTCTAGGATTTCGTCGAGGTCTTTGATGGTATTATCTTCCATATAGACTTTTTCATAATGTTCTTGTTCAGTTTCCTTGGCATCATAGATGTTTTGTGGTCCAAATTCAAGAGGTCTATCTTTTGCGTTATGCTTTTCTTGAGAAAGGGGTATGGTGTCAGTATCATTAGGGATATCTATAGTAGCATTTGAGTAGGTACCCCATTCATATTCATTGGAATCAATCTCTGAGGCATCATCCTAGATTCTATCAGTGCTGTAAACTGGTATGTTGTATGGTGAAAATAAATCTTTGATAATGGATACCATTTTGATAGTTTTTGTTGACTCGGTATTAGATCCTGCTTCTACTTTTTGTATTTGTTCATAGACAATGCCTCCTCAGGGAGAAATAATGGTATCCTAAGATGATCTTATTTGTTCTTGACATAGTGGATTTTGAACAGGAGCTACTACTGTAGATATGGCCTTCTTGTGGCTTAGAAGCTTTTCCTGATGTAGCTTCTGTTCTTGATGTTCTCATACCTTGCAGATTGTCTCTGCTAACTCAAATAGTGCTTCCTGCTAGGATTCTTCATTGTACTTTTTCTTTACTTTCCATTGAGGTTTTGCAGTTATGCGTGGTGGCTTTTTTAATAGGAAAGTGAGCTTACAACCCAATCCTATTTTATTTCTATTGGGCTATGAAGGAAGATCTATGGGTTCAGTGACTCCATCTTTGCATTTCCCAGTAGGTCCTTTATTGTCATATCCCATTTATTGCATGATTAAGTATCCTTTTCCATATAGGTGTATAGGTAGAACAATGTCCAAAGCAGCTGTCTTGTTATCTTCTTCCTCATCTTTGTATAACCAGCTAAGAATATCCTTATCTTCTGATTCATGTGCTAGAGTGCCCAATTGGATGAAGGTACCACCAAATTTGGTAATAGGCTGAGTTACCAGATGTGTTGATGTAGTAGGTAATCCATGAGATCTGGGTGATTTCGGTAATTTGGCCAAACATAGGGGCTCCAAAGAGTATTCTCCCATACCTTGGTCTTTGATTTGCATTTTCTGCTTGAAATCTCCAGATAATGAGTTGGGCCTTACTTGAATAGGTAACATCACGGTTCTTTTAGAGGACCTTTCCTCATCATCATATGCCTTTATGGTAATCTTCTTGTAGGGATCAATAGACTCTTCTGAGAAGCCTAATGCACAGATAAGCTTTAAAGTACACATATTAAGTCCGGCTCCTCCATATATTAAGACTCTTTTTACTTGGTGTTTGCAAACAATGACTTCGATATGGAGAGGAGTGTTATGCGGATGACTCAAGGAAGCATTGTCATGCTCTGAGAAGGTGAGGTTATGAGGTCCAGTCATATGGGTGACCATGGCTTGAAATCTATCTGTATCTAGATTTTGAGGTACATTGGTTTCCAATAGCGCTTGTTCCAATATGTCTTTCTGCTTCGGTGATAGTTTTAGCAATTCTAGTATAGATATCTAAGCTAGAGTTTTGCGTAGTTGGCTAACCAAGTCATATTGGATTTTTGGTGTAGTAGTTGTAGGTGCAGTATGTCCTTTTAAGACATATTTCTGAGTTCGGGTTGTCACATTGACAGATTCATGATCACGCTGATCTCGAATGGTGATGACATTTACTTGATGATCTTCAGCTGATATGTGATTTATGGTGTTGTTGTAGATATGGTTGATATGAGCTCCGCGTGTATCATTCAAGGTTGAAGCTCCATCTTTGTTGTAATTTGGAAGAGGATTTTTAAAGGCTCCATGATCATGATTTGTTTTGAGACCATCTATTGTTAGGTCACCTCGATCAATCATGTCTTGCACAATGTGTTTCAATCTCATGCAATCGTTCATCCGATGACCCTTGTTACGATGGAAATCACAACAGTGTGAATCATTCCACCAAGGTGGTTTAATTTGGGGTTCATAGTTTTTGATCGCAAGCAAAGAGAGAATTTTGTTTTCTAGGAGTTCTCTGAATGCTGATTATAGTGATTGCCCTGGTGGTGTGAAAACACGCTTTTGGAAATTGTTCGTGCTATTGTGTGAATTTTTGTTAGGTCCTAGATTCATGTTTTGCTTTGAGTATCGTTGGTGTTGTTTGTGTTGAGTTGTCCTTGATCAGTGTTTGGTGCATATGTGTTAGCATTTGGATTAGCATTTTTAGGGTTTTTCATATTTTAAGGATTCCTGGATAATGCAAGCACTGGTTGCTTAGATTTGGGATCATGTGATTCATTTTTGCCTTCATTTTTGTTTCGAGTCCAAAATCGAGATTTGTCTAAGTGGCTGTTGTTCTGGTTATTGTAGTTTGATGAGTTTGTTCCTTCCTTGTAGAATTTGAGTGTTCCCTTTTTGACACACACTTCCTCTACTTGAATGCCATTATCAATCAATTTAGCAAAAGACAATATGCATTGGAGTTTTAGCCTATAACTCATTTCACCATTCAAATTGTCAATGAAGATTTCCATTTTCTCCTTTTCAGGAATATCTCGAGGATATTTAGATACCATACATCACTAGTATTGAAGGAATATCATGAATGTTTCGTTGTTCTTTTGATTTGTGTTCCAGACGTTCAGCATGGTTATGGCATGTTGAATGTTATAGGAGTATTGGGTTATGAACTTGTTAACCAATTCATCAAACGTTCTGACAAGTGGTGTAATTTTGGATAACCATTCCATTGTTTGTCCTCCTAGGCTTCTTGGGAATAACCTCATCAGATAGGTGTCATCATGAGAAAACTCAAGACTCATGGTACATAATTCTCTAACATGATCACGCAGATCACTTTTTCCATCGTACTTGTCAAATTTAGGCACGTCTGAGTTTGGAGGAAAAGGGATCATGTGCAATCTCCTATCAAAAGGATAAGGACAGATCTCATTTAAAGAGTACCGTACTGTTGTCCCTTGTTGCATGTCATGTATTTGTCTTTGTAACATTTGCATCTATTGAGTAAGGGCAGCCAAAGGTACATTGTCTTGTCGAGGGAAAAGTTCTTCCCTTGTATTGATCCTAGGTTGAAACGGTGTTTGGAACGATATATTTTGCTCGGGAAGGTACTGTCTTGGTGTATGTTGTTCCGGTATGTTTTGATTTGAGACGTTTTGTAGTGGTGTATGTTGTTCTGGTATGTTTTGATCCAGGATGTTTTGTTCAGGGTCTCAGATTTCCCTTTCTCATTATCGTTCTTGATTTTCGTACTACTGAGGTTGTGTCCTAAACATCTCTGTGTCGAGGTTGTCAGGGAGTTTTACTCCTTTACTTGTGAGGATGAGAAAATATTTTTCTTTGTCATTTTCCATAAGCCTTTCTACAAGTTTTTTGAATGAAGGGTTTTCCTAACATTCCTGAAGAAGCACTTCAGAAATTTCAGTCTCTTCTATGTGTGGACCTTCAAAAGGATTTGACAACCTTCGATTCATACTAGACTCTGCATGTGTCTCACTTTGTTGGTTTCTTTGAGAGCGAGTAATAGGCATTTTAGTAGAAACTTTCAGTGATGAAGGGAACAAAATGCTTGTTGATTTGTTGCTTGGGCATGGGTGGTTCTAGTTGAGATGTGTTATAAGTGATACACTCGTCAGGCAAGAATGCCAGATTGATATTTCCTCCGCGGTTTATGATTTGATTAAAAGCAGACTTTTGACAATATGCTCTTGTTTTTAAAGGCTCTTTTTCAAATTCGTTGGATTTGTTTTGGATATAACGTTTGATGTGATGAAGGAATACCCGATGAGATTTGAAGAGTTGACAATTGATGTATAAAAACTTATTTCTTTTGATGAATTTGGAAAAACTAGGTTGTTGTTTCTTCAACGTGATGTTACGATAAAAGTTCTTTCTTCTCAGAATATAGGGATTAGTCATGCATGAGTGATCAATGGTTTTCTTTGATTTGTTTGGATTCAATTGATCTTGTTTTGAAAATTTCAAGTTTTACTTTATCAAAATGAAGGTTTAGATGCCCCTTCACGACAAAGTGTGTCAAATGATATGGATAAAAGCCTCCCGATATGGAGACTTGATTTGACAACCTGAAATTGTTTTAAACAAGTGTTTTTGAGATGAAATCCGTGAGATGGTAAAGGATTCTGTTGATAGTTATGATGAGGTTTCCGGATTGTGATAAGATTGATATGTTTTATCATGCGATCAGTTTTGGATTTTTACAATGTTTATTTTGATACAAATTTAGCTCAAGAAATAGCTTTTAACGGTTTGTTTTCGCTACTCTGCTTTGATGAAAAATGTTGCTGATGACAAGAGGCTTCTGAAAATGTTTTCAAAATTTTTTAAATTCCTCACTATTTTGCCCTTTATCTATATGTTTTTGGTTATACACTAAAACAAGGATGAAATGCACTACAAATATTACTCCATGTGCTAAAAGAATGACCACATGCGCTAGGCTGCCCCCAGACACACGCTAAAGATTTGACTGTTAAAAAATTTGTTTTCTGCCTGTTTAAAAAGTTATGCGCTAACTTGGGTCTATGACACGCTAACTTTTAAACCTAATGCGCCAATGTTTGGTTGCTACACGCTAAGCTGATGCTTCCACACGCTAGACTATTTTTGTGATGCGCTAAATGTTTTAACACTGGTTTGATTTTGGGATAAAACGCTACTGTTTGGAACAGACGCACTAACTGGATGGTTTGATGTGCTAACTAAAATACCCTATGTGCTAAGGAGTTGTCCCCATGCACTAATTTGCCTTGTTTTTTCCTTCAGTTGGCTTTTCTGCAAATTTTGGTTTTTATCACGAGTTGTTCAGTCTAGATGGATGATTTTCTGAAGTAATAAATGTAAGCATAGCACAAAAAGTACAACCATTTTGCCTAATCTAACAAAAAGTGTATGTTCTGGGAGGATGTGTTCAAATCTCCAATGTTTCAATAGGTTTGGATACGAATAATACACTTTAGAAAGACTCTTTATTCAAAGGTCATAAATAACATCATAGCCCACTAGTCTTGATACTCCGTCAGCTCAAACAACCATGTCACCGCCTAGAGGGCACCCATTTTTTTTGCCTTTTGTTAGAAATTAACTCAAAGTGAATCGCTTCACAGTTGAGTAGTTATCTTGGGAGATATATGGTGAGTAATCTTGGGGGTGGATTCTTCCCGACCCTTGCACTATGATGTTATAAATGTTTGGTTACTGACTCAGTTCAAAGTTTCTATTTCTATGGCTCGTAATCAGGCTTCCTGTTCGGCCGTCAGTGATAAACTCCCTCAAGAGGCTTCCCAACCTTTAGAACAAAGACTTTACATATCTCAAGGATACTAGGGGAAGGCTAATCGCTGCGCGCAACCGTTGAAAAGGACTTTCGTCACTTTTCACTTTTGATTATAGTGGGTTGGGATTCTTGGTGTCAAAGTCATTCCCCACTTAGGTCGTTCCCTTCACACCGGCCATAAACGGCTTTAAGAGTTAATTTCAACTCCTCAGGAAGGTAGGCTTGCTAAAGGATGTAAATGCTTTTGAAGGAAAAAGAGTTTTTTAAGAGAGGTCTAGTTTTTTGGATCACCCAGTTAAGGGGAGAGCATATCCCTTCCTCTTTCGATTCAAGGAAATCAAAAATTCTTTTTAAACCTTCAATTTAGTGATTTTCTAACCTCTACTAGGAGATGTTGCTCCAAGAAAAGCATGGTGTTCCTTTTAGTTCCTTAAAGCAATGATTATTTAATCTAGTGAAAGAATTGGGTCAACAAAGCAAATTTATCGATGTGGTCAACAAAAGAAAATTGGAAAAGGGGAATAACTTCCCTCTTTTGATTTTGAACAAAAGTTTTGTAAGTGAGGTTCTTTTCTTGGAAAAATTTCAAAATGAATCCTTTTATGCACCAAAGGATGGTGAGGTTCTTTTTATAGATCCATTTTTGCAAAAAGAAATTTTTGTGTTGTTCTTTTTAGAGCTTAAAATGAAGGTTTTCTGCTATGAAAGCAAGAAATTTTTTGATAGTGGTTCTTTTTATAGCCCAAAAACAAGGTGAATTCAATTTTAAGAAAATCAAATCAAATTGTAAACTAATTTAAGAAAGTTAGTAAAAATCTAACCATCTTAATCTTAAGATGAAGCTCCTATCTGCAATGAAGTTGTTAGAAACCTGCAAAATAACCAGTTAGATACCTCGGTGGACTTCTACAAGTCTAATTTCTAACTTTCGGTTACAATGTTTGTTTTTCTTATTTCGGTCTGTGATGCACTACAGAACAAATAGTATGCACTACAAAATCATAGTAACGTGCGAAAATAAGCCAGTGATGCGCTATACTGCCCTCAGGATGTGCTACTCTGTGCACCCAAGATGCTGCTCTATTTTTCTCCCATGCTGAAACCTACAGGAAAAATTAGTAATCTTATGCGCTGATAAATGAACTTGACGTGCTAGGTGATGGACTCCATGCACTGAACAGTGAACCGAATGCGCTAGGTTGTTAACCGGATGCGCTAAAAAGTTAACTCAACGTGCTAATTCATTTTTCCCGCATGCCTGCAAAAGTGGATATATTTCAAAACCGATTAGATATATGGGGTAGAGCCCCACGGTGGGTGCCAGAAATGTATGCGGGAAAAGCGTGTTGATAGAACTCAATATGTGAAAAATGGAGCTCTATTGAGCCTTGCTCACACACTCACAGGACTTCTTGGTGCAAGCTATGGAGTAATGAAGTATCTCTCAGCTTCCCAAGGTTGGTCCCATGGTTCTCTATCTTACACGGTCCCTCAAACCAATGTTTTTGCTCTCAGATCACTAAGCAAAATGGTTTAGGGATGGCAAATGCAAGAATGATGGATGCTTTTGTTGATTTTAATATGAGATGCATCCTAAGCTATGCATGATTCTAGAAATACAAGAAACTAACTATAAGATGACAAGGTTAGTAAACAAACTATCATAGCATACTATATTAGTTAATGATTTAAGCTAATGATAATAGAAATACTCTAAAATGCATATTAGATTAATTTCTATTTTAAAGAGAGGCTAAATGATGAGCATATATGAAATGAAAGCTTGAATATATTTGAACATAAGTATGATACTACAAACTTGGATTCTTAAAATGGAGGGATGAGAGCTCTATTTATAGCAAAAATAGGGCAATGGATAGTCAGGATTGAAAGAGTTAATCAAGGGTTGAGTTTGAAAGTTGGGAATCCATGTTTGCAATTTGCACCAATGAAATGGTGACAAATGTCAACATAAGACTAGTTGAGAAGAGGGGTTGGAGACATTAAATGCCTGAGAAGACCTCATGGTTATCTAGAGGGTAAGGGTCAAGCTTAAGTTAAGATTACCCATTGGATTAGGTTTTAATCAAAGGATAAACACTTGTGCAAATGATTAAGGGATAACCATGGTCAAAGAAATGAATGCTTGATGAGACCCTTGGGTTACATGGAGGTTGAGTTTAGAGAAAGTCTCTAATCATGCAAGGGGGTTGAGTTAACCATTAATGGTTTGTAAGAGAAAGTTGTTGGAGACTTGGAGCCTTTAATGGTTATTGAAGACTTTGAGGGTTTGAGAAGCGACTTCCTTTTGTTTAGGGATGTGACAAAGTTTAGAAGATGGGTTAGGTTAATTTAGAAGTGATTAGAAGGGGCTAGAAGAAATTAGGAATAGGTTTTAGAGTGCAAGTGGGAGATGTAGGAGAATACAAGTGGATGGAGGGATAATAGGATTTAATTGAAATAAAGTTAATTTAATTCAATTTGGTTGCAATTTGGGAAAATTAAATAAATTAGATTTATTCAATTTAGGATAAACTTTTTAATTAAATTTGATTTTAATTAAATGTGGATAGAAGGGATTTAATTGAATAAAATGATTTATTCATTAAATTGTAAATAGAAGTCTAGTGAATTTAATTTAAATAAATTGAGTAATTTACTTAATTTAAATAGAAGAATGTGAGTGATTCAATTAAATTAGATTTAATTAAATAGAGAAATAAATATAAAATATTCATTTAGGAATATGGTCATTTTTATACGTCTACAATCTATATAGTTTATCTTTTAAATTATATTCGGGTGTATAAATACCTTGAGGTAAATAATAATAATATTCCCCGCTTGATTTTGTATAAATATATTTTATATTTTTTACCTACCCTTTATTCTCATTAGATGAATTTGAAATGGGAGAGTAAAATTATATTATATGGTGGGTTGGTGAAATATATTCCAAAAAGGTATATTTTGATTGGTTCTCGTTGAGTCTAGGGTTTTGGTTTTTGAATGGATTTTTATTTTGTTTGTCGAGCTTGTTTCCGCGTTGCTTCTTCTAGAAAGATTTCTACAATTTTGTTTTGACTCTTTGATTGGGAATTTGTCTTGGTTTTGCTAGAGCTTGTTATTTGGATTTGGAGCTCTTCTTCAGCTACCTTCCATAACATGGGTTGCAGGTTGGAGTTTTATTTCCTTTTGTATTTTGTTATTTATTGGTTTTCTGTATACTTTGTGTTTTCATATTGTCTTCTAGGATATGGGTTGATTAAATATATATTCTATAATTTTATATAGTTGGAAAATAAATATTTGGGGATCGGACTTTGTGTTATAATTGTTGGATTTTGCCAAGATCAAGAAGTCATTGAAATGTACAAGATAGAGACATAATATGGGACAAGAATAAACTGTATTCTCATCAATAGAAAATGATCAATAATTGTTCAATAGTTTCATACAATGTAGATGAGCCTGCTTATATAGGCAAGGCTAGGGATATGTATGAGCACACAAACATGACATGTGGCTCAATAAGAAACAAGGGTAGGTAGGAAATAGGTGTGGGTAGGTAGGAGAAATAATACAATATTCCACATGAGGTGGATCACCCACCGAAGGTGGAATTATCACTCCACAATAAGTGGATATGATAGTGTAATAACAAGATCAACACCATAAGAGGTGGAATTTCTCCTACACACACTATCCCAATGTGGCACAAACACCCAAGTGTCTCATATCCAAACTACTATGAAATGCATTATCCTAAGTAAACTTAAGTAAGTGTAATAATATCCATGACGAATAATTATTTACACCAACAATAATAATTTAAATATAGTTTGTTGGTAAATATTTTATGTTTTATGTGTGTTGTCATTCACAGTAGTGAGTATGCATTTGTATGAGAGAACTCTCTCTCTCTCTAGGTATATATTTGTTGTTTCAAGAGGTCTATCATTACTTTAGTATGAATCCTTGTTGTGCAAGTGTATTTTCCCTTTTGTTGTTTGTGTGTTTCCAGAGCCCTATTAAGTTTTTGAGTGTTTACTGGAAGTAATTGTCACGAGTTGTGTTTCATGATATCTTTGTTTATATTTTTCAATTATTTATTTTGTTTATACCTACTTGTTCCTAATGCTTGGGCGAACCTTTTTATATACTTATCGAAGTTTATTTCTTAGTCTTTGATTTTATATTTTTTTGCCACAAGTTTATGAGCATCGGAGTCATTTTTGAACAAATGCACAAAAATAATGAATGTGCGACCAAACTGTGTGTATGCACGACCAAACTATGTGTATGTGTAACCAAACTATATATATGCATGACTAGACTATATGTATGCACAACCAAACTCTGTGAATGCATGATGAAACTAGGTGAATGCACGACCCTATCTCATTTATGTGTTTTTCACAATTTTGCTTAATTTGACATAATTTTTCTGATTGAATCTTGTACTAGAGGCTTCTCAGTCTACAAATGATTTCTAGATTTGAATTGACTATTTATGAGCCTTGTTATGGATTTATTAAGGTTTTGATATCTCTTGTGCTTTATGTTGTTGAATGGATTCTCCTCCATGTTGATGTGCCACGTGAGGGAGATGCTTATGTTGTTCTTCTTAATCCATCCAAGTGAGTAGGCCTTGTTGTAGCTTAATTACATATTTTATGATACATTTTTTATGGCCTTGTTGTGGTCCTTGTTAGATATTTGTGAGCCAAGAAGCTCAGTTTGTACTACTTGTTGTTGTTGTAGCCATGTGTATATTGTAAGGAATATGTTTGGATGTATTTGGCTGCATATGAAATTTATGTTTTCTATATTTTCATGTTTGATAGAGCCTCTTGTGATTGTTATTGTTTGGGCCATGTTAGGTGGAGTAGCTAAATAATTCACTAATCAAGATAATGAATAGTTGTGAGCCCCATGACTTGATCCTAGGGAGGATGTTTTAGCATTGGCATGGGAAGGCCATTGTGATGGCAAGTCAACCTCCCTTGATCTCTCATAGGTTGAGATGGCTCCACATGTCCATCAAGCTTGTGCCTTGTGTTATAGTATATGTTATGTTAGAGTATGGCATGTGATGACACTCCACTCCTACATGTGTCCCCATGTTGATTTTTATGACTTGTTGATTTGTAAGCCTCTGAAAGTTTCTTACATGTGATTGTTTGTCATTGGATCATGTTTGATAGTCTCTGTATGTGTGTTGTCTCTTTGGTTGTTAGGTGCCAGTTTAGGTTTAGAGTGTGTGTTGGGACCTTGTGTCATCGCCTGGCATGAGGGGTGTTTCCTTTGGTTCCACATGGTCGGGTGGTTGGTGATTTTCAACCATTGGGATGTTCTTTTGTATTCTTCATGCATGGATGTGGATTCTTCTCATTATAGCGGCTTATGATTGTTCTTATAGAAGATTTAAGTAAAGGATATCTTTGACTCATGTAATGTATTACCTTGTAAAAGTAGATGAAATCATGTGTTAGGAATGAGTTGTACTCATTATGTATTATTCGTATGATTATAATTGTATTGTAGTTGGTATTTTTGATTATGACATGATTTGTAATATTGGAACCATGGGATGTATGGTGATGTTCTTGTATAATGAATGTAAGTGAATTTCATGTACTTAGATGTTGCAATGGATTTACATTTGTAATAGAATCGATTCATGTTATTATTGTATTAGTTTAGATTCCATCATTATTATCTATTAGGAGATTCATATGTGTAAAGACCTTAAGAAAATGGAATGAATAAGACGTGGGAATTGTGGTTGATAAATGAATATCATGTAGATAAGATGTTGTTCATGTGGTTGTATTGGAATCTAGGAAGTATGCATAGGATATAAGACTAAAGGAAAGAATTAAGAGACTTGCATTAATGCATTTAGGATTCAAGATGAAGGAGATGATCATGTTAGGTATTTAGATGCATGTGTAGAATGGATAAAAAGATAAGTAAGAATAAATATGTCTATGCATTAGTTTTGAAATTACCATTGTAAATGGATAATGATCATGTAGTTAGGAAATGGTTAAGGGTTAAAACACATTTGGATTTGGATCATAATATGAACTTGAGAAAGGGGATTACTTTTGCATTGAAAGAAGTAAATATTTTATGGTAGAATAGTATGCATAACATATTCAATGAATAATATAGTAAGTTGCATATCTCTTGAAAAGAAATGAATATGATGCATTAGATTTAAGATTTATTAATTGTAGATGAGTTGATCATGTGAGTAAAATGTCATTATGGTAGTGAACAAGTAATGACATTAAAGTGCCCTAGGGAGAAGTTAATCATGTTATGTTATTCCGCTTGTGTAATTTAGTCAATGTGTTTAAGAATCATGTTGCTTGTGTTTAATTGCTAATAGATATAAATTATAAATGGATTTATGTGTTGCATTAGTTGATATTTAAATTTTTGTATCTCCATTTGCTATTTTAGATGCTTATTTTCTCTAGGGTATTTTGGTAGGAATTACATATCATATGGCACACCTTTTAATATGTCAACATATTGCCATGTTGATATTTTAACGAAGATAGAGATCCATGTCATGGATAAAAACCTTCACTACCAAGGAGATATCCTTTTCAAAAATGCATGTGTTCCAAGTTAGGAAGAATATCCTTATGGGGGATGCTAATATTAAAGCATGTAAGAGATCATTATAAAAAAACATCTTGTAAGAAGTGTAAACAAATCCTTATCAAAGATACATGAATTTAAAAGAGGTGGAGAAGAGATCTTTGTCTAAGGATATCTATCTCCATAAAGAAAGGAGATTTTCAAATAAAGATAACATCTTCAATACTAATTAAAAAGGAATAAGCATCTTTTAAAGAAAATAGTAATTCAGATTCTTCATTAAGGATTGAAACTTTCCTTACCAAGGAGAGATCATTCACAAAATAAATACATGTTCAAGCAAGGAGGAGGTACTAATTAGGAATACATATCTCCATGCAAGGAATAAATTCTTGTGTAGGACACACAATTTTGTGTAAGGGAGGAATTTTTTTTTGAAATCTCTCCAAAGGGGGAAGTGGATCCTTATGAAGGATAAATTTTTTAAACTACTCTTGTTTTCTAGTGTATAGAAAAGAGTAATTAGGCTATTATGATGCTACCCAAATATAATTTCACATGAAATTGTACCACCATGAATGACCATGAAACCCCAAAATTTAACCTACTAATGTCACATAGTGAGGAGAAACATAATAGATAGAAAATGTGATCCAATTATGTGAGAAATTGAATTAAGGTAAATGTGAATATTACATGTTATAGGAATAGTATTATAGGAATAGTAACATTATGAATGAATTAGTTAACTTATTTCTTAAATGCTCTATAATCAATAGTATTATGATCATGTATTCAATGATAAGCACAAAAAAATAAATTCGAGTGATCACCTTTTTTATTTTAATAGTATTTCAAAGGTGGGAGAATGATCAAATGGACTTTTAAATGTCGTAACAAGATTCACTCTTCTCTAGTTAAGAGAAAGGTTCTGGTCAAAGTACTCTCTCATGTGGTGAGAGTTGGTTGGAAATTGTTGAAGGGAATGGTAAAGGTAAGGAAGGTATATGAAATCATATTCCTTCTCTATTATAACAATGTCTGGGATCTACAGGGATATTAATTCCTTGTTCAATATGTCCAATACCTTTACCACTATATCCATGTTTATAAATCATTTCAAAATTAGCATTGTAATGTGCATGCTACTCTAATGGGTATGGACTATCACCATAAACACAAAAGTTGGTTGTGTAGGAATATTTTGAAGTATTGAATTGATGAATAAATGAATAAGGATAAGTCATTGTAAAGCGGAAAATAACAATCGAACCCTAGTTGCACTCCCCTCTTCCAACTCCGAGGAGAGAGAGGGGAGGTTCGCTAGGGTTGGATGGTTTTCACTTAGGGGAGAGACTTTACATTCAAAAGAGGGGTTGAAACTCACAAGATCCAATCCCACACAAGGCAAGATTGGATGCTAAATGAATTTCAAGGGTTAAGAAAGCAAGGCTACCCTCTTTTGTAAAGAATGTTGATAGAGGAATTAAGCTAGGAATGCATAGAAAGTGATAAAGATTCACTTATAAACTGAGATAGGGATATAGTATGAAGCTGCGGACCTGGAATTAGCAGTAAAATGTCGATACAGTGCTGTCCTACAAATTTGAGCAAAAGTTGTCAGGACGATGGCACCCGGCGCCACAGTCCTCCGAAAAATCCGCGAAACAAAGGGAGATCTGTTCATCTCTGCACAAGGATTCCAGATCTTCAATTTCAGCCGCGTACCTGCAACCTACACACAGAAAAGCGAAGACGATTGGGGGGTTAGGGATTAGGGGTTTGCCTTTAGGTCAAACCCCGGGTTTTGGAATTAACCAAGAAATGAGCAAGTGCTGTAAATGTAAATGTATGTAATGCAAAACAAGTACTAATACCTTGTTCTAAGGATGTTTGTATCCTTATGTGCGAAGGTTTAGATGTTGTATGTTGTTGTATTGTTGTATGTTGTAGCATGTAGTAAGTGATCTCCTCTTCAATGGTTGAATCCTTGTCTTGAATGCAACACTTAGCCTTGAATGGAGACTTGGAAGGAATGCTTGAATGCTTGAATGCTTGAATGCTTGAATCTTGCTTGAGTATAGTTTCCACACTTTTCTCCATCATATCGAATGAAAGAGGAAAATGTAGTTTATATACTTGTCAATTAGGGCTGATAGACTGATTTTCCTGACCTTAGGCCGACCAGGGAAAGTTAATTTCCAATTTGCAAACAAAAAGACCTGACACCCCTTAGGAGACCGGGCCCAAAATAGGCCCAGGGACCAAGGCGCTGGGCGCCATGGTCCTGGGGGACTAGGGTGCTGGGCGCCCTGGTCCTGAGGGACCAGGGCCCTGGGCGCTCTGGTCCCACCTCCTAGGATAGCAGGGTGCAAGGAGGTTCAGGCCAGGGTGCTTGAGAAATGCAGTTTTCAGTGTCTTAAGCAAGTTTCGGGGTCTCCATTCAGGTTGCGTGTTGCATTGCCATTGTGAAGACCAAAATGCAGTCGAAATTGCAAGTGTCACAATTTTAGGACGCTACACTTAGCCCCCACTTTAGCGGGAGTATGTATGCTCATACTTCTGGTAAAGTACAAGGAAACAACATTGAAAGACTTTCACCATGTCAAGGAGGCAAGATACACCAAGCCCCCAATGGACTAAGGATCTTATGACTTCGATTGACAAAGTAAAAGGGAAGATCATGAGGGATAACCATGACTGTCAGTAGTAAGGTTCCCTCACTATGAGTCATGCAAAAGAAATACCAAAAATTTTCAAGGCAAAGCTAAGTTCGCCAAGAAATTTTCAAGTATCTTGAAGGGATAGACAGGGTGTATGCCCCCCTACGTTAAAGCGATCGCACACGCCTCAATGGGGGTGATTGATTTAATGTAGTGATACACATAAGAAATGAGAAGGAAAGGAGCATGTTATCACAAAGATTTAGCCCCCAAGTGTGAGATAAACCCAGGGATAATAGACACAAAACACAAAGCACGAGGTGACTTCACTTTCCTCGGGGTCAGTATGCTGTATGATAAGTCATGTATATATCATATGTATGTATGCATAATTGTTCTTCATTCCCCAATCAAGGAAGGTCACCTAGAAGAAGGGAACACATGTGTCTTTTGAGTCAACATGATAGAGACCAAAAGAGATCTCAATGCTTTGCATCGTCCTCAAGTAGACAACACTAAGGACAACAAATAGAAGAATGAGAATAACATATAGAAGAAGTAACACAAGAGAGGAGGAGAATCTGCTATGCTAATGTAACTAGTCTAGCATGTCATCTACCCCCCGATCTTGCTGATCAATGTTTCAGGAAGGCAGGGAACACGCTAGAGGAGGAACATCCAACACAGCAGATGGAGCTATCACAAGATCCAAACAAGGGCTATGTTCATGTTCCAAGCCACGTTGTTCTTGTCTAGGAGCTAGGATAAGTGCTTTAGAAAATTCATTAGATAAATGGTTATCAATATCAACAAGTTCATATTCACTATCATAAGCAATAGGAGTAACATGTTCATCATGAATAACATTTTCATCTATATCATCATCAAGATTTATAAAAATAGGATCTTTAACTCGCACAGGATCAAGACCATCATGCATCTTATGTTTAGGAGATTTAGGCTCAATTTCTGGCTGAGGAGAAAATGGAATAATGCTTGTTGAAGGTGTTTTTGGAGATTGCAAAGTTTGAGAAGCGGCTGCTTGAGCCCTAAGACAACGCTTTCGTCGGTGTTCACGTGCAAAACGATTTCGTCTAGTCTTAGTAGGAAGTGAAGAAGATTGACGAGGAGGAATGTTCTCATCCTTATCACTTGGTGTTTAGGTTGTGGTCTCTTAAGATGGATAATAGGAGAAGAAGAAGGTCTCTTCTCTCTATAGAAGGAAGGAGGAGGAACTGCTCCATATAAAGGAGGAATTTTTGGTTTAGGGAGAAGACCAAGCCCATCATGACAAGGAGGTATAGGTCTACTCTTAGAAGCTTTATTAGGCATAGACATAGTCACATCCATAGGAATGGGTTGGGAATCTTCTTGAGGAAAGACATTAGTTTTATCTTTCAAAGGAAGAACTTCCTTCTCAAGAACGATAGGAATATCAAGTTTAGGTGTTCTAGGTTCACTTAGAGATAGGATCATATCTGTTTTCCACTTTTGATAAGATTTGAAAAGATGATCACTTTGCGGAGGAAGAGACTGGAATTGTTTAGGCCAAAAATAATCAATAGGAACGCTAGAAGTTCTTTCAGCTGGTTTAAAGAGACTATGATTGACAGTAACAACTTCACCATTATGGGGAAATTTCAAACACTTATGTATAGGAGAAGCAACAGCTTTCATGGAAGATAGCCAAGGATAGCCAAGCTTCACACGAAATTGTTCGGACGAAGGAATAATAGCAAAGTTCACATCAAGAAATTTGTTATGGACCTCAATAGGCAATGTAATAGAACCAATTGCAGGAGAAGAAAATGCATCAAATAATTTCACAATCACATCTGTTTTGTCATAGATCACTTGATTCAATTGCAAAGTAAAAAGAAATTCTTCAGTAATAACATTAACCATGCACGAAGGATCAATAAGCACTCCACGGTAAGGTGTATTCTTGACTTTTGCAACTATGTATAAAGGACCATCAGGTGCTCTAATGGTTTCACTAGAATCAAATGTGATGGAAGGTTCTTTAGGGTTTTCTTGCTGCTCTACAAAGTTAATCACATTCGGAGTCATAGACACAAGACCATCAGACGAGAGAGAGGAATCATCAGCCTCAATCGCATTAGAGGTATGAGAAGTATGAGAAGGTAATGGATCAGTAAAAATCTAAAGATTTTGGTTAGGAGGAGCTACAGATGTGTTACCTTTATCATTCATTCCAGTAACAGAGATAGTATTATTATCAATCAAATCTTGAATTTTACCCTTTAAAGAAAAACATTTTTCAGTATCATGCCCAGGCTGACGATGAAAGTGACAAAAAGATTTGCTATCAAAATAAGGTGAAGTAATCTTTGCAGGATCAATTTGTCATATAGGAGGAAAGTAAGCACATTTTGTTCCAATAACTTATTCATAATACTATGCAATGATTCATTCAAAGGAGTATACTTTCTTTCTTTCTTGAAAAATTTAGAAATAGGAGGCACACCTGATGCTGCATTCACATTGTTGTTGATGATGTTTTCATTGAATTTGATGGAATCTCTATTCGGTTTAAACTTCCCAAGTTGTTGACTGCTATCACCCTTATCACTCAGAGCCATAGGATGTGATTGTTCCATTTGACTCACAGTCAGTTGATAATTGTGAAGAGTTGAACACAACTGTTGGAAAGAAGTAAACTCAGAAAACAGAAGTTTGTCTCGAATATCTTTTTGTAAATTAGAAATAAAGATTCTTTGAATATCATTGTCAGGCACTGGAAAAGAAATTTGAGCATACAAATGCTTATATCTACCAATGAAATCAGTCACTTTTTCTTTAACACCTTGTTTACAATGCATTAAATCAATCAAAGTAACTTTAGGACTTATATTGTTTTGAAATTGTTGAATGAAAGCATTTGCAAGTTGTTCGAAATAAGTAATAGAATAAGAAGGCAACGAGCAATACCATTGTAGGGCTTTGTCTCTTAATGTTCTAGTAAACAATTTTGCAAGCAACCTTTGGTCATAAGCAAAATCGGTACAAATTGTTTGAAAAGTCTTAACATGTGTTAGAGGATCACCTTTACCATTATAAAGCTCCAAATGTGGGATTTCAACATGTTTAGGAGGGATAGCTCGAACAATGTCAAGAGAAAGTGGGCTCGCAACATCAAATGTGGGCACACTAAACTTAGATTGATTCATAGGGGCAATTTGTTGCTGTAAAGAAGAGACAGTTTGTGCAAGATTATTAATGGTCGCTTCAGTCGAAGAATTCATATTAGGTGTGTTAGATTGAGATGGAGGTGTTATGTTATTGAAAGAAGGTAGAGAGTAAGGTGGTGGGACTCTATGATAGTCAATCATAGGGGATGATTGGACAAGAGGAACACTACAAGGAGGAATGGAATGGTTGAATGAATTGCCCCCTTGCGTCATGTTCATTTGTGAATATATAATAGGAACACTCATTGAAGGAATGTATGAAGAAGTTGGATTGAATGAAGGAATAGGGTTAATTGAAGAAGAGGGATGATTGCCCCCATGACTAGTGATCACAGGAGGAATGTCTTGTATAGAAGTAGTCATTATGTTTGATGTAAAGGTAGGTATGCTAGCACTGGAAGTTGTCAAAGGAATAGAATGATTAACTTGTGTGGGAGGTTGTGTATAACCTAAAGATTCGGCACAACTCTTTATAGGCATCACATTTGAATCCATGATGTGTGCAATACCATGCAAAATATCAATTCCATTCTTATCACTCTGAAGCATATGTTTTAGACCCTCAATTAAAGGAAGAGCTTGACTATCGGGATACTCATGAGACATCCATTGGTGAAAATCGTCAAATTGGTTATCCAATTTCGAAAGTTATTCTACAGAAACCTCATGGAGAGCTTCTTCATCATTAGGAGGATTAGAGGAATTACCCATGTCCTCGTTAAAAAGGCTATTCAAATTAGGTTCCATCTCCTCGGTAGTTAAACCTCGGAAAGACTTAATTCTACAGCTTCGTCTAACGGGAATAGTGTAAGTAGGGCTTATTGTTGTAAAACTCATGCACTAGAAAGGAAGAGAAAATTTTGAATTTAGAGGTAGCAATTTTCAGTAAAATCAGCCAATCTTCTAGATTTAAGCTGTTAAATGCAATCACGACAGTCTCCCGAAATTTTGAAAAAAATGTCCGGGACCGTGGCGCTCAGAGTGCACACGGTCCTTGCAACTTTTTTCGAAATTTGCAGGGATGAAAGTTATGATGATTTCAGAGCTAATCTGAAAAAATTGAGTGATTTTACGATCTGTGGATAGGCCAAATTAAAGTTGCAATCTCAAAATTGAAGCCTACCAAGATTGTCGAAAAATGCAAAATTTGAATTTTGAAAAAGAGAGGGAAACTGAAATTTTGAATTTTATGATTTTAGAGGGAATGCCAAAAGCAATGCAAATTTTGAAATTTAAAAATTGACTCAATTTCACACAAAATTCAATTTTGAAAGCGGAAATCAATGTTGTTGTAATTAAGCACTTAATTTCAAAAGTCACACAATGCAAGAATCTGAATAAAGCACTGAAATTTTGAATGAATGCAAACACACTTTTCAGATTTAAGATAGTAAGAACACAATTTTGACACAAAATTTCAATTTCAATGATTTTTGAATGATTAGAAGCCTTAAACCAAGCAATCAGAAGACCAACTTTGACTATAATTTTGAAAGTGTTATAATTGATAAAATCAGCCAAAATTCTGGATTTTAGCAAGAAAATACAGTAAGATCTTGCTCCCGAAATTTTGAAAAAAATGTCGGGGACGATGGCGCTCGGAGTGCACACGGTCCTCGCAACTTTTTTCCAAATTTTTAGGGATGAAAGATATTGTGATTTTATTGTGGAATCCAAAGTTACAGCTGATTTGGAGATGTTTTGATCAGTGAAATTGTCGGACAAAGGTTGAATCAAGAGGGTTTCAAAAATTAGGGTTTTGACACTTAACCACTTAATTTTCAAAATTAAAGCACAGATATGAATTGATAATTTGTAATAGAAGGGCAGATCTGAAACAAGCATTAATAATTAAACATTTCACAAGTTCAATTACTAAAACGAAATTTTAGGGTTTTTATGCAATCACCTCTAAAATTTTGCAAAAGATCAAACATGGAAATGTAATCAATTTTGGTTGTGTAGGAATATTTTGAAGTATTGAATTGATGAATAAATGAATAAGGATAAGTCATTGTAAAGCGGAAAATAACAATCAAACCCTAGTTGCACTCCCCTCTTCCAACTCCGAGGAGAGAGAAGGGAGGTTCGCTAGGGTTGGATGGTTTTCACTTAGGGGAGAGACTTTACGTTCAAAAGAGGGGTTGAAACTCACAAGATCCAATCCCACACAAGGCAAGATTGGATGCTAAATCAATTTCAAGGGTTAAGAAAGCAAGGCTACCCTCTTTTGTAAAGAATGTTGATAGAGGAATTAAGCTAGGAATGCATAGAAAGTGATAAAGATTCGCTTATAAACTAAGATAGGGATATAGTATGAAGCTGCGGACTTGGAATTAGCAGTAAAATGTCGATACGGCACTATCCTGCAAATTTGAGCAAAATTTGTCAGGACGATGGCGCCTGGTGCCACGGTCCTCCGAAAAATCCGCGAAACGAAGGGAGATCTGTTTGTCTCTACACAAGGATTCCAGATCCTCAATTTCAGCCGCGTACCTACAACCTACACACAGAAAAGCAAAGACGATTGGGGGGTTAGGGATTAGGGGTTTGCCTTTAGGTCAAACCCCGGGTTTTGGAATTAACCAAGAAATGAGCAAGTGCTGTAAATGTAAATGTATGTAATGCAAAACAAGTACTAATACCTTGTTCTAAGGATGTTTGTATCCTTATGTGCGAAGGTTTAGATGTTTTATGTTGTTGTATTGTTGTATGTTGTAGCATGTAGTAAGTGATCTCCTCTTCAATGGTTGAATCCTTGTCTTGAATGCAACACTTAGCCTTGAATGGAGACTTGGAAGGAATGCTTGAATGCTTGAATGCTTGAATGCTTGAATCTTGCTTGAGTATAGTTTCCATGCTTTTTTCCATCATATCGAATGAAAGAGGAAAATGTAGTTTATATACTTGTCAATTAGGGCTGATAGACTGATTTTCCTGACCTTAGGCCGACCAAGGAAAGTTAATTTCCAATTTGCAAACAAAAAGACCTGAGACCCCTTAGGAGACCAGGCCCAAAATAGGCCCAGGGACCAGGGCACTGGGCGCCCTGGTCCTGAGGGACCAGGGCGTTGGGCGCTCTGGTCCCACCTCCCGGGACAACAGGGTGCAAGGAGGTTCAAGCCAGGGTGCTTGAGAAATGCAGTTTTCAGTGTCGTAAGCAAGTTTCGGGGTCTCCATTCAGGTTGCATGTTGCGTCGCCATCGTGAAGACTGAAATGCAGTCGAAATTGCAAGTGTCGCAATTTTAGGACGCTACAGTCATTATGGGAGGATGCACATATTTATTAGGATCATTCATATCCATTTGAGAGGTAAAGGAGTCCTCTTTCGTTATTTTATTTGGATTTCAATAAGTGCTTTCATCATTAAATATTTCTTATCTAGTTAATGTACTAAAATGTGACATGTGATTAAGGAAATGTATACAATCTTCTTGCATAAAAATATTTCTAGGATTAAGATAATATCTAGGAGAATAATAGGCATTTGAGTCCATAAATATGTTAATGTTTGAAGTATCAATTTTTAAAGAATATTCCTCTTCCACCAAACTATCCTTGTGAAGGAGGTGAGTTTTAGGAGAAAAATCACCATCACTCTCGAAAGTCCCATGCCTAATCTCTAAGAGATATATCATTGAGAAAAGTATTAATGATATCCCCTTCTTGCATCAAAATATCTTTATGAATAAGCGAATATTTGGGTGAAAGACAAGAATTATTCATCTCAACAAAATTTATAAGAGTAACATATCCTCGCATTCTTAGAATTAATATCTTTTGGAAATTTCCTCCTCCAGGGTGGGTGAAGGTGAACTTTGATGGGGCGGCAAAGGGTAACCGAAGTTCGACTGGTTGTGGGGAAGTGTTGAGGGGTCAAAATGGTGGGTTTATTTCAATGGTGGTGCTCCCTTTGGGAAGTTAGATAAATCACCTATCCAAATTTGTTGTTGCCTACCATGGTTTGAGCATGCACTCTCAATTGAATTACAAAAATGTCTAGCTCAAAGTAGACTCTAATAATATAACTCAATGACTTAAATTTTCTCAATGTCCTTCTTGGACTATCCAAAGTTGGATAGGGGATTCAATCAAAACAATTGATCATTCATTTGATAGTTTTATCACTTCCCATGCTTCTAGGGAGGCCAATTGTGTTGCTAATGATTTTGCTAATGTGGGGGTCCAAAGCAATGCTAAAAAAATATGGGCTAAGGAGGATAAGTTGCCATCGAATGTGTTAGATTTGATGGCATATGACAACCTACATGCTTGTATAGGGAGAATTGATTATTTTTTATGGTGAACTTTTTATATTGTGCCTTTCATATGGAGGCTTCACTTAGTGAACTTGGGTTATAGCACGTGCGTTCATGGCATACTAAAGAATCCCCATATTTTCAAACAATATTGCGCTAAACTCCTTTTTTGTCACCCCCTCCCAATACACAAGTTCAATTAAATGCCCCCCAATTTTCACCAAATATTGCTTTTTTTCATAGCCCGAATTAAAAACCCCCCTATTATCAGTGATAGGCAATATATTGGACACTCCTTTTTGGGATATTAAATCCCCCAATATTAATACACATGATATAATATTGCCTAGCCAGTGACGCCCCTATGGCATTTAATTTGATGTTTCCCATCTCCCATGCTTTTTGGGTGTTTTCCTTGCTTACCGAGACATAGGTTTTTAGTTTTCTTGGGTCTCTTGGTGTAGGGACTCTAAATTTGGGGGTGAAAGGAACAAAAAAATATGGAAGTCCCGGGGAAGCCAAATTTTAGTAGTAAACTGAAGAGAGGCAAAAAAAATCAAAGACCTCCCCTACTTGCTCTAACTCTGAGGAATAGATTGACAAACATTATTCTCCTCTGGGAGATTTAGAGGAGACTCTTAAATGTATAAGGTGGTAGATTTCCATTTTTGATACACCTGAAGGTCAAATCTCCCCAGCTCAATTTGGAAAGGGAAGATCATCATGATGTTCTAGGTATCACTAGGGATACAATGGTGGACACCTTTAGGATACACAAATGGTATTTTCAAGAGATCAATCAGATGAGCATTAAGATTAGGTCTATTGAATCAAGACTGGATGATGTTATGGTGCATGGTGACTCGTGGGTTGACAAAGAAGGTATAAATGTGGTCATGTCTCTTCAAGAGGATGGGAAGGATGTCGCCAATTTGAAATCTAATTATGAAGGGTGTATTGTGGCTCTGGAAACCAAAATGGAGAATATCAATGTCAATTTGGCAAGGTTGGTTAATTTTAGCCACAATGTGATTAAAGGTTTTGTGAGCAGGATGTGGATGTTTGTCAAAAAATTGAAAGGTTGCAACAATCTAAACCTTAGTTTATCAATCCAGAGGAAAAGACTAATTAGGTTGCTACTGAAGAAAAATAATCACACTTGTAATCACTAGTAATTAGCTACTTTATATCTTATTTCTAGACTTTAGGTACTATGTACCTTACTTCTAGACTTCAGTTATAGAAATCAAAAAAAGTAATCACGCTGGTGCTAAAGGTAAACACATGGAATTTTCTTCCTTTATTGCAATGAAATTGAGATTGTGAAGTATTTGTTAATGAACTAGGTTAAATGATAGAAAAATGATAACTTTCAATGTGGACTATTAATTACTAGAATTCAGCTATTAAACATAGTAGCTGAATTCTAGTAATTACTATTTTTGTAGTTTCTATTACACTGGTAATCACTCATGCAAGATGTTGAGGTAATAACAAGGCTATGGTATTATTTGACAGAATGGCTCAATGAGATCTTATTCAATGGAATGCAAAAATTGTAGGATAAACCCAAAATGAGGTTTCAAGTAAATATCATTGAGAGATATAAGGACCAAACAATATAATCTATGCAATAGTAGAAGCTTTAAAACAACATATTGACATTCACTAAGGTTGATCTTGTCAGATGTTTTGATGGTGGATTTGCTTGCAAAATGTGGAATCATAGACAAGATTCATCAATTGTTCTTCTAGATCCCTTGAAATGTATATCATTCTATGAAATGTGGTGGTTTGACAAATTATAGAAAATACATTTGGTAGAATACTTTAGTGTGACTCTAACGGAATGTGATAGTAGCATATATTAAGTAGTGAATTGTTGGAAGGAGTTTGTCTCATGATTGAAACATAAAGTGGAGGAGACAACTTGATAAATGTTTGACAATATTCATCAAAGAAATGTCGCCTCATACATCAATGAGAGTTGTGAATGTGTTATGCACAACCATCAAATGCACTATCACATATTCATGTTGCAACTGTTATAATAGGCATGTGAGCAAAGTGTGGAAGTTTTGACAAGCACTAAAATGTTTGAGAGAACGCATCAAAGAGAAGTCATCTCAATAAGTTCAGTTAATGCAAATTATGCAAGAAGTGGATCTGTTGAAGATTCTTTAAAATTTGCAATCATAAGGACCAATGTGCACCAAGATGCAATCCTAGAAGCGAGTATGGATAGAAATCAAATACAAAGAAATTTGGTCTATCATCAAACAAGAATATGGACCAAATAGATTTGTTAAATAATTGAGTCCCGAACCTAAAAATAAAATAAACTGATGACAACATCCAATTTTTTTGACAATGACAACCAAATTTCGACATGAGACATATTTCCAATAAGGCTCTACCCCACAAAGAATAGCCCATCAACTAATTATTGACTTTGTAAATCTTTTTCATATTTAAATTCCCTCTTATGCGTTTCAATTTTCCTAACTCATTTCAAATTACCTAAACTACAAGGAGTAATACAATTCCTTCAATTATTTAAAACAATAATGTTCCCCTGATTCCACCAACTTTCTAGGACAATGTGAACCCCATTTTAAGCACAAACCTTTCTCATCACTAGCCAAAAATAATAAAGGCCTACGTTGGATTTTGTTTGGAGCCAGTACCTACCTAGCCCTTATAGCCATAAAGTTGATGGCCACCCCTACCTGTCATATGGATGTTTGATGACGGTTTAGTCATTTCAAAGCCTTTCGTTTGACGTTTTAAGAAAAGTATTGAGTGTCAAAAAATATAAATGTAGAAGATTGAAGCCACACCACACATATTTCTTGGAGATAAATTAGAAAATAATGATAAATTAGTAATATATGAAAAAATCTTAAATTTACTAAGTTTTTAAATTAATACAATAATATATATTATATATTAACATTAAATGGTAATCAATTCATAATTACTAATTTAGTAATAATAAATATCAAAAATTGAAAATTTTATATAATTTTCAAGTTTCATATATACAGTTTAAAAAAAAAATAACATATCAATGCATATGGTCCAATAATTTTGTAAGCGGTCAAATACGATTCAAAAGTGAAAAAATGACTATCTAACCTGTCAAATTCCAGACCTGCTTGCAAGGTAAAGTGAGTTTTATTTACTCTCTTTTTTATTCTAAGTGAAAACTTCCCACTTGGCGGCAAACGGACAATGACCCAAGTGGCCAATAGATTTAATAACATCAGATAAATCAAAGCAACAATCTGAAGATTTCTAGGGTTATCCCCTTAACCCTACCGATATGAAGAGCATTTTGTATTTTAGGCTTTGAGGCAGGAAGAGATCGGAATGTGGGAGGCGGCGGGTACACCCACTGGTTCTTGAGTGGCGTCTATCCGATGAAGCTTAATCGATTTCAGATATTAGTGCATCTAATTGCTTCCTATTATTATATATCTACATATGTTTTTATATTATGTTCTCGTTTGCTACTTATGAACTGGTTTGCAGGCATCAAGAATGGTAATTAGTGGGGTTTTGGAGAGGCTGTGGTGACAACAACATGGAGGGGTTTTCAGTGATAATAATAGTTGAGATTGAGGCGCTGGGCATAGGTAAGTTATTTAGGTTGGCTTAGATCGAACAAAGCTTCAGTTCAAAGCCTTGTTCTATTGGGAACATTTTATGGGTATTTTTCTTCCTTTTGTTTATCTGTTCACATTTTGTTTTTACCGAGAAATGTGTTACTAAAGTCGAATCTAGAACATGCTTACTATATAGATAATGGTGTTCAGGTTAAGGGTTTACTTTCAGAAAAAAAAATCCCTTTGATTTTTTTATTTTGCTACCATCCGGCAATCTGCTTTGATTTTTTTGTTTTTTTTTACTACTATCCGACAATCTGGTTTGTGTTATAATGTATGTTTAATATCAGAGGATCCCTACATTACACGCCCAATTTGTTTTTTTTTTAACACATATACTTAAGTATACTTGAAACATATAAGCTAGGTCAAATAGGTGAAAGTTTTATCCAGTTTCCACACCGCCTTGCAAAGAGGACGTATTTCAGTATCACTTGTTCTCTTCTGTTGTTTCTTTACACAAGAGTATAAGTGGGGGTTCAAATTTGGAGTGAGAAGCCTATTTTATAACCCTTGAGTGTAAGTGTAGATATAGACTTATTGTATGTTTACCACCATTGAGGTTTCATTCTCTTCTAAGCAGGGCTTCAAATTTGGAATCAAAAGCTTCGTTTATAACCCTTAGTGTAGGTTTAGAAATAGACCTATATGTATATTTACCACCATTGAAGTTTCATTCTCGTCTAAGTAGGTCTTCAAATTTGGAATCAAATTTATAATAACCCTTTAGTGTAGGTGTAGATATAAACCTATATATATTTAGCACCATCGGAGGGTTTCATTCTCGTCTAAGTAGGGTTTCAAATTTGGAATCAACAGCCTAGTTTATAACCCTGGAGTGCATGTGTAGATATAGACCTATATGTGTATTTACCATCATTGAGATTTCATTCTCGTCTAAGTAGGGCTTCAAATTTGGAATCAAAAGCCTAGTTTATAATGCTCGAGTGTAAGTGTAGATATAGACACCTATATGTATATTTACCACCGTTGGGGTTTCATTCTCCTTTTAATCAATCTTTGTGCTTTACTGTCATAGCTGGTACACAGAGTCGGGTAGTATACTATACTCCAATCAATTTTCTGAGGCAATATTGAAGGATGTGTTACAATGGACATAGAATTGGCAACAGGTGTGTACAAATGTTATGATGGTTCGATTTTTAAAAAGAAATAATTTCTGCAAAAGCTTAGTAACATTTTGAGTTGGTTATAGCACAAAATCCTACAGGATTTATGTACAGCAAGCAACTATACTGCTAAAAGGTTTGATTACTCTGGAAGATAACTGTTTGTCTTTCAATACTTAAGTAACTAAATAAAAGAAAGAAACCAATCCTATATTTCTTAAATGTACAGGAACACAATATAAACATTATCCATATACTTAACTGAGATAGAAACAATAATAGCAAATTTATTTTCGGATTTTAGCAGAATACTTTTCATGCCAATTTTCCATAATAGCATAAATGCATTGTATGCACAGTTTGCGAATATAACTACTTATTGATCCCAAAATTTTGCACTAGTAGTTTTCCTGTTCAAATATAGTTGCAGCATAATAAGGGTTTTTTGGAAGCTTCCCATAATATTTCAAAATCATTTGGAAACAGAAAAAAAATTACATGTGTTCATGCACAATCACTATCATTGAACCCACATTAATGTCAATATTGCTTCCCATAACACTAGCACATGTGAAGATAGCAAGATGTCTAGAGAGAAGGTTTCTCCACTTAACTGAGAATTCCTGCATGTGAGTTCAGTAAGAAAATTCCTCTACATATTAAAGGGAGCTTACCTCCCAGCCTTAGGAATGCACGGTCCACATTCAAGCTGGGGAAGATAGCCATTAGGCACCAGACAACAGCATTTACAACACACGAACATGTACAGCAGTGTGGGTTTTGATGGGTCTTTTCGTGGTAACCCAGGTCGAGCAGGAGGGTGTGGAGTGATCAGAGACTTGTGTGCTGGCCTTATCCTTGCTAATGTGGAAAACTTTAGTGTCCAAACCTCTAGTGTGGATGAAGTGGCTGTGGTTTATCATAGGCTAGTTGCCACTAGAGAAACTAGACTTCGACGCATCATTGTAGAAGGAGATCCTTGTAATACAATCATGATGCTTAATGGGGTGGCTAAAACGGATTGGAAGACTACCTCTCTCATCACCAAGTGTTGTGCTAACCTTCCTACTCTTGGCGACTTGTGTGCTGGCCTTATCCTTGCCTATGTGGAAAACTTTAGTGTCCAAACTTCTAGTGTGGATGAAGTGGCTGCGGTTTATCATAGGCTAGTTACCACTAGAGAAACTAGACTTCAACGCATCATTACAGAAGAAGATCCTTGTAATACAATCATGATGCTTAATGGGGTGGCTAAAATGGATTGGAAGACTACCTCTCTCATCACCAAGTGTTGTGCTAACCTTCCTCCTCTTGGCGACGTCATCTTCTACCATGTATGGTGGGAGGGCAACTATGTGATACACAAGCTAGCAAGGTTCGATGTGCTTGTTTATAATTTCGAAATATGGACTCACCTACAAGAAATCCCGAGTGTTGCTCAAGCCATGGTCATGAATGAATTACTTATTAACGATGCATAATCCCAAGATTACCTTTTCATACTTTCCATTCCTGTCTTTGCCTTTCCCTGTTGGATAATGCAGGATTTAAATTTCATTGGTACCTACCACCATATCTATTAGTTTCTCAATTTTGCTTCTTCTTTTTTGGATATGGATAGTGATTTGAATTAGATTGAACTTGATGAATGCTCTGAATTAAAGAACAATGGTGAGCTTTGTAGTAGGCTGATTCAAGGAAATTTCAACTCTTATGTGGAGATGATGATCAACCATGATCCTAAGCTTTCTATTGCTTTTGTTTATTCTTAAGATAATGATGTTATTAAGATCAAGATCTTTTTCTTTGTGGTTTCTATGGAGACCATAGCGAAAGTGACTAGGTTGGCCGTCGATGGTGTTTCTTTTCCTAAAATTCCCAAGGGGAGTTATAAGGAGGACTTTGAGTGTTTCTTTGAACCTAGGGAAGGGGTTTCCAAGCTTCAAAGCAGTTACAATAGGGAAGAACTTCCTAGTATTTAGGAGGTGACCCTTTTATTCATGAATTACTTTACCCTAGATAAAAGGAAAAGGAGGATCCACCACGATGAATCATATTCATGACGGGGTAATAATGAATTTTCCATATTGGGTTTTGTCCTCTTTGTTGCAATTTGTCTGTAAAGCTATTGTTACGGGTAAACCCCTTCTCCACCAGAGCCTCATTCATAGGTTGTATGATTTCCACTTGGCCTTAACCCCCTCTAGTGGGATCCACTTTGTTGAAATTGGGTCCACTTATGACCCCAACTTCTTTTTTGATCTCATTGTCACTCCCTCCAATTCTGGTGAAGTATTGCACTTGGGTTCAAAAATGCTCACTAAAAAAATCTTGTATGTATGGCCAAATTTAAGGTGATTGTCGACACTAAAACATAAGATTTGGAAACCCAACTTCAGACACACAAGAATGTGGATATTGTTGAGGACTCATGCTTTGAGTCTCTTGCCTTAGATGATTCGAAATCACCAAAAATAATGGGGTCAGAGTGGTCCACTACCAATATTGTTAATGGTGATGCTAACACTAGCCTTTCCCCAATAAACCCGCCTCCCTCTGCTAATACCAAGCCCTAAAGTTCTATTTCAGTCCTTACTAGAATTGTGAAGGACTCACATGACAATGGGCAAATATAGAGTGACCTGTTAAAGTGGCTATTTGGCTAGATGAATGTTGCTATCAAAAAAATTAATCTACTAGAGGCAGCGGTAAAGGTAGAAGTCAGGGCTAACACTCGAGTGGATGATTTAGATGAAGATAGAGTGTGGAAATTTGTTAATGACCTTGTTGGCCTCATGGGGTAGTGGGATAAGGTGGGCATGAAGATAGATGATATGGACACCAAGCTCAAAATGTAAAGGACTCAATTCAAGCTAGCAGGGGTTAAGAAATCCTTGGAGGCCCTCAAAAACAAAACTGAGGAGGTTAACCTTGCCTGCAAGAATACGACCAATATGCACAATGCCTTCCTACAAGCTATCCAGGTTGCGATAGGAAGGAAAAGGGTGAAGAAATGAAAAACGCATGGAAGCCCTATCGACAGGCTCAGGCGCCATGGCTTATTTGGTTAAATCCATCCTTGATTCTATGCTGGTCTCCTTTGGCTCTGGGATCGTCTTGAGAAAAAATGTGTCCCTTTCTGATAAAGTGTTATTTGATTGTGCCAGGATTGGCAAGAAAAAGGTTCCCCCATGTAGTAGGCCATTTTTTTGTGTTTGTATTGGGTGGTTGTTCTTATTTTTTGTAGTTTTCAATTTTTCTTTGTTTTGCTGGTTTTCTACTTTAGTTGCTAGCTTTTAGGTCGCCTTGTTGGGTTTTTGTTTTGTTTTAGTGGGGGGTTTTCTTGCTGGTTTCTCTCTTGCTATCACCTTGCTAATATGTAATGTTATGGGCCACTCCCACTTTTATTAATCAAAACATTTATAGCAGTGTAGTCACATCAAATACTTAACACAATGCACACAACTCCCCAAGGGTTTTATCCACACCAGGGTTCTTTCAAAAACCACATAAGGGGTGAGTGAGGAACAAATAGGAAGACATTTGTGGAAGTTATAAACAATATTCATATGCAACACATTAACAAACATACCTTTATAATTTATCTATTTCAACCATCATATTCCAACACCAAATTATCACTTCTTACACACATATTTGTACACCCATATCTTTCCAAATAAATCATAAGGGCACTCTTATCTAGAAAAATCTCCCATATGTTTTCACACACTCTTATCTATCCCAATATACTTTTACCAAATAATAGGTTTTTCCTACAATTCCTCTAGCTCACTTAATCCCCAACACATGGAGTGCTCTCATCTATGTATGAGATCATCCAACTACTCCCATCCTAACTACTCACAACCACATGATCAACAAAACAAATACACAAGTATTAATAATATCAGCTACACCAAATAAAAAATATTTAACCAACCACATACATAATATTTTCAAATACATTCCCTATGGAGGTGCATGATTCTAGTTTGGGTCTTCTCTTGACCTCCGGTGGTCCCCTTGTGCTAGACATTGAGTGTTAACTTGCTAACATTGGGCCTATAGAGGAGGTCCCGAAGCTTGTGTTTGTAGGGATTATTGTGGAAAGTGGTTGATGCTCTGCAGAATGCGGTTAATGTTTAGATTAAAACCTGCAGTCGCATAACACATAAGAAACACAAGAAACAAACAAGAGTTAGTGTTAATCAACCCAAAACTAGTCTAAGCAGGCATACCAAGAGAGACACTAAAAACAAAGTAAAACATTTAACTATGAATATAAATGCAAGAAAACATCTCCAAATGTCTTCTAGCATGCTCGTAGTACCTCCTCCCTTGTTCCTCTCCTCTCCAAGTACCAAATTAGTGTAGCTCTTAGAAACTTTTTGCACTATGGATGCCTTATGGAGGTTCAAGATTGACAAATGATTGTTTTCAAAATGATATGCAAATGTGAACAAAAACTAATATTAGATGCTATGAAATGAGAATGATTTATTTTAGACCAAAATAACAATGTATGTGATTTATGCTAAATGCTCTTTTCTAAAATTCACTATAATGCATGCTAGTTTTCAAGATTATGACTATGAATGCTAAATGCTTGAGGATTTGAAAATGAGGAATGTGAGCTCTATTTATAGGAAAAATGGACCAATAGATGGTTGAGATTGAGTAATCTCAACAAGGGTTAGGATTGAACGATATTCAATCCATGTGAGGGCTCTCAACCCAATCCTAGGAGGACAAGTGTCAATATGAGATAGGTTAGAGGAAAGGGGAGAAGCATTAATTGCTTGACATGACCTGACGGTTAACCTGCGAGGTAAGGTTAATGTTGGGTTAAGTGAATAAATTCATTATCCAAAGAATAATGCTTTTATCCAATGGATAAACTCTTGTTCAAGAGTTAGTGACGATAACTATGGTCAAAGCAATAAATGCTTGAGAAGACACATGGGTCACATGAGGGTTAAGTTAGGGGTCAAAGTCCCTAACCATATGGGTGAGTTGAGTTAACAATTAATGGTCATGTAAGAGCCATAAGTGGTTTGGAATACTTTAGAGGTTAAATTGTTGAACACACAAAGCAAATGCTTTTCAAAAACTTTGGAGTCTTTAAGAAGTGACTCCAAGTTGCTTAGGAATGTGACAATAATTACAGGATGGATTAGGCTAATTCGAAAGGGGTTTAGAAGAGTCTAGAAGAGTATTAGGATTGCAAGTGGGTTTGGTGGGTGAGAGAAAATAGGATTTTTATTAAAATAAAATTCATTTATTTCAACAAATAGGTGCAAGTTGCATTTTTAGGAGAATGCAAGTGGAGGGGGCAGATTTTATTGATTTAAATAAATATTTTATTTAATTTATTTAAAAGAGGAAAGGGGATTAATATTGAGTAAATATGATTTATTCATTCAATTGATTGTGAATTTGGTTTAATGAATTAATTAAAATAAATTGAATAATTTATTTAACTAATAGGAGAATGTTTGAGGATGAATTAATTAAATATTTATTTAATTAACTAATGGCTAGTTGATTTTTAATCAAATAAATAGCAAATATTCATTTAATTAAAATGTATAGATTTATGTAACTACATTTGCCCCTCTTTGAGATAGTGCAGTTTATCATGTCCCCATCCAGAGATGGACCAAAAATTTTGAAAAATCTGGCGATCTTTCGAAAAAGAATTTAGTAATACTGGTGAAAAAATAGAAGAAAACGAAGATAAAATGAAGAAATGGGAGGCTTTGGAAGTTCACAGGGACTACAGCGGTGAGCGCGGTAAAATTAGGGTTACAGCGAAGGGTATGTATGGGGGGAAAGGGGTGAAAATAGGCTCATTTGCATTCGTCTCCTTGGTGATTTCAGAGCTCTGATAGTGACCTTTTGGAAGAGCAAGGAGCAGTTAGGATGCTAGTTCCTGTAGCAGATCATCGACTAGAGTGAGTCTGTCGATTCCAGCGGCTAGACAACTATGGACCAGTGGTATGTGAATTTGAATTTTTGAATTTAATGCATTTTTTATAGGTATTTTGCTTGGTCGAAGTTGAGTCAACACAATAGTGCTAAAACTATGTTTTGGCGCTATTGTCAACTAATTTAGCACTTTTGTACCGCTATGGCACTTTTGTATAGTCATTTTAGCATGTTTGTCAAGTGTAGCGCTATTGTATAGCTAATTTAGTGTGATTGGTTATTAGCGCTATGGAGCAATTGATTGAGCGCTTTTACTATGAGGTGGCACTATTGCATAGTCAATGTACTACTATTGTTCATTTAGCGCTATTGGGTAGTTGATTTAGCGCTTGTGTGAGCATATTAGTGTTGTTGTGTGCAGAATAGTGCTTTTGTTAGGAAGGTAGATGCCCCTATGTATTTGAAAAAGAATCTCCTGATGCCAATGATGGATGGATGGAGATGTGAGTTGAGAGTTATTTTGATCTATAGAACACTGATGAGACATAGGTCATTTAGGATAAATGACTGTTGTAGTCTAGGTGTGCCATGATTGCTTACCTGTTGAGACCTGAAAAATACTTGATCAAAGTATCTGTTGATAGTCTAGGTTTAAACTTAAGAAAGTTTGAAACAAAACAACTAATGATGATGGTTGATGAACGTGTGTAGGAGGAGCTTCATGTCTTATAGATGCATGAGAGGCATCTTGCCACACAAGTGTAGCATGATCATTTGATAGAGGCTAAGGTGGATTGTATTGCAGTGACTCGCCTATACGATGTTATGTATATGCTTGTGACTCAGATGAATCGTTGGTTGATCACAACATTGACAGAGTGATGGCATAGTGAGACATGTACCTTTCACTTGGTGCAGGGGGAGATGATAGTTATACTAGAAGATGTATGGCACATCCTACAGATTCCCATTCATGGAGAGCTGGTGATGTATGACTAAGCTTGGGGGATAGCAGCAGTTCATAGATTCTTTGATGAGGATGTCTTCATTGATGATGGGTCAGTAGCATGGGAGGACATAGCTGCTTTGTATGACCCATTACCATCTATGCTATCAAGGATTGTTGGGGGACTGCTATGTCTAGACTGACCGTTGGTTGGGGTTAGGTGATTGAGCAGTTGATGACAGAGGGGACCCGATTTGCATGGGGACCGTGCATATTATCGCACTTATATCGAGAGCTACATGAGGTAGTATACCGAGAGGTGGGCTCATTGGGAGTTGGGATCACTTTGCTTCATAGTTGGGCGTGGGAGCACTTACCTGTTACCCAACCAATTAGTTTGAGATTCTGAGTAGTAGACCAGCCATATGTATACATGTATGACGGTATGATGAGTTAGCCCCACCTGGGGAAGTTAGAGTGGTGGCGACGGGCACTGGATGATTTGTATATAGTGATCTGGAGGCCATACATGAGTGCGAGCTATGGGAGGATGGTGCAGAGGCATTGCCATATGTGTTTATGACACGATGCCTCATTGGTAGGACAACCTACAATGTGGAGAGACAACTTCCTGGTAGAGTTCTGAGACAAATTGGGTGGAGGCAGGGATTGCCTAGTGGATCGAGAGAGTATGCACGCGTGGTACGAGAGAGGTTCTTATGGGGGCTAGTGTTACCCTATGATCAAGCTTTGGCAGAGTTTCGCACATTACTCGCTAGATCATGGCAGATGAGGCTGGGGGTGGTAGATGCAGGGGTGTCAAATGAGTATACTCATTATATTGCGAAAAATCCGATTCCTCGGATATCAGATCTAGTAGAGCCTATTCCTTCATTCAAGGAGGAGAGGAGACAGAGACGGAAGAGAGGAGCTTGTATAGGTGGACAAGGGAGAGGAGATGGTGTTGGTGGGGATGGATGAGGTGGTGATGGAGGAGGAGGAGGAGGTGGAGGATTTGGAGGTGGAGGTGGGGGTGGTGGACGATTACAGTGGAGAGGGAGAGGTGGGCAACCATTGCGGCTATTGCAGGGACCTTTGATGCAGGGAGGCCTAAGATTAGGTGGCAGGGATGCAGGGGAGGGACAAGTACCTATGGAGATAGGGGAGGGAGATACTGGAAAGGGATCCATTAAAGAGGCACTGATGGATATAGGGGAGGGAGTGATAGGTGGTGGAGATCTTCAGGATCATAAGATATTATTTTTGTAGACTCAGCTAGAGGATATGGAGGCAGAGGTTGCAGCTAGAGATCTGTAGCTATTTGCACGAGAGTCAGAGCTGACTATAGTGCTGCGGGAGAGAGATCAGGCCATGGAGAGATTTGTGGAGTTGTAGGAGAGAGTCTAGGTTGGAGTAGGAGCATAGGGTCCTATTGGGGAGGTGCTGAGGGAGATGAGGCAAACACAGGTTGAGATAGATTATTGGCAAGGGTTATATGAGTAGGTGGTGCCAGCTAGTCAGCAAGCATTGAGCTATTCCCAAATGTGGTGGGCAAGATTAGAGTGGTATCAAAGGATGCATAGTAGTGGTGGTGTGATGGGTCGTCCATAGTGAGATAGATTAGGTGGTGCAGGGGGTAGTGAGGGAGCAAGTGGTGATGGTGGTTCAACATCTGGTTAGAGTGGTATCTGAGAGGGCATTCTTGTATGCTATTACATTTTCATTTTGGACTGTGTCTTGGATGGCTCTTGGTAGCCGATATTTTGGACTTCATTGTACTCTGATTAATGTATGTTTTTGTTGATATGATATGATATATGAGGATATCCCATATTTTGTGATGATATGCATTTTCATGATATGTATGCATTTTTGTAGGATGGGGATGTTATGAGTTTTGCTTAGATGGATAGTTGTACGTGCTATATGTATGTGTTTTATGAGATGATTCCTATATGTATGTTTTTATGATGAATGTGATGCTAACATGTGGATGGAGGTTGATATGCATGATTTGTTGATGTAATGCTTTACGTATGCAATGCCATGATGATGATGTATGCACTAATATTTGATGTAATGTGTTTAAACGAATGATTGATATAAATTTATCTAGATGGTGAGAATGAATGTATATGGATAAAAACATGTAAAGTATAAATGTTTATATGATGATTTCTAAACAAATGTATATGTGCAATGTATAAACCAATGTTAAAACAAGGCTTTTTTTGTGATGATCTATATGTTGATAAAATATAGCTAAGTGAAATGATAATGTAATGATAATACAATGCATGGGTAATGAATAAGTACACATTAATGCAATTAAAAGGTGAATGAATGCATTTTAATGAATCCTAAATGAAATGAAATGAATGAGTATAAGAATATACTAGATGTAGAGATGAATGCACTTAACTAATGGATAGATATATAAATGCATGCAACTATGGGAATCTAAACAAATGCATGGTAAACAAGTTTTAAATGATTGTAAATGATGATCGGTAAATGACACTAAATGAATGCATAGTAATGGCTAATAATGGTAATAAATGCAATGTTGAGGAATTTATCATACAAATGAATCTAAATGTCATGATTTGTGCAATGATGAAATGATATAATGATGTTATTGCAAATAAATAATAATGAACTATATGTATATAAATACAACTAAATGATATTAAATGCACTCTAATGAAGATTTGAAAAATCATATATGCAATTTAGATGATAATGAACTAGGTTTATTCAAATGCAATTAAATCTAGTGAAATGATGATGTAATTATGATAGATGAATGCAAGGTTGTGTAGACTTTGCATGATGCATTGATGATGTATCAGAGAACTCTGTCATGATTGTATCCAAGACCAACTCCTTTTTCACATAACTTCTCCTATTAACATTGTTCACACTTGCATTTAAAACCATGTATATGAATAACGAATGATGAAAGGAATGGGTGATATGCAACAAAATGTAATATAAACAAATGAGATGGAATGACAATCCATAGTAATTTTATTTTCATCATTGAGCATGATAATATCAAACTTGGATGAGGTGGTAGGAACCAAGCATGGAGCATTGTACCTACAAACAAACAACATAAATAAAGCATAAAGAAAATGGACCCTCCATAATGTTTTATGCTCATATGGTCGAGGTATACGTTGTAGTCAGCAAGCCATAGTGAGCCATGACCTTATTTTGCATATGATCATGTAGCCTAGTGAACTTCCTCGGCCACTCTAATCACTTGTGGATATCCCGGAGTAGCGTAGGAACCTAATATAAATGAATAAATAACCTACAAATCAACCAACTACTTGATAGCTTAAACAAAATTTTCTTGTCAAAGAATATGTCACCATGTCTTTGTTGTGGGTAAGGAAGGATGCATCCTTGTTTAGACAGTTTGCATGTTTGATGTTGAGTGTTTGGTCGATGTGATAAGTGGTCATTGTTTTGAGTATTTCACAATGTTTGTTTGGTATCTGCTTGGATTTGTATGTACAAAGTGTTGTCATGTTTTTGATTGATTTTTTATGTTTTCTAATGTTTTTGGATTTTGTGTATTTTTGAATGTTTTTGGTATTTTTTTATTGTTTTTCAATTTTTTTGGTATTTTGTGAGACAATTTTGAATGAAGAACTCAATGAGTCATAAGTAATGTAGAATCCACTTCCATCAAATAGATTAAGGGCATTACGCCCAGTTTAAACATGACTATGAAAAAGCGGGATCCAAGATGCACGAAGTACTATCCTTGATTGCAAATTAATAACAAGCCATGGTTTTGACTGATGGATGAGTGGGTGTAACGAATGTGATTGCAACAAGTTTGAAAGACAATGGAGCCATAGCTTTTAATAGTGGCGCCTGTTTTCTAGGTTTTCACCATCGCACTTACCCAAGGTGCCACCAGAGTGGTTGTTCGCCATTTGGATGCATGATTTTTCTTTACTATTTTGATATTTTTGTATTTTCTTCAGGATATTTTTTGGAATGGTTTTGGTGTTTTTCCATTATGTATGGGAGCTTGATGCTCTGTACAACTTAGGTATAAAACCTTTTGAGGTATATGTTGTTGATCGGATCTGCTAGCGGTTCTCCTTCTGACGTAGCCAACTGATATGCCCCAGACCCAAATACAATAGTGACAACATATGGACCCAGCCAATTTGATTCAAACTTTCCCTAATGTTCTCATTTGGGTTGGTTATGAGATTCTCTCTTAGAACAAGATGGCCTACCTCAAATGTGCGAGGTCTAACTCGATGATTATAGCTTCTGCTCATGCACTATTCATAAGTTTTGAGGTGATTGTATGCAGCTTGTCATTTCTCATCAAGTAGCTCTAAGTCCTGTAGACATGATACCCTGTATGCTTCATCATCTATGAGATGATGCAAGGAAACCCGTAGTGATGGTATCTCAACCTCAATAGGTAAGATAGCTTCTACACCATAGACTAGTGAGTAGGGAGTTGCGCCTGTAGGGGTTTGAATGCTAGTTCGATATGACCATAGTGTTGGATTCAATTGAACATGCCAATCATGGCCAGGATCGTTGACTGTCTTCTAGAGGATTCTCAATATGTTCTTGTTTGATACTTCGGCCTGCCATTTCCTTGTGGGTAATAGGGAGTGGAAAAGTAGTGTTGGATGTGAAACTTCTCACAGAGCTCACGGACATCCTGATTTTTGAAAGGAAGACCATTATCTATGATGATGGACATGGGTACACCATACCGACATATGATGTAATTAAGGATGAATGAGGCAATCTTCTTGCTGGTGACTTGGGTAAGTGGAACAACTTCGATCCACTTTGTGAAGTATTCAGTAGCGGTAATTATAAATTTGTGGTCGTTGGATGAAGATGGATGGATTTTACCCACAAGGTCAAGTCCCCATTGACAAAAAGGCGATGGTGTTTTGATTGGTTGCAATTCCTATGCTGGTGCATGTATCAGGTCTCCATGAACTTGGCATTTCTTGCATTTTCTGACAAAGTAGTAGTAGTCTTTTTCCATAGACAACCAATTGTATCCAACTCATATGATCTTCTTGGCTAGTGAAGGACCACTGACATGAGTTCCACAAATTCCTTCATGTACCTCTTCCAAGGCCTTTGTTATCTCATCCCGTTCCAGACATCAAAGGAGAGTACCATCAAGACTGCATCGGTATAGGGTTTCAATGATGATAGTATATCGAGCAGTTTCGTGAATGAAGGTTTTATGTTGGTTATTCAATTGGTTAGGAGGAAGTGTATGATTGCGTAGATAGGTGTAGAACTCACCATACCATAGGGATTTAGAACTGATTAGGCTCAACATATCATCTCAGATTTGGTGATATCATAAGAAGGAATCTAAAGTTGTTCCACCAAGAACCCATAGCTTGTTGAATTATGTGGAAAATATAGGAGAGATGCAATGGTAGCCAGAGCGTCGACATCTCGATTCTGATCTCTCGGTATCTGCTCAAAGGTGATAGTAGTAAATGACACCTTTAAACTATCCACCATTTGCTTGTACGACATGAGTTTGTCATCCTTGGTTAGATATTCATCGTTTACTTGTCGGATGACCAGTTGGGAGTCACCATATATCTCTATCTCTTTCAATTTCCATTATATGGCTAATCTGAGTCTTGTGATCAGGGCCTCATATTCATCTATATTGTTTGTGCATGGAAATGTTAGCCTGTAAGACTTTGAGATGTTGTCACCTTGAGGTCTGATAAACAAAATGCCTTCCCCCAAGCCATGCGTAGTGTATGAACCATCAAAGTATAATTTCCATGGTTGTGCTGTTGTGATCATCAATATCTCTTCATCTGGAAAATTGGAAATAAGAGGATGATTTCCTATGAGGGGTGCATCGGCCAACTAATCTGCAATAACTTGACCCTTGATAGCCTTACGGTCCACATACTCGATGTCAAATTCACTTAGAATCATCACCCATTTGGCCAAGTAGCCTATCAATGTTGTTTTATTGAGTACATACTTTAGTGGATCAATCTTTGCAATGAGTTGTACTTTATGTTTTAACAGATAGTGCCTCAGTTTAGTGGCTGCCAAGATTATTGCTAGGCAAGCTCACTTAATAGGTGTGTAATTGAGTTCATATCCAACCAGTGTGCAAGAGATGTAGTAAACAGCGTACTCTTTCCCTTCTGCATTATGTTGTGCTAGTAGTACACCCAATGATGTATTTGTTGTTGAGATATAGAGTAATAGAGGCTTACTCAGATCTAGTGGAATCAGCAATGGTATATTCATGAGATAGTCTTTAAGCATCAAAAATGATTGTTGGCATCTAGTATCCCATTGAAAGCGGATGTTTTTGTGTAACATGTGTGTAAATGGGTGACACTTATCTGCCAGTTGTGCGATGAATCTTTGGATGGATTGTAGGCACCCTTGTAATGTCCTTAGCTGATTGATGTTCTTTGGAGGTGGCATGTCCATGATTGCTTTGACCTTTGTAGGATGGACCTCATTTCCTTTACTTGAGACAATGTATCCTAGAAGTTTCCCTAAGGTTATGCCAAAGACACATTTCTTTGGGTTGAGTCGAACATGATATTGTTCCAGTCTATCAAATATTTTCTCTAATATTTCCAGATGACCTTCTCTTGTTAGTGATTTTGCCAGTAAGTCACCAACATAATCTTCCATTATAGTGTGCATCATGTCATGGAAGATGGTAGTCATTTCTCTTTGATAGGTCGGTCCTACATTCTTTAGACCAAAAGGCGTTACATTCCAGAAGTATGTCCCCCATGGACATGTGAAGTCATTTTTATGTTGATCCTCTAGTGCAATCTTTATCTGGTTGTACCCTGAAAGCCATCCATGAGAGAAATCATGGCATGTCCTGCTGTTAGGTCCACTATGATGTCGATGTTTGGTAGGGTGAAGTCATCTTTAGGGCATGCCTTGTTCAAATCTCTAAAGTCAGTATAGATACAAATATCCCCATTTGGTTTGCCGACAGGCACAATGTGTGAGATCCAATCTGCATAATAAATTGGTCAAATAAAACCAACATCTAGGAGTTTCTTGAGTTCTGCTTTGATGAGTACCACAATCTGAGGGTGCATCTTGTGAAGCTTCTATTTGACAAGCTTAGCTCCTTCTTTGACGATGAGGTGATGCATGACTAAATCAGGATCAAGACTAGGCATGTCTGTATATGACCATGCAAGGTTGATCTGACACTTCTAGATAATTCAACAAACTTAGGTTGTTCTTCTAGAGTTGAAAGAGATGCCAAATGTATGTGGTGAGGAGTTTTAGGAGTCCCCACATTGAATTCTTTTGTTTCCTCAGTAAGGATTATTGATCATTCGTTCTATGTACTAGAGGGGAGGATTGCAAACTTTTAATCCTCAGGTGCCTCAGAGAGGTTTTCACTGTTGGATATGCTCTTTCTTTTTACTTTTGTGGGATCAAACAGTGCCACAGTGTGGTATTCACTGGAAGATCCATGTTTTATTGTTATATTTTTTTTGTAGCTGAAAGGTTTGGCATCTGCCCCAAAGTATGTTGTGATATTAAGTTCAATGGGGAATCCAGCTTTGTGATCCCTACTTGGTATGTTATCCTGTAGTTCCAATAAGTCAATGATCCCCTCAGCATTTTGGAAGTGGTCAAAGCATGGGGGGTTAGGTTGGTTCCATTCAATGAGTTCAGGATGTTTAATAGGAATTACCTCATCGGCCAGGTTAAGTTAATAAGAGGTGTTAGTGAGGGTCAAGACGTTGTGGTGAAGGTCATTGATGGTGAAGTTTCCAATTCAGGAATTCAAGAGGTCTTTATATGTGCTTCTTCGTAAATAGGGATGTCTTTGCGAGGTGGAGGTAGTGATGCATCTTCCTCATCTGGAGTATTAAGCTGGACGGAATCAAATTTCCACTCATGTGAGTCAGTCTCTAAGTCGCTTACCAATATTTGATTACTATATCATACCGGATGTCCTTTGAGTTAAAAACTACAAGTGTGATTGGTTGATGTACCTTTGTAGATGAAATGATTGGTGTCATGCAAAATGGAAGGATTATGGGGATCAATGAATTTGATATGGGGATTATTAGTAGTGTTGAATCTGTTGCTTCTACTATAATTGCCAGTTTTGTTGATACTATTGGGGATCTTGATACAGTTGCTGCTACTAATGGTGTTGTTGATGTGGTTGTTGTGGTTGATAGGATTGCTAGTTTGATTGGTGGGATGAATGGTGTTGTGGATGTTATTGCTGGGATGTTTAGCCTCAGTGGGGTAGTTGGTGTGGTGCTTGGTGCTATTGTTATAATCAAAGGTGACCTCTTAAGAGTGTTAGGATGATATACAAGTTTGTTGGGTTTTCCTTTGAATCTAAGTTTAGGAAGGATTTCCTTTTGAAAGCCTAGGCCAGTGTTATCCTTGGGTTTTAATTCTGGCTATAGCGGATCATGTTGTCCTTGCTTGCAAGGTCCCAAAGCACTCTGACCATCGTAACCCATTCTTTGCATAATGAGAAGGCCTTTTCCATATTGATCGGTGGGAAGCTTAGCTTGTGGGATGTACGCAGTGATAGGATCTTTATAGATCCATTCTGCTAAGTCCTCATCTCTAGTCTCTTCTTCTTCACTCTTTCTAAGGATAAAAGGTGTCAAAGTGCATGCTAGCTGGACCAGTGGTGTTTGAAGTAAACATTGAGGTTTACCATGATTTCTATGAGAAGTAGACATTTGTCCAACACAAAAGAGTTGGCTCAAATTGTACTCCCCTGGACCTTCCTCTACTATTTTCATCTTGAGCTTCTCTTGCTTGGGTATAGTGGAGTTTGAACTGGAAAGAGAGGCTAGACTTACATATGATGTGGATGAGATGGCTTCTTTATTGTTGGGAATGATAATCTCTGGTTGATGATTGATATTGTGACAATATGCAAAGGGATTTGCATTGTCCAGGATTGTAATTTCTACACCATTATGAGGGAACTTGATACACTGATGGTAGGTGGATGGAATGGCTTGCATGGCGTGTATCCAAGGTCTTCCTAACAACAAATTATATGGTAGAGGAAGGTTCAGAATTTGGCATATTATGTGATTCACCACAAGGCCTACGTGGATCAGTAGCACAACTGCTCCTTTGGATGAATGCTCTACATCATCATAGGATTTGATTGTTATCTTTTTGCGAGGATCCACTGATTCAGTTGCATATCCCAATGTTGTGACCAATTGTAGTGTACAGATATTCAGGCCTGCTCCATTGTTGATCAAGACTCACTTGATTTTGTGTTGGTTGATAAATCCTTCAATATGGAGTGAGGCGTTATGAGGTTCCTAGAAAGATGTATTGTCACTTTCAAAAAAAGTGAGACAAGGTGATGACCTTAGATTTCCAACCATGGCTTGGAACTGATATGTATTTAGGTTTGCATGGACTGATGCCTCTTGCAAAGCTTGATCCAAGATTGTTTTATGAGATGGGGATAGGCATCATAGCTCTAAGATAGATATTAGTGTGGGCATTTTATCTAATTGGTCCATAAGGTTATACTCCTTTGGGATAGATGTGGTGCCTTGTGGAGCTGCTTTTATGGTGATCTTGCTGCGATGTGTAACAACATTTCAAGTGGAGCTAGGATTTTTTATGGTAATAGTTGCAATTTGTTCACTGGCATCATATAGGTGATTCACAGTATAATTATAGGAGACACATGCATAATCAATGGTATTGGTGTTTCGCCCTCAAGTGGAAGGACCCCTTTGATCTTGTGATGGAAGTGGATTTTTGAACATGAGATGATCATTGTTTGTTGTTTTTGGGTCGTCCCTTTTGAATTCGATCTCACCTCAATCAATAAGATCCTAAATAAGATCTTTCAATCTGTGATAATTGCTTGTTTTATGCCCTTTCCCTTGATGGAATTCACAATTTTCAGTATACCTTCACCATGAAGGTTTGACCTGAGGTTTGTAATTTGATGTTTTGGGTAAGGTCACCAGATTTAGAGAAACCAATTGACGTAAAACCATTTCAATAGGTTCCCCTAAGAGAATGTATGTTTGTTTTGGTTTAAAATTTTGCTGGCGTTGTCTGGGTTCCTCTTGAGATATACTACATCCTTTATTTGGAGGAGAAACTATGTTATTCTTGGGTGGGGGGTTCTGTCCAACAAATCGGACCAAATGTTGTGCACTTTTGATGGTCTTTGCATCTACAACCCCATCATTGACAATATTTTTGTTTTTCTTCCAAAAGTTAGGCTTATTGCTATTGAAGCGTGGGCGAGGGCCATCCTTTGGCTCATTGTATAACTTAATAAGCCCTTTTTTTATGAGAGCCCGTTCACATTTTAAACCCTTGGTGATCATGTCATTGAAAGAGTCTGTGTCTTTCACATCTAGGTAAAATTCCATTTCATCATTTAATTTGGAAATAAATATTTCTACTAGTTCTTGTTTAGGTAACTGAAGAGAACGTCTGCTAGACATTTGATGCCATCATTGTGGAAAGACTGAAAATGGCTTGCTTAGATTTTGCTTAGTGTTACATAGATCAGCCATGGTGATATCACATTCACTATTGTGTGAGTAATGTGCTAGGAACCTCTAGACTAGTTCTTCAAAGGTCCTAATTCCACCTGGTAGTCAGGAAAACCATGATGTGGTTGTTCCTCCCAAACTTTGGGGAAAAAGTCGCATTAGGTATGTGTCCTCGTATGCCACTTTGAGGCAAGCTAAATGGAATTCTCTAACATGATTGTGAGGATCTCCTTTTCCTTGGTAGTTTTCAAACTTGGGTGTTTCAAACCCTCGTGGAAAAGGTGGCATATGAAGATTCCTATCAAAGGGATAGGGAGAAATGTCATTAAGTGAAAACTAATTAGTTTTCACACCACTATGAAGTTGTTGGGCAATATTTTTGACTTGTTGCCACAACATGTCTATGTCATTTGGAGTAGGAGGAGGTAGGGGGTTACCTTGATGAAGGTTGTATTTGATGTGATCTCGACCTCTTTCATCCTCATTATGACTTTGGCATTATAATGCTTGCCTAGTTGCGCAACATCAAAATCAGAGGGTAGTTTGTCCCCCTCTTGAGCAAGTCTTAAAAAGTGAGCATCAATATTGCTCCTTAGTATTTCGTCAAAAATTCTATTAAAGAGAGGGTTGTGTTGTGCCCTTTCTATTGCTGCAGGAGTAGGGGTACTTGGATTTTCATCATTTGGATTTCCTCCAAGAGCTTCTTGGAATTCATTGATATTTTTCTCCTCTTCTTCCTCAATTTCTTGTTGTCTAGATCTTGATCTTGTGAGATTTTGTGAGAAGCAAGAACCGAGCCAAGATTTGATGTCAGTCATAGATCACATGCAACTCCTCACGCAACAGATGATCAAAGATCAAAATAGCTGAATGAAGATAATTTTGATATGAGAGAGAAATAGAGACAAAGAAGAGAATTTGGAGAAGACTCTCACCGAGCTATCAGTTCACTTACTTAACTAGTGAAGGTGAGAGTATAGTGCTTATTATATAGAAAAATATAAGCATATACATCCAAGGGGTGCATTAACTTCTATTCCCCATAAAAGTGGGAGGTTTTACCTTCTTGGTAAATGCCACAACATGTGGCATAACCTCCTTACATGAAGACAAAAAAGGAGTTGAGAAAGTTGGCACATAAGGCCAAAAGAGGGTGTGAAACCCAACTACCCCATAACCCACTTAGGAAATGACAAAATAGTGGTTATGAGAAGTGGTACAAGAAGCCAAAAGAGGGTGTGAAACTCAACTACCCATGTGAGGTGGACAGTTACACATGTAGATGAAGTATTTCACCAAGTGTCCTCATATAAACCACTCCTATTAACCTAAGCAAGCTTAAATAATATATGTGTGGGAAAAATAAATATCCCCTAACATAAGGAAAATAAAAAACCTACACTAACACCCCCACTTAAGCATAGCTTAGGTGGGTGAAAATATGGATCCCAGCAAATGCAACCATGTTAGGTACCCATGTACATAGATAGCCCCCCCAAAAGAAGAAGCCCCCCATAAGATGAATATCCCCCCCCACTAAATAAGGAGAGAAAGAAAGGAGGACTAAGAAGTCCCTCCTGAAGTAGACACCTATCGTATCCCAAGCAAAGATCGCAAATGAAGGAACTTGCTCTCGATGAAGGGTTTCGTGAAGATGTCCGCAGTTTGCTCCATTGTAGAACAATACTTAAGATCAATGATGCCTTCCTGAATGAGCTCCCGAATATAGTGCATATGTATCTCAATGTGTTTCATCCTCTGGTGATGAACTGGATTTCTTGAGATCTGTATAGCACTTTGATTATCACAAAAGATGATAGTAGGCTTCCTAACTGGAATACCAAACTCGGTGAAAATATTCTAAAGCCAAATAGCCTTAGTGGTGGCATTAACTACCCCTCGATACTCAGCCTCTGTTGATGAAAGAGCAATTATAGATTGCTTCTTACTTTACCAACAAACTAGACCAGAACCAAGTGAGAAGAAATACCCTGAAGTGGATTTGCAATCCTGAGAAATCACTCACCCAATCTGAATCTGTATATCCCACCAAGTCAATATCCATGCCTCCTGCATACTGAATTCCATAATTGTGAGTACCCTGAATGTAGTGGAGAATCCAATTATCTACTTTCCAATGTAACTCATGTGGCTCCTGCATGAATCTAGAGACCATGCCCACTGAATATGAAATATCAAGTCTCATATGAATCAAGTAGATGAGGCTCCCAAAAATTTGTCAATATAAAGTGCTATCAACCAAGGGTGAAGAGAATTTAGCTTCAAGTTTGACCCCAGACAAAAAAGGAGTAGGTGCAGGCTTACAATCAGCCATGCAAAATCTAGAGAGCATATCAAATGCATACTTGGGTTGTCCAAGAAAGATTCCTGAGGAAGATTGAGTAATCTCAATTCCCAAGAAGTAATGTACAATACCCAAGTCTGACATCAAAAATCTATCATGTAGAGCAATTTTCACTACCTTGATGGTGGATGAGTGACTCCCTGTGATCAACACGTCATCAACATAGAGAACTAGAAATGTGAGAGTATCATCCTAGTGCAGAATGTAGACGTTCAGATCAGAATGGCATCAAGTAAAACCAACTATCAAAAGGAAGGAGTCCATCTTGGCATACCAAGCTCAAGGAGCTTATTAGAGGCCATAGAGAGACTCTCGAAGTCGACACACAAGTGAAGGATTTTGAACAAACCCTTGTGGCTACTCCATGTAGATTTCCTCCTGAAGGTCACCATGAAGAAATGCACTCTTGACATCCATCTAATGAACTTCCCAACGATGGGTTGCAGCAATAGCAAGGACAGGCCAGATGGAATTCATCTTAGCAACTAGAGCAAAAGTCTCTAAGTAATCAACCCCTAGAACTTGGGAAAAGCCTTTCGCTACCAAGCGAGCCTTATACTTATCAACCGACCCATCTGCTACAAATTTTATTTGGTAGATCCACTTGCATCGAACAAGTTTCCTTCTCTTAGGAAGAGGAACTAAATCCCATGTGTGATTCCTTTCCAAGGAATTAAACTCTTCTTGCATTACAGCATCCCATTTAGGAACACTTGTAGCTTCTCAAAAAGACTGTGGATCAGAAGCTGAAGCAATGAAGAGATGTGGAGCTTGCTAAAATTGTGACCTAGTTCTTCTAGAATTTGATGGATCACCAAGACAATCTCCTGCTGACTCAAAAGTTTGTCGAACCCAAAGAGGCACTGAAGCTAGAGAGTCTGGGGGAGAATCATCAACCTCTGAAGGATGACTATGAGAAGAATGTGAATCCTCACCATCACTGTCACCATCTGAAGTGGAGGAAGAAGACTCCTCAATAGGATTAGGAGGAATAAGATGCTCAGAAGAACTGTCATCATCATGCAATGTCTCCAATGTAATAGTGGATGGATAAGTGGTATGAGAAGAAATAGAAGAACTCTCCTCAAAATGAACACTCCTCTCAATGAACAACTCATGTGTAGAGGGATGGAGAAGTTTATACCCTTTGACATCATCTGGATACCCAACAAATATGCAAGGCTTGATCTGTGGATCCATAGCCTTGCATTTCTCTGTTGGAATGTGGGCCCATGCAAGAGAACCAAACACTCTAAAATGCTTAACTGTAGGTTTTCGACCGGTCCAACCTTGAAAAGGAGTTTACCCCTTCACAGCTTTATGAGGAACTTGGTTCTGGATGTAACATGCACAATTGATGGCCTCTGTCCAATACTGAGGTGCCAAAGACTTGGAGTGAATCATACAATTTTCCATCTCCTTCAAGGACCTATTCTTCTGTTCTGCAACACCATTCTACTAAGGATTGTATGGAACTGTGTGCTGCATGTTGATACCTTCTGAAGCACAAAATTGTTCAAATTGATTATTAACATATTCACCCCCATTATTTGTACATAGAATCTTGATGAACTTCCTAGATTGTTTCTCTGCAAAAGCTTTGAAATCTAGAAAATTCTCAAATACCTCAGACTTTTGTTTGAGAAAGTAAACCCATGTAAATCTGGAAAAGTCATCAATAAATATTAAGACATATCTAGCCCTACTGAAAGATGGTTGTGGAAATGGTCCTGCCAAGTCACTATGTACCAACTCCAATAGCTATGGAGCTCTCCATGCTTTGCCTTTATCATACTTCTCCTCAGGATGCTTACCAAGAATACATCCCTGGCAAACTCCATCAAAAAATCGAATAGAAGGAAACCCTAAAACTATGTCCTATTTACTGAGTTGTTGCAAGTAACGATAGTTCAAGTGGCCAAATCATTGATGCCACAAACAACTAATCTCATCTGCATGAGTGAGTAAAACTGTCGAAGGAGAGTTAGGAACAAAGTGAGAAAACTGATATAATCTGGATTGATGATCTGCTTTTCCCACAGCAATAGTAGACCCATTATGCATTTCACTGATTGCCACTATATCTGGTGTGAACTCAACTCACTTGCTAGAACCAGTGTGAGTGATCTGATAAATAGATAGGAGATTAATTGATAAAGATGGAACACAAAGGACATCCTTAAATGTTCCTTCTCCCACATCAATAGACCCTCTCCCATGCACTTCAACAGGAGTGTCATCACCCATTAGTATGGAAGGCATAGAACATGGCTCTAAAGAGGTGAAATCATCTTTTGAAAAAGTCATGTGGTGTGAAACACCCATGTCAATTATCCAAGAATTGGGTTGTGAAGCAACAACAACTAGGGCCTTACCCTTTCCTTTCCCTTTACTCTTATCTGTATCCTTAGAAGATTCTTCTGATGAACTTTGTTTGATTAAATCAGGCACCTTGATATTATTCTTTTCAAGAAGATTTGAAAGGTGATCAATTTGTTTCTTTAAACACTTATGTTTATCATGACCAGGCCTCTTTTAATAAGAACACCTTACCTTCTCCTTCTTAGGTTGTTCACCTCTTGATGAAGAGGTTTGATTATCTGCTTTTGAAGTAGCAGATTTCTGATCTTTTTTCTTCTTTCTTTAGTTCTTTTGTTTCTTATCTTGCTTACTAGACCCTTTTTGTTCTTTTGTGCCTTGATTTACAACTAAGGCATGTGACTTAGAGGGTTTTATTGTACCCATTTGAACCAATTTTTCTTGCTCCCTAGTGAGTTCTACAGCAAATTCATCCAGAGAAGGCATTTTGAATGTGGTACCTAGGGCACATTTTGTAGCATAGAATGTAGAAACAAACACTGAATAGTTAGGACCAAGCTTAGAAAGAATACTCAAGATCAGTTTCTTATCATCTTTCTTAGTTCCACACCGTTCCAACTGCAATCTTATAGACTTAAGTTTAGTGAAGAAGTCTTGTATAGTATCAAAATTGGTTGGATTCAACCCTATGAGTTCATTCTCTAACTGATGACCTCTTAGCTCATCCTGCTTACCAAAGAGGTTTTCCAAAGTGGTCCACACTGCATTTGGTGTAGTGGTAGATTCAATGTGAAAAACAAGGTCTAGAGAGACTGACATACATAGAGTACCAAAAACTTCATCACATTCATTAAACCATTTAATCTTTTCTGCAGCATCTTGAGGTTCAATTTCAAATCCCATAGTAACATGATGATATCCATGTCTTTTCAGATATATTATCATCTTAGATTTGCATTCAAAATAATTATATGGTGTTAAAAGTGGAACTATAGATGCATCCATGATAGTAGAAAAGAAGATTTCAAAGAATCATGAAAAGTGCAAGAAAGAAGGCACAAGAGACACCCCCCCTTTTCACTAGTCTCAGAAATCACCCCCCCCAAATATTACAAGGTTGGCACTTTATAATTAGTGCATTTACAAGGCTTTTTATCAGATTACAATTCTTTTAAGAAATCAATAGAGATTTTAAATATAAATAATTTGAGACAATATCTGAAACAAATTAGCCTTATAACTGCTTAATTTATCTCAATACCTTTCCAACAACTATTAGTTTTTGAGAAATAGAGTTGTGAGGAGAAAGATATGACTAGTTGAAGAGAAAAAGAAGTAGCTGATACAAACTTTAATATCTGATAGAAAAAGGCAAAAAATTTCAATTAGACCTATAATAATGGAGAGTGCTCATTCCAGCTTTGCGTCAAGTATTTGTTTGCAAAAATCTGACACCCGAGGCAAAAGTTGTGCAACTTTTAAGAAATGTTGTTAAATTTCCCTGAAAAAAAATGGCTTAGGCTCTATTCAAGCTCGATTTCTAAAAAATTTATTAATTTTTTGGAAATACCATCCAAAACCCAAATGTTTTTCAATGCTTGGAAGAAAACCCAGAAATCATTTTTTGTGAAAGTGAACAGAAGTTAGAATACTAAAGCCAAAATGAAAACAGCTCTAGTAAAAAAAATTTACTCTGATTTGGTGAAGTAAAAGTCACTTTTGACTTTTTCAAGCCTGAAGGACACTCTGAAAATTCTTATTAAGCTTCCAATATTACCACAAAGCTGCAATCACCCAGATCTTAGAAGAACACATACATGTAAACTAGATTTAACTAGAAGCTATTTTCCTTTAAACTGTTCTGATTCTCTAGATCACATGAGAATGCTCAAATCCCTCAAATAAATTAATAAAAAGCAATGAGCTATACCATACAATAAGCTCTGATACCATGTGAGATTCTGCGAGAAGCAAGAACCAAGCCAAGATCTGATGTTGGTCGTAGATCACATGCAACTCCTCACACAACAGATGATCAAAGATCAAAATAGCTAAATGAAGATAATTTCGATATGAGAGATAAATAGAGACAAAGAAGAGAATTTGGAGATGACTCTCACCAAGCTATCACTTCACTTACTTGACTAGTGAAGGTGAGAGTATAGTGCTTATTATATAGAAAAATATAAGCATATACATCCAAGGGGTGCATTAACTCCTATTCCCCATAAAAAGTGGGAGGTTTTACCTTCTTGGTAAAGGCCAAAACATGTGGCATAACCTCCTTACATGAAGACAAAAAATGAGCTGAGAAAGTTGGCACATAAGGCCAAAAGAGGGTGTGAAACCCAACTACCCCATAACCCACTTAGGAAATGACAAAATAGTGGTTATGAGAGGTGGCACAACAAGCCAAAAGAGGGTGTGAAACTCAACTACCCATGTGAGGTGGAGAGTTACACATGTAGCTAAAGTATTTCACCACGTGTCCTCATATAAACCACTCCTATTAACCTAAGCAAGCTTAAATAATATATGTGTAGGAAAAATAAATATCCCCTAACATAAGGAAAATAAAAAAGCTACACTAACTGATCTAGTTTGAGCCATTTTGTTTACAAGTTTTTGTTGAAGTTTGATGAAAATGATGATAAGTTGGTAATGAAATGAAAGATTGATGTTTATTGAAGTATTTTTCATATGGATCCCTAGCACTAAAGGTAGATGTTACCAAATTTCTTCCTTGAATTGCTTGTTGTGTTCTTTTGACAATGTTTGGTGTGATAAGGTTTAGAGAGATCCGAGATGTGTTACAGACCCAACTACCTAGTAATGAGAAAATTCACTCATAGACCAGTTTTAACCTACGTAGAAATGCCTCTTAGGATGAGTTTATCCTAGATGTAGAGACACTCTAAAAGTGATGTGTTGTGTTTGATTCAAGCAATATCGAAATAGAACTTAGGACAAAAACCTCTTGATGTTTTGAGAGTTGAAATGGATTTGATGAGATATGAATGGGATAATGGATGAAATGAACTTCAATAGAAAGTTTGTGTTACAAAAGGAACAAACTCTTCCTATTCTTGTTTAGGAGTTGGTGGTTCTTCCCTAGCTGATTTATATGTGATACAAATGTCTGGAAAGAAGGCAGGATTGATCTTGCCTCCCTTGTTTTGGTGATAACTCAAAGCTCGATGTTGAGTAAAAGCTCTACGGTTTAATGACTCTTGATCAAATTCGTTTGATTTTCCTTGAAGGTATAGACGCATGTGACGTAAGAAGGTTCTATGTGAGACAAAGATTTGTCTATTAAGATAGAAGAATTTCTTTCTTTTGATGAAAGCCTTTGAGGTTAATGGGCTTCTCTTCAAGTTGACATGTTGATGAAGATTCTTCTTTCTTAAGATGTGAAGAATGGTCACATAGTTTGATACTTTTTGTTGTTTGTTCTTGGTTTTTGATATTTTGTTGGTATTTTGAAAATGTTTATGTTGGATGAATACTTATTTTTGGAATTGGACTATCTTTTATTTTTCTTTGACAAGAAAACAAAGCAAGTACACAAACACAAGAATGTTGCCTCAAAAAGGTACAAATAGGTGCGGGTTGAAATATTTAAGACCCTTTCCTTCAAATATATTTTATGTGTTTTCCAAAGCCTAAAGTCAGCTCAATTTGCACTGGTCTGACACAAAAATGAAGACACTCCAAACACTCTTTATCTATAAGGTCCACTAGTCAGTTGCAATAATTTCAGCCCACATATTGATATTTCTTCAACTTTGGTACTACATACCTTATGAATCCCATCGTGGCAAGTAAGGATGTGATATACTAAGTCTTGCACAAGCATAACAAATAGATGATCCCTATGATGGGGGAGTCACCACTTTTATCAGGCTACAAGTAACCTTTCAAAAAGCTATGTTTCTACTCAAGGAAATATGTATGGTGTGTATCTTGGGAGCAAAACCTTCTATGCTCTTGCACTGAATTTATCATAAATATCCTTAATCAATAGAATGAGTGGGCTACTACTTAAAGGTGTTTAGTAATTTTTGATATTTTTTGACATAAGTTCATTCTGCAGTGACTCACTTAAGATCCTTGTAACTTGTGGTGGGGCCCATTTGTCCTTTTGAAAAGTTACACTATAGGAATAGCTATACCCAAGGCTACAACTTTCACCCACACCTGATTTCTATAGAGGCTCGAAGGATTTACCGTGCGAGGTCGGTCCCAAGAGTGATGTGTCTCTTGGCAGGCCTCTCTTAAAAAGATAAATTTGAGTGTTACTAACACTTTTCTCTTGCACCTAGGACCATGAAAGCCAAGGGAGAGGATAGTGTGTGTTAGAAGTAGGACCACTCGACAAACTCTTTTGCACAAGTGTGCCAAACACAAAATACACTTGTTCTTTTTAACTTATCATTGCAATGATGATCTATATATTTGGAGATGTTGCTCGAATAGCCATGGTGTTCTTTTTATCATTCAAAGGCAATATATTGAGTAAACTAGGAAAAATGAAATCTTGGTCAACTTAATAAAAAACACATTTTTCCTGAAGTATATCACTTTAAAAAAATGAGACAATTTGATTGATCTTTTTATTTGCCCAAAAACCAAGTGTGGATTGTGATTTTTAACTTGAATTGATGCAAGGAAATCAAATTTTGTGTTGTTGATTTTAAGCACCAAAAGAAAATGAATCCTAACTTGCAAGAAATTAAATTGTTTTTGTTTGAGTTTTTGTGGTTCTTTTTTAGCTTGTAACAATGATGTTCTTTTTAGAGCTCCAAATGAAAGATGTGGTGAATTTAAAAACCCAAATCAAAGTGTAGTTTATTTTTAACCAAAAAGAAAGTGAGTTCATTTTTATCCCAACTGGAAAAACAAAGTGAGCAATAAGAACAAATTTACTTCCTAAGCTAAAAATTACTAAAATTTCTATTGTAGGGGTTAGTCAAAAGCTGCACAAAAGAAAAAAAGTTAGAAAAATGCGCATGTATGGGGGGCTTCTACAAGCCTAAAATTTTTGGGTTTTCGGTTACAAGGTATTTTTTTATAGCACTCAATTACAAGAGCTCTACTTTGTGTGAGAATAGAAGCTCTACTTAACACTAAAGCGCGATAATAATTACAAAAGCGCTAAAATGATTTAGTTATACAGAAAGTCAACAATGCTCAAATAGGGACAAAAGCTCTGCTTAATAGTCAAAAGCGCTATACTAGGGACAATAGTGCTAAATTTGAGACAATAGCACTATTGTGGAAACAATAGCGCTAAAATACCAAATTTCAATAGTGCTAAAGTGCAAACAAAAGTGCCAAATCGCGACCTATGTGTCAACTAAAATAGTCAAACAAGTTAATTTTTTTCAAAAAGTTAATTACTTTCACGTCGGGTTCACCAAATGATGCTCTACAAAATAGAGTTAATGTTTAGACTAAATCCTGTGGTCGTATAACACATAAGAAACACAAGAAACAAAGAAGAGTTAGTGTTAATCAACCAAAAACTAGTCTAAGCAGGCATACCAAGAGAGACACTAAAAACAAAGTAAAGTATTTAACTATGAATATAAATGCAAGAAGACATCTCCAAATGTCTTCTACCATGCTCGTAGCTCCTGTTCCTTTGTTCCTCTCCTCTCCAAGTTCCAAATTAGTGTAGCTCTCAGCAGCTTTTGCACTATGGATGCCTTATGGAGGTTCAAGATTGACAAATGATTGTTCTCAAAATGATAGGCAAATGTGAACAAAAACTAATATTAGATGAAATAAGAATGATTTATTTTAGACCAAAATAACAATGTATTTGATTTATGCTAAATGTTATTTTCTAAAATTCACTATAATGTATGCAAGTTTTCAGGATTATGACTATGAATGCTAAATGCTTGAGGATTTGAAAATGAGGAATGTGAGCTCTATTTATAGGAAAAATGGAGCAATCGATGGTTGAGATTGAGTAATCTCAACAAGGGTTAGGATTGAATGATATTCAATCCACGCGAGGGCTTTCAACCCAATCCCAGGATGACAAGTGTCAATATGAGATAGGTTGAGAGGAGAGGGAAGAAGATTTAAATGCTTGACATGACCTAAGGGTTAACTTGGGAGGTAAGGTTAATATTGGGTTGAGTGAATAAATTTCTTATCAAAAGAATAATGCTTTTATCCAATGGATAAACTCTTGTGCAAGAGTTAGTAAGGATAACCATGGTCAAAGCAATAAATGTTTGAGAAGACACATGGGTCACATGAGGGTTAAGTTAGGGGTCAAAGTTCCTAACCATGTAAGAGCCATAAGTGGTTTGGAAGACTTTAGAGGTTAAATTGTTGAACACACAAAGCATTTAATGCTTTTCAAAGACTTTGGAGTCTTTGAGAAGTGACTCCAAGTTTCTTTGGAATGTGACAATAATTAGGGGATGGATTAGGCTAATTAGAAAGGGGTTTAGAAGAGTCTAGAAGGGTATTAGAATTGCAAGTGGGTTTGGTGGGTGAGAGAAAATAGGATTTTTATTAAAATAAAATTCATTTATTTCAACAAATAGGTGCAAGTTGCATTTTTAGGAGAATGCAAGTGGGGGGGTTTTAATGATTTAAATAAATATTTTATTTAATTTATTTAAAAGAGGAAAGTGATTAATATTGAATAAATATGATTTATTCATTTAATTGATTGTGAATTTGGTTTAATGAATTAATTAAAATAAATTGAATAATTTATTTAATTAATAGGAGAATGTTTGAGGATGAATTAATTAAATATTAATTTAATTAACTGATGGCAAGTGGATTTTTAATCAAATAAATAGCAAATATTCATTTAATTAAAATGGACAAATTTATGTGACTATAGTGGTTATACTATCAAAGGACCTATGTAAGTGGTTCTCATGTGGGTAGAAGTCTTTGTTGATTCCAAGTTAAGAGATACGTATCAAATCCTTGTGAATATTTTCATTGAGTACCAGTCCCATATTTTTTTGTCTTGCGATTATTCTGTTGGGACAAGTTTTTTGGTTTCCCCAAGATCCTTATGGTCTCCTTCCATGGCTAAGAAAGTTTGTGTCCATGGTGGTCCTTCAAGAAAAATGTTGTGGGATGCCTTCTTGAGCTATTAATTTCTTGTTTATTTGATTGTTCAACTAGTGCAAGGCTTTTTCTTCTTATATGAGTTAGCGTGTTTTCATAAATCCCTCCATTTTGAAAATGTAAGCCCATTGAGGGTCTGGTCTCCTTGTTTTTGTTGAGAAAAATGGTGTCTCAACCTTGCATTTATGCGAGGTTACTATTTATAGTAAGTTTTCATTTGAGCACGAAATGGTGCAAAACTCTCCCTGAAGCTTATGGTTGGCTAGATAAGCATTCTGGTAAAGTTGCGTCGCAAGGTCACAACTAGTTTTGAAGATATTAAAGTTTTCATCTTGGAGGGGTGCAATAAAATATTTAAGTTTAATTTTGGGGACTTTAGAGGCTCCAAAATGCCCTAAAAAGTGGCTGTAACCAGTAAAGTGGGTTACGAGGTGATAGAGCACTTCGCGAGCTTTTCGATGCTTCAAACGGTTCGTCAATCGGACACCCAGTTCTCAAGTTATGGCCTCTGGAAGTTTGTACTCCTGAAATAGGAAAAATAATTTGTATCGGATACATAAATGAGCTGTAAAAGGGAGCGACACGTATTGATGTGTGCTTTAACATGTCATAGGGCATCTAGAAGGGAGATAAGGTCGACTACACCTTATTGGGTGGTTTTAGCCCATAGTTTTGTAATACCGTTTGATGGTTTCTTGTATTGTATCTCCTATTTATGAGGTGTGTGAGATAGAGGTTGTGTGTAAGAGTCCTATGGCTATTGAGTTGCCTCTGAATCTCTGATTAGTGGTACTCTTGTGAAGAGCTTGCTCTGCAAGTATGTTGTAATCTGTTTTTGATTGCTGAATAAAATATTGAGCTACTTTTGGAGGGTGGGGTTTTTCTCCCGAAAGGGTTTTCCCCACATAAATCATTGTGTTGTGGTATGAATGCTATTATATCTATTTCTATTTTTTGTAATAGTTGTAATGATCTGAAAAATTTTTGCATTACCCTCCTCTCAAGGTTAGTGTAGGAAGTTGTTTCCGCTACTTAACTTCCTTACAAGTGGTATAAGAGCCTGATCACCTTTGGTTTCAATTGTGGGCAGTTGGATTTTTTGAACTAATCCAGATTTGAGTGGGAGCTTCTGTAGAAGATACTTTTTGATCTTGTTGCAGGAATATTCAGATGGCAAGTTCATCAGGGAGAATAGAGGTGGAGAAATTTAATGGAAGTAATTTTGAGATGTGAAAGCTGAAGATGGAAGATCTGCTAATAGATCGAGATCTTTGGGATGCTGTTGATGCGAATGTCCAAAGGCCCTCAGATCCTACTGCGGCAACTCAATATGATGTTATGGACTGGAAAGCCAATGGTCTAATCAGATTGTGCTTGGCAGACTCTGTTCTAATCAATTTCCATGAAGAAAACTCTGCAAAGAAGCTATGGACTAAGCTTGGTGAGATGTATCAAGTGAAATCTTTATTAAATCAAATTTTCTTAAGAAAGAAATTGCATTCCTTGAAGATGGAAGAAGGTGGATGAATTGCAGACCACCTTGAAGCATTCAATATGTTGGTGGCTCAATTAGTATCCGTCGGTGTTAAGATGGACGAGGAGGAGAAATGTCAGATTTTGCTTTGCTCTTTGCCTGATTCGTGGGATTCTCTTGTTATGGCTATCGGTAGTACTTCTATTGTTTTGAAATCTGAAGACGTGGTGGGTGCCCTACTTAGTGAAGAGATGCGAAGGAAGGTATCCATCAGTTCAAAGGAAGCCCTAACCGTTCATGGAAGACCGAAGGAGAAAGGCAAGAAGAATGAGAAGCGCGGCAAGTCCAAATCCAAAGGGAGATTGAAATCTCTTGGAAAGTCAAAAGTCATTTGCTGGAATTGCAGTGAACCGGGTCACATCTGTAAGGACTGCAAAGAAGAAAAGAAGAAGAAGAAAAAGAAAAAGTTTGATTCTGAGTCTAAGTCCGACAAGGAAGATGGTGATGCATTTATTGCGGCTTTGGTGACTCATGCAGGTAATGATGCCTGGCTAATTGACTCAGGTGCATCTTTTCATATGACTTCCAATAGAAATTGTTTTTCTAAATATGAAGGATTTAATGGAGGTAAGGTGTACTTAGGTGATGATTCACCTCTAGACATTGTTGGTTGAGGGAAAGTTAGAATCAGGTTTTCTGATGGTAGAATAAAAAGGATTAATGGTGTGCTGCATATCCTTGGATTTAAACAAAACCTGTTATCTGTGAGCAAACAAATAGATGCAGGTGTGCATGTAGTCTTTTCTGAAATAGGATGTAAGATGATTAAGGGTGCTATGGTAGTTGCTAGAGGTGTCAGGTTGGCACTTTGTATAAGCTTGAAGCATACACTGTTGAGTGTAATAGCACTTCTGTAAAAAGTAAATCTGTGGATACTTCACTGGAAGATTTGAAGGTTTCACCTTCAGCAGATGGAAATGGTTTTTGGGTACCTAAGGGTGCTCTTTCGTCTAAAGAAAAGTTACCTACAGAGAAGACTATGTTATGGCACCAGAGACTTGGCCACATTGGAGAAAAGGGTCTAAGGACCTTGAAAAATAACAACCTTGTTGAAGGTTTGAATGATTGTAATCTTGACTTTGATTTCTGTGAGCATTGCATTTATGGAAAACAAAACCGCGTTCAGTTTTACTCGAGTTCTCATAAAACTTGTGGTGTTTTGGATCTTATCCATTCTGATGTGTTTGGTCCAGTAGATGTCTCTTCGATTGGAAAATCCACATATTATGTTTCATTTATTGATGATTTTAGTAGGACATGGGTATATTTTCTAAAGAGTAAATTTGAAGTTTTTAGTCGTTCTAAAGAATTTAAAGCAATGGTTGAGTTGCAGACTGGAAAGAAAATAAAATGTTTGAGAACTGATAATGGTGGTGAGTTTTGCTCTAATGATTTTGATAGATTCTTTAAAGACTATGGAATTAATAGGCAGAAGACAACTCCGTATTCTCCACAGCAGAATGGAGTTGCAAAAAGAATGAACAGGACACTGATGGAGAACGCTAGGAGTATGTTGAGTGGTGCTGGTCTCGAACAAAAGTTTTGGGCTGAAGCTGTTGCCACTGCTTGCTACCTGATTAACAGGTCTCCTACATCAGCTCCTGTTGATAAAACACCTATTGAAGCATGGTCAGGTCACAAGCCTTCATTAAGACATCTTAGAGTTTTTGGTTGTGAGGCATATGCACGTGTGCCAAAGGAAAAGAGAACAAAGTTGGAGAATAAGGCTATGAAATGTATCTTCATCGGGTACAGTTATGGTGTGAAAGGATACAAGCTTTGGGACCCTGTTGCACAAAAGGTAATTCATAGTAGAAGTGTTATTTTTAGAGAAATTAAGTCTCCTTCTATTACATTGCAGCCAGAATAGACTAAAAAGGAAGATGTGATTCAACTTCCTTCTACACCTGAAAGAGTTGAATCGAGACCCCTAGATAGGCAAGAATTTGAGGAGAGCTCATCTAGCTCTGAATCTTCAGAAGAGGAGGAAGAACCTCCAACTCAGCTTGTTCGAAGTTCTACAAGACATAGACAACCACTTGAAAGGTATTCACCTGATGATTGGAGATGTATTTTTTCTCTGAATACTAGTGTGGATGAACCAAAATCTATAGAAGAGGCATTAGGTATGAATGATGCAGAATCCTGGAAGATTGCTATGGAGGAAGAAATGGCAGCTTTGAAAAAGAATGATTCATGGGATCTTATACCATTGCCTGAAGGATGAAAACCTATTGGTTGTAAATGGGTGTTCAAGAAAAAGATTGGTTCAGATGGAAGCATTGAGAAGTATAAAGCAAGGTTGGTTGCAAAAGGCTACTCTCAGGTTGAGGGTGTTGATTACAGTGAGATATTTTCTCCTGTTGCAAAAATGACGTCCATTAAATTTTTTCTTTCTATTGCTACTGCTTATGATTTAGAGGTTGAGCAAATGGATGTGAAAACTGCTTTCCTTCATGGTGATTTGGAGGAAGATATTTATATGACACAGCCAGAGCACTATGTGGTGAAAGGCAAAAGTAATTTGGTCTGTAAATTGAAGAAATCTTTGTATGGCCTCAAACAAAGTCCTAGGATGTGGTACCAGAAATTTGATACATATGTGTTGAGTTTGTTATTTGATCGTTCTAAATCATATCACTTTGTTTATTATAAATCTAATGGTGATCATTTCTTATTCATTGCATTGTATGTTGATGATATGTTATTCATTGGTAAAGGGAAAGGTATGATTTCAGAACTGAAGTCTTAGCTCGCTGCTAAATTTGAAATGAAAGATCTTGGTGCAGCAAAGCACATTCTTGGGATGGAAATTAGAAGAGATAGGGTGAATAGAAAGCTATGGCTAGGCCATAGTAAGTATGTGAATTTAGCGTTACAGAGGTTCAACATGCAGAATTGTAGACCATTGAGTGTTCCTTTTACAGTTGGAATGAAACTATCTATTTCAGATTGTCCTGCATCCCCATTGGAGATGGAAGACATGAGCAGAGTGCCTTACCAGAGTGCAGTTGGAAGCTTGATGTATGCTATGGTTTGTACTACACCAGACATTGCCCAAGTAGTGGGAGTACTTTCTAGATATATGTCTAATCTTGGTAGAGTTCATTGGGATGCAGTCAAAAGAGTCTTCAGATATTTGAAGGGTACTTCAGAGTATTCTTTGTGTTATCATGGTAATTCAGTTGGAAACATGACTTCCCTTGATATCAATGGTTATGTGGATTCAGATTGGGCAGGTGATATTGATAGCAGAAGATCCACCAGTGCTTATGTGTTTACTTTGTTTGGTGGTGCAATTAGTTGGATGAGTAAGCGATAGGCTGTGGTTGCTCTATCCACTACTGAAGCAGAGTATATGGTAGCTACTCATGCTTGTAAAGAGGCCATTTGGCTTAAGAGACTGTGTTTGGATATTGGAATAAAACAAGGTACAGTGACAGTTTACTGTGACAGTCAAAGTGTAATTAGCCTAGCTAAGAACTCGACATTTCATGCTTGGACCAAACATATTGATGTTCAGTATCATTTTGTTAGAGATATGGTTGAAGATGGTAGGGTGAAGCTGGTTAAGGTGGAAACTTTGATGAATGTTACAGATGCTTTAACTAAGGCTGTGAGCACAGAGAAGTTCAGATGGTGTTCAGAGTCTATGGGCCTTATGTCCCCTAGCAATTGATTCATTGTGTTGACATTCCCTTTCGCTCCTGCAAGGTGTTTGACAAGTGGGAGATTTGTTGAGAAAAATGGTGTCTCAACCTTGCATTTATGCGAGGTTACTATTTATAGTAAGTTTTCATTTGAGCACGAAATGGTGCGAAACTCTCCCTGAAGCTTATGGTTGGCTAAATAAGCATTTTGGTAAAGTTGCGTCGCAATGTCACAGCTAGTTTTGAAGAAATTAAAGTTTTCGTCTTGGAGGGGTGCAATAAAATATTTAACTTTAATTTTGGGGATTTTAGAGGCTCTGAAATGCCCTAAAAAGTGTCCATAAATAGCGAAGCGGGTTACAAGGTGATAGAGCACTTCGTGAGCTTTTCGGCGCTTCAAACGGTTCGTCAATCGGACACCCGGTTCTCAAGTTCCGGCCTCCGGAAGTTTGTACTCCTGAAATAGGAAAACTAATTTCTATCGGATACATAAATGAGCTGTAAAAGGGAGCGACACGTATTGATGTGTGCTTTAACATGTCATAGGGCATCTAGAAGGGAGATAAGGTCGACTACACCTTGTTGGGTGGTTTTAGCCCATAGTTTTGTAATACCGTTTGACGGTTTCTTGTATTGTATCTCCTATTTATGAGGTGTGTGAGATAGAGGTTGTGTGTAAGAGTCCTATGGCCATTGAGTTGCCTCTGAATCTCTGATTAGTGGTACTCCTGTGAAGAGCTTGCTCTACAAGTATGTTGTAATCTGTTTTTGATTGCTGAATAAAATATTGAGCTACTTTTGGAGGGTGGGGTTTTTCGCCCGAAAGGGTTTTCCCCACGTAAATCATTGTGTTGTGGTATGAATGCTATTATATCTATTTCTATTTTTTGTAACTATTGTAATGATCTGAAAAAATTTTGCATTACCCTCCTCTCAAGGTTAGTGTAGGAAGTTGTTTCCGCTACTTAACTTCCTTACAATTGGTATCAGAGCCTGATCACCTTTGGTTTCAATTGTGGGCAATTAGGTTTTTTGAACTAATCCAGATTTGAGTGGGAGTTTGTGTAGAAGACACTTTTTGATCTTGTTGCAGGAATATTCAGATGGCGATTTCATCAGGGAGAATAGAGGTGGAGAAATTTATTGGAAGTAATTTTGAGATGTCGAAGCTGAAGATGGAAGATCTGCTAATAGATCGAGATCATTGGGATGCTGTTGATGTGAATGTCCAAAGGCCCTCAGATCCTACTGCGGCAGCTCAGTATGATGTTATGGACCGGAAAGCCAAGGGTCTAATCAGATTGTGCTTGGCAGACTCTGTTCTAATCAATGTCCATGAAGAAAACTCTACAAAGAAGCTATGGACTAAGCTTGGTGAGATGTATCAAGTGAAATCTTTACTAAATCAAATTTTCTTAAGAAAGAAATTGTATTCCTTGAAGATGGAAGAGGGTGGATGAATTGCAGACCACCAAGAAGCATTCAATATGTTGGTGGCTCAATTAGTATCCGTCGGTGTTAAGATGGACGAGGAGGAGAAATGTCAGATTTTGCTTTGCTCTTTGCCTGATTCATGGGATTCTCTTGTTATGGCTATCGGTAGTACTTCTGTTGTTTTGAAATCTGAAGATGTGGTGGGTGCCCTACTCAGTGAAGAGATGCAAAGGAAGGTATCTATCAGTTCAAAGGAAGCCCTAACCGTTCGTGGAAGACCTAAGGAGAAAGGCAAGAAGAATGAGAAGCGCGGCAAGTCCAAATCCAAAGGGAGATTGAAATCTCCTGGAAAGTCCAAAGTCATTTGCTGGAATTGCGGTAAACCGGGTCACATCCGTAAGGACTGCAAAGAAGAAAAGAAGAAGAAGAAAAAGAAAAAGTTCGATTATGATTCTGAGTCCGACAAGGAAGATGGCGATGCATTTATTGCGGCTTTGGCGACTCATGCAGGTAATGATGCCTGGCTAATTGACTCAGGTGCATCTTTTCATATGACTTCCAATAGAAATTGTTTTTCTGAATATGAAGGATTTAATGGAGGTAAGGTGTACTTAGGTGATGATTCACCTCTAGACATTGTTGGTCGAGGGAAAGTTAGAATCAGGTTTTCTAAGGGTAGAATAAAAAGAATTAATGGTGTGCTGCATATCCCTGGATTAAAACGAAACCTGTTATCTGTGAGCAAACTAATAGATGTAGGTGTGCAGGTAGTCTTTTCTGAAACAGGATGTAAGATGATTAAGGGTGCTATGGTAGTTGCTAGAGTTGTCAGGTTTGGCACTTTGTATAAGCTTGAAGCATACACTATTGAGTGTAATAGCACTTCTGTAAAAAGTAAATCTGTGGATACTTCACTGGAAGATTTGAAGGTTTCACCTTCAGCAGATGGAAATGGTTTTTGGGTACCTAAGGGTGCTCTTTCGTCTGAAGAAAAGTTACCTGCAGAGAAGACTATGTTATGGCACCAGAGACTTGGCCACATTGGAGAAAAGGGTCTAAGGACCTTGAAAAATAAAAACCTTGTTGAAGGTTTGAATGATTGTAATCTTGACTTTGATTTCTGTGAGCATTGCATTTATGGAAAACAAAACCGCATTCAGTTTTACTCGAGTTCTCATAAAACTTGTGGTGTTTTGGATCTTATCCATTCTGATGTGTTTGGTCTAGTAGATGTCTCTTCGATTGGAAAATCCACATATTATGTTTCATTTATTGAAGATTTTAGTAGAAGGACATGGGTATATTTTCTAAAGAGTAAATCTGAAGTTTTTAGTCGTTTTAAAGAATTTAAAGCAATGGTTGAGTTGCAGACTGGAAAGAAAATAAAATGTTTGAGAACTGATAATGGCGGTGTGTTTTTCTCTAATGATTTTGATAGATTCTAGAAAGACTATGGAATTAACAGGCAGAAGACAACTCCATATTCTCCACAGCAGAATGGAGTTGCAGAAAGAATGAACAGGACACTGATGGAGAAGGCTAGGAGTATGTTGAGTGGTGCTGGTCTCGAACAAAAGTTTTGGGCTGAAGCTGTTGCCACTGCTTGCTACCTGATTAATAGGTCTCCTACATCAGCTCTTGTTGATAAAATGCCTTTGGAAGCATGGTCAGGTCACAAGCCTTCATTAAGACATCTTAGAGTTTTTGGTTGCGAGGCATATGCACATGTGCCAAAGGAGAAGCGAACAAAGTTGGAAAACAAGGCTGTGAAATGTATCTTCATCGGGTACAGTTATGGTGTGAAAGGATACAAGCTTTGGGACCCTGTTGCACAAAGGTAATTCATAGTAGAAGTGTTATTTTTAGAGAAATTAAGTCTCCTTCTGTTACATTGCAGCCAGAATAGACTAAAAAGGAAGATGTGATTCAACTTCCTTCTACACCTGAAAGAGTTGAATCGAGACCCCTAGATAGGCAAGAATTTGAGGAGAGCTCATCTAGCTCTGAATCTTCAGAAGAGGAGGAAGAACCTCCAACTCAGCTTGTTCGAAGGTCTACAAGACATAGACAACCACCTGAAAGGTATTCACCTGATGATTGGATATGTATTTTTGCTCTGAATACTAGTGTGGATGAACCAAAATCTGTAGAAGAGGCATTAGGTATGAATGATACAGAATCCTGGAAGATTGCTATGGAGGAAGAAATGGCAGCTTTGAAAACAAATGATACATGGGATCTTGTACCATTGCCTGAAGGATGAAAACCTATTGGTTGTAAATGAGTGTTCAAGAAAAAGATTGGTTCAGATGGAAGCATTGAGAAGTATAAAGGAAGGTTGCTTGGAAAAGGCTACTCTCAGGTTGATGGTATTGATTATGGTGAGATATTTTCTCCTGTTGCAAAAATGACGTCTATTGAATTTTTGCTTTCTATTGCTACTGCTTATGATTTAGAGGTTGAGCAAATGGATGTGAAAACTGCTTTCCTTCATGGTGATTTGGAGGAAGATACTTATATGACACAACTGGAGCACTATGTGGTGAAAGGCAAAAGTAATTTGGTCTTTAAATTGAAGAAATCTTTGTATGGCCTCAAACAAAGTCCTAGGATGTGGTACCAGAAATTTGATACATATGTGTTGAGTTGGGATTTGAACGTTCTAAATCAGATCACTGTGTTTATTATAAATCTGATGGTGATCATTTCTTATTCATTGAATTGTATGTTGATGATATGTTATTCATTGGTAAAGGGAAAGGTATGATTTCAGAATTGAAGTCTCAGCTCGCTGATAAATTTGAAATGAAAGATCTTGTTGCAGCAAAGCACATTCTTGGGATGGAAATTAGAAGAGATAGGGTGAACAGAAAGCTATGGCTAGGCCAGAGTAAGTATGTGAATTTAGTGTTACAGAGGTTCAACATGCAGAATTGTAGACCATTGAGTGTTCCTTTTACAGTTGGAATGAAACTATCTGTTTCAGATTGTCCTACATCCCTATTGGAGATGGAAGACATGAGCAGAGTGCCTCACCAGATTGCGGTTGGAATCTTGATGTATGCTATGGTCTGTACTAGACTAGACATTGCCCAAGCAGTGGGAGTACTTTCTAAATATATGTTTAATCCTGGTAGAGTTCATTGGGATGCAGTCAAAAGAGTCTTCAGATATTTGAAGGGTACTTCAGAGTATTCTTTGTGTTATCATGGTAATTCAGTTGGAAACATGACTTCCCTTGATATCCATGGTTCTGTGGATTCAAATTGGGCAGGTGATATTGATAGCAGAAGATCCACCAGTGCTTATGTGTTTACTTTGTTTGGTCGTGCAATTAGTTGGATGAGTAAGCGACAGGCTATGGTTGCTCTATCCACTACTGAAGTAGAGTATATGGTAGCTACTCATGCTTGTAAAGAGGCCATTTGGCTTAAGAGACTGTGTTTGGATATTGGAATAAAACAAGGTACAGTGACAGTTTACTGTGATAGTCAAAGTGCAATTAGCCTAGCTAAGAACCCGACATTTCATGCTCGGACCAAACATATTGATGTTCAGTATCATTTTGTTAAAGATATGGTCGAAGATGGTAGGGTGAAGCTGGTTAAGGTGGAAACTATGATGAATGTTGCAGATGCTTTAACTAAGGTTGTGAGCACAGAGAAGTTCAGATGGTGTTCAGAGTCTATGGGCCTTATGGCCCCTAGCAATTGATTCATTGTGTTGACATTCCCTTTCCCTCCTGCAAGGTGTTCGACAAGTGGGAGATTTGTTGAGAAAAATGGTGTCTCAACCTTGCATTTATGCAAGGTTACTATTTATAGTAAGTTTTTATTTGAGCACGAAATGGTGCGAAACTCTCCCTGAAGCTTATGGTTGGCTAGATAAGCATTCTGGTAAAGTTGCATCGCAAGGTCACAGCTAGTTTTGAAGATATTAAAGTTTTCATCTTGGAGGGGTGCAATAAAATATTTAAGTTTAATTTTGGGGACTTTAGAGGCTCTGAAATACCCTGAAAAGTGGCCATAACCAGCGAAGTGGTTTATGAGGTGATAGAGCACTTTGTGAGCTTTCCGGCGCTTCAAATGGTTCGTCAGTCGGACACCCGGTTCTCAAGTTATGGCCTCCGGAAGTTTGTACTCCTGAAATAGGAAAAATAATTTGTATCGGATACATAAATGAGGTGTAAAAGGGAGCGACACATATTGATGTGTGCTTTAACATGTCATAGGGAATCTAGAAGGGAGATAAGGTCGACTACACCTTATTGGGTTGTTTTAGCCCATAGTTTTGTAATACCGTTTGACAGTTTCTTGTATTGTATCTCCTATTTATGAGGTGTGTGAGATAGAGGTTGTGTGTAAGAGTCCTATGGCTATTGAATTGCCTCTGAATCTCTGATTAGTGGTACTCCTATGAAGAGCTTTCTCTGCGAGTATGTTGTAATCTATTTTTGATTGCTGAATAAAATATTGAGCTACTTTTGGAGGGTGGGGTTTTTTGCCCGAAAGGGTTTTCCCCACGTAAATCATTGTGTTGTGGTATGAATGCTATTATATCTATTTCTATTTTTTGTAACTATTGTAATGATCTAAAAAATTTTTGCATTACCCTCCTCTCAAGGTTAGTGTAGGAAGTTGTTTCCGCTACTTAACTTCCTTACAAGTGGTATCAGAGCCTAATCACCTTTGGTTTCAATTGTGGGCAGTTGGGTTTTTTGAACTAATCCAGATTTGAGTGGGAGCTTGTGCAGAAGACACTTTTTGATCTTGTTGCAGGAATATTCAGATGGCGAGTTCATCAGGGAGAATAGAGGTGGAGAAATTTAATGGAAGTAATTTTGAGATGTGGAAGCTGAAGATGGAAGATCTGCTAATAGATCGAGATCTTTGGGATGCTGTTGATGCGAATGTCCAAAGTCCCTCAGATCCTACTACGGCAGCTCAGTATGATGTTATGGACTGGAAAGCCAAGGGTCTAATCAGACTGTGCCTGGCAGACTCTATTCTAATAAATGTCCATGAAGAAAACTCTGCAAAGAAGCTATCGACTAAGCTTGGTGAGATGTATCAAGTGAAATCTTTATTGAATCAAATTTTCTTAAGACAGAAATTGTATTCCTTGAAGATGGAAGAGGGTGGACGAATTGCAGACCACCTGGAAGCATTCAATATGATGGTGGCTCAATTAGTATCTGTCGGTGTTAAGATGGACGAGGAGGAGAAATATCAGATTTTGCTTTGCTCTTTGCCTGAGTCGTGGGATTCTCTTGTTATGGCTATCGGTAGTACTTCTGTTGTTTTGAAATCTGAAGACGTGGTGGGTGCCCTACTTGGTGAAGAGATGCGAAGGAAGGTATCCATCAGTTCAAAGGAAGCCCTAACCGTTCGTGGAAGACCTCAGGAGAAAGGCAAGAAGAATGAGAAGCGCGGCAAGTCCAAATCCAAAGGGAGATCGAAATCTCCTGAAAAGTCCAAAGTCATTTGCTGAAATTGCAGTAAACCGGGTCACATCCATAAGGACTGCAAAGAAGAAAAGAAGAAGAAGAAAAAGAAAAAGTTCGATTCTGATTCTGAGTCCAACAAGGAAGATGGCGATGCATTTATTGCATCTTTGGCGACTCATGCAGGTAATGATGCCTGGCTAATTGACTCAGGTGCATCTTTTCATATGACTTCCAATAGAAATTATTTTTCTGAATATGAAGGATTTAATGGAGGTAACGTGTACTTAGGTGATGATTCACCTCTAGACATTGTTGGTCGAGGGAAAGTTAGAATCAGGTTTTCTAAGGGTAGAATAAAAAGGATTAATGGTGTGCTGCATATCCCTGGATTAAAACGAAACCTATTATCTGTGAGCAAACTAATAGATGTAGGTGTGCAGGTAGTCTATTCTGAAACAGGATGTAAGATGATTAAGGGTGCTATGGTAGTTGCTAGAGGTGTCAGGTTTGGCACTTTGTATAAGCTTGAAGCATACACTGTTGAGTGTAATAGCACTTTTGTAAAAAGTAAATCTGTGGATACTTCACTGGAAGATTTGAAGGTTTCACCTTTAGCAGATGCAAATGGTTTTTGGGTACCTAAGGGTGCTCTTTCGTCTGAAGCAAAGTCACCTGCAGAGAAGACTATGTTATGGCACCAGAGACTTGGCCACATTGGAGAAAAGGGTCTAAGGACCTTGAAAAATAAAAACCTTGTTGAAGGTTTGAATGATTGTAATCTTGACTTTGATTTCTGTGAGCATTGCATTTATGGAAAACAAAACCGCATTCAGTTTTACTCGAGTTCTCATAAAACTTGTGGTGTTTTGGATCTTATCCATTCTGATGTGTTTGGTCTAGTAGATGTCTCTTCGATTGGAAAATCCACATATTATGTTTCATTTATTGAATATTTTAGTAGAAGGACATGGGTATATTTTCTAAAGAGTAAATCTGAAGTTTTTAGTCGTTTTAAAGAATTTAAAGCAATGGTTGAGTTGTAGACTGGAAAGAAAATAAAATGTTTGAGAACTAATAATGGCGGTGAGTTTTGCTCTAATGATTTTGATAGATTCTGTAAAGACTATGAAATTAACAGGCAGAAGGCAACTCTGTATTCTCCATAGCAGAATGGAGTTGCAGAAAGAATGAACAGGACACTAATGGAGAAGGCTAGGAGTATGTTGAGTGGTGTTGGTCTCGAACAAAAGTTTTGCGCTGAAGCTATTGCCACTGCTTGCTATCTGATTAATAGGTCTCCTACGTCAGCTCTTGTTGATAAAACGCCTATGGAAGCATGGTCAGGTCACAAGCCTTCATTAAGACATCTTAGAGTTTTTGGTTGCGAGGCATATGCACATGTGCCAAAGGAGAAGCGAACAAAGTTGGAGAACAAGGCTGTGAAATGTATCTTCATCGGATACAGTTATGGTGTGAAAGGATACAAGCTTTGGGACCCTGTTGCACAAGAGGTAATTCATAGTAGAAGTGTTATTTTTAGAGAAATTAAGTCTCCTTCTGTTACATTGCAGCCAGAATAGACTAAAAAAGAAGATGTGATTCAAATTCCTTCTACACCTGAAAGAGTTGAATCGAGACCCCTAGATAGGCAAGAATTTGAGGAGAGCTCATCTAGCTCTGAATCTTCAGAAGAGGAGGAAGAACCTCCAACTCAGCTTGTTCGAAGGTCTACAAGACATAGACAACCACCTGAAAGGTATTCACCTGATTATTGGAGATGTATTTTTGCTCTGAATACTAGTGTGGATGAACCAAAATCTGTAGAAGAGGCATTAGGTATGAATGATGCAGAATCCTGGAAGATTGCTATGGAGGAAGAAATGGTAGCTTTCAAAAAGATTGATACATGGGATCTTGTACCATTGCCTGAAGGACGAAAAACTATTGGTTGTAAATGGGTGTTCAAGAAAAAGATTGGTTCAGATGGAAGCATTGAGAAGTATAAAGCAAGGTTGGTTGCAAAAGGCTACTCTCAGGTTGAGGGTGTTGATTACGGTGAGATATTTTTTCCTGTTGCAAAAATGACGTCCATTAGATTTTTGCTTTCTATTGCTACTGCTTATGATTTAGAGGTTGAGCAAATGGATGTGAAAACTGCTTTCCTGCATGGTGATTTGGAGGAAGATATTTATATGACACAGCCGGAGCACTATGTGGTGAAAGGCAAAAGTAATTTGGTCTGTAAATTGAAGAAATCTTTGTATGGCCTCAAACAAAGTCCTAGGATGTGGTACCAGAAATTTGATACATATGTGTTGAGTTTGGGATTTGAACGTTCTAAATCAGATCACTGTGTTTATTATAAATCTGATGGTGATCATTTGTTATTCATTGCATTGTATGTTGATGATATGTTATTCATTGGTAAAGGGAAAGGTATGATTTCATAACTGAAGTCTCAGCTCGCTGAATGAAAGATCTTTGTGCAACAAAGCACATTCTTGAGATGTAAATTAGAAGAGATAGGGTAAACAGAAAGCTATGGCTAGGCCAGAGTAAGTATGTGAATTTAGTGTTACAGAGGTTCAACATGTAGAATTGTAGACCATTAAGTGTTCCTTTTACAGTTGGAATGAAACTATTTGTTTCAGATTGTCCTACATCCCCATTGGAGATGGAAGACATGAGCAGAGTGCCTTACCAGAGTGCGGTTGGAAGCTTGATGTATGCTATGGTCTGTACTAGACTAGACATTGCCCAAGCAGTGGGAGTACTTTCTAGATATATGTCTAATCCTGGTAGAGTTCATTGGGATGCAGTCAAAAGAGTCTTCAGATATTTGAAGGGTACTTCAGAGTATTCTTTGTGTTATCATGGTAATTCAGTTGGAAACATGACTTCCCTTGATATCCATGGTTATGTGGATTCAGATTGGGCAGGTGATATTGATAGCAGAAGATCCACCAGTTCTTATGTGTTTACTTTTTTTGGTGGTGCAATTAGTTGGATGAGTAAGCGACAGGCTGTGGTTGCTCTATCCACTACTGAAGCAGAGTATATGGCAGCTACTCATGCTTGTAAAGAGGCCATTTGGCTTAAGAGACTATGTTTGGATATTGGAATAAAACAAGGTACAGTGACAGTTTACTATGACAGTCAAAGTGCAATTAGCCTAGCTAAGAACCTGACATTTCATTCTCGGACCAAACATATTGATGTTCAGTATCATTTTGTTAGAGATATGGTCGAAGATGGTAGGGTGAAGCTGGTTAAGGAGGAAACTTTGATGAATGTTGCAGATGCTTTAACTAAGGCTGTGAGCACACAGAAGTTCAGATGGTGTTCAGAGTCTATGGGCCTTATGGCCCCTAGCAATTGATTCATTGTGTTGACATTCCCTTTCGCTCCTGCAAGGTGTTCGACAAGTGGGAGATTTGTTGAGAAAAATGGTGTCTCAACCTTGCATTTATGTGAGGTTACTATTTATAGTAAGTTTTCATTTGAGCACGAAATGGTGCGAAACTCTCCTTGAAGCTTATGGTTGGCTAGATAAGCATTCTGGTAAAGTTACGTCACAAGGTCACAGCTAGTTTTGAAGATATTAAAGTTTTCATCTTGGAGGGGTGCAATAAAATATTTAAGTTTAATTTTGGGGATTTTAGAGGCTCTGAAATGCCCTAAAAAGTGGCCGTAACCGGTGAAGCGGGTTACAAGGTGATAGAGAACTTCGCGAGCTTTCCGACGCTTCAAACGGTTCGTTAATCGGACACTCGGTTCTCAAGTTATGGCCTCCGGAAGTTTGTACTCCTGAAATAGGAAAAATAATTTGTATCGGATACATAAATGAGCTGTAAAAGGGAGCGACACGTATTGATGTGTGCTTTAACATGTCATAGGGCATCTAGAAGGGAGATAAGGTCGACTACACCTTATTGGGTGGTTTTAGCCCATAGTTTTGTAATACCGTTTGACGCTTTCTTGTATTGTATCTCCTATTTATGAGGTGTGTGAGATAGAGGTTGTGTGTAAGAGTCCTATGGCAATTGAGTTGCCTCTAAATCTCTGATTAGTGGTACTCCTACGAAGAGCTTTCTCTATAAGTATGTTGTAATCTGTTTTTGACTGCTGAATAAAATATTGAGCTGCTTTTGGAGGGTGGGGTTTTTCTCCCGAAAGGATTTTCTCCACGTAAATCATTGTGTTGTGGTATGAATGCTATTATATCTATTTCTATTTTTTGTAACTGTTGTAATGATCTGAAAAAGTTTTCCATTACCCTCCTCTCAAGGTTAGTGTAGGAAGTTGTTTCTGCTACTTAACTTCCTTACAGTTTTTGTGTGTTGGGTGCTTTGGTCAAAAGCCTTGTTTTGAAAAAAGGGGTGTCACTTTTTCTAGTGTTTGGTGCTCTAATTTCTTGTGAGTTCCTCCTTGTTAGGTAAAGGGTACGATCCCTCTCCCACTTTTAATTAATCATAACATTTTCAAATACTTTCAAGGAAATGTGACAAGAGTGCACATTAAGATAAATCAACCATGTCAATAAGGTTGGTGTAGTTCAATACACCACTCAATTTTTTATAAAAAATTTAGCCATCACTTTCACTCAAAATTAGTGGCTAAAAGGTATAGAAAAGTTAAGTTAGATATATTGCTACACAAGAATAGAAGAAATTTTGAGTATCTCATATAGAATTATGTGGTGATATCTTTTTTCTTAGTCACCAATGAGGTACATTATTTATCTAGGGGGAGCTCATCATAGCATTATCTTATAGCTCCATGGATTATTTTGCCATTAATGTCAAATGGGGAGCATTAGGGTAAGGGGAGAAATAAATTCACAATTTATTCTATGCAAGGTTGCCTATAATGATGAATAGGGAATTGTTGCATTAATTTGATGTCAAGAAAGAAATTCTGGTCAAAAAAGGAAAGCACATGGGCATGTAATGACCAAATTCCACTAATCAAATACACTCCTTGTGGTCATAAGATGGTTGATTTTACCTTAAACATGGCAAAGCTCAACTTACATTGTATTCTTTATTATTGCTAGCTGGTCGTGCATTTTGGTGCCCTCCCACATAGTCCCTCTTTCTAAACTGAAAAAATAAATTTAAATTGAATGGGTTAACCCCCTTTTGATATGTCCATCTTCAAAGATTAAAAATAAATAAATATATTTTTAAAGTGACCAACCCCTAATGATGAGCACCCAAGTTTTGTTACGAAGAGGAACAAATAAAAATGGTTTCCTTTGTGATTGGTTGTCATTTCAATGAGTTGTCCTTCTCCAATAATGTCGGAGCTAGTAAAATATAGTGGATTAAGTGTGTAGAATAACAAGAATAAGAAATAAATCATATAGGCACAATCGAATTTGAGGAGAAAAATATTACTGACCATTCAAAGCAGATTTGAAGAATAAGAAAATAGAAGAAGATTATAGCATATTTATGAGTAGATCTCTGAGAACACTTATGATAGATCTATGAGAAAAATTATAGTAGATTCTTGAAAAAAATAAACTATATTTTTGAAGGAGAATTATGCCCACATAGAAAACAATTTGTTGTTAGAGGTTGGTGCCTCTCGATAGAAGAGATAGGTGTCTCTCATAGGGTTGGTGTTCAATAGTAGTAATTGGTGTCTCCAATGGGTTGGTGCCTAAAAAAGATAAGTAGGGATTGTTGTCTACAGTATGCTGGTGCAGTCTTTTGCTATGGTTTTTTCCCTTAAGGATTTCCACATAAATATAGTGTTCTTATATTCTTAATTTTTGATGTTGTGTGATTGATATTACTATGATTATTACTTTTAGTAAGTAAAAGATTACCTTATAATAGTTAACCCCTCCTCTTAGTAAAAGTGTGTGCTCAACACACTTGAATATATAAATTTATTTTATCTTTATTTCTTATGAATAATTGTTTGAATTATCACTAATCGAAAATGATATTACATATATTCATAGAAAATGTGGGTGGGTGTGAAATATCACCCCTACAATCCATAAGAGGCTAGCATCTAGATCAAAACACATAAATAAGAACAAAGCACTATGTGGTTGGAGTAGTAGTAGAAGGGGGAGGAGGATCATCTCATCCCTTGGTTTATACCATACATCAATGGGGTCTAAAGCTTCAATGAGAAGGTGTGAAACCTCTTCACCTTTTTTCTAAATCTTCATGCGCATATAGGCTAGAAAAAATGTAGTTGTTAGTCAAGGACACATCCTAGAATCAAATGAATGATAAAATTCATTAATAGCCCACCTAGATTTTGCTTCATTGGGAGGTAGAGAGGTAGAATGCTAATTAATAGTCACAACTCACCTTGTTTCCCATGGCCACTCCTAATAGTTAAAGGAGAACCTTAGGAGTAAACATCTCAATTACCTTGAGTAGAAAGACTCCATCAATGTCAAAACATGTGAGGACGTGATCATCCATTGAATGAAGATGAATACAGGGAAATCTATCCATAACATAAGGGTCATTACCCTAGTGATCAATGAACATATAATAATGAGAAAGTTCTAATAAAAAATAATATATAATTTATAAAGAAAGGATATAGGTTGATCAACAAAGCAGTTAGAAAATATTACAAAAAAAATTATTTGCATTTATTGAATATGATCTCCACCTTAAAGGAATTCCAAAGCTTATTAAATTTCTAAGGTATAAGAGCCTAGTCTCTTTAAAAAACCACATTCTAAGAAAATATATTCATTTGGAAGGGTTTGAAAATATATTGAATCTAGGTGTAGAGCTTCCAAGAACTAGTAAAGAACAAGAAGAGATGCTTAAAATACTATGAATTCCTACAAAAATTCTATTGAGGGTCATGGATGTTTAAATGAGTTAGTTTTGGGCCCACGTGATAGCTTTGGAAAAGAATACACCAAAAAAAATTTGGCAATTTCTTTTTATGAGATCTAAAAAGTGAAATAAAATTTATGTTACTAAAATGAGATAAGTGATTGTAATGTCCATTTGTAACAAGCTAAACTATTATAGCTAAATAATAATGTAAACCAATGTTATACAACTAAACAAATTGACAAAACATAGAACTAAATTTTATTGAAATATAAGAGAATGAAAATTTAATTTTTCTACAAGCAAGTAGTAACATCCAATATTTATGAATGAATGCAAAGATCATATAAATAGTTAAAGGACTACTCTCTTATTATTCTATACCAATTAAAGTACAAGGGAAATTTAGAGTTTACAACATTCGATTTCCATTTTGAATTCTTTATGAACCATAGTTACTAATCAGAGGGAAAGTATCATCAAAACAATTTACCACCCAACCATAGACCTAGCATTCTCCCACACATATCCTACTAGAAGAGACCATACCATTTGTAAGGGTATAGGCAACTTAAAATTTCTAATGCCATTTGAGCCTCATGTTTTGACCCTACACAACTCTAGTCAGTCACACACCATAAGTAACTCCTAACTAGTATGACCTCTCGACTAGGTAGTGCATTTGGACCATGTGAATTGACATACACTTGTAAATCACAACATCTCCATGACCAAAAATTTCCATAGTTGCAATCATGATTTAATGTGTATTTATTGTTCACCACCCTACTTAGCTAGAACCAATAAATAGGGATTAGTCATAGTGACCAATCTCGACTGTCTCTTATGTTAATTGCATGTTGATTGAGGTTTAGAGCCACACTTGATTCCAAGTTTAAAAAATTATTTCGAACCATTCTAGGTTCAAACTTTGTTGTTCTCTATGATTATTGATAGCTACCATTCACAACATGTTTATGTTCTTCAATTAAGTTAATTGTTGTAGAGTTCAATATCTAACACATTCCTGTACATGAGCATGCATACTTGCACCCTTGCATTTATGAACATAAATATGCCTTTAAATTTAGGATTCACAATAGTTATCTTTACTTCTATTTGCCAAAAAAAATATATAATAATGAACCTTGACTCACAACATATGAGTACGTATGATTGCTATACAAAAATAGAGATGAAAACACAATGCAATCCTTCCTTTTTCTTTAGATTTGAATTCTTTAACCTTGTTAATTTGGTTAAACTTATTCACTATGCATACTAGAATGAGTATGATTTAAACACTTTTATAGCATCTATACCCTTTTTGAGTCAATCTTTGTACATACAATTTGCCACAAAGTATATGGTTGTACATTTCAGCCTAAGAGTTGTTATACTAATTTGATGCTATTAAATTCTCTTCCCATGAGGGTTTAATAAATTTGAAAGTTCATTGCTTCCATCTTGAATTGTGACAAAGAATGGTTTAGATTATTTTACTACTAGTATAGCTTCTTTTCTTCAAAATAGAGACACTTCAAGAGCCAAACCTTTTCTATGGTAGCCAATAATTTGTTCAACACAACTATATTACTAAGCTTAATATCTTAGTGAGTAACAATACTATTCGAGGCTCTATCATAAAAACATGACATGACAAATACTTCTATTTTAGAGACCTAGATGGAAACTCAACCCTTCACTTACTTAGCTCCCATATCCAATGATACTTTGCCTGCCTTCTTGGAAGATGATGAATTTCTTGCAACCATTAGGTCACAAAAATGTAGTTAGCCTAGAATCTTATCAGTAATTCTAATATATAAAAATATGATTAGATAGGAATATCAATCTTGTTGACTTATCAAATGAAATATTGAACCATTGGTCAATTGTCATTAACTCAACATCATATATTAGTGAGATTAAGAATAGAAAAGTATCCGTGAAAAAGAGGAATGTAAAATATTCTCACACTTGTGTATCATTGTCCTAGATGATTTAAAGTATCAATGATAACATGAAAAAAGAAATAGTGTTTTACAAACATTGGAAATAGTTCAACTATTGTAAACATTAGAAAAGTAAAGGAACTTCTAGTGAATTGCATCATAATGCTTGTAGGTTGCATTGTCATTGGAGTATTGGTACCACTACACTTTACACTATTTGCCTTCTATGTTATGTAGGCAAAACTAATGTACTTTAAGCACCTCAAGTGGCTCAATAGTGACCACCCCTTGGTACTATACCTAGAAGGAATTCCAACCAATCATATGTGCAAAATCTGATATATTATTTATAAGTAAGATACAAGAAATGCTTTATGCAAATCTGCAAGAGCTCATGGTAAAGAAATTTTGTATGTGACCAAGTTGACGACTTCTAGAACCTTAAATGGTCCTACATATCTAGGTGCATGTTTTGAAGATATTTCAAATTTGATGACACTTATTCTGAGGTTTAACTCATAGGTGTACTTTCTCTCCCTCATTATATTGTCAAGGTGTTCACTTTGCAGCTACATAGCTTTTCTATCAATTGTTATCTTTTTCTAACCTTTGTCTGATCAACTTGACTTGCTCTTCTATTTGTTAGAGCATTCATGATTGAGGGTTATCTTATCTTCTATCTTATCCCAATTGATAGGAGTTTTACATGTTCTTCCATATAATGCCTCAAATGGTGCCATCTTTATGGATGATTGATATGAATTGTTGTATGCAAATTTAACCAATGGTAAGAAATTTTTTCATTTATACTACTGATAGATGCAATGCACTCTCAAAAGGTCTTCTATAACCTTCTTAAACCTTTTTGTCTAACCATTTATTTCTATATGATATCTTGAGCTAATGTTTAGTTGAGTGCCTATAGATAAAAATAGAGTGTTCTAGAATCTAGATGACATTATAGCATCTCTATCTAATATTATCTTTTTTGGCACCCCATGTAGTTTCAATATGAACAAATTTGTGGCTATAATGGTGCCCCATCTATTAATTTTCTAGGTATAAAATGGGATACTTTAGTAATCCTATCAACCACTACTAGTATAACATTATGCTTGTTTCTAGAGATGGTTAATCCTTGGACTAATTCCATGCAAATTATCTTCCATTTCTATTATGGAACAACATTAGGTTATAACAAACCTATTAGTTGTTGGTGTTCTACATTCACCCTATGTCATTTGAAAAAATTGGACACAAACCTTTCAGTATCCTTTTCTATTTCATTCCAAAAATCAAGGATTTTTACATCTACTAGGAGTTGACTTACTCCAGGGTGAGATGAATATGGCGACGAGTGCACTTATATCCATATTATATTTTTTATCTCAAGAGATTATACATACATTTTTCCTTGATATCTCAATAAACCTTTATGGATTCAAAACTCTATCCTTCATTTTTATGGCCTGGCAAATTAACTTTAAGGGATTATTTTAACTACTGATAATGCCCATGTACTTCTAGTTGTTGTAGCACTCAAGCCTTGAAATATATGTGACATGAAATCATGATAGTTATATGACATCTGTGGCTCAAAGCATCCACCACTCGGTGTTCTTTTCCCTTGATGTAACTAATCTCTAAATCATAATTGGAAATAAACTCCAATCACCTCATCTAATAGGCATTAAGATTTAGTTCAGTGAAAATTTATCATAGTAGTAGGTGATGAGGCTAGAGTTTAAGGGCTTTGCTAATAGGTAGTGGTGCCACATATGTAAAGCGTGCACAATTGCAACAATTTCTAATTCACAAGGTGCATAATTCTGCTCATAGTTCATTGATTTCTAGAATTCATAGGTTATCACATGTGCATCCTACATTATAACTCCTTTTAGTCCTTCTCTAAAGGCATCAATTATTAACATAAAATTTCCCTTTGGATCTATCACCTTTATTATTGATGTCATGGATATATTCTCCTTGGGGAATTCAAAAGCCTTATGGCACCTTTTAGTCCACTCAAAATGATTCCCCTTTCTTTGGAGTGAGATTATTGGGTAGGCAATTTGTGAGAAATCCATTATGAACTACTGTATTACCTTGCTAAGATCATAAGGCTTCTTATTTCTTTCACATTTCTAGGGGTTGTCCATTTTGATATAGTTTTTATCTTGATTGGATCCATAACTATACCCTTAGAAGAGATTATATGCTCTAGAGATACTGCACTTCTTTATGAAAGAGTACATTTAGGTAGTCAATATATAAGAAAAGGGTACCATCCTTCTTCCTCACAAAAATCAAAGGTGCCTCCATGGTGACAAAATGGGTCAAATCAACCCCTTGTTCAACAACTCTTGCAACTATGCTTTTAACTCCATGAGTTCAATAGTTTTCATTTTATAGGAAGCTTTAGCTAGAGGATATGCTCCTTGCACCAATTCTATAGAAAAATAAAATACCCTCTTTGGTGGCAGTGCAAGTAATACTTTGTGAAACACATCCTGATAATTTTGAAGATGGGGTTATTAATCTTCAAAAGACTCCTCTTGTCTTTCTTTCGCTTTTGAGTCCATTCCCTTTGATAGCTTGTCTCATAAATCATCATATCACCATTCCTCAAACTCATTTAATTATTTCATTTTGACTACAAATAATTGGAATCCTTTCTTTTCACTCTACTTTAATGGGATAGCATAGATTTGTCTTAGTTTGAACTCATTATAGGTGCTTGGCAAGAGCACCCTATTTCCTAGGTTGGCTAAGCATTTCACTCTCATAGAAAAATAGTCAACTCTAAGTCTATACTTTCATAGCCAATTCATCTATAGGATTATATCATAAAAGCCTAAAGGTGCTACATAAATATTGACTTCCATTGTGAAGCTAAGAAGCTCAATCCTAGCCTCAAACAAACACTACACTACTTGAGCTCTCGCTTGGTTTGCATACTATGTAGTCTATGAGTTAGCCATAAAAATAACGCTTTTAGGAAATTTACTTAATATATTAGGAGAAATAATTTTTTTTAAGCTCTAGTATCAATAAACATTGTTATGGTATTCCAATAAAGCGTACCTATAGTCTCAATTGGGGTGATCTAAAAAATTTCTTGCTTGTTATCTGCTGCAACATGAATTCTCTGCTGGAATACTGCCTACTTAGCTGGCAAAGGATTTCTCTATTGCCGCCCTCCTCGAGTGTTTGTTGGGCAATGGTTAACATTGTGTTCAACTGCACAAGTAAAATGCTGCTTGAAGGTCCCCTTTTTTCTCTTCCCTTGTTTGTTTCTTCACTATCCTTCTTGGATTAGTTGTACCAATTTCTGTCTCCTCTAGAATCTTCGCAGTTGCCCTTAAACCCATCTCCACTCTTTCTACTTGAACCATATCTATCTTTTTAACTCTTGAACTACTTAGAAGACTTTGAAGATTTCACCTTTTTTCAGTTTTTGTCTCTAATGGTATCATCCTTTTTGATCTTCTTCTCTTGTTTAAAAACCTTCTCATAGGCCTCGTCCATAGTGGTTGGTGCAAGAACATCTACTAAACCACCTATTCAATTTTTGAGGCCCATGATGAACTTCATTATCTAGTATTTCTCATCTTCTTGGAATTGGGGTATGTACTTAAATAGTTGAGTAAAATTCTCTCAATATTCATTAACAGGGAGTTCCTGTTATCTAAGGTCTGGAAAATCTATCAATTTTTGCTCAAAGAAGAGTAGAGGAAACCATCTCTTCCTAAAATCTTCTACAAACCAATCTTAATTTACATAGGATGACCTTAGACCTTACAAATTTCATGTTCTCGGTATAGTCATGGATCTCAAAATACATTTCCATTTTAGGAAGCCATGCTTCAACAACGTCCCCTAGAACTAAACCATGATACTTAGTAGGATTGACCTTTTCATGACATTAGTAATGACACTAGACACACACTCCTTTTTCCTAGCTTAAGTATGAGATTGCCACCCCACCTCCCCTCCCCCTTTCCCCCAAGTTCATTCTGGTTAGTGTGCTCCTATCTACTACAAATGTCTTTGAATTAAGACCCTTTCTCCACATCTAACCCACTACTCTAGGTTTTGGAGCCCAGTGTGGTTTTCTTGCTTCATGTGAAGGAGTTAATCAAGTTTAGCCACTAAAGACTCTAGTTGTCTAGAACCTCTATCACTATCTTTGGTGTTGGCCATCCTATAGATTTATTTTAGGTGCCTATTAATTTAAACATTTATTTAATTTCACTAAACTAAAAATTTCTTTCATTACTATAATTGATAGACATAATACAACACAAAAAAATTGGTATATATATATATTCATTGATCACTTCTAAAAAAGTTTGATCACTTCAAAAATTTTAATATATTTACAGTATTATTTACAACCAAAGTTCTCCATTTACTATCTATGATGGATTTTTCATTCCCTTCATATTCAAAAGAAAGAACTAGTTGTAAGCTTGAGGTGGGTATTGTTGACAATTGTTGTCATCTATGTCAACTAGGTTAGTTGCATAGTGCAGAAGAATTGCATAACACAATGATTATGTAGGTTATCTTTTTATGGTGTGTATAACATGAAGGTTATGTGCTATGTTTCCCCCACAAGTACGCAATGCAAACAAGTAAGGAACAAATTTGTCTGTGTGTGTGTGGAATAAGAGAATTGCAGCCCCTTCAAGCCCTCAATTGGAGTTGTTGCAATTCTACAACTGGGATCCATGAGGAAAGGGTGAGCTCACGGGCATGCGGGAAAGGCTATGTGAGTACCTTCCATCCCATGGTGTGATGGACATGATAATAGTGACCATGCTAGTAAGATAAGGCAAAGTGGAGAAAGATTCCTAGCTATCCTGCAATGATGGAGTTTCGAGAGAAATAGTCGTCTGGGGTAAGTAAAAGCAATCTGAAAATAATCTCTCGCCAACATGCATCAATAAGAACAGAGGAAAGATGACCTTGCAGGGTAAGAAAAAAAATGGGTTAAAGGTTTCCCCGCTATCCTACATAATGCAAGAAGGAAGGAGTGTGAGATATCATGCTATCCCATACCGTAGAAAGTCAACATGATAAAGGCATGCAGGGTAAGAAACAAAGGAGCTTAGGGATTCCTGCTATCCCACACGATGCAAAGCGAGTCCATGGTGACCTTGCAGGGTAACACGAGTTGAATTAAGAGATGTCCCCCACTATCCTGTGATGCCAAAGCCTAGATGAGAGAGCCATTGTGAGGCAAAACAAATGAGAGATAATTCACATCCTGCTATCACGCAATGGGTAAGAAGGAGTTCCAAAGATCCTATAGGGTAAGAATACAGAAAGAATCAGAGGTCGCCCCGCAACTATGAAGACTATAAAGAATGCATCCACGGGGTAAGGAAAAACAAAGTGAAAGATGCATCCCGCTATCCCGCAACATGCAGAAGGATGTTAAGAGGTTCTTGTGGGGTAAGTAAAATGTAGAAAGATGGTTCATCACGCTAGCCCGCATGGTTAAAATGGGTTGAGAATGATGATGCAGACTAACAAAGGGAAAGAAGTTAGTGTCTCCCACCATCCCACAAACATATCTATGATGCACATAAGGGTAAGTGCATCAAGATGGTAAACAAAAGGTGGGTATAAGTAGCCACTTTTTTTTCTTCTGAAAAATAGGTAAACATGAACTTCAAAGAGATATTTGAAGGTCATGCACTCAAAAATAGGAGTTGAGAAAAGAATAAGAATTGTAGTACTCTAAATCTAGGGTCAAACCTTTCATGCACGAAAAATTGTTCCTGATTTTTTGAGAAAAGTTGTGTATTTTGTTTTAATTTTCCATAGAGTATTTTGTTTTTTATGATTTTTTGAAGTGACTGCATCTTGGAAATTTGGTACATGTTCGTTTGTTGGGCATAACTTGCATCAAATAAAATAAAAAATGCAAAAATTTTAATTAAAAGTGTATAGAATCTAGTGTACAACAATAATATGTAATTTATTTTGAATTTGGTGAAGTGTATAAAAATTTATTAAAAAATGGTAGACATGTGTCTGTGAGGACTGTCAAGGCACTAATAAAGAAAATTAAAGTTTACAATGCTAATGTTGTCCAAAAATAGAAAAATTTATATGGTCAAAAAAATTAGAAGATTTGTGAGATTATGGTGGTAATTTTAGAAATACCCACTTGATCATTTGTATACTTGATGATGATGAAGTTGATAAATCATGTTGGAGGATGAAAAAACATATAAAGGGACAAAAATGGGGGAAAAATGGGCTTGCAATCATTATAGTCATTTTCCCTCTCTCTCTCTCTCTCTCTCTCTCTCTCTCTCTCTCTCTCTCTCTCTCTCTCTCTCCTCTCTCTCCCTCTCTCTCTCTCTCTCTTCCTATCCCTTATTCTCTCTCTTACCCCCCCTCTCTCTCTCTCCCTCACTCCCTCTCTCCCTCTCCTTTCCAATATCCCTCTCTCTCCCTCTCCCCCTCTCCTTTTCCCAATCTCCCTCTCCCCTCTCCTTTTCCTAAATTCCCTCTCTCTCTCCATCCATCCCACTCTCCTTATCCTAATCTCTCTCTCTCTCCTTATCTTATTCTTTCCCTCTCTTCATATCCCCTTTTCTCTCTCTTATCCCCTATTCCCCTACTCTCTTTCTCTCTCTCTCTCTCTCTCTATTTCTCTCTCTCTCCTTTTCTTAATCTCCCTATCCTT